>NC_060123.1:613373678-614623678 GCF_021461395.2 Schistocerca americana | reverse complement strand
TATTTGGTAATTTTGTGTCGCTTCTGTTTGCACCATTCATGAGAGTGGAAACGGGCAATGCAAAACTAGATGATTTACACAGCTGAACCAATTAGCTTCCAAAATGTGTGTGTGTGTTTGTGTGTGTGAGAGAGAGAGAGTGAGAGAGAGAGAGAGAGAGAGAGAGAGAGAGAGAGAAAGTCGGGTGTTCAGTGGCTGTGCGAATTAAACGGATATGTGATTAGCTGAGTGCACCCAGTGGCAATTTCACTAAACTGTTTCTTTTATGTTTTTTTTTCCTGCGTGCCACAGTATCAAAGGAGTCATATTACGAAATTATCTGTGTTCAGTAACGCCTGAAAGCAGTTTTCACGTGCAGTGCCACGCGTCTCCGTTTATTAAACAAAATTTCTGTCTGTTCAATTATCCAGTACGCCTGAGCAATGCACTCACTGCCGCAGCTAAGGTCATCGTGCTCACTTCAAGAAGACTATTGATCTGCACTATCGATGGAAAAAACCGATCGATTAAGACCGATACCGGTATCTGGGTTCTGAATAACCGGTATTTATCGGCATATGTTTGATCACGGTTATAGCAGGTCATTTTTATTGATAACCGGGTAAAAAGCTGAAATGTCAATTAAAAATAGCAGCAGTGGTAAATTTTTTTAAAAAGGGTGGATGGACGGATGAAGGGCGGCGGCTACTTACGGTGCGCCACACCATACACACGTTGCTCAGCTTCCTCTGGGACGGCTATTTCATAACCGGCGACGAGCGACGCGGCCCTATGGGTTGCGCGTACAGGATTGTCTCTCTGCGATGGATGTTTTCCATCGCGGTTGGAGCAGATTTCCACCTTGGCTCCTCCGGAGACCCAGACTTATTTTAGGTTTGACTAATTTTAAGAAACATAGTACACAAGATTTTACATTTCAATCTCGGTTTTTTTAACATTTTAGATGCGTATCAGGGTTTTATCGTCGTTTACACTGATGGCTCCAAACAGGAGAATTTCCTTCGCCGTTCTGTAGTGTTCCCTGATCATGTTACCCGGATTCGCCTCCCTGATGAATATACTGTTTTCGCCGAGGAGCTCCACGTGATCCTGAAGGCACTGGAGCAGATGAATCGCGTTCGGGGCAATCGATTTCTACTCTGCTCCGATTCCCTTAGTGCCTTACAATCATTGTAATATCTGTATCCAACTGAGGAGATGGTCCAGCTGATATATGACCAACTGTACTTGCTCCAACGGCGGGGGTAAGGCGGTGTCCTTCTGCTGGGTGCCTGGTCATGTAGGAATATGGGGCAATGAACAGGCCGATCGGGCTGCCAAGGAGGCCTGCAGAGAGCAGGACGTGGTCCAGTGTCGTATTCCCTTGCAGTCTGTCATTTCTGCACTCCACAAGAAGTGCATGGAGTTGTGGGAGAAAGAATGGGTGGCGGTGACTGCCAATAACCTGCGGTTAGTGAAGTCAACAACTCGGCCGTGGCGTTCCTCCCGACGGGTGCTCAGGTGGACAGAAGTGACCCTCAAGGTGCAACGGCAGAAGCACAAGTTGATGGGGATCTGCCCTGTGTTTTAGCTAATGATGAGATGTGTGTGTCGAGGGTTTTAAAGTTTTGTGATGTGTCTGCACTCTGACTTAAACTTATAGGCTGGAGGTTTTAGTGTATTGCAAAGTGGCTGGCTCCTCCCTTTTTCCTAGCGGTCAGCCAGCCACTTCCATCTGCTATATTGTTTTAGCTCCTTCTACAACTTTCTTCCTGTGTTGTCCATGTTTTGTTGCTGGCGGCATGCTTCGTCCCACGCTTCGGTGTGGGTAGGCACATATTTTTCAAAGCTTGTTACCTGAGTTTTATGTTCTGTTTTATCTTACTGTTCTGAGTATTTTCTTGACACCCGTCTCACTATGTTACTGAACGGGCGCTGAAGACCTTGCCGGAGTGCGCCCATACAACCCTCTCCATCCATGCATTTTAAAAACGAGTAACTTTTATTCGTAAAATCTGTAATAATTTTAAATATTATGTTGTCATGGTAACTGGGAAAACCAATCAGTGCTATTTTAATAACAACGCCAACATTTACAAAGAAGCAACAAACCCGTGGCTTAAGAATTGGTACAGCATTGCTGAGACAATAACCTCCCCAGTCGCCGTGTGTCGTGGCTTCATGTAAGCCGTCTACTCGCAGGGTGCAAGTCTTACCGACACATGGCCTGTACGTAGTTCCTCGCTGTCGGCGCCGGACGTCCGTTGTATCGCAGAACGGCACCAAACCCAGTCTTCAAATATTTTTATGAAGTGACATAGCGGTGAAGCACAATGATTTACTTCCTTTAAGAGTTTAAAGGTTTGCGTACCGATTCAATGAAATAATGAAAAATGGTTCAAATAGCTCTGAGCACTATGGGACTCAACTTCTGAGGTCATTAGTCCCCTAGAACTTAGAACTAGTTAAACCTAACTAACCTAAGGACATCACAAACATCCATGCCCGAGGCAGGATTCGAACCTGCGACCGTAGCGGTCTTGCGGTTCCAGGCTGCAGCGCCTTTAACCGCACGGCCACTTCGGCCGGCTAAATAATGAAAGAGAAAAGAGATTATGGTGACGGCAATAAATTAAAAATTTAACAATAGTTCGTTCGTAATGCACAATAAAAATAAAAAGTAGGTGCTCTGCCGTGTGTGTCTACATTATATACCTCTACCTGCTTGTAGCCCTTGAAAATGGGCAGATTAACACGAAAAGCAGAGCACCTCAGTTTCCACCCTTCAGCACTGACAGTTTGTAAGGCTCGGATAGTGGTATGATCTTTGATTACAACACGACTTTTGAGCAGGGTCTCTAAAATTTAGAATTAATAGGAGAATACTGGTGACTTTTTGTACTATTAAACCACTTATCACATTTCGAGAAAAGCAGTTAAATCTTTGTTCGATTTCTATGTTTATTACCGGAAATAATTGGAATAAAACACAGAAAATTGATTGTCTTGAGCGGTTTTAACAGTAAAACTGGCGTTGAAAAAAAAAACGATAGAACCGAAAATCGGTTGTTTCAGCGATAACCGACGTTCCTAATATGCAACTGAAACCATTCAGCACGTTTTATAGTCATTAATGCTGCCACGTGATGCCACCCAGTGAAAACTTTCACATATGGTATACTTAAGAAACAGGAATTTCAAACAGACAGAAAGCTGTGCTCTGAAACCTAACACAGATATATGTTCGTGTAAGTATCTGTGTGTTTACCCTTCTTACCTTTCACAGATTTTCAGAACTGATCATTATTAAAGTATTAATCAAATTGCGTTATTAATAAGATCAATGACTGTCTATGTACATTGACATATTTTTATATGTCAAAATCTTTCTTTATTGAATTTATAAGTGTCCTACATTCTTGATCTGAAAGCAGCAAGGAACAATAACCATGTGCCTAGTATTGCCGGTCTAAGGGTTTCAGTTGAATTTTTCAGTGATCCCTTTCATCTATGTGCGTGTCTGATGAAGTCCATATCGAAATTAGTGCAAACTTATGCTGTGTACCTAATAAAATGCATTCCTTCAATAATTTCCATCATCAGGCATTCGGCTTAGCCAGTCAAGTTTTGGTAAAGTTTTTCTTTCTACGGAACATTTTCGTATCCTAGAGCAGGTGTTCCCAAACTATTTCTTTAACGGCACCATTTGAGATTGCTGATACTTTCATGGAGCTCCTTGCTTATTTTGAAGATTAACAAAAGTTAAAGGAAATGAGAAACACTAGTTCTATTCAGCGATTACTTCAATTTTAAATCGTAACTAATAACACAGAATCCATGATATATTTCTAAAAATTATGGATTGTCATTGTGTGGAAAAAATAACGCCACGTTATTAATACTTTTTCGCGCAGCACTTATCCATTTCCCACGGAACATCACTGTTCTGCGGCATATAATTTAGGAAGCCTTGTCCTAGAGTATCAGAATTACATACGTGCTGCACTCTGGAGTGCTGCAACGCTCAATGTTTGACCGGTTATGGCTCCCCTATTGACTGGGGAACCGAGCTGCTCGTGTCCGGCCCTACACGACTCGGCTCGGTTACGTACTCGCGCCACGTCTGTTGTTCGGATTCCGGACACGCGGATAACCGAGCATGACCGGTCACCGTTGTCGTCTCACTCTCACCTCGCCTCTGTACAAATCCAACACCTCTCTCTCTCTCTCTCTCTCTCTCTCTCTCTCTCTCTCACTCTCTCTCTCTCTCTCACACACACACACACACACACACACACACACACACACGCAATGTGTTTATCACTGCCTCTATCTCTTTTAATGCAAAAGTAACGTTTGCAAGAACGGGTACGTGACACAGCTAAATTCATAAAGCAATTGGGAAGTAAAATGATATTTCAATACAAACGCTGATAGAAGACGATTCTCATTTCAAACCACAAGATATATTTTTCCTTTCATTAATACGAAACATTAAATAACTGCTGTCCCTGTAATCTAGGAGACAACCATCTTCATAAAGAAAGCAGACAAAGAACATTAAACATTTACAGACGTAACTTGTCATACTTTACACTTGTTTGCAACAGAAACAAAATTATGGTTGTTGTTTATCAGCAGTAAATCACTAACACGTTCCCGATTTAATTGGCTGAGGCGATTTGTTAGTAACATGCTGGCTTTACCAAAGCATCTTTCACTAGGTGCGCTTGTTGCTGGGATACATAAAATACGTCTTGCAACTGCAGCCAGGCCTGGCAGATCTGTTTCATGTCTGCTCCACCTCTTTAAGATGTCATCATCATCTCCGGGGTGCACTAAAATGTAGAGACCTACTTCATCTGCCTCGGATCACCTGTTGTTCCTCCATTCCTTGAAAGGATGTCTTTTTCTGGGTGGTGATGACACAGTGCTTCAAGGATCTATGATAATAAACAAAAGTGACAAGTAACAAAGTGTGTGTGTGGTTTGAGGTTTTCGGGCGCTGAACAGCATGGTCATCAGCGCCCAAACGCATAGAAACAGGAACACATGCAGTGAAGGGACGAAGACGGACAGCGAACGAGGAGTACAGAACTGATGTGGAAATCATCGAAACGTTCCCGCAAAAACGAGGTGTTTTACGTTAATGAAATATTAAACGAATTATAACTTCCCGTTTCTCTAAAATCCACTATCCACTAACTATGCAAAATCGATTATGTTCATGATTGCATGTTGTACCTGCGTAAGTAGCACACATTTATCGCACATTTCTAAGAATTTCCTGCTTTTCATTTATTTCAAGCATATTAAGATCATGGAAAGGCGGCCAAAGAAACATAGCAATTTTATGTCTGGAAGTGATCACAATCTTCTCACAAACGGAAGTCAAGGCTTGAATTTTAATCCTTTTTACCTCTTTTTAAAAATACATATCTGTTAGTACAAACCAATTACGTTAGTTAATTATAAATCTATCGCGCATCGTAATGAAACAGTGCTTTTAACTGCAGTAATTACTCACCTGAGAGTCAGTGTCATTGACACTGCAAATTTGTTGCAGTTTGTAAAACCAAAGAAGAACTAACTGGATTGTCGGTTCTTTTTCGCCTTCTAATTCATCTGTGGCCTCCTTAAATGGTCTCAGAAAATGCACACATTTTCCTGCAAGCTCATTATCATATCCTTGAAATCTGTAAACGGAGTCTCTTTCCGTCAACAAAGCAGTAACTTCGTTATGTGCAAGGATTCCAGCATAATGTACAAGCTGCTCCAGCGTGTGCAGATCTCTTGTTTCAACGATGATTTCAAAGACGAGCAGAGGTCACTTTTCTTACTGTACCTTACAATGCATTTTGCAGTATTCGTTGTTGATGCGATGTTCGGGGCATTAAGTTTCCTATATCGAAAGTATTGCTAAGTCCTGTGTTTATACAATGAGCAGCACAAGAAATCCTTTAGTGATTTTCCAAAGCCTTTATTACGTTGGAACGCTGGTCGGAGACAAAAACAAAACTGTGCAACATGTCCATCGAAATGTCCGAATCAGCCATCCTCTCTTCAATTTCTTTCATAACATATACTCCCGTCTTTGTTGTAAATAAAACATTGTTCACAAGAGATCAATCTAGTGGTATCGATAGCAACAACGCCACGGCGTATTAAAGTTCTTAGGTTGGCACTACGACAGACACCGACAACAGCGCCCTCTAGCCGGTGTTGTGGAGCTACGATTCTGCCCATTTGATGAAGAGCAGACGGCCGGGACACTTCGCTTCAGCTTCGCACCTACGTACTAAGTTATGTATGCCTCTATGAATATTCATGCACCAGTAAACTACTTTTACTTTCTTGCAGTACCGACGCGTATTACCTTTTCCTGCTCCTACTCACATCCTTTATTCGGCCAACCTTTCTGTTTCCAGGAGAAGACCCACGCGCTGCCTTCCAGGCGGGATACAAAAAATCTGTGTTAACGTAATGTGTTGTAAGCGTCAAATAGTGCACCTGATTATGCGAATCAGTCCACATATCAACTGTCGCAGCACATGTTTTATTAACATCTTCCGCAATAACAGAAGGCATTATGCTCTTTCGTATTGCATCAGCTTGTTCTTTGACATGTCTGCTTACAGTAGAGGGATGTGGCATGACATCTGCCCCGTTAACTTCTCCATAATGGGCACCTAGATGTATTAATTCTTGGCCTAGTTCTCTGAAACCCTCACCGGAAACAACATTAATAGGTCTCACATCTTTAGCACACATTGCAAAACACTTTGTTATAATACTATTTTTTATTACTGCCGGTATCCCTGAAGGAGCTGTATCTTTCTGGGGTTTCTTGCAAATGTGTTTCTTTAAATGAGTGGTTCCCGAGTGGAAACACAATAATGTGGAGCAGTTTATGTACGATACGTACCCAGTAGATGCACTGTTTTCGTCTACAGCCAACAGAAATGTACTCCATACTCGGCTTTCTAGACCTTCTCGTTTCTTCAATGTGTAAACACTGGTTTCAATCTTACGTCTTACTGCACTGGCTTCCTCGCGCTGCGTGATTACAGGGCGATTGGTTGGTTGGTTTGTGGGATTATAGAGACCAGACTGCAACGGTCATCCGTCCCTTGTTCCAAAACTTAAAATCACCCACACAGAGTAAAAAAACGGATAATCGAGACAACAGACTACACAGGACAAGAAAAACTCAGACAAAGAACAGACAAAAAGGAATGAAAATCACACAGTGTGACAGTGGTTGGCCGACCATAGAGATAAAAAAGGAAAAGCCGACAAAACGAATAAAAATGACACAGTGTTTGACAGTGGTTGGCCGATCATAGAGATAAAAAAGGAAAAGCCAACCACCGACATCACATTAAAAACTCAGTTTAAAATCGTAGGCCAAAGGCCAGAATCAACACAAAAAAATAAAACATAAACACTCAGATTAAATGATAGAAACCCCTTGCCCGAATAGAGACACACCACAAATGAGAAGCCCGTACTGGCTGCAGTCTCACACGGATAATGACACGCATAATGTGTTTGAAGTTACGTGCTACGTATTCAGTCACGGCATCTATGCTCGGTAACTAGAACTAGTGCGGGCAGCCTATCTAGTTAGTGTGTGCTCGCCCCATCTCGTATGTTGTACTCGCTTACTCTGTCATGCAGGACACTACTGCACATTAAGGAGACAAAAGTCATGGCATACTTCTTAATATCGTGTCGGGCCTACTTTTGCCCTGCGTAGTTCAGCAACTCGAGGTGGCATGAACTGAACAAGTCGTTGGAAATCCGCAGCAGAAATATTGATCCATGGTACCTCTATAGCCGTCCATAATTGCGAAAGAGTTGCCGTTGCAGGAGATTTTGTGCACGAACTGACCTCTCCATTAAATCTCATAAAAGTTCGATAGGATTTAAGTCGGTCCATCTGGATGGCCAAATAATTCGCTCGAACTGACCACATCGTTCTTCATACCGATCGCGAACAATTGCCGTCCGCTGCCACGGCACTTAGTCATGCACAAAAATTCCGTTGTCGTTTGGGAAAATGGTCTCCACATAGCCGGACACAACCATTTCCAGTCAATAATCGGTTCAGTTGGATAAAGGGGAGCAGTTCATCCCATGTAAGCACAGCCCACACCATTACGGATCCACCAACAGCTTGCACAGTGGTTTGTTGAGATCTTTGGCCCATAGCTTAGCTCGGTTTGCTCCGTTCTCGAAGCCTACCGTCAAGTCATACCAACTGAAATCGGGTCTCATCTGACCAGGCCACGGTTTTCCAGTCGCGTAGAGTCGTACCGATGTGATCACGAGCCCAGAAGAGGCGATGTCGTGCTGATAGAGGCACTCGCATCAACGGTCTGCTTCCGCAGCGCATTAACTCCCAATTTCGGCGCAGTGTCTTAATGCTTACGTCCGTCGTACTTCCTACATTGATTTTTGTGGTTATTTTACGCAGTGTTGCTTGTCTGTTTAGCACTGACAACTCTACGCAAATGCCGCTGTTCTCGGTCATTAAGTGAAGATCGTCGGCCTCTGCGTTGCCCGTGGTGAGAAACAATGCCTGAAATTTCGTATTTTCTGCACACTCTTGATATTGTGGATATCGGAATACATTGAATTCCCTAACGATTTCCGAAATGGAGTGTGCCATGTATGTAGCTCCAAGTATCATTCCGCATCATCATACGTATTTGAACCATCAGCTGTTTTTTTTAACCCATCTTCCGTGAAGATGATCCTAGACCAAAACCGGTAAATATTTGGGATCAAAATAAAAACAGCCGTTGGTTCAAATATACATTTTATACTTCACTTAACGACTGTTAACAGTCGTCTTCCAAGAATGTTCTGTTAATTCCCATCCTGCGACCATAATCACTTTGGAAACCTTCTCACATGAATCACCTGAGTAGAAATGACAGCTCCGCCAAGGCACCGCCGTTTTATACCTCGTGTGCGCGATACTGCCGTCATCTGGATATTGTATTGGATTGTATTGTATGTCAACCGGGGTCCTAGAAACGACGGGGAGGCTCCGTCCCCGCCACAGCCGCAGTGGTCCACAACCCCACGACTACTACCGCAGTAGTCAAATGGCTCTGAGCACTATGGGACTTAACATCTCAGGTCATCAGTCCCCTAGATCTTAGAACTACTTAAACCTAACTAACCTAATGACATCACACACATCCATGCCCGATGCAGGATTCGAACCTGCGACCGTAGCGGTAGCGCGGTTCCAGACTGAAGCGCCTAGAACCGCTCGGCCACCATCGGCCGGCACCGCAGTAGCCACCACTACGCCGCCCCACACCGAACCACTCTTCAGGGTTATTGTGCGGTTCGGCCCCCGGTGGCCCCACCAGGGAACGTCTCACTCCAGACAAGTGCAGCCACTATGTTTGCGTGGTAGAGTAATGGTGGTGTACGCGTGCGTGGAGAACTTGTTTGCGCAGCAATCTCCAACATAGTGTAGCTGAGGCGGAATACGGGAAACCAGCCCACATTCGCCGAGGCACATGTAAAACCGCCTAAAAACCATCCACAGACTAGCCAGCTCACCGGACCTCGACATAAGTCCGCCGGCCGCTCCTTCCCAATCCGGAAACCCGTGCGTTAGACCCTATGGCTAACCGGGCGGGCATCATCTGGATATGTGAATATTGCTATCCCATGACTTTTGTCACAGTGTACCGTGACTACTATAGCCACAGTATTCTCTTGTTTTTTCCCTACCTGAACCAAAATTAGTATAAAGAATGGCTTTGACAGATCATCATTTAAGACAGTCGCTATTGTATGTCAGTTATTTATTGAATGAAAGGAAGTTAATTGGGTTTGTCACACTTTTCATTTAAGAGTCACCGACACAAATCTAGCACTGGTGGTATTCTTCAAATTCCTTACATCTCAGACTGTGATCTCACATGATAGCGTGGAGGACACAACATAACTGCACTCTGCGTGACTCAGGAAACTTCACAATATGAGTGGTAGACAGACCCTTGGCGCTGGTCCCAGTCCAACATGACGTCTCCCTTCGTGATATAATACAATTTTCAGTATAGATAACCTTTTGTTACCTAGAGCCTCACCCTACTTGGAAGATGACTCAGACCTACGTCACTGCCATTGTGCTGTCTTGTTGGACGTCACAATTGTTCCTCAAAAAAAGAATGCACACCACCTGGTTTGGATAATTTGTCCGTTCAGATGTTCCCTCAAAAATAAAAGAATCCCCCCCATCTGATTTGGGTAAGTTGTCCATTCAGATTATGGCACAACTTCGTGTGTGTCCTCATATTAATACATTCATGACAGACTCCATCCCATAGTCCAACATGAAAGTATCCTTATAAGTGTGTAAAACTGACAAATGGCTTTAGTGGACAATGTACCATCACATTAAAGATGTACATTCGCCTTTAAGAATAGTAAGAGTGATTCCTTGTCACATCACCAACAACATTCAAGTTACATTAACACACCTATCGTCTACCTCCATAGCTGAGTGGACATCGGTAATCGGCTTTCAGCCCTGAAAAACTGCGTGTTGCGATGGTCATGGTCCCTAAGGACAGACCTATACTCGTGGCGATCCATTGTGCCTTCCACAACGATGAGATCACTCAAGCAATGGCACCAAGACATTCCATAGACCACTGCGCTCCCTCCTCCAGCTTGGACCCTTCCGAAGATTGTTGCAATTTGCTTGTTTTCAGATGTTTTCTGCCTCACACACCATTGAACATCCGTCCTATGGAGCATCAAAAATGATTCATCTGAAAAAAAACCACCTGTCGCCAGACAGTGGACGTCCCGTTGGACTACTGGCGTGCAAATTCGAGCCTCCATCGCCGATGAACAACAGTCAGGGTGAGTGGACGAAGCCGGCGCCCACTGTGGAGACCCATACGTAGCAACGTTTGATGAACGGTACTTGAGGAGACACGCTGGTAGTCCCGCGGTTCATCTGGGCGGTCAGTTGCTCAACATCGGCACGTCTATTCGCCAGTACATATCTTCGCCGTCGTCGTTCACTCCCCTCATATATACCACTGGCCACTAAAATTGCTACACCACGAACATGATGTGCTACAGACGCGAAATTTAGCCGACAGGAAGAAGATGCTGTGACATGCAAATGATTAGCTTTTCAGAGCATTCACACAAGGTTGGCACCGGTGGCGACACGTACGACGTGCTGACATGAGGAAAGTTTCCAACCGATTTCTCATACACAAACAGCAGTTGACCGGCGTTGCCTGGTGAAACGTTCTTGTGATGCCTCGTGTAAGGAGGAGAAATGCGTACCATCACGTTTCCGAATTTGATAACGGTCGGACTGTAGCCTATCGCGATTGCGGTTTATCGTATCGCGACATTGCTGCTCGCGTTGGTTGAGATCCATTGATTGTTAACAGAATATGGAATCGACATGACAGGCATCTTATCCACATGTCTGTAACGGATCGTGCAGCCACGTCTCGGTCCCTGAGTCAACAGATGGGAACGTATGCAAGACAACAACCATCTGCACGAACAGTTCGACGACGTTTGCAGCAGCATGAACTATCAGCTCGGAGACCATGGCTGCGGTTACCCTTGACGCTGCATCACCGCCTGCGATGGTGTACTCAACGGCGAACCTGGGTGCACGAATGGCAAAATTTTTTCGGATGAATCCAGGTCCTGTTTACAGTATCATGATGGTCGCATCCGTGTTTGGCGACACCGCGGTGAACGCACATTGGAAGCGTGTATTCTTCTTCGCCATACTGGCGTATCACCCAGCGTGATGGTATGGGGTGCCATTGGTTACAGGTCTCGGTCACCTCTTGTTCGCATTGACAGCACTTTGAAAAGTGGACGTTACATTCCAGATGTGTTACCACCCGTGGCTCTACCCTTCATTCGATCCCTGCGAAACCCTACATTTCTTCAGGATAATGCACGACCGCATGTTGCAGGTCCTGTACGGGTCTTTCTGGATACAGAAAATGTTGCACTGCTGCCCTGGCCAGCACATTCTCCACATCTCTCACCAATTGAAAACGTCTGGTCAATGATGGCCGAGCAACTGGCCCGTCACAATACGCCAGTCACTACGATGAACTGTGGTATCGTGTTGAAGCTGCATTGGCAGCCGTACCTGTACACGCCATCCAAGCTCTGTTTGACTCAATGCCCAGGCGTACCAAGGCCGTTATTACGGCCAGAGGTGGTTGTTCTGGGTACTGATTTCTCAGGATCTATACACCCAAATTGCGTGAAAATGTAATCAAATGTCAGCTCTAGTGTAATATATTTGTCCAATGAATACCCGTTTATCATCTCCATTTCTTCTTGGTGTAGCAATTTCAATGGCTAATAGTGTATATTCCGGTGCCTATGTTGTTCAGGAGTCCTTCGAACATATATGCGTGTTGGAAGAAACAGGCAACGCGGCGAGTACAGCCCTTATGAAATACTTGAAATGTACTCGCAGTTGCGAATATGGACAGCCATCAGCTGTATAATGGAACGACGACAGTGAAAATTTGAGCCTGATCGGGACTGGAACCCGGATATCACACTTACAGCGAATGGTGCCTTACCATTAGGTATCCGAGCACTCTCCACGGTCAGAGTGAAAACCGGTCGTGATAAGAAAAATATCGGTTTATAGTCCTGATCCGGCACAAATTTTGAATGTCGTCATTTCATTACACAGCTGATAGGTGTCCATATTCGCAACTGCGAGTACATTTCAATTAGCCCGCGATCTACGGCCCGTGGTGCATCACAATTGCCTCTGGGTCTTATCTGAATAGCGCCATTTCGCCTTGCACGATATAGTTTAACCATAGCGATATGCGAACAATTTACATACTTAGCCGTATCGGAAATGCTTCCACTCCTGATCAGAAAGCCAATGGTCATGCCTTTTTGGACATCACAGCAGTCGCTTGGGTTTCGCATTACGACAACTACTGCACTGCTTTTCCGCGTCCTCCCGACAGTCTATATACGCTCCCTTGCCGTCTGTGAGCGGTCATTGAACGTTGAACCGAAAATATGCTGTGCTCACGTTAATGCGACAGGACCATGTATTTAAATTTGATTTCCCAACAAGCGATAGCCCACACTGAGTCCTCTGTCTGGCATTAAACAGTATTGTGTGTGTGTGTGGAGGCTTATCGACGCTCAACGTCAAAGTCATCAGCACCCTGGCTCACATTAAAAGAATCGAATGTGGACAAACTTAGTGAAATGGAAACATACACGCAAAGAAAGCGGTAAAAGATGAAAAATGCCGTATAAGGAAATAAGTAAGGAAAGGAGCGCCAAGGATGCCACAGGAAACTGTCACTGGCTGGCCACTTACGTAAAATATGGGCGAGCCAGTCATCCTGTGAACAAATTAAGACCCTCTCCCTAAAATCTTGGTAAAAACATGGGACGAGTCACGCAACTTTAAAATTTTAACCACATTCGTTTGAGTATTTCCTAAAAGAGATGGCACGTCCGCCGGCGAGTCAGTCGCGGCCCGCTGGTCACAAAACAAAACTCAATCCAATAAAACGTGTCGCACAGACACCTGGACGCCACAAGTACCACACATTGAAGGGTTCTCTCACCGGAGCAGGAAGCCATGCATCATAGGACTGTGGCCTATCCGAAGCAGAGTGAGGAGAACCCCATCCTGTCTACGTGGTTGGAAAGAAGTACACCACAAACGTGTTGTGGGCTGGAATAAACTGAACTTACTGTCAGTCATTTCTAGCCAATCGTCCTCCCACCGACGCATGACTCGTGAGCTCAACAGCGATGTGAGTGCGTGCCATGGAGGTGGCACCCTTGCGGATCGAGACACGCCTCCTTGGCTGCGAGATCTGCCCTCCCGTTCCCAACAATGCCCTGGAACCCAGCAGAAAGCCACCTCCTTCCCCAGTCTTTGTACTTGGAGAAGGGCAACCTGGATAGGCTGAACTATTTTATCTCCTGGATACAAACGTTGCAATGAGTGAAGGGCACTTAGTGAATCGGAACACACAAGAAATTTAGGACGTGAAGAGCGTCTCATCTGCTCTAGTGCCCCCAAGATCGCAGCCAATTTTGCATCAAGGACAGTAAACGCTGAAATCAGCAGCTCGCAAAGTACACTTCTGTACAGTAGGATCGACGGTAACGTCTCGCTGGCTCGGCGTTTGTAGCAGTAGAGGTCTCACAGTGAACGTGTGCAAACCGGTATACATTTGAATGTCCCATCACTGCCTGTGCTCTCATGTGAAATTTACGTCTCTTGTATTCGAGAGGCGACGACCAAGATCTGTAACTCCAGATACATAGGAGGAGATTCTACATTCCGTGCACACGACTTCTTTTAGCGCACGATTGGTAGCTTTACGAGTGAATGTTGCCCATACGCGTGCCTGTAGACTGTTGAGAGAGCAACTGTTTATTCTCATGATTTACAACGTGCACATGTCTTCTCACAAGTTGATTACCGTACACGATTTATGTTCTGCAAGTGGTTCTATCAGCAGTGTCCTACAAATTCGAGCTTCCCTGATTTAATGTTATTCACAGAAGAAACACATTTCGCACGAGACGGCGTTACAGAATTCCACAATCATCTTTTGTGATGGTGGGAAAAAGCACTTGCAAGTGTTTGGTCTCATAGCCAAGTGCGGTTCGCGCTCAACATGTGTGCAGGTATCATTGGTGATCGGTTAGTTACACCCTCTATAATTGTAAACAGACTTCGTAGCAGGCGTACACGAACTTCCTAGAAGGCATCATGCTTCATATTTTGGAAGACATTCCACTGATGATTCGTGTACATGCTCATTTCTTGCGTGATGGTACGCTGCACACGTCACATACATCAAATGTTTCTTGACCAATGGATAGGTAGGCTTCCAGGCTCACCTGATTTGACTGCTACCGATTTCCTCTTCTAGATCAATTTAAAACCATTCGTGTATTTGTCTCTGATGCCTGACATGGAACACCTCCGGAATCCCCTTGTGGCAGGGTGCGACGCAGCACTTCTGCATCTTTCTGGCAGGGCCACGAAGCATCGCTGTAGGGCTTGCGTTTATGCGGGGGACGTCGTCTGTGAAGGTGGGAGGGAAAACTTTTTGATGAATATCGCTGTTTTGATGGCCGTAACTCCGAAACAAAGCATTGTCGGTTATATGTGATAGTGAACGTGTTTTATTTATGTACATATCAGAACACATACCTGAAATTATGGCCCCTATGGCGAAGTACGTTTCTTGTTTCAACATGTGAAATATGATACACCATACGACAATATTTTCTTTGCCGTTTAGGCAAGGATGCTGAACTATAGACCTAAAGAACGCTGCACAACAACATGTTGGGATTTGGTAGCAATAACACTGTCCCACACCTCCACGCGCTGGGCCCAGGGAAGATAAAAAAAACTAAAGGGATCTCCGTTGTTCCCGCCAGTTTACGAGCTCTGCCGGAGGGCCGGCGTCAGTTATGAGTGGCGGCAGGAGTGACGTCACACTCCACTAGCGTCGAGCCACAAACAAAAGCCGGCATCGGTGCTCAGCGTGGACAAGTACTGGTGTGTGCTTGTGTATGGATGTGTGACTGAGGAGGAGGGGACACAGACAAGAGGACTTAAGCACACATCACTTGCAAATGCTCGATCGTACAAAATATTCCACTGAAACAGGCGCCGAGCGCTGAGGGCGGAAGCCATGTTCGTGGCGGCAGGGCGTAAACCGTTTTCTAATGAAAAAAAGAAAGAAAATGGGGAAAGTGGGTGCTGGTATCGACGCTTTGAACAGGGGCCTCCATCTCGCTTCTGGGATGACAGAGCAGCGTCACACCGCAGGAGTTCTGTTAAGTTTCCGCATCCATTCCTCTTCTCACCGGTTTCCTGGTCCTCTCGTCTTATTTCATTTCCCCGCCGCCACCACAACCCCGTCCCCCATGTATCTACATCTACTTCCATATATACATCCATACTCCGCAAGCCACCTGACGGTGTGTGTTGGAGGGTACCTTGAGTACCACTATCGATTCTCCCTTCTATTCCAGTCTCTTACTGTTCGTGGAAAGAAAGATTGTCTGTATGCCTCTGTGTCGGCTCTAATCTCTCTGATTTTATCCTCATGGTCTCTTCGCGAGATGTACGTAGGAGCGGACAATATACTGCTTGACTCCTCGGTGAAAGTATGTTCTCGAAACTTCAACAAAAGCCCGTATCGAGCTACTGAGCGTCTCTCTTGCAGAGTCTTCCACTGGAGTTTATCTATCATCTCCGTAACGCTTTGCTTTCGCGACTACTAAATGATCCCGTAACTAACCGCGCTGCTCTCCGTTGGATCTTCTCTATCTCTTCTATCAACCCTCAACCCTATCTGGTACGGATCCCACACCGGTGAGCAGTATTCAAGCAGTGGACGAACAAGTGTACTGTAACCTATTGTAATCTTTGGACTTGTGGCGGCGCAATTAATCAGAAAACAGGAGAAAGTCGATGAGTAGAACCATAGTACGATAACTTCGTTTCTAGTCATTTTTCTTCAGTTGCACTTGTGTCGATCCATCTGCCGGTAGCGATTTAATTGTTCTTGTGTCGCATATTCATGAAAGAGTTAGGTACAGACTCATAGAACACTAATTTGGTTTAAACTGTGTTTCGGATTCTATCAGAATTTGTCCTCTCTAGTTACTAAACTGCTGAATTCTCAGGAGGTACATTCGTTGTAGCAGTTTAACAGTAAGCTCCACATCTAATATTGTGATTATAAACTCACGGAAAAATGGCAACAACAAAAAAAGTTAATACAGAGTGATGAAATTTCGGAAATACATTTGTCTAGGTATCGTATTTAAATGATTAACATTGCGTGAGTCCTTGCAAATGTGAAACGCTGGTGCATTAATGACAGATGTAACCGCGAGGATGTTGAATGCAAGCACGAAAACATGTATGCAGTGTGCTGTACAGGTGCCAGAAGTCAATTTGTGGGATGGAGTTCCACGCCTTTTGTACTTGGTCAGTCAATTTAGGGACGGTTTGTGGATGGCACCCTAGTTGTTAGCCGATGATTTCCCATACGTGCTCGATTGGAGACAGAGCTGGAGGTCGAGCAAGCCAAGGCAACATGTCAACACTCCGTAGAGCATGTTGGGTTACAGCAGCGGTATGTGGGTGAGTGTTATCCTGTTGGAAAACACACCCTGGAATTCTAATCATGAACGGCAGCACAACAGGTCGAATCACCAGTCTGACGTACAGATTTGTAGTCACACTGCAAGGGATCACCACGAGACTGCGCCTGCTGTCATATGAAATTACTCTCCCAAACCATGCTCCAGGTGTAAGAAGAAGATGATGATGATGATGATGATTAGTGTTTTAGGGCGCACAGCAACGAGGTTATCACCGCCCGTTCCCCAATTAAATGTTGACGAGTGCAGCCAAGATCTTTTAAACAAGGATCAATTCAAAGCCGATCTTTGCGAGAATTGTAAATGCTCAAATTTCAAGATTGGACCAGCACATCAAAGCAGGTAGATAAAACTAAAAATAAAATACCAGTACAAAGCAGGTAAAAATAATTAACTGAGGCTGGGTGACCACTTACAAATAATGGGTGACCAAACCACTTTACAGCATGTTAAGATCTCAATCTCAATATTTTGGGAAGAAGTCCAGGCATCACACAAAAACGTGAAACTCTAGCCACACTCGCCTCATTATTAGTTAAAATAGAGGGCAGGTCTGGTGGGAAACTTAAATCTTCCGTCAAACCCGCATATAAAACACACTCATATGTCGTACCGACAGCTGTGTCCCACATGTCTGACACGTTGGTGGCTCCTCACGACGTAACAGAAAACCATGTGTCAACAGACAATGTCCTTTTCGAAGCCTTGTGGGTGCTACTTCCTCAGTTCATCGTTGTCGGAAGAAGGTAAGCCACGGTCGGACAGGTGGACTAGCTACAAGCTGTCCTTGAATTTACTGATTTGTAGCAGTTGGTTGTGTCAATTTGGTGGCAATTGCTGCTCAAAATGTTGCTGCAGATGCAATACTGTCCGCCATACTCACACGCCGAATACTATGTTCTTCCCTCTCGGTAGTGTCTCGTGGAGGTCGGGAGTCTGGTGTTCGTGACGACTGCAGCCAGCAGCTACGTACAATTACACCAATCTTTCCGCAGTATCGCAGAAGGATCGTCCAGCTTCTCGTGGCTCTATTACACGAATCCATTCAAACGCAGTGACGTACTGATAAAGGCGTGTATGTCGCCTTAAAGGCATTTTTGACTAACATCAACTTATCACGCCCAATCTCAAAGATAACTTATGCACACGACAATTACAGCGTGTGTTAAAGCAAAATGTGATTTTTATCTCCATAGTGTTGCTACCGGCGGCACTCTTGTGCAACTGTTGCAAAATTTAAATAGACATCAGCAATCAGAAGTGGAAACACGCCTAACACCTTTCGTTTAGTATGTCGCACAACTCCTTCTTGAAGTTGAGACTTTGTATCGGTCGTCAGTAAATATTTGTAGTATTATCATTTAGTTTTCTTAATATATTCATACTCACAGAAACCCCTACGGCAACGAAGCAGTATCATCGTCAGCTACATAAGCTTTTAAATATTTTGCAATCTTTTTATTCATTCAGAAATGTGTTATCCTTTGTAACTGAAATCCGCCACCTTTCTGACAGCAAAAATACGGACACTTAGTAAAAGGCGTCCGCTACTGATAATCTGTAGTATACGTTTGCCTTCTAACATGGACTTTTTCCTTACAGAACAGTGCTTACATTTTCCAACTTTCACTGAATGCCAAGCCACCTGAAGTCACATTAATATTCACTGAATTGGGCACTACGTTCTGTCACAAACAAACCGCACAACGGAATCTTCACTACCGGAATTCAGAAAGGCCGATCAGAAAATGAACTTCACTAAATAATTTCTAGTACTAATTTCTCGATGATGGTGAGCCACAATCGTGGAATGTCTTTTGGGAGAATAAGCCGCCATTTGAGTGTGTATTACCGTATTCATCTTCTGTACTATCTAGATTTCGGCCCTTATTCCATTTTCAAGTACAATGCTAAAAGCTGCAACATGCAAATAGTAAGACACATAGAAAAAATTTGAAAATCTTAAAAAAATATTAGATGCAAACTAATTTAAAATTACGAGATATTCACTTATTTCTTCGACTATTAACACGTTGCATCTGTTAAGGCAATCTAAAACAGATAATCAAGACTAACACGTGTCTTTAAGATGTAACTGCCAAAAAACGTAGATTCTTGGAGATATGTATAAAAGTATCACAGACATAAGCTTGCGAGTGTTTTATGTGTCATCTGACAGCACGTGATTACCTATGGAGGCAGCAATGTGGGTTTCATTTACGTGTATAGATCAGATGGTTAATAATATGAAGCGAACATACGTTATGCAGCATGAAGGAAGTAAAGCCTGTAAGTAACAGGCGAAATAAAGTACAGAAGCCAACGAAGTGCAATTAACGATATAGTAAGTGCCAGTGATAGTATAAAAAGATTAAGTATAACAATGTGAGTGAAAAAACTGGTAGTGGCATAGGGGTGGAAATGGGGAGAGAAAGAAATAGGAGAAGATATTATTATGTGAAAGTGGTATAACATTAAGAAAAGGAAGAAGGTGAAGAGTCAGCTTTGAAGGTCAAAGGAGGGGAGCATGGTATTCGAGGATATTAGAGGGGGAGGGGGATCCAACTGTAGAGGTCAGTTAGTGGTATGGATAAGCAAGAAATCTTGTGTTAAATGTAGGTGAGTGTTGGAGGGTGAAGGCAGAGGGTAGTGTAGGTGGGGGTTTGGAGAAGGGAAATACCATAAGAAAAATGAATGAATATCTGATTGAATGTTGAAATTAGTTATATTAGAATAGGGATAAGGGGCGGGGAGAAGACTTGGGAGGGAGGTCAAAAATTACGAGGAATGGAGCAATTAACTAGGAGTTGAAAGTTTTGGAAGGGAGCGGGACGAGACTACAATGGACGTTACGATATACTAGCAGTTGAAATGGGAGCAGGGAAAGGAGAGCAATCCACTGGATTGGATTAGTACAGTAATGATGGCTGGGGTACAAAGGGGATGAGAAAACATGGGGTAGGTAGTGGGATAAGAGGAGCACTGGCAAACATGCATAATGAGGTGTAAGAAGAGAGAAAAATGGGGTGGGTAAAGTAAAAGGGGGGTAGGAGGGGGCAACAGCGTGGAATAGGTGGTGGGAGTGGGAGCGAATAAAGGGGAAGGAATAGCTTGGGACTGAGCCACACTGCAGCATCCAAGTGTGCGTATGATATATAATACATGAATGGAAAAATATATGGTACCCATAATATGCTTACACAAATATTATACCGAATTACAAACCGTATCGCATGGGGTAATTGCTCCTTAGTAAATAAAGACATCTTAAGAAAATAACTTTGATTCGACAAAGCATGAATCTGTATACATGTACACCACATCTTATTAACAGTAGATACAAATCCCAAATACTACAAGGAGGTTTACTAGGAACAGGGAATTTATTAGATCTCCAGGAAGGTCAATGGACCTTAGCTCAACACAGAGGCTACATGTGCAAAAATTATTAGATGTTTCACTTGTGAACTGTGCCAGAATTATTCAGTTCAAAAAAGAAAGTAAATTAAACAAAAAAGAATGCCAAAAAGTAACTTTATGAAGAAGCAGTAATAGTTGTGTTTCCAGTGTCAACAAGTAACAAAAATAGATTACTTATACAAAGCTATTTACAAGAACTTTTAACGAAGTACATCTATCCAGAAAATCTTTCATGCATCAAACTGAGTTACAAGATCAGTCAGCAGCACAGAGGTAAACTACAGTAACAAGTGCCTAGAAATGTGTGTTACTGTGGCTTGCAATGTACAGGTTTAAATATTATAGATATGATCTTATACGAACTTCCCAGAACAATATTTCTCCTGTTTCTTCTCCCCTCAATTATATCACACACCTTCCCTCCCACTCCATCCGTTTTTTCACTCATATTGTGATATTTAGTCCTTTTTTGTATTGTTACTGGCACTTACTATATCGGTAAGCGCGATTCATTGGCTTCTGTTCCTTATTCGCCTGTTTTTACCTTATATTGTGATATTTAGTGCTTTTCATGTTATTACTGACACTAACTATATAGCCAAGTGTGATTTATTGGTTTCTGTACTTTATTTCATCTCTTCATTACGTTATGCAGCATGAAGAAACCGACGTCAGTATGTTCACTTCATATTATTAACGATCTGAACTATATATGTAAATGCAGCTCACTGTGTTGCCTCCAAAGATAATCACATGCGGCCAAATGACACCTAACACCCGAAAGCTAATTGACCATTACATCTTAAAGTTACGTGTTACTTGCGTTTTCCTGCTTTAGACTGCCTTTCAGTGTGCATGTAAAATCTTTTGAAGATTTTCAGTTTTTTTACAATGTATCTTACTATTTGTATGATCCAGCTATTAGCATTGTACTTCGTAATAACATAAAAACCGAAATCCAGGTCGTACAGAAATAGAAGACAAATACATTAATACACAGTTCGATTGCGTTTTATAAAAAGAATAAAAATTTAAAAAATAAAAAAATTCCTAGTATCTTTCTATAAGAAGATAAATGAAGCTTATGATTACAGGTGGTGGAATCGCCCGCTGGTGTGACCACAAGGGAAAAGTTTAACGAACTAAGCTCATCCCAAATTGATATTTATTCACAAAATGGAGCGTAATCCTCAGATTCAGTAAACATTTAACGTACACCAGTTTCTAATGCAATCTTTTGTTGAGGAGAAACATTTTCATGCTCACACACCAAGATTCCATCACTGAAAGAATACTGAAGGCAGAACTCACCGTATTGTGGTAAAGGCTGAGTCGTCAAAAGTGCCTTGTGAGTCACAGCGGAAAGGAGCGCGACACTTCAACAGAATCACGACACGGAACTCATCCATGACTGGATAAGAAACAAGTCTGCACCATCTGAACCCACTCAAACGATAACTACGTTATCACTTATAAGAACTTCATAATGCTTGGGACAAATTACTTAACAAATTATAGAAAGTTCCTGACACGAAAGTCTTCTATTACAAATCAGATTCCAAGTGCAGAGGAAAGTGCGATGTCATGTTCAACAGACCATAGCAAAAACTAACTCTGTACAAAATTGTGACACCTCAAGCCAGCTTTGGAAAATTAAAACTCAATGGCCCTTTCCAGACAAGCTGAAACAAGAAAGTCCACCTGCATTTACCAAGGAGTATGCGTTTGCAGCTACAGGTCCACTTATAGAGTCTAGCAATCACCCACAGCAGAATAGCACTGCAGGATCTGGATGAGATGGCTACCTTATCATGTCCAGTAGAAGTTACATACCCAGTGCCAGCCTAGGTAGTTCACCTCTTTGGTCACATCCCCCTCCCAACTCGTCTCTCCCCTCCCCAGGAAACCACCAAGATCATTCAGTGGAATCCGTGAAAGCTTTAGGCAATTGTCTGATACTGGTCATATGATATAAAAACGGAGGGTAATTCCTCCCTATCGATCTCATCAGGTAGGAGCACCAATAAGAGTCGAGACCTCCCTAACTGTCCCCTTTATTACGTTATGAATCCACAAGCCAGAGTCCACTCATTCGAGGTCTGACCCTCGAACGAGAGGACGATGCAGTGCTATCAGCAGCAGGGAACAGAAGCACTTCCAGGTACAAGAGGAGTGGAATACGACTGTTAGATTTGAAAGTAAGGAGCCAATAATGAAATAATTATTACAATTTTTATTAACAAATATCTATTCTAATATATACTTGCGGCTTGTTATTCTTCTAGTAGCGCAGTGTGTCGCAAAACCAGCAAGAAGAGGACCCACACACATACTACTGGTCGCACTGCCACAGCACCAGCCCACAGTTGGGCCACCCGATTAATCACACCTGGTGTCGTTCGACTACACTACGCCACTACTGCAGAAGCCACCTTCGTTCAACTGTTTTGCACAACTCCCACAGGTACAACAGCTGCCGCAGATAGAGCTGCACAGATCACAGAATTACAGGTACGCATTGTGTGTGTGTGTGTGTGTGTGTGTGTGTTGGGGCTTATGGGCGCTCAACGTCGAGGTCATCAGCGCCCTGACACGAATTAAAGGGAACGAATGTGGACAGACCTAATAAATCTGAAACACACACGCAAAGAAAGCAGGAAAAGAAGGAAAATGCGACATAAGGAAGTAGAACGTAAGGAAAGGGAAAACGTAGCAACAAGAATGCCACAGTAAATTGTCATTGGCTGGCCACTTACATAAAATATGGGCGAGCTTGTCACACAGTGAGCAAATTAAGATCCTCTCCCTAAAATCTTTGTAAGGCAGTACATTAGAAATGTTTCATGAGGAACTAAACGAGTAAATGTAGGCCTGAATCCGGGTAACGACTTTGCCGCGGTTATTGTAGTTGAAAACTCAAAATATATTGATTCTAAAATTCAATTTTAATTGCACCTATGGGAATATAAGAGCAGTATGATGGGTTATATAAGGAATAACATGACGGATGAGAATGATATTACCATAGACCGATTCATGTGCAAATTTTAGTCTGTAAAATCACCAATATCTGATATGTATGGTGAAGCTACATATTACAAACTTCACGGAGTCCAAATATGAGCCTTAGTATTCGAGTGTTGTCGCATTAGATGTATGTGCTGGCAATATTGATCACTACAGATATATTGTCCCATTGGCAGCCGAATGCAAGAGCTGCTTACTGTGTGTTTGTAGACTGTTTGAACAACAATAGTGTTACAATGGACCGAGTGGAACAGTGTATACATTCCTGTATATCACCGTGTGCCTCAGCGTCTAACTGTAGAATCCGTGAAGATTGTAGAAATTTAGTTCACAGAGGGAGTTATTATGTGACTAATGTTGTCTATTGGCTTGAACGCCATACAGACTAAGCTTGAGGCCTACAGACAGCACCTTTTTTCCAAATTTTCTGCCGCCACTACGCAGTATATCTAAAATGAAAAGGGTAAGAATATATAGGGTTCATGCCAGGGGTCAGAGAGTTGGCGCATTGTCTCTGGTGCCGCTGGCACCCCGCTACTTGGCATACTGCCACCCACTGACCCCTGGAACTGCTACCAACGTGTTCGCTACGGATGCTCGTTGAGACAGCCGCAGGCTATCAGTTTATTGGGGCCTGGCAAACGGCTGCTGGTGCTTGACCAAAGTGTCTGGCTCGTATGTCAGTAACGGCTGCAGCGAGTGAAGTCCAGATGGCTTTCAATGATATAAGAGTTGTGGTTTATGTACTCAGTAAACTTCTGCGATTAGACATATAATTTTACAAAAATAAATTTCACAGGAAAAAATTATTCATTTATTTTCCATTTTACAACCACCACAGTGCAGTTTAATGGGTGGAGGCCCATCAATCTGGCAACGAGCATTCATATTATAAAGGTTATAGCAGCGCTCATACACAGAATGATGAACATCGTTTTCTAAACACTTGAGACAGTAACTTCAGTCCGTGTCAAACGTCACATATCCAAGGTATAAGCTGTATAGGAAATGGGTAGTAGTCGACTGCATTTACATTGTTGCATAGTTCAGTCAGTTTCCTAAACATTTCGAAAAGCACTTTACAAAGAGTTCGTTATTGCAGCCACTTGAACATGGAATGGACAGTAGTAACTCGCTTGTCATCATCATCTCGGAATCCAAAATCCTCCAGCCAAATTGCCGTATCATATTTAGAAATACCCCGAACTCCTGGGCTAAGGTGTCTTCTTGAATATACTGAAATTGAACAGTCACTATTATCCCTAAATAGTGAGCTAACGGACGCCGCATCAGCGGACTGGACATCCAGTATACACTTACTGACCTCACTTAACTTAATGGCGAGCTCAGGTTCTCCACAGATCATCATTACCTTGTTCACTCTGATGATGAACTGACAGTAGAGGACAGTGAGTTTGTCTTCTATTTATTTATTTTGAAAGATGCACACGCTACAGAAAAAAATGAATACAGACAGTGATCAATGAATATTCACCCGGTTGAGAGAGAACAGCAAACGGCTAAGATGTTAAGGTGCTTAGGAGCAGTAGCTAGAGAGGCGAGAAAGCCTTATGACATGGTAATTATGTTGTTTAACGTTAGCTACAATGTATATACCACAGGCTGTAGAAGTGTCAGTTCGGTATGATTACAGACCAAGTGTTCCATCCGGTGGCCGTATTTGAAAATCCACAATTTTATGACACTAAAGTGATATTATCCCCAGGTGTATGGTATTTACTATGTGGTATATTAATGCACATTGTTCCACAGAAAAGTTCATTCACTGTCAGTAATGTTGGGAGACTCTCTCACAGTGGGAGACTTCCCTGGAACAATTACAATAATTAACAGCAGAGGGTGAATACATCTATAGGAAGAAGATGTCCAAGACCAATGTACACAAGTCATTGTATAAAGTATGCTGTACACTGTCAGCTAAGTTGGCAATCCTGTATCCAACGGCCGGCCAACGTGGCCGTGCGGTTCTAGGCGCTTCAGTCTGGGACCGCGTGACCGCTACGGTCGCATGTTCGAATCCTGCCTCGGGCATGGATGTGTGTGATGTCCTTAGGTTAGTTAGGTTTAAGTAGTCCTAGGTTCTAGGGGACTGTCGACCACATATCTTAAATCCCATAGTGCTCAGAGCAATTTGAACCATTTGTATCCAACGAATCTAGCAGACAATGAAGAGTAAGCTCTTGAAGTCTGCCCACCGAACTGTACCATTCATGTATTATTCATATAGCAGCTGGAATAGTGGTGGAAAAATATGAGCCAAGTGCGCCAGGTGTAAGTACAGAACTGCACGCTTATTACGTCTGTTCATACACCCTATGTAAGCTCTCACAAAAGTTTAGCAGCTACATTTATGTTCGCTGTAACATATCTAAGATACATATGTGGGAATCAAGTAGTCAACATGATGGAGTAGACGAAACATTCCCTTCAGTCGAGTCTTACGTTAACCGACTGGCTCTGCAATGATGATAATGCTGTGAATCAAAGGAGGAAGAGGAAGAAAAACGAACTATATTGTTCCAGCGACCTTTTTAACTGTAATACATCGACGATGTATATATGCATAGTGAAGTGATTAATGGGAATTTCTATCAAGGTCGGGATTCGAACCCAGTTCTCCTGCTCACTAAGCAGGTGAAGTAACCACTGAGCCACCCTCGCACAGTGGCTCAGCACAACTGCACTGACCACCCTAGAATGCCCCCATTCACGCTTCAACCCCCTTGGTAATCGTCCTAAACTCGAACAACATTGCAGAGGTCTTGAGGCTCATTGGAAGAGCGCCTCAGCAACTAATGAAACGGGGGATCTGGCCTGGAACCCTGGTGTAGGTGCTTTAATAAAACGAAACCATGTGGTTTCAGAGAACTTTTTAGGTCTGAAACATCTGTGATGTATATAAGCAGACTGACGTAATAAATGAAAATTTTTACCAAGATTGGGATTCGAACCTGGGTCTGTAGCTCACTAGGCAGACGCATTGACTACTACGTCACCCCGGCACGGTGGCTTTGCAGAGCTACATCCACTGCTTCCCTCCCAACCTGTGTTTATTGTAGGGGCTTCTGACTTTGGAAATATATTCTTGTCCTAACACTGGAAACACACCCTGAGGGAATCCGCTTCGAGGGTGTACATAATTTTTTCAAAGATCAGTTTCAGCCAAAATACCAGCTATTGCAGGAGATACTCCACGGCACTGAAGAGCCAGTGTACCAGATGTTCAGGGAAACCAGCGATATTCCACAACCTGAAAAAGAAGAATTCAGTCATATCTGACGACATCGCAGTGGAAAATCAGAATGAGTTCAGGAAACAGTTTTGCTTTAGTCGCCATATTCAGATCAATACATTTTATTTGTGTCAGACTACTTAAAGATCACAACGAAGTTGATGTGTGTTAATGCAAACCTTATTACACCTTTCAAGCAAGACAACCAGAATTTAAAGCACATTTATCAAGCTCATGTCGGAACTGAGATGTTATTCAGTGCATTCTTTACAATATGTTGGGATTTCTGGAATAGCTCACAGAGAGGTTTTCTGGTTACTTACAAAACGAATGTGTGTGTGTGTGAGTGTGTGTGTGTGTGTATGTGTGTCGTTTGAGGTGTTCGGGTACTAAATAACGTGGTCATCAGCGCCCAAACGTATAGAAACAGGAACACATGCGGTGAAGGGACGAAGACGGACAGCGAACAAGGAGAACGGCTAAGAGACAGAGACCTGACGCAGTTCCAAATCGTCACATACAGAGGCAAAACAAGAGGAAAAGAAACGCACTAAAAAAGGAAAGGAAACAAGGAAAAGAGTACAGAAATCGAAGTGAAACAAGTAGGTAATCGTGACTGGCGGACCTCTTACCTAAAACCTGGGTGAGCCAGTCACCCAGCACCACATTAAAATCCTCTCCCTAAAATACGAGGCAACAAATTGGACAGGACACAAAACCGTAAGACCTTAACCACAGTCGTTGCGTCGTCTTGCAAAATAGAGGGCAAATCCGGTGACAAGGAAACCACCTCCCTCTGGTCAGAGAATAAAAGACAGTCAAGTAAAATGTGGCGGACAGTAATCTGGACGCCACAAGCACTGCAGATTGGGGGGGGGGGGGGTCCTCCCGCCGGAGTAAAAAACCATGCGTTAAGCGACTGTGCCCAATGCGGAGGCGAGTGAGGAGAACCTCATCCCGCCTGCATGACTGGTAGGACGTACGCCATGGCCGCGTTGTGGCCTTGACCAGATGCAGCTTATTTTCACCGACTGCCAGCCACTCCTCTTCCCATTGACGCATAACACGAAAACGCAAAAGGGAGGTGTGGTGTCACCGCCAGACAGCACACTTGCTAGGTGGTAGGTTTAAATCGGCCGCGGTCCATTAGTACATGTCGGACCCGCGTGTCGCCACTGTGTGATCGCATACCGAGCGCCACCACAAGGCAGGTCTCGAGATACGGACTAGCACTCGCCCCAGTTGTACGGACGACGTAGCTAGCGACTATACTGACGAAGCCTCGCTCCTTTGCCGAGCCGATAGTTGGAATAGCCTTCAGCTAAGTCAATGGCTACGACCTAGCAAGGCGCCATTAGTAACATTGCATGTATCTAAGGAGTCTTACTTGTATCGCCACAATCTCCAGATGTACCAAAAGGATGGATTAAAGTTAAGTATTCCAGAAGCTACGTACTTTTCTTTATAGCATTCATTACGTATCCTGTTTCAGACCTCACGCCCATCTGCGTGAGCGTAGCGGGTGCCTTTCGGCTTCCTCTCATTGTGTCTAGGCTGTCTTGTCTAGACACAACGGCAGGTAACAGCATGGAGGGGGCCGGCACATTCAACAACGTGAGGGAGGGAACATGCATCTTTGGCAGCCACATTCGCCAGTTCGTTTCCCCTAATACCCACGTGCCCCGGAACCCAGCAGAAAGAAACCTCCTTCCCCTACCGTTGCAGGTGGAGTAGGGTATTATGGATGTTCTGGACGACCGTATCCACTGGGTACAAGTGTTGCATGGTCTGAAGGGCACTCAGGGAGTCAGAACAGATGAAAAACGTAAGACTGGGAACACATCTCATCTGCTCCAATGCCTGCAAGATCGCAAGCAATTCGGCATCAAAGATGGTAAACGCCGCAGGAAGCTGGGGAAAACAACAGCACAACCAACAAAGTCCCCCTGTTTAGAGCCATCCATGCTTGGTTAACAGTTCGATTAGGTACTGGGTTAGAATCCCCATCCAATTCGAAACTTTGTGCCGCGTCATGTCAAGTTTAAACCAGCGCACACATTTTTACTAGTCGCTGAAAGTACTATTATTTAATTATTTTAATTTATTATTAATTATTAAATTATTTAATATTATCGTAGATCAGGACAGGAAATAGAGTTGAGACTCGTATTTCTCCAGGAAAATTTGATTCCATCATATTTAAGATCCATCATAGTTAGTTGACCGAGTTGACGTGAATCACACTAGCTGGATTGGAATCCCCGGTCCCTGTCCTGTAGAAAAATATTCCTAATGTAGTTTCAAGTAGAAATGTGCTTTTTGCAGTTTCATTTATTGTGATAAATTTGAGTTTACAAGCGTAATGGCTGTGTCATCTCTAATAACATGTTTTCTGATATTTACATTACTGTGATATTTATTTGCACCTGGACATGTAGCGCGGTTATCTTCTGTGGCGTCTTGTAGTAACCATTTTGCGTCGTCAAACAGCTGTTCCCGAAAGAGACCTTGGGAAAGCAAGACAGTTACGCTATGCAGGTCACATACAAATCAGCATAAACGCAATTCAGGCCGTTCGGATACTTTTGAGCATGATAGTGCATGTCGTGCTGAATATCAATCCTAATACAAATGAAAATAAAAATCAGTCAGTTCGAATCCCAGTGTGATATTCCGTTCTACCGTGATACAAACATGGAAAATATAGACAACGAAAAGGCAGTCTGCAGAACTCCATAAAAGTACAAAATCACCCGAAAGGTGGATTAATAGCTCAAGACTCTTAATTTTTTGTCTGTTTGAAATCCCTGGTAAACGATACCAAATTTCAGTCTGTTTCCTTCTACAACAAGCTTCTGGAATATGTTAGAGAAATACAGCTCCAAAGTCGTTTGTTACCTCAATGCTGAATACTGGGAATCTTCACATAGTTTGTTCGTTACGATTCAGTCAGTATTTTGAAGTATGGCCATTGTTAAGAATTAAAGGGGAAGATTGCCACTGGTCCTAAATTACTGTCGTCAGTCCTGATTTTTTTCAGTAGGATAATTCTTAAAACTCGGGCTTTCTGGTAAACTGCACAACTAGAGATAAAACAATAGCATCCACCCTGTCGACTTGTTCAATGTAAATAATGACTTTCCTGAGGAATTCAGGTAAAAGCTTGTTCTGAATCTGTTCAGCGTATAACGAAACATGGGCTCCAGCACGAAAAACAAATTGATTGATGACAGCTCAGTTTTCTTACTCTAGTATTGCATAATCACACTGAGTCTAATCATAAATGTCTGATTGATGGTAGAGTGTGAACCATATTTTGGCAACTGGATGAAGACTACTAATGATGATGAAACGTCCGTAAGATGCACACATAGCCAAGGAATGTGTTTGACCAACAATATTATTTACATCTGTTATGTTCCAGCTGTAAATATTAATGATTCTTATCAATAAGAAATGATACCATTTACCTACCCTAAGAATTTTAACGTTCCCTCGACATATAACTTAGAAAATTCTGGTATTACACTTGTGGGAAGATGACTGCATGATGAAGATAAAGCTTCATAACTCGGCACATGCGGAACGCGTTACAAAGTTATTCGATAGTGATGCAGTCTATAACACCAATGAACGACAGATTTGCGTGGCATATGTGTACTTTGCACTATTACTGTTGCAGTAGGACAGTACAGTTTGTTCTGACAAAAATTTTATATTTGCTGTCGTGCCTGGCAACCACAGTGAAGCAAGACAGATGTTTTCTTCAGTGTTTTTTTGTGCTGGCTTTCAATTTAACTTTTTCACACTGTAAAATCTGAACGAAATAGCTGTACTTAAGACTTTCACCAAGTCTGGACAGTTATCTACAGAACACATAATCAATTCATATCGATAGTTACATGGTACATTTTTAAACATGGGACAGATAGGCACTGAAGGAAATGAATATAATTTTTTGTACTTCGCGTTGAGTACCTAAAATAAATTAAAAATATATTTATCTTCTTATGTAAGTTACCTATTTTGAATGAAAATCTGTTCAGTTATCAACAATATTAGGAAAAGGGCAGATTGCTACCCACCGTAAGGTCGACCCGTTGAAGTGCAGTGAGGCACAAAGAAAATACTCTTAGACGTCATAGCTTTCGGCCAAAGGATCCTACAAGAAAGAAAACACAAACACATTCGTGCAAGCGGCTTGCTTCTGTGAATGTATGTTTTCTTTGCTGAAGGAGTCTTTGGCCGAAAGCTATAAAGTGTCAGAGTCTTTTAGTTCTGCCTGGCTGAAACTCAAGGGGTTGTCTTTATGGTACGTAGCAATCCATTCTTTTTCTAATATTGTTGATAATCTTATCTGGAGTTTCTACTGTCTGTTCAGTTATTAAGTTCGATCTCTTTTCACTTACATAACTTCTAACCTATGAGGTCTTCCTGTAATTGAAAATATGGATATTTAGTATCGGCTAAGGGAACACAACAAATAGCTGAGATGAAACACATTGTTACCACAGAAAAAAATGGCGTTTGGGAATGAATAGTTGCTTTTAGGCAGCATGTATCTTGGTTACATGCAAAGATTTAACAGGAACTCATTTAAATTAATGTGGTTTTCCCGAATCATTTTATGCCTGCTTGAAGCTAGATTAATTCTTGGAGAGTCGCAATAATTTTATATCCAGTCTTTTTTACAACGGAGTTACATTTCGTTTTGAACACCAGTGTTATTGTGGAAGGTGCCTTGACCTCAGTTAAGCACGGAGCTCAGATTTTGCTGCCAGACGTGATCATTGTTTCCAGTAATCTACTCACAGAAGTATCTCAAGAGAAGCCTTAATTACATCCAAGGGGGCAACTGACGGATTCCTTCAGCAACATGTATTAAGCAATCCCGCGATGTAGCTCTTTGCATGAATTACAGACGCTATGTTCCAACAATCTTGTGGGTAAGCTCAACTTTTTATCCTGTAAGACAATAACATCCATCTACCAGAAACCATAGAACATCCAACAATGGATGGCAGTCGCCGATCGCTAATGTCGTTTCCGCGGAAACAGATTTCGATCTCGTCAGTTAATGGTGACAGACAGTCGCAAATGACCCAGCTGGTGTGCCGGACATAAAGAAGAAGGAATATTATGTGCCGGGGCACCGGTACGGACAGGTAAGTGTTACGGTCCATACAGTTTGTAAAGTGCGTAGGAACGGTGACTGCGTGAAATAGAAGCTATACAGCTACAAAATTAGCATGTAGTATGTACTGCTTGCTTTCATATAACGCTTTTACCGTGGCTGAAAATTGTTCCAGCTGCGAAATATACAATGAAATCTTCGACTTTCAAAGTGATATCCCACGATACTCTTTATTTTGAAAGAAAAACTAAGATACTGACTACGTGACGCAGACGATTATTATACATGTTATAGAAACCAAAGTCATGTGGTAACCGTGATCACCGTTGGAATAACGAGAGAAAACACAGTTTTGTTCCTTTCATTTATGTTGTGATTAGCTGCTTCGATATGCTGAACAGGTCAGTTTGGAAGGTAGGAGCCGAGGTACTGCCAGAAGTAAAGCTGTGAGGACGGGGCGTGAGTCGTGCTTGGGTAGCTCAGATGGCAGAGCACTTGCCCGCGAAAGGTAATGGTCCCGAGTTCGAGTCTCGGTCCGGCACACAGTTTTAATCTGCCAGGAAGTTTCATACACGTCTAGTGTAGTGCCGAAAAACACTTCCATTCAAATATAGCTTCAAGCAACGTAATGCAACACCAGTGAGTTTAATCACTCTACACTTAAGCACTATCCTGGCTGATCCACCACTGTAAAAATAAAGTTTTGGTTCTCCGTCTTGCAGACACATTTTTTGTCAATACCTCCAGACTTGCAAGTCGATGGAAACGCATGTCATCTTGCTTGGGATAGCACAGAACCTTATTAAAACAGTGACATGGATGGAGTATAGAAAGTAAAGGCAGAGGAAAAGCACTGATGCTGGTGAGTTATAACTGCAAGTATTTTGAGCTAGTAAGCGAACACGTTTCCGGTAAACCAGAACCACACATCATTGAATTAGTTTACTCTGACGCCATCGTAGTTGTCACATTACCGACTACAAGTTCTCTAGCTGTATGTACCCATCGTACTATTTTTAACCTTTTTAAAATTTAGACCGTTAAGGCTTGAGACACGACGTACAGCAAGCACATTGTAGCCTACCCGACAAAAAAAACCTAACCACATTTTCAAAGTTACAAAGTGACATTTCTAGGGATTATACTGACTATAGGGGTGTGTGAATATGCCCTCTGTTGAGTAGCACTTTGAATTGTTTGTATACGAAATGAGGCAGTCAATTCAGGACACCCAAAGCATAAGGAGAATGTTAACGCCATAGTTTGTTCAGTGATAGTATCTGAGAATATTAGTATGAGGGCTTTGCAGTCTCTAGCCGCTCGTTTAAAAATAATATTGCAATCATGATTTATTCATCTATTTACGTCATTTACCTTTGTTTCTGAGAAGGTACAACAGTGGAAACGTATGTAATACTCCAACTCCAGAAGTAAAAAACACAGTGGAATGGAGCCAACGTAAGACGTATGGAACAGTGTGATCACGTGACTGCCGTTGCTGCAGCAACAACTCGGAACAGCCTAATAGTGCCACTCATCCTTGATCCAGTTCCGAAATTAAGTCGTTTGAGTTCTATTACCCCCTGCATACGATAAGATTCTTCATCCTGAGTTCAAGTCACACTCGAGCAGGAAGCATATCAGACTAATGCAGATCCTGTAATTACAGTCGAACGGTTATGAAAAGAGCCGCCATTAAGCCAGAACAGTTCTTGATGTTTCAACAATAGCCATTATTAGTTGAAACTCCCTAGCAGATTAAAACTGTGTGCCGGGCCGAGACTCGAGCTCCGGGACCTTTGCCTTTCGCGGGCAAGCGCTCTACCAACTCAGCTACCCAAGCACGACTCACGATACGTCCTCACAGCTTCAATTCCGCCAGTACCTCGTCTCCTACCTTCCAAACTTCGCAGAAGCTACTCCTATGTTCTCACACTCCCAGATTAACATCTGAGGAATTCGTATAGTATTTTCTGTGTGCATAGGCTATTACAGTTGGTCACTTCACCATATTGAGGGTACACAGATTTTGCACTTGTACTTTTTACAGGTAACGTTGCCTACATTAGCTTGATGGTTGGGTAGCTAGGTCAGGTTGCAGGAGTTGTGTGTGAGAGGGAGTCCGCTCTTGCTATGACAAAAAATTTTCTGCAGGAACTCTCAGTTAAATCCACATAGCGGAAACCAAGTGAGAAATAAGATGAGAAAGCTGTAAGAACTCTGTTTTTCAGAAACACAGTGCTGTGTGTGATGTTTCCAGATACGCTACAGCTGCGGTGCTAGTCATTTATTTTCATCTTACGAAGTATCAGCCTACAGACATCCAAGACTTACCAGAGGTAAGTGCTAATTGGATGTCTCAGTCATATCGTGATTCTCTTATTCTTTGTACCTTTGATATTAAATCGTAGGTCCCTGACATAAATACGTTTATAAAATGAAATACAACCACGAGTAATTGATTTACAACTTCATTTATATCGTGTAACATTTACTGGCTCCAATAGTATTATATTTACCACTATGTACTCCAGCTATCACCCATCTAACGAATTATTACCGTTGAAATGTGATAGTGACACTTATTATGGACAGAGAGTAATAAATAAGGGACCGAAAATTGACATTCTTTGTAACCAGTGATGAAACTGTTTCGAGTACGAATTTCAAAATAGTCCAGGCAGCGTAACCGATCAAATCAGTGCACACTCTATTGCAGAGTGAGAATATTCTTGAAATATCAAAACGCTGCCAATCTGTAAGTGGGCACCATGCAAAGTCTTAACAGTAAACGGAAAATTTGAAGTAATATTCGAGTAGCATCATAGCGCCCACTGGAGCGTATTCGGACTTCAACCACAGTTCTTGACACATTTCACAGTTATTATTTCCAGTTCCCTTTTCTGCCCTCAAAACTACCTTGTCAGGTGGATAAAATGAGTAGTGAAGGGTGGTGATAGATATGTTAAAATATTTATTGCCTCTCATTGACAAAATAAGAATGAGTGTAGAGGAAACAGAAACTGCTAATTCCTAAGTTCACACCGCAACAGCAGTTGTCTAGGTTGAGGATTTCTGTAACTTACGCTGTAACAGGCTGAGCTGTAGCTGGCTGTGCCCTGTAACGATGACATCTAGCTTCGGCAAATATTGAACTCTTGTTTTACAGCACTCATGTACCAGCGCGACGTGCAGTCATTGTTATATCCACAGATTAACACCCAGGTGCGAACAAAAAAATTTTATTATGTGGAGCAAGGCCACCGCTTAATTTTACAAAAAGATAAACTTTCTTCGAAAAAAAAAGGCTTCTTCTCCTACCAAAATTTTATAACAATCCAAAGAATATGCCACCTTATTGAATTGAAATATTAGCAACTGAACTGAATTTAAGTTCCTTTGTCGGGTTTTCTCTCGACGCTTTTCGCCGGATGTCGAGGAAGTAGACGGGCGCAGAGTCCGGAGTCGATGGCCGGCGTAACCAAGACGTGGCACCTGGACGTTCCTGCTGCGTCGAAGTATCTTCCGGGCGGCAGTTCGCGGCGGGTCGAAAGACGCCTGTTTCCCTTTCTTCCGGCTATTTAACACTGCGGCTCCAGTCTTCCTCCGCTGATTCCGGAGTGATGATTGGTGGCCGTTGGCGATCCCTGACTGGTGGATGGTGCGACCATCCGCGCCGGAAAAAGACTCGTCGCGTGCGTAGTTCGCGGCTTGCTGGCGGAACGCGCCGGCACTAAGTTGCAGGCGCCGCTTAACTCTGCCGCGGTAGCCGATCGTTGCGTTTGTGTGGCTGTGCGCGCCACGGCAGTCAGAGCCGTGTCCAAGACCACCTAGGTAAGGTGGGAGACTAGCGAGACGGCCTAGCAGCACCCGCCGCAACATGACCGCGAGGTGGGGGAAGCAGGGGAAGATGATGAGAGAGATGGAGATGGAGAGGTTTGCATGGGCGCCCGACAGCAAGGTCCTCATCGCCCCCTCAAAAACAGATTGATACGGGTGTCAAGAAAACACCCAGAACATTAAGATAAAACAGAACGTATGGGACAGGAAACAAAGGTTGGAAAACCATGTGTGTACCCACACCGAAACATGGACGAAGCATGGCGTCATCAGTGAAACATGGACAACACAGGAAGAAGGAGGTAAAACAATGTAGCAGATGGTAGTGGGTGGCTGACTGCAAGGAAAATAGGCAGGAGGCGGCCACTCTGCAATACGCTAAAACCTCCAGCCCAAAAGTTTAGGCTAGAGTCCAGACACATCGCAGAACTTTAGAACTCTAGTTACACTAGTGTCATCATCAGCTAAAATAGAGGGCAGATCACCACCAATTTTTGCTTCTCCCCATGCATCACGGTATAAAATGCATTCCGTTAAAAAGTGGCGGAGAGAGATGTGCACATGTTTTGTGATGCTTTTGGGGTGCAGGGGGAGATGAAGAGGAATAGGGGGAGGGGGAGGTGAGGGAGGCCGAGACCAGCTGCAGCCTGCTGTGGCGATGAACTGCACAGCTGCCTTCACGTATATGCCGACATTACCGATTCACATAGCCATCTCTAGGAAAGGAAGGACGGGGGAGGGGCTTTTGGGCTTATCCACATTTATGTTCTGGAGCAGTGTGCAGGACTTGTGTACTGGTTCTCATTCCTTAACAGTCTGCTGACACGGAAATACACTCCTGGAAATGGAAAAAAGCACACATTGACACCGGTGTGTCAGACCCACCATACTTGCTCTGGACACTGCGAGAGGGCTGTACAAGCAATGATGACACGCATGGCACAGCGGACACACCAGGAACCGCGGTGTTGGCCGTCGAATGGCGCTAGCTGCGCAGCATTTGTGCACAGCCGCCGTCAGTGTCAGCCAGTTTGCCGTGGCATACGGAGCTCCATCGCAGTCTTTAACACTGGTAGCATGCCGCGACAGCGTGGACGTGAACCGTATGTGCAGTTGACGGACTTTGAGCGAGGGCGTGTAGTGGGCATGCGGGAGGCCGGGTGGACGTACCGCCGAATTGCTCAACACGTGGGGCGTGAGGTCTCCACAGTACATCGATGTTGTCGCCAGTGGTCGGCGGAAGGTGCACGTGCCCGTCGACCTGGGATCGGACCGCAGCGACGCACAGATGCACGCCAAGACCGTAGGATCCTACGCAGTGCCGTAGGGGACCGCACCGCCACTTCCCAGCAAATTAGGGACACTGTTGCTCCTGGGGTATCAGCGAGGACCATTCGCAACCGTCTCCATGAAACTGGGCTACGGTCCCGCACACCCTTAGGCCGTCTTCCGCTCACGCCCCAACATCGTGCAGCCCGCCTCCAGTGGTGTCGCGACAGGCGTGAATGGAGGGACGAATGGAGACGTGTCGTCTTCAGCGATGAGAGTCGCTTCTGCCTTGGTGCCAATGATGGTCGTATGCGTGTTTGGCGCCGTGCAGGTGAGCGCCACAATCAGGACTGCATACGACCGAGGCACACAGGGCCAACACCCGGCATCATGGTGTGGGGAGCGATCTTCTACACTGGCCGTACACCACTGGTGATCGTCGAGGGGACACTGAATAGTGCACGGTACATCCAAACCGTCATCGAACCCATCGTTCTACCATTCCTAGACCGGCAAGGGAACTTGATGTTCCAACAGGACAATGCACGTCCGCATGTATCCCGTGCCACCTAACGTGCTCTAGAAGGTGTAAGTCAACTACCCTGGCCAGCAAGATCTCCGGATCTGTCCCCCATTGAGCATGTTCGGGACTGGATGAAGCGTCGTCTCACGCGGTCTGCACGTCCAGCACGAACGCTGGTCCAATTGAGGCGCCAGGTGGAAATGGCATGGCAAGCCGTTCCACAGGACTACATCCAGCATCTCTACGATCGTCTCCATGGGAGAATAGCAGCCTGCATTGCTGCGAAAGGTGGATATACACTGTACTAATGCCGACATCGTGCATGCTCTGTTGCCTGTGTCTATGTGCCTGTGGTTCTGTCAGTGTGATCATGTGATGTATCTGACCCCAGGAATGTGTCAATAAAGTTTCCCCTTCCTGGGACAATGAATTCACGGTGTTCTTATTTCAATTTCCAGGAGTGTAGTTCAGACAATTACGAAGAAGTTGTCAATGAAATTTTTCTATGGGCAATGAGCAAAATCCAAGCAATAACAGTAACTCAAGTACATCGAGTTTGGGTCACTTAATTGAGATAATCACGTATGTGTTTTAAACAAATTAAAGTAATCATACCCAAATAATAATTTCGTAATAGAGCTGTTCGCGTAATTTCTTGTACGAGTAATTTCTGTAAAAACGTCTACAAATTTATGAAGAAGCAAAACTAAAAACATTATTTCAGAGCTCATCCTGAATCTGTGCCGATACCTGTCAGTCAGACTAAAGAAGTGAAACCTGCCACCAACGTACCAGTAGTGTACTGAATAAAATACATGCAAAAAACATATGAATCGAATGTAAAGACATCTAAGATGCTACTATTACTCCACTAGTCATTTCATTAGTTTGATTAGCAGTTATCTGAGGAATTATAGAGAGTACTTGGCAGGATTTTTGACCTACATAATTTGCAATATACAGTTAATTGAACTGATCGAAACTCAAGCTTGGCAAAGCTTAATTTAATGAAGGCAGAAGTTAATAATGACTCAGGCATTTTATGTAGTACAATCTATGGGTCACAATGTATTCTTTACGCCACCTGTATAAGCAAAGGTATTCTGCGATTAAGGAAACTGTATGAACTGAAATTTTGAAATTATCATTTTTCTTTCATATTTTCATCCTTTACTGTAGAGAGCAGAATGGCTCGTCTGCATCTGGAACAGATCTTTTCAGCCAAATGGCAGCTGACTTTGTAGTCAATCAGATGGTCTCCCATCTGCGAATTCTTAGGACTGTTGTTCAGACTAGAATACGCCTCTAAGATAAGTTCACCTTCTCGAAATACTTGTTTAGAACTGGAGAATAGCAATAATTTATAATTTATTTATAGAGAATATGTTAGTTTTTTAGACAAGATTTTGGTACCCTGGAGGATGATTGAATATCTGCTTAGCTTTGTAACTTAGTTAACTTGACGATAATATCACCATGTGCAGTGCACCTATAACATTCATCAGGAAGGTCAATGACTCTGCACTGTTTTACACGCTTAGGAATATGCCCTTGATATTATTTGCTGGGGCATGTTCCTCCCGATTGAAAATTAAAATGACTGCAGTCTTCGCGGTCTCCACTCTCTTCAAAGGTATGTCTTGGTGTGAAACTACTACATTCACCTCTCTGTTATTCCAAATCAGCGAGCCTCCTGGCCACATACGCTCTTTGGGATCACGTAGATCTTAGTGCACCTGCTTCTGCAGTTGACTGGTAACATCGAAACTGATTTATTCTTATATGTCAACTAGCAATGCTACATTTTTAGAACAAAGGGACGTCAGTTAGATGTTACTATTTCCCGTAGATAACGATAGGTTAGAATGTAATGTACCAACATAAAATCCAATAAATGCATGGTTTTTTTCTGTATCTCAGTCAAGAAACGATAATGACAGAGGAATAGGCTAACATACAATCTTGCAAGTCATGCCTTTCTCACTTTATTTGACACTTTGATACACAAATTGTAGATGAAGACACATTAATAAAAGCGTGTGTGAGTGTTGTGTGTGTGTGGTTTGAGGTTTTCGGCCGCTAAACAGCGTGGTCATCAGCGCCCAAAGGCATAGAAACAGGAACACATGCGGTGAAGGGATGAAGACGGACAGCGAACAAGGAGAACGTCTATAAGACACAGACCTGACGCAGTTCCAAATCCTCACATACAGAGGCAAAACAAGAAGAGAAGAAAGACACTACAAAAGGAAAGGAAATACATGGAAAAGAGAACAGAAATCGAAGTGAAACTAGTAGGTAATCGTGACTGGCGGGCCTCTTACCTAAAACCTGGGTGAGCCAGTCACCCAGCAGCAAAATTAAAATCCTCTCCCTAAAATACGAGGTAACAAATTGGACAGGACACAAAACCGTAAGACCTTAACCACAGTCGTTGCGTCGTCTTGCAAAATATTGGGCAAATCCGGTGGCAAGGAAACCACCGCCCTCTGGTCAGAGAATAAAGGACAGTCAACAGAGGACGAACATGTTAAGGATCTAGGTTCTTTGAATATTTGGTTGGTTGGTTGATTTGTGGCACCGGACCAAACTGCGAGGTCATTGGTCCCGTGGATGAGGGAAGGGTGGAGAAGGAAATCGGTGGTGCCCTTTCAAGGGAACCATCCCAGCATTTGCCTCAAGCGGTTTAGATATATCACAGTAGCCGGAGACAGGTTTGAACAGTCGTCCTCGTGATTGGAAGACCAGTGAGCTAACCACTGCCCCGCCTTGCTTGCTCCCTTGAATTTTTATCAGATGTAAAAATAATGAGCTTGATATTATTAATATAGTGTTGGTGGTGTTTTAAATATCACATTAACTCAAGTACTAAAGTAAATAATGACAGTATGTAGGCGTTTTTTGCATCATAAGAAAAGTAGAGATAGACACTGAATAAATTTTTTTGTATCATTGACCTAAAAAATATTAGTGAATAAGTATAATGGAGTGAAATAGAGTGCCGGCACTCCTTTAAAGTGAATCTAATGAGGAATCCACATTACTAGAGCTGCAGACCTGCTCGAACAGCGTAACATGAGGTGAACTAGCTGGCAGGACAGGGAGGTGCACCAGAAATGAATACACTGTACTTACGACCACTGGTTGGTTCACCAGCTATCCTGAGTGCCGTTTTTAGGCGGTTTTTCATGGTCGAACAGACGAATACTGGGCTGGTCCCAAGCTCAGCCTCAGCAAATTCCATATGCAAGTACACTCCTGGAAATTGAAATAAGAACACCGTGAATTCATTGTCCCAGGAAGGGGAAACTTTATTGACACATTCCTGGGGTCAGATAGATCACATGATCAAACTGACAGAACCACAAGCACATAGACACAGGCAACAGAGCATGCACAATGTCGGCACTAGTACGGTGTATATCCACCTTTCGCAGCAATGCAGGTTGCTATTCTCCCATGGAGACGATCGTAGAGATGCTGGATGTAGTCCCGTGAAACGGCTTGCCATGCCATTTCCACCTGGCGCCTCAGTTGGACCAGCGTTCGTGCTGGACGTGCAGACCGCGTGAGACGACGCTTCATCCACTCCCAAACATGCTCAATGGGGGACAGATCCGGAGATCTTGCTGGCCAGGGTAGTTGACTTACACCTTCTAGAGCACGTTGGGTGGCACGGGATACATGCGGACGTGCATTGTCCTGTTGGAACAGCAAGTTCCCTTGCCGGTCTAGGAATGGTAGAACGATGGGTTCGATGACGGTTAGTGTGTGTGTGTGTGTGTGTGTGGTTTGAGGTTTTCGGGCGCTAAACAGCGTGGTCATCAGCGCCCAAACGCATAGAAACAGGAACACATGCGGAGAAAGGACGAAGTCGGACAGCGAACAAGGAGAACGGTTAAAAGGCACAGGCCTGAGGCAGTTACAAATCCTCACATACAGAGGCAAAACAAGAGGAGAAGAAACGCACTAAAAAAGGAAAGCAAACACAAGGAAAAGAGAACAGAAATCGAAGTGAAACAAGTAGGTAATCGTGACTGGCGTACCTCTTACCTAAAGCCTGGATGAGCCAGTCACCCAGCAGCACATTAAAATCCTCTCCCTAAAATCCGAGGCAACAAATTGGACAGGACACAAAACCGTAAGACCTTAACCACAGTCGTTGCGTCGTCTTGCAAAATAGAGGGCAAATCCGGTGGCAAGGAAACCACCGCCCTCTGGTCAGAGAATAAAGGACAGTCAAGTAAAATGTGGCGGACAGTTATCTGGACGCCAGAAGCACTACAGATTTGGGGTTCCTCCCGCCGGAGTAAAAAACCGTGCGTTAAGGGACTGTGCCCGATGCGGAGGCGGGTGAGGAGAACCTCATCCCGCCTGCATGACTGGTAGGATGTACGCCATGGCCGCGTGGTGGCCTTGACCAGACGCAGCTGATTTTCACCGACTGCCAGCCACTCCTCTTCCCATTGAAGCATAACTCGAGAACGCAAAAGGGAGGTAACAGCATGGAGGGGGACGGCACATTCAACAACGTGAGGGAGGGAACATGCATCTTTGGCAGCCACATCCGCCAGTTCGTTTCCCCTAATACCCACGTGCCCCGGCACCCAGCAGAAAGAAACCACCTTCCCCTGCCGTTGCAGGTGGAGTAGGGCATCATGGATGTTCTGGACGACCGTATCCGCTGGGTACAAGTGTTGCATGGTCTGAAGGGCACTCAGAGAGTCAGAACAGATGAGAAACTTAAGACTGGGAACACATCTCATCTGCTCCAATGCCCGCAAGATCGCAAACAATTCGGCATCAAAGATTGTAAACGCTGCAGGAAGCTGTAACTTGACGACTCGATCAGGGAAAACCACAGCACAACCTACAGAGTCCCCCTGTTTAGAGGCATCCGTAAATACTGGTACATGGTCAGCATGCTGGTTTAAAATATCGTAAAATAAGGAGGTAAAAACAAACGCAGGAGTGCAGCTCCTCCGGTACTCTGACAAGTCTAAAAGGACGCTGGGCCTCTGGAGCAACCACGGAGGCAGGCAGGTAAAACCCTGGAGTTGGGGTGCCACACGCTCCACACCAAGGGACTCAAGCAAATGCTTGGCACGAATCCCAAATGGTCTCGTTGCCCTTGGACGACTGGAAAAGAGACGTTCCATAGGCGGTCGGGCAACAGTAGGGTATGCAGGGGAGGGAGGACAGGCAAGGGATTGACACACTCGTCGCACCATGAGGAGTTTCCGCCGGATGGCGAGCGGCGGTTCCCCTGCCTCAGCACACAGGCTAGGGATGGGACTGGTACGGAAGGCACCAGTGGCCAGTCTGATACCTTCATGGTGTACTGCGTCAAGAATCTTCAGATACGAAGGCCTCGCTGACCCATACACAGTGCATCCATAGTCAAGACGCGACCGGACGAAAGCCCTATAAAACTGCAGCAGATGCGCCCGATCTGCTCCCCAGGACCGATGGCTCAAACACTTCAAAATATTCAGCGCCTTCAGGGCCCGCACCTTGAGGTCTTTAAGGTGTGGCAACCACGACAACTTGGAATCAAAAGTGAGGCCCAAGAACCTCACAGTCTCTCTAAAAGGAAGAATGGTGCCCCTCAGACACAATTCTGGGGAGGTAAAAGCACGTCGAGAACGATTAAAATGAACACACACACATTTGTCTGCAGAAAAGGTAAAACCCGTCTTCGCAGTCCATGCCTCTAATCGCTTTATCGTAAGTTGCAGCTGCCGACTAGCAGTGACAAGACTGGAGGAAGAACAGAAAACAGCAAAATCGTCCACAAACAAGGAGCACTGGGCAGGACTCCGGATAGTGGACGTGATACTGTTAATGGTGACGGTAAAGAGGGTGACACTTAAAACGCTTCCCTGAGGAACACCATTCTCCTGCACGTACAAATCAGATAGCACATTACCAACCCGATATCGAAAGAGGCGGCGGGAAAGAAAGGACCGAATGAAGATGGGGAGATGGCCACGAAAGCCCCACTGATGGAGTTGATTGAGGATAAGGCGGCGCCAAGTAGTGTCATACGCCTTATTAATGTCAAAGAATACACCTAGACAATGCTGGTTACGTAAGAAGGCCTGCTGGATGACCGCCTCAAACAGGGTCAAGTTGTCTATAGTTGAACGACATCTCCGAAAGCCACACTGAGAGTGGCTAAGGAGCTGCCTGGTCTCGAGCAGCCAAACCAGGCGACGGTTGACCATGCGTTCCAATGTCTTCCCGACACAGCTCGTCAAAGCAATACTCCGATAACTACTGGGATGCATTCGGTCCTTTCCCGGTTTGAGGAGGGGAACCAAAATCGCCTCCCTCCACGAGTCAGGGAACGTGCCGGATGACCATATCATATTAAAACAATTCAGGAGTACTTCCTTGGATGGCAGCAACAAGTGCTGCAGCATGCTGTACAGGATTTGATCATCACCTGGCGCAGTATCATGAGCCACAGACAGCGCCGAATCCAGTTCCCACATTGTGAAGGGGCAGTTGTAGGGTTCAGAATTTGGAGACCGGAAGTCCAAGAGATCCCTCTCGATGGCAGTGCGGTAGCGGCAGAAAACTGGATCACAGTTAATAGTGGCAGTAGATTCGGCAAAATACATGGCCAGTGTCTGGGCAATGTCTCTCGGCGCCGTGAGTAGACTACCCTGATGCAGCAATGCCGTGACAGGTAGTTGGCTGCGTTTCCCGGAGATCCTCCTGATGGCTTCCCACACTTTTGTAGAACTAGTGGAGCGGGAGATGGAGTTCAGGAACGATTGCCATGACCGTCGTTTGCTCTCTTTAATCACTCGCCGCGCCTTGGCCCTTGCCACCCGAAAGGCCGCAAGATTGTCAGCTGAGGGACGGCACTTGAAGCGGCGCAGAGCTGCACGGCGGGCTCGGATGGCTGAGCGGCACTCATGGTCCACCAAGGGACAGGGCGCCTCTTGGGATGACTTGAGGACCATGGGATCGACAATTCAGCAGCATGGGAGATCACGGCTGTAACATGGTCGACCCATTCGTGGACGCTGGCACGGTGTTCCAAAAGAGCTAAATCGCTGAAAAGTGTCCAGTCAGCTCTGCAGAGGTTCCACCTGGGCGGCACTGGTAATGCCACAGTCTCATCCAGGAGGCGAATCCAAAGGGGGGAAGTGGTCACTAGAATGGAGGTCAGCGGCAACCTCCCACAGAGCAGAATCCGTGAGTGCTGGAGAGTAAAAGGAAAGGTCAATAGCTGACGACGACCCAGAAGCAGTACAGAAATGAGTGGGAGCACCAGAGTTGAGGATGCACAGTTCTTCGGATGCCATGAGGCTTTCCAGAGCCCCATAAGACATTATGAGCATTGAAGTCCCCCAGAAGGAGAAATGAGCGGGGGAGTTGGGTAATAAGGTCTGTGAGAGCCTCAGGGTCTATGGCGTCCTGAGGCGGTAAGTAAACGGAACAGATTGTGAGCCTCTGTCCCACAAGAAGGTCAACTGCAACTGCTTGCAAGTCCGTAACGAGAGGGAGCTCAGATGAGTGGTGCATGTCAAGGACAAAAACCGCAACACCACCCTTTGCCCTTTCCCCCATCAGATCATCTTTTCGATACACGGTATAGCCCCGTAAAGAAGGAGCATCAGTGGCCCGCAAATGTGTCTCTTGGAGACATAAGCACAAGGGGCGCTCTCGTACAAGGAGTTGTAATTTGGCCACATGCGTCCTGAACCCATTCAGGTTCCACTGTAATATGGGAGCCAGTGATCAGGGTGGCTGAATTTTCACACTGCCCCTGTGCTTTGGAGGAGAGCCCGTACTGGCCAGAGATTTATTCCTGGGGCGAGAAGATCGCCCCCGGTCGACATCAATGTCCATCAGCTCCGATGGCGACCCAAGGGAGATGGCATCATCATCGGACTGACCCTGACTAGTCTCCTCAGGTGGCAAAACCTTCACCTTTGGCGTCTTCGTCTTGGGGGGCTTAGAATGCAGAACCTTGTCAACAGTTGGAGCTTTACTCACCTGGGCAGAAGGTGCCATATGGGGAGGTGCAGGAAGTACCCCAATGTCAGCAACCACGGCCTTGTCCGACGTTGTGGGGATAGCTGCAGGTTGCAAAACAACCGCAGCAGCACAAGAGCACTGGCAAATGCAGGTATTAGTGCTGACACTAGCAACCTCCGTTTGTGTAGCAACAGTGGCCAACTGTACCGGTTTCTGCAGAGTGGAAGCGAAAGATGTTGTAAACACAGGAGGCTGCATGGCCTTAAAGAGCTTCTTGGCCTCACCATAGGGGATGCGCTTAGATGTTTTGATCTCCTGTATCTTCCGTTCCTCAAGATAGATGGGGCAGACCCGGCTCCAGAGAGGGTGACTCCCAGAGCAATTCACGCACTTCACAGGCGATGAACAATCGGCTCCTTCATGGGCAGGCTGACCACATTTACCACAAGTGGCTATCCCATTGCACCCCAACGTAGTATGCCCAAAGCGCTGACATTTAAAACAGCGCATTGGATTGGGGAAATATGGCCGTACTGGCAAACGTAAGAAGCCTGCTTTAACATGCTCTGGGAGTCTCGGGCGATTGAACGTGAGAATAAACGAGTCGGATTTGACTAGGTCCCCATTGACCCGTTTCTTAACATGCTGCACGTCGACAATACCTTCGTCAGCCCACTCAGATTTCAACTCTTCCTTGGGGATATCCACCAAGTCCCTACATGTCACAACACCCTTACTATAGTTCAAAGTGGAGTGGAGCTCGGTCTCGATAGCGTACTCTCCAAGACAGGTTGCTTTCCTAAGAGAAGTGACTTGACGGGAACTAGAAGTTTCAACTAACAGAGTCCCATTGCGCAGACGCTTCACAGATTTCAGTGTTCCTGCAATTCCCTCAAGACCCTTGTGGATGTAAAAGGGAGAAACTCTCTCAAAGCTACCTTCCTTCCGTTTGACAATCAAAAACACATTCTGGATATCAGCATGTGCTCTGTTACGACAGTCTGATAAATCTCTAGTAACACCAGGCGCTGGAGGACTCGCAGCACGAAGTCGCTTTTTCGATTGGGTGTGTTTTCCTACCAGTGGCCCACCCAATCCACTGGTAGGGGGAAACGTAGAGGTCGAAGGGTCCATTGTGGTCCCACGAGCAGCTAGGGAACTAAAGGTCCGCTCAGACAAAGCCCCGCATGCCTGAGTAAGCCTTATACAACTGAGGTGCGGCAGGTGCCCCAGAGGTTGCCCGCTTGTGACTGTTCCACCCCAACAGCTATGCATCTTATAGGCGCGCAGCACACCATAAGATTGAGGGGTTTTTATAGAGGTTTACCTTCCTCGCAATCCAGGCGGTCAAGCCAAGATTACCATTCCCTGCAGCATACAACATTCCACCGCTGCGCCATGCGGTGGTCGCTGAAGCATGTCTGGGGTTTACGGTGACAGGAGACTGGCGGCGCTGACCAGTCCCCAGCTCAGGACCCCGGGGTCGCCAAGCCCGTACTCAGCAAATCAATGCTGAGCCCCTGGGGGGACCAGTGTTAAAGACTGCGATGGAGCTCCGTATGCCACGGCGAACTGGCTGACACTGACTGCGGCGGTGCACAAATGCTGCGCAGCTAGCGCCATTCGACGGCCAACACCGCGGTTCCTGGTGTGTCCGCTGTGCCGTGCGTGTGATCATTGCTTGTACAGCCCTCTCGCAGTGTCCGGAGCAAGTATGGTGGGTCTGACACACCGGTGTCAATGTGTTCTTTTTTCCAATTCCAGGAGTGTAGATGAAGAACAATACATGGCTGCTTTTTGCAGAATTGGCACCCAGTTGGTGAACACAGCTTTCCTCCAGTGTGTGTGTGTGTGTGTGGGGTTTGCGGTTTTCGGGCGCTAAACAGCATGGTCATCAGCGCCCAAACGCATAGAAACGGGAACACATGCGGTGAAGGGACGAAGACGGACAGCGAACAAGGAGAACGCCTAAAAGACACAGACCACTTGGTGACGGAAAAACTAACGAGCAACAATGTAAAACATAAAAATTAGAAACTGACAAGTCACGAGAACTGTGGACCTAAGCTAGCTACAGATACATTGATTATACATAGAAAGTGAAATGAGGATCGGTAGAATTTATTTTGTACACAGGGAACATTACACATTACTCACACACGGTTAGGACTTAAATCTCTTGATGTTTCTTACTCTTAGCGTTTCCTCGTACGTGATTTAGCTGTTGAGTAGGTGAAAGTGTTTCAGTAACAAAACCGAAAGTTGTCAAACACACACACATTTGAAACTAGTGATGGCGTAAGGTATGTGAAAATATAGTTCTTACGTTGCTGGTTGTGGAATGAAAGTATTAATTACATACATTAGATAAAAACATACTTATCGCAAATTTACGTAAAATGAGTATCTGGAATTATTTCATAGTACTTTAAAGGATTCTCATAGGTATGAAGACGCCCTAAATTTTTTCTGTCAAGATTTTCCAAGAAAATCACTATGTTCAAAGTTTGACTGAACCCACAAATTTAAAACGGTAGGCAGGAAGGAGCGGCAAGACTAAGCAGATGACTATGCATTTTACATACTGGTCCGTGAAGAGCAGACATGCATTTTTAGCAAGTTGAGGTTATAAAGAATGCTTGCAGATTTCGAGGGTATTGAAGCCTGTATAATCAACTTTTATTAATAGTTGAAGTGTTGCAAAATACTCTACTACAAGCAATTAATAGTGCAAAATGAAGGTAGTTGTTAAAAAATAAATTACAGAACTCTCATGCCACATACATCTATGTGTAATAAAGCAGGTTTGCCATTTTTTGGAAATATGTTGCATGTAAGGCATTGTCAGAATATGACACAGAACGTTGGTTGGTTGGTTTGTTTGGGATGTATATAGACTAAATTATAGGTCGATTATATAAAATTATCATAATAATGACAAACTGTAAAGAAATGCGTAATACATAACATATTTCTACACCATGCACTTAACATGAATAAAAGTTTCAGCGCCTGAAACACACAACAGCAACACAATATTAAACATAATTAAGTAGGACTGTCAAATTATGGAGGGCGATTTCTAAAAATTTAGTTGTACCAGGCCTAGTTGGTGACACAGTAGACCAGCTTTGCACCATATCTCCACTACTTCTGGACCTCGTAACATTGTTCAGAACCTCTCTATCAGAATGCTTTTAGGAGTACTATGCATACCACCGATTTTTGCACTTGGACATCACCTAGAAGTTCTCTGCAGTCTATTGTCTGGACTACCAGTACTTTTCGGTATTGACTGTACTTGTATTGGTGAATAGACTTGTAGCCGAATTAAGATTTTGTAGTGTTTATGAGGCGTAAAGGCGATCGAAAGGTTTCCGTATAACGTAGCGCGACTACAGTACAGATACACATGCACTGACCAATGGACGAGAGATTAGTGTTGCATTCATGCCTTTCGGACCTGCTAACGTAAATGCGGAATTGTCAACTGTGGCAACGTTACTACATAATGCATCGAAACGGGACCAACGAGCTGTTACTCTTTTCTTTGCTGCCGAAAATGAAGGATATGGTGAGGCGTCATGTTTGTCGAGAACCACTCCCGGTAGAGCTGCTACAAGGGGTGTTGCTGATTCACGATATCGCTTATTAAGTCCTCGGTGTCTTAAAGATGGTCGACAAGTGTCAGATAAGAACGGGCCGGAGACAATTATGGACCTCTTCACACAGAAGCTCATGGTGTTTTACCAAATAGGTATTTTCAACCTAGTGCGTCACTTCCGGTTGCCTTAGTGCTCAGGAAGATTTCGCTGGATTGGTGTACCAATTCTGGACTGTACAGCCTTTGAACGGAAACCTTTGGGTGTCCCTTATACTAGGGTTTAGAATTGGGGAATGTGAAAACCGTTAATCCAGTTGAAATGTGCTGAATGCTGATGGATCATTTCAGCAATACGGATTTACCTGAGAGTTCTATTAATTTGCAGTGAGTGGAACTGATACACACTACGGTGGATTTGTGACATCATGGATAGGCAAACAACTATCATGTAACGTGATTAAGATGACTGCATATCAGAAACTAGTGAAGAGTCCTTTATCACAAGAAAAATCGTTTCTTCATAAACCGTAATTAACCCGTAGTCGAATTGTGGAAAATTGTAAAGATGACAATGATGATGATTTATAGTGGGGTTGCTAAACAGCTAGGTCAACTGCTCCCTTGCATTAATGTTATACGAAGAAGATTTTCATAGTCTACGGAAGGAGATCAATTAACTGGAAAACTACGTTTCATCCCACCACAGGATACATAAAGAAACACCAGGAATGTCAGGTTCAGAAAAGCCCGTAATAAAACTCCAGCGAGACACAGCGAGATAACTAAATGAAATTATGGAGAAAATATGTTTAAAGATTCTTTTAAAAAAGGGACAAATAAGCGTAGCTGGATGACGACTTAGAAATAATACGTGACACAGCCATTCTGTGACACCTTAAGATTGCAAACCAAGTGTTTTGGGAAGAATTCTGGACACCGCACAAAACTTTAAGACACGGACAACACACGCCTCGTTATCAGTTAAAATACAGGGAAGATCCTGTGTGAGACCCTCAAGTCATCGTGTAAAACACACTCGGTTAAAAGAAGTCGTAGTGACAGCTGTGTCCCGCGTCTCTGACACACTGGGGGCTCCTTCCGAAGTAAGAGGAAGCCGTGTGTCGATGGACAATGTGCCACTCTAAGCCGAGTAAGGGCTACTTCTTCGCACCGGTGCGAGCGGAAGGAAGTGATCCATGGTCCCACTGAAGTCTTGATGGAACGTAGTTTATTGTTCCTCACTTCCAGCCGCTGGGACTCCCTACAACAAACGGCCTTCCTGGTCACAAATGAAGTGACAGGCCGCAGGAGGACAAAACAGCTAGCAGGAGAAAAAATGATTTCTTTGTTTTGCCCATGCAAGAGAAGTCTCAGCGACCTGTAAGTGTTGCACCATCAGATGTGCTGGGTACATCTGTCCAACAGCGAGAAGGGCACTTTGAGAATCAGAGAAGATGACAATTTTTTTTGTAACGACGCCTTATCATGTGATACATTGCCCTCAGGATGGCAAAAACAGTTCCACGTAATAAACTGAAAACTGCTCTGGGAGCCCTATCCTGACGACAATGTTGGGGAACACGATTGAACAACCGAAAACATCTCACTGCTTAGAACTATCCGTGTAGACGGCAATAAAATCTGGGTGACTACGTAAAAATTCATTAAATTTAATTTAAAAAAACATTATCTGGGTACAATGGTTCTCCTACGCAGTCAGTTTTAAAAGCAATCTTGACCTTGGTAGTAACCGGGAGGATGCCCTACTCCACCCCTGGCTTAGGAACTTAATTCACCCCACCTGTAATAACTCAAGGCTATCCCTTGCACGGATCCAAAATAACCATGTTGCTTGTGGTCGATGATCGAACAACCGTTCCAGTGGCGGCTAAACAACATTAATGGATGCTGACGATGTAGGAATAGACAGAGCCCTATATCCTTGGTGTACCACGAGAAGAGGACGTCGAACAGACAGCGGAGGCTCACCATCCTCTGCTGACAAACTAACAACAGGGCTCGTGCGATAGGCCACTGTAGACAGCCTAATATCCTTGTGGTGTACTGCATCCAGCATTTTGAGGCACGAATGCTTTGCTGACTCATAAATCTGGCATCCGTTGGTTGGTTGGGACCAAACTACAAAGGTCATCGGTCCCTTGTTTCATAAAAACACAGAGCACAGTGAAACTATCCACCAGTCAGGCGAAGCACTAAAATAAAAATTCCGGGGGAAGAAAAGCCCCATGGTCCATTGTAAGACAACATGGAAAACAGAGCACAGCAACAAAAACAACATAGAGAACAAAGGCAGAAGGAATTAAAAATGCACAGCAGAGGACTGTGGCTGGCTGGTCACGAAAATAATAGGATGAGCCAGCCACTCTGCAACACGTTAAAACCTCCAGCCTAAAAGTTTAGGGTGGAGTCGAATTACAACACAAAACTAATTAAAAGATACAGCTCAATAGAGGCTGACGTTTGAAACACGTATGTAACGCAGCAGCGATGGCGAGGCATTGTAGCATCTGTGACCAGAGAGTTTGCGCTTGACCGCGCGAGTGTTGCGAGCGGTTCTCAGTCTGTCAGTAGTCGTTGCGAGTCGGTCAGTCGTTGCGAGTCTGTAGCTCTGTCTAGTTGAGAGCAGTACTCTAGTAGTAGTCGTGCAGTGCAGTACGCTAATAGTCGTCATGCAGAGCGGTCGGTCAGTAGTAGCAGCCCAGTGCGGTTGTGTGATGTAGGCGGTCGGCAACACTGGTCAAGATGCTGAATGAGGTATACTGTTAATTAATATAATCATTAGATAATGTAAAAATTTATTTATTGTAATTATTCTCCAACAAGTGCCCCAATAATAATTTTTATTTCAAAAGCATTTTTTCAAAAATTTAATTTTTATTGAACTAAAAATTTCGTTGCACTTCCCATTTCATTCCACTTCTTTTGAAGAAAAATTTCAGTAAAATCACAGAAAAAAGGAATATTATTATTTGCAATGCAGTTCCTCCAAGCCGTGCGCACAAAAAAGAGCAGAAATTTGACATCCAGTTATTCTGAGGTAAGACTTTAATTCTGATTGTTTTACACAGGGCCAAAGACCGATGTTTCGGTTTAATTGAATTTCCTTATCACTGAATGGACTTTAATTTTTTGTGAGGAATTTATATTTGAGTCAGATTGCGAATTTCACATTTTTGTTGTCATTGTCAGTACATTTCATTGTGGGCAGGTTACGCTTAGAGCAATGTCCATTAGCATTTCTAAATAATATTGACTTTTTCTTTAAAATACGGTGGGGAGGTTACACTTGGCGACACCCAGTCCAGGATCGTATGTCGTTGAGAATCTTTTGAAAAACAGTCAGATATCTGCTCTTGTTTGCTTAGATATAATTAGGATTTGGCGCAACGCTTTTACTAATTTTGTGACTTTCTTTCTACAGGTCAACGGCAATTCGTTGCTCTGTTGTATTTGTGTGTTGTTTTTGCATTGTGCTTATTGTTTTGTGAATATTTGTGACTACTGTAAAAATGCCGCGAAAGACTGTGAATAGTGTATCGCGAGGTATTATGAATGAAATTACCGACTCAAACAACTTTACCGATAGGACATGTGACACGCAGTGTAATGATGACAATCCTGCGTTCACTAACAATCAGTGCATTCCAACCACTAGTGATGACTTTTACCCTGATAATGAACAAACGAACTCTATTGTCTCGTCTGTTAATTGGACGACAATTGATGACGCAGAACGCTCTATTGTAATGAGCGCTGCCGAGCTTAACACACCCGATTTGGAAAATTCAAGTAACGTACAGACAAATTTGTCTAGTGAAAATGAACAGTGTACTGAAAGTAGGACGGATTTATTTAATTCCGAAATAATGACCGACAGTGTACATTCGACTGACAAATCTTTTTGTAAATCTAAAAATAACCAAATGGTTACAGAAAGCGAAACAATTCCAGATCCACCATTAAACAGCACTGAGAATAGAAATGCTGACTTTGAGTCGAATCCAATTATGGCATTTTTGCGGCAAAATTTCAAACAGTTTAATGAAAAATTTGATAAAAATGATGAAAATTTCAAACAACTTAGGGAAGATAACAGACAGCTTAGTGAACAAATTAGAGACGTTGCCGCACAGTGCCATGACACTAAGGAACAGTTGCGCGTGGAAATTGAGGCTTGTTCTCAAAAAAATAGCGAAGAAATTAAGTCTGTTGCGCAAGAATTAAGGGAAGTGCAAACAGCCGCAACAGAAACACTCAGAGACGAAATTAGCGGAGTCGCTAAACAATGCTCTGAAAAAGCTACACAATTACGGGACGAATTTAAAGCAATGACGGTAGAACTTTCGCGCACAATGGACGCAAAGATAGACGCGAAATTCGAACAGCAGAACACTCAGATTAACGAGCGCTTTAATCAGCACATACAGAACAGTGATACGCGTTTCCGCAAATTTATTCAGGATCAAAATAAAGTCAAACGTCAGGTTATGGAAACAATCACTGCACAAAGACAAGAGGACAAACGTAAAATGTTCGCGAAAGCGAAGACGTATGTAGACAATAATATTACTACAGTGTCCGACAAAATTAATACCATAGAACAGTTGAACGCGGAATTACGGGATGAAATTTCTGATCTTAAATCAAAAACAGATACACACACAGTAAATATTCAAACAGTGACAGATAGATTCGAACAATTAGATCTAACACAGGATTGCGATGTCATCAAAGCTGATGTTAAAAAACTGAGCGAAACTACGCGTAAGTTGCAAAAACAGATTAATGCGTCTGATTCTAAAACCGACGATCAGGTTAAAATATTGACTGAAAAATGTGATGAATTGGCCAGTCGTATTGATGTTATCGAAAATACTAATGACAATAAATCAGACGATACTGCACCGGTTTCATTTAACCAAACACCTGAATTTCAAAATTTACAGCAGACAATTAATGAGATCGATTCATCTAACAACACGTTACGTAGGAAGTTATCAAATTTACAACAAGAAGTAACAGAGATGAAAAACATTTCAGTTAATAACATGCCACAACAGACGCCACTATATGAACATCCGTCAGACTCGCGCAACACGTATCGTGTGAGCAATTTACAGCAACTACGCGACTTAAAATCTGAAAAGCTATGCAACTTGAAATCCGAAATGACACAGACGAACAGATTCACACACAAACCTGAACGTGTTATCAAATTCAATGACGAGAACGTTGATTATAAGCAATTTGCATTTGTAAGAAAATGTAAAGAATTTAATAATGACAGAACACAAGTACACGCTTTGAGCTGTATACGACAATTTGTTTTTGTACTTTCACCGCTGTTGTCTGTAATGCAGAAGCTAGCTTTGAACCTGATGCGACAATTTGCTATTGCATTTTCATCAGCATTGCGTGTAATGAGGAAACTTGAATTAACGTGCTTACAACAATTTACTTTTGGATTTTTACCGCTATTGCGTGCAACACAAAAGCTGAAATGTATTTGCAGTGCGTAAACGACCTCAGGGGATTCATTACGCTTTAATGAATATGTGCCGTAGCGAGCATAGGGCCCCGAGCTGTAGTAGTGCTGTTTCATCTTTAGTTTTCTGCACTGCTGCCTTCTCTTCTACTATCCTTTATATCTATCAAAAATGCTCTTTAACTATTGCTCTACCTAGGATTAAGAATATGTAATGAAAACCCGATGTGACAAACTTTTACCGAATGTGACAATTTTCAGTAGGCACTCCCGTAATGACAACTACCGCCGTAATTTTAATATCAGATAAAATTTTAATCATCAGTATGTACAAAATTTTCAGCAACAGGAATCACATTTTGGTAACAATAGACGTTTTCCACCACAACAGCATGAAAGTCAGCCGGTTGGAATACATAACCAACAATGTAATGCACAAGGTCAACCAGGCTTCAATGTTCCGCCGCGTGCGCATATAGTCCAAGATCCAACAAATAGTAACGTACGGCAGCAAGGAAACAACTACGTACAAAGAAGACAGTATTTCAATTCCTATCGTAATGCACCGTATAGGAATGACTTTCACGACAGACGTAAAAATAACGAGCACAATTTTCAGCGTACATTTAGTAACAGTCGATCTTATGAGCAGCAACAACATCAGCAACAACAAATAATCATGAATGAAACAGACAATAGGTGTCATCGATAGCGTAACACGTCAGTAAGAAATAACAGAACAGTTCATATAGTGGATATGCCACAATATTCTCGCGTAAATAATAGCACGTACGACAGAATTTGACCAGACACAGTACAGGTTTCATATTCCAATAACGTAAGCAATAATTTTGACACGCAGAATCTTCTTCACGAAAATGTTATTAATTTTGACGCCATCCGACACACGTTTGCATTAAGGACATAATTACGACGTATGTAGACGACATTCTTATTGCAGAAGCTAACTGGTCTGAACACAATCTGATTCTTGAACAACTGTTGCAAACTTTTCATGCACAAGGACTTACAGTTAATCTTAGTAAATCGCACTTTGGCAAAACTTCTATAAAATTTCTTGGACACGTAATTTCAGCAGAAGGCATTGCACCTGATCCAGAAAAACTTCAAGCTCTACGTGATATTACTGTTCCGACGACAAAGAAGCAATTACACAGTTTTTTGGGCTTAATTAACTTTTTTCGTAAATTTATTCATCACTCTGCTTTAGACACGCGTAGACTATGCCAATTAACAGGTAAAAACACTATTTGGTCATGGGATAAGCAAGCACACTCTGAATTCATGAACCTGAAACATGCTCTGTTGTATGCTCCACTTTTATCGCACCCAGATCTTACTAGAAATTTTTCCATTGCCACCGACAGTTCCAACACCGCTTTAGGTGTACACATTTTCCAGGAAATTGAAGAAGATGGTTCAATAGTAATTAAAAACATCGCATTTGCAAGCCGCATTTTGTCATCCGCTGAACGAAATTATTCCGTTACAGAATTAGAAACATTATGTGTTGTATGGGCTTTTACGAGATTTAGGCATTTTCTTTATGGCAGACATACCACTGTTTACACAGACCATAGAGCTATACAATTTTTACTTTCAGCTAAATTCACTCACGACAGATTAAGCAGATGGAAACTTTATTTACAAGAATTTAATTTTACAATAGTTCACATTCCCGGTACACAAAATGTTATAGCAGACGCACTATCGCGTTCTCTCAGCAACAATCAGCAAGACGTAGCAACCAACTTCTGCAAAACAAATTCAGTGTCATGTACATTCAGCAAGTTGCATTTGAAAACTTTATTTCATCGTCATTACAGGACATAGCACAAGAACAAAATAAAGACAACGTGTGGAAAGAAATTAAACACCTTTGGCAAGATAGGAATAATGTTACGATTAGAAACCATTACACTGTACGCAATGACATTCTGTTTCGCCGCTCTCATCCTGACAGCAACAGCTGGTTATTATGCATTCCTGACGAACTGGTTAACAAATTAATCTGGTACACTCATTTAAGTTACGCACATTACGGAGCACGAAAATGTTTTCTTATACTGAGACAGAACTGTTATTTTACCAACATGGAGAAACGTATACGACGAGTTTTAGCGTCTTGTAAAATTTGCCAGAAAGCTAAATCAGACACCACTTCACATATTCCTCCATTATATCCCATTATACCTGTTAAATTAAGACATATGGCCGCTGTAGATATTTTTGGTCCAATTCCGAGAACTAACAGAGGTTTTTGCTACATCTTTGTCGCTGTTGAGCTCACTTCAAAATTTGTTACTTTCACTCCATTACGCAAAGCTACTGCTAAAACTGTTTCGAAAGCATTTGTAAAACATTTTCTATCTCATGTAGGGCATGTAATGAAAGTAATTTCTGACAATGGATCTCAATTTCGTAGTAGCGTATGGACACGCATGTTACGAACTAGAAACATTTCTCCGATCTATATATCCAAGTACCATGCTTCTTCGAACCCCTGTGAACGATTAATGAAAGAAATTGGTAAACTGTGCCGAATATACTGCCACAAAAGACATATTGATTGGGACACACACATATTCTCATTCCAAGATGTAATTAATTCCATTCCAAATGAATCCACTATGCTGTCTCCGTCTGATATACTGAAAAATGCTGAACCACCTAACAAAATTAAAGAATTAATAACATTTCCTACATCTCGTCGATTACGACACCACGAAATAATTGACATTGCGCTGAACAACATCAAACGTGCCGCAGAGCGCCGGAGAGGACAGCAAAAACAGGTTTGTACACGCCGTGACTTTCACGTTGGACAGAAGATACTAATACGTACACACTATTTATCCAGTAAATCAAAAGGTAAGTGCAGTAAATTTGAACTTCTATACGCAGGTCCATATCGGATTCGCAGCATCCCTCACCCCAATGTTGTACACGTCGAAACTTTGAGAACCAGAAAATCGAAAGGCAATCACCATATCTCAAACATTAAACCGTTTATTGAGTGAAACCACTGTATGATTCAACACACTATGATGCTATTCACTAATGCAATTATTTTACCTGACTAATTACTGATGATTATCGTATTTTTTCTTGGCAAGTGCCCGGCAAGGTAAGGTTAGCAGGTCGCTTTTCTTGTCGTTACACATCAGACCGTGCATACTTTTCCAGACGAACTTACGTATTTTATGACTAATTATGCAATGTTAGCTAATGACATGTTAATTTCATTACATTTTTTTTCCATTAAAGTCTTTAATTCTCGCCTCTATTAACTACACTACATACAAGCTGAACACAACGAACGTCACATTTTGTCTTTTTTTGTATGATTGTATTCCAGTTTTGTTTATATGCACTGTGAAATAGTTAGGATATAACACACACCAGTTAACTTTGACATTTTTTGCTTTATGACATCTCAAGATCGTGACTGTTTTACATTTTTTGCTGCTGCATTGTATTATTCTGTGTACATTTTTGCATCTGAACACTGTCAATGTCTTTGACATATTACGTTTTCTGTCATGTTATGCTGTATGGTTAATTATGCCACCATAAACCAGTCATTATTTAGTGGGTATATGATTTAAATGCAAGACATTAATCTTTGTTCATGAATTTCAGAAAGAAATGATGCGTGTAAGAAATAAATTCAACAGAAATGGGAATTTCACCTAGGGAATAAACAAAAGAAGATGCAATAACTTTATGAGGAAGAGTAAATGGATCAGGATTGGCAGGCATTAACAAGAATATACTATACTCATCGTAGAATAGCAGTCTTAACTAATTTTTTCTTTCAGAATACAAGGTGATTGATGCAGGCTGTCAGAGAGAACTACACATCTTAGTTTTTAGTGATGAAATATGCTAGAGATAAGGAATAGTTGTATAATGAGTAATGAAGTGATTTTTTGCAGATGATAATGAATACTGATGAATAATGATGAAGGATATGGTATTATGGATAATGAAGTTTTTCTTTACAGGTGATGATAATAATGAAGTTATGATAATATGGATAATGAATAATGAAGTTTTTTCTTTACAGATGAGGAGAATGGTGAAGTTATATTTATGCTACGTAGTTATTTAAGTATTTGTTGCAGTTTGTTTTGACAGCAGGTGTTATATTGCATAGTAGGATGACGGAAAGTTTTGGAAAGGACAGCTATGGAACACATTTTTATACACATTTCACTACCTGTTAATTCGAAGTTCACTACTTTTCAGCATAGTGTGCGTTTCTTCTTTCAGGTCAATAATCCATTTTGTATTTTTTTTCCAGGAGAAGCTTTTCATGATACTTACTAAACCTGTTACTTATTATACCTGTTCTAGTACTTGCATTTTTATTTTTTACCCATTTGTGTTTATCATTTATGAATGTGATCACATATACTGCCTTGTTGCATAACCTTGCTACAGCTGACTCATGACGAATGACGTTACCTATCCTCATTTGCAGCAATAGGTCAAAAACAAATAGTGTTATGCCTCAGCAATCAATTATCGATCCCAACGCAATGCATTGCTAACAAAAAAAAAAAAAAATGTATTACCAGTCCCACATAATGTCACTAGTTTATGATAATTCTGAATAATACTGATTAGCTCTGAATAGTATGTCACTTGAGTAATGACCTCTTAATGAGACAAAAAAAAACGTATATATTTAAAATAATGCTTTGTCACTAGCTAATAACTGCCACTGTTTATTGTAATGAGACTACTTATAATGCCTGTGATTATTAATGATTTGACTGTAATTAACTGATTTTAATAATGACTTCATAATGATCTGAATACTACTGAAGGAGAAACACTGTTTATTGTAATGAGACTACTTATAATGCCTGTGATTATTAATGATTTGACTGTAATTAATTGATTTTAATAATGACTTCATAATGATCTGAATACTACTGAAGGAGAAACACTGTTTATTGTAATGAGACTACTTATAATGCCTGTGATTATTAATGCTATGACTGTAATTAACTGATTTTTAATAATGACTTCGTAATAATCTGAATAATACTGAATGATGATTCTATTCAATACTTGCTGGCCACTGAGTGCCAATAATTAATGTCACTTGAAGAATTGTTATTATTTATGCCATTAATTAGCCCTTTTTTCCCATGTTGAGTTTTCATGTTTTGGTTAATGGCCAATGAGTGCCAATAATTTGTATCACTCAATGTATTATGTTAATGCTAGGCCAATAATTGACTCTCCTTTTCAACTAAGACTTCTGATGAACATTATTCTGTCATACTAAATATACTTTGTAACTGGCCAAGGACCGCCACTGTTTATTGTAATACGATTACCCATGATGCCAGCTAGTGATTCTTAATAGATTGGAATGACACATAATTAATTAACTATGGTACTGTTTAATAATGCTTTGTAATTAGGAGAAGACTAATAATTCTTACTATTGGAATGACAAATGATTAATTAACGACAGATGATTAATTAACTGTAATTAGACAAATGATTAATTAACGACAAATGATTAATTAACTGTAATTAGGAAAAGGTTAATGATTAATATTGGAATGACAAATGATTAATTAACTGTAATTAGGAGAAGGTTAATGATTCTTAATTACACTCTGTAACTGAAAAGAATGCGATTATTTCATAATGCTTTGTAACCAGAAAAAAAAGGCTACTGATTCCATGTAAAACAATTAATGAACATTTTTCTGTAATACTACATACTTGGTACAGAAATGTTCAATAACTGGGCTATGAATGCCACAAACTAATTAAGTCTCTAATTGTCAATATTATGTGACTTGATGTCCTTCACCTCATAAGCTGACTACCCTGAATTACTGCAATGTCCATTTGTCCTGTTTATCCTATTGATCATGGAGCACTATCTTTGGTTTTGCACTAATTCTACGTGGGTGTGCCTTGTAAGAGCGTGGTGTTGACACGATATGCTGTCCACCACCGTGAGCGATGAAGACGTTATTATGGTCGCACTGTTTGGTGTACCTAATGTACTGCCAAAATGAAAATATGGAATATTACTACGACAGTTCAGTGTCTTGGCTACACTGATAAATTCTGATGGGAAAAGAACTTCAAGTTGTGTCATTTGGTGTTGTACTTCTGTGGAAAGATATGGACTTTCAGAACAGCTGTGTGCAATCTAAAGTGCTACAACCATGATGCAATCCTTCCCTTTCCTATCCTGATTCTTGTCACATGGTTATACATTTTTCGATTTGTTGAATTCCAGTGCGAGTACACTTGTGGCACTGGTCGACATGATTTTTTTGCCAATATAATCATTAGATAATGTAAAAATTTATTTATTGTAATTATTCTCCAACAAGTGCCCCAATAATAATTTTTATTTCAAAAGCATTTTTTCAAAAATTTAATTTTTATTGAACTAAAAATTTCGTTGCACTTCCCATTTCATTCCACTTCTTTTGAAGAAAAATTTCAGTAAAATCACAGAAAAAAGGAATATTATTATTTGCAATGCAGTTCCTCCAAGCCGTGCGCACAAAAAAGAGCAGAAATTTGACATCCAGTTATTCTGAGGTAAGACTTTAATTCTGATTGTTTTACACAGGGCCAAAGACCGATGTTTCGGTTTAATTGAATTTCCTTATCACTGAATGGACTTTAATTTTTTGTGAGGAATTTATATTTGAGTCAGATTGCGAATTTCACATTTTTGTTGTCATTGTCAGTACATTTCATTGTGGGCAGGTTACGCTTAGAGCAATGTCCATTAGCATTTCTAAATAATATTGACTTTTTCTTTAAAATACGGTGGGAAGGTTACACGTTAAAAAAAAATTTAAATGGACCTATAAAAGCCGCTTGCGCGAAAAAACTTAAAACCCGATCTGCCATAGAGACATTGTCACCTAAAAGAGAAGATAAATCACCCAGGAGATTAAAATCACTCCTGAGAGCGGTTAAAGAGGACATTCCAACAATATATGAGCCACCGTCATGTTCGCACCACAGCGACAATGAGGGGGATCCTCTCGACGCAGCAGATGGCCATGCGTCAGCCAAGAGTGACCAATGCGGAGCCTACAGAGAATAACAGAATCCCTGCGAGAGGCCCGCATTGAGGAACCCCACACAGTCGTGGTCTCCTTTACCTGCTGCAGCTTGTTGGGTGGAGACAGAGTGCGCCATTCGTCTCCCCACAACCCAAAGACCCGACGGTGCAAAACCGTTCGGAGATCAGTGGCCAGGAGGCCGATCGCCAACGGCAGTTTGCGGGTAGCCTCTTTGGCTAACTTGTCGGCGAGTTCGTTTCCCGCGATCCCAACGTGTCCCGGGGTCCATATGAACACCACCGAACGACCACGCTGTTCAAGAGCGTGAATGGACCCCTGGATGGCACCAACAGGCCGGAGTGGCCGAGCGGTTAAAGGCGCTTCAGTCTGGAACTGCACGACCGCTGCGGTCGCAGGTTCGAATCCTGCCTCGGGCATGGATGTGTGTTATGTCCTTAGGTTAGTTAGGTTTAAGTAGTTCTAAGTTCTAGGGGACTTATGACCACAGCAGTTGAGTCCCATAGTGCTCAGAACCATTTGAACCATTTTTTTTTTTTTTTTTTTTTTTGGCACCAACAATGGGATGGCGTGGTTAGCACTGGTCAAGAGCCTGCAGACTACTGAGCGAGTCACTGCAAATGACAAAGGACTCTCCAGTGCGGGTACGAATATGCTCAAGGGCACGAAAAATGGCTGTCAGTTCTGCGGTGTAAACACTGCAGCCGTCCGGCAAGGAGCGCTGGTCGACATAGTCCGCATGAGCATAAGCGTACCCCACACGGCCATCAACCATCGAGCCATCGGTATAGATAACCTCCAAGGCATGGTATGCGCCTAGGAGAGCAAGGAATTGGCGGCGCAAGACTGCAGGAGGAACTGAATCTTTTGGCCATCGGCAAAGTTCCAGCCGAAGCTGCGGCCGACGAATACACCAAGGTGGTGTATGTGGGCGGACCTGGAAAGCAGATGGAAGAGGCAACCGTATTCAAGCGTGTGTGTGTGTGGGTTGAGGTTTTCGGGCGCTAAACAGCGTGGTCATCAGCGCCCAAACGCATAGAAACAGGAACACATGCGGAGAAGAGACGAAGACGGACAGCGAACAAGGAGAACGGCTAAAAGACACAGACCTGACGCAGTTACAAATCCTCACATAGCCGAGGTCGCACGAAGGCCTTATACAGTTGGAGCAGACGCGATCTGTCGGCTCGCCATGACCTATGACTGACACATTTAAGGATGTTTAAGGCTTTGAGACATCTCAGTTTCAGTTCTGTAAGGTGTGGCAACCATGTTATCTCCTCATCAAAGATAAGATCCACATACTTCATCTTTTCATTAAAAGTGAAATCAGTGTTCCCAGTTTTAAAACGTAGAAATTAAACAGACAGAGGGAACGATTAACAGCAACACAAACTGTTTTCTCTAATTAGAATTTAAAACCTGTGGTGCGAGATCATTCGTCCAACCACCTGACCGTCGGTTGCAATTACCGAGTAGCCGTGGCGAGGCAAGAGGATGCATAGAAGATGGAGAAGTCGTCAACAAATAAGGAACATTGTACTGGACTTCGCACTGTGGTTGTAATATTATTGATTGCGATGGCAAAAGCCGTGACACTTAAAACACTCCCTTGACGGAAACCATTCTCCTCCTTAAAACGGACAGACACGACATTCCCAACACTATATCTTCAATATCTCTCCGAGAGAAAGGACCGTATGAAGCTCGCTAGACGTACACGAAATCCCCACTGATGGAGCTGCGACAAAATATTATGCCTCCAGGTAGTAACATAAGCTTTTTCCAAGTTGAGGAAAACACCGATAAGGTGTTGCTTACGAATCAAAGCTTGTTAAACTGCAGCTTTGAGGAGGGTCAGGATATGGAGAAGGAGTGATACCTCCCAAACCGACACTGGAAGGGACTGAGTAGGGACTTGGTTTCCAGAACCCACACTGGGCGCCGATTGACCGTACGCTCCAGCGTCTTTTCTGCGCAGCTTGTCAGGCTAATACTACGATAACTACTAGGGTCTGTCCGATCTTTTGATGGTTTTAAAATAAGGATTAAAGTAGATTACTTTCAGAAGTTGGCAAAGACGCCAGTCAACAAAATTTTATTGAAGAGCTGAAGGAGGACTTCCTTCGACCGTCGGTCCAACTGTTGTAACATGGTGTAGGTTATGAGGTCCTTTCCAGGGGTCGTATGACAAGCAACTGAAAATGTAGAATCCAGCTCCCACAGAGAGAAATGCTGGTTGTACTCTTCCATGTTGGTGGACCGGAAATAAAGATCAGCCTTCTCCTGTGCCTCCTGATATTTATGGAAGGTGGGATCCTGGCTGGAATCAGGCGTAATGGATTTATATGGTTCAGACATTGTCTGAGCTGTATCCGTTGTCGATTTTACAAGAGATCCCTGTCTTTGTACAGCTGCTGTTGGCGGTCGAGAGTTGTGCCTTGAGATCCTTCTAATGGCTTCCCTTACTTTACTTGCGGGTGTGGACCTATTTATGGATTTAAGGAACTCTTGCCAAGAGCTCTGTTTACTATCCCAAATTATTCTCCTCACTCTTGCACGCGCCATTCGAAAGTTTGCAAGAATCTCTTCTACAGGGCATCGATTGAATCTGCACATCACTGCCTTCCTGTTCATGATTGCAAAGTGACACTCAAGTGTGTGTGTGTGTGTGTGTGTGGCTTGAGTTTTTTGGGCGCTAAACAGCGTGGTCATCAGCGCCCAAACGCATAGAAACAGGAACACATGCGGTGGAGGGACGAAGACGGACAGCGAACAAGGAGAATGGCTAAAAGACACAGACCTGACGCTGTTCCAAATCCTCACATACAGAGGCAAAACAAGAGGAAAGGAAACGCACTAAAAAAGGAAAGGAAACACAGGGAAAAGAGAACAGAAATCGAAGTGGACCTCTTACCTAAAACCTGGGTAAGCCAGTCACCCAGCAGCACATTAAAATTCTCTCCCTAAAATCTGAGGCAGCAAATTGAACAGGACACAAAACCGTAAGACCTTAACCACAGTCGTTGCGTCGTCTTGCAAAATAGAGGGCAAATCCGGTGGCAAGGAAACCACCGCCCTCTGGTCAGAGAATAAAGGACAGTCAAGTAAAATGTGGCGGACAGTTATCTGGACGCCACAAGCACTGCAGATTGGGGGGTCCTCCCGCCGGAGTAAAAAACCGTGCGTTAAGGGACTGTGCCCGATGCAGAGGCGGGTGAGGAGAACCTCATCCCGCCTGCATGACTGGTAGGATGTACGCCATGGCCGCGTGGTGGCCTTGACCAAACGCAGTTTATTTTCACTGACTGCCAGCCACTCCTCTTCCCATTGACACATAACACGAAAACGCAAAAGGGAGGTAACAGCATGGAGGGGGACAGCACTTTCAACAAACTGAGGGAGGGAACATGCATCTTTGGTAGCCACATCCACCAGTTCGTTTCCCCTAATACCCTCGTGCCCTGGCACCCAGCAGAAAGAAACCTCCTTCCCCTGCCGTTGCAGGTGCAGTAGGGCATCATGGATGTTCTGGACGACCGTATCCCCTGGGTACAAGTGGTAGTGGTGGTGGTTGTAGGGATGTTTAAGGGGGACTAAATAGCTAAGGTCATCAGTCCCCCATTCCAAAAACAGGCAAGACATAAATTCGCGGAGCAGGTAAATCCCCAAGGGGATGGAGAATCCCCCCCAGGCACTGAAAGAACACAAATTAGGCAACGAACACTACAGAAAAGAAGAGTACAGACGAACACCAGACAGAAAGAAATAGAAGAAAAGAAGATGGCCGGAGACTGGTTGACTGACCACGACACCAAAAAAAAGGGAAAGAGTCAACCAACCAGCAACAAATATGGAGAGACGCGAGGACAAAAGATACAGAAACGGAAAAGTGCAGGACCTCCCTAAATGGAACCATAAAAAGGACTAGCACGGATAAAATGTAAAACATTGTCAGCCATAGAGGCATCGTCGCATAAAATCAAAGGCAAGGTGCCCGGGAAATTAAAAGACTGCCGAAGGGTGCGCAGTCGGGGACACTCCAATAAAATGTGGGCGACCGTCAGCCGGGACCCACACCGACACAGGAGGGGATCCTCCTGATGCAAAAGATGGCTGTGCGTCAGGTATGTATGGCCGATGCGGAGCTGACACAGGACGACAGAGTCCCTGCGAGAAGCCCGCAGGGAGGACTGCCACACATCAGTCGTCTCCTTAACAGCCCACAGTTTATTCGGGGATGTCAGGCCACGCCACTCATCATTCCACATCCCAAGCACCTTATGGTGCAACACCAACTGCTGATCTCGAGCCGGGAGGCCGATCTCCAAAGCTGGGGCGTCGATCGCCCCTTTGGCCAGCCTGTCGACACGTTCGTTCCCCGGGATGCCAACGTGACCTGGCGTCCAAACAAAGACCACCGAACGACCAGAGCGGGTAATTGCGGAAACAGACTCCCGAATAGAGGATACCAGAGGAGAAGAGGTATAGCAGCGGTCGATGGCCTGGAGGCTGCTCAGGGACAAGTGTTGCTTGGCCTGAAGGGCACTCAGGGAGTCAGAACAGATGAGAAACGTAAGACTGGGAAAATATCTAATCTGCTCCAGTGCCTGCAAGATCGCAAACAATTCGGCATCAAGGATGGTAAACGCCGCAGGAAGCTGTAACTTGACGACTCGATCAGGGAAAACAACAGCACAACCAACAGAGTCCCCCTGTTTAGAGCCATCCGTAAATACTGGTACATGGTCGGAATGCTGGTTTAAAATATGGTAAAATAAGGAGGTAAAAACAAACGCAGGAGTGCAGATCCTCCGGTACTCTGACAAGTCTAAGAGGACGCTGGGCCTCTGGAGCAACCAGGGAGGCAGGCGGGTACAACCCTGGAGTTGGGGTGCGTCTGGTTATGAGGCGTCAAAATCCATGATGTCCTCATCATCAAATGGCTCTGAGCACTATGGGACTCAACTTCTGAGGTCATTAGTCCCCTAGAACTTAGAACTAGTTAAACCTAACTAACCTAAGGACATCACACTCATCCATGCCCGAGGCAGGATTCGAACCTGCGACCCTAGCGGTCTCGCGGTTCCAGTCTGCAGCGCCTAGAAACGCACAGCCACTTCGGGCAGCACTCACCATCAGTCAGACATGCCAGAATGAGGTCTGTTGGTGTCCGTGTCAGCTTTCGACCTGAATGTTGGGAGCATTTCTCTTCTCCCTTTCCTAGCAAGGATGAGGGGGAAATGAGGCGGTGAGAGCCACTTTTCTTTGAAGAAACTTGGCGCTGAGAGACGCTCTGCTTTTAGGGTGGCTTCGGGTTGTGCACTGTGGAAGCATTACTGGTATCTTCCATTGTAACTGTTTGAATCGCTATGTCTTTCACTTTATTTTGGCTCATACAGGTGCAAGTACAGATGCTAGAGGTGGATAATGGAGCACTGGACGTCGTATGAGTCGAAGCGTCGACCTTAGTAACAGGTTTTGTGCACCGACAAAGCATAGGAAGTGGCAAAGACAGGGGGTTTCCGCTGGATAGTCCTTTTTTGCTTCTGTGTACGGGATTCACGCAATCGCTTTGATTTCCTGAATTTTGCGTCCTCTGCAAAAACAGGGCAGGCTTGGCTGCAGACTGGGTGGACTCCAGAGCATTTACTACAGACTGCTAGAGATGAACAATCAGTCCCAGCTTCATGGGCTGCCTTTCCACACTTCCCACAAGTCGCTTCGGCACTGCAACATAGCGTTGTATGTCCAAAACGCTGGCATTTGTTGCATCGCTTGGGGTTAGGTACATAGGGCTGCACCCTAAGTCAGAGGAAAGCTGCCATGATGTGTTCAGGTAGCGTTGGAGAACTGAACGTCACAATAAAAGTGGCAGTCTTGTCAGCTTCTCCATTGTTCTTGCGTGTTCTTTGATCCACATCTATGATCCCCTGTGGTGCCCATTCTTGTTTGAGTTCAGCAACGTCTTTATCCATAATACAACGGCAGGTTACCACACCTTTGCTGGAGTTAAAGGAGTTGTGAAACTAGACTATGCTGTCGTACTCATCAGTTTCCGTGACTTCTTAAGGAGTTTCACCTGCTTTGCCTGGATAGACCTAACAAGCAAGGAACCATTACGCAACCACTTTATAGACTTTAGGGTACCCAGGGGTTGCCTCCACCTCAACAGCCAAGCATTCGATCAGTGCGCATCACACCTTGAGATTGAGGTTTTTTTTATACAGGTTTATTCCATCGTCGCAATCCGGCCAATTCCCTGAGACACACAACGTTCCACCATCGGGCCAGACGGTGGTCGCTGAAACATGCCCAGAGCTTACGGTGAAAGGGGACCGGCGGCGCTCACCAGTCCCCAGCTCAGGAACCCAGCAGTCGCAAAGCCCATACCTAGCAAATGAATGCCGAGCCCCTGGGGGCTCAGAAACACAGTGCTGTATGGGGCGTTTCGAAAAACGATACAGCGACAGTGCTATTCAGTTCTTTTCATCTTATCAGGTATCAGTGTTACAGGCATCTAATACTTACCAGAGGTCAGTAACTGCTAAGTGGATGTCTCAGTCACAGTGTTGTGTGTGTGTTTTGAGGTTTTCGGGCGCTAAACAGCGTGGTCATCAGCGCCCAAACGCATAGAAACAGGAACACATGCGGTGAAGGGACGAAGACGGACAGCGAACAAGGAGAACGGCTAAAAGACACAGACCTGACGCATTTCCAAATCCTCGCATACAGAGGCAAAACAAGAGGAGAAGAAACGCACTAAAAAAGGAAAGGAAACACAAGGAAAAGAGAACAGAAATCGAAGAGAAACAAGTAGGTAATTGTGACTGGCGGACCTCTTACCTAAAACCTGCGTGAGCCAGTCACCCAGCAGCACATTAAAAATCTTAATTCTCTTATTCTTTATACCTTTGCTACTAAGTCATAGGTCCCTGGCATAAATAGGTTTATAAAAGGAAATTCATTCATGACCAATAAATTTAAAACTTCATGCCCATCATGTAACATTTATGGCCTCCAATAGCGTTACATTTGCCACTATTTAATCCACGTATTATCCATCTGACGAGATATTACCGTTGAAGTATGATAGTGACAATTATTGCTGACATACAGTGATAGATAACGGACTGATAGTTCACATTCCTTCCAAACAGAGATGAAACTCATTCGAATACGAATTTCAAACCGTGCAGTCGGGTTAACCGTCCAAATCAGTGCAAACTCTAGTGCACAGTGAGAGATTTAGTCTTGAAATTTCATAACGCTGCCAGTCCGTAAGTGGCACCATACAAAATCGTTAACTCACCAATAAATGAATAATTTGAAGTAATATTCATGTGGCATGATACCACCCACTGGAACGTATTCGGACTTAGAGCCTGGTTCTTGGCACATTTCACAGTTATCATTTCCATTTCATGATTCTGCCCCCAGATCTGCCTTGTATGGTGTGTTAAACAAATAGTGAAGGGGGATGTTATATGTTAAAAATATTTATTGCCTCTTACTGATAAAATAAGAAAGACTGTAGAGAAAAGAGAGACTCCTAATCCGTAAGTTCACACAGCAACAGCAATTGTCTAGGAAGAGGATTCTGTAACTTCCGTTGCAACAGGCTAAGCCATAGCTGGCTGTGCCATGTAATGATGAGACATTTTAGCCAGTAATGCAGAGATCTAGTTTCGACTAATATTGAAATTTTGGTTACAACACTCATGTACCAGTGCAACATGCAGTCAGTCCCATCTCTGAGACGACCACTGACTTATGTTGCAGGCAAAATGGCAGCAGGCGACGTGGGAGAGTGGCAAGACAGAGACGAGACGGCCCAACAGCAGCTGCTGGCGCAGGACTGAGAGGTGGCGTAGGCAGAGGGTGATGAAGTGGTGGCAGAGGGTAGGGGAGGAAGGTCGAGATCAGCTGCGGTCTGCTACGGCGGCTATTGGCCTGCCTCCGCATTAAGTTGCCATGTGGCCACAGTGGACCAGCAGGTGAGTCTGGTCTATTACATCATGTCTAAGTGTGGAACATACCATGTATCGCCCTTACTTTCAAGAATATGGCGACATTACGTTTCCACATAGTGACCCCTGGGGTAAGAGGATAGTGGGAGGGGCGTTTGGGCTTATCCACATTTATGTTCTGGAGCAGTGTGCTAGGATTACTGTATTGGTTCTCACTCTTAATATACTGCTTACAATGAAATAGTTCAGGCAAGGTCGAAGAATGTGGCAACGAAATTTTTCTATCGGACAATGAGCACAATTGAAGTAGTAAAGATAACTAATCCACAACGAGTTTTGGTTATTTGTGAGAGATAATCATTTATGTGTTTTAAAGAAAATATTCATAGCTGAATAACAGTTTCGCAACACAGATATTTGCGTAATTTCATGTACGAGTAATTTGTGTTAAAACGGTTCTAAATTTAGGAATACGTAAAACTAAAAATATTTAATTTATTTCAGAGCTCATCCTGAAACTGTGGCAAAATGTCATCATATGCAGTGTACCTATAAACACTCATGAAGGAAAGCGACTGGCTCTATTGGTTTATACGTGGTTAGGAATATACCGTTTATATTTTTTTCTGGGGCATCTTCCTCTCCAATGAGAATTAAAATTGCTACAATCTTGCCCCTGTTCAATGTTTTCGGAGGTTTGTCTTGGTTTTAAGTTACTATATTCACCTCTCCGTTATTTCAAATCAGAAAGCCCCGTGACCAGACTATTCCCTATGGTTATAACATAGTTCATACTGCATCTGCCTTTGCTGTTGGCAGGTCACATTCAAGCTGACGTATTCTTATATGTCAACCAGCAATGCTACGTTTTTAGTACAGAAGGACTTAAGTTAGATATTTCTATTTCCTGTAGATAACGACGGGATAGGACGTTATGTACCAGTATACAATCTCAGAAGTGCATGTTTTCTACCTGTATCTCGCACACTGATACATACACAACAGTCGAGAAACGATAATGACAGTAGTGTATTCAGTATACAATCTCGAAAGTGTCATGCCTTTCTCACTTCACCTGACGCATAGGCACACACATTGTAGATGAAAGGGTAGATGAGAGTCGACGTTTTCTGCTGTAGTCTCTTCCCTGTCCATACATTTGGAGAAAGTAGTAAGGATCAAAACAAGTAAAAATGTGGTGTAAATATCGATTCCAAAGAGCATACCTTAAGAACTATGAGTACTTGTTAACCTTTTCTACCGAACAGTTGCCCATTGCTCATAAGGTACAAATTAGAACCCATGTGTACTAGACAATTTTTCTTGTTTTGGACCACACTACCTTATCCCAAAATATGGAAAGCAAAAAGTTGCAAAAGAGGTGATTCCTGTCAGAGGGAATAGAACGACTTTCGTTTGTAACTTCACTCTCGGTCGTTTCCATCACCCCTGTAAGTTTGTAACATCATCATGAATTAACCCTTGACAGCTAGCATTCTCTGTGTGTTCTTCGGTAATCCCACTGTTCACGACAATAATCTGTCACTCAGCACAGAGAGAAGTTACTATTTAAACAGACCTAGAGTTTCGCTAACTCTAAACTAGCCACAATAACTTCATCTGCTGCAGGACATAACTGAAGACGAGGTGATTTACAGAAAATCAGCTTTCTTTTCGAGTGCAAATACTGAAACCCCTTTTTGGGATAAGTAAACATTTCACTAATGCGGAAAGTAATTCTGAATTAATCTGACTGCCTTTTTCTGTTGCAGGAGATCCACACGAAGAAGAAGCATGAATGGTGTCTGCATGGGTGCTGAGACATTTCGGGAGCGCCCGAGACCGCTGTAGGTGGATGGAAGTTCTGCGCGATGATACAGACAACGCAGTCGTGGCAGAGGTAACATACTGCGAATATTTCAGCTGCGCAAACAGTGCTGAGTAGGACAGTAATATAAACAGAAATACGTATACCTTGGTTACATTACACTCTACAAGTCATGTGGTGATATGTCAAAGGCTGGTTCGTTGCGTCTCATTCAAGTGTGCAATTGAAATCACGGGATGAATGTATATACAGAATTGATTTCTAAAATCAGAATCTTTCATCAGAAACTAAACAAAATAAACTGAAATAACTTTGTTCACAAATTGCAATTCATCTGTTGTCTGGATAGATTTACTCACGTCAGTTTATAAAGACATCATACTATCATTAATCTTTCTCAAACTCGTAATTGATTACCCAGAATTCACGCAAGCCAGTACACCTGCACATATGGCAATATTGCTATTCTAGAAACATGTCACTTCTTCCCTCAACCTTTATTTCCACAACGATACGCATTTTTCACGCTGCGTGAAACTAAAAATGACAGGCATTTGTATTTGTTCAGGCGTTCACGTGCAAGTGCTTGTTACAACTTCACTACTGCTCAGACTTCAAAGTGGATTTAAGTAGCCTGCGACCAGTCAGTGATCGTAATTCTGCAGAACTCACTTTTGTCTGTGACTGAGAACATCGGTCATGAGTCTAATTCACGATGTCCCTACGAAAGGAAAATGTCAAATCAGAATCAGTACTTTTCTATCAGGCCTACAATTTTCAACAATCCATCAAGGATACTGATAGCCAGAGATTCTCATCAATCAAACGGTTATGCAGCCCAAATGTTTCAAAAATGGAGGCTATGTAAAGTCATAAATTAGCAGCAAACGTAATTGGTTTTTCCATACTAGAAACCAGATGTAATGTATCAACATATCGAGTTACAGAAGTCCATGAGTACCTAGCCACTTACACGGAAAGATATTTCAAACTTTCATTAGCAGATCTGTCCAATGACTAAAGCCCAATAATAGTACATTATAGTTTATTGCCATTAAAAGTGTTTTTGTACCTGCCCAGCTAAAAGTAATGGCTTTTAGTCAGTTAAACGTCAAAATACTGCGAAAATGTTTATGGAATAAAGTCAAATGACCCACACTGCGGTATCATCAAAACGAACTGTGTCAGTTGTTGGAGGTTTTGTGGGCGAGCTCTACCTGCCGTCCCAAACGTTGAGAAATTCAAAAATGCAAAATAACAGCTCCTGAGCGTCACATACGAGCTGCAGTGTATTCAGTGTGTGTGTGTGGTTTGAGGTTTTCGGGCGCTAAACAGCATGGTCATCAGTGCCCAAACGCATAGAAACAGGAACACATGCGGTGAAGGGCCGAAGACGGACAGCGAACAAGGAGAACGGCTGAAAAACACAGACCTGACGCAGTTCCAAATCCTCACATACAGAGGGAAAAGAAGAGAAGAAACGCACTAAAAAAGGAAAGGAAACACAAGGAAAAGAGAACAAAAGTCAAAGGGAAATAAGTTGGTAATCGTGACTGGCGGACCTCTTATCTAAAACCTGGGTGAGCCAGTCACCCAGCACCACATTAAAATCCTCTCCCTAAAATCCGAGGCAACAAATTGGACAGTATTCAGTTAACTTCAGATTCCTTCAAAAGTACGGCGGGATAGGAACATATAAGATATTTGTCTTTCTTGAATGACAAGTAGTAATCATAATGGTAGTTAAAACTTTTCAGTGAAAAGCTGTAGTTGTTGTGTTTGGCGTAATCATTCACAGGATGAAATAACTTAAGCAAATACATATTAGTATGTGAGATATTTCCTCTCATAAAATGTACCAGTGCAGTTGTTATGACTTAATAGTGTGGGTAGCAAGGAAGAGTAAAAGTTCTTGCAAATTAATTATCGCAGTTGAGAAGAGTGTGTGTTTGTGTGTGGTTTGAAGTTCTCGGGCGCTAAACAGGGTTGAGACGAAAGACAAAGGATGTGTGTTAGTGAATATATTCTGATCTAAAACAAAAAAATCATATAACGATTACTCCCTCGTGAATTTCAAACAGTTTGGATCAACAGAAGACGAACATATTAAGGATCTAGGTTCTTTGAATATTTGTTTGGTTGGTTGATTTGTGGCACAGGACCAAATTGCGAGGTCATTGGTCCCCGGCATGAGGGAAGGATGGAGAAGGAAGTCGGTTTTGCCCTTTCAAGGGAACCATACCGGCATTTGCCTGAAGCGATTTAGGTAAATCAGGATTACAGGGCCCGGGTTTGAACCATCGTCCTCGTGAACGGTAGTCGTGTGTGCAGACCACTGCGCCACCTCGCTTGGTCCCTTGAATTTTTATGAAATGTAAAAATACTGATAGTAATATTGTTAATATGGCGTTATTGATTCTTTAAATATCACATTAACCGTAATACTAATTTAAATTATGGTATTACATTAACGTTGTTTGCATCATAAGAAGAATAGAGATAATTTTTTATATGATTGACCTAAAAAAATGTTGCGAACTGTGGCAGCAGAAAGTGAATAAGAATATCGGAGCAAAGTAGTGGGCTGGCACTACTTTAATGTGAGTGTAGTGAAAAATTCACATTAGCAAACCTACAGACCTGATTGTACGGCTTAACATTTGGTGAGCTAGCTAGCAGGACAGGGAGGTGCACTGGACACGAATGGAGTCCACACATTGGACTGACGACCATTGGTTGGTTCACTGGCCTCTCTGAGTATGGTTTTTAGGCGGTTTTCCTTGCTCTAACAGACGAATGCTGGGCTGGTCCCAACCTCTGCCTCAGAAAATACCATACACAAGTATATGAAGAACAATACATATCTGCTTTTACTGGATTCGCACACAGGTAGTGAACACAGCTTTCCTCCATTTGGTTTAACTTATGGCCGTGATGTCGGGAAGAGTAATCAGCAAAGAGGTCAAAACTAAAACTAAGAAAATACTATGTCACGAAAACAGTGGATCTCGAGCCCTTACATGTGCTGTCAGATGTAGATTGATTATACATAGCCAGTGAAATGAGGTTCGGTTGAATTTATTTTGTGTACATGGAACATTACACATTACTCACACCCATTTAGGACTTAAATCTCTTAGAGTTTCTCACTCTCAGGGATTTTTAACGGTAAACATTGAAATCCAAACGAATGTGATTTAACGGTTGCGTAGGTGAAACTGTTTCAGAAACAAAATTGAAATCTGTGAAACACACACATTTTAAACTCGTGATGGCGCAGTGTATGTGAAAATATAAGTATTATTCTGTAGGGAGTGAAATGAAAGTATTAATTATATACACGATAACAACATATTTCTTTCAAATTTACATAAAATGTGTACCTGGCAGAATTTCGTAGTACTTCAAAGCGTGCTCATTGGTATCCAGATGCTATGAATTTTCTCTGCCAAGCCTCTCCAAAAAAAATCACTTAAAGCAGCACTTGCCAATGTGCAAAGTTTGAACGAACCCACATATTAATTCCTTCTCAAAGGCAAATTCATCTCACATTTCAAAAAGTTCGCAGGAAGGCAGCAGCAAAGACAGACATACGACTATGCATTTTACAAGTCTTAACTGGTCTGAGAATGGCACACATGCATTTTTATCAGGTTTATGATATGAAATGTGCTTGGAGAATACGAGAGTATTGATGCGCTAAGTACTTTTTCTTGTACCCACAGCTCTCACATCCAGTGAGAACAACATGAAATGTATGTCGCTTCATAAGACACACACAGGTACAAAAAGTGAAAGTGCACTTGTCGACGATCAGTCATATGTCGCCTGATATCAAGGTCATTCAAACATAACTGTTAACTCCTAAAATTAATTAATTTCCACATCTATAATGCCTGCATGTATCACAATGTTCATTCGAGATTTGAAAGTCTGCAAAAAATGTGAGAAATGCAAAATGTTCAGTGCCGATGTTGTCTATCATAATGTTTTCCTTAACTATTACACTGTTATTTTCGATACATATTCACCATATAGGTGGCTAAAACATTACATGAAACGTAAAGTATTCTCTTTCCATGCGAAGACACATGTTGTATATGAACAATAACACGGAATTCACAATACAACTTAGGCCTAAACCATGTAAACAAGCCTAAACAAGATAAAATACAAATAATAAAAATAAATAATCATTTTAACTGTAATCAATTCAGCCACCTCATTTAGTAACAAACTATATTTCAGCATCAGCTTAGCAAAGATAATACATAACATAGCAGATTGCAATTATTAAAAATCATTAGACCTAGTCGGGACTACGTCTGAAATGAATACGTGTGTGTGTGTGTGGTTTGAGGTTTTCGGGCGCTAAACAGCGTGGTCTGAGGCAGTTACAAATCCTCACATACAGAGGCAAAACAAGAGGAGAAGAAACGCACTAAAAAAGGAAAGGAAATACAAGGAAAAGAGAACAGAAATCGAAGTGAAACAAGTAGGTAATCGTGACTGGCGGACCTCTTACCTAAAGCCTGGGTGAACTAGTCACCCAGCAGCACATTAAAATCCTCTCCCTAAAATCCGAGGCAACAAATTGGACAGGACACAAAACCGTAAGACCTTAACCACAGTCGTTGCGTCGCCTTGCAAAAACCATGCGTTAAGCGACTGTGCCCAATGCGGAGGCGGGTGAGGAGAACCTCATCCCGCCAGCACGACTCGTAGGACCTACGCCATGGCCGCATGGTGGCCTTGACCAGACGCAGCTTATATTCACCACCTTCCAGCCACTCCTCTTCCCATTGACGCTTAACAGGAAAACGCAAAAAGGAGGTGACGGCATGGAGGGGGACGGCACATTCAACAACGTGAGGGATGGAACATGCATCTTTGGCAGCCACATCCGCCAGTTCGTTTCCCCTAATACCCACGTGCCCCAGCACCCAGCAGAAAGAAACCTCCTTCCCCTGCCGTTGCAGGTGGAGTAGGGCATCATGGGTGTTCTGGACGGTGGTGGTTGTCGGGATGTTTAAGGGGGACTAAACAGCGAAGGTCATCAGTCCCCCATTCCAAAATCAGGCGAGCCGAAAATCTACGGAGCAGATAAAAACCAAAGGGGGAGGAGACGTCCCCCCAGGCGCTAAAAGAACACAAATGCAGCAACAAACACTACAGACAAGAACAGGACAGAGGAACACCAGACAGAAAGAAACAGAAGAAAGGAGGATGGCCGGAGACTGGTTGACTGACCACGAGAAAAAAAGGGGAAAGAGTCAACCATCTGACGGCACACCAGAACAGCAACAGACACAAGGACAAAAGACACAGAAAGCGAAAGGCGCAGGACCTCCCTAAATCGAACCATAAAAAGGACTACTACGGATAAAATGTAAGACATTGTCAGCCATGAAGGCATCGTCGGATAAAACCAAAGCCAAAGTGCCCGGGAGATTAAAAGATTGCCGGAGTGTGCACAGTCGAGGACACTCCAGCAAAATGTGGCCGACCGTCAGCCGGGACCCACACCGACACAAGGGGGGATCCTCCTGACGCAACAGATGGCCGTGCGTCAGGTATGTATGGCCGATGCGCAGCCGACACAGGACTACCGAGTCCCTGCGAGAAGCCCGCAGGGAGGAACGCCACACATCGGTCGTCTCCTTAACAGCCCACAGTTTATTTGGGGATGTCAGGCCACGCCACTCATCAGCCCACATCCCAAGCACCTTACGGCGCAACACCAGCTGCAGGTCGCGAGCTGTGAGGCCGATCTCCAAAGCTGGGGCGTCGATCGCCCCTTTGGCCAGCCTGTCAACACGTTCGTTCCCCGGGATGCCAACATGACCTGGCGTCCAAACCAAGACCACCGAACGACCAGAACGGGCAATGGTGGAAACAGACTCCTGAATAGAGGACACCAGAGGAGAGGAGGGACAGCAGCGGGTGATGGCCTGAAGGCTGCTCAGGGAGTCACTGCAGATGACGATGGACCCACCTGAGCAGAAACGCATATACTCAAGACCGCGCAAGATTGCCACCAGCTCTGCAGTAAAAATACTGCAGCCAGCCGGCAAGGAGCGTTGCTCAACATGGGCAGCGTGAGCAAAAGCGTAGGCAGTGCGACCATCAACCAGGGAACCATCTGTGTAGACAGGCTCACAGCCCGGAAATGATTCGAGGAGCGCAAGAAAACGGCGATGGAGGGCCACAGGCGGAACCGAGCCCTTAGGTCCCTGTGCCAAATCCAGACGGACGGACGGCCGGGACAAACACCAGGGAGGCGTAGGTGTACGGACCCGGAAGGGAGGCAGAAGAGGGAATGACCCCAGTTCTGACAGCAGGGACTGGACACGGACAGCTACGGAAAGCCCAGACCTAGGTCGCCGTTTGGGCAGATGGAGGACCATAGCAGGGAAAAGCAGGCGACGATTGGGATGATCTGGCGAGCAATGAACGTGGACAGCATAGTCGGCGAGCAGACGATGGCGGCGAATCCGCAGCGGGGGAAACCCGGCCTCCACCAGTAGACTATCCACGGGGCTGGTGCGAAAAGCGCCAGTGGCAAGCCTAACCCCACAGTGGTGTATGGGGTCTAACAACTTCAACACTGAGGGGGACGCAGACCCATAGGCCAGGCTCCCATAATCAAGCCGGGACTGCACAAGGGCTCTGTACAACCGCAGCAGCGTGCAGCGATCTGCACCCCAAGACGTGTGGCTAAGGCAGCGGAGGGCGTTGAGGTGCCGCCAGCATTTTTGCTTCAGCTGAGTAACATGAGGAACCCATGTGAGCCGGGCATCAAACACGAGTCCCAAGAAGCGGCAACTGTCCACCACTTCAAGCAGGTGGCCGTCGAGGTAAAGTGCAGGATGAGGGTGGACCGACCGACGCCTGCAGAAGTGCATAACTCGAGTCTTGGCAGCAGAGAACTGAAAACCATGAGTCAGAGCCCATGATGCTGCCTTGCGAACGGCGACTTGCAGCCTGCGTTCGGCGACTCCCGTAGTCGTGGAGCTAAATGAGATGCAGAAGTCGTCGGCATACAAAGAAGGAGACACCGACGACCCCACTGCTGCAGCCAGACCATTAATGGCCACTAAAAATAAGGAGACGCTCAACACCGAGCCCTGCGGGACCCCATTTTCCTGCATATAAGAGGAACTAGAGGTGGCACCGACTTGCACCCGGAAAGAGCGGCGCAATAAAAAGTTTTGAAGAAAAGCCGGGAGCCGACCACGAAGACCCCACTCATGCAACGTGGCGAGGATGTGATGCCTCCATGTGGTGTCATACGCCTTCCGCAGATCGAAAAATACAGCAACGAGATGCTGACGTCGGGCAAAGGCCGTACGGACAGCAGATTCCAGCCGCACCAAATTGTCCACTGCAGACCGGCCCCGACGGAAGCCACCCTGGGATGGAGCGAGGAGACCGCGCGACTCAAGGACCCAACACAAACGCCGCCCCACCATACGTTCGAGCAATTTGCACAAAACGTTTGTGAGGGTAATGGGACGATAGCTGTCCACCGCCAGTGGGTCCGCACCGAGCTTCAAGATGGGGACAATAACACCCTCTCGCCATTGCGACGGGAACACGCCCTCGCTCCAAATGCGGTTATAGATGGTGAGGATGTGTGTCTGGCAGTCCCTGGAGAGATGCTTCAGCATCTGCGCGTGGATGCAGTCCGGTCCTGGTGCTGTATCAGGGCAATCGGCGAGGGCAGCGAGGAATTCCCTCTCGCTGAAAGGAGAATTGTATGTTTCATAATGACGTGTGTGGAATGAGAACGGCGTCCGCTCGGCTCGCTCCTTTAGAGAGGGAAAGGCGGGGGGATAGGATGCAGTCGCAGAGCTCTGAGCAAAGTGCGCGGCTAGCCGTTCAGCAATGGCGGCAGCGTCCGTGCAGACAGCGCCGTCCAAGGAGACCCCAGGAACACCCATAGGGGTCTGGGATCCATAAATCCGCCGGATCCGGGACCACACGAGCGAGGAGGAGACACAGGAGCCCAGGGAGGAGACGTAACTCTCCCAGCACTCCTGCTTACGCCGTGCAATAAGACGACGGGCGAAGGCACGGAGCCTCTTAAAGGCGATGAGGGCCTCCAGAGACGGGTGCCGCCTATGACGCTGGAGAGCCCGCCTATGGTCGCGAATAGCCTCAGCAATCTCCGGCGACCACCAGGGGACAGCCTTCCTCCGAGGGAGGCCAGAAGAATGGGGGATGGTAGCCTCGGCCGCTGAAATGATGGACGTGGTTAAGACACAGACCACCTCGTCAATGTCACCCTGTGGGGGAGACTCAATGGTTGCAGCGGAAGTAAAAGCCTGCCAGTCAGCCCTATGGAGAGCCCAGCGGGGCAGGCGCCCAGAAGTATGGCACTGTGGCAGTGACAAATATATGGGAAAATGGTCACTACCACACAGGTCAGGATGCACTCGCCAGTGGAGGGATGCGACAAGTCCAGGGCTGCAAATAGAGAGATCGATGGCCGAGAACGAGCCATGGGCCACACTGAAATGCGTGGGAGCACCGGTGTTCAAGAGGCTAAGGTCAAGCTGAGCCAACACATGCTCCACGGCCCGACCGCGGTCATCGGAGACAGTCCCACCCCATAGAGGGTTGTGGGCATTGAAATCGCCCAGCAGCAAAAAAGGTGGCGGCAGTTGGTTTATCAGAGCAGCCAGGACATGCTGCGCGACAGCACCATCAGGTGGAAGGTAAATACTGCAGACGGTAATAGCCTGTGGCGTCCACACCCGAACAGCGACAGCCTCTAAAGCCGTTTGTAGAGGTACAAACTCGCTGTGAAGAGAGTTAAGGACATATATGCAGACGCCACCAGACACCCTTTCAAAAGCTGCCCAGTTCTTAAAATAACCCCGATAGCCACGGAGGGCGGGGGTACGCATTGCTGGAAACCAAGTTTCCTGCAGAGCAATGCAAAGGAAAGGATGAAGGCTGATAAGTTGGCGGAGCTCAGCTAGATGGTGGAAGAAACCGCTGCAGTTCCACTGGAGGATGGTATTAGCCAAGGATGGGAAAGGCGTGAAGGGACTGGGGAGGCAGATTACGCCTCCGGGGCCCCTGCTGTTACTGAGTCACCACCTGGACAACAGCTATCTATTGCAGCCGAGGGACTGGCGAAATCCATGTCCTCAGCGGACGCCAGAATCTCCACCTCATCCTCAGACGCAGAGCTTGTAGGAAGCGGTGGAATGGGTGCCACCGCAATGTCGGTAGGCTTGGGGAGTTTCTTCTTCTTCTGCTTCTCGCGCTGCGCCTTGGGTGGTTCAGGCTGGGAGGGCGTCACCGGGTCAGTCTCAGGGACAGACGATGACCGTGTGTCCCGATGACCAGGGACTGGCGGTTGTTTGAGCCACTTGCGGCTGTCGGCTTTGGAACCGGTCGGAACATGCGAAGGGAGGTCTCCAAGGGACCCCTTCCTTGCGAGAGTAGCCGAAGAAGTCTTACGCTTCTCCGGCTGGGAAGGGGGGACTGATGTCCCCGATGGGTGGGGGGGTGTTGCTCCTGAAGTAGATGGAGCAGGAGCAACAGGAGGTTTAGTGCCCCCCACCATCAAGGGGGCAGGTGTGGGACTTCGACTCTGAGAGCTGACTGGAGCGGATGGAAGTGTAGAAGGAGTGACAGTTGCGGCATAAGAAGCTGCCATGCCCACTGGATGAAGCCAATCATATTTCCGCTTCGCCTCAGTGTACGTCAGGCGGTCGAGAGTCTTTATTTCCATGATCTTCCGCTCCTTCTGCAGAATTGGACAGTCTGGCGAGCAAGGCGGATGGTGCGCACCACAGTTCACACAAATTGGAGGCGGCGCACAGGGATGATCAGGATGGGAAGGTCGACCGCAATCGCGGCAGACGAGGTCGGAAGCACAGCGTGAAGACATGTGGCCGAACTTCCAACACTTGAAGCACCGCATTGGGGGAGGGATATACGGCTTGACATCACAACGGTACACCATCACCTTGACCTTCTCAGGTAACGTGTCACCCTCGAAGGCCAAGATGAAGGCACCGGTGGCAACTTGACGATCCCTCGGACCCCGGTGGACGCGCCGGACGAAATGGACACCTCGGCGCTCCAAGTTGGCGCGCAGCTCGTCGTCGGACTGTAAAAGGAGATCCCTGTGAAAGATAATGCCCTGGACCATGTTCAGACTTTTATGGGGCGTGATAGTGATGGAGACATCCCCCAGCTTAGTACAAGCGAGCAAGGCCCGCGACTGGGCGGAGGATGCCGTTTTTATCAACACCGATCCAGACCGCATCTTGGACAAGCCCTCCACCTCCCCAAACTTGTCCTCTAAATGCTCTACAAAGAACTGAGGCTTCACGGACATAAAAGTTTCCCCGTCAGCTCTGGTACAGACGAGATACCGGGGCGAGTATCGTTCGCTCTCATTCATAGCCCTTCGTTCCTCCCATGGTGAGGCCAGGGAGGGGAACGATTTGGGGTCATACACATTAGCCTTAAAGTGAGCTTTGGAACGCTTAGAGACTGCTGACGGCTGGCCGCCAGCGAGAGATGATGTACCACGCTTCATTGCGGGTCATCCGCCCTGATGCCACCTACTCCGACCAAGGGACCTCCCCACGGGCGCCACCCAGCCACAGCAAAGGCCACCTGGCAGGATGGCCATTGCCAGGAGTCCTGATGCCCCAGGGAGATGGGCAACTACTCCTTGGCATACATGGGGAGTGAACGGCGCAGGCATCAGTAGAGCGATCCCTGTGTTGTCAGGGGGCTACAACCAAGAGGGTACATGGCGGCCCCACCACAACGGACTGGCTACCGTGCTGGATCTTTGGTGCAAAAATGGCCAAGGTCGTTGTCACAGTTAAAAGAAACACTGCAGAGTGCAGCGTGGTAATCGCCCAAGAGATCGAAAACGAGCGGGACACCATTGCAACGACGAGAAAGACGGCTAAAGGTCTAATTGCACGAAGGATACAGTGCACCATGTAAGGCGCCCTTCCCCAATTGGCTCGCTCTTCGGAATAATTTAGATAGATGGAGGTCAAACCCGAGAGGGGACCATCACATAAGGCCGAAACGTTTGAGACTCCTTTTAGTCGCCTCTTACGACAGGCAGGAATACCGCGGGCCTATTCTCACCCCCGAACCCGCAGGGGGGTGTTCTGGACGACCGTATCCGCTGGGTACAAGTGTTGCATGGTCTGAAGGGCACTCAGGGAGTCAGAACAGATGAGAAACTTAAGACTGGGAACACATCTCATCTGCTCCAATGCCCGCAAGATCGCGAACAATTCAGCGTCAAAGATGGTAAACGCCGTAGGAAGCCGTAACTTGACGACTTGATCAGGGAAAACAACAGCATAACCAACAGAGTCCCCCTGTTTAGATCCATCCGTAAATACTGGTACATGGTCGGGATGCTCGTTTAAAATATGGTAAAATGAGGAAGTAAAAACAAACGCAGGAGTGCAGCTCCTCCGGTACTCTGACAAGTCTAAAATGACGCTGGGCCTCTGGAGCAACCAGGGAGGCAGACGGGTAAAACCCTGGAGTTGGGGTGCCACATGCTCCACACCAAGGGACTGTAGCAAATGCTTGGCACGAATCCCAAATGGTCTCGTTGCCCTGGGACGACTGGAAAAGAGACGTTCCATTGGCGGTCGGGCAACAGTAGGGTACACAGGGGAGGTAGGACAGGTAAGGCATTGACACACCCGTCGCACCATGAGGAGTTTGCGCCGGATGGCGAGCGGCGTTTCCCCTGCCTCAGCACACAGGCTGTGGATAGGACTGGTACGGAAGGCACCATTGGCCAGCCTGATACCCTCATGGTGTACTGCGTCAAGAATCTTCAGATATGAAGGCCTCGCTGACACATACATGGTGCATCCATAGTCAAGACGCGACCGGACGAAATAACTGTAAAACTGCAGCAGACGCGCCCGTTCTGCTCCCTAGGTCCCATGGCTCAGACACTTCAAAATATTCAGTGCTTTCAGGGCCCGCACCTTAAGGTTTTTAAGGTGCAGCATCCACAACTTGGAATCAAAAGTGAGGCCCAGGAATCTCACAGTGTCTCTAAAAGGAAGAATTGTGTTCCTCAGATGCTATTCAGGGGAGGTAAAAGCACGTCGAGAACGATTAAAATGAACACACACACATCTGTCTGCAGAAAGGTAAAACCCGTCTGCGCAGTCCCTGCGTCTAATCGCTTTATCGTAAGCTGCAGCTGCCGACTAGCAGTGACAAGACTCGAGGAAGAACAGAAAACAGCAAAGTCGTCCACAAACAAGGAGCACTGGGCCGGACTCCAGATAGTGGACGTGTACTGTTAATGGCGATAGCAAAGAGGGTGACAGTTAAAACGCTTCCCTGAGGAACACCATTCGCCTGCACGTACAAGTCAGAGTGTGTGTGTGTGTGTTGGGGCTTATGGGCGCTCAACATTGAGGTCATCAGCGCCCTGACACACATTAAAAGGAACGATTGTGGACAGACCTAATAAAACTAAAGCACACACTAAAGCAGGAAAAAAAAGTAAAACCTAAGGAAAGGGAATACATAGCAACAACAATGCCACAGGAAATTGTCATTTGCTGGCCACTCACATAATATATGGGCAAGCTTGTCACACAGTGAGCAAATTAAAATCCTCTCCCTAAAATCTGTGTCAAAACATTTGACATGGCACAGAATTTTAAAACTTTAACCACATTCGTCTGAGAGTTGCCTGAAAGAGATGGCAGGTCCGCTGGCAAGTCAGCCGCGGCCCGCTGGTCAGAAAATAAAACGCAATCCAATAAAACGTGGCGCACAGTGACCCGGACGCCGCAAGCACCACACATTGGAGGGTCCTCTCGCTGGAGCAAGAAGCCATGCATCATAGGGCTGTGGCCTATTCGAAGCCGAGTGACGAGAACCTCGTCCCGTCGATGGGGCTGAAAGGAAGTACACCACACACACGTTGTTGGCTTGACTATACGGAGCTTATTGTCAGTCACTTCCAGTCACTCATCCTCTTACCGACGCATGACTCGTGAGCTCAACAGCGAGGTTAGTGCGTGCAGGGGAGAGCACACTGAGATACTTGTGGATCGAGACACGCCTCCTTGGCTGCGAGATCTGCCCTTTCATTCCCAGCAATGCCGACATGCCCCGGAACTCAGCATAAAGCTACAACCTTCCCCAGTCGCTGTAGTCGGAGGAAGGCATCCTGGATGGTCTGGACTATTTAGTCTGCCGGATAAAAACGTTGCAATGAATGATGGGCACTGAGTGAATCGGAACAGACAAGAGAGTTAGGAGAGGAAGAACGTCTCATCTGCTCCAGTGCCCGCAAGATCGCAGACAATTCTGCATAAAAGACAGTAAAAGTCTGAGGCAGTCGGACCTTGAGGACACGATCCAGGAAAACAACTGAGCAACCAGCGGAATCCTCTTGTTTCGACCCATGCGTAAAAACAGCTACATATTCGTGGTGTTCAGATAAAATGGCAGAAAATAATGCATTAAAAACGGTGGCAGGAGTGCAACCTCTCTTGCACTGCAATAAATCTAAAATCACTCCGGACCTCTTCAATAACCAGGGTGGCAGGCAGTTAAAACCCTGAATTTGGGGTTGTACAGACTCCACACCGAGCGACTCTAGCACACGTTGCGAATCCCAAACGGCAACGTAGCCCGGGGACGGTGGGAAAAAAGTCGGTCCAGAGATGGATGGGCAACAAGATGGTGAGCAGGCAAGCTGGGAGCTGCAAGAAACTTACAAGCCTGGCGCACCAGCAGGAGCTGCCGCCGTATGGTAAGTGGCGGTTCGCCAGACTCAGCACAGAGGCTGGGTACAGGACTGGTCCAATAAGCACCCGTGGCCAGCCGAATCCCAGCATGATGAACAGCGTCAAGGATCTGCAAATAAGAGGGCCTTGCTGACCCATATACTGTGCACCCATAGTCCAGCCGAGAACGCACAAAAGCTCGATAAAACTGAAGGAGACGCGCCCTGTCCGCTCCCCAAGACCTGTGGCTGAGGCACTTGAGAATGTTCAGTGCCTTCAGAGTTCTGGCTTTCAAGTCACGTAGGTGTGGCAGCCATGACAACCTGGAGCCAAAAATTAGGCCCAGAAACCGCACTGTGTCTCTAAAATGTAGGACAGTATCCCCCATATGCAAGGCAGGCAAAGTAAAAAGACGACGAGAACGATTAAAATGAGCACCAACACACTTATCGGCAGAAAATCGAAAACCTGTCTTTGCAGCCCACTCCTCTAACCGCCGCACTGTTAGCTGCAACTGACGGCTCACGGTTGCAACACTGGAGGAGGAACAGAAAACAACAAAGTCGTCCACAAACAAGGAGCACTGTACTGGACTCCTCACTGTAGACGTTATAGTGTTGATGGCTATGGCAAAGAGGGTAACGCTTAAAACACTGCCCTGGGGGACACCGTTCTCTTGCTCAAAGCGATCAGACAGTGTGTTACCAACGCGGGTCCGAAAAAACCGCTGAGACAGGAAAGAGCGAATGAAAGTGGGGAGGCGGCCACGAAAGCCCCATTGATGCATTTGTGCAAGAATACAGTGTCTCCAAGTAGTATCATATACCTTACTGATATCAAAGAAGATACCGATACAGTGAAGCTGACGGAGGAAAGCCTGCTGAATAGCCGCCTCTAGGAGGGTCAGGTTGTCGACCGTGGACCGAAATTTTCGGAAGCCACACTGAAAGCGGCTAAGGAGCTGTCTGGTCTCTAACAGCCAGACCAAACGACGGTTAACCATCCGTTCCAGGGTCTTGCCGACACAGCTTGTCAAGGCGATACTGCGATAACTACTGGGACATCTGCGGTCCTTTCCTGGTTTGAGGAGAGGGATGAGGATTGCCTCCCTCCACCAGGTGGGGAACACTCCTGTCTGCCATATGAGATTAAAACATTCGAGGAGGATTTCCTTTGACGCCGCTTGCAGATTTCGAAGCATGGAGTACCGGATGCGGTTGTAACCTGGTGCAGTGTCAGAAGTCTCAGTAAGTGCCGGTTCGAGTTCCCACATGGTGAAAGGGGAGTTGTAGGCCTCAGAACTGTTCGACCGGAAGTCCAAGTTCGCTCTTTCGACAGTCGCACGGTAGCGACGAAACGCTGGATCCTGGGTTGCAGTGGCAGTACTTTGTGCAAAATGCTCTGCCAGCGTCTGAGCAATGGCTCTGGGTGTCGTTTGGAGGCATCCCTGGTTCAGGACTGCAGCTATTGGTAAACGGCTGCGTTTATCAGAAATCCTCCGGATGGCTTCCCATTCTTTTGTGGAACAAGTGGAACGGTTGATGGAGTCCAGGAACTCCTGCCATACAAATCAGATAGCACATTACCAACCCGATATCGAAAGAGGTGGCGGGAAAGAAAGGACCGAATGAAGATGGGGAGATGGCCACGAAAGCCCCACTGATGGAGTTGATTGAGGAGAAGGCGGCGCCAAGTAGTGTCATACGCCTTATTAATGTCAAAGAATACACCTAGACAATGCTGGTTACGTAGCATGGCCTGCTGGATGGCTGCCTCAAGCAGGGTCAAGTTGTCTATACTTGAACGACGTCTCTGAATGCCACACTGAGAGTGGCTAAGGAGCTGCCTGGTCTCGAGCAGCCAGACCAGGCGATGGTTGACCATGCGTTCCAATGTCTTCCCGACACAGCTCGTCAAAGCAATACTCCGATAACTACTGGGATGCGTTTGGTCCTTCCCCGGTTTGAGGAGGGGTATCAAAATCGCCTCCCTCCACGAGTCAGGGAACCTGCCGGTTGACCATATCGTGGCCGGCCGGAGTGGCCGTGCGGTTCTCGGCGCTACAGTCTGGAACCGAGCGACCGCTACGGTCGCAGGTTCGAATTCTGCCTCGGGCGTGGATGTGTGTGATGTCCTTAGGTTAGTTAGGTTTAATTAGTTCTAAGTTCTAGGCGACTGATGACCTCAGAAGTTAAGTCGCATAGTGCTCAGAGCCATTTGATCCATTTGACCATATCGTATTAAATCAATTCAGGAGAACTTCCTTGGATTGCAGCAACAAGTGCTGCAGCATATTGTGCAGGATTTGATCATGACTGGGCGCAGTATCATGAGCCACAGACAGCGCCGAATCCCCAAAACGTAACACAGTGGAATGCAGCCAACCTCAGATGACTGCAGCAGCGCTGTCACGTGGCTGTCGTTGCTGCAGAAACAACTCACAATAGCCTCAATATAGAGTCAATCACCTCTCACCAAGCTCCGAAATTTTATCGTTGGAATTCTGTTTCCCACTCTATACGATCAGCTTCTTGTCCCGTGAAACATCCTGAGTTCAAGTGGAGAGTCGGGCAGGAATCATATCAGACGAACATAGATCCTGTAACGGCAGTCCCACAGTTGTGAAAAAAGACGCTAATAGGACATAATAGTTCTTTGTGCGTTCAGCATTAGCCATCATAAGTTACCAGTGCTGATATATAGTAACAGAAAATTTTCTTCCAAACTGAAATATTGCTAAAGCTGAACTTCAACACTGGTTGAAAGAAATGTAATTTTCACACAGGAGACTGAACTGGCCCAGGACGAAAATCGTGTAACAATTGCGTAAAGATATATGGGCGCCAACAGGTACAGGAATATACTAATGTTTAGCAACACCAACATATCACAAGGCTTCATCACGACAATAAGACCTATACAGCTAACGCCATAGTACACGCAAAAATACTTCCTAACTGTTGACGATCGTAAGTAAATAACAGCGGAAACGCATCTCGTCAGTTGGTTCACAATGTCCCAGCAAGATGTACGTTGCTGTTCCGGAGATGAAGAAGAAGGCATATTACATGCTTTCGCGCCAGTACGGAAATATGAGTAGTATGTTCGATGCATCCTATGTAATGCGAGTATCAGGGCGAACTACATATGTTTAAAGTCACATAACTATAAAAGTTTGCGTCGGTTCGCACACACAATATTAACACGTTTCTAATTGTTACAGTCACAACGGTGTTAGCGACTTTCAACGATATAATCAGCAATACAGTTTATTATAAGACCGGAGCGAAGATATAGCATTGCATTTTCTGTAGGTTCTCTTTGGTTACGAATGAATGCCGCGAATGTAAATACATATAAAAATTGTGCAATTTCGAGGGCTTCCAGACGGATATTTTAATAGTTCAGATTAATTATAGATTCCAACGAGCTAAACATACGGCAATTTCAAGGACCTGTTCTTCTAACATTAATAATTTATTTTGAACCGAATGTCTCTTAATCAAGTCCCGCCACGTTATCTGGCATTTTTGTTTGCTTTCCTTATCGGCAGATGCTGGGTGAAAGTTTATTATCGTGACACACACAATGATTAACTTTTCTTCTAGTAATGGTACGTATGTTTGTGTTTCACATTCTCAGAATAAATCTGAATATTCATGTTTTATGTTCTGACGTGGTATTGGCAACAACCACAAAATTGTTACACGGTAAGAACTGATTTTCGTAGATCGTAAAATCGTTCTGGGTTTCTTCCAATCGTGTTAATGATCAGCAAACGGTTTGTACTTCTGCTAGGCGACGACTAATAAACTGTATTCAAATATTGAAAGTAAAATTGCGATTTACCATCCAAAGACTCGAGAAACTATAAAAAATTTTGTTTTAATCCAAAAACTTTTTGTCGGCAAAGAAAAAGATCCTCAAATAAAATACATACAGTATCTCCAGACATTGAAGAAGCCTACAAAACAGTCGTATTTCATTTATTTATTTTTTTGTTTATGGTACGTGGTTTTCATGCTTCAAGTATTAGTTAACCAAAGCAGCCGATGCCGCTCTCAAAAATACTCAAAATAATCGTCTCTGAAGTTTCTCGAGCATCTTCAGTGCCTTCAATTACGCTAAACTTTATGAAGGTTCACGCATCCCTGTGTTAGAATGCTTGCCTGGAACGTGACAGATCGGTTTCGATTTCTCGCCAACCAACAGTTTCAAACAAAACTGGATGGTCTTCGAGAACTTCCGAGATGCGCAAAATATATATAATGGTGAAAATATGTAGTCTGTATTTACGAACTCTAATGAACAATTGCTAAAGCCGCAGCATCTGACTTAAAACAGAGTGAAAGAGACAGGCAACACAAATTGCTTGTAGACAAATTAACGTAAAGGCCACTGTTTAGCCCCACTGCATCATGAATCACTTATACACGATAATTTTCTCAACAATATACTTGCATTTGATTCTGTCAGTCTGAAAGTTAGCAGACATATGACCTTTGCCTTCCACGAGCAAATGCTGTAACTACTGAGCTACAGAATCGTGTCTAACGATCTACGCTCACAGATTTAGTGCCACCTGTACCTCGCCTAGAAGGGGTTTATTAGACCAGAAATGAAAATCCTCCATCATTAAAACTAATTTATTTGGAGGTGGGGTATGAAATTACTGAATTGCACTTGTGCAACACCCTTGCGGTTATTTAGCCAAAAAAAATCCCTGTTAAAGAAAGATGTCATTTCCAGTGTTTGGGTCTATACTCGACCTCTGTCCACACGTTAATCACGGCGTAATTTTTGAGCTCTTCTGCATTTCTTCATACATCAAAACCAATGAAAAAAGATTACAGCTCTGTAGCCAGCATTAACTTGTCTTTTGTTTTTTAATGAACCCATACCTGCTAGTGTCAAACGAGACATACGACTGATATCATTAGTTCCACTTGCAGTCGCCATAATATGCAGACTAATTGTAAAGTATTTCAAACCACACTGGCGTAAGCCGCTCTTTTTTCTTTTTGTTGATGATACCAACACATGTCCATTAGTCGGAATAAAGATTCACAAAAACGGTTATTGAAGTGAATGTCAATCATAGTATTCTGGTGAGTGCTTTCCAAAATGATGAATGCTATCCAGAAAATTCCGTTTCTTGTAGTGTAGCGGAATAGTGGTTTTACTGAACTAGCTTTTCTGGACCTTTTAGACTTAAGAAACACCCCATCAGAGCTTCCTGGAACCAAATTGAAACGATGTAGTAATGGAACGACTATGTTGCTCACTTGTACGTTGATATATATACAATGTGATTTAGGGATCCAATAACAATATAGTTGACTTACTGCATAAAACACTGCATGAAGTGGAAAGTCACGTTTATGTCTTATGATCTCTCGATATTAGGGAATGTATCTAAACATGCATACGAGAATTGAATCTATATTAGGGTATGTATTGTTTGTATCGCTGCATGTACACACATGCTCACACGAAGAACATACCTACATACAATCACGAAATACACTCCCAGATTAATATCTCAAGAATTCGTATACAATTTTCTGCATGTATAGGATGTTGCAGTTGCTCATTTCACCATACTGAGGTTACACTGATTTTGCACTTGTACTCCTCACAGGTCTTGCTGTCTACATTAGCTTGACAGTTGAGTAGCTAGGCCGTGTTGCAGTAATTGTGTATGTGAGTGAGTACACTCTTGCTATGGAAAAACTGTTCTGATAGAAATTTCAGTGCAATCCGTGTAGTAGCTACCAAGTGAGAAAATACGAAGAGAAAGCTGCAAGAACTCCGTTCTTCAGATACACAGTGCTGTATGGGATGTTAGCATATACGCTACAGCAAAGGTGCTATTCAGGTCTTTTCATCTTATGAAGTATCAGTCTTACAGGTATCCAAGACTTAGCTGAGGTCAGTAAGTGCTAAGTGGCTGTCTCAGTCACATCTTAATTCTCTTACTCCTTATAACTTCTATACTATGTCATAGGTCCCTGACATAAATAGGTTTATAAAAGGGAATACATTCACGAGTAATTAATTCATAACTTCATATGCATCATATAACACTTACGGCCTCCAACAGTGTTACATTTGCCGCTATGTACTCCAACTGTCTTCCATGTCACGAGCTAATACCGTTGAAGTGTGATAGTAACAATTGCTTGTGACATAGCATAATAAATAAAGGGCTTGACATTCTTTCTGAACAGTGATAAAACTAGTTCAAGTACGAAGATTTAAACAATCCAGGCAGATTAACCGATCAAACCACCGTACATTCTGTTGCAGAGTGAGAGATTTAAATTTGAAACTTCATAACACTGAAAACCTACAAGTGGTCACCATGCAAAGTCTCTAACTCATGAGTAAGCGGAAAATTTGAAATAATGTTCATGTGGAATCATACCAAACACTGGGGCGTATTCGGACTTCAAGCACGGTTCTTGGAACATCTCACAGTTATTATTTCAATTTCCTGTCTCAGCCTCCAGAACTGCCTTGTCCGTTGGGTTAAACAATTTGAGAAGCGCAGTGACAGATATCTTAAAATATTTATCGCCTCTCATTGATAAAATAACTATAGAGAAAACAGAAACTCCTAATTCGTACGTTCAGACAGCAACAGCAGTTGTCAAGGAGAAGGATTTCTGTAGACTCCGCTGTAACCCATAGCCGGCTGTGCCCTGTCTGCTGAGACGTTTTAGCCTGTGACACAGAGCTCTAGTTTCGAATAATACTGCACTCTTATATTACAGAGCTCATGTAACAGCGCGACGTGCAATCAGAGCCATCTCCAAGACCTGCACTCACGTACGTAGTAGAAAAAATGGCAGCAGGTGAGGTGGGAGAGTAGCAAGACGGAGCAGAGAAAACCCATAGCTGGCTGTGCCGTGTACTGCTGAGACATTTTAGCCTGTGACACAGAGCTCTAGTTTCGAATAATACTCCACTCTTATATTACAGAGCTCATGTACCAGCGCGACGTGCAATCAGAGCCGTCTCAAGGACCTGCACTCACGTACATAGTAGAAAAAATGGCAGCAGGTGAGGTGGGAGAGTAGCAAGACGGAGCCGAGAAAACCCATAGCCGGCTCTGCCGTGTACTGCTGAGACATTTTAGCCTGTGACACAGAGCTCTAGTTTCGAATAATATTGCACTCTTATATTACAGAGATCATGTACCAGCGGGACGCGCAATCAGAGCCGCCTCCAAGACCTGCACTCACGTACATAGTAGAAAAAATGGCAGCAGGTGAGGTGGGAGAGTAGCAAGACGGAGCCGAGAAAACCCAGCAGCAGCAGCCGCAGTGGGACTGCGAGATGGTGGAATCAAGTGTTCGGTGAAGACGAGGAGGAGGGGGAGGGGAGGGAAGTCGAGACCAGCTGCGGTCTGCTGCGAAGGCTGCTAACCTGCCTCTGCACTAAGCTGCCACGTGGGCCCAGGTTGAGGAGGTTGTAATAGATGACTCGCCTGTTGTGTCGTGTCTTCAGTGGGAACTTATCAGGTAACGCAGTTGTCTTACCGTTCCAAATAGTGTCCTCTAGGGTAGCAGAGAGTGGGGGAGAGGTGTTTGGGCTTAGCCACATTTATGTTCAGCAGCAGTGTGCTGGGACTTCTGTATTGCTTCTCATTCTTTAATATTCTGCTGGTAGGGAAGTAGTTCAGACAAGACTTCTATGGGACAATGAGCAAAATCAAAGTAGTAACAATAACTACAGCGAGTTTGGGTTATTTATGTGAAATAATGATGTATTTGTTTTAAACAAATTAAATAATAGTAGCAAAAAAAACAGTTTCGCAAGGCAGCAATTTGCTTATTTTTTTGTATGAGTAATTAGTGTAAAAATGTTTCTGAATCTATAGATATGTAAAACTAAAATTATTTAATTTATTTCCGAGCTCATCCTGAATCCGTGCCGACACCTGTCAGTCAGACTAAGGAAGTGAGCCCTGCCACCAACATACCGGTAGTGTACTGAAAATGAAACATACAAAAATATATATGAATACTATGTAAAGACATCTAAGATGCTACTACTTTTCCACTAGTAATTTCACAAATTTTAGTAGCAGTTAACTGACAAATTATAGAGAAAACTTGGCATCATCCTTGACCTACATAAGCTGCAATATGTAGTTAATTGAACTCATCCAAACACAAGTTGTCAAAGTATAAGTTAATTAAGACAGTAGTAAACAGTAACTCAGACCATTTATGTATAACAATCAATGAGTCACAATGTATCCTTTACTCCATGTGTAAAAGCAAAGATCTTCTGCGACTATGAAACCGACACAAACTGAAATTTTGTAATTATTATTACTTCTTTCCTTTCATCCTCTGCAGCAGAGAGTAGTGTGCGTCGTCTGCAGTAGGAACAGACCTCGTCAGCGAAATGGCAGCTGACTTAGACGTGAATCAGATGGCCATCCATCTGCGGATTGTTAGGACGGTTTTTCGGACTAGAATATGCCTCTAAACTAAGTTTATCTTCTCGAAATAATTGTTTGGAACTGGAGGATAACAATAATTTATGATTTATTTCTAGCGAATATGTCATTTTCTTACACAAAATTTTGATATTCTGGAGCATGATTGAATATCTTCTTAGCTTTGTAGCTTAGTAAACATGACGATAATGTCACCATGTGCAGCGTACCTATAACAGGCACCAGGAAAGTCATTGACTCTGCCGTGTTTTACACGCTTAGTAACATGTCCTTGATAATTTTTGGTGGGGCATGTTCCCCGCCAATGAAAATTAATGTGGCTACAGTCTTGGCTCTATCTACTCTTTGCGGAGGTTTGTCTTGGTTTTAAGCTACTGCATTCACCTCTTCATTAGTGGAAATCAAAAGGCCCCCTGGCTACACAAGCCCTTTGGAATCACATAAGTCTTACTGCACCCGCTTTTACTGTTGGCTGGTAACATGGATATTCATCTATTCTTATATGCCAACTAGCAATGCTACATTTTTAGAACAGAAGGACGTGAGTTATATGTTGCTATTTCCTGTAGATAACGATAGGTTAGGATGTTACGTACCAACATACAATCATTCAAAATCATTTTTTCCTGTATCTGTAAGCCGAGAAACGATAATTACAGGGGTGTCGGTCATGCCTGTCTCACTTTATCTAACGCTTTGAGACACACATTGTAGATGAAGATACGTCAACAGAAGAGTGCGCGAGTGATGTATACTTCGATCATTTAGAGATACAAGATGATGCTTAAAACAAATATTGATTGCTGATACATTAAGTGTTGAACCACAAGCAAAGTACAAAACGTTATCACCGAGCAGCATACGTATTGTATTTACCGGTAATCTTTTAATTTTTGGGTGATATACAGCCTACACAGAGATTATGTGATGATGTTACACATTTTATGGGATGACAGAGTAGGGTAAATGTATCAATTTGAGGTAAGTAACCATGGTCTGGAAACGACTGGGTCGAAAATTATAAGCGAAACTTGTGCAGGTATCTCTGACAGTAGAGTTCTTCTACTGTAGACTATTTGCTGTCCATACTTTGGGAGAAAGTGCTATGGGTCAACACAAGCAAAAATTTCAGTAAATAACGACTGCAAAGAGCGTACCGTAACATCTATGAGCACTTGTTAACCTATCCTACAGAACAATTGCTCATAGCTGATAAGGTAAACGTTTTAAACCCATGTTTACTGGATATTTTTTGGTGTTTTGCACCACATAGTCTCATCCTAAGATATGACAATCAAATAAGCTGCAGAGGCGGTAACGCCCTGTCAGAGCTAATAGAAACATTTTCCCTTGTAACTCCACACTCGGTCGTTTCTATCAACCCTGAAAGTTTGTAACATCATCATGGATTAATCCTTTATAGCTACCATTCTCTGTATCTTCTTCATTAACGCCACAGTTTACAACAATGATTTATCTCTCAGCACAGAGAGAAATTACTATTTAAACGGACCTATAGTTTCGCTAACTCTAAACTAGCCACAATGTCTTCATCTGTTTCAGGACAGAACTGTAACGAGGTGCATTACAGAAGACCAGAAAACCGGTTTTCTTTTCGAGTGCAAATAGAGAAAACCCTTTGTAAGGATATGTATACGTTATATTAATGGGGAAAGTAATTCTGAATTAATCTGTCTTTTTCTGTTGTCGGAGATCTACATGAAGCAGAACCATGACATGGTACCAGCGTGGGTGTTGAGACATTTCGGGAGCGCTCGAGACCGCTGTAGGTGGATCGACGGTTTGCGCGATGGTACTGATATCGCAGTCGTGGCAGAGGTAACGTACTGCAAATATTTCAGCTGGGCAAACAATGGTGAGTAGGACAGTAATATAAAGAGAAAATCGTATACCTTAGTTACATTACACTCAACACGTAATGTGGTGATACATCAATGGCTGGTTCGCTGTGTCTCATTCAAATGTCCACCTGAAACATCGCGCTGAATGTTTACACCCTTTATTTCGAGAATCATAATCTTTGATCTGAAACTAAACAAAATAATTTCGAATTACTTGGTTGACAGATTTCATTTCATCTGTTATCTCCATATGTTTACTCATTCCAAGTTATAAAGGCATCATAGGATCACAAATATTTCTGAAATTCTTAAATGTGTGTGTGTGGTTTGAGGTTTTCGGGCGCTAAACAGCGTGGTCATCAGCGCCCAAACGCATGATTCCCCACGATTCACACAAGCCAATACACCTGCACATACGACTGTATTGCTGTTCTATAAACATGCCACGTCTTACCTCAACCATTATTTCCACAGTGATATGAATTTTTCACGCTGCGTGAAACTAACAATGATGGGCATCTGTGTGTGTGTGTGTGTGTGTGTGTGTGTGTGTGTGTGTTGAGGCTCATGGGCGCTCAACGTCGAGGTCATCAGCGCCCTGACACACATTAAAGTGAACGAATGTGGACAGACCTAATAAAACTGAAACACACACGCAAAGAAAGCAGGAAAAGAAGGAAAATGCTACATAAGAAAGTAGAGCGTACGGAAAGGGAAAACGTAGCTACAAGAATGCTTCAGTAAATTGTCATTGGCTGGCCACTTACATAAAATATGGGGGGCATCTGTATTTATTCATACGTTAGTGTGGATGTGCTTTTTACAACTTCACTACTTCTCAGAGTTGAAAGTGGACTTTGGTAGCAATGTGCTGTGCTGCGAGTAGTCAGTGATGATAGTTTTACAGGACTGAAGTTCAATTGTGACTGAGAAAGTCAGCCATGTGTCTATCTCAGGGTGTCGTCCCCTACGACAGATAACTATCAAATCAGAGACAGTACTTATTTACCCTATCCACTAACGTCCCAAAATGTATCTGACTGTCTGAACAGACCTACCCTCTTAAACAAATTATCACGGATACTGATGACCAGAGATTCTTATCAGTTAAACAGTTGTATAACCAAAATGCTTCAAAATGTAAGACTGTGGAAAGGCATACATTACCACCAAACGTAATAGCCCAAGTAGTTTTCATAAAAGCAAAGTATAGAATGTACCAATATTTCGAGTTACAGAAATGGACCTCTAATAGTAGGACCACAGCACTTATGGGTGATTCAGGTCCTTGAATCAAAAATACGATTGAAATCCAATGTCATGTATCTAGCCGCTTACACTGAAAGACATTTCAAACTTTCATTAGCAGATCTGTCCAATGAATAAAGCCCAATAATTGAACATCATGGTTTATTGCTATTAGAAGTGTTTCTGTCTCCTGCCCAGCTAAAACTAACTGCTTTTAGTCAGTTAATCGTCAAAATATTGCGCAAATGTTTATGGAACTATATCAAATGACCCATACTGTGATGTCAACAGAATGAGCTGTGATAGCTGTTGGAGGTTTTGTGGGTCAGTTCCACCACTCGTCCTAAACGTTGTGCAATCTCAGGTTCTTTAAACCAAACCTATTGGCAACATAACAGCTTCTGAGTGCCACATGCAAGTTGCTGTGTATTGAATTAACTTTAGATTCCTTCAAAAGCACAGTGAGTTAGGAATATTTAAAAGATTTATCTTGCTCGAAGAACAAATAGTAACCATAATGCTAGATGGCAATTTTCAGTTCAAAGCTGCAGTTGTTGTGTTTGGCGTAATTTATCATTCACAGTATGAAATAACAAAAGCAAACACATATTAGCGTGCACGATATTTCCTCTCATAATGTGTAACAGTTCAGTCACAATGTATTCAATAGTGTGTGTAATAGGGAAGAGGAAAAATTCTTGCAAAGTAAATATCGCAGTTGAGTTACTGGTACTATAAGACATGAAAGAGAAACGATGTGAGTTAGTGCATATATTCTTATCTAAAAGAAAAAAATCCATATAACGATTATTTCCTACAGAATTTAAAACAGTTTGGTTGAACAGAGGACGACCATATTAAGGATCTAGGTTCTTTGAATATTTGGTTGGCTAGTTGGTTGATTTATGGCACAGGACCAAACTGCGAGGTCATTGGTCCCCTGGATGAGGAATGGATGGAGAAGCAAGTCGCTTGTGCCCTTTCAAGGGAACCATCCCTTGCATGAATCGGGGTGGCTGGAAACAGTTCTTAACCGTCGTCCTCGTGAATGGAAGTTCAGTGTGCTAACCACTGCGCCGCCTCGCTTGCTCCCTTGAATTTTTATCAGATGTAAAAATAATGAGTGTGATATTGTTAACATAGCGTTGGTGGTGTTTTAAATATCACATTAACGGAAATACTAAAGTAAATTATGATAGTATATTGGCGTTGTTTGCACCATAAGAAGAACAGAGGTAGACACTGAATTAAATTTTTTATATCATTGACCTAAAAGGCATTAGTTAACTGTAGCAGCAGAAAGTGAATAAGAATATCGAAGTGAAATAGTGTGCTCGCACTACTTCACTGTGGCAGTAATGAAAAATCCGCATTAGCGGAACTGCAGACCTGCTCGAACAGCTTTACATGTGGTGAATTAGCTGGCAGGACAGGGAGGTGGAGACATGAATGGAGTCCATACATTGGACTTACGACCACTGGTTGGTCCACCAGCTACACTGAGTGTGGTTTTTAGGCGGGTTTTCATGCTCGAACAGACGAATACTGGGCTGGACCCATCTCAGCCTCAGCAAATATCATATTCAAGTAGATGAAGAACAATACACGGCTGTTTTTGCTGAATTCGCACCAATGGGGTGAACACAGCTTTCCTCCATTTGGTTTAACTTACGGTGGTGGTGGTGGTGGTGGTGTGTTAGGGCTTATGGGCGCTCAACATCGGGGTCATCAGCGCCCTGACACACATTAAAAGGAACGAATGTGGACAGACCCAAGAAAACTAAAGCACACACTCAAACAAAGCAGGAAAAGAAGGAAAATGCTACCTAAGAAAGTAAAACCTAGAGAAAGGGGAAACTTAGCAACAAGAATGTCACAGGAAATTGTTATTGGCTGGCCACTTACATAAAATATGGGCGGGCTTGTCACACAGTGAGCACATTAAAAACCTCTCCCTAAAATCTTTGTAAAAACATTGACAGGGCACAGAACTTTAAAACTTTGGCCACATTCGTCCGAGTGTTGCCTAAAAGAGATGGCAGGTCCGCTGGCAAGTCAGCCGCGACCCGCTGGTCAGAAAATAAAACGCAATCCAATAAAACGTGGCGCACAGTGACCTGGACGCCGCAAGCACCACACATTGGAGGGTCCTCTCGCCGGACCAGGAAGCCGTGCGTCATAGGGCTGTGGCCTATTCGAAGCCGAGTGAGGAGAACCTCGTCCCATCGATGGGGCTGAAAGGAAGTACACCACACACGCGTTGTTGGCTTGACTATACGGAGCTTATTGTCAGTCACTACCAGCCACTCATCCTCCCACCGACGCATGACCCGTGAGCTCAACAGCGAGGTGAGTGCATGCAAGGGGATAGCACACTGAGATACTTGTGGGGCGAGACACGCCTCCTTGGCTGCGAGATCTGCCCTTTCATTCCCAGCAATGCCAACACGCCCCGGAACCCAGCAGAAAGCTACAACTTTCCCCAGTCGCTGTAGTCGGAGGAGGGCATCCTGGATGGTCCGGACAATTTTGTCTGCCGCATACAAACGTTGCAATGAGTGAAGGGCACTGAGTGAATCGGAACAGACAAGAAATTTAGGAGAGGAAGAATGTCTCATGTGCTCCAGTGCCCGCAAGATCGCAAACAATTCTGCATCAAAGACAGTAAAAGTCTGAGGCAGTCGGACCTTGAGGACACGATGTGGAAAAACAACTGAACAACCAACAGAATCCCCTTGTTTCGGTCCATCCGTAAGAACAGCTACATAGTCGTGGTGCTCAGATGAAATGGCAGAAAATGATGCATTAAAAACGGTGGCAGGAGTGCAATCTCTCTTGTACTACAATAAATCTAAAATCACTCCGGGCTTCTTCAGTAACCAGGGTGGCAGGCAGTTAAAACCCTGAATTTGGGGTTGTACAGACTCCACACCGAGCGACTCTAGCACACGTTGCGAATCCCAAACGGCAACGTAGCCCGGGGACGGTGGGAAAAAAGTCGGTCCAGAGATGGATGGGCAACAAGATGGTGAGCAGGCGAGCTGGGAGCTGCAAGAAACTTACAAGCCTGGCGCACCAGCAGGAGCTGCCGCCGGATGGTAAGTGGCGGTTCGCCAGACTCAGCACATAGGCTGGGTATGGGACTGGTCCGATAAGCACCTGTGGCCAGTCGGATCCCAGCATGGTGAACAGCGTCAAGGATCAGCAAAGAAGATGGCCTCTCTGACCCATATACTGTGCACCCATAGTCCAGCCGTGAACGCACAAAAGCTCCATAAAACTGTAGGAGACGCGCCCTGTCCTCGCCCCAAGACCTGTGGCTGAGGCACTAGAGAATGTACAGCGCCTTCAGCGTTCTGGCTTTCAAGTCACGTAGGTGTGGCAGCCATGACAACCTGGAGCCGAAAATTAGGCCCAGAAACCGCACTGTGTCTCTAAAACGTAGGACAGTATCCCCCATATGCAAGGCAGGCGAAGTAAAAAGATGACGAGAACGATTAAAATGAACACAAACACACTTATCGGCAGAAAACCGAAAACCTGTCTTTGCAGCCCACTCCTCTAACCGCCGCACTGTTAGCTGCAACTGACGGCTCACGGTTGCAACACTGGAGGAGGAACAGAAAACAGCAAAGTCGTCCACAAATAAGGAGCACAGTACTGGACTCCTCACTGTAGATGTCATACTGTTGATGGCTATGGCAAAGAGGGTAACGCTTAAAACACTGCCCTGGGGGACACCGTTCTCTTGCTCAAAGCGATCAGACAGTGTGCTACCAACGCGGTTCCCAAAAAACCGCTGAGACAGGAAAGACCGAATGAAAATGGGGAGGCGGCCACGAAAGCCCCATTGATGCATTTGTGCAAGAATACAGTGTCTCCAAGTAGTATCATATGCCTTACTGATACCAAAGAAGATACCGATACAGTGATGCTGACGGAGAAAAGCCTGCTGAATAGCCGCCTCTAGGAGGGTCAGGATGTCGACCGTGGACCGAAATTTTCGGAATCCACACTGAAAGCGGCTAAGGAGCTGTCTGGTCTCTAACAGCCAGATCAGACGACGGTTAACCATCCGTTCCAGGGTCTTTCCGACACAGCTTGTCAAGGCGATATTATGATAACTACCGGGACATGTGCGGACCTTTCCTGGTTTGAGGAGAGGGATGAGGATTGCCTCCCTCCACGACGTGGGAAACACTCCTGTCTGCCATATGAGATTAAAACATTCGAGGAGGATTTCCTTTGACGCCGCTGGCAGATGTCGAAGCATGGAGTACCGAATGCGGTCGTAACCTGGTGCAGTGTCAGAAGTCTCAGTAAGTGCCGGTTCGAGTTCCCACATGGAGAAAGGGGAATTGTAGGCCTCAGAACTGTTCGATCGAAAGTCAAAGTTCGCTCATTCGACAGTCGCACGATAGCGACGAAACGCTGGATCCTGATTTGCAGTGGCAGTACTTTGTGTAAAATGCTCTGCCACCGTCTGAGCAATGGCTCTGGGTGTCGTTTGGAGGAATCTCTGGTTCAGGACAGCAGCTATTGGTAAACGGCTATGTTTACCGGAAATCCTCCGGATGGCTTCCCATACTCTTGTGGAACAAGTGGAACGGTTGATGGACTCCAGAAACTCCTGCCATGACCTTTTCTTGCTCTCTTTAATGACACGGCGTGCCCTGGCTCTCGCGATTCGAAAGGCGGTAAGATTGACCGCTGTTGGGTGGCATTTAAATCGGCGAAGAGCCGCACGCCTGTCCCGGATGGCGGAACGGCACTCTTCCGTCAACCAAGGCACAAGGCGCCGCTTAGGAGGGCCAGAAGACTGTGGTATGGACAGGTCAGCAGCATGATGGACCACAAGCGTGATGTGATCCATCCATTCCTGTACGTTATTGTGGCGGTCAAAGACAGCCAACCGAGTGAACAGTGGCGAGTTAGTCCTGCCAATCATCCACGATGGTGGCCGCGGCTCCAGCAATACACCATCCAGGAGATGAATGCGGATAGGGAAGTGATCGCTGGAATGAAGGTAGTCAATGACCTCCCAGTGAACTGAGTCGGTGAGGGGTTGGAGAGCAGAAAGATAGATCAATGGCTGAGAATGACCCTGTAGCAGTAGAGAAATGAGTCGGAGTACCTGTGTTGAGGATGCACAACACTTGAGATGTTAGGAGGCTCTCCAAAATTCGACCTCGAGCGCAAAGAGAAGTGGAGCCCCACAAGGCGTGGTGGGCATTGAAGTCTCCCAGGAGAAGAAATGGGCGGGGGAGTTGGTCGATAAGATCTGTGAGAGCGTCTAAGGTCATTGTATCCAGAGGGGGTAAATAAAGGGAACTAACGGTAAGCCTCCGAGGTGAATGAATTTCAACTACAACTGCTTGCAGGTCAGTATCCAGGGGGAGGGCAGAGGAGTGGTGGTCATTATTGACAAACACAGCGACTCCGCCTTTGGCCCTTTCTCCAGTCAGGTCATCTTTGCGATATGACGTATAGCTCCTTAGTACAGGAGCATCAGATGGTTTTAAGTGCATTTCCTGTAATCACAAGCACAGGGGGCGTTGCCGTGCTAGGAGGTTCAGTTCCTCCATATGTGCCCGGAATCCATTCATGTTCCACTGTATAATGGGAGCCATGTATCAGGGAGGGAGTACCTTCATTCTCACTTTCTGTTGGGGAGGAGAGCCCACAACAGGTGGAGGCTCAGTTTTGGGGCGAGATGATTGCCCCAGTCTGACATCAACCTCCATCGCCTCAGAAGAGGAGCCGAGAGAGACGTCAGACAGAATGACATCCACATCAGGAGACTGTATAACTGCAGGCTCCTTTAGTGGGCGAGTCTTCACCTTTGTCTTTGGCTTCGATGTCCTGGCCTGAGGTGGCATTGGAGCCAAAACCTCAGAAGCAGTAGGGGGTGTAGCAGTGCTGGGCAGTGCACAAGACTGGACCCGGGAAGGGGCAGGAAGTTCCATGATGTCAGCTACCACGGCCTGGTCAGAAGGCCGGGCGGGGGGGGGGGGGGGGGGTAGCAGCAGGCTTCACAGGAATGGGAATGGCAGCAGCACACGTACATTGACAAGCGCAGGTGCAAGTGCTGACAGTAGCAACCTCCGTTTGTGTAGTGGCATCGGTTTTCAAGACTGGTTGTTTGAGAATGGAAGAAAAGGAAGCAGCGAACGTGGGCGGCTGCATGGACTTGTAGATTTTCTTCGCCTCACCATACGGGATGCGTTTTGTAGTTTTTAGTTCCTGGATCTTCCGTTCCTCAAGGAAAACTCTGCATTCCCTACTCCACACAGGGTGATCCCCAGAGCAGTTGACACACTTGGGAGGAGAGGAGCAACCAACTCCCTCATGGGCAGCTTTACCACAATTCCCGCAAGTGGCTTCCCCTCTACAGCTGAGAGTAGTGTGTGCAAAGTGTTGGCATTTAAAACACTGCATGGGGTTGGGGTAATAAGGCCGTACACTGACACGTAGGAAACCTGCCTTCACATGCTCTGGCAATTTGGTGGTGTTAAATGTAAGGATAAATGAGTCAGTCTTTATGAGAGGACCATCCACCCGCTTCATAATGTGTTGCACGTCGACAATTCCTTCCCGGGACCATTCAGCCTTCAGTTCGTCTTGGGGAATGTCAACGAGATCTCTTCAAGTCACAACACCCTTGCTGTATTTCAAGGTGTTGTGAAATTCAGTCTCTATCACAAACTCCCCAAGAAATTGTGCCTTCTGAAGGTTCTGGACTTGCTGGAAGCTAGATGTTTCAACCAACAAGGTGCCATTTCGCAAGCGCTTTACAGATTTTAATGTGCCAGCAATACCTTCTAAGCCCTTCTGTATATAAAATGGCGAAACTTTTTCAAAACTCCGATCTTTTCTTTTAACTATGAAAAACACATTCTGCGAAGCAGCATGCATTCTGTTACTACTACCTGAATCAGGAGGACTGGCTACACAAGTCCTCTTGTTGGATTGGGTGTTAGAACCCACCAGCGGTCCACCCTTTCCGCTGGCAGGAGAAGAATAAAAGTTCGAGGGTTCCATCTCCGTCCCACGAGCAGCTAGGGAACTAGAAGTCCACCTAGACAGAGCCCCGCGTGCCTAGGTAAGCCTTATACAACTGGGGCGCGGCAAGTGCCCCAGAGGTTGCCCACTTGCGACTGTTCCACCCCAAAAGCCATTCATCTTATAGGCGCACAGCACACCGTAAGATTGAGGGGTTTTTATAGAGGTTTACCTTCCTCGCAATCCAGGCGGTCAAGCCAAGATTACCATTCCCCGCAGCATACAACATTCCACCGCCGCGCCATGCGGTGGTCGCTGAAGCATGTCCGGGGGTTACGGTGACAGGAGACTGGCGGCGCTGACCAGTCCCCAGCTCAGGACCCCGGGGTCGCCAAGCCCGTACTCAGCAAATGAATGCTGAGCCCCTGGGGGCAACTTACGGCTGTGGTGACGGAAAGAGCAACCTGCAACAAAGTAAATATAAAATTTAGAAATTGACAAGTCACGAGAACTGTGGACCTCGGCCAGTTACAAAAGCTGTGAGAGATACATTGATTATACACAGCAAGTGAAATGAGGATCGGTAGAATATATTTTGTACACAGGGCACATTACACATTATTCACATGCGTTTAGGACTTAAATCTCTTAGACTTTCTTACTCTTAGCGTTTCCTCGTATGTGATTTAGCTGTTGAGTACTTGAAAGTATTTCCGTAACAAAACCGAAAGTTGTCAAACATACGCATTTGTAACTCGTGATGGCACGAAGTATGTGAAAATATAGGTCTTATGTTCCAAGGTGTGGATGAAAGAATTAATTATATACGTTGGATAACAACATATTTATCACAAATTTATGTAAAATGTGTATCTGCCATCACTTCATAGTACTTTAAAAGATGCTCGCAGGTATCAAGATGCTCTAATTTTTTCTGCCAAGCTTTTCCCAAATAAATCACTTAAAGCATCGCTTGCCTAAGTGCAAAGTTTGAGTGAACCCACAAAAAGTAATTACATCTCAAATCTAAATTTCTATCGCATTTAAAACGGTAGGCAGGAAGGTAGCGGTAAGAATAAACAGATGACTATGCATTTTACATACGTCAAATGGTCCGAGAAGAGCAGACATGCTTTTTTTTGTGTGTGTGTGTGTGTGTGTGTGTGTGTGTGTGGCCTGAGGTTTTCGGGCGCTAAACAGCGTGGTCATCAGCGCCCAAACGCATAGAAACAGGAACACATGCGGTGAAGGGATGAAGACGGACAGTGAACAAGGAGAATGTCTAAAAGACACAGTTGACGATATAAAGAATGCTTGCAGTTTTCGAGGGTACTGAAGCCTGTATAATCAACTTTTGTTTGTAGTTGAAGTATTGCAAAATACTCTACTAGAAGCAATTAATAGTTCAAAATGAAGGTAGTTATTAAAGAATAAATTACAGAAGCTCTTATGCCACATACATCCATGTGTAATAAACCTGGTTTGCCATTTTTTGAAAATTTGTTGTATGTAAGGCATTGTCAGAATTTGACACAGGGCGTTATGGTAGGTTGGTTGGTTTGGGGTGTAAGGAGACTAAACTATAGGTTGATGATATAAAATTATTATAATAATGAGAAACTGTAAAGAAATGCGTAATACATTACATATTTTTACATCATGTACTTAACATGATTAAAAATTTCTGCGCCTGAAACACACAACAGCAACACAACACAAAAATGAGTTTTGCCAGGCCTAGTGGGTGACATCGTAGACCAGCTTTGAAGCAGTCTCGTCCGTCGCTTGCTACTACTACGGAACTCTACACCGCCTCACTACTTCTGGACCTCCCTACATTGTTAAGAACCTCTCTCCCTCAGAATGCTCTTACGAGTACTACGCATACCACAGATTTTTGCACTCGGATGTCAACATGAAATTCTCTGCAGACTATTGGCTGGACTACCTGTACTTTTCGGTATTGACTGTACTTGTATTGGTGAATAAACTTGTTGCCGAATTAAGATTTTGTGGTGTTTATGAGATGTATAGGCGACCGAAAGGTTTCCGTCTGAGTACGTTGCTCCAGCGTATAGCGTATATACGTAACGTAGCGCGACTACAGTACAGACGCACAAGCACCATCAAATAGGCAAGGGATTAGTGTTGCATTCGTGCCTTTCCGACCTCCTTACGGTAAAAGCTGGAATCTGAACTGTGGCGACGTTACTACCTAATGCATCGAAACGGGACTAACAAGCTGTTATTCTTTTCTTTGCTTCAGAGAATGAAGTATTTGGTGAGGCGGCAGGTTGCTCCTGCTTAAAATGGTCAGATACGACACTCCCAACACTGTATATAAAATGTCTGTCCGAGAGAAAGGACCGTATGAAGGTCGGTAGACGTCCACGGAATCCGCACTGATGAAGCTGCGACAAAATATTATGCCTCCAGGTCGTATCGTAGGCTTTTTCCAGATATAAGAAAACACCGATAAGGTGTTGCTTAGTAAGCAAAGCTTGTTGAATTTCAGCTTTGAGCAGGGTCAGGTTATCGATTGGGAGCAATACCCCCTGAACCCACACTGGGAGGGACTGATTAGGGACTTGGTTTCCAGAATCCACACTAGGCGCCGATTGACCATATGCTCCACTTTTAATTTATTTATTTATTTGTTGTTCCGTGGGACCAAATTAAGGAGAAGTCTCCATGGTCATGGAACGAGTCAATACATGAAATTATAACACGACATTAGAAACAGATAAATTGAAATATAAAAAAACATATTCAGGTGATGAGTCGTAAATTTAAATAAAGAAAATCAACAATCTAACACTGGAATTTGCTTAATTTTTTAGCTCTTCCAGGAGCTCCTGGACAGAATAGAAGGAGTGAGCCATGAGGAAACCCTTCAGTTTAGACTTAAAAGAGTTTGGGCTACTGCTAAGATTTTTGAGTTCTTGTGGTAGATTATTGAAAATGGATGCAGCAGAATACTGCACTCCTTTCTGCACAAGAGTCAAGGAAGTGCATTCCACATGCAGATTGGATTTCTGCCTAGTATTAACTGAGTGAAAGCGGCTATCTCTAGGGAATAGGCTACTTTAATCGGTCAGGAAACCGACCACTCCTAAAGGAAAAGTTACAGATATGGCTAAGTACTGGGCTAACATACATAGAACAATACTTCAGTATTCTGCTAGATACCCCGTCATATCCATGAGAGTTCTTCGTCTTTAGTGATTTAATTATTAACTCAATCTCCTTCTTGTCAGTATCATGGAGGAGCATTTCAGGTAACAGTCTCAGAACACTTTTTTCTAAGATCGCTATACGATTCCCTGTTGGGACTAGGTTTCTATTTAGTTCACCTGCTATATTCAGAAAGTGATTATTAAATACTGCACATATATGCGACTTATCAGTAACACGGACATTCCCACTATGCATTGATTCTATATCCTTGACCTGTCTCTGCAGACCGGCCACTTCCTTTACGACTGACCATATGGTTTTAATTTTATCCTGAGACTTAGCTATTCTATCTGCATACCACATACTTTTTGCCTTCCTAATAACATTTTTAAGCACCTTACAATACTGTTTGTAATGGGCTGCTGCATTTAGATTCTGACTGTTTCTAACGTATTGATATAATTGCCACTTTGTTCTACAAGATATTCTTATCCCTCTAGTCAGCCACCCAGGCTGCCTGTTTGTGATAGTACTCTGTTTTGAACGTTCTAACGGAAAGCAGCTTTCAAAGAGCACGAGAAAAGTCTTGAGAAAAGCATTATATTTATCGTCTACTGTATCAGCGCTAATAAAACTGAAGCACACACGCAAAGAAAGCAGAAAAAGAAGGAAAATGCTCCATAAGAAAGTAAAACGTAAGGAAAGGGAAAATGTAGCAACAAGAATGCCACAGGAAATTGTCACTGGCTGGCCACTTACATAAAATATGGGCGGGCTTGTCACACAGTGAGAAAATTAAGATCCTCTTTCTAAAATCTTCGTAAAAACATTATACATGGCACAGAACTTTAAAACATTAATCACATTAGTCCGAGTGTTGCCTAAAAGAGATGGCAGGTTCGCTGGCAAGTCAGTCGCGGCCCGCTGGTCAGAAAATAAAACGCAATCCAGTAAAACGTGGCGCACAGTGACCCGGACGCCGCAAGCACCACACACTGGAGGGTCCTCCCGCCGGAGTAGGTAGCCATGCGTCATAGGGCTGTGGCCTATCCGAAGCCGAGTGAAGAGAACCTCGTCCCGCCGATGGGGCTGAAAGGAAGTACACCACACATGCATTGTGGGCTTGACTATACGGACCTTATTGGGTGAGTGCGTGCAGGGGTATAGCACACTGAGATACTTGTGGATCGAGACACGCCTCCTTGACTGCGAGATCTGCCGTTTAATTCCCAGCAATGCCGACATGCCCCGGAACCCAGCAGAAAGCCACCGCTTTCCACAGTCGCTGTAGTTAGAGGAGGGCATCCTGGATGGTCTGGACTATGTTATCTGCTGTAATAGTGATATATATCTACCTGTGTATGTACAGGCGTAACTATATGTATGTATATATACGTGTATGTATTTGTATATGTATGTACATAGCAGAAAAAAATTAAATAAAATAGAAAAAAGAATAAAAAAGGTGCCTGAATGGTCAGATTGACGGATTGCCGTCCTACGGGCCCAGGTTCGATTCCTCGCTGGGTCGGAGATTATCTCCGCTCAGGGACTGGGTGTTGTGCTGTCTTCATCATCATTTCATCCCCATACGGCACGCAGGTCGCCCATGTGGCGGCGAATGTAATAAGACCTGCACCATGGCAGACGGACCTGAACCGCAAGGGACCTCCCGGCCAATGACGCCAAACTTTCATTTCATTTCCATACTGCGTATTAACAGCGCGACAATCAGAGTACAACAGTGCAGAGGCTGTGACTACACATGATTTTTGAAATAAAAGCTACATAGCAAATGCGTGATTAAAAAATAAGTTGATGGCTGTTAATACATTTGAATATCTTAGTTTCATTTAACGTAAAGTTATAATATAATATATAATACTGCACCATGCTTCATCATCTGCCAGTGGCGTCAAAGAAAATCCTCCTCCTGTCACTCAGCACAGAGAGAACTTACTGTTTTAACGGACCTAGAGTTTTGCTATCTCTAAACTAGCCACAATGTGTTCACCTGCTGCAGGACATACCTGAAGATGGGGTGAATTACAGAAAATCCGAAAAGCGGCTTTCTGTTCGAGTGCAAATACTGAAACCCCTTTTTTAGGATAAGTATACATTTTATTGATGTGGAAAGTAATTCTGAATTAATCTGACTGCTTCTTTCTGTTGCAGTAGGTTCACACGAAGAAGAAGCATGACATGGTGTCTGCATGGGTGCTGAGACATTTCGGGAGCGCCCGAGACAGCTGTAGATGGATGGAAGGTCTGCGCGATGATTCTGACAACGCAGTCGCAGCAGAGGTAACGTACTGCGAACTTTCCAGCTGCGCAAACAGTGGTGAGTAGGAAAGTAATATAAACAGATATTCGTATACCTTGGTTACATTACACTCTACAAGTCATGTGGTGATATGTCAAAGGCTGGTTCGTTGCGTCTCATTCAAGTGTAGAATTGAAATCACGAGATGAATGTTTACAGACTTTATTTCTAAAATCAGAATCTTTCATCAGAAACTAAACAAAATAAACTGAAATAACTTTGTTCACAAATTGCATTTCATCTGTTGTCTAGATATTTTTATTCATATCAGTTTATAAAGACATCATATGATCACTAATCTTTCTCAAACTCTTAATTGATTACCTAGAATTTACTCAAGCCAGTACACCTGCATATAAGGCAATATTGCTGTCCTAGAAACATATCTCTTCTTGCCTCAAGCATTATTTCCACAATGAAACGCATTTTTCACGCTGCGTGAAACTAAAAATGACAGGCATTTGTATTTGTTCAGGCGTTCACGTGCAAGTGCTTGTTACAACCTCACTACTGCTCAGACATCAAAGTGGAATTAAGTAGCCTGCTACCAGTCAGTGATCGCAGTTTTGCAGGACTCACGTTTATCTATGACTGAGAACATCGGTCTTGAGTGTAATTCAGGATGTCCCCAAGGAAATAAAAATGTCAAATAAGAAACACTACTCATTACCCTTGCCCATAACGTCCCAAAATGTAACTGACTGTCCTAACAGGCCCATAATTTTCAAAAATCCATCAAAGATACTGATGGCCAGAGATTCTCATCAATCAAACAGTTATGGAGCAAAAATGTTTCAAAAATGAAGGCTATGTAAAGTCATAAATTAGCAGCAAACGTAATTGGTTTTTCATACGAGCAACCAGATGTAATGCATCAACACTTAGAGTTACAGACGCGCACTTCTAATAAACGAACCACAATACTTGTATGCGATTCAGGTTCTTGACTCAAAAGTACGACTGAAATCCAAGTTCTTGCCCATGAATACTTAAGCACTTACGTTGAACGTTGTTTTAAACTTTAATTATCAGATTTGTCCTATGACTAGTAGAATCTAATAAAAGTAAATTTTTATTTTTATTTGTGTCAACTAAAAGTGTGTGTTTTTTTTTTTAACCTGCCCAGCTAAAAGTAAGGTCCTTTAGTCAGTTAATCGTCAAAGTACTGAGCAAATGTTTATGGAACAATGTCAAATGAACCACACTGCGGTGTGATCAAACGAGTTGTGTCAGCTATTGGAGGGTTTGTTGATTAGCACTGCGTCCGTCCCAAACGTTGAGAAACTAAAGTTTTTTTGAACCAAAAGTAGTAGCAAAATAACAGCTTCTGAGCGTCACATACAAGCATTTAAAATGGTTGTTAAAACTTTTCAGGTAAAAGTTGTAGTTGTGTTTGGCGAAATCATTGATAGGATGAAAGAGTAATAGTTCAGTTATAATGACTTTAATAGTGTGGGTAGCAGGTAAGAGTAAAAGCTCTTGAAAACTAATTATCGCAGTTGAGTAACTGGTACCACAAGACAAGAAAGAGAAAGGATGTGAGTTAGTGCATATATTCTGATCTAAAAGAAAAAAAAATCCATATAACGATTGCTTCCTCGTGATTGTCAGACAGTTTGCATCAACAGAGGACTATCATATTAAGGATCTAGGTTCTCTGAATACTTGGTTGGTTGGTTGATTTGTACAACAGGACCAAACTGCAAGGTCATTGGTTCCCGGGATGAGGGAAGGATGGAGAAGGAAGTCGGTTGTGCCCTTTCAAGGGAACCATATCAGCATTTGCCAGAAGCGACTTAGGCAAATCAGGATGACGGGACGCGGGTTTGAACCCTCGTCCTCGTTAACGGAAGTCCAGTGTGCTAACCACTGCGCCGCCTCGCTTGGTCCCTTGAATTTTTATCAAATGTAAAAATACTGTTCGTTATATTGTTAATATGGCGTTAGTGATTCTTTATATATCACATTAACCGTAATACTAATGTAAATTATGATATTATATTAACGTTGTTTGAGTCATAAGAAGAATAGAAATAATTTTTTTGTGTGATTTACATGAAAATCATAGTGAACTATGGCAGCAGAAGGTGAATAAGAATATCGGAGTGAAATAGTGGGCTGGCACTACTCTAATTTGAGTGTAATGAAATATTCACATTAGCGAAGCTACAGATCTGACTGTACGGCTTAACATACGGTGAGCTAGCTGGCAGGACAGGGAGGTGGACCAGACACGACTGGAGTCCACACATTGGACTTACGTCCATTGGTTGGTTCACTGGCCTCTCTGAGTATGGTTTTTAGGCGGTTTTCCATGCTCCAACAGACGAATGCTGGGCTGCTCCCAATCTCTGCCACAGAAAATACCATACACAAGTATATGAAGAACAATACAGGGCTGCTTTTACGGGATTCGCACACAACACATGGTTTTCCTCTGTTTAACTTAAGGCTGTTTTGACGGAAAGAGTAACCAACCACAAAGTCAAAAATAAAACTAAGAAAATACTACGTCACGAAAACTGTGGACCTCGACCACCTACATGTGCTGTCAGAGGTACATTGATTATACATAGCCACTGAAATGAGGATCGGTAGAATTTATTTTGTATACATGAAACATTATAGATTACTCACACTGGTTTAGGACTTAAATCTCTTAGAGTTTCTCACTCTTAGTGGTTTTTAACGGTAACCATTGAAATCGAATCGAATGTGATTTAACTGTTGCATAGATGAAACCGTTTCAGTAACAAAACCGAAAGCTGTCAAACATACACATTTCAAACTCGTGATGGCGCAAAGTATGTGAAAATATAGGTATTATTCTGCAGGGTGTGGAATGAAAGTATTACTTATAGACACTAGATAACAACATATTTCTTTCAAATTGACATAAAATGTGTACCTATTACACTGTTATTTTCCATACATATTCACCATATTGGTGGCTAAAACATTACATGTTGTATATGAAAAATAACAGACACTTCACATTACAACTTGGGCACAAAATATCGAAACCATCCTAACCAAGTTAAAGTACTATATAAAATCACAAACAAATGATCATTTAAAATGTAATCAATTCAGCCTACTCATTTAGTAACATACTGTATTTCAGCACCAGTTTAGGTAGGGCAAAGATAATACATGACATAACAGACTTCAATTATTATAAATGATTACACCTAGGTTGCCGGCCGGTGTGACCGATCAGTTCTAGGCGCTACAGTCTGGAACCGCGCGACCGCTATGGTTGCATGTTCGAGTGGTGGTATGTTGGGGCTTTTGGGCTCTCAACATCGAGGTCATCAGCGCCCTGACACACATTAAAAGGAACGAATGTGGACAGACCTAAGAAAACTAAAGCACACACTCAAACAAAGCAGGAAAAGAAGGAAAATGCTACCTAAGAAAGTAAAACCTAGGGAAAGGGGAAACATAGCAACAAGAATGTCACAGGAAATTGTTATTGGCTGGCCACTTACATAAAATATGGGCGAGCTTGTCACACAGTGAGCAAATTAAAATCCTCTCCCTAAAATCTTTGTAAAAGCATTTGACAGGGCACAGAACTTTAAAACTTTAGTCACATTCGTCCGAGTGTTGCCTAAAAGAGGTGGCAGGTCCGCTGGCAAGTCAGCCGCCTGGTCAGAAAATAAAACGCAATCCAATAAAACGTGGCGCACAGTGGCCTGGACGCCGCAAGCACCACACATTGGAGGGTCCTCTCGCCGGAGAAAGAAGCCATGCGTTAGAGGGCTGTGGCCTATTCGAAGCCGAGAGAGGAGAACCCCGTCCCGTCGATGGGGCTGAAAGGAAGTACACCACACACGCGTTGTGGGCTTGACTATACGGAGCTTATTGTCAGTCACTTCCAGCCACTCATCCTCCCACTGACGCATGACCCGTGAGCTCAACAGCGAGGTGAGTGCGTGCAAGGGGATAGCACACTGAGATATTTGTGGGGCGAGACACGCCTCCTTGGCTGCGAGATCTTCCCTTTCATTCCCAGCAATTCCAACATGCCCCGGAACCCAGCAGAAAGCTACAACTTTCCCCAGTCGCTGTAGTCGGAGGAGGGCATCCTGGATGGTCTGGACAATTTTGTCTGCCGCATACAAACGTTGCAATGAGTGAAAGGCACTGAGTGAATCGGAACAGACAAGAAATTTAGGAGAGGAAGAATGTCTCATGTGCTCCAGTGCCCGCAAGATCGCAAACAATTCTGCATTAAAGACAGTAAAAGTCTGAGGCAGTCGGATCCTGCCTCGGGCATGGATGTGTGTGATGTCCTTAGGTTAGTTAGGTTTAAGTAGTTCTAAATTCGAGGGGACTGATGACCTCAGAAGTTAAGTCCCATAGTGCTCAGAGCCATTTGAACAATTTGAACACCTAGTCGAGACTATGTCTGAAATAAACACGTTTACAGACTGTGATTCCTATAAGCAACTCAAATGTGTAATAAAAATACGCAGTGTAAAACTCCACACATACATGCAACATACCCAAATACTATTTTAGGAAGTAAAGAATAAGGTGCTTTAATATATCACTTCAACTGGAAAATGACGGCTTTGTTTGTACATACACAACAATCAAATGACGGTGACGGAGGTGTAACACAACAAAGAAAAAGACAGACTTGATACTTCAAAAGCAAACTCTTCTTTCAAATTAGTTATCGTTTAACGAATAGAAGAGTACACACAAACACACACATACACATAGATGGCGGCGGCTTACCGTAAAAGTATATCAACAGATCCCTGTAATAATTAGCTCAAATGAAATTTCTGGAAATATGGAATATTTCACACACGTTGCAAAACACACTGGACCTTCAGATTAAATTATTCCACGTGTAAATGTCTGCATTGCTTACTTTAAAATGTTTTAGACAGCCTGAGTCACTCTTACAAAAGTTTTATAGAGCAATACTTCCCGTAGGAGAAGTTTTTTTCATACCCAGCCCCAAGTACGTCAAGCCATTTGCAATAAATTCCATCGATTTATGTTTCTAAGGATAGTTTATCTTTGCTCCTCCTAAACTGGTGAACTATTTCCGACGCGCCAGCTCACGGATTTCACCAGTAACGTGCATGATGCAATCCTGCGGTGTAGCTTTTCGTATGAATTACAGATCCTATGTTCCTCCGCTCCTGTGTGTAGACTCAATTTTTTATCCTGTAATACAGTAACATTGATCTACCAGAAACCATAAAACATCAACAATGGATGACGGTCACCGATCGCTAATGTCGTATCCGCGGAAACAGATCTCGATCTCGTCAGTTTGTTTTACGGTGACAGAGAGTCGTAAGTGACCCAGCTGCTGTGCCGGACATAAAGAAGAAGGAATATTAAGTGCCGTGGCACCGGTACGGACAGGTAAGTGGTAAGTTCCAGATAGTTTAACGTAATACGCGTAGCAGTGGCGACAGCGTGGAGTAGAGGATGTGCAACTGCAAAATTCGGATGTAGTATGTACCTGTTCGCTTACATAGAATGCTTTTAGCGTGGGTGCAAAACTTTCTAGCTGCAAAACACATAATGAAATCTTCGACTTTCAAAGTAATACCCTAAGATACTATTTATTTTGAAAGAATAACGAAAATACTGATATACAGTGTATACTCTGTTCATGATAAGAATAAAACTGATGTCAACATTGCGCCTGTATTCTTCCGCGTTTGCTTGAATCTCATTGGATTTCGTTTCACGTTGAGCTGATCCCAAGATGTGACCATAACAGTCAAGTGGCACCATAAGGATACGTTTAATGCTGTTTTACGCGTACATAGACTGTCCGATAACCTGGGACAACAGCTTTACCGACGCATTAAACTTTGACAGTACTAGCCAGCCAGCTTCCTGTTAACCTACAATGCTATGAGCAGTAGCAGTTCAGACGTAAAAAGAGACGAGCAAAGAAACAATATAGCTTCTAATGCCATTTAATGTTTACAAAGAGTGAAATAATATTTAGCAGAACTCCAGGACTACCGTGCGCTTCTTAGGTGACTAGACGGAAAGCATAAAATGCTCTCCTTTAAACACAGGGTATTTTTTTCTGAGCGAGATGTGTGTGATGCAGAACCATACGGGAGAGATTTCATTGCATTGTTGCATACTGAAGCCAGTGAAAGTATATTAATTAGTCAGTCGTATGGTAATCTCTTAGCTCATTAAGAAATGAGAGAAATCTTTTGTGAGGTGCAGTTCTATATCCCGACAGCGTTCAGTCGTGACGTATGCGTTAGCTCCAGTACGTTTGGTACCTTAAAAGTCTTGTTTTTTCTCTACTACTTATTTCTTAACTTTGATCCAGATCATGATGGATGTGTGATGATGGAGAGGGTTTTAAGGGCGCACGACGGCAAGGTCTTCAGCACCCGCTCAGTAACAGATTGAGACGGGTGTCAAGAAAAGACTCAGAAGAATAAGCTAGAACAGAACGTAAAACACAGGTAACAAGCTTCGAACAATATGTGCCTACCCACACCGAAGCGTGGGACGAAGCATGTTGTCAGCAGTAAAACATGGACAACACAGGAAGAAAGTGGTAGAGGGAGCTAAAGGAATGTAGCAGATGGTAGTGGCAGTCAGTTCTGTTGGGTTCATATTGTAATGGTACAGTGGCAAATGTAAAAATGCAGCATTTGTATGGTGTGTTCGATACTGTGATAATAATTGTTTTCCTTGTTTCTACAACTGTGATGTAAGACAATAGACATAATCAGAATTGAGTATTTGGTTTTAATTTTTTCCTTAAAAATTAAATTATGTTTTCTTAACTGAAGCAACATTTATTAACAGTCTTTCATAAAACGTCGATAATTAAGAATTTATCTTTGAAATGAAAACAGGGATTTCGCATGCAATATATAATTAGAAACAAGAAGAAGTGCATAACTTAAAAAATTATGATCAGTTTTACAATTACGAGACGTAGGTATTTCAAATTGAACGAGGAAAAGAGTGAGTCAGACGAGACTTGAACAAGCGGTTTACGAACTGCACGGAATTTTGAATCTACTACCCTACCGATACCCCTACACATACAACGTTAGCGTGGATCTGAACTGTATCTAAGACATTTCCTCGGAAAACTGCAAAGCCGATTATCTCTGTAATTTTATGAAAAACATTAAGAACAACTTACTCCTCGGCACTTTTTAATCGTGTTCCACATGCGCGTTTCACTACAGAGCAGGAAGCAGCGTCAGTCATGTTCACACTGCGCACTGTCAGTCCCGATAGTGGACTTCCAGCGGCCGCTTTGTTGGCGTCGTCGCGTTGCTTTCTGCTGTCAAGTTTATATTCCTCGCGCTTTTTGCGTAGTTGTTAAGTTGAAGTAACAGTCTGAAAATGGAAAACGTTGACAGATCAAACACGTTGAATGTTATTTTCGACAAAGATGCTGTACGCCCTACGGCATACGAAGCACATGATTGGATTGTAGACGAACTCGGTCTTACTGATACCGAAACATCATAGTCCAGTGAGACTTTATTACTGGAACCCTGTTCATGAAATTCAATGATGCGAAAATGTGCTAAAGGATCGTGAATGAAAACGGTGGAAAACGGCAATTCAAATATCGTGATGGAAGCGTTTGCGACGTGACCCTGTGACACGCGGGTTACAGTATTAGTCAAGTACGTATTTTCAACCTACCTTTTGAAATCCCAACGCAAATGATTCCTCTTAGTCTCATGCCGTATGGGAATGTATTTTCAGTGACGAATGAAAAATGGGGCAGTGGTTTTCGATTACAAGTTTACAATGGAGTAAGAAGTGTCCGTATTGAACTGAAACAGCATGTCCCGTCTTTCCGTCATAGGCGGTTACAGGGCTTTTATATCGTACAATGGACAGCGAAATACGTGTTCATACTGCAAGGTAACCAACCATTTTCGTCAAAATTGTCCGAATAGGCGGCGACATGCGCAGCTGCCGCTCGGCGGGGATACCGCACAACCACAGAAAAATACGTATGCGTCTGTAGCGTTAGGTATTGTTCCGATTCGGCCCTCGTCACTTCCTGTGACAGAGGTTGCATGCGAATCGTCCGTGATACCAGCGAACACGGACAAGTATATAACGACAAATGACAATGTGATGGACGTAACAGAAATTGACGAAAAAGCCGTCATCCGAGAAAATTCTCTTCGCAATGATGTAACAAATAACACGGTTTTGGCTGACATCGACCAAGAGCGGCGAAACTGTGATGATACGGTATCCGATATAATCCCGAAAAACATGCAAAATTCAGAGAGTGGGCGCAGTTCTGACGCTGCTCCCTCACAAACTCGTGTTTCACATAAAGACCCTAGTCCATCCCCGAGTAGGAGATCTATGAGCAATTCACAGAACAAAACTTCAAAAACAAAACATCGACGCGTCCGTGGAAACGGAAATTCGGATGCGATCTCTAAATCTGACCAAAAACTTCCCGTGGCAGTCGTCCCTCTTGCGTCGCCCGAAACAGAAGCAGAACGCTGCCTCGAGGCAACTGTTCGGCACCTAAGGGACGCCCTTAACAAACAAGAGAAAGAACTCAGCGTACAACTGCTCATAACCGAGGCCGTATTATCAGCGCCAATTAAAAGAAAGGCAGAGGAAATGCATGAACGCCGTGCTCGACACACAGCCCACGTCCTGGGAGACGACATTCATGTGGACCATCCATGCAGTCGAGGTGTGAGTCTGTGTGTGTGTGTGTGTGTGTGTGTGTGTGTGTGTGTGGTTTGAAGTTTTCGGGCGCTAAACAGTGTGGTCATCAGCGCCCAAACGCATAGAAACAGGAACACATGCGGAGAAGGGACGAAGACGGACAGCGAACAAGGAGAATGGCTAAAAGTCCGCAGCTCGTGGTCGTGCGGTTGCGTTCTCGCTTCCCGTGCCCGGGTTCCCAGGTTCGATTCCCGGCGGGGTCAGGGATTTTCTCTGCCTCGTGATGACTGGGTGTTGTGTGATGTCCTTAGGTTAGTTCGGCTTAAGTAGTTTTAAGTGCTAGGGGACTGATGACCATAGATGTAAAGTCCCATAGTGCTCAGAGCCATTTGAACCAGAACGACTAAAAGACACAGACCTGACGCAGTTACAAATCCTCACATACAGACGCAAAACAAGAGGAGAAGAAACGCGCTAAAAAAGGAAAGGAAACACAAGGAAAAGAGAACAGAAATCGAAGTGAAACAAGTAGGTAATCGTGACTGGCGGACCTCTTACCTAAAACCTGGGTGAGCCAGTCACCCAGCAGCACATTAATATCCTCTCCCTAAAATCCGACGCAACAAACTGGACAGGACACATAACCGTAAGACCTTAACCACAGTCGTTGGGTCGTCTTGCAAAATAGAGGGCAAATCCGGTGGCAAGGGAACCACGCCCTCTGGTCAGAGAATAAAGGACAGTCAAGTAAAATGTGGCGGACAGTAATCTGGACGCCACAAGCACTGCAGATTGGGGGGGGGGGGTCCTCTCGCCGGAGTAAAAAACCATGCGTTAAGGGACTGTGCCCGATGCGGAGGCGAGTGAGCAGAAACTCATCCCGCCTGCATCAGTGGTAGGACGTACGCCATGGCTGCGTGGTGGCCTTGACCAAACTCAGCTTATTTTCACCGACTGCCAGCCACTCCTCTTCCCATTGACGCATAACACGAAAACGCAAAATGGGAGGTAACAGCATAGAGGGGGACGGCTCATTCAACAACTTGAGGGAGGGAGCATGCATCTTTGGCAGCCACATCCACCAGTTCGTTTCCCCTAATACACACGTGCCCCGGCACCCAGCAGAAAGAAACCTCCTTCCCCTGTCGTTGCAGGTGGAGTAGGGCATCGTGGGTGTTCTGGATGACCGTATCCGCTGGGTACAAGTGTTGCCTGGTCTGAAGGGCACTCAGGGAGTCAGAACAGTCGACTCACCACTGTTACCACACACGCACATGCCGATGGAAACCACCAATGATCCTCCCCGCTCAGGTCAACAACGCGGTACTCCCTGGCCCGAAGACGTCTGAGTTCGAACAAGGTTGAAAATTAGTTGCAATATTCGTCACATAACAACACAAAGCGCCCCAGGATAAAATTAATGACATTTTTACCCCGTTTTCCTTAGTTAATGCTTCTCTGTATCTTTCTCCATTTCCAATGTCTGTCTTTCATGTACAAATAAAACCTTTTTCTATTCTTACCTTAAATATAAACGGAATTTCTGCTGTTCACAAAGTTTTATCCCTTATGGACCGTGCACAGTACGGTCGTTTTGACGTAATTTTCCTTCAGGAAGTTACCGCAAACATCCTCAATAATATAAATCGATATGATGTTATTTATAATACGAGTGTGAGTCAAATGAGAACCTTAAATTCGTATTAACAAATCGAAATTTCGCGCCGTTATCCTGTAAGTTCGTAAGCGTGCTACAAACAGCGTGCAGAATGGCCTGTAGGTGGCAGCATAGTGCAGATGCACACATACCGTCACAGTATCAGTGTAAAGATGGCCGCTCCACTTGCAACTTGCACCAGGGACGTGATGAAGATGGATGGATGGAGAGGGTTTTAAGGGCGCACGACAGCAAGGTCTTCAGCGCCCCCTCAGTAACAGTTTGAGATGGGTGTCAAGAAAAGACTCAGAACAATAAGATAAAACAGAACGTAAGACACAAGAAACTAGCTTGGAAAAATATAGGGAAGAACAGCGTTCTGTTATTCGGTTTTTGCGTAGTGAAGGTGTGAAACCTATTGAAATTCATCGACGAACGAAGGTTCAGTACGGTGATGCATGTCTGCCACAGCAGCAAGTCTACGAGTGGAGAAGGAAGTTCGCAAATGGTGTGACTTCAGTGGAAGATGCTCCTCGTCCAGGTCAGGCACTACGTGTTGTGACTCCACAGAACATTGCAGCAGTTGAAGCGATAGTGAAGGAAAACCGCCGAGTGACACTGAATGACATTGCAGCATGTTTACAGATTGGTCATGGGTCAGCACACCACATTTTGCATGAGGTGCTCCAGCTTCACAAAGTGTCTGAAAGATGGGTGCCACGGCAGCTGACACCTGAAATGAGAGAACGACGTGTTGATACTTGTGAAGAAATTTTTCGGCGCTTTGAACGAGATGGAGATGGCATCCTTGCAAGAATCGTTACTGGGGACGAAACCTGGGTTCACTTCCACCAACCGGAAACGAAGAGAGTGAGCAAGGAATGGAGCCATTCCTCATCACCAAAACCAAAGAAGTTTCTATCAGAACCATCAGCAGGGAAGGTTATGCTGAGTCTCTTTTAGGACGAAAAAGGCGTCATTTTGGAGCATTATATGCGAGGGGACCACTGTCGCCAGTGCATCATACACAGATCTCCTAAAAAATCATCTGCGGCTTGCAATCAAATCAAAGCGACATGGATTGCTGTCAGCAGGCGTCCTTTTGCGGCATGACAGTGTAAGGCCCCACAATGCCCGTACAACAGTTGCAACAATCACAGACTTCCATTTTGAGTCTGTTCCTCATCCACCATATTGACCAGACCTTGCCCCAAGAGATTTCCATATGTTTCGACCACTCAAAGACGCAATGGGAGGAAAGAAGTCCCATTCTGATGAAGAGGTTCGCCATGCGGTGCATGAGTGGTATCGCGGACTACCGAAAGAATTTTTTTCTAAAGGAATTTATGCACTTTGTAAGCGCTGGAGGACTTGCATTGAGTGTGGAGGAGATTATGTTGAAAAGTGATAAGGCTTTGTACCACTTCTGCACATTGAATAATATTTTTAAAAAATATTTAAGGTTATCATTTGACTCGCCCTCGTGTTAATAATAATGTAAAATGCGGCACCGCGATTGTTTACAAAAGCTCCCTAGAGCGAGACAATGTCCAAACGTCGCCAAACGGACGCGCAATTGCGTGTAATATACGGGGGATGAGATTTATCAATATTTGTGTGTGTGTGTGTGTGTGTGGGTTGAGGTTTTCGGGCGCTAAACAGCGTGGTCATCAGCGCCCAAACGCATAGAAACAGGAACACATGCGGAGAAGAGACGAAGACGGACAGCGAACAAGGAGAACGGCTAAAAGACACAGACCTGACGCAGTTACAAATCCTCACATACAGAGGCAAAACAAGAGGAGAAGAAACGCACTAAAAAAGGAAAGGAAACACAAGGAAAAGAGAACAGAAATCGAAGTGAAATCAATATTTACACCCCTTCATGGACAGATAATAGAAGAGTACGCGCAGCATTTTTCAGTCGCGAAGTCGTTCCCCTCTTTGATACTACCTGTCCCATAGTTCTCGGTGGCGACTTTAATTGTGTAACATACCCAGCCGACCAACACCCTACGGCCACTATATGTACTGAATTAGTGAAACTGTTACCTGTCAAAGATCTGCGAGACACGTGGCGCCTCCTTCACTTAAGTACAACGCAATATACACACATATATAATAGTGGAGCAAGCAGAATAGACCACAAATATGTCTCTCAACAGATTACAAACAATGTAAATAGCGTAGACATCATTCCTGTCGCGTTTAGCGACCATTGCGGTTATGTCGTTGCCATCCACCTGCAGCGTACAAATGACACAACTACTCCCAGGTTGTGGAAACTTAATACGAAACATCTTCCCGCGACGGGCTTCCGCTCGAAAATGCACTCTGTGTGGCAGCCTGCAGAAAGAGAAAAACTCTAGCTCAACATTCGAGTGGTGGACTGCGTACGCAAAGCCGCAAATTAGGATGGTTTCTGAATGTTATAGCCAGGAAGTATCCTTCTGGACGCAGCGCACATCAGAATTTTATCAAAGATGTCTCAAAGATGCCTTAAATGCCCCCGTCGGAACAAATGACAATCCCCGTCCCCACTTAAACCGTATCAAAGAAAGGATTCTCCTCATACATAATGAAAAGGCAAAGGGAATCTTGGTCCGAAGTCGCGCCTTATGCCCTCTGGACGACGAAGAACAGTCGTCCTATCACCTCGCGCGTGAAAAAACACGGGCAAGACGTAAACACGTAGCATCGATAACAACGGCGTCAGGCGAGCGTCTTACGCGGAAAGCAGAGATCCTCCAACATATTACAGCCCACTACACGGCCTTATTTCGAGACGTTGAGATAGACGACGTAGCACTAAAGTGCTTCTTATATGACCTGCAGACTGACATTTCAGACGCGGACCGAGAACAGTTGAGAGCGGAGATGAAAGTACAAGACACAAAACATATTATACAATCATGCTCTAAAGGAGGGTCTCCGGCACCTGATGGGCTCCCAACCGAATTCTATCACGTCTACTGGGACATCCTTGGGGAAAAACTCACCGACATAGTTCATGAAGTAATTCGTGGCACCAAAATTTCCGCAAATTTTGTGGAAGGTCGAGTTGTGCTCGTCCCCAAAACGCAAAACACATGCCGTGTCCAAGACTTTCGGCCCATCACGTTAATTAATACGGATTACAAAATTACTGCAAGGTGCATTGCAGTGAAGATGAAGCCAGTTGTGAACAAAGCTATGAGCTCCTACCAAACGTGTGGTCACACACCACAATATTTTCCATGCAGCGCCTTTATACCGAGACATAGTAGCGCACACGGCAGCCCAAAAACTATCGACAGCTATTCTGTCCATTGACTTTGCGAACGCATTCGATCGCATAAGCCATAAATACTTGCTACAAGTCGTGACAAAAATGGGGTTTGGCCGAGAATTTATCAAAATTATTCAAAATATTCTCACGGGAGCAAGATCAGTACTCACATTAAATGGATGGCAAACTAAACTGATCCCTATTTGCCTCTCTGTCAGGCAAGGATATCCGCTGTCAGTGTTCCTATTCGTTGTTGCCATAGACCCGCTTCTCAGAGCAATAGGCAGGACGTGAAAAGGTGTACAAATATCCAACGTTTCCATTAAATGTGTGGCATACGCAGATGATGTAGGCGCTTTCATTGACCATACAGCATACATAGACTCGATTCGCTCCTCCCTTCGCTAGTGTGAACGTGCGTCTGGAGCAGCGAGCAATACTTCTAAAACTGTTCTACTTCCACTGGTTCTGCTAGCCACCGATGTTGGTCGTCCATGTTACAGAGACGTTAGAGACGACAAGGTGTTGGGTCTAGACGTAACTGCGTGTCCGCAGCACATGCAAGCACGTAATTGGAGAAGAATTCTCAACTCCATTAAGGGCCTCTGCAGAAGCAACGCAGCCCGGCATCTTAACTTACACCAGAAAGTCAAGTTCATCAATTCCTTTGTCCACTCTAAGGCATGGTATATGGCGCAGTGGCTTAGTGTGCAGAAACTAATAGGACGCAGTATGTCTCAAGCGGTTTACTGGCTACTCTGGCGCCACGAAATTTTTAAAGTGCGAGCAACAGTTTGTGTCTTGGACCCGCCACGGGGAGGACTCTGACTAGTAGATTTCAATCGCAAATGTGCAACATTGCTCGTGAACCGCATTCATCTACAGCTACATCTACATTTATACTCCGCAAGCCACGCAACGGTGTGTGGCGGAGGGCACTTCACATGCCACTGTCATTACCTCCGTTTCCTGTTCCAGTCGCGTATGGTTCGCGGGAACAACGACTGCCGGAAAGCCTCCGTGCGCGCTCGAATCTCTCTAATTTTACATTCGTGATCTGCTCGGGAGGTATAAGAAAAGGGAAGCAATATATGCGATACCTCATCCAGAAACGCACCCTCTCGAAACCTGGACAGCAAGCTACACCACGTTGCAGAGCGCCTCTCTTGCAGAGTCTGACACTTGAGTTTGCTAAACATCTCCGTAACGCTATCACGCTTACCAAATAACCCTGTGACGAAACGTGCCGCTCTTCTTTGGATCTTCTCTACCTCCTCTGTCAACCCGACCTGGTATGTATCCGACACTGATGAGAAATACTCAAGTATTGGTCGATCGAGTGTTTTGCGTGTGTGTGTGTGTGTGTGTGTGTGTGTGTGTGTGTGTGTGTGTGTGTTTTATGAGGTTATCGGGCGCTAAACAGTGTGGTCATCAGAGCCCAAACGCATAGAAACAGTAACACATCCGGTGAAGGGACGTAGACAGACAGCAAACAAGGAGAACGGCTAAAAGACACAGGCCTGACGTAGTTCCAAATCCTCACTGCACTTGGCGACGAACAGTCAAGTGTGTGTGTGTGTGGGTTGAGGTTTTCGGGCGCTAAACAGCGTGGTCATCAGCGCCCAAACGCATAGAAACAGGAACACATGCGGAGAAGGGACGAAGACGGACAGCGAAAAAGGAGAACGGCTAAAAGACACAGGCCTGCCGCAGTTCCAAATCCCGACATGCAGAGGCAAAACAAGAGAAGAAGAAACGCACTAAAAAGGAGAGGAAACACAAGGAAAAGAGAACAGAAATCGAAGTGAAACAAGTAGGTAATCGTGACTGGCGGACCTCTTACCTAAAACCTGGGTCAGCCAGTCACCCAGCAGCACATTAATATCCTCTCCCTAAAATCCGAGGCAACAAACTGGACAGGACACATAACCGAAAGACCTTAACCACCGTCGTTGCGTCGTCTTGCAAAATAGAGGGCAAATCCGGTGGCAAGGAAACCACCGCCTTCTGGTCAGAGAATAAAGAACAGTCAAGTAAAATGTGGCGGACAGTAATCTGGACGCCACAAGCACTGCAGATTGGGGGGTCCTCCCGCCGGAGTAAAAAACCGTGCGTTAAGGGACTGTGCCCGATGCGGAGGCGGGTGAGGAGAACCTCATCCTGCCGGCATGACTGGTAGGACGTACGCCATGGCCGCGTGGTGGCCTTGACCAAACGCAGCTAATTTTCACCGACTGCCAGCCACTCCACTTCCCATTGACGCATAACACGAAAACGCAAAATGGGAGGTAACAGCATGGAGGGGGACGGCTCATTCAACAACTTGAGGGTGGGAACATGCATCTTTGGCAGCCACATCCACCAGTTCGTTTCCCCTAATACCCACGTGCCCCGGCACCCAGCAGAAGGATACCTCCTTCCCCTGCCGTTGAAGGTGGAGATTGGCATCATGGATGTTCTGGACGACCGTATCCGCTGGGTACAAGTGTTGCATGGTCTGAAGGGCACTCAGGGAGTCAGAACAGATGAGAAACATAAGACTGGGAACACATCTCATCTGGTCCAATGCCCGCAAGATCGCAAACAATTCGGCATCAAAGATGGTAAACGCCACAGGAAGCCGTGACTTGACGACTCGATCAGGGAAAACAACAGCACAACAAACAGCGTCCCCCTGTTTAGAGCCATCCGTAAATACTGGTACATGGTCGGGATGCTGGTTTAAAATATCATAAAATAAGGAGGTAAAAACAAACGCAGGAGTGCAGCTCCTCCGGTACTCTGACAACTCTAAAAGGACGCTGGGCCGCTGGAGCAACCAGGGAGGCAGGCAGGTAAAACCCTGGAGTTGGGGTGCCACACGCTCCACACCAAGCGACTCAAGCAAATGCTTGGCACGAATCCCTAATCGTCTCGTTGCCCTTGGACGACTGGAAAAGAGACGTTCCATAGGCGGTCGGGCAACAGTAGGGTATGCAGGGGAGGTAGGACAGGGAAGGAATTGACACACTCGTCGCACCATGAGGAGTTTCCGCCGGATGGCGAGCGGCGGTTCCCCTGCCTCAGCACACAGGCTGGGGATGGGACTGGTACGGAAGGCACCAGTGGCCAGCCTGATACCCTCATGGTGTACTGCGTCAAGAATCTTCAGATACGAAGGCCTCGCTGACCCATACACGGTGCATCCATAGTCAAGACGCGAACGGACGAAAGCCCTATAAAACTGCAGCAGACGTGGCCGATCTTCTCCCCAGGAACGATGGCTCAGACACTTTAAAATATTCAGTGTCTTCAGGGCCCGCACGTTGAGGTCTTTAAGGTGCAGCAACCATGACAACTTGTAATCAAAAGTGAGGCCCAGGAACCTCACAGTGTCTCTAAGAGGAGGAATGGTGTCCCTCAGACGCAATTCAGGGGAGCGAAAAGCACGTCGAGAACGATTAAAATGAACACACACACATTTGTCTGCAGAAAAGTTAAAACCCGTCTTGTCAGTCCATGCCTCTAATCCCTTTATCGTAACCTGCAGCTGCCGACTAGCAGTGACAAGACTGGAGGAAGAACAGAAAACAGCAAAATCGTCCACAAACAAGGAGCACTGAGCAGGATTCCGGATAGTGGACGTCATACTGTTAATGGCGACGACAAAGAGGGTGACACTTAAAACGCTTCCCTGAGGAACACCATTCTCCTGCACGTACAAATCAGATAGCCCATTACCAATCCGATATCGAAAGAGGCGGCGGGAAAGAAAGGACCGAATGAAGATGGGGAGATGGCCACGAAAGCCCCACTGATGGACTTGATTGAGGATAAGGCGACGCCAAGTAGTGTCATACGCCCTATTAATGTCGAAGAATACACCTAGACAATGCTGGTTACGTAGGAAGGCCTGCTGGATGACCGCCTCAAGCAGGGTCAAGTTGTCTATAGTTGAACGACATCTCCGTAAGACACACTGAGAGTGGCTAAGGAGCTGCCTGGTCTCGAGCAGCCAAACCAGCCGACGGTTGACCATGCGTTCCAATGTCTTCCCGACACAGCTCGTCAAAGCAATACTCCGATAACTACTGGGATGCATTCAGTCCTTCCCCGATTTGAGGAGGGGAATCAAAATCGCCTCCCTCCACGAGTCAGAGAACGTGCTGGATGACCATATAATATTAAAACAATTCAGGAGAACTTCCTTGGATGGCAGCAACAAGAGCTGCAGCATGCTGTACAGGATTTGCAGTAGTAGTAGTAGTAGTAGTAGAGGGGTTTATGGGCGCACGACAGCAAGGTCATCAGCGCCCATTCAGTATCATAGTGAGACAGGTGTCAAGAAAAAAACTCAGAACATTTACACAAAACAGAACCAAAAACACGGGGAACAATCATTGGAAAATATGTGCTCACCCACACCGAAGCGTGGGATGAAGCAGGGCGTCAGCAGTAAAACGTGGACAACACTGGAAGAAAAAGGGAGAGAGAGCTAAAACAATGTAGCAGATGGAAGTGGCTGGCTGACCGCAAGGAAAAACTGGGAGGAGTCAGCCACTCTGCAATATACCAAATCCTCCAGCCTAAAAGTTTAGGCCAGAGTCCAGACACATCACAAAACTTAAAAACCCTAGACACACATGTCTCATCGTTAGCTAAAACACATGGCAGATCCCCATAAACTCGTGCTTCTGCCCTTGCATCACGATATAAAATGCAGTATGTTAAAATGTGGCGGACAGAGATGTGCACGCCACAAGCATCACAAAACGGAGGATCCTCCCGCCGTAATAAATAGCTATGCGTCAGAGGACAGTGCCCGATCCGAAGACGTGTGAGGGCCCCCTCTTCCCGCCTGAGCAGCCGGCAGGAGGAACGCCATGGCCGAGTGGTTGACTTTACCGACCGCAGTTTATTTGCCGTCACCGCCAGCCATTCGTCCTCCCACAACTCCATGCACTTCCTGTGGATGACAGGATGCAGCGATGACTGACTGCAAGGGGATAGGACACTGGACCACATCCTGCTCTCTGCAGGCCTCCTTGGCAGCCCGATCAGCCTGTTCATTGCCCCATATGCCGACATGACCAGGCACCCAGCAGAAGGATACCTCTTTACCCCGCCGTTGGAGCAAGTACAGTTGGTCATGCATCAGCTGGACCATCTCCTCAGTCGGGTATAGGGTCTGCAGTGATTTTAAGGCACTAAGAGAATTGGAGCAGAGAAGAAATCGATCGCCCCGAACACGATGCATCAGCTCCAGTGCCTTCAGGATCGCGTGGAGCTCCGCTGCGAAAACGGTATATTCAGCAGGGAGGCGAATCCGGGTAACATGGTCAGGGAACACCACAAAACAGCCAAGGAAAGTCTCCTGTTTGGAGCCATCAGTATAAACAACAGTGAAACCGTGATGCACATCTAAAATGTTAAGAAACAGAGATTGGAACGTAAAATCTGGTGTGCCATACTTCTTGAAACCAGTCAAATCTAAAATAAGTTCGGGTCTCCGGAGGAGCCAGGGTGGAGATCTGCTCCAACCGCGACGTAAAACACGAAGACCAGCCGTAGACATCGCACCGAGGCAATCCTGTGCGCGAATCCCATAGGGCTGCGTCGCACGTTGCCGGTTATGAAACAACCGTGCCAGAGGAGGCTGAGCAACGGTATGGTATGCAGGGGTGTATGGTGTGGACAAAGTTTTATACGCCTGGCGCACTGCAAGTAGCCGTCGCCGCATATGAAGTGGCGGTTCACCAGCCTCTGCACAGAGGCTTGGTATGGGGCTAGTTCGGGATGCCCCAGTGGCCAACCGAAGCCCTTCATGGTGCACAACGTCCAACAACTTTAAGTAAGAAGCCCTCGCAGACCCATACACCGTGCACCCATAATCGAGCCGAGATCGCACAAACGCCCTGTAAAACTGGAGCAGACGCGCCCGACCTGCTCCCCAGGACCGATGGCTCAAACACTTCAAAATATTCTGCGCCTTCAGGGCCCGCACCTTGAGGTCTTTAAGGTGCGGCAACCACGACAACTTAGAATCAAAAGTGAGGCCCAAGAACCTCACAGTGTCTCGAAAAGGAAGAATGGTGCCCCTCAGACGCAATTCAGGGGAGCGAAAAGCACGTCGAGAACGATTAAAATGAACACACACACATTTGTCTGCAGAAAAGATAAAACCCGTCTTCGCAGTCCATGCCTCTAATCGCTTTATCGTAAGCTGCAGCTGCCGACTAGCAGTGACAAGACTGGAGGAAGAACAGAAAACAGCAAAATCGTCCACAAACAAGGAGCACTGGGCAGGACTCCGGATAATGGACGTCATACTGTTAATGGCGACGACAAAGAGGGTGACACTTAAAACGCTTCCCTGAGGAACACCATTCTCCTGCACGTACAAATCAGATAGCACATTACCAACCCGATATCAAAAGAGGCGGCGGGAAAGAAAGGACCGAATGAAGATGGGTAGATGGCCACCAAAGCCCCACTGATGGAGTTGATTGAGGATAAGGCGACGCCAAGTAGTGTCATACGCCTTATTAATGTCAAAGAATACACCTAGACAATGCTGGTTACGTAGGAAGGCCTGCTGGATGGCCACCTCAAGCAGGGTCAAGTTGTCTATAGTTGAACGACATCTCCGAAAGCCACACTGAGAGTGGCTAAGGAGCTGCCTGGTCTCGAGCAGCCAAACCAGGCGACGGTTGACCATGCGTTCCAATGTCTTCCCGACACAGCTCGTCAAAGCAATACTCCGATAACTACTGGGATGCATTCGGTCCTTTCCCGGTTTGAGGAGGGGAACCAAACTCGTCTCCCTCCACGAGTCAGGGAACGTGCCGGATGACCATATCATATTAAAACAATTCAGGAGTACTTCCTTGGATGGCAGCAACAAGTGCTGCAGCATGCTGTACAGGATTTGATCATCACCTGGCGCAGTATCATGAGCCACAGACAGGGCCGTATCCAGTTCCCACATTGTGAAGGGGCGGTTGTAGAGTTCAGAATATGGAGACTGGAAGTCCAATTGATCCTTCTCGATGGCAGTGCGGTAGCGGCAGAAAACTGGATCATAGTTAATAGTGGCAGTAGATTCCGCAAAATACATGGCCAGTGTCTGGGCAATGTCGCTCAGCGCCTTGAGTAGACTACCCTGATGCAGCAATGCCGTGACAGGTAGTTTGCTGCGTTTCCCAGAAAGCCTCCTGATGGCTTCCCACACTTTCGTGGAACTAGTGGAGCGGAGGATGGAGTTCAAGAACGATTGCCATGACCGTCGTTTGCTCTCTTTAACCACTCGCCGCGCCTTGGCCCTTGCCACCCGAAAGGCCGCAAGATTGTCAGCTGAGGGACGGCACTTGAAGCGGCGCAGAGCTGCACGGCGGGCTCGGATGGCTGAGCGGCACTCAGTGGTCCACCAATGGACAGGGCGCCTCTTGGGATGACTTGAGGACCGTGGGATCGACAATTCAGCAGCATGGGAGATCACGGCTGTAACATGGTCGAACCATTCGTGGACGTTGGCACGGTGTTCCAAAACAGCTAAATCGCTGAAAAGTGTCCAGTCAGCTCTGCAGAGGTGCCACCTGGGCGGCACTGGTAATGCCACAGTCTCATCCAGGAGGCGAATCCAAAGGGGGAAGGGGTCACTAGAATGGAGGTCAGCGGCAACCTCCCACATGGCAGAATCCACGAATGCTGGAGAGCAATAGGAAAGGTCAGTAGCTGACGACGACCCAGAAGCAGTACAGAAATGAGTGGGAGCACCAGAGTTGAGGATGCACAGTTCTTCGGATGCCATGAGGCTTTCCAGAAAGCGACCCCAGGGGCAAGTAGTCGTAGGGCCCCATAAGACATTATGAGCATTGAAGTCCCCCAGAAGGAGAAATGGGCGGGGGAGTTGGCTAATAAGGTCTGTGAGAGCCTCAGAGTCTATTGCATCCTGAGGCGGTAGGTAAACGGAACAGATTGTGAGCCTCCGCCTCCCAAGAAGGTCAACTGCAACTGCTTGCAAATCCGTAACGAGAGGGAGCTCAGATGAGTGGTGCATGTCATGGACAAAAACCGCAACACCACCCTTTGCCCTTTCCCCCATCAGATCATCTTTTCGATACACGGTATAGCCCCGTAAAGAAGGAGCATCAGTGGCCCGGAAATGTGTCTCTTGGAGACATAAGCACAAGGGGCACTCTCGTACAAGGACTTGTAATTCGGCCACATGCGTCCTGAACCCATTCAGGTTCCACTGTAATATGGGAGCCAGTGATCAGGGTGGCTGAATTTTCACCCTGCCCCTGTGCTTTGGAGGAGAGCCCGTAATGGCCGGAGATTTATTCCTGGGGTGAGAAGATCGCCCCCGGTCAACATCAATGTCCATCAGCTCCGATGGCGACCCAAGGGAGATGTCAGACAGTACGTTGACATCGTCATCGGACTGACCCTGACTAGTCTCCTCAGGTGGCAAAACCTTCACCTTCGGCGTCTTCGTCTTGGGGGGCTTAGAATGCAGAACCTTGTCACCAGTTGGAACTTTACTCGCCTGGGCAGAAGGTGCCATTTGGGGAGCTGCAGGAAGTACCCCAATGTCAGCAACCACGGCCTTGTCGTACGTTGTGGGGAGAGCTGCAGGTTGCAAAACAACTGCAGCAGCACAAGTGCACTGGCAAATGCAGGTATTAGTGCTGACACTAGCAACCTCCGTTTGTGTAGCAACAGTGGCCAACTGTACCGGTTTCTGCAGAGTGGAAGCGAAAGATGTTGTAAACACAGGAGGCTTCATGGCCTTGAAGAGCTTCTTGGCCTCACCATAGGGGATGCGCTTAGATGTTTTGATCTCCTGTATCTTCCGTTCCTCGAGATAGATTGGGCAGACCCGGCTCCAGACAGGGTGACTCCCAGAGCAATTCACGCACTTCACAGGCGATGAACAATCGGCTCCTTCATGGGCAGGCTGACCACATTTACCACAAGTGGTAATACCATTGCACCCCAACGTAGTATGCCCAAAGCGCTGACATTTAAAACAGCGCATTGGGTTGGGGAAATATGGCAGTACTGGCAAACGTAAGAAACCCACTTTAACATGCTCTGGGAGTCTCGGGCGATTGAACGTGAGAATAAACGAGTCGGATTTGACTAGGTCCCCATCGACTCGTTTCATAATATGCTGCACGTCGGCAATACCTTCGTCAGCCCACTCAGATTTCAACTCGTCCTTGGGGACATCCACCAAGTCCCTATATGTCACAACGCCCTTACTATTCTTCAAAGTGTACTGGAGCTCGGTCTCGATAGCGTACTCTCCGAGACAGATTGCTTTCCGAAGAGAAATGACTTGACGGGAACTAGAAGTTTCAACTGTGTGTGTGTGTGTGTGTGTGTGTGTGTGTCTGTGCGTGTGTGTGTGTGTGTGTGTGTGTGTGTGTGTGTGTGTGGTTTGAGGTTTTCGGGCGCTAAACAGGGTGGTCATCAGCGCCCAAACCCATAGAAACAGGAACACATGCGGTGAAGGGACGAAGGTGGACAGCGAACAAGGAGAACAGCTTAAAGACACAGACCTAACGCAGTTACAAATCCTCACATACAGAGGCAAAACAAGAGGAAAAGAAACGCACTAAAAAAGGATAGAAAACACAAGGAAAGGAGAACAGAAATCGAAGTGAAACAAGTAGGTAATCGTTACTGGCGGACCTCTTACCTAAAGCCTGGGTGAGCCATTCACCCAGCAGCACATTAAAATCCTCTCCCTAACATCTGAGGCAACAAATTGGACAACACACAAAACCGTAAGACCTTAACCACAGTCGTTGTGTCGTCTTGCAAAATAGAGGGCAAATACGGTGGCAAGGAAACCACCGCACTCTGGTCAGAGAATAAAGGACAGTCAAGTAAAATGTGGCGGACAGTAATCTGGACGCCACAAGCACTGCAGATTGGGGGGTCCTCCCGCCAGAGTAAAAAAACATGCGTTAAGGGACTGTGCCCGATGCGGAGGCGAGTGAGGAGAACTTCATCACGCCTGCACGACTGGTAGGACGTAGCAGCCAGGACATGCTGCGCGACAGCACCATCAGGTGGAAGGTAAATACTGCAGACGGTAATAGCCTGTGGCGTCCACACCCGAACAGCGACAGCCTCTAAAGCTGTTTGTAGAGGTACAAACTCGCTGTGAAGAGAGTTAAGGACACATATGCAGACGCCACCAGACACCCTTTCATAAGCTGCCCGGTTCTTAAAATAACCCCGATAGCCACGGAGGGCAGGGGTTCGCATTGCTGGAAACCAAGTTTCCTGCAGAGCAATGCAAAGGAAAGGATGACGGCTGATAAGTTGGCGGAGCTCAGCTAGATGGTGGAAGAAACCGCTGCAGTTCCACTGGAGGATGGTATTAGCCATGGATGGGAAAGGGGTGAAGGGATTGGGGAGGCAGATTACGCCTCCGGGGCCCCTGCTGCTACTGAGTCACCACCTGGACAACAGCTATCTATTGCATCCGAGGGACTGGCGAGACCCATGTCCTCAGTGGACGCCAGAATCTCCACCTCATCCTCAGACACAGAGCTTGTAGGAAGCGGTGGAATGGGTGCCACCGCAATGTCGGTAGCCTTGGGGAGTTTCTTCTTCTTCTGCTTCTCGCACTGCGCCTTGGGTGGTTCAGGCTGGGAGGGCGTCACCGGGTCAGTCTCAGGGACAGACGATGACCGTGTGTCCCGACAACCAGGGACTGGCGGTTGTTTGAGCCACTTGTGGCTGTCGGCTTTGGAACCGGTTGGAACGTGCGAAGGGAGGTCCCCAAGGGACCCCTTCCTTACGAAAGTAGCCGAAGAAATCTTACGCTTCTCCGGCTGGGAAGGGGGGACTGATGTCCCCGATGGTTGGGGGGGTGTTGCTCCTGAAGTAGAGGGAGCAGGAGCAACAGGAGGTTTAGTGCCCCCCACCATCAAGGGGGCAGGTGTGGGACTTCGACTCTGAGAGCTGGCTGGAGTGGTTGGAATTGTAGAAGGAGTGACAGTTGCGGCATAAGAAGCTGTCATGCGCACTGGTGAAGCCGATCATATTTCCGCTTCGCCTCAGTGTACGTCAGGCGGTCGAGAGTCTTGATTTCCATGATCTTCCGCTCCTTCTGCAGAATCGGACAGTCTGGCGAGCAAGGCGGATGGTGCGCACCACAGTTCACACAGATTGGAGGCGGCGCACGGGGATGATCAGGATGGGAAGGTCGACCGCAATCGCGACAGATGAGGTCGGAAGCACAGCGTGAAGACATGTGGCCAAACTTCCAACACTTGAAGCACCGCGTCGGGGGAGGGATATATGGCTTGACATCACAACGGTACACCATCACCTTGACCTTCTCAGGTAACGTGTCACCCTCGAAGGCCAAGATGAAGGCACCGGTGGCAACTTGACGATCCCTCGGACCCCGGTGGACGCGCCGGACGAAATGGACACCTCGGCGCTCCAAGTTGGCGCGCAGCTCGTCATCGGACTGTAAAAGGAGATCGTGGTGAAAAATAATTCCCTGGACCATATTTAAGCTGTTATGTGAGGTGATAGTAACAGACACATCCCCCAACTTCGTACAAGCCAGCAAGGCTCGTGACTGGGCAGAGAACGCCGTTTTTATCAACAACGATCCAGACCGCATCTTAGACAAGCCCTCCACCTCCCCGAACTTGTCCTCTAAGTGTTCGACAAAGAACTGAGGCTTCACAGACACAAACGAGTCCCCGTCAGCTCTGGTACAGACGAGATACCGGGGCGAGTATCTTTCGCTCTCATTCACAACCTTTCGTTCCTCCCATGGTGTGGCCAGGGAGGGGAACGATTTGGGGTCATACACATTAGCCTTAAAGTGAGCTTTGGAACGCCTAGAGACTGCTGACGGCTGGCCGCCAGCGAGAGATGATGTACCACGCTTCATTGCGGGTCATCCGCCCTGATGCCACCTACTCCGACCAAGGGCCCTCCCCACGGGCGCCACCCAGCCACAGCAAAGGCCACCTGGCAGGATGGCCATTGCCGGGAGTCCCGATGCCCCAGGGCGATGGGCATCTACTCCTTGGCATACGTGGGGAGTTAACGGCGCAGGCATCAGTAGAGCAATCCCTGTGATGTCAGGGGGCTACAACCAAGAGGGTACATGGCGGCCCCACCACAACGGACTGGCTACCGTGCTGGATCTTAGGTGCAAAAATGGCCAAGGTCGTCGTCGCAGTTAAAAGAAACACTGCAGAGTGCAGCGTGGTAATCGCCCAAGAGATCGAATACGAGCGGGACACCATTGCAACGACGAGAAAGACGGCTAAAGGTCTAATTGCACGATGGATACAATGCACCATGTAAGGCGCCCTTCCCCAAGTGGCTCGCTCTTCGGAATAATTTAGAAAGATGGAGGTCAAACCCGAGAGGGGACCATCACGTAAGGCCGAAACATGTGGGACTCCTTTTAGTCGCCTCTTACGACAGGCTGGAATACCGCGGGCCTATTCTAACCCCCGAACCCGCAGGGGGGGGGGGGGGACTAATCGTCTCGTTGCCCTTGGACGACTGGAAAAGAGACGTTCCATAGGCGGTCGGGCAACAGTAGGTTACGCAGGGGTGGTAGGACAGGCAAGCAATTGACACACCCGTCGCACCATGAGGAGTTTCCGCCGGATGGCGAGCGGCGGTTCCCCTGCCTCAGCACACAGGCTGGGGATGGGACTGGTACGGAAGGCACCAGTGGCCAGCCTGATACCCGCATGGTGTACTGCGTCAAGAATCTTCAGATACAAAGGCCTCGCTGACCCATACACGGTGCATCCATAGTCAAGACGCGAACGGACGAAAGCCCTATAAAACTGCAGCAGACGTGCCCGATCTTCTCCCCAGGACCGATGGCTCAGACACTTTAAAATATTCAGTGCCTTCATGGCCCGCACGTTGAGGTCTTTAAGGTGCGGCAACCACGACAACTTGTAATCAAAAGTGAGGCCCAGGAACCTCACAGTGTCTCTAAGAGGAAGAATGGTGTCCCTCAGACGCAATTCAGGGGAGGGAAAAGCACGTCGAGAACGATTAAAATGAACACACACACATTTGTCTGCAGAAAAGGTAAAACCCGTCTTCGCAGTCCATGCCTCTAATCGCTTTATCGTAAGCTGCAGCTGCCAACTAGCAGTGACAAGACTGGAGGAAGAACAGAAAACTGCAAAATCGTCCACAAACAAGAAGCACTGGGCAGGATTCCGGATAGTGGACGTGATACTGTTAATGGCGATGGCAAAGAGGGTGACACTTAAAACGCTTCCCTGAGGAACACCATTCACTTGCACGTACAAATCAGATAGCACATTACCAATCCGATATCGAAAGAGGCGGCGGGAAAGAAAGGACCGAATGAAGATGGGGAGATGGCCACGAAAGCCCAACCGATGGAGTTGATTGAGGATAAGGAGGCGCCAAGCAGGGTCAAGTTGTCTATAGTTGAACGACATCTCCGAAAGACACACTGAGAGTGGCTAAGGAGCTGCCTGGTCTCGAGCACCCAAACCAGGCGACGGTTGACCATGCGTTGCAGTGTCTTCCAGACACAGCTCGTCAAAACAATACTCCGATAACTAAAGAGATGCATTCGGTCCTTCTCCGATTTGAGGAGGGGAACCAAAATCGCCTCCCTCCACAAGTCAGGGAGCGTGCCGGATGACCATATCATATTAAAACAATTCAGGAGAACTTCCTTGGATGGCAGCAACAAGTGCTTCAGCATGCTGTACAGGATTTGATCATCACTTGGCGCAGTATCATGAGCCACAGACAGCGCCGAATCCAGTTCCCACATTGTGAAGGGGCAGATGTAGGATTCAGAATTTGGATACCGGAAGTCCAAGTGATCCCTCTCGATGGCAGTGCGGTAGCGGCAGAAATCTAGATCACAGTCAATAGTGGCAGTAGTTTCCGCAAAATACATTGCCAGTGTCTGGGCAATGTCTCTCGGCGCCGTTAGTAGACAACCCTGATGCAGCAATGCCATGACAGGTAGTTGGCTGCGTTTCCCAGAAATCCTCCTGATGGCTTCCCATACTCTCGTAGAACTAGTGCAGCGGGAGATGGAGTTCAAGAACGATTGCCATGACCGTCGTTTACTCTCTTTAATCACTCGCCGCGCCTTGGCCCCTGCCACCCGAAAGACCGCAAGATTGTCAGCTGAGGGACGGCACATGAAGCGGCGCAGAGCTGCACGGCGGGCTCGGATGGCTGAGCGGCACTCAGTGGTCCACCAAGGGAAAGGACGCCTCTTGGGATGACTTGAGGACCGTGGGATCGACTATTCAGCAGCATGGGAGGTCACGGCTGTAACATGGTCGACTCATTCGTGGACGCTGGCACGGTGTTCCAAAACAGCTAAATGGCTGAAATGTGTCCAGTCAGCTCTGCAGAGGTGCCACCTGGGCGGCACTGGTAATGCCACAGTCTCATCCAGGAGGCGAATCCAAAGAGGGAAGTGGTCACTAGAATGGAGGTCAGCGGCAACCTCCCACATGGCAGAATCCACCAATGCTGGAGAGCAATAGGAAAGGTCAATAGTTGACGACGACCCAGAAGCAGTACAGAAATGAGTGGGAGCACCAGAGTTGAGGATGCACAGTTCTTCGGACATCATGAGGCTTTCCAAATTACCACCCCTGGAGCAAGTAGTTGTAGAGCCCCATAAGACATTATGAGCATTGAAGTTCCCCAGAAGGAAAAATGGGCGGGGGAGTTGGCTAATAAGGTCTGTGAGAGCCTCAGAGTCTATTGCATCCTGAGGCGGTAAGTAAACGGAACAGATTGTGAGCCTCCGCCTCCCAAGAAGGTCAACTGCAACTGCTTGCAAGTCCGTAACGAGAGGGAGCTCAGATGAGTGGTGCATGTCACGGACAAAAACCGCAACACCACCCTTTGCCCTTTCCCCCATCAGATCATCTTTTCGATACACGGTGTAGCCCTGTAAAGAGGGAGCATCAGTGGCCCGAAAATGTGTCTCTTGGAGACATAAGCACAAGGGGCGCTCTCGTACAAGGAGTTGTAATTCGGCCACATGCGTCCTGAACCCATTCAGGTTCCACTGTAATATGGGAGCCAGTGATCAGGGTGGCTGAATTTTCACCCTGCCCCTGTGCTTTGGAGGAGAGCCCGTAATGGCCGGAGATTTATTCCTGGGGCGAGAAGATCGCCCCCAGTCGACATCAATGTCCATCAGCTCCGATGGCGACCCAAGGGAGATGTCAGACAGTACGATGACATCGTCATCGGACTGACCCTGACTAGTCTCCTCAGGTGGCAAAACCTTCACCTTCGGCGTCTTCGTCTTGGGGGGCTTAGAATGCAGAACCTTGTCACCAGTTGGAACTTTACTCGCCTAGGCAGAAGGTGCCATTTGGGGAGCTGCAGGAAGTACCCCAATGTCAGCAACCACGGCCTTGTCGTACGTTGTGGGGAGAGCTGCAGGTTGCAAAACAACTGCAGCAGCACAAGTGCACTGGCAAATGCAGGTATTAGTGCTGACACTAGCAACCTCCGTTTGTGTAGCAACAGTGGCCAACTGTACCGGTTTCTGCAGAGTGGAAGCGAAAGATGTCGTAAACACAGAATGCTGCATGGCCTTAAAGATCTTCTTGGCCTCACCATAGGGGATGCGCTTAGATGTTTTGATCTCCTGTATCTTCCGTTCCTCGAGATGTGCACACCACAAGCATCACCAAACGGGGGATCCTCCCGCCGTAGTAAAAAGCTATGTGTGAGAGGACAGTGTCCAATCCGAAGACGCGTGAGGGTCACTTCCTCCCGCCTCAGCAACTGGCAGTAGGAACGTCATGGGCGAGTTGTTGACTTCACCAACCACAGTTTATTGGTCGTCACTGCCATTCTTCCTCCCACAACTCTATGCACTTCTTGTGAAGTGCAAAAATGACACATTGCAACGGAATAGGACACTGGACCACATCCTACTCTCTGCAGGCCTCCTTGGCAGCCCGATCGGCCTGTTCATTGTCCCATATTCCTACATGACCAGGCACCCAGCAGAAGGACACCTCCTTACCCCCCCCCCCCTCCTCCCCCCGTTGGAGCAAGTACAGTTGGTCATATATCAGCTGGACCATCTCCTCAGTAGGAAACAAATTCTGAAATGATGTAAGGCACTAAGAGCATCGGAGTAGAGGAGAAATCGATTGCCCCGAACACGATTCATCCGCTCCATTGTCTCCAGGAAGCGTGGAGCTCCGCTGCGAAAACAGTATCTTCATCCGGGAGGCGAATCCGGGTAACATGATCAGGGACCACTACAGAACAGCGAAGAAAATTCTCCTGTATGCAGCGATCAGTGTAAACGTCGGTAAAATCGTGATGCGCATCTAAAATGTTAAAAACTAAGATTGGAAACTTTTTGAGTGTCTGTTATACATGGCTTTCGAAACTAGGAATGTTTAAACCGTTGAAACAGATAATACGTATTGAATGCCAAATGATCTTTCCAGCAGTACGGATTTACCTGAGAGTGCTATTAGTTCACAGTGAGTAGAACTGACAGTACAGTGGATTTGTGACACCATGGATGGAAAAACAACTGTCACGTAACGTGATTCAAGACGATTGCATGTGTGGAACTAGTGAAGAGTCCTTTATCCAAGCAAAATCCTTTCTTCAATTACCGCATTAAATGTCCCGTATATTAAACTTGCTGTGATTTTTGGAAAATTGTAAGGAACAGGAAAGTTTCATTCCCCCCTGAAACGTAAACATCGTTAAGTTAATACAGTGGCACAGCTTTCGCGATGAACGAACTATGTTTTTCGCGATGGCCCTAAACGTGATAAGATGAAGGTAATATACTGCTGGACTTATCAAAAAATGTTAAGGTGTTGTGGATCATCAACTGGTTGTCCATGGCACTCATCTTCAAAAATGGGCCTTGCAAATGAACAGGCAAGTGAAGTTGAAAAATTGCCAGGCAAGCCCCAAAAGGCTGTTCAATTTTTAAAAGGCACACGTAGCCGTATCTCAGAGACTAACAGAACTGATAACTAGAAACTATGTAAGCTACAGAAGTCTCTCGATGAGGTCATTTTACGATTACAATTCTGGGGACTTACTCTCTTCGAAAGGGTTGCAAATAAGACTGAATCCGTTGAGCAGTCATTGTCATCAGTTACTTAGAGTTTTACGGTTCAACCCAAAGTCTATGCAGCTTGCTAACTGCTTATCCTCTTTCCATTCGTTTAAAAGAAGCTAATTGAGAGTTTGCAACGGAAATCCGAAAATCTCTTTTTGAAAGCCCCAAATATTATTTTTGTGACATCAGGATTTGGTAAACTAGTGTCTACCATCCCATGCATGAGAAACACTTGTATTACTATTAGATTTTTGGAGTCGTAACTGTGAAAGCACCGCTTTAATTTTCGTATCTGAGGACTGGCAAATTGTTCACCTGGTGATCATAAAACTCTCGACAGGGCAGGTGCAGCTCCTGCACGATTATTATGTCAATCTCCACTTAAGAAGCAATATAATATAGCTTCAATCCCCAGTACATAATCTAATCCCGCCCCGAGGTCTTTCAGTCTAATGAAATATGCCTGGACAAATTGGATATTGACAGAATTACTTTCCACAGTTTCAGAATTTATCTTTCCTTTTTTTTTTACATTGTGTGGTTCTTTGTATGCACTATGCGCGAATACTGACTTGACCCGGGGTCTAGCCATCTCCCCTCCACACTGTTCTGAGCACTGTAGCTAGCGACCAATAAGAAGCCACCAGACGACTACCAATGAAAAAGTGCTGTGCATCAGGCGCGCGCGCGCGAAATTTTGTGTTAGTCACTACTCCCTATTGTGTTTGTATGTGTATGCGTTTCCTGCGTCAGCGTGTCCTCCGTACTGTATTTTCGAAATGATTTCGTTCGAAGATAGTGTTGTGGACGAGCGAAAGGCTGAAGTATTTGTAAGTACCATATTTAGTATGAATTTTCTGCACTTAATGTTTTTTTTAAGCGTTGAAATTCATTGCTTTCCATGATAATGCTGTCGGCGAACGAAAGGCAGAGTGAAATAGTTAATACTATTTCTCAAGTGGGTGTATTCTCTGCTTGCTTTTTGAAGCTATTAATCCAGACTGCTCACTTGACAGTTGTTATTGGCAACTTGGTAATGTTGGCTACTTAAGATTATAGAATTACAGGGATCAAATAAAACATGAAAGATAAGGGTATTGGTAGGGTAAAAATAAAATAAGCACGATCGGGTAAAAATAGCTATTATTAGAGTAAATTATGGAAGGAAATAAGGTGAAGGTACAGCCAACTTGTTTACCTGATCAGAAATCCTCATTTAAAAATCTTGCTGTGGACTCCAGTAATTTAAATGGTGTGATAGTAAGCAGGAGATTTAATAACTGTATGAAACAGCGCTCGCAAATCGTAATATAAAACAGCGGTATACCTATTTTGACAGATTTTCATTTCTCGGTACTGGAAAATTACCATTTAATACATGTTTCTGTACTAATTTGGTTTTTATGTTTCTTGTTACCCACATAGAATTTTAATGATCCTTTAAAAGAAGGCTTTTTTCGTAGGCCATTTTTTCTTTATGTTTCACATATATGTGAAACATGTATATGTGTAAGAAGTTTCAGAATCAGCTAAAACTTATTAACATTGTGTACTGGAATTATAAAACACATTTGTATATAAACTGTGAGTTGTTTTTTCCGTTGTTTGGAAAGGTGGAGGAAAAGTGGAGTAAACAGAAGGCAATCATATCTTGAGCAGCTGACTGCGTCCTAAGTTCAGATTAATTACAAATAGTGTTTGCTTTTTTTAAAAAAATTAGTAACTGTTTTGTTTACTCTCTGTATTTCAATTTGGAAATCATGAGACTGTCAGTAGTGTTGAATGCCTAGAAATTACATTAAACTGCAACCTTTAAGAGAAAGACACAGAGTATGCTGTGGTAGTTTAAAATTAATGCCAGGTGTAAATAAAAGCTGTTACTCAACTGTAATTGAAAGATACCACTGGTATCTGAGAGTAATACTAAAAAGTTCTGAATACACAAAGATCTGTTCTCAGTAAAGATGAATATACTTGCTTGGCTACATGGGCCTTCCTGTAACTTCATTCAAGGTAAAACAGTTTGTTGCTGAGTTTGTTCAGGTACTACAGAAAGCATATTTACCAGAGAAAAGAAGTTTTGCCAGTAAGGATTGGTTTTCAGATTTTACCAAACACCCAGCTCTAATCACCAAGAAACTTCAGAAATTTTAAATAATCTATAGGAGCGCACCAACATGTCCATTTGTCTTTCCCTTAAGATTTGGAATTGGAACTATCAGTCTGAAGTGTCTAGAAAAATTTGTTTAGGCCAAAACTATTAGTTTAAATACTGTTTGTAACATTAATGGACATAGTTAATATTTCCTCTGTATAAAAATCTACCCTTTTACTCAAAACTTATAATACATTAATTTGTTTGACATAGATATGTCTAATAGACCATTATATGAATTCTTTTTATCTTGCCTCATACTTTTATTGTTCTGTCACCTGTGTAGGCACTTTCTTCAGTTTAGTCACTAGGTCTTTTTTTGTGCCCCCCAAGTATTTTTTCTTTTTTCGGTGAAATGTTTGTGTGAATATGAAACATTTTTAACCATATTCTGACGAGTACAAAAGCTTTTCACCCAAAATTTCGAAAGTTTAAATATTATTTTGTTTTTACCCCTCCATACCCAAGGTAAAATGTGTACTTATTGGTGGTTTTTATGAAATTGTGGTCTGGTCTACCATGTGTCTACATACCTGCTGCACTTCTTATATCAAATGTATGTTACTGTAGGGAGGAAAATTCTGAAATAATTTAAATGAAGCCAAGTACAGAAGTGATACTAATACATGCTCCTCTCTCTTAACAGGAAATTCTCCCGCAGTGGAAAACACGTGTGTTGGAGCTGCACAGAAATGATTCTAATGTGCAAGAAATTTAATCTTTAAACATCCTTGTTGATGTTAAAACAAGGGAGGAGTTTGGACAGTGGTTGGCACAGTTTGAAAACATAACAAAAACAACTTATACAATAAGGTGCACTAAACCTGCATCAAGAAAGTATGTTGTTTTCAAACAAAGGCTGGTCTGTCACCACAATACTCGCAGTATAAAAGTTCATGGTTCAGTGCAAAGGGAAACAAAAAACACTAACTGTCCATCAAAAATGACAGTGACAATTCACGCTGTGCATGATAGATACAGAGGTAAGTCTGTAGAGAAAGCAATGCTCTACAAGGAAATGCCATGTGAGGTTAACTTGGTGTTGGGTCATAACCACAGTGTTGAGAGTGCTGCTGCTTTAAGATTTAGGCAACCATCTAGTGATGTCAAAGAAAAATTAATATCCCTGTTTGAAAGAGGTCATTCACCAGCCACTGCTCTTGAGTCAATAAAGGTTGAAATTCAGCTGAATTGTTCAGATTACCCTTTAGTCCTTGCAGACAGAAGCAGGTGTCCTGATTACAACTTTTGCCGCTATTTGTTCAACAAAGTTTTTAAGAAAAAGTATGGGCCAACAGACTTCAACAAAGAAGGAAAGCAGCTGTTACAACAGAGGTTAGAGGAATACAACAGCGAAGTTGGAGCTGTGTGTACCAAGATGATTCAGAAAGATGATGATTATATAGTATGGTAAGAGTATATTTACAAATTTGTAGTCTGATGAAAACTTTATGCATATACATTTAGCTACTATTAATATTTGTATAATGGTTTTTCAGCATTTGCTCACCACTGATGCAAAAAGTCCATACTCGTGTAAAAGTTGCTTCCAAACTTGTATTTATGGATTCCACTGGTTCTCTGGATCATGATAGCAGCAGAGTGTTCGTTTTACTTACTCACAGTGAGTGTGGAGGTTTACCACTAGGAGTTCTGATTATGTCTTCAGAAAGCTGCGGAGTTATAGAAATGGGATTAGAGTTGCTGAAAGAGATAGTGGGGGAAAATATTTTTGGGGGAAACATCAATGGCCCAAGTGTGTTTCTGACTGACGACAGCCAGTCAGAACAAAATGCAATTAGAAGGTGCTTCCCAAACACAAAAACTTTGTTGTGTATATTCCATGTCCTGCAGGCAGTGTGGCGCTGGCTTCTCAAAGCAAAAAATGCTATACCACAGCAAAAACATTGTGAGTTCTTCCAGAATTTCAAAAAAATAATGTTTGCGCAAACAAAAAATGAAGCAGTGGTAAACTATAATGTAACAAGAGCGAACATCGGTGAAAATCATCAAAATTTATTGAAATACTTGGAAGGGTATTGGGATAGGAGAGAACTGTCGACCCTTTCACATCGGCGAGGTATGCTTATAGAAGGGCACAACACAATATAAGTGAGGCCTTCATGAGAATTTTAAAGGACAGGATTTTTGAGAGGGTGCGTGCCTTCAATGTGGTTCAGATGGTGGACTTTTTTCTCACAAAGGTGAATTTGTATTTTCAGAGGAGACTTCTTGATGCTGCTATTGGAGCAAGTCCTAAGTCTTTCTGTAGGCCTATAAAGGCTCCTTCACAGGAGATTCTAGCAAAAATCAGACAAGTCAATGAGGATGTTCTGCTCGTTCCCAGTGAAGAAAGGGAGAATCATTATTACATTGTTAATATGGCTTTTCTTGTTTGCACTTGTTGCCAAGGCAATACAGGGAAGATCTGCAAACATATAGACTAGGGCAGTACTGTTTTTACCATCAGGAAACTACAGGGAGGTGACTGATAGTGACAGTATACGCAGACTGTATTATTTTATTGCTACAAATGAGGACCCTCCTGAAGGGTGGCTAGAGCCTCTGTATTGCTCTCAGAATGCCGGGGCTTCAAGTTCTTCGGAACGTTTGGAGCAAATGGACACAGGTTTGCTCTGTGAAAGCCAAGAAGAGATGCCAGAGACACTTCACATGGAGACAGTTCCAGACAATAGAAATAATAATTTAATCGACGAGATAAAAGCACGTCTCATAGATTTTTCAAATAAATCCCCTGAGGAAATGAGGAAAGGCCTTGAAGTCATGTGCGAAAAATTGAGAAAGCTTAAAACGCCATCTGCATGTGCATCTTATTTGGCAAATTTTGGTGAAGCGACGTAAAACATACTTTTATATAAATGTTATGGCAAGTAATTCAATATTGTATGAATTCTAATTTTTGTTACAGGAAAATCTAGAAAAAATCGTGGTAACTATATTCCCGTTCAGCCCACTGCAATAAGCAGAAGATGGTGGTGGTGGTGGTGTGTTGGGGCTTTTGGGCGCTCAACATCGAGGTCATCAGCGCCCTGACACACATTTAAAAGAAACAAATGTGGACAGACCTAAGAAAACTAAAGCACACACTCAAACAAAGCAGGAAAAGAAGGAAAATGCTACCTAAGAAATTAAAACCTAAGGAAAGGGAAAACATAACAACAAGAATGCCACAGGAAATTGTCATTGGCTGGCCACTTACATAAAATATGGGCTAGCTTGTCACACAGTGAGAAAATTAAAATCCTCTCCCTAAAATCTTTGAAAAAACATTTGACATTGCACAGAACTTAAAAACTTTAACCACATTCGTCCGAGTGTTGCCTAAAAGAGATGGCAGGTCCGCTGGTAAGTCAGCCGCGGCCCGCTGGTCAGAAAATAAAACGCAATCCAATAAAACGTGCCGCACAGTGACCTGGACGCCGCAAGCACCACACATTCGAGGGTCCTCTCGCCATGCGTCGTAGGGCTGTGGCCTATACGAAACTGGGTGAGGAGAACCTCTTCCCGTCGATGGGGTTGAATGGAAGTACACCACACACGCGTTGAGGGCTTCACCATACGGAGCTTATTGTCAGTCACTTCCAGCCACTCATCCTCCCACTGACGCATGACCCGTGAGCTCAACAGTGAGGTGAGTGCGTGCAGGGGGGTAGTACGCTGAGATACTTGTTGATCGAGACACGCCTCCTTGGCTGCGAGATCTGCCCTTTCATTCCCAGCAATGCCAACATGCCCCGGAACCCAGCAGAAAGCTACAACCTTCCCCAGTCCCTGTAGTTGGAGGAGGGCATCCTGGATGGTCTGAACTATTTTGTCTGCCGGATACAAAGGTTGCAATGACTGAAGGGCACTGAGTGAATCGGAACAGACAAGAAATTTAGGAGAGGAAGAATGTCTCATCTGCTCCAGTGCCCGCAAGATCGCAGACAATTCTGCATCAAAGACAGTAAAAGTCTGAGGCAGTCGGACCTTGAGGACACGATCCGGAAAATCAACTGAGCAACCAACGGAATCCCCTTGTTTCGACCCATCCGTAAAAACAGCTACATAGTCGTGGTGCTCAGATAAAATGGCAGAAAATACTGCATTAAAGACGGTGGCAGGAGTGCAATCTCTCTTGTACTGCAATAAATCTAAAATCACTCCGGGGCTCTTCAGTAACCAAGGTGGCAGGCGGTTAACACCCTGGATTTGGGGTTGTACAGACTCCACACCGAGCGACTCTAGCACACGTTGCACACGGATCCCAAACGGCAACGTAGCCCGGGGACTGTGGGAAAGAAGGTGGTCCAGAGGTGGATGGGCAACAAGGTGGTGGGCAGGCGAGCTGGGAGCTGCAAGAAACTTACAAGCCTGGCGCACCAGCAGGAGCTGCTGCCGGATGGTAAGTGGCGGTTCGCCAGCCTCAGCACAGAGGCTGGGTACGGGACTGGTCCGATAAGCACCCGTGGCCAGTCCAATCCCAGCATTGTAAACAGCGTCAATGATCTGCAAATAAGACGGCCTTGCTGACGCATATACTGTGCGCCCATGGTCCAGCGGTGAACGCACAAAAGCTCGATAAAACTGAAGGAGACGCACCCTGTCCGCTCCCCAAGACCTGTGGCTGAGGCACTTGAGGATGTTCAGTGCCTTGAGGGTTCTGGCTTTAAAGTCACGTAGGTGTGGCAGCCATGACAACCTGGAGTCAAAAATTAGGCCCAGAAACCGCACTGTGTCTCTAAAATGTAGGACAGTATCCCTCATATGCAAGGCAGGCAAAGTAAAAAGATGACGAGAACGATTAAAATGAACACAAACACACTTACCGGTAGAAAACCGAAAACCCGTCTTGGCAGCCAACTCCTCTAACCGCCGCATTGTTAGCTGGAACTGACGGCTCACGGTTGCAACACTGGAGGAGGAACAGAAAACAGCAAAGTCGTCCACAAACAAGGAGCACTGTACTGGACTCGTCACTGTAGACGTTATACTGTTGATGGCTATGGCAAAGAGGGTAACGCTTAAAACACTGCCCTGGGGGACACCGTTCTCTTGCTCAAAGCAATCAGACAGTGTGTTACCAACGCGGGTCCGAAAAAACCGCTGAGACAGGAAAGACTGAATGAAAATGGGGAGGCGGCCACGAAAGCCCCATTGATGCAGTTGTGCAACAATACAGTGTCTCCAAATAGTATCATATGCCTTACTGATATCAAAGAAGATAGCGATACAGTGATGCTGACGGAGGAAAGCCTGCTGAATAGCCGCCTCTAGGAGGGTCAGGTTGTCGACCGTGGACCGAAATTTTCGGAATCCACACTGAAAGCGGCTAAGGAGCTGTCTGGTCTCTAACAGCCACACCAGACGCCGGTTAACCATCCGTTCCAGGGTCTTGCCGACACAGCTTGTCAAGGCGATACAACGATAATAACTGGGACATGTGCGGACCTTTCCTGGTTTGAGGAGGGTTAAAAGGAGTTGGGAACCACAGAAAAAGAGAAAACGTAAGAAACGAACAAGAAAGAGGGAAAATGCACACCACAAGGCAAAGTAGAAGAAAATACGAAAACCAGGGAGCAGATGGTCTGCGCTTGCTGATCACAAGAATAAAAGGGGATGAGTCAACCACACTGAGACACACGAAAATGTCACCAGCCTCAGGGACAAGGCGAGATGAACATACACAGGGAAAAGACAATCAACAAGGTAAACAAAATGCAAAGAAAGGATGACAGGGACTTGAATCGGAGAGAGTGTGGAGGCCTTGGAGAGATGGCCAGATGCCCACTGTTAGATGATACCTCACTCACAAATAAAACATAAAACTAAATCGGCTTTTGAGGCATTATAGGTAGGGCACTGGGAAGGGTAAAAGTCTGCCACAGACCGGCTAAAAGGCGGGAGTTCAACAAGATGAGGACGGCAGTCACAGAGGAGTCACAGCGACACCAAGGTGGGTCCTCGTGATGGAGGAGTTGACCTGGTGTTAGCCACGTATGGCTGACGTGGAGCCAGCAAAGGATGACAGATTCCCTGCGAGTGGCTTGCATGGATGGCTGCCACACATTCGTTGTCTCCTTGATAACATGGAGTTTATTTGGTAGACTAAGAGTGCGTCATTAGGTATCCCAGAACGTGGAATATTTGAGGGGGAAGACGGATCTGGTAGCCAGTCTGGCCAGGCGGTCAGAACGTTCATTGCCTGGTATCCTGGCATGTCCTTGGGTCCAAATGAAGATCACGAAATGTCCACTGTTGCGGAGGGCATAAAGACACTCATTGATGCTGATTACCAAAGGATGTCGAGGGAAGCACTGGTCAAGAGCTTGTAGGCAACTTAAGGAGTCACTACAGATGAAGGACTCACCGGCACAGGAGTGGATATGCTCAAGGGCGCGATAAATGGCTACCAACTCTTCAGTGAGAAAAAATTACAGCCATCTGGCAAGAGGCGCTGCTCAGTATGTCCAACGTGAGTGTAAGAGAAGCCAAAAAAAAAACTGTCGACCGTTGATCCATCGGTGTAGACTACTTCCGAGCCCTGTAACTCACTGAGAAGAGAGCAAAGGACCTCAGGTGGAACGGAGCCTTTTGGGCTCTGTGATAGGTCCAGGTGAAGCCATGGCCGAGGTATGGACAATGACTAGTACAGCTGTGGACCCACGGGAAGGTGGTAGGTTGAAAGCGTCAAGTTCGTTAAGAAGCGACCGGACACAGATGGCGAGAGGAGTCCCAATGCAGGGCCTCCATTGCAGGAGATGGATCGCCATGTTAGGAAAAAGGAGACGGTAATTTGGTTGGCGAGGCGAACTACGAAAATGGGCAGTATAATTTGCAAGCAATAGTTGCCGCCGGAACCGCAATGGAAGAACGCCAGGAGGCTGTTCATGGGGCTCGATCGGAAGGCTCCCATTGCGAACCAAACACCAAAGTGGTGGATAGGGTCCAGCAGATGCAGTGTGGAGGGCGATGCTGAATCATGCACCACGCTTCCATAGTCAATACAGAGTTGTACGAGGGCTTTGTACATCTGTAACAGTGTACGACGATCAGCACCCCAGTCGGTGTGGCTCAGGCACCTAATAATATTAAGGTGCCACCAGAACTTGTCCTTCAGCTGACGAAGATGGGGAAGCCAACTTAAGCGGGCGTCGAATACCAGCCCAAAATGTCGGTAAGTCTCCACTACAACTAGTAGTTGGTCATCAAGGTAAAGTTCTGGATGGGGGTGGACAGTACGAGGACGACATAAGTGCATGGCGCAAGTTTTGGCGGCCAAAGACTGAAAGCCGCGGGTAAGGGTCCATGGCTGCACCTTCCATGTAGCCCCCTGCAGCTGGCGTTTAGTCACAACAATAGAGGAGGAGCAAAAGGAAATACAAAAACCGTCAGCATATAGGAGGGGAGAGACTGACACTCCTACTGCTAATGCGAGACCAATGAAGGCAATTAAATAAAGTGGGACACTAAGTACAGAGCCCTGCAGGACCCCATTCTGTTACATATTGGGTGCAGTGTTGGATGCACGCGAACTCTGAAAGCGCCAAGCGACAAAAGTTCTGTATGAAAATCAGGAGTGGGCGCAGAGACCCCGCACATGCAGAGTAGCGAGGATGTGGTGTCACCAAGTGGTATCACTAGACTTCGTCAGGTCGAAAAAGACGGCAATAAGATGCTGTCGCCAGGAAAAGGCCAATCGGATGGTAGACTCCAGATGCATCAAGTTGTCGATTGTGGAGCGTCCTTGGCAAAAACTGACCCTGGAACGGAGCCAGAAGGCCCATAGACTCAGGGAGCCACTACAACTGCTGGCTTGTCATAAGTTCGAGTAGCTTCCACAGAAAGTTGGTTAGGCTAATAGGACGATAGCTATCAACATCTAGAGGATTCTTACCAGGCCATAGCACTGGGATGATGATACTTTCCCGCAACTGCGACGGGAGTTCGCCATCGCTCGAGATGCTGTTGAAGACGGCAAGGAAGTGGCACTGGGAATTTGCTGACAGATGTTTCGGTATTCGCGAATGGATGCAGTCTGAGCCAGGGATATGTTTGGGCAGTCAGTGAGAAATTCCCAAGCACTGAAGGGAGCAGTATATGGCTCAGGGTGGCGTGGAGAAAAAGAGAGTCGTTGTCCTTCCACCCTGTGTTTGAGGAGACGTAAGGTAGGGTGACAATCCCCCGAAACATGTTGAGGCTTTTATGGGAGTGACGGAAAAGTGTACATCTCCTAGGTTGGTCACAGGCGAGTAACGCATGGGACTGGGCAGGAGATGATGCTCTCTGTATGAGGACTGCTCCACTTCTCATTTTTGACAGCGGAGCCGCTTCCCCAAACTCATCCTAGAGATATTCAACAAAAAATGGAGGCATCATAGATAGAATGGAGTCCCCATCTTTTCTGCTGCAGACTAAATACTTAGGCGAATATGGTTTTCTCTTGTCCATGGATCTACGTTTGTCCAGTGATGCGACTATGGAGGGGATCTCTCAGCATTAAAGTAAACTTCTCCTTTTTTAGAGGCTGCTGGGGCCATTCGGTCCCCAGCAAAAGATAATTTGGTGTGCTTCGTTGTGGGTTATCTGTCCTAATGCCACCCACTCTGTTCTGGGCTCTCCCCAAGGGCGTCATCCAGCCTCAGCAAAGCGTTCCTGGCATGATGGCCATTGCCGGGAATCCCGATGCCCCAAGAAGATGGGCATCTACTCCTTGGCAAACGTGGGAAGTTCACAGCTAGGTATCAGCAGTGTTGTTAGGGGGCTACCACCAAGTGGGTACATGACGGCCCCACCACAATGGACTGACTACCATGCAGGATGTTGGGTGCCAAGAAATCCTGTAGTGCCATCCTGGTGAAAGAGGACAGTAGACAACGAAGAAAGATGATGTACCCTAGAAGGTGACCTCACCCAAATAGTTGAATTGCAGGTGGAGATGCAAAGCCATGACAAGAAGAGGTGAAGGAGATTTAATCTGATTGTACTATGGATAACTGGTGCACCACGTAGGGCGTCCTTCACCAAATGGCCCGCACTTTTGTAGAACTTGGAAAGTGGGAGGTCAAACCATAAAACACGACCTGAACTTGTAGGGCCAAAAGCTGTGAGACTCCTTTTAGTCGCCTCTTACAACAGGCAGGAACACCTTGGGTCTATTCTCTATTCTAGTCCCCAGACATGCAGGGTGGGGGGGGGGGGGGGGGGGGAATGTGAAGATGGTTGAGACTAGGTACAGAAGAAAGGATCGAATGCAAGAGGTTTCATTAAGTAACAATAGAGATTTCAGAGAAAGGCCAGTTACAGTTAAAGACTTTGTTTGTAAATTAAATATTAGGGAACATGTACCTTTCTTTAAGACACCTTACCACATCGCTTTAAGTATCCATGAAAATGGAAATCGATAGGATGATCAGTTGGGGTATAATTGAAAAATCTAATACGTGAATACAATAGTCCAACAGTGGCAGTGAAAAACCAAATGGCAATACTCGTTTAGTTCTGCATCCCTCAACGGGTAACAACATGATAGTAATGGAACGAGATATACCAATGCCTATAGAAGAAATGCTAGTGAAATTTCGTAATGCTAAATCTCTACGTTCCCTCAAATTGACTGCTGGTTATTACCAGATAAACATTATTAAATTATATCCTTGCCTTGTGAACGTATTCTCCAATTTACGTAAAAATTTGTAACATTCACAGTGGTTGCTTGTATATACGATTATTCGTTGAAGCTTTAAAATAGGTGCATCTACAAGAGCAAGGGATCTATATGACGTATTCATCAGTTATATACGAATGCTATCGTGTCTGACACCTATGTTATTGAGAATGTGTTTAGTTGTGTTGTCAGAATACACACAGGAAGCTTTGCTATAGGTTGCCGCACTGGTAAAGTAAATACATCATTCCTACTACCCGTAGACTCTCGCATTTAGGGTTTTTCTATTTTTCTGGTGATTGATACTAGCTTTGTTGGTAGTTTATCTTTCGAACCTAGTGAACCCTGATAGATGCGTTGTTGTAACATATCCAGAGAGCTAAAACTGACCTCATTGTACCACAAAAATGTTCTTGCGCCCGCCCTTAATTACATAGCGATGTCATAGAGACCGTTAATGTGATTTATAGAATGAGAAGCTGAATATCAAATCTTACTTGACGTCATTATGTTAGTACAGACAATTATTTCAAGCCACACTGATTACGTCGTTGACTGTAGGCAAGGTTTTGTTAGTAGAACTTGTATTACGAGCGTGAGCTATACTGTCCGACATTGTTTTTCACCTACATATTGGAGTGCTGTTAGAGCTTGTTCAGACAGTATATCTCCCACGAGTTAGTGGTATGTGAAGGCTGGAGCAGTACAATACTGAGGTTGATATTTTTAATATAGGGTTGATAATGGTTGAAATGTCACACCAGCTGCAATAATGAAGTAAATTAAAATAGTATATTGGTATTGTTTGCACTGTAAGAAAAATAGAGATAGATACTGAATTAATATTTTGTATATCATTGACCTAAAAAAATATAGTGGACTGTAACAGCAGAGAGTGAATAGGAATATCGAAGTGAAATAGTGTTCTGGCACTACTTTAATGTGAACGTAATGAGGAATCCACATGAGCAGAGCTGCAGACCTGCCTGTAGCGCTTAATGCACAGTGAGCTAGCTGGCGGGGTGGGGAGGTGTACCAGACACGAATGGAGTCCATACATTTGATTTACGATCGTTAGTCTCATTCACTGGCAGCCTGAGTTTGGTTTTTAGGCGGTTTTCCGTGCTCGAACAAACGATCGACGCCCTTTTACCAATCTCTGCCTCAACATATACCATGCGCAAACAGCTGAAATGCAAAACCATACAGCCTATGAATACAGATGGCGAACACAGCTTTCCTCCATTAGGTTTAATTTATGGCTGCGACGATAGGGAGGGTATCCAGGTCACACAGTAAAAAATAAAAATAAAAATTGCCAAGTCATGAGAACCGTAGACTTCGACCACCTATTAACGTTGTGAGAGATTATACATAGCAAGTAACATGAGGATCAATAGAATTTATTTTCTGTTCGTGGAACATTACATTCACGCCGGTTTAGGACAAAAGATTTTTATTCTTAGCGTTTTTAACGGCAACAACTGAAATCGAATAGTATGTAATTAAACTACTCAATAGGAGAAAGTGTTCCAGTACCGAAAGTTGTCAAACATACACATTTTATAGTCGTGATGGCGCAAAGTATGTAAAAATATAGGCCTTATATTGCAGGGTGTGGAATGAAAATCTTAATTATATACGTGAAATAATAACATATGTATCCTAAATTTACGTAAAATATGTACCTTGCAGTATTTCATAATATTATAAAGGGTGCTCAGAGGTATCGAGGTGATCTGAATTTTTCCTGCCAAACTTTTCCAAAAAACTATTAACAGCAGCACTTGCCTATGTGCAAAGTTTGAAAGAACCCACAAACTACTTACATCCAAAATATAAATTTTTTTCGCATTTCAAAAGGTGAGCAGAAGGCTAGTGGCAAGAATAAACAGATGCGCTTTACATGCCTGAACTGGTGTCAACATAGAACACTTGCATTTTTATCAAGTTGACAATATAAAAGACACACATGGGCACTACAACTTATAGTGCACTTGTCGACGAGAGTAAACAATGTTATCACTATGTCAAATCTCATCTGATATCAAGGTCAGTCAAACATTGAAGTGAACTCCTAAAACTAATTCATTTCCACATCTATGATCCTTGCATGTGTCAGAATGTTCTTTATACATATACAATGTTTGCAAAAAGCATGCGAGCAATGTGAAATGTGCAGTGTTTAAGTTGGGTGTCAGAATGTTTATCTCAAATATTACACTGTTATTTTCCACGCACATTCGTCATATTGGTGGTTAAATCATAATTATGAACCGTAAAGTATACTATTTCCATGCCAGGACACATGTTGTATATGAAAAATAACAGAGTTCACATTACCACATAGTCGTAAAAAGTCGAAAGTATCCTAACCAAGATAAAGCACTAGGTAATCAGACAAACAAATAGTCATTCTGAATGTAATTAATTGACCCTACTCATTGAGTAACATTCTGTGTTTCAGCACCAGTTTGGAAAGTGCGAAGATAGTGCATTATACAGCAGACTGCAATTATTACAAATGATTGGACTTGGTCTCGGCGATGTTTGAAATAAACAAGTTTATAGATTGCGATTCCTATAATCAACAGAAATATTTTATAAGAATACACTATGTAAAACTCCAGAATTACACACAAAGTACCCAAATGCTATTTTAGGAAGGACGGAATAAGGTGTTTTACTGTGATATATTACTTATAGTGGAAAACAAGTGCTTTGTTAATACATGATGTACTGGAGAAGATTGTGAAAATCTATGTAAGAATATCAGTAAACTGGAAACCGACGTTCGATCGCACCACAGGAATCGGAGAACAACACCAAGAAGGTGAGCTTTAGACAAGTCCGTAATAAAATCCCAGTGAGACACAGCGGGATAATTATATAAAATCATGGATAAAATACATGTAAAGATGCTGTTATTAAAGGGACAGATAACCGGCCAGGATGCCGACTTAGAAATAGTACGTGACCCAGCAACCCTGTGACACATTATGATCTCACACCCAGTATTGGGGAAGCATTCCGGACACCACACAAAATCTTATGACACACACAACACTCGTCTTGTTCTCAGTTACAATAGAGGGAAAATCATGTGGTAGACCCAGTTCAACCCTCAGCTCGTCATATGAAACGCACTCAGTTGAAATATGTCGTATTCACAGGTGTGTCCCGCATCTGTGACATACTAAGGGCTCCTCCCGACGTAGGAGGAAGCTATGTAATGCTCATGTTTGGTTCGTGGGCCGCTCAAATGCGCGATTATTAGCGTCCATACAAATTCCCAACATTTGCTCAGTGTAATCTCGCCGCATTCATGACTGATGATGAAATGATACGGACAATACAAACACCCAATTATTTCGAGGCAGGTGAAAATTCCTGACACCGCCGGGAATCGAACCTGGGTCCCCGTGCTCGGGAAGCGAGAACGCGACCGCGAGACAACGTGCTGCGGACAGGAATCCATGTGTCAATGGACAATATCCCACTCGGAGCCGACTAAGGGCTGCTTCTTCACACCGTCGCGACCGGAAGAAGGTAGTCCATGGTCGCATTGAAATCTTAATTGAACGCAGGTTATTATTCCTCAATGCCAGCCACTGAGACTCCCACCAACATATGGCCTTCCTGGTCACAAATGAAGTGACAGCTTGCAGACGTACTGAACAGCGGGCAGGAGGAGGAAGCAGCAGCATCAGCGAGATCGTTTCCATGGATGGCTATGTGCCCTGGAACACAGCAAAAAATTATTTCCTTTTTTTGCCTGTGCAAGAGAAGGAGAGCGTCCTGCACTTCTTGCACCATCCGGTTTGCTGGGTACATGTGTCCAACAGCAAGAAGGGCACTTTGAGAATCGGAGCACATGATAATTTTTTTGTGACGACGCAGTCTCATCTGCTATATTACCCTCAGGATAGCAAACAATTCTGCTGTAATAAACTGAAAACTGCATTAGGAGCCCCATCCTTAGGACAATGTCGGGGAACGCGACGTAACAACCGAAAACATCTCCCTGCTTAGAACCATCCGTGTAGACGGTAATAAAATATGAGTGGCTACTTAATATCTCATTAAATTTATTTTTAAAACCATGGTCTGGGGTACAATGGTTCTTGTAAGCAGTCAGTTCTAAAAGCAATCTGGGCCTTGGTAGTAGCCATGGGGAGACCCTACTCCGCCCCTGGCTTTGGACCTTAATGCCCCCCAACTGAAATAACTCAAGGCTCTCCCTTGCACGGATCCCAAATGGCCGTGTTGCGTGTGGTCGATGATCGAACAGCCGTTCCAGTGGCGGCTGAACAACGTAACTGGATGCTGGCGATGTAGGGAACAGACAATGCCGTATATGCGTGGCGTACCACGAGAAGAAGACGAGTAATAGACAGCGCAGGCTTACCAGCCTCCGCACACAAACAACAGGGTTCGTGCAATAGGCCCCTGTCGACAGCCTAATACCCTCGTGGTGATCTGCATCCAGCATTTTAAGGTATGAAAGTCTTGCAGACCCATAAATCTGGCATCCGTATTCAAGCTGGGGTCGCACAAAAGTCTTATAAATTTGGAGCAGACGCGCTCTGTCGGCTCCCCACGACATATCAGTTTCAGTCCTTTAAGGTGTGGCAACCACGTTAACTTCTCGTGAAAGATAAGACCCAGATACTTCACCTTTCCCTTAAAAGTGAGAACGGTGTACCCAGTTTTATAAAGGGCAAGTTAAACATACAGTGGGAAGTATTAAAATCAATGCAAACTGTTTTCTCTAATGAGCCTCTAAAACATGTGGTACAAGACCATTACTCCAACCGCCTGATCGTCAGTTGCAATTGACGAGTAGCCGTAGCGAGGCTGGAGGATGCACAGAAGATGGAGAAGTCCTCCACAAACAAGGAACATAGTACTGGACGTCGCACTGTGGTTGTAATACTATTGATTGCGATGGCGAAATCTGTGGCACTTAAAACACTCCCTTGAGTGAGTCCATTCTCTTGCTTAAAACGGCCAGACAGAGCATTCCCAAACCCTGTATCTAAAATATCTGTCGGAGAGAAAGGACATATGAAGGTCGGCAGACGTCCACGGAAACCTCACTGATGGAGATGCGACAAAATATTATGCCTCCAAGGAGTGTCGTTAGGCCTTTCCAAATCGAAGAAAACACCGATAAAGTGTTGCTTACGAAGGAAAGCTTGTTGATTTGCAGCTTCGAGCAGGGTCAGGTTATCGGGAGTGGAGCGATACCCCCTGAACCCACACTGGGAGGGAATGAGTGGGGATCTGGTTTCAAGAACCCATACTAGGCGCCGATTGACCATTCGCTCCGTGTCATTCCTGCGCAGCTTGTCAGGCTAATACTACGATAACTACCAGGGTCTGTCCGATCCTATCCTGGTTTTAAAATTGGGGTTAAAATAGATTATTTCCACGAGTTGGGAAAGTCGCCAGTGATCCCAATTTTATTGAAGGCGGACTTCCTTTGACTGTCGGTAAAACTGTAGCAACTTGCTGTAGGTTATCAGGTCGTTTCCAAGGATCGTATCACAAGCAACCGGCAACGCAGAATCCATCTTCCAGAGGGAGGTGTGTGTGTGTGTGTGTGTGGTTTGAGGTTTTCGGGCGCTGGGAGAAAGGCCTGTTGTTGTCTTCTATGATGATGGAACAGAAATCAATATTAGTCTTCTCCTGGACCTCCCGATATAGATCGAAGGTGGGATTCTGGCTGGAATCATCCGTAATGGATTTATATGATTCAGCCATTGTCTGAGGTATATCCGTTGTCGATGTAACAAGAAACCCCTGTATTCGTACAGCTGCTATTGGCGATTGATTATTTATAGTGGAGGGCGCTAAACAGCTGGGTTATCAGCGCCCTTGCATTGGTGGTCGAGAGGTGTGCCTTTAGTAGTAGAAGTAGTAGTAGAGGGTTTTTTTGGGCGCACGACAGCAAGGTCTTCAGCGACCGCTCAGGAACATAGTGAGACGGTTGTCAAGAAAGGATTCGAGATCCTCCTGATGGCTTACCACACCTTACTTGCGGATGTGGACTTATTGATGGAGTTCAGGAACTCTGATCAAGACCTCTGCTTACTCTCCCGAATTATTCTCCACACATTTGCACGCGCCCTTAGAAAGTTTGCAAGATTCGCATCTGTAGGGTATCGATTCAAACTGCGCATAGCTGCCCTCCTGGCCTGATTGCAAAACGACACTCATCGTTCCACCTAGGGACAGGTACCCTCCTGGCCACTTCCACAGACTTTGTGATGGATGCGTCAGCGACATGGTGAATCACAGCTGTAATGTGATCCACCCAGTCGTGGACGCCGTCACATTGCTCTAAAACAGCTAACTGCCAGTAAAGAATCCAGTTAGCCTTCTTGAATAACCATCTCGGTGGCTTTCTTTCAGGATCTGCTCCATTAGGCAGATGGATCCAGATAGGGAAATGCTCACTACCATGAAGGTCATCGTCCACTGCCCACTGAGCAGTGTCCCCAAGAGCAGTTTAGGCAGCCAGCCATCATTTTTTCAGTGGAGTTACTCTTATAGAGAACTGAATTTCATTTAACTGTGAAACTGGCGAAAAGAACAAGAACAACCACATACCGGAATCTTTCCATGTAATTCATAAAAACCCCGAATGGCTTCATCATGCAGTAATAAAAAGACTTGGGAATGAAAAAGAATCTGAGTGATGGCAGTTTATTTTTCTTACTTCAGTGTAGCATAATCATGATGGGTCTAATCAAAATTATGCCTTCCTAAACGACTTTAACTGGCGTAAATTAAGCCATATTTACTTAATATGTATGAAGACAAGTAATCATGAAGGGGCGAGCATAAGATGGGCAGTTAGGAACAGAATATGCTTGTTCTAAAATATTACATCCTTTGTATTCCAGATGTAATTTAAATGAATCATATCAATGAAAACTAACATACTCATTTACCTACTGTGAGAATTTTAACGTTTCTCAACAAACAATGCTGATGATAATGATTAGTGTTTTTGGGGCACATCAACGAGGTTATCAGCGCCCGTTCCCAAAATAAATGTTGACGAGTGCAGCCAAGATCTGTTAAACAAGGATCAATTAAGAGTCGATCTTTGCGAGAATTGTAAATGCTCAAATTTCAAGATTGGACACAGCTCATCAAAACAGGTAGATAAAACTAAAAATAAAATACCAGTACAAAACAGGTAAAAATAATTAACTGTGGCTGGGTGACCACTTACAAATAATGGGTGACCAAACCACTTTACAGCACATTAAGATCACAATCCCAATATTTTGGGAAGGAGTCCAGACATCACACTAAAACGTAAAACTCTAGTCACACTCGCCTTATTATTAGTTAAAATAGAGGGCAGGTCTGGTGGGAAACTTAAATCTTCCGTCAAACCCGCATATAAAACACACTGATATGTCGTACCGACAGCTGTGTCCCACATGTCTGACACGTTGGTGACTCCTCACGACGTAACAGAAAACCATGTGTCAATGGTGGGGCAGGTTTTGTTAGAACCCAATAATGCATTATGAGCATTAAAATCTCCTGAAATGAAAAAGGGACGGGGTAGCTGTGCGAGGGGTTCACTGTCAATGAGCTCATCGGGTGGTAAATACAAGGAGCACACTGTGACATTAACATGGGCCAGGATCTGAGCTGCCACCGCTTGTAGCGTTGTGGTTAAGGGCACAGGTGAGGAGTGGAATGTGTCCTTAATTAACACTGCCACCCCACCCGGCGCTATATTACCAGTCAGGTCGTCTTTCCTGTACATGCAAAAGGGATTTTCCTGTACTAATAGCCGTAATTCTTCAAAGCGAGTTCTAACTCCATTCAGATTCCACTGAAGTATGGGAGCCATATCAGCGGTTCGGTTAGTTTTCCCCCTTCTTTGCGCCGCGCTGGTGAGACACTTGTGGAGTGAGTGGCAGCAGAGGGGCTGCCAGGTTCTGGTGAAGAGGTATCAAACTCCATGACGGTTTCCTCCTCATCAGTCAGAGTTTCCATGACGACATCCGATGGTGCCTTTGGCAGGTTTGACGCCTAACGTCGTGGCCCTTTCTCTGGTCCCTTTTTCTTGGTGGAAGTCGGGGATGGGGGAAGTGGAGAGGCACTCGGTGTCTGAGGTGCCTTCGAAGTCTTCACTGTAGCTTTCTCTGCAATAGCGTTTAGTTCAGTCGGAGCAGCCTGAATTGCTATATCTTTATTGGTTGTGCTCAGGCAGGTACAATCGCAGGTACAGCTATTGATGGTGGATACTGCTACGCTGGAGATGGTCTGCGTCAAAGCATCTACTTTTGACACACTTTTTTGCACCATGGTGGCGTAGGATGTGGCAACGACAGGGGGTTTTGTCACCCTATACTCTTTTTTTGCTTCCACATAGGGTATCCTCATTGTCACCTTTATCTCCTGAATTTTTCTTTCCTCCATAAAGATGGGGCAGTCTCTGCTCCAGACTGGATGGCTCCCAGAGCAGTGGATACACAGTGCTGGAGATGGGCAGTTGGTCCCAGCTTCACGAGCTGCCTTGCCACACATGCCGCAGGTCGGTTCACCCCCACAACTCATCGTTGTATGGCCAAATCGTTGACATTTGAAACATCTCATAGGGTTAGGTATATAAGGCTTAACCCTAAGTCGGAGGGAACCAGCCATAACGTATTCAGTCAAGACAGGCGAATTGAAAGTCACAATGAAGGTGGCAGATTTCTCAACAACCCCATATTTCTACGTGTCCGTTGTTCCACGTCTACAATCCCCTGTGTTGCCCATTCATGCTTCAGCTCTTCTACCTCGATATCCATTAAATCACGGCAGGTGACAACGCCTTTACTGGAGTTTAGGGAATTGTGCAACTCGACAGTAATATTATACTCGTCTAACTTGGTTGACTTTCGAAGCAGCTCCACTTGTTTGCCCTAGTAGTGTCAACTAACAGGGTACCATTCCTCAGGCGTTTGATAGATTTCAGTGTACCTGCGAGTCCTTCTAAACCTTTATGTATATAGAAAGGAGACGCTTTTTCAAATGAGTGCCCCTTCCTCTTAATCACGATGAAAACATTGTCATTTATGACTCCATGTGCCCTGTTACTCAGTTCTATCTGCTTATCTGGAGGACTAGCCTCCCTCATGCGCTTTACTGATTGCGAAGTTGCTGAAGGGAAATACGTGGTTGCCATGTGCTTCCCACGAGCGTCTAGGGAACTAAACGTCCGCCCAGGCAGAGCCCCGCACGCCTGCGTAAGCCTTATACAACTGAGGTGCGGCAGGTTCCTCAGAGGTCGCCCGCTAGCGACTGTTCCACGTCAACAGCCATGCAGCTTACCGGCGCGCAGCACACCTTAAGATTGAAGGTTTTTTTTATGGGGGTATGTACCGTCCTCGCGATCCAGGCAATCAAGCCAAGATCCCCGGTCCCTGCGACACACAACGTTCCACCGTTGCACCACACGGTGGTCGCTGAAGCATGCCCAGAGCTTACTGTGTCAGAGGACTGGTGGCGCACACCAGTCCACAGCTCGGGGACCCCGGGTTCGCCAAGCCCGTACCCAGCAAATGAATGCTGAGTCCCCTGAGGGGGCCAAGCCCGTACCCAACAAATGAATGCTCAGTCCCCTGAAGCGAACTTAGAATAGTTTCTGGGAAATATTATCGTATTACACTCGTGAAGAATTGTTACATAAACTAGGTAAAGATTCATAACTCACCACACGCATTACTCGTTACAAACTTATACGAGAGTGTGACATCTAAAACAATAACTGTCTCATAGAGAGTGGCAAAAATATTGGAACACCAGTGTTGTTGTGAGATGTATCTTGACACCAGATAAGCATGGAGCTCAGATGTTGCTGAGAGACATTGTAACGGTTTCCAGTCATCTACATGAGGAGTAGTGCAAGAGTAGCCTTAACTAGGTCCTACGCGGCAACTCACGGGCTCCACCAACAACGTGCATTAAGCAACCTTATGGTATTGTTCTTCGCATGAATCACAGCCGTATGTTGCTCCATACGTGTGTGTAGCCTCGAATTATTATCTTGTAAGACAATAACATCGTTCTACCAGGAACCGGAGAATATGCAACAATGGATGATAGTAGCTGATCGCTAATGTCATATCTGCTGGAACGCATCTCGATCTCGACAGTTGGTTGTGCCGTAGCACCGGTACGGAAAAGCAAGTTTCAGACAGTTTAACGTAATGTGCGTAGCAGCGGCCACTGCATGGATTATAAGTTATGGAGCTACAAACTTTTGATGCCGTATATACCTGTCCGATCTCAAATAACGCTTTGGCTACATAATGTTCTTGCTGAGACATATACAATGAAGACAGAGAGTATCAATGCACTATCCAACGACATTACTTACTATGGGACATAAACAAAGACACTGAGGTACGGTGTAGATATTATATCTTTGCTTGCAGTGAGGGTCCATATTGCCTGATTCCTTGTTTTCTGCCGTTCATAAAGCATCAGAATGGAAAAAGACGTGTGTTCTATTAATGTGGCAGTACAAAAATTCTTTTATCGTTCGTGCACATCTCGGAGTGCAAAGACTTGCTGTTTACATGCTATATTGTATAATTTTTGTACTTCATTAGTAATTTGTATTGCTGACGTGCACATAACGGTGTCTGCGGCTCATCCATTGGATGCTGCTGTTGGCAGTTCGTTGCCGTAGGTCGTAACACGTCGGCTTACAGTGCACAGCAGCGAGTGAGACTCGCTCAGTCTAACCATTTTTTACTACAATATGTCGATTACTGAGGTTTGGGTTAGGTTGGGACCTTGCAGATATTGGTTGGTTGGTTGGTTTGGGGGATTAAAGGGACCAGACTGCTACGGTCATCGGTACCTTTGTCCAAGTACTAAAAAAACACACACAGAGAATAAAATACGAGTAACAGAATAGAGCACAGACGACACGGAACAAGAGAAACTGAGACAAAGACCAGACAAAACGAACTAAAAGCACACAGAGTGTGACGGTGGTTGGCCGACCAGAGAAATAAAAAAGGAAAAGCCAACCACTTGAAACACATTAAAAAATCAGTTTAAAACCGGAGGCCAAAGGCCAGAATCAACACAAAATAATAAGATAGAAACACTCAGATTAAAGAATAAAAACCCCCTGCCCGAATAAAACGTAAAACTAAGTCAGCCATAGCCGAGTCATCTGTTAAAAGGGCAGGGAGCGAGTCAGGCAGTGCGAACGACTGCCTGAGCGCAGCTAAAAACGGACACTCCAATAAGACATGAACCACGGATAAAACGGAGCCGCAGCGACATAGAGGCGCGTCCTCACGGCGCAATAAGTGGCCGTGCGTAAGCCGAGTGTGCCCAATGCGCAGCCGGCAGAGGACAACAGACTCCTTGCGAGAGACCCGCAAGGAGGAGCGCCACACACCGGTAGCCCCCTTGATGGCCCGAAGTTTGTTGCGTGAAGGCAGGACGCGCCATTCAGTGTCCCAAAGGTCCAGAATTTTGCGGCGTAGGAACGCTCGCAAATCTGTCTCCGGGAGGCCAACGTCCAGAGATGGTGCACTAGTCGCCTCTTTCGCCAGCCGGTCAACATTCTCGTTGCCGGGGATCCCTACATGGCCTGGGGTCCACACGAATACCGCAGAGCGGCCGCAACGCGCAAGAGTATGCAGGGACTCATGGATAGCCATCACCAGACGGGAACGAGGAAAACACTGGTCAAGTGCTCGTAAACTGCTCAGGGAATCGCTGCAGATGACGAAGGACTCACCTGAGCAGGAGCGGATATACTCTAGGGCTCGAAAGATGGCGACCAGCTCAGCAGTGTAAACGCTGCAGCCAGCCGGCAAGGAACGTGTTCGGAATGGTCCCCTAGAGTGAGCGCATAACCGACTCGACCAGCAACCATCGAGCCGTCGGTGTAAACAATGCCAGAGCCCTGATACGTGGCCAGGATGGAATAAAAGCGGCGGCGGAAGGCCTCTGGAGGGACCGAGTCCTTCGAGCCCTGTGCCAAGTCGAGCCGAAGGCAAGGGCGAGGAACACACCACGGGGGTGTACGCAGAGGCGCCTGGAAAGGAGGCGGAACAGGGAAAAACCCAAGCCCGCAGAGAAGCTCCTTGACGCGTATGGCGATCGGACAACCCGACCGGGGCCGACGTTCCGGCAGATGGACGACTGACGGCGGGAACAGGAGACGATAGTTAGGATGCCCGGGCGAGCTTAGAACATGGGCAGCATAAGCGGCTAGCAAACGTTGGCGTCGGAACCGCATTGGAGGGACACCTGCCTCCACGAGTAAGCTGTCCACAGGGCTGGTGAGGAAAGCACCAGTGGCAAGGCGTATCCCGCTGTGGAGAATTGGGTCCAGCACCCGCAACGCAGACGGGGATGCTGAGCCATATGCCAGGCACCCATAATCCAGACGGGACTGGATTAACGCCTGGTAGAGCCGTAACAGGGTAGAGCGGTCGGCTCCCCAGCGGGTGTGGCTCAAACATCGCAGTGCATTGAGATGCCGCCAACACGTCTGTTTGAGCTGCCGGATATGAGGCAGCCAAGTCAACCGGGCATCGAAAACCACCCCCAAAAACCTGTGCGATTCCACCACCGAAAGAAGTTCGCCGTTAAGAGAAAGCTGCGGCTCCGGGTGGACAGTACGTCGCCGGCAGAAATGCATAACGCAGGCCTTGCAGATATTCATAGTCTTGATTGTCACAATTATTTGTCCGTTAATACGTAATATGTCGTGATTTCCCAGGTTGTGGTTAGCATAGTACCTTATGTCAATGCGTAGATGGTTCCGAGTGGAACAAAATAGCTACTAACTGCTTTTCCCATTATTGTAGTTTCTCTCGTACAACGCAGTTATGGTGCAGACTGAACTATGAAGCTACATTCTCAATCTATCAACACCGTCTTTCGCATAGTTAATAAAAGTTTGAAATATATTTCTGCGTATTTCTAGCGTCGAACGTTGTACTCCGATAAACATCATCGTGACAGTTAATTCTCGTAATATACAACATAATATCTTGGCATTACCGTGACCACTGTTGGTATGATGAGAGAAAACACTGTCTGGGTCACTAGAATGACGTTTTGAACATCAGTTTCGATATGAAGAACAGGTCAGGTGCAGATCTATTGCTGAAAAACACCATTTCCAAAATAATTTCAACTGTGGAGATGTAACATTAGTGAGTTGAATACTATTAAACTTAAGCCTTCCTTGCTGATCCACCTCCGTAAAAATACAAGATACGTCCTCTATGTTGCAGACACGTTCGTTTATTGTACCAGTACTTGGAAATCAACGACAATGTAACTTATGCTGCTTAGCGTAGTACAACAATTTATTAAAATAGTGACATGAAAGGAGTAGGAAAAGTAAAGGAATAGAAAAACCATTGATGGTAGTCCGTTATCGCTGAAACTATTGTCGTGTAGTAAGCGAGTAAGTTTCCTTTAAAGCAGCTCTACAAATCACTCACGGTTTCTATTGTGACGTCGTCATGTTTCTCGCATTACCGACTACCGGTTGCGTAGCTAAAGGTACCCATTGTAATATCTTTTGTCCTCTGTATAATTTAGGCCGTTTAGGCTTGAGTAACCTAAGCTCAAGTGCAAATTTAAAACTTGACATTTCAGCATCTGACAGTGATTACGGGGTTAGTGTTACTGTGTACGCTTTTGTTGTAACTATTAGACTTACCTCTACACGAGGTGAGGCAAACAATCCAGAACAGCCGAAACACAAGAAGAATCTGAACACCATAGTTTGTTCAGGGCTAGTTTATGAATATATTGGTATAGGCGTTTCATGGTCCCTAAGCGCTCATTTAAAAATAATACTGTAATCATGACTGACTCGTTGTTTTACGCCATTTACTTCTGTTTCTGTGAAAGGCACAATAGCGAAAACTCTTGTAATACGCTAACCCCAAAACGTAAAATACATCATACAGTGGAATGCAAACAACCTCAGATATATGGAACAATGCGGTCATGTAGCAGGCGTTGCTGCAGAAACAGCTCAGGATAGCCTCCTAGTGCGACTCATCCCTGACCAAGCTCCTAAGTTTTTGTTTTTGGAGTTCTCGCTACCCCTGTCTACGCTCAGTTGCTACTATAATCCGTTTATCATATTTAAGAATAAACCTGATGTAAACATGTACTGTTCCGCCTTTGCTGAAACCTCATTGGATTTCCATTTCACGTGGAACTGCAACCAAGATATATCGAGTACTGTCATGTACGATAATACGGGTACGTTTTGCGCCGTGAGTTAACGCGTACATTAACTTCGCGATAATACGGGACAATAGCTTCACCGTCGCATTTAACTTGGACAGCACTGGCCGGGAAGCTGGTACAGCTAACGTGCAGTGATGTGACCAGCTGCAGTTCAAACGCAAAAAGAGATAAGCAGAGGAGCAATACAACTTGGAATGTCATTTAATTTTTAAGCAGAAATAAATAATACACTGCAAGTCACCCACAATACGCTCCTTAGACGACTAGACGAAAACCGCAACACGTTATCGATTTTAGCCTGTCAGCTTGTTACTTCTCGGGCCAAATCCCTCAACTTGGCTCCAGATCAGTTCTGTTGGGTTCATATTGTAATAGTACAGTAGCAAATATAAAAATGCAGCATTTTTCTGATGATTGTTTTTCATGTTTCTATGGTACTTATCTACCTCTTAGTATAAAACGATGGACATAGTCTAAGTAAAGATGACTTGGTTTTCAATTTCGTCTTACAAAATGAAAGTGTTATGTTTTCTTAATTTAAACAACTTTTATGAACAGTCTTTCATAAAACATCGACAATTAAGAATTGGTATTTGAAATGGAAACAGGAATTTCGCGTCCAATATGTAATTAGAAACAAGAAGACGTTCATTATTCATAAAAGAAATGGTGGTGAATTTTATAACTACGAGATGCAGGTATTTCAGACTGAACGAGAGAAAAAAATGGTTTTGGGGAAATTTGAACCAACGCACGAATATGAGAATTTCGTTCACATTTCATCACACTATCACAGTCTAATATATTAGACTGTGACACCACTATCTACACTACATATGCCATACACGAGCTTTGGTCAACTGCAATATGTACAACACTGAGAAAACTTCAAAGCCGACTATCTACGTAAATTCATCAAAAACATTAAGAATAGCCTCTATCTCGGCTCTTTAACCGTGCTCCACGCCCGTGTTTCACTACAGAACAGAAAGCAGCCTCAGCCATTTTCGATCTGCTCATAGTAACAGCGCGACAATCAGAGCACAACGCTGCTGAAGTAGTTCCGTTTCAGCCGCGCTCGCGAGTGGCCGCTCGTAACTGTTGCGCTGCACTTCCGTGTTTACATCGCTGTACTTGTGCTTCGCCGAGTGCCGTCCGTCCGTTAATCTCCGTGTTCGTTCCTATTCCTTGTGATCTGATCTGGTCTTGCTGCCGCTACTTGGAATTTCGGTTGTTTAACCGAAATTGCTTCGCTGGATTAACCATGGCTACAAACCTCAGGAAGATTAGTCTGGTATTTGTTTTTGACAAGGAATCCCGTCCTGTTCAGCCGACATCCATGGAAATAGATGACTGGATTACACAGGTAATTTGTCTAAATTCTGAAACCGTCCGTACCTGGCAACTGGATCAGGAAAAATACTGTGTTTTTGTCAAGTTAATCAGTGCTTCGACTGTTCATAAAGTGTTACGAAAGTGGGGCTATGAAGTAGATTTTGTGCATAGAAATGGTTATAAAAGTAAGGTTTCCATCCATAGAGCGGACATTCATTACAAAACCGTTCGTGTCTTGAATCTTCCCATTGACATTGAAAATGATAAAATTAAGGAAGATGGTCGCCTCGCTTTAAACTGCTGTGTAGAGATGGGCGTTAAGACGAATATTCCGTCTCGCATAACTGTTTGTGGGTATAAGGCACAAATTGTCTATACAGGTCAGAAAGCTACATGTCATATATGTAACGAAACCGGCCACTTCAGACAGGAATGTCTGCGGCGAACTGTTGTTCTTAAAAGTAATTTGATACCGCGTCAGAAGCTTACCTTAAATGATCTGTTACCAAAGAACTGGTTGAGGATGTTAACGCAGCGGGCCAAGCTGATGTCTTCCTTCACGATAACAGTCAAATTCCCCCGTTAACAACAAAAGGAAACCCTGTTGCCACTACTCGTGAAACTGAAATGCAACCGAAAAAACGACCTCTGGAGATAACTGATAGTTGATCAGAGGACGAGCTGTCTTGTCCCACTCCCTCACTTCGCAACAAAAACAGTGCGATGAGGAGGCAGAGGAACCTGAAGGCAAAACGCTAATGGAAACTAATGAACAGAAAGATAATACACATACGGTACCAGAAAATGAAGGGGTGTAAGCAGCATTAATTTGCAAGAAACAACAGGTGCAGTAGCAGATTGCAAAGATCAGAATATATCTGTTAATAAACAAATTCAGGGAGAGGTTGCAAAACTGCAGTCTCCATTTGTTTCCCTCGATCAGGAAGTGAGTGAAATTAATAAAGAACGAGGAAGTGCTGGCCAAACTGAAATCACGGTCAACACCTCAGGGCAGGCGCCGGTAACCGAAATTGCAAAAGCGTCTGCTGCTACTCCAGCCGCGAAGTAAAATACCGACGCAACCAAATGAGAATGTAGCTCGTAACCAAGGTAAGGGAAAATCCGGTAGGGGCGACCCAAGCCCAAAGAATGTTCGGTCCGAAACGGTCCTACACGAATCACTGGAGGAAAAATCAGAAAGTTTACCAGGAAATCAGTCTGCTTGCGGTACAAGAGAAAACATCAGAAGTAGAAAAAAAGGGGACAGTAACTAATAAGCTGATTGAAGTGTTATTCCATGTTCAGTCTTCCGAGAAAACTGTTACAGCTTAACTGAACCCTGAACCACAGGAAACTAAATTAGTTCATCAAAATAGCTACATAGTGACAGCACAATGACGCAATCTTACGCTGTCACCACTAAAACATAAATAAAATCACGACCGGTTTGATATTATCGGCCCTTAAGGAGTTTTTGTACGAATCCACGACTGATATTGCCCTGTTACAAGAAGTTCTAATTTCGGATTTGGTAATTCCCGGTTTTTTCAGTTACATAAATGTGTCTCCCGAAACATGTGTGGGAACAGCTATTTTGGTGAGGGAAAGGATTACAGTAAGCGAGGTGGAACGACTGGAATCCGGAAGGGGAATAGGACTAAATGTCTATGATGTGACTATCATCAACTTGTACCCCCCTTCAGGAAGTTCTCATCGAGCTGACAAGGCACGTTTCTTCAAAGATAACCCGATATACTTGTTAAGGAAATTGCCAAGACAGTTATTACTTGGAGGTGATTTTAATTGTGTTTTAAATCTAAAAGATCAGTTATCTAATTTTAATTTCTCAAGTGAACTGAAAGAACTAGTTACTGGTTTAGAATTAAAGGATATATGGGAAATCAAATACCCTCCACTGTTGAGTTCACTTATGCCACTGCAACATCACGTAGCAGGATTGATAGACTATATATTTCTAAAAATCTTGAAACTTCTGTGACAAAAGTAGAAACCATTCCTACGTACTTTTCAGACCATTCAAGTGTCTTAGCTTGCATAACAAGACAGCCGGTTCGCCTATTCAAGAATCAGTGAAATTTGAACACTTCCTTGTTAGTAAATCATGATTTAGAAAATTTGATTAAAGAAACATGGGCAATATACCTGCGAGCCCGTAGTAGATATGCCACTGCTATTGACTGGTGGGTTAAAATGGCAAATCCAAAGTTGAGGAAAGTTCTCATTCAATACAACGCCCAGAGCGCAAGGGAAATGAAATGCACTATAGAGTATTATTTTTCCGTTCTGAGAGATCTATATGATCAGGTCTCAGCAGGTTCCTCACTTCGGATAGCAGATATCAAAAAAGTCAAAGACAAGTTACTTAATATCAAGAGAAGTCAAATGGAAGGGTTGAAAATAAAATCGAAGGCTAATTCGGTGTCAGAAGATGAAACTACTTCCCTATATCATTTACTGAAGCATACGAAAAACGAGAGAAGGACTTTTATTGATGAAATTCGAACAAAACACGGTACGATTCTCAGAACCCAGCAGGATATCATGGACGAGATTTATCGCTATTATTGCGAGCTATATTCTGTACATCAAAGTAGTGATGCTTCCTTGGAAGAATTCCTTGACATCCTAGCCCAACAGCTGACAGAAGATAAAAATGAAAATTTTCTCGAGGTTGTCAGTGAAGAAGACGTGTATGAGACTCTGTGCGCCTCACCACCAAAAAAATCTCCAGGACCGGATGGTCTGCCAGCAGAGTTTTACATCCGTTACTGGCCAATAGTAGGTGCGAAAATCACGGACATTGTAAATGAGGCTATTCAGGTAAAATGATTCCGGCTGAGTTTAAAGAGAGTAAAATTGTTCTGTTCTCAAAAAATTATGGAAACAAAGATTTAAATAATTTTCGTCCAATTTCACTGCTGAATTCTGATTATAAATTAATAGCTAGAATAATAAACAAGAGAATTTCATGCCTTACAGATAAAATTATTAGTCAACATCAGAACAGCGCGCAAGGCAGAACCATTTTTCAAAATCTAGCGGAATTCAGGGATATCATTGCAATAACTTCTGTAACAAACATAAAGTGTGCTTTACTGTTTTTAGATTTTTATAAAGCGTTCGATGTAGTAAATCATGAATATCTTCTACAGACATTGAAGAAAATAGGTTTCAACGATAGGGTCATGCAGTTGATTAAGAACATAGCAACTGGAATAATTGCTAAAATAGCGGTGAATTTTCAACAATCCAGGCCGATTCAAATACAACGAGGTGTTCCTCAAGGAAGTCCTCTGTCCATGTCGCTCTTCACCATTTTGCTAGAACCTTTCCTCCGACATGTCCATGCTAGATTAAAAGGCTTAACATTATCAGGAAACAAAACAGTTATAAGAGCCTATGCTGACGATATAGGGGTCATTATAAGTAATAATGACGAGGTAACTACGCTAGCAACAGTGATTGATTCGTACTGTAGAGCATCTGGAGCCAATGCAAACGAAAAAAAAGTAAGATGTTAAATCTCAGAGGTTTTGATAATATCAACGTCGAGTGGGAAAAATTAGTCCGACAACATAAAACACTTGCGATCTCCCTGACAGCATGCCCTATGAAAATGACGACTTTAAATTGGAAAGTTGTAGCAGATAAAGTGCAAGGGGCCATTGTAGAGAATTTAACTCGACATGTGAACCAAGTTCAAAGAAGACAGTATATCAACTCACGCTTCCTTGCTAAGGATTATTATACTGCCCAGCTGTTTCCAATACCGAGAATGATAGCGAGGACAATAATGTCCAAAATCACCAACTTTTTGTGGCTAGGTGAAGTGTTCAGAGTACCTGCTAAAGTAGCCACTTTAGATCCTAAAAATGGTGGACTGGGATTAACTGATATAACGGATACAGCCTCTGCTCTTTTCATCAAAAAGCAAGTTAATTTAATAAGAGACTCGCGAGAAAGCATAACCAGCCAACTTTTCGAGATCATTAAACCTCAAGGCCTGCTTCCCCCGATTGACGTGCAGAATATCAACAGTCGCTTACAGTATGTGAGGATTTTCTATGTTGAGTTTAGTTATGTCAGTGTCGAACTCAGGCGGTCCCGACACTGAACATCGAGAGCCATAATGCGGGAACGAAAGAAAAGCGAAGGAAGGAACAAAATAGAACGACAGTTTCCCAACATTGAGTGGACTGAGATTTGGAAAAACATTAGTTCTAATGTGCTCACGTCTAATATAAAAACGTCATGGTACAAAACAGTTAACAACATAGTTACCACCAATAAAAGACTATACGCAATCGGACACTGTGAAACAAATTTATGTCAACAGTGCCATCTAGTTGACACAATAATTCATAGATGCACTTGCAGTGGTCACATGAATAGTTGGAAGTGGATCCGGGAGCAAATAGCTCTGATTACAAGAACATCCCCTGAGTAAATATCGCTGTCATTGATACACAGGCCTGAAGCACGCTATTTCCCAGAAGCAAAAAATAGCGCTGTGTACTGGTTGCTGGGAAATTTTGTTAACTACGTCCTTAACAAATTAGGATTCGATAACATCATAGAGTTCAACGTACACATACTGCGTGAGTTCCACAAAATTAGACGGTATTCGAATCACAAGAAAAAGTTCGGTAGTGTGTTAAAAACTGTATTTGAAAGAATGGACATTGGTTAATATAAAAAAGAAGACTGTGTTCACAGTGATGTATTGTAGTTACCATAAGGATATTATTTAAGATTTTACAGTATATTTATGATGTGTGCTTTTTGTACTTCAGAGAGTAGTTTTTGAAATTTATAAGCTAATGTACAGAACTTATGTGACATTGAGATTGTGTGTCTAATAGTGCCAAAACACAAAACATTAACGGTGTATTATTAGCTTATATTAGAAATTTGGAAATAGACAGTTTTTATAGAAATGTCCTAATCGATTGATTAAAACCATAAGGTTCTATTTGATAAATGTAATATTCAATGGCTGACACATTGCCCTATTCATTTTTGCACTGTGATGTGTAAGTCAGTTTCGCAGTGAAAGACTGATTATATAGATCTGATCACTTCAGATACTTAACATTCAATTAATGTCCAGAAAGTGTAGTTGGAAGGCTACTCAACTTTATTATATATCTCCTTTCCGCCATTCTCAAGTATTTCAGAAATTGTCTAATATGATTATTAAATTGTTTTATATTTAAAATTATCCCACCAACTTGAGGATATCCATCATAAAGAACTAATTATGCTTCTGTAAAGATTGGAGCTCACGTAATTCAAAGTGCAGATTTTATTTCTTCACGTTGAAGTTTGAATGTCTTTAAAAAAAATTTCTTGATGTTTAACTTAATTCTTTCTGGTAATTTAGTCAGTAACACAATCTTCTGTTGTCTTTCCTTAACGTCAGCGTAATTGAAATGATCAAACCGTTTTGTTCAAATAATTTCATGTATAAAATGTGTACATGGTTAGTACATTAACTTAGTATGTATTTGGAATGTGTAGCATTGTTTTGTTAATAAATATTTTTATAAAAAGAAAGAAGCTATGACTGCACACGATTTTTGAAATAAATCCTACGTAGCTAAAGTATGATTAAGAAAAACATTTATGGCGGTTAATACATTTGAATATCTGAAAGTTACATTTAACGTAACTTATTAATAAGATATTTGAAACACAAGTGGGACCTACTTCCAGGAGCGTGACAACACCAGTGTATGTGTGCTACGGCTTCTGACCAATCATAGCATTTGTGTTTGTTTGCATCAGGTTTATTCTTATAATGAACATATTATAGGCTGAAGCATTCTAAATTCAAGTAAGTGTCGTGCAGGAAGCATATCAGACTAACACAGGTTCTGTAATCTCAGTCTTAACAGCTGTGAAAATAGCCGCTAACGAGTAGTTTTTGGTGCACTGGACAACAGCCTTCAATACGTAATCTATACTCGATAAATATCAACAGGAAATTTTCTTCGAAATAGTAATATTACCAAAGCTGAAGATCAACACGGACAATAGGCTATCTCATATGTCGCTGACAGAAATGGCATTCTTCATACAAGAGACTGAAGTGACCCAACATTAAAGTCGGGTAATAACGGCGTAAAGGTACATGGTCGTAAACAGGCACAGGGAATAACTGATACGTTAACTTTTAGCCACAACAACATATCAAGAGGCTTTATCAAGACAATGCGACCGATACAGGAAAAGCCATAGCACACGCAACATTTGCTAACGGTTGACGATAGTAAGGACGTAACCGCGGAAACGCATCTCTTCAGTTGGTTCACAATGTCCCAGCAAGACAGTAGTGTTCCAGATCCTGCTTCGACGGTGCAGAAGATGGCATATTACGTGCTTGGCGTCAGTACGAAAAGATAAGTAATATGTCCGATGCAGTCCCATGTAATGCGCGTATGAGGACGAATTACATGTAAGTTACATAACTAAAAGCTTGCGTCGTTTCATACACAAGATAGTAACACGATTCGTGTTACAACCGACACAACGTTGTAAGCGACTTTCAACGCTATAATCAACGATACAGTTTATTCTAAGGTAGGAGCAAAGATGCAGCATTGCACTTTCTATAGATCTAGCCTCTTTGCTTGCGAATGAGTGTCGGGATTGAAAATACATGTGAAAAGTAGTGTGATTCCGAATGCTTCATGACGGATATCTTACAAATTCGTATTATTTACAGATTCCAAAGAACTAAAAATACATTAACTTCAGGGCCTATCCTCCTGACATTAATAATTTATTGAGACCCGAATATCTTGTAGTCAAGTCCCGCCACGTTACCTGACATTTGGGTTTGCTTTTTTTATCAGCAGATTCTGGGTGACAGTTTATTATTGTGGTGCACGCAATGATAAATTTCTCTGCTCGGAATGGTACGAACGTTTGTGTTTCACTTTCTAAAAGCAAATCTCAATATCCACGTTTTATACGTTGACGTGGCATTGGCAACAACCACAAAATTGTTACAATGTAAGTACTGTATTCCGTAGAACGTAAAATCATTTTGACTTTTTTCCAATCATATCAATCATCACCGAACGGCTTATACTTTCAACTACGCTACGACAGATAACTTGTTTTTATTTGAATATTGGAAACAAAATTGCAATTTACTATCGAAAGACGCGAGAAATTCTGAATGATTTTGTTTTCATCCAAAAATTTCTGTCAGCAAAAAATAAAAAAATATACAAAAAATTGTTGAATGCAATCGTACTGTACAGTATATCCAGACTCAGGAGGAGACTACACACCAGTCGTACTTTATTTATGTTTTACTTTTTGGTACATGAAGTACCAAAACCCAAACAGTCGGTGCAACTCTAAAAAATTCTCAAGGAAATCGTCTCCTAAGTTTCCCGAGCATCTTCAGTACATTAAATCTGGTTCATGTGCCCTGTGTTAGAATGCTCGCTTGAAATGTGGCAACTTATGTTCGAGCCCTGGCCAACGTAATTTTCAAACAACGTATATTTTCAAACAAAAGTGCATGCCCTGTGAGCATTTACGTGATGCGTAAAATATATAAAGAAGAAAATATGTAGTTTGTATTTATTAACTGAAATTATTAACTGCTAAAGTCACAATAAAAGACACAATAAGAAAATTATCTTCGGAGTATCTAATTTAAAACAGAATGGAAGAGACCAATAAGACAGAGTTTCTCCTTGTGGATAGGTCTGCACGTCCGCTGGTCATTTTCAATAAAAACGTTTGTGGTTTCTGATTGAGCTGTTGTGTTAAGTGTCAAAACTAATGGTCACAAATACCAAGGAATTTCGTTTAAACTGTCGTGTGGTTCGGTTTCTCATAATTATCATTTGAAGACTAAACTGGATGAACCATAGTTCCTTTGTAGATATTTGGCGTTCCAAGCTATATAGAGGGTGAGTCGGGAGGAAAGGTACATGCATTGAGAGGTGATAGCATTAATGATTCAGAATAAAAAAACTTCGTATTGGCAAATGCAATGTTCCAAATGGTTTCCGAGATAGAACAGACGTAATATCACTTTTGTACGATTTATGGAATCACTCGAAAGCCGCACCCTACTGCAAAACATGTCGCAGTACAAATTTAAACTACATTCAGTTTCCTACAAGAAAAGGACTTATTCATATTTCTTTAAAACTTCAGTTTGCGTAAAGACAGCGCGAGGATACTGAAAAACTGACACTGCGCGACGCGCATGCGCTGTAGCTTAGGTACTCTTTGTAGCCGAATTTGAAGTACTTTCCCGTCCTGATGAAACACAAGTGTCCTGTATCAAACTTTTCGTCTCAGCTTCCTCTACACTACCATCGTACGTTGTGCATATTAACGATGTTTGAATAACACAGGAAATAACTAACAAGGTATTATTACATACATTCTATCTCGGAAACCATTCGCAATAGGGCATATTTCCATAAGAAGCTTTTTGTTCAGAATCACCCCTCAAAGCCTGTACCTTTCCTCCTGACTCACCCTGTATATGAACACAAACTGCCTGTAGATACATTAACGGAAAACCTACTGGTTACGTGCAGTGGATCATGAATCGCTTATACATGATAATTGTTACAGTATTATTCTTGCATTCGATTCTGTCAAAGAAGCTGGAAGTGAAACAACCTGACAGATTACAAGTGTGTGCCGGATCAAGACTCGAACATAGGACCTTTGCCTTTCACGAACAAGTGCAATACTGGCACACCTACGCAATCACGACCGACAATCTGTCCTCACAGTTTCACTTCTACCAGTACTGCGTCTAGAACTGGTTTATTAGACCAGAAATGATAATCATCCGTCATTTAAAACTAAATTATTCGAAATAGAGGATGAAATTGCCAAAGTGTACTTGTCCAACACCCTTATGGTTTTTTGTCAAGAAAAAAAGCCACATGACAGAAATACGCTATTTCTGCCATTCGGATCTATACTCGATCTCTGTTCGCACATGACTGTTTGCACGGTTTTTGTTTTTTTTCCGCATTTCTTCATACATCTAGGCCAATATAACTCACATCTCTGCAGCCAGAGTTATATAAATATATCACACTTTCGGAAAATTTTCTCTCTTGTATTTTTAATAAACCGATACCACCTAGAGACATAACTAGACATACGACTGAGGATCTTCGTTCCATGTAGTATCCGCATAATCCACAGACTAACTGTAAAGTATTTCTAACCACAATGCAGCAAGCAGGATTTTTTTCTTATTCTTATTCGTAATAATAATATCCGTTACTCGGATTGATACTTCATAAGAACGATTGCTGAACGTCAATCAACAGATTTTGGTGAGAGCTTTCCACAACGATGAATTCTATTCAGAAAATTTCGTTTCTTATAATGTTGCGAAACACTTCTCATTGCATTCCATGTCGTTGTCCCAGGTGGTAAGTACCGCTGCCGAATGCACCGCCATTTCACCAACACGGCCTGTGCAGAAGCTGTCGTAATAATGAACAGAATAAAGCTGATAGCATTTCTTAGCACATCGCTGCAGTGACACCTTTTTACTGTTCTTATTATTTAATTTTATATGAAACTAAATGTGGAGCAAATGTTTTCTTGCGAGTTTTCGAAACCTTTGACTGCTTTTGATAAGATACAATACATTGTAATGTAGCCTAATACTACACACTCATTTCATTCCACGTCTCTTTTCCAGGTGATGCGAGCTCATACCGAGTGCAAAGCCATTCCACCTACCTGACCTGCACTTGATTGATACGTGGAAGTGCTATTGGTGGTGGTTGGTTGGTTGAGGGATGAAAGGGACCAAACTGCAGAGGTCATCGGTCCCTTTTTCCAATGGTGTATAGTGAGTATTTCTGTTGTGCAGAGCACGCAAATAAAATGTAAACTGCGAGTATAAAAGCAGTGTGCAGCCCTGCCACCCAAATACCGGTATGTATTGAAATACAAAAAACTTATGTATCCTATGTACAGACATCTAAGATGCTACTACATCTCCACTTGTCATATAATTAGCTTGATTAGTAGTTAACTGGAAAATTATAGAGAGCACTTATTATCATTTCTGATCTGCAGGGAAACTGTAGTATACAGTTAATCGTACTCATCAAATAGAAGCTTACTAAAGCCTAATTTAATTAAGACCAGCAGTAAATAATAATTCAGTCTGTTTATGCAGTACAATGTATGAGTCACAACGTATCCTTTACTCCGGCTGTAAAAGGAAAGATATTTTGCGACTAAGGAATCGGTACAAACTGATATGTTGAAGTTATTATTTTTTTATACTTTCATACTCTACCGCAGAGAGTAATGTGGGTCGTCTACAGTAGGAACACAGAACCCAGATCTTGTCAGCCAAATGGCAGCTGACTTGGTAGTAAATGAGACGGTTCCAAATCTGGGAGTATTTGGGAAGGTTTTCCATATTTTAATATGCCTCAAAACTTCTCGAAATACTTGTTTGCAAGTGAGGAACAGGAAAAAATTTTAATTTATTTTTGTGTGTGTGTGTGTGTGTGTGTGTGTGTGTGTGTGGTTTGAGGTTTTCGGGCGCTAAACAGCGTGGTCATCAGCGCCCAAACGCATAGAAACAGGAATTTTATCGACTATGTCATTTTCTTAGTCAAAATTTCAATAGTCTGGAGCATGATGGAATACCTGCCTAGTTTTGTAACTCAATAATCTTGATGATCATCTCACCATGTGCAGTGTACCTGTAACACTCATCAGGGTAGTTACCGACTTGCCTTGATACTCTGATATTTTTTGCTGGTGCATGAAAATTAAAATGGCTACAGTCTTGTTCTCGGAAGCTTGTCTCGGTTATAAGCTATTGCATTCACTTCGCCGTTATTCCACATGAGAAAGGCGCCTGGCCACATTAAGCCCTCTGAGTATTTCATAGGTGGAAGGTCTGCGCGGTGATACTGACAGTGAAGTCCAGGCAGAGGTAACGAACTGCGGATACTTCAGCTGCGCAAACGATGGTCAGTAGAACAGTAATATAAACATAAATTCGCATACCTTAGTTACATTACACTCTATATGTTCTTTGGTGATATGTCAAAGGCTGGTTCGTTGTGTCTCATTCAAATGTGCACCTGAAATATCGAGATGCATGTTTGTACCCTTTATTTCCAAAACCAGAATCTTTGATTATAAATTAAACAAAATAACTTGAAATTACTTTGTTCACATAATTCATTTCATCTATTGTCTCCATATGTTTTCTCATTTCAAGTTATAAAGACATCATATTTTCATTAATCTTTCTCAAACTCTTGATTCCCCAGAATTCACAAAAGCCAATTCACCTGCACGTATGACTGCATTGCTGTTCTGGAAACGTGTCACTTCATGCCTCAACGATTACTTCCACAATGGGATGCATTGTTCACGCTGCGTAAAACTAATAATGACAGATATCTGTATTTGTTGAGGCGTTCACGCGCATGTGCTTTTTACAACTTCACTACTTCTCAGGCTTGAACATGAACTTCCGCAGTAATGTACTGTTCTGTAAGCAGGCAGTGGTGGTAGTTCAGCAACACCGACGTTTATCTGTGACTGAGAAAATCAGCGAGGTGTCTACCATAGGATGTCCACTGAGACACGTAACTACCAAATCAATTTTCATTAACCCTCTCCACTTACGTCGCAAAATACAAATGCCTGTCCAAACTGGTCCTCGTTTTTTAATAATTTATCAGGGATATTGATGACCAGTGACTCTGAACAGTTAAAAAGCTGGGGTGCCAAAATGCTTCAAAAATTAAGGCTGTGGAAATACATTACCACAAAACGTAATAGATCAAATATTTTTCATACAAGTAAACGGATGTAATGTATCAATATTTCGAGTAACAAAAGCGCATCCCTAATAACAGAACCACAACACTAATGGGTGATTTAAGTCCTTGAATGGGAAACAATACTTAAATCCAAATACTTGTCTATGATTACCTCGCCACTTACGTTGAAAATTATTTCAGATTCTCATCAGCAGATTTGTCCTATGACTGAAGCCCAATAATAGTGCATTTCATTTATTACTATTGAAAGCCTTCTTTTTTACCTGCCTAGCTAAAAGTAGTGGCTTTTAGTCATTAAAATCCTTCGCACGTGTTTAGGGAACTAAGTCAAGTAATCTACATCTACATCTACATCTATACTCCGCGAGCCACCTTACGGTGTGTGGCGGAGGGTACTTATTGTACCACTATCTGATCCCCCCTTCCCTGTTCCATTCACGAATTGTGCGTGGGAAGAACGACTGCTTGTAAGTCTCCGTATTTGCTCTAATTTCTCGGATCTTTTCGTTGTGATCATTACGCGAGATATATGTGGGCAATAGTAATATGTTGCCCATCTCTTCCCGGAATGTGCTCTCTCGTAATTTCGACAATAAACCTCTCCGTATTGCGTAACGCCTTTCTTGAAGTGTCCGCCACTGGAGCTTGTTCAGCATCTCCGTAACGCTCTCGCGCTGACTAAATGTCCCCATGACGAATCGCGCTGCTTTTCGCTGGATCATGTCTATCTCTTCTATTAATCCAACCTGGTAAGGGTCCCATACTGATGAGCAATACTCAAGAATCGGACGAACAAGCGTTTTGTAAGCTACTTCTTTCGTCGATGAGTCACATTTTCTTAGAATTCTTCCTATGAATCTCAACCTGGCGCCTGCTTTTCCCACTATTTGTTTTATGTGATCATTCCACTTCAGATCGCTCCGGATAGTAACTCCTAAGTATTTTACGGTCGTTACCGCTTCCAATGATTTACCACCTATGGCATAGTCGTACTGGAATGGATTTCTGCCCCTATGTATGCGCATTATATTACATTTATCTACGTTTAGGGAAAGCTGCCAGCTGTCGCACCATGCATTAATCCTCTGCAGGTCCTCCTGGAGTACGTACGAGTCTTCTGATGTTGCTACTTTCTTGCAGACAACCGTGTCATCTGCAAATAGCCTCACGGAGCTACCGATGTTGTCAACTAAGTCATTTATGTATATTGTAAACAATAAAGGTCCTATCACGCTTCCCTGCGGTACTCCCGAAATTACCTGTACATCTGCAGATTCTGAACCGTTAAGAATGACATGTTGTGTTCTTTCTTCTAGGAAATCCTGAATCCAATCACAAACCTGGTCCGATATTCCGTAAGCTCGTATTTTTTTCACTAAACGTAAGTGCGGAACCGTATCAAATGCCTTCCTGAAGTCCAGGAATACGGCATCAATCTGCTCGCCAGTGTCTACGGCACTGTGAATTTCTTGGGCAAATAGGGCGAGCTGAGTTTCACATGATCTCTGTTTGCGGAATCCATGTTGGTTATGATGAAGGAGATTTGTATTATCTAAGAACGTCATAATACGAGAACACAAAACATGTTCCATTATTCTACAACAGACTGACGTAAGCGGAATAGGCCTATAATTATTCGCATCTGATTTATGACCCTTCTTGAAAATGGGAACGACCTGCGCTTTCTTCCAGTCGTTAGGTACTTTACGTTCTTCCAGCGATCTACGATAAATTGCTGATAGAAAGGGGGCAAGTTCTTTAGCATAATCACTGTAGAATCTTAAGGGTATCTCGTCTGGTCCGGATGCTTTTCCGCTACTAAGTGATAGCAGTTGTTTTTCAATTCCGATATCGTTTATTTCAATATTTTCCATTTTGGCGTCCGTGCGACGGCTGAAGTCAGGGACCGTGTTACGATTTTCCGCAGTGAAACAGTTTCGGAACACTGAATTCAGTATTTCTGCCTTTCTTCGGTCGTCCTCTGTTTCGGTGCCATCGTGGTCAACGAAATGTGTGTGAAATTTTATGGGACTTAACTGCTAAGGTCATCAGTCCCAAAGCTTACACACTACTTAACCTAAATTATTCTAAGGACAAACACACACAACCATGACCGAGGGAGGACTCGAATCTCCGCCGGGACCAGCCGCACAGTCCATGAGTGTAACGCCCTAGACCGCTCGGCTAATTCCGTGCGGCTCAAGTGATCCATACTGTTGTGTCAGCAGAACGAGCTGTGTCAGCTACCTGCCATCCTTAACGCTGACAAATTAATTATTTTTAAACCGACAGAGCATCAGCATAACTTCTGAGTGTCACATACGAGCTGTCTGCGTATTCAGTTAACTACAGATTCCTTGAAAATACAGTGAATAGGAAAATGTAAAAGAATTATTTTGATTGAAGGACAAATAGTAAGCATATTGGTGGTGAAAATTTTCGTGAATTATCTGTTGCCAGCCTCACCCTGAATTCAGAAGTTGCAGTTCTTGCCTTTGGCGTAATTTATAATGGACAGGATGAAATAACATAAGCAAACACATATTAATTTGCGAGATATTTCCTCTCATAAAGTGTAACAGTTTAGACATATTGATTTTAGTAGTGTGTACAGAAGGGAACAAGAAAAACAAATGCAGAGTGATTATCGCAGTTGAGTTACTGTTACTGTAATACAAGAAAGAGAAAGGATGTGAATTAGTGAATATATGATGATCTAACATGAAACAAATCCATATAACCATTACTTCCTTGTGAATGTCAAATGCTTAGTGTCAACAGAAGATGAATGTATTAAGGAGCTAGGTTCCTTGAACCTTTGGTTGGTTGTTTGATTTGGGGGAGAGGTTCAAACAAGGAGCTCATTGGTGCGTGTGTGTGGTTCCCATCGGCTGAGGGAAGGATGAGGAAGGAAGTTGGCCGTGCCCTTTCAGATGAACCATTCCGGCATTTGCATGAAGTGATTTAGGGAAATCAAGGAAAACCTAAATCAGGATGGCCGGACGCGGATTTTCACCGTCGCGTGTGTGTGTGTGTGTGTGTGTGTGTGTGTGTGTGGTTTGAGGTTTTAGGGCGCTAAACAGCGTGGTAATCAGCGCCCAAACGCATAGAAACAGGAACACATGCGGTGAAGGGACGAAGACGGACAGCGAACAAGGAGAACGGCTAAAAGACAATGCACCGTCGTCCACCTGAACGCGACTCCGTGTGTGTGTGTGTGTGTGTGGGTTGAGGTTTTCGGGCGCTAAACAGCGTGGTCATCAGCGCCCAAACGCATAGAAACAGGAACACATGCGGTGAAGGGACGAAGACGGACAGCGAACAAGGAGAACGGCTAAAAGACAATGCACCGTCGTCCACCTGAACGCGACTCCATTGTGATAACCACTGCGCCACCCTGCTCGGTACCTTGAATTCTTATCAGATTTAAAAGTACTGTATGTCGCCGCCCTTTAGTTAGCACTAAGTCGCAGGAGATATACTGTATGAACATGCTCGAACAGCACCCCAATACGTAGGTGAAAAGCAACGTCGGGCAATGTAGCTCACTCTCGTAGTATTACAATAAGTTATCCTGGCAAGACTTTGCCTTCACTCAACGACGTAGTCTGTGTAACTTGAAATAATCGTCTACACTAACACGACTACGTCACCTAAGATTTGATACTCAGCTTCTCACGCTATAAATCACGTTACAGCTCGCTACGACATCGCTATGTAATAAAGGATAGACACAATAACACTTTTCGTGGTATAAAGGGGTTAGTGGTAGCTACATGGATATCAGTTACAGCAACGCATCTATCAGTGTTTATTAAGTTCGAAAGATGAACTGCCAACAAAGCTTGCATCAATCACCAGAAAAATACTAAACGCGAGCGTCTACAGATTGTAGTAATGATATATTTACTTTGTCAACACGGCAACGTATAGCGAAGCTTATTCTGTGTACTCGGAGAACACAACTAAACACTTTCTCAACATCGTAGGCATTAAAACGATAGCTGGCGTACATAACTGACGAATACGTTATGTGAATCAGTTCCCTCTTGTACTTGCGCCTCCTTTAAAGCTTCAACGAATAATTTTATACACACTCAGTCGGAACGAACATTATAAATTTTGACGTAAATTCAAGAATACGTTCACAAGACAAGGATATAATTTAATATTGTTTATATCTTGTTGTCAATCAGCGATAACCTCTGTAAGTAGCGCCTTGCTACAACAATATCCTTGACTCCATTGAAATTTTATCTTGATAACCTATTTCGTTAACCTTAACATTTCAGAATTAAATGGAATATCTTTTCAATAAAACGAAAACTTGCTTTTCCCATCTAAATAAAGATTAACTGTCTTTCTTTCTGCAGCGAGTTATTACCTGTAAAATACTGTTCCTTCTTCATTAATTTCTTTGACTTTCCTTTTACCAATATTGCAGTCTTTTACTTTATTGGCCTTTGGATTTACTTTAGTACGAAAAGATGCAATGAAGCACAAAAAAAAAGAACGGGTATAGGGATTCATATTCAAATACAGAGATATGTAAACAGGTAGAACACGGCACTGTGGTCGGCAACGCCTATATAAGACAAGTATCTGGGGCAGTTGATAGATCGGTTATTGTTGCTACAATGGCAGGTTATCGACATTTAACTGGGTTTGAACGTGGTGTTATAGTCAGATCACGAGCGATGGGACACAGCATCTCCGAGGTATTGATGACATGGGGATTTTCCCGTAGGACCATTTCACTAGTGTACCGTGAATATCAGGAATGCGGTAAAACATCAAATCTCCGACATCGCTGCTACCGGAAAAAGACCCTGCAAGAACGGGACCAACGCCAACTGAAGAGAACAGTTCAGCGTGACAGAAGTGCAACGTTTCCACAAATTGCTGTCTATTTCAATGGCCTAGGGCGTCTTGTCACGGTTCGCGCGGCTGCCCCTGTCGTAGGTTCGAGTCCTCCCTCGGGCATGGGTGTATGTGTTGTCCTTAGCGTAAGTTAGTTTAAGTTAGATTAAGTAGTGCATAAGCCTAGGGACCGATGACCTCAGCAGTTTGGTCCCAAAGTTCTTACCACAAATTTTCAATTTTTTGAATGCTGGGCTATCGACAAGTGTCAGAGTGCGAACCATTCAACGAAACGTCTTCGTTATGGACATTCGATGTCTTAGGCCCACTCGTGTACCCTGGATGACTGAACGACACAAAGTCTTACGCTTCGCCAGGCCCCGTCAACACCGACATTGGACTGTTGATGAATGGAAACATGTTGCCTGGTCGGACGAGTCTCATTTCAAATTGTATCGAACGGACAGTGCGACACCCCACACGTCCATTATTGCTACAGAGTGGCTCCAGGAACACTTCTGAGTTTAAAATCATCCGCTGGTCCCCAACCTGCCCAGACGTGAACATTATTGAACATATCTGGAATTCCGTGCAACGTGCTGTTCGGAACAGATCTGCACCCTCTCATACGGATTTATTGACAGCCCTTCAGAATTAATGGTGTTAATTTCCACCAGCACTACCTCAGACATTAGTCGAGTCCATGCCATGTCGTGTTGCGACACTTCTGCGTGCTCGAGGGGGCTCTTCACGACATTAAGCACGTGTACCAGGTCTTCGGTGTATATTCAAGTAATTAGTCTGCTTTGAAATGAGCCTCTGAGTATGTTTTGCAATAGTTTGGGGATAATGGACAAAACGGGTACTGAGTTTTTCAGTTTACAACAGTTAATTCTTTATTTCTGGCAATTAATTGTGTACAGCTGCTAGTCAGCGTTTTACAGTACGAGTGCTGGTGTTCTTTTCCGGACACCACTACGAGGAAATGTAATCAAAAATTTAAACAAAAACCTAAATGTCATCCCCACTTTTCAAACTTTAAATAATCAAACAATTCGGGCTGAAGACGGCATGGCGAATTGCAATTCAATAGCAGCACATCCCGTGGTTAATTATGTGCTATTATTGAGATGTAGTGCAAAGTTGGCGATCCTGTGGTCTAGGATGCGCCAGTATTGAAACGTAGTACAAGTACAAAATTGTCAAACATACTCATTTTAAAGTCGAGATGGCGCAAAGTATGTAAAAATATAGGTATTATATTGCAGGGTATGGAATGAAAATATTAATTATACACGTTTGATAACAACATATTTGTCTCTACTTTACGTAAAATGTGTAACTTGCAGTATTTCCTTGTACTATAAAGGGTGCTGCTCGGAGGTACCCAGATGCTCTGAATTTTTTCTGCCAAAATTTTCTAGAAAATCACTTGCAGCAACACTTGCCTATATGCAAAGTTTGAACGAACCCACAAATTAATTACTACCAAAATCTAATTTCTTTTCTCATTTCAAAAGGTTGGCAGGAAGGAAACAGCAAGAATAAACAGATGACTATATATTTTACAAGCATGACTTGCATTTTTATGAAGTTGACGATATAAAATTTGCTCGGCGATTTCAAGAGTACTGACCTAATGTCTAAGTACTTTGCGTTGTACCTACAACTCTCACATTCAGTCAGCACAACGTGAAATGCATGTGGCTTCATAAGACACACATAGGCACTAAAACTTATAGTGCACTCGTCGATGAGAGTAAACAGTGTTATCACTATCTCTAATCTCGTCTGATATCAAGGTCAGTCAAACATTCTAGTGAACTAACAATAATTATTTTTGACGTCTATGACGCTTGTCTGAATCACAGTGTGCTCTCTATAAAATGTCTACAAAAACGAGCGAACAATGCAAAATGTGCAGTGTTAATGTAGTGTATTATAATGTTTACCTTAAATATTACACTGTTATTTTCCACACACAATCGCCATATTGGTGGTTCAATCACAGTTATGAACCATAAAGTGTATTATTTCCATGGGAAGACTCATGTCGTATATGAAAAATAGCATAGAGCTCGCTTTAGAAGTTAAGCCTAAAATACCGAAGTCATCCTAACGAAGATAAAGCACTAAGTAAACACACAAGCAAATAGTCATTTTGAGTCTAATTAATTGAGTCTACTCATTCAGTAACACTCTGTATTTCAGCACCAGTTTAGGAAGGATGAAGATAATGCATCATATAACACACTGCAATTATTATAAATGATTGGACTTCGTCGAGGCTACGTCTGAAATAAACACGATTGCAGTCTGTGATACGTGTAATCATCACAAATATTTGACAAAAACACTCAATGTAAAACTCCACAATTACACACAACATATTAGGAAGGAAGGAATAAGGTGCTTCATTATGATATATTACTTAAAGTGGAAAACGAGTGCTATGTTTAAACACACGACATGACAAAGGACGGAGACAGAGGTGTAACAGGACAAAGAAAATGCCAGACCTGATATTTCAAACCAAAATCTTCTTTAAAATTAGTTATCGTTTATAGAGTAGGAAAGCAAAAACACACACACACACATCGAATCTACTGTCATAAAAGTATAATCATACATCACTGTGGTAATTAGCTCAGACTGAAATTTATCGAAATATGGAAGATTTCGTACAGTTTACAACCACACTGGACCTTCAGATTAATTTTTCCTCGCGTAAATGTCTGCATTACATACTACAACACGCTTTAGATAGTTTGTCGAAGTATGCGTAACAAAGTAGTGTCACTCAAATTATTCTCGGAAAAGAGAGATGGCTGAAAGACGAAATAGAAAGCTCCAAAATATTTAGTGAGGCATGGAACGTATATCGAAACGACAGATTTGACGCCTTAGGAGGGAAAATGTTCATTGTTGTCGACAGAAATGTTGTGTGCTTCGAGCTCTAAATTGCGTGTGATTGTGAAGTTATCGAGGCACGAGTACAAGGCCTATGTGAACTCAAGTTAATTTTCGAATGTGTTCCGAGCCAAGTGATTCTGCTGTAACTGCTGTATTATCATTCAAGGAAGGTCTACACTCAGTAGCGAAGAAATACTGAGATCATAGAGCATTAGCTGAACCCGACTTTAATCTACCGTATATACTCTCGGACGTCTATGGGTTTACTGCAGATGGTACAGACAGATAGTCTGGTGTAGCACTTTTGAACACATTTCTTCCAAACTGCCATAATGAGCTAATTGGACAACTCACACGAAATTGGAATATTTCAGACCTTTAGCTACAAACAGGTCAGGTTTTATCGACAGTATCATTATAGAGATAGAAGTCATGACGTCATCGTAGTATCATCGTAGCGACGTCGTCACTGAAGTTAATGAATCCGTCAAGATGACTAGGAGATAGGACTAGGAGATAGGAAAATCAGATAAGCGGTTGTTAGCGTCCCAAGTGAATGGACATCATTTAGCTGCAGTATGACAGACGTAGTCCGATTATGGGCAAAGTTTAAGCTGATTGTAAATTGCTCTGGAGACGGATGTGCCAAGTAAATGGATTAAGGGCGGAAAAGACCATCTGTGGTCGAATAATCAAATTCGGAATATGGTGAGAAAACAAAGATTGTTGCAATCTGTACAAAATTGAACAAGCGGATAACGACAGGCAAAAGTTAGTTGAGTTCGTCCGTCTGCAAAAAGATCGATGCGCGAATCTTACAACTATCTCAGCAAAAGACTTTGCCGAGAACCCGACATAACGTTGGTCACATGTAATATCACTAAACAGGTCGTAGGCTTCTCACTCGTTAAATAGCCTGGGGTGGCAACAGAAGATTCCTAAAGTAAAGCTGAAGCTTTAAATTTCACGTTTAAGAAATCTTCTCGTAGGGGAAGAGCACAAACATTCACTAAACTACGCATATTTGTAATACAAATATCAGGTTCTATTAAACCACTGTTCTGTCCCATAAATTCATGAAGGTAAGAGAAGAAAATCTACCGAAATTCGTTTTTGTATAATGTTTTATGAATAAATTAGAAATAAGTATACTAGTGAATTTGTGATACCGCACGTTTCTGTTGTTTTGCAGCCTTATTCTGCATATTTAGTGATATAGGGCTGCATGACTGCACGCACATTTTACGATTTCATAGTGCATGAAAATCCAGTCTATAATGATAACACGTGAACTTTTCTCAGGTCAGGGTAGATACTAACAAAATCTCAGTTGTCGTTCAATGATGTCCCATGTCCATCTTTTGGGTTTCATCAATAACAGACGAGGAATTAAACACGCTGCTGTCTGTTCCAGCATTCTAGTCCAAGAATTAACTTGTACTACGTAAATATTAACAAGTCAGAGCCATGTATTTATGACACAATATTTATTTAGATAACATCTGAAGTGCACAGTGACAACAGGCATCAGCCATGCTTTCCCATTGATCAGAACCTACTTATCGAAGACTTTCACAAAAATAAAAGAGCTGTATGACTTCTTGACCTCCCTCAACATCAATTCACTCTGAACGGCTTTCTCGCATCTCTGAACTACTTTCTCGCATCTTTGAAAAATCTAGTACTGATATGTCTCACCCACCAATTTATGGGATGCAAGATGACAGAAAAGTACAAGTATATTACTTCATAGTGGAATTAAGTGGCTTTCAGCCTTGGTTATCTAATTTTATATTTGTCTTAAATCAAAAGAGGCTTTCATTTGTATATTCCGTTAGTTGAAAGGTTAACTATGTGATCAAAAGTAACCGGACACTTGGCTGAAAATGACTTACAAGTTCGTGGCGCCCTTCATCGGTAACGCTGGAATTCAATATGGTGTTGGCCCAGCCTTAGATTTGATGACAGCTTCCACTCTCGCAGGCAAATGTTCAGTCAGGTTCTGGAAGGCTTCTTGGGGAATGGCAACCCATTCTTCACAGTGTGCTGCACTAAGAAGTATCGATGTCAGTCGGTGAGGCCTGGTACGAAGTCGACGTTCCAAAACATCCCTGAGGTGTTTATAGGATTCAGGTCAGGACTCTGCGCAGGCCAGTCCATTACAGGGATGTTATTGTCGTGTAAACACTCCACCACAAGCCGTGCATTATGAACAGTTGCTCGATAGTGTTGAAAGATGCAATCGCCATCCCCGAATTGCTCTTCAACAGTGGGAAGCAAGACGGTGTTTAAAAAATCAATGTAGGCCTGTGCTGTGATAGTGCCACGCAAAACAACAAGGGGTGCAAGGCCCCTCCATGAAAAACACGTACGCACCATAACACCACCGCGTTCGAATTTTACTGTTGGCACTACCCACGCTGGCGGATGTAGTTCACCGGGCATTCGTCATACCCACACCCTGCCATCGGAACGCCACATTGTGTACCGTGATTCGTCACTCCACACAATGTTTTTCCACTGTTCACTCGTTGAATGTTTATGCTCCTTACACCAAGCGAGGCCTCGTTTGGCATTTACCGGCGTGATGTGTGGCTTATGAGCAGCCACTCGACCAAGAAATCCACGTTTTCTCACCTCCCACCTAACTGTCATAGTTTCTGCAGTGGATCCTGATGCAGTTGGGAATTCCTGTGTGATGGTCTGGATAGATTTCTGCCTATTACACATTACAACTTCTGTCGGCGGTCTCTGTCACTCAACAGACGAGGTCGGGCTGTACCCTTTTTTGCTGTACGTGTCCCTTCGCGTTTCCACTTCATTATGACTCGGAACCAGTGGACCAAGGGTTGTTTAGGAGTGTGGAAATCTCGCGTACAACGTATGACTCAAGTGACACCCAGTCACACGACCATTTTCGAAGTCTGTGAGTTCCGCAGAGCGCCCCACTCTGCTCTCTCACGATGTCTAATGACTACTGAGGTCGCTGATATGTAGTACCTGGCAGTACGTGGCAGCACAATGCACCTAATATGAAAAACGTATGATTTTAGGGGTATTCGGATACTTTTGATCACATAGTGTATGTTAATGGGTCAGCAACCATGCTACAATCCACTATTCCTTTCCTAAATTGTGCTGTCATGTTAGCAAAACAAAATAAACATAATTTTCACTGAATTTAAAATATGATTCTTAATCATATACCAACAAAAATGCACACTTCCTTGGTTTCATTAGCCCCATGTAAAATGCTGCTACTTAGTAAGATCATGTGACAACCTTCGTTACTTTTATTAGACACAATATAAAATAAATGTGTCAGTCACATAAAATGTAACAGTAAACAAGACCTGTTTAGATGAGAAATAAGAAGCGAGATTTTGAAATACCAGCCTGCTTATATGGTTTTAATTTCGTAATGTTTTGGAGCAAAAAATTGTTTTAGATATGGAGTACAGTAGTCTATATGCACTGCCATCATTTGGCATGAGATTCGTTGAGCTTTTACGAATACTTGACCCATAACATTAAACAACTAGCTCTTATTTTTGCATTACGGCTTCTTAGTGTGGTGATAGCCCTCTTTTTCATTGTCTCATTTACTGTTCTTTCCAATTCTTCAGCTGACAAGGGGGTGTATGGAGAGAATTCAATCTATTTTTTTTTTTAAATTAGCCTTTTGGTTTTCTTGTTGAACATGATCACAAAGAAGAGAAACCAGTCAACGTACTTTGTAACAGTTCATCACCTTGTTAAAACTGGGTGTTTATTCAGTCCAAATGGCATGTTTTGATGAACAGTAGAACTGTGATAATTGTGAAATTTCTTACATAGTGATTAGTAAGAGTTTGATATTACTCATCTCAATGAAAGTCTGTCAGCTTTTGAATACGAACTGAGATTTATTGTCAGACATCATTGCTTCCATTTGACACATTGTGAAACTCCATCTAGATATATCTGGCTTCCAGTCAAAGGCAGCGTCCAAATTTAAGCCTTGTCCAATCCAAAATTCAAGTTTTCACTCATGTTGGAAACAAATATTGAACCATGACTGAGTGTCTCCTTCAGTGCCAAATATTAATATGTCTTGTGTCTTTGCTAGTTTGCTACTCTTTCCTGTGTCACCTCTAATACTCGAAACTGATAACTTTAATTAACAGATTTTTCTCAACTGTACATATTTTTTTAATTTATAAAACAAGTTGTTATTACCTTACACATATTTTGAGGAGTACCAAGCATGTGCCATACCCTGTGATGCATATTACTTGAATTCACATTATGCTGGTTTTGTTCTGTGTTCCATTAGCATGTCTAATTTTACCAAAGAACCAAAGTATTACTCTACTGACAAAAGGAAGAAACAAAGGTTCAAGTTAAATCTCCCATCGACAACTTTGTCATTAGAGATGGCTACTTCAGAGATGGCTAATTCACCAAGCCCCTTTGCAATTTTTCAGGCAAACATCTTCTCAGTCATTCTAAACGGAACAGTTTCCTCAACTAATTTTTACAGATTGCGTTCATGCCCCCCCCCCCCCTCCCCGTTTTCTCTAAAGCTAGGCACATTCAAGAACACATTTGGAATTCTTGCATTTCTAGCCTCAGAAGAGGATTTGTTGGCAAAGTACTTTTCAGTTCCAAAATTAAAAACTACTTTGTTTGTACCATGTAAGAGCTTCTGATTAAGAAGTTTTCACATAACTTAATCTTCTGATTACTAGGCTCTCCAGGTGTAAAGTTATCTCTGCATTACTAAATCAGATCTGCAGGATGGTATTTTCCCACTTCTGAGAAACATTTTACAGGTAATAAATGAAAAGCACTAGTTTGTTTTTGTTCTATAGTATTACTTTTATTGAGTTAACCGGTTTTTGACTTACAAGACTATCTCCAGACATTTAATGAGTATTGCCACGAAAGAAGTTACAATGCTTATAAACAACATTGGAAGAGAAGCAACATGTCTAAAATGAAACAGAAATATTGTAAGTAACATCTTTGAAAGTGTGGTGGTAATGCAATGTAAAAAGTAAAAAATTTAACAGTAAATAAATAAAAATGGAGTAGACAGGAAAAACTTAAGCACAAAATAGAAACAACATGTCCACATAACAGTTTCTTGACAAGGCTACTTCATGAGGTATAAAACATGGAGAGTGATACACAGACCAATAAAAAGAAGAAAGAATTATCAATGTAACTACAGAATATATATGAGAAACTTTAGCAATATCAGTAAGCTAAACAGATATGAATACATGCAGGAAATGGAGGAGTGTGAGGGAACATACAGTAAATGAAATCTTTGAGAGTGTGGTGGTACCGCATTTTAAAAGTTAAAAAGGCTGAAAAACACACAAATACAAAAGGAGTAAACAGAAAAAACATTAATATTATACGCAAAACTGTGACTATGTAACAGTTTGCATTAAATAAATATCCCAGCAAAATAAAAACAATAATTGATAAGATGCTACAAGAGGTATTAAACATGGAAAGTAATACAAGTAGCAGTTAAAAGAAAGTCTTAAGAATTGAAATTATAGTCTCTATAGAGTACACGGAATAGATCAATAAAATAAAAGGACTCAATGAATACTTAAAACCTTTCTCAAGCATATGCTCCTCTCCACCCTCCATCAGAAAAACAACTGTATGCTATGAGAGTAGATATTGAATATGCTCTAATGAAGGACACCACTGCAAAATGTTTAGTTGCCAATGCACTAAAGAAAGAAACCAGAATCGAGTGTAACATCCCACGGGATATTAACTTTCATACCCTCAAGTCCTTAAAACAGAAATTACAACAATACCTGGGTTTGTGACTATTACAGCGCCATCTATCACAAAGCGAAAAAAGTGATCCAACTAAAACATTCATTTTTTTACGTACCACACGAATATGTAATAAAAAATGGGGGTTTGTATTAAAAAAAACGCAGTTGATATCCACTTGAACTATGGCAGCGCCATATAGCTGGCCAACCATAGCGCCATCTAGTTTCCCCTTCCCCCTTCAAGTTAGACAAGTTTCGTTCTATGTAGTTTTTTCGTTTGACGCTTATTTCGTGAGATATTTGGCCCGGTCACGAGCAGTGGACCACCCTGTATATCATCAGACAGTGAATGAAGGTCCATCCCAAACTTTAGTGAGAGAACACTGTGACGGCAACTGCATGGAATGAACATTTCGATTCGGTCACTTTCCAAGAGGCCATTGCTCACACAAGCACATGTAGCCAAAAGCAGAGTTCATTAGGCTGGGTTTCTCAACACTTCCCCACACTGTTACATCATGACTGGCCTGAAAAATCTCCTGACTTGAACCCCGTAGAAAATATGTGGAACATATTGGAGCAGCAGATAAAATGCCGACATTAGCGTCACCGCAATTTGGTGGAACTAAGCGATCAAATTTGCAGCGAGTGGCTGATCCTGGAAGCGACATAGCTGCACAACATTGTGGACACACTTCCTCACAGAATCCAGGCGGTTATCAAGTCCAGGGCCCGAATTAGGTGGTATTAAATGATCCTTGCATTGATTTTTGTAGGGATGACTAATATTTTGTCCAACGAGCTTATCTAATAAATACAGAAATAAAACAGCATTAACTGGAAGTAAACGCCTTGTAAATGGTGATGTGTCATACAACAGCTAATCTTTTGGTGCGAGAAATGCTCCGTTATATAACCTGAAAGTGAAATTATTATTATGAAAATGTAGTATTGATATATTTCCTTAAGACTGCCCCTTCATAACTCTTTGACAGTGAAAGTAATGCCTTTAGACAACAGAATTACTATACGCTCTCATTCAATGTACAATATTCAGATTAGAAAGAAACCTTACAAATAAACAAATTCATACAATGGAGTCCAAAATCGAACTAACAAGACGAAATTTTGCAAGGTTACGTTTATTTTGCAACAAAACAGTAGAATCAGGTGATAGTAATCTAGGAACAGTTAAATAATACAGACTGTAAAGAACTGCAACGTTCATAAAGGTAGAGAAAAATCATCTTTGTTTTTCTCCCAACTAAGCAAATTTGCACACACATTCCGACAATTGGTTAATGTGCTCAGTATGGAGTGTGACCATCCTTTGGCAGCAAAACAGGTCTGATAACGACGGGGCATGCTGTGAATGATATCATTAGTCTCATGTTGAGGCACTAATGCCCATTCATCCTGCAGAGCTGCTCACAAGTCTTGGAATGTGGCGTGATGCACCCCGTCTCCCAGACATGCTCTATGGAATACAAATCGGGAGAGCGAGGAAGTCTCAGCTTATCGTCCATCAACACGGAATCTGGGCCCATAGCACGTCACAACAACCGCATATGAGGTTCCAAGATCTCGCCACGATACTTGAAAGCAGATAAACCTTGCCGATTCATCCGCATAAATTCATGAAGGGGTGTTCAGGTGGTCAACATAATCTCTGACCACACCATTAGGGATCCTCCTCGATACCGGTCTCTTTCCACAATGTTTGTGTCCTTACATCGTGTTCCACGTTCCCTCCAGATACTATCACCTGTTTGTATTGTCTTGTGGCCAAATAAATGCGACCTAGCAAAATTTCCGTTCGTTGCTTTAATTTTGTTCACCAGTGTAGGTACCAGTATACCTGATAAACAAATTGTTTGTATACCAGTATAAGGAACAGGTAGATAGCTATAGAAAAGATACATTATTTTCAGTGGACATCGTTTGCTCACAAAGTGCTATTCAGTGCGGTTTCGATTTCGTTAACGCTTATACAGCAGTGAAACCGTGGTTGTTTAATGGTGTTGTTTCGAATATCTACTCAAAGTACAAGAAATTACTGGCTGAAACAGACAATGCTACGACATTATAGAATGTAACACTCTCCCGTGTAAATTTTATTATATTGAATTCTTATATGTTATTTGTTTTTCCCTTTTATTCCTCAGTAATATGTTCAAATAATAACACAGAGTTGTGTATGAGAGAGAAGAAATGATTACTAGACAACACATGTCTGTATAGTAATTTTGATGTCTACAATACAGCGACACGTGAGTACACAAATGATGCATAACTTTTGACTCTAGAATAATTTTCTTAATACTATTAGCCAAAGGTAAATTCATGTACGCTATAATCTTCGACCTTCACAGAAAAAAATTAACTTGACATCACCATAATTATACGTAGAGATCTGAAATTATACTTGCAACGATCCGTGATCGTCAGTCACCAAATGTGGTCAGTGACTGAATACTGTCAGTGACCAATGAAGGCCAGTGATCAGTGATGGTCAGTGATCAGTGATGCTACGTGATAAGTGATGCTAAGTGATCAATGACTCTAAAACGGTTCAAATGGCTCTGAGCACTATGGGACTTAACTGCTGAGGTCATCAGTCCCCTAGAAGTTAGAACTACTTAAACCTAACTAACCTAACGACATCACACACATCCATGCCCGAGGCAGGATTCGAACCTGCGACCGTAGCGGTCGCGCAGTTCCAGACTGTATCGCCTAGAGCCGCTCGGCCACTCCGGCCGTCAATGACTCTCAGTGGTCAATAGATGTTACACCACAAGCATTCGCTGTTCACCATTCACCATCCATCATTCGACACTCAGTGTTCACCATTCAGCATTCAGCATTTAGTGTTCTAAGTTCAGTATTCAGTGCTTAGCATTACCATTTAGCTTTTACCGTTTTTTTGTGAAGAATTTACCATTTAATGATGGCCACTTAGGGTGGAAATGGTGGCGACGCTGAAAATGACATGCTCTGGTTTCATGGGGATACAGAGGAGGAGAGTGGTGCGTAAAACACAGAGTTGGTCTCTTTCGATCATCTTGGATTTATGAAACTGTGCTGGAAACAGGAGAGGGAATGATCAAAAACACATTATTAAATACTACGCTCTGATTCGTTGGAAGAAGAGAAGAGGGCGTAAAATTCACAACTGGTCCCCATTTCCATACAGAGAAAGGAAAAGAATCCGTTATAAGTTTGTGCAATACCGACCATCTTGTTTATTTTGTAATACCACAGCAAAATTGTTTGGAGATATGAAGTAGTAGGAGGAGGAGAAGCAGAACATGGTTTTTAGCTTTCCACTAACGCAATTGGGTATTTCAGGCATCTCACATTTTTCATTCGTTACTTCATTTCTAGTCCCGTGCTATAACTGGTTTAGAAATAGGAGGAGTGCAGGGGTTCAAATTTTCCACTTTCGCAGTTAGCCTATTTCCGCCATCTTGGCTTTTTAATACTGCGTTATTATTGGCTGGAGGTAAGGCTGATCACGTGATTGACTGTAGCAATAACTTGACTGACGAAGATGATGACACCGCTTGGTCAGTGACCTAAATGTCGCAGAATGAGCAATACTGACAAAGTGTGCCAGATATTGGGCGTGTATATATATTGTTATGTACATTAAAGACCATCCTCTTCACAGTGCAACGTAAGTTCTCAGTATGGATACATGCTCTAAAGTACCGAAGCATTCCGTCAAAACTCCCCTCTTCAAACCCTACGATATGAACCAGGAAAATAGGCGTTAATTACCTACATGACGCGTGCGAGTGACCAGGAGACTCCGACTGCAAAATGTTTCCACATTCTACACAGCCATTTTGCATAGTTGAAAACAACAGTGCAGCATTCACCGTCAATGACTGACCTCAGCAGTTAGACCCAGCTGCGTAAGGCTATGTACACATCATAGCGTTGCATCGGGCGTTGCAACGCGCGTCAGAGAAAGAGGCGTGTACACACGTACGGCGTTGACGCCGCGTTGAACTCCAGTTTAGCCATGGAAGTTGAAGAGGCAGCATGTCTTTGGATTATGCATCGCAGGCTTAAAGAACGGAGACGGAGGCAAAACCAGTACTGGGTACATCCGATTTTACGTGACAAATTAACTCACGGATCTTTTGTAACTCTGTACCCAAATCTAAGAAAACATGGGCCTAAGTTTTTTAATTACTTAAGAATGTCGATTGCGTGCTTTGACGAGTTATTGAACATAGTTCATGATGACCTGGCACCTAGTGGGAACTACGTTAGGGATAGTATTTCACCAGAAGAGAAACTCGTAATCACATTGAGGTAAGTTTATTTATAAACTGATATTACATGTACGGTATAAATTGTTGTATATAAAATAACAAATTGACAAGACATCAATTTAAAATTTTTTTTCTTTCTTAAAGTAAAGAAAATGCTTCAGTTTTAGTACAAATCCAATATTTCAGAACTGGGTGTACTTGGCCATGCTGCATACTGGAGAATGGTTGGTAGTGCACAGGTCCACGTGTCTCATTAATCGCAGTTGCGTTGTAGAAATCTAGGGCTCTTTGTATTGTTTCACGTAACTGAATTTTCGTTCTAATTTTACCGTGTTCAGGCACTTTCTTCAGCTCCTTGTACAGAGAGAGACAAAAGAGTTTGTCCTCATCTTCGTTATTTTTTTCTATTTCTCTTTGTTCTCTTAGCAAAATACTTTTATTTAAAATGTCCGAAAAATGTTTATCAACTGGATTTAACTTAATTTTTTTCTTTTTCATTGGGTTTTCGGTACTTTGTTCAGGCCTGTTCAAATCGTCAGTAGCAGCTATCTCCTCCTCCAAGATGACTGTGTCCTGGCCATGGTCATCAAGATTACTGGTAGTCTCCTTATTACTAACTGTATTTTCTAAAAATTGGAGCCGTGAGAATATATATAAGGAGTAGAGCTGCTTGTTCCAGATCCTGATATCTTGGTCTTCCTTCTTTTTAATTCTCTGGCAAAATTGTCACGCAGACTCTTCCATCTCTCTTGCAAAGTTGTAGTCAATTAGCACAGTAAAAAATTAACATGTTTTTTCCAGGTATCTGGCAACAGGATGTTCTTTTGCTGAACTTCATTACAATGACAGAGTAGGAAATTCAACCATAGGGAACAAAATCCGTCAAGTTTGCGCAGTAATATGGAACAAATTGAAAACAATTTGTATACCGCCTATGACATAAGACAAGTGGGAACAAGTTAGTAACGACTTTCTAAAGTATGCCAACTTTCCTAACTGCCTTGGAGCACTGGACTGTAAACATGTTCGTATTGTGCATACCAATGATTCATAGACCCTTTTTTACAACTACAAACATTTTCATTCAATTGTATTACTAGCTGTTTGTGATGCTAACGACCGTTTTTTGTTTGTGGATGTTGGTTCCAGTGGCAAAAGTAATGATTCATCAGTTTTCCAGGAATCAATATTTTACAAAAAAACTCATAGAAGGTACATTGAATATTCCACAGGCAAAACCAATTTCAAATGCGGACATTACACCATTGCCTCATGTTTTTGTATCAGATGATGCGTTCGGTCTGTCGAAACACATCATGTGTCCATACGTTGAAAAATTATTGCCTCATGTTAAAGGAGTTTTAAACTACTGATTGTCAAGATCTCGCAGGTATATTGAATGTACTTTCGGTATTATGGCAAACAAATGGAGAATATTTCATAGGCCTCTAAATGTCAGTTTAGAACTTGCAGAAAGTATAGTTTTGGTATGTTGTGTGTTGCATAACTATGTACGACAACGAGATGGGTACAGATATGAAGATACATTTTATAAGACGCCATTCGTTCATTTGTCTGGAGTAACTTCTCCACGGCCCAACATGTATGCAAAAGAAGTAAGGGACAAATTTGCTCGTTACTTCATCAGCGAAGGCAGGCTACCGTGGCAAGATAAAATGGTGTAAACAAGAGTGCAATTGCGAACACTTATGAGACAAGTATATGTTAATAATACAACATTACTTTGCCCATTAGAACAATACAGTGTAATTATGAACAATTAAAGATTTTTCTGTCATGCATTTCTCTGTAGATATTGTAATAGACATGTTAACAACTTTCTGTAAATAAAATTAAGATAACATAAATAAATAGCTTTAGTTACCTTTCACAGATATTACACCCAAATAGGCTTCGTCAGTAGTTACATATACAAATGTTTGTTTGTATGTTAATTATTCAATTTTACTCATAATTATTCGTATTATGCTCTATTATAAGTAATGCTATTAAATAGTAACTGCTTTAACTTACGACTAAATTTAGAGTCACAGGGTAAAACAGTTACTTATGTGTAACTGTACTAATCTACCGTGTAGTTTAACCTTAATATTAAAGTTGTCTCTCACCAAGAATTTTTTTCTGTTCCTCTGAACAACCCTCTTCAGCAAACAAATCAACCAAGTGCTGCCACGCTGATCTTTTTAATACTCTGTTCTTGTAGTCCCCATTTCCCATGTCACAGGACGACTTTTCACTTCTTCAATGAAGATCTCAGTGTCAAACGTACGTTCCTCCATGATGAGAGCACCAAAGCGCGCGCTAGACTGAATGCGTGTGTACACCCAAACCCACTATTAGGAACTCGAGGCGCGCGGCGGACACGCGATCCTCGAGGAACCTTCGAAACGTGCGTTACGACGCGGCGTCATTTCGAAGCACGCGTTGCTTGTGTACGCAGTCAACGGTTTATTGTTTTTCAACAGCGCGCGTTGTAACGCGCTGCCCATAACGCGCGTTGCAACGCTATCACGTGTACAAGGCCTAAGACTGACCGCGATGTCGCTTTCGCGGACGCCGCCTACCGAATGGCCAAAACCTGGGTTACAGAAACCGAAACTGTGTGTTCCCGGCTCCTCACCAACGTACGAAAGACTGTTGTAATAGTAGATATAGATAGTTTCGTACAGAACCTAACTTTACAGTATACGTCATAGGTAACAAGACGCGAACTAATTGAGTAATGAAAAATGCAAATGCGACACGGAACTTTCAGCGTTCGGTATGTGGTGCAGACCTCAAGATCTCCTGCTCTTGAGTTACGCCACGCCCCAGCGTTTTGTTGCGCCACTCGCATTACCCGGAATGGCCCCACAATTAGAGGGAGGAACTTGTGACTCTGAGACTCATTTATACAGTAACTTACGAGATATCAGTAAATGAACCAACAGCACTTGTAAACTCCTATTAAGATTCTCGGCAGCCCTTTGAATATGACAAAGACTACTCCACTACATCATTGGGTCGTAATTGTGAAAAAAAAAAAAAAAAAAAGCAGGCATACGAACAACCCGCTTAGACCTATCTAGCGGATATTGATTTTCATTACAAGCCCTGGCAGTAGCGTCATGGAGTCATTAAGTGATTCCTTTTAAAATCTATTGAAACTAGCGGATATACACTACGTGCTCCCTGCCGCCGTTGGATAAGCAGCTGCCAGCAGAAAGTCGTATACTCCTAGCTCACTTATTTGTTACATAGTTTAATTCTTAATTTCTTTGCGTTTTTTTGGTACTTGCATTGTTTAATTCATAAATTTTGGGCGTATTATAGTATTTGAGAGTTGTAGCATCGCGTTTTAGTACCTGAATAGTGTAAAATCGCGTAGTCTCCTTCCGCCGCCGAGTAGCGTGTCAGCTGTGCGCAAGTAGCAGCATTACTGCATTTACTAGGCAATCTTGTATTTTAATAACCGTTTAAATTTTGTGGCGATTTGTTTGTGGTCTCTGTAGATTAGTTCAGACGTTCTTTGCACAACAGTTTTTAGCATGGATAGGGACTGCAACTGCTGTGTTCGGACGCAGGCTGAGTTGGCATCCCTTCACTCCCAGCTTTGGGCAGTGTTGGCTTCAGTCACACAGCTTGAGGCTGTTGCCAATGGGCATCACTGTGGGGGTCCGGATGGGGGTTTGTCGGGGACGGCCAGCTCGTCCCACGCATCCCCCGATCGGACTACGGCTGTGGCTGCCCGGGATACTGCCCACATTGAGGCTGATCCCTCACCTGTGGTAGAGTGGGAGGTCGTCTCGAGGTGTGGCAGGGGGCGAAAGACATTCCGGAGGGCTGAACGGAAGGCCTCTCCAGTTTGTGTGACGAACCGGTTTCAGGCTCTGTCTCAGGCTGATACTGATCTTCTGCCGTACATGGCTGCTTGTCCTGTTCCAGAGGTTGCCCCTCCGTCTGCAAGATCCGGGCGGTCGCAGAGGGTGGGTTTACTGGTAGTTGGGAGCTCCAGCGTCAGGCGCGTAGTGGGGCCCCTTAGGGATATGACAGCAAGAGAGGGGAAGAAAACCAACGTCCACTCCGTGTGCATACCGGGAGGAGTCATTCCAGATGTGGAAAGGGTCCTTCCGGATGCCATGAAGGGTACAGGGTGCACCCATCTGCAGGTGGTCGCTCATGTCGGCACCAATGATGTGTGTCGCTATGGATCGAAGGAAATCCTCTCTGGCATCCGGCGGCTATCTGATTTGGTGAAGACTGCCAGTCACGCTAGCGGGATGAAAGCAGAGCTCACCATCTGCAGCAACGTCGACAGGACTGACTGCGGACCTTTGGTACAGAGCCGAGTGGAGGGTCTGAATCAGAGGCTGAGACGGTTCTGCGACCGTGTGGGCTGCAAATTCCTCGACTTGCGCCATATGGTGGTGGGGTTTCGGGTTCCGCTGGATAGGTCAGGAGTCCACTACACGCAGCAAGCGGCTACAGTGGTAGCAGGGGTTGTGTGGCGTGGACTGGGCGGTTTCTTAGGTTAGATGGCCTCGGGCAAGTACAGAAAGGGCAACAGCCTCAAAGGGTGCGTGGCAAAGTCAGGACATGCGGGGACCAAGCAGCAATCGGTATTGTAATTGTAAACTGTCGAAGCTGCATTGGTAAAGTTCCGGAACTTCAAGCGCTGATAGAAAGCACCGAAGCTGAAATCGTTATAGGTACAGAAAGCTGGCTAAAGCCAGAGATAAATTCTGCCGAAATTTTTACAAAGGCACAGACGGTGTTTAGAAAGGATAGATCGCATGCAATCGGTGGTGGCGTGTCTGTCGCTGTCAGTAGTAGTTTATCCTGTAGTGAAATACAAGTGGATAGTTCCTGTGAATTATTATGGGTGGAGGTTACACTCAACAACCGAACTAGGTTAATAATTGGCTCCTTTTACCGACCTCCCGACTCAGCAGCATTAGTGGCAGAACAACTGAGAGAAAATTTGGAATACATTTCACATAAATTTTCTCAGTATGTTTTAGTCTTAGGTGGAGATTTCAATTTACCAGATATAGACTGGGACACTCAGATTTTTAGGACGGGTGGTAGAGACTGAGCATCGAGTGACATTATACTGAGTGCACTATCCGAAAATAACCTCGAGCAATTAAACAGAGAACGGACTCGTGGAGATAACATCTTGGACCTACTGATAACAAACAGACCCGTACTTTTCGACTCTGTAAGTGCAGAACAGGGAATCAGTGATCATAAGGCCGTTGCAGCATCCCTGAATATGGAAGTTAATAGGAATATAAAAAAAGGGAGGAACGTTTATCTGTTTAGCAAGAATAATAGAAGGCAGATTTCAGACTACCTAACAGATCAAAACGAAAATTTCTGTTCCGACACTGACAATGTTGAGTGTTTATGGAGAAAGTTCAAGGCAATCGGAAAATGGCGTTTTAGACAGGTACGTGCCGAGTAAAACTGTGAGGGACGGGAAAAACCCACCGTTGTTCAACAACAAAGTTAGGAAACTATTACGAAAGCAAAGAGAGCTTCACTCCAAGTTTAAACGCAGCCAAAACCTCTCAGACAAACAGAAGCTAAAGGATGTCAAAGTTAGCGTAAGGAGGGCTATGCGTGAAGCGTTCAGTGAATTCGAAAGTAAAATTCTATGTACCGACTTGACAGAAAATCCTAGGAAGTTCTGGTCTTACGTTAAATCAGTAAGTGGTTCGAAACAGCATATCCAGACACTCCGGGAAGATGATGGCATTGAAACAGAGGATGACATGCGTAAAGCTGAAATACTAAACACCTTTTTCCAAAGCTGTTTGCCGGCCGCGGTAGTCTAGCGGTTCTAGGCGCGCAGTCCGGAACCGCGAGACTGCTACGGTCGCAGGTTCGAATCCTGCCTCGGGCATTGATGTGTGTGATGTCCTTAGGTTAGTTAGGTTTAAGTAGTTCTAAGTTCTAGGGGACTGGTGACCTCAGAAGTTAAGTCTCATAGTGCTCAGAGCCATATGAGCCAAAGCTGTTTCACAGAGGAAGACCGCACTGCAGTTGCTTCTCTAAATCCTCGCACATACGAAAAAATGGCTGACATCGAAATAAGTGTCCAAGGAATAGAAAAGCAACAGGAATCACTCAAAAGAGGAAAGTCCATTGGACCTGACGCGATACCAATTCGATTCTACACAGAGTACGCGAAAGAACAGCCGTGTTAATGAAGTAGCACGTTATCACAAAGACCGTGATTGCACTTTCTTAGTCTGAAATACTCATAAGTATTGCGAGTGTGCCAAATCAACTTATTCCCATTACAAACCAGCTTCACAGCGTATTGCTTGAGTAAATCTTCCTATGCTTCTTTCCTTTAAACTGATAAGAAAAACTGTACTAGAGTACTTCGAATGTACTCATACTAATGAATTGCACAGGATTATATCAAATAAATCTCTTTTTGGTATTTCATCTGGCTCCTCCGGACAATGAACTCGTCTCTGTGTTTCTTGCAATGTATAAACAACAGAACTGCACGAACACAAATCTCTCTTTCTACATATTTAATATCAAAAGACATCTCAGATCTGGTGAGATACTTATGACAACGGTTTGAACTCTTTTCCTTCAGTGACGTACAGCAAATAACTAACTCATTGCAGAACAAGTATTTGTAAGTCTAACTACCAAACGAGTAGCCTGTAACTAAATACCGAAGCAGTATATTGCTCCCTCCTACGTATATCTCGCGAAGAAACCACGAGGATAAAATCGGAGAGATTAGAGCCCACACAGAGGCATACCGACAACTTTCTTTCCGCGAACAATGCGAGACTGGAATAGAAGGGAGAACCGAAAGAGGTACTCAGAGTACCCTCCGCCACACACCGTATGGTGGCTTGTGGAGTATGGATGTAGATGTAGATCTAGATGTAGAAGAGCAACCGCCAATCTTATTGGTGGTGGATAACAGCACGGTAGTTTGTATTTATTCTGGAGGTTTTAGGCGACATCAAACGCAGAATTTTTTCGAAATCACGTTTTGTTAATGGGGCGAAACTGCGGGATGAGCTACCATCATTCCATAGTAAATCAAACATTAAGTTTTTACCATATCTTGTGCTATTTTTTTTAATTTCTCTCCACCAACAACTGCTTTTTTGTTTATGGAGATGGGCAGATATTACGATTAAACCAGCACATGCCCCAGCAGCTACAGCCTCTTCCATTTTTTATCCAACACCGAGTCTGGTTTGGACGTACAATACTGTTAACAACTTTTACCTAGATACAAGTTGCTCTATCAAACAAATATGTTGGCAACATCTGTCAACATGCTGGCAACATTTTGTTTGCCGTTGTGTACATGGATTAAGAAACGAAGGTTACGATACTTTCAAGTGCTTTCCATTGTTGTCCGAACATTATAGTGACTCCACGTATTAATTTTACCTTATAGTGCAAAATATTTGTCATCCTCTGTTGATAATGCTAATTTAAGCTACCACACAAGATAATCTAGAGGACAATTCAATAACACGCTGAACCGTAGTATCAACGTACCGTGACAATTATTGAACAATATGAAATAAAACCGTCAAAACTTCTGAACAGTTTATATTAGCACGTGCAAACTGCGCGGTTGGCCGCGGGGCATGATGGGAATTAGCATGCGCATGTGTTGTCTTCTTGTTGTTGTCCACTGCACGTGAAAATGTCGCAGTACAACGTGCCTCAGCGAATAGCGCTTGTGAAGGTCCATTACGTGAGCAATAACAGCCCAACTGCGGCTCAAAGGAAGTTTGCGACTGAGTTCAAGCTGAATGCAAGCGCTCCAGGTGTGCTAACAACCAAGAATTTGACTTGCAAGTTTGAGATAACGGGTAGTGTTCACGATGACAATGTCGACAATGTCGGTCGCCCAAAAAGGGTGAAAACGCCTGAAAACTTCGAGAAGACAGGCGCTGTGTTGTTGAAGACCTGCATCTCTTCCCATACAATATTCAAACCCATCAGCCATTAAGTCCCACGGACTTGAATCGGCGGTTGTGTTTCGCCAACACTACAGTCCACGTAAATGACGGACAGGACTTTCATGTGAATACGGTTTGGTTAAGCAACGAAGCCAACTTTCATTTGAATGGGTTCGTCAATAAGCAAAATTGACACACTTGGGTGACTGAGAATCCCCATTTCGCGATCGAGAAGCCTCTTCACCCTCTCCGGATGACTGTGTGGTGCGATATGTCCAGCGACAGAATAATCGGTGTGGTGTTCCTTGATGGCACAGTGACTACCAAACGGTACGTAAAGGTTTTGGAAGATGATTTCATCCCCATTAACGAAATTGACCCTAATTTCGAGCCGGCCGTTGTGGCCGAGCGGTTCTAGGCGCTTCAGTCCGGAACCGCGCGACTGCTACGGTCGCAGGTTCGAATCCTGCCTCGGGCATGGATGTGTGTGATGTCCTTAGATTAGTCAGGTGTAAGTAGTTCTAAGTTCTAGGGGACTGGTGACCTCAGATGTTAAGTCCCATAGTGCTCAGAGCCATTTGAACCATTTTTGAACCTGATTTCGACAAAATGTGGTTCATGCAAGACGAAACTCGACTCCATCGAAGCAGGAGAGTGATGTCCTGGCGCAACGCTTTGAGGACCGTGTTCTGGCTCCAGGGTACCCTGAGGTCACTGGCGTGGGCCGTGATTGGCCGCTTCATTCTCCGGATCTGAACACATGCGGTCCCTTTTTGTGGGGCTGTATTAAAGGCAAAGTGTGCAGCAATAACCCTAAAACCACAGCTGAGCTGAAAACAGCCCTTCAGGAGGTCATCGACAGCATCGATGTTCCGACACTTTAACAGGTCATGCAGAATTTCGCTATTCGTCTGCACCACATCAACGCCAAGGATGGCATACATATCTAACATGTCTAAACCTAAATCCGAATATCGGTAGTGACGTTTACACGTTGAATAATGTGTGTGCATGCAGTTGTTTGTAACTAATTTAGGTTTTTTTTCTTATATGTCAATACTTGTCACCGTGTATGAGTGTAATACACATTCACACAGATACGAAACGGTGGTTGCCATGCTTTCAGCTATCCACTTTTAACGGCTTTTACAAGTCACTCAAGAATTATAGTGAGCCTCATTCTTAATTACTAACTTTTGCTTGAAATAGAAAACATTTGTCACCTACTGTGGACAAAGTGGAAAGCTGACGTTTGATACAATTAAGACACTTTTCCACAGGGTCATTTACACTATCCATTCTTTAATTATAAGTCACAAATTCCAGACTGGTAACAACAAACAGGGCTGGCCGCGGTGGCCGAGCGGTTCTAGGCGCTCAGTCCGGAACCACGGGACTGCTACTGTGGCCGGTTCGAATCCTGCCTCGGACATGGATATTTGTGCTGTCCTTAGGTTAGTTAGGTTTCAGTAGTTCTAAGTTCTAGGGGACTGATGAGCACAGATGTTAAGTCCCATAGTGCTCAGAGCCATTTGAACCATATGAATAACAAGCACTATAGCCAAACAAGACGTACAAGATACTTATAGACATACAACGGTGATTCTTTATAGAATCGTCTGGCGAATGCAAGGGAGGATCCTACCTATTGTTCCCAAAGTGCGTCGTAACAAGTTCACAAGTCCTGTCATTGCGGACCAGGTAATGAACTGCCTCCAAAATTCCGGGTCATCCTGCACCGTTGGCCACAGTGCAGCAGCAGGTGGACTGTGGAATTACCATTCCAAGTGTAGGCTGCATTAACGCCACAACAAAGATTGCGGCTGTTGGAATGGTACCGTGACTGCAAAGCATGGCCTACTGATCAACAGCTTCGCAGTTTTTGATATGAGGAATCGCAGTGATAGTTGGCCCTGGAATACTTTCTTGCCAATATGGTGGTGACCTGGGAAGCCATAGCGGAGTTACTCCCTGTGTCATGGAGTGGGGAGCCATCAGCTATGACCTCATGTCTAGTCTGGTAGTGACTGCGGGGGTGCCAGTGTCCTGGATTAAAGTGCCAGTTACAACTATTGTGGACCAGCTTGCCTCAGGAGAGAAGTCGACGGCTGTATGAGACCCTTCTCAACCGTATCAGGGCATTCATTTAGGCCAGAATGGCTGCATCGTAGTGTTCTGATAGGCGGACATCACATTGCAATGTTAATTGTGAATCTGACACGTTTTTGTAATCACTGAATACCGTCACGTACCCTCTCAACTGTCGAAGTTCCATTTTTTTTCTCTTTACGGCCCTTCTCGGTGCTTCACGATTTATGTCAGACCCTGTATTAATGCAGCATCTTCACATTGCCAACTGGCCCATGTTGGCAACAATGTCTTTGCTGAGTGAAATGGGATGGTCTGGGCCATATCTCCATAGAAATCAACGTTACCTGCCTCAAACTAGAAAGCTATTCCTTTCGTTGTTTCAGGTTCATTTCCGAAGCTGCTTTTTCACCTTATGAGAAAAACAGTCTCACATACGATAGCTTAATGTCTCTAATAGTTTTCACGGAGGCTCGTGGTAAAGTCAAATTTTCGATACAGCACCTTGACTTTGACGCGTAACGAAATCAAATTCCGACAGGGATGACCTTTTCAGTGAATGATAGCAACCTAATGATAAGAACATAGAATAATGTACATACGGTCCAGGCAAAGATGTTGTATCGTTTTCTCAATTTTAGAGTTGTAGCTACAATCAAGAATTCCATACACCGAAAACTGAGAAAGAGAATGAAGCATTACTCTGATGAACGACTGTTGTATCCCATTCTTCAGTTAAAACGTAGAATTAAGGTCAAGCTATATGACATGGTTGAAGTTTTTATACTTCAGAATTATCTGTTTTGCCCTATTAGCTCCAGGTACACCTTAGCAATTATTTTGTCTACGAAGTCAATTCGGAAATTAGTTCTGAATAATTCTTGTAGTGCTACGAAAACAAGAATTTCATATTATATATACCATATTTTTACCTCTCTCTCATTCACATATATTGTGGGTATACATGCATATGTATGGGTACGTATGTTGCAAACCTGCTCTACACCACCAGACCGATTTCAGCTAAACTTGGCACACATATAACTTATTATATGGAGGGAATTCCCATGAGGACAACAACCACCCCCCTATTAAAGGGATGTGGATGGACTGAAAAAGTACCAAAGCTCATGAGGCCCGAACTCACAGAATTTGATCATCCAGTGTTTGAGAATGAGAGCACTTGGTGACTTGCTATGAACTTTACACATAATTTCAATCACTTAAGAAACATTTTATCTTGGACAGCCCTCACAAAATTATGAAAGGAAAAAAGTTTATCACTTACTAAGTTTTCACTGTTCATGAGGAAAACTGCCATATCGTGCTTGGCGTTTTAATCTATTACTTCTGTATTCAGAACACATATTGCAGATAGTATTCACATATAACTCTGAACATACATGCAAAATCATTTCATAGTATGAGACATATCTCAGGAAATATGATGCCAAACATAATGAGATGTGTGAAAATACCGTGTCATGCAAGAAGTTTTAATTTATTATATCATTGCTACTAACTCTATTCATAACACATTTCGCAGACAGTATAAAGATGTAGCACTGAATGTATCATAGTGTAAGACATTGTTCAATAGACATGATGTCATAGAGATTGAGCTGAATGAAATCGAAACTGGAGGACGACGAAATTCGCTACAGATTAAGGTGAAATATGTGTACAAATATGTCTGAAATACGTTAAATAAATGTCAGATGTGTATGGTCTTCCATAGCTGCGAGTAAAGAGTTCGTACTAAACCCCTGCACTGATTTCAATCTAACTGGGTAAACACACACTACTGGGAAAAAATAGTGCAACTAGAAAGACGATGGCAATTCTGCTCCTACGACTGCACGTGCGACCTTGGGGATAGTAGATGTACTGGTATTGGTTTCAGTGTCGTCCACCAACAGATAGTGTAGTGGTATATCTAACACAGCGCCATCTATGTCTACTCACGGTCGGAAGGCTTAGTGTAGCAGTGTGGTGCAGATATATGAAGCGAGCTGTCAACTATGCCATGTAGATGCACTCATGCTTCTTACAGCCAACTGAGTGAGTTTGAAATGGGTCAAATTGTGGCATTCCAAGTGGCAGGAAGGTCCTTTTGGAGAAGTGCCATACAAGCTAGACAAACTGCATCTGTTGTGCAACGATGCCGCTATCAGTAGTAAGATGAGCGTTCTCACACTCTTAGATGAGATTCTGGGCATCTTCACAACACAGACCCCACTAGGATCATCATATTGTAAAAGCAGCAGGGCAGTTTGTACAGCTACCATAGCAACGATAAGAGGGCTTATGAGACCAGATGTGTGTGGTGTGCGTACCGTAAGACCTTCGGTACACGCACCATCAGATTATTTGACTTGTCGCTCTAACGAAGTAGGCTAGTGTCAGCAATATGTCTCGTGGTCTTATCGTGGCGTGTTTATCTTCTGCCGTTAGGTCAGACGAAAGAAATGCCACTTGCACGCTTAGAGTAGCAGATTGACTGCGGCCAACTTTAAACAGAACTTCAGTAATTTTCACACACATTTAATAAAATAACAAAAAGCATAGAAATTACGTAACTTGATTCTGGATGCTGTTTACAATTGACAACCTGAAGTTCCTTTGGTCTTGGTACGTTAATCTTATTCTCACATATCTCTGACACTTGACAAAGTTTCTATACATTTATCTTCATGGCTATGTACAGGAGTCCCCCCCCCTCCCCCACCCCCCAATGAACCATGGACCTTGCCGCTGGTGGGGAGGCTTGCGTGCCTCAGTGATACAGATGGCCATACCGTAGGTGCAACCACAACGGAGGGGTATCTATTGAGAGGCCAGACAAACGTGTGGTTCCTGAAGAGGGGCAGCAGCCTTTTCAGTAGTTGCAGGGGCAACAGTCTGGATGATTGACTGATCTGGCCTTGTAACAATAACCAAAACGGCCTTGCTGTGCTGGTACTGCGAACGGCTGAAAGCAAGGGGTAACTACAGCAGTAATTTTTCCCCAGGGCATGCAGCTTTACTGTATGGTTAAATGATGATGGCGTCCTCTTGGGTAAAATATTCCGGAGGTAAAATAGTCCCCCATTTGGATCTCCGGGCGGGGACTACTCAAGAGGACGTTGTTATCAGGAGAAAGAAAACTGGCGTTCTACGGATTGAAGCGTGGAATGTCAGATCCCTTAATCGAGCAGGTAGGTCAGAAAATTTAAAAAGGGAAATGGATAGGTTAAAGTTAGATATAATGGGAATTAGTGAAGTTCGGTGGCAAGAGGAGCAAGACTTTTGGTCAGGTGAATACAGGGTTATAAATACAAAATCAAGTAGGGGTAATGCAGGGATAGGATTAATAATGAATAAAAAAGTAGGAGTACGGGTAAGCTACTACAAACAGCATAGTGAACGCATTATTGTAGACAAGATAGACACGAAGCCCACGCCTACTACAGTAGTACAGGTTTATATGCCAACTAGCTCTGCAGATGATGAAGAAATTGATGAAATATATGATGAGGTAAAAGAAATTAGTCAGATAGTGAAGGGAGACGAAAATTTAATAGTCATGGGTGACTGGAATTCGAGTGTAGGAAAAGAGAGAGAAGGAAACATGGTAGGTGAATATGGGTTGGGGGTAAGAAATGAAAGAGGAAGCCGTCTGTTAGAATTTTGCACAGAGCATAACTTACTCATAGCTAACACTTGGTTCAAGAATCATAAAAGAGGGTTGTATACATGGAAGAATCCCGGAGACACTAAAAGGTATCAGATAGATTATATAATGGTAAGACAGAGATTTAGGAACCAGGTTTTAAATTGTAAGACATTTCCAGGGGCAGATGTGGACTCTGACCACAATCTATTGGTTATGAACTGCAGATTAAAATTGAAGAAACTGCAAAAAGGTGGGAATTTAAGGGGATGGGACCTGGATAAACTGACTAAACCAGAGGTTGTACAGAGTTTCAGGGAAAGCACAAGGGAACAATTGACAGCAGTGGGGGAAGGAAGTACAGTAGAAGAAGAATGGGTAGCTCTGAGGGATGAAGTAGTGAAGGCAACAGAGGATCAAGTAGGTAAAAAGATGAGGGCTAGTAGAAATCCTTAGGTAACAGAAGAAATATTGAATTTAATTGATGAAAGGAGGAAACATAAAAACGCAGTAAATGAAGCAGGCAAAAAGGAATACAAACATCTCAAAAACGAGATTGACAGGAAGTGCAAATTGGCTAAGCAGGGATGGCTAGAGGACAAATGTAAGGATGTAGAGGCCTATCTCACTAGGGGTATGATAGATATTGCCAACAGGAAAATTAAAGATACTTTTGCAGCAAAGAGAACCACTTGTATGAATATCAAGAGCTCAGACGGAAACCCAGTCCTAACCAAAGAAGGGAAAGCAGAAAGGTGGAAGGAGTATATAGAGGGTGTATACAAGGGTGATGTACTTGAGGACCATATTATAGAATTGGAAGTGAATGTAGATGAAGATGAAATGGGAGGTACGATACTGCGTGAAGAGTTTGACAGAGCACTGAAAGACCTGAGCCGAAACAAGGCCCCGGAAGTAGACAACATTCCATTAGAACTACTGACGGCCTTGGGAGAGCCAGTCCTGACAAAACTCTACCATCTGGTGAGCAAGATGTATGAGACAGGCGAAATAGACTTCAAGAAGAATATAATAATTCCAATCCCAAAGAAAGCAGGTGTTGACAGATGTGAAAATTACCGAACTATCAGTTTAATAAGTCACAGCAGCAAAATACTAACACGAATTCTTTACACACGAATGGAAAAACTAGTAGAAGCCAACCTCGGGGAACATCAGTTTGGATTCCGTAGAAATATTGAAACACGTGAGGCAATACTGACCTTACGACTTATCTTAGAAGAAAGATTAAGGAAAGGCAAACCTACGTTTCTAGCGTTTGTAGACTTAGAGAAAGCTTTTGACAATGTTGACTGGAATACTCTCTTTCAAATTCTAAAGGTGGCAGGGGTAAAATTAAGGGAGCGAAAGGCTATTTACAATTTGTACAGAAACCAGATGGCAGTTATACGAGTCGAGGGGCATGAAAGGGAAGCAGTGGTTGGGAAGGGAGTGGACAGGGTTGTGGCCTCTCCCCAATGTTATTCAATCTTTATATTGAGCAAGCAGTAAAGGAAACAAAGGAAAAATTCGGAGTAGGTATTAAAATCCATGGAGAAGAAATAAAAACTTTGAGGTTTCCCGATGACAGTGTAATTCTGTCACAAACAGCAAAGGACTTGGAAGAACAGTTGAATGGAATGGACAGTGTCTTGAAAGGAGGATATAAGATGAACATCAACAAAATCAAAACGAGGATAATGGAATGAAGTCGAATTAAGTCGGGTGATGCTGAGGGAATTAGATTAGGAAATGAGACACCTAAAGTAGTAAAGGAGTTTTGATATTTGGGGAGCAAAATAACTCATGATGGTCGAAGTAGAGAAGATATAAAATGTAGACTGGCAATGCCAAAGAAAGCGTTTCTGAAGAAGAGAAATTTGTTAACATCGAGTATAGATTTAAGAGTCAGGAAGTCGTTTCAGAAAGTATTTGTATGGAGTGTAGCCATGTATGGAAGTGAAACGTGGACGATAAATAGTTTGGACAGGAAGAGAATAGAAGCTTTCGAAATGTGGTGCTATAGAAGAATGCTGAAGATTAGATGGGTAGCTCACATAACTAGTGAGGAGTTATTGAATAGAATTGGGGAGAAGAGGAGTTTGTGGCACAACTTGACGAGAAGAAGAAACTGGTTGGTAGGACATGTTCTGAGGCATCAAGGGATCACAAATTTAGCATTGGAGGGCAGTGTGGAGGGTAAAAATTGTAGAGGGAGACCATGAGATGAATACACTAAGCAGATTCATAAGGATGTAGGCTGCAGTACGTACTGGGAGATGAAGAAGCTTGCACAGGATAGAGTAGCATGGAGAGCTGCATCAAACCAGTCTCAGGACTGAAGACCACAACAACAACAATGTACAGGAATATGGTAATTTTATTAGGTGCACACTGAAACTTGACTGTAGGCTGGTAGACACTAATGTAGACTGATACTGACAGGTGCAGAAAAATGGAGACTGGCTAATCGGAGGTCTGTACACTCGTTATAATACCTTGCGCATTCAGGTATCACTGCGCGAGTGTGATCCGCGAGGAGAAATGGTTCTATGTTAGCAGCAATGTCATTGGCTGCGTTACATATTAATGCGCGGATTGGCGGAAGCAGAATTTGGTCCGTCTCTAAGGTAGCATCATCTCGTAGTGTGGAGATGGACGAGCGCTGGGCCTGCACTGTTGTGCTTAGCGGGGCGCGCTTTAGTGGGAAAGTTGTGTACACGTTGACTACGCGGAACTACGTACACAACAACGTGTCAACATGAACTGTTACATGCTGGTTATTAGCAGTGGGACTACTGGCATGCACACCTCTAACCATGTGCCACTCACAGCATAGCATCGACTTGCATTGGTTCAACCAGTGCTCTCAGAGGATCGATTGGAAGATTGAATGTAATGTCCACTGTTCAAAGTGCAGTCAATGCGAACAAGAGGCGACCGAGACGTGTAACCAATGGCACCCCATACCATCACGCTTCCAATGTGCGTTCACCGCGATGTCGCCAAACACGGATGCGACCATGATTATGTTGTAAACAGAACCTGGGTTCGTCCGAAAAAATTACGTCTTGTCATTCGTGAACCCAGGTTCGTCGTTGAGTACACCATCGCAGGCGCTCCTGTCTGTGATGCAGTGTCAAGGGTAACCGCAGCCGCGGTCTCCGAGCTGATACTCCATGCTGCTGCAAACATCGTCGAACTGATCGTGCAGATGGTTGTTGTCTTGCAAACGTCCCCATCTGTTGGCTCAGGGATCGAGATGTGGTTGCTCGATCCGTTACAGCCATGCGGATAAGACGCCTGTCATCTCGACTGCTAGTGATACGAGGCCGTTGGTATCTAGGACGGCGTTCCGTTTTACCTTCCTGACCCCACCGATTCCATATTCTGCTAACAGTCATTGGATCTCGACCAACGTCAGCAACAATGTCGCGATACGATTAACCGCAATCGCGATAGGCTACGATTCGACCTTTATCGAAGTAGGAAACTGTGATGGTACGCATTTCTCCTCCTTACACGAGGCATCACAACAACGTTTCACCAGGCAACGCCGGTCAACTGCTGTTTGTGTATGAGAAATCGGTTGGAAACTTTCCTCATGTCAGCACGTTGTATGTGTCGACACCGGCGCCAACCTTGTGTGAATACTCTGAAAAGCTAATCATTTGCATATGACAGCATTCTCTTCCTGTCGGTTAAATTTCACTTCTGTAACACGTCATCTTTGTGGTGTAGCAATTTTAATGGCCAGTAGTGTATAACGGCGACAGGAACACCGACAATACCATTTCACTATAGGCTAGGTACTTTATTGCATGTGACAATGTTGGCGCTAAGCTCGATGTACAGTTGACAATAAGCTTGCGAGAGGTAAGAAACCAGTGACGTAAATATCTCTGCTGAGCAGCACAAGCTAACGAAGACATTTGGAACAGTTTCCTCTGTGGGCGTGCTGCAGCAGGCGGGCACAGACTCGGGCCAGGTCTCCTCCTCCTCTGTTGTGTTGATGCTGCTATGTTCGCCCCAGGCTCCTTGTTGAGGCAGTGCACTGCGGGGCGCAGCAGCAGCAAAGCAGACACCGATATCGATCCGAAACCAACAGCGTCTAGCGGTCCATTATGAAGCAGCAGGCGTTCCCCAAGGTAGTGTTATAGGCCCTTTGCTCTTCCTTATCCATATAAACGATTTGGGATACAATCTGAGCAGCCGTCTTCTGAATGGTGCGATAAGTGGCAGTTGACCCCAAATAACGAAAAGTGTGAGGTCATCCACATGAGTGCTAAAAGGAATTCGTTAAACTTCGCTTCCACGATAAATCAGTCTAAATCTAAAATCCGTAAATTCAACTTAATACCTAGGTATTACAATTACGAACAACTTAAATTGGAAGGAACACATAGAAAATGTTGTGGGGAAGACTAACCAAAGACTGCGTTTTGTTGGCAGGACACTTAGAAAATGTAACAGACCTACTAAGGAGACTGCCTACACCACGCTTGTCCGTCCTCTTTTAGAATAGCGCTGCGCGGTGTTGGGACCTTACCAGGTAGGACTGACGGATTACATTGAAAAAGTTCAAAGAAAGGCAGCACGTTATATATTATCCCGAAATATGGGAGAGAGTGTCACAGAAATGGTACAGGATTTGAGCTGGAAATCGTTAAAAGAAAGGCGTTTTTCGTTGCGACGGAATCTTCTCGTGAAATTCCAATCACCAACTTCCTCCTCCGAATGCGAAAATATTATGTTGACACCGACCTACATAGGGAAGAACGATCACCACGATAAAATAAGGGAAATCAGAGCTCGTACGGAAAGGTACGGGTGTTAGATCTTTCCGCGCACTACATGAGACTGGAATAATAGAGAAATGTGAAGATGGTTCGATGAACCCTCTGCCAGGCACTTGAATGTGATTTGCGGAGTATCCATGTAGTTGTAGATGTAGCAGGCCGCTAAACGGCCAAAGATGGTCAATTCTTTTTTGAAAGTGTTTGGTTATTTCTAAACTAAAATATTAGTAGAAAAGAGGCAAATGAGTGTAAAATTATTCTGACTTCTACAACACTGCAACAATATCACGCTCCGCCCCTCATTACTTAGTAACAAAGGCAAAGAAAATACGATTACAGTGGCACTAAAAAGTACTGGCACAGGTACCTTTCCGCGTCTAATATAAAATGTATAAGTACTAGGAATATTATTTCTATAACATTAACTCTGACCCAATAAAGGCAATAATTTGTACATTAATATATGTTCCCAACACAGCAGAAACACATGTAATCAGATATTTTTATTTTTTATTTACACGTCAAGTTTCGTAGCACCGAATTGAGGATCAAATCTCCAAGGTCATGGAACGTGTCGCTACATGAAATTACAACATAATAACAAATTTAAAAAAATCTTTATGAATCCGCAAAAAGTGAATCCATAAGTTTGAGTAAACGCAATCAACAAAACAAAAAGAATCGCGTTAATTTTTCAAGGTACTCCCCGACAGAATAGAAGAAGAGACCTATCAGAAAACTCTTCAGTTTCGATTTGAAAGCCCGTGGATTACTGCTAAAATTTTTGAATTCGAGTGGTAGCTTACTGAAAATGGTTGCAGCGGTATACTGCACACCTTTCTACACAAGAGTTAAGTATGTCCGATCCCAATGCAGGTTTGATATCTGCCGAGTATTAACTGAGTGAAAACTGCTTATTCTTGGGAATAAGCCAATTTTGTTAACAAGAAATGGCAGTAAGGTATATATATTGAGAGGCCATTGTCATAATACCCAGGCTCGTGAAGAGGGTCGACAAGAGGTTCCCGAACTTACACCACGTATTGCCCGAACCGCCCGTTTCTGAGTCAAAAATATCCTTTCAGAATGGGAAGAGTTACCCCAAAACATAGTACCATATGACAAGCAAAGTAGACTAATCTTAATGTCGAATGACCACTTACTTCAGATACCGTTCGAATAGTAAAAATTGCAGCATTAAGTCTTTGAACAAGAACCTGAACGTGGCCTTTCCACAACAGTTTAGTTTCTATGTGAACACCTAGAAGTCTGAACTGTTCAGTTTCAATAATCATATTCCCATTCTGTGAAATTAAACGTCAGGTTTTGTTGAACTGTGTGTTAGAAATTGTAAAAACTGAGTCTTACTGTGATTTATTTTCTGTGATTTATTTTTCTGTGATTTATTTTCTACAATCCATGACCTTAGGTCATGAACTGCACTATTTGAATCCGAGCCAATGTTGCACACAACATGCTTTACTATCAAGCTAGTGTCATCAGCAAACAGAAATATTTTAGAGTTACCCATAATACTAGAGGACGTATCATTTATATAAATAAGGAACAGGAGTGGGCCCGACACTGATCCCTGGGACACCCCCCCCCCTACACTTGATTGGTTGGTTGGTTTAAAGAGGGGGAGTGGGGACCAAACTGCTAAGTCATCGGTCCCTCTCACTTGACACTACCCCACTCAGACCCCACATCACGGCCATTCTCAACATCATGAACCTTTTGCTGTCTGTTGCTAAAGTTAGATGTGGACCAGTTATGAGCAAACTAAATACAGTCTTCCAGTGACAACACATCCTACCTACAGTAAAACATGGGGAAGGAAGAATAAAGGTTTGATGATGTTTGGCAGCTTCTGTAGATGTTGAAGGTCTGATGGATCTTTCTAAATATACACATCAAAAAATGTTTTGCATCACCTGGTTCCCACAACTCATGACGATAAACGTTGGCTGTGGATTTTGTATCACAAACACAGTCCCTTTGACCAGAGATGTCAATAAACCAGCCAAAAATGGCTGTGAGCACTATGGGACTTAACTTCTGAGGTCATCAGTCCCCTAGAATATAGAACTACTTAAACCCAACTAACCTAAGGACAGCACACACATCCATGCCCGAGGCAGGATTCGAACCTGCGACCGTAGCGGTCTCGCGATTCCAGAATGTAGCGCCTAGAACCGCTCGGCCACCCCGGCCGGCGTATACACTAAACCAGCTCAAAGATGTAAACAACCATGCATGAGCAGCGCCTATTAGACGGATGGGGTCCGACAGCCAATCAGTTCCAGTCATTCCACCAGAAAGGAGGTACATGGCTTGTGTTGTCTGTAGTTCAACCATACCTAGACCGTCAATACCGCGGTTCGACTTCGTCCGCATTGTTACTTTGTGCCAGGAAGGGCTCTCAACAAATGAAGTATCCAGGCGTCCCGGAATGAACCAAAACGATGTTGTTCAGACATGGAGGAGATACAGAGAGACAGGAACTGTCGATGACATGCCTTGCTCAGGCCGCCCAAGGGCTAAGGGCTACTACTGCAGGGGATGACCGCTACCTACAGATTATGGCTCGGGGGAACCCTGACAGCAACGCCACCATGTTAAATAATTCTTTTCGTGCAACTACGGGAAGTAGTGTTACGACTCAAACTGTGAGCAGTAGGCTGCATGATGCGCAAGTTCACTCCCGACGTCCATGGCGAGGTCCATATTTGCAACCACGACATCATGCAGCACGGGACAGATGTGCCCAACAACATGCCGAATGGGCCGCTCAGGATTGGCATCACATTCTCTTAACCGATGAGTTTCGCATAAGCCTTCAACCAGACAATAGTCGGAGACGTGTTTGGAGACAACCCGGTCAAGCTGAACGCCTTAGACAGACTGTCCATTATTTATGGCGATGTACGCCGCTGGTGGTCATGGAAGGCACCGTAACGGCTGTACGATACGTGAATGCCATTCTCAGACCGATAGTGCAACCATATCGGCAGCATACTGGCGAGGCATTCGTCTTCATGGACAACAATTCGCGCCCCTATCGTGGACATCTTGTGAATGACTTCCTTCAGGATAGCGACATCGCTCGACTAGAGTGACCAGCATGTTCTCCAGACATCAACTCTATCGTACACGACTGGTATAGATTGAAAAGTGCGGTTTATGGATGACGTGATCCACCAACCACTCTGAGGGATCTACGCCGAACCGCCGTTGAGGAGTGGGACAATCTGGACCAGCAGTGCCTTGATGAACTTCTGGATAGCGTGCCACGACAAATACACGCACTCATCAATGCCAGAGGACGTGCTACTGAGTATTGGAAGTACCGGTGTGTACAGGAATCTGGACCACCACCTCTGAAGGTCTCACTGTATAGTGGTACAACATGCAATGTGTGGTTTTCATAAGCAATAAAAAGGGCGGAAAGGATGTTTATGGTGATCGCTATTCCAATTATCTGTCCACGTTCCGGAACTGCCGAAACCGTGGTGATGCAAAACTTTTTTGATGGGCGTATATCGATGTATTGCAAGGCCGTTCACAGGAACTACGTCTTGATGGCGTATTTTACTTTCAACAAGACAACGAAATTAAACATACAGATCTGAGTAGTCGGGAGTGGTTATTGTGTAATGGTCCAAGAAAGGTTTTCACACCACCACAGAGCCCTGATCTTAACCCGATAGAGTATCAATGGGCACACTTGGATACAAAAGTTCTTAAACGCAGGAGCTTCAGACGGTGTTGTCAGATCTCACCAGAGATTAGTCGCAGCAGATTCCACAAATTAGCGTTGATACGGAGGCACATAGATAGTAGCTTTCCCTCGCAATATTTGTGAGTGGAACAGAGAAGGATACGACTAGTTGTGGTACATGGTACCCTCCGACACGCACAGTACGGTGGCATGAACAGTTTCGATATACACTACTGGCCATTAAAATTGCTACACCAAGAAGAAATGCAGATGATAAACGGGTATTCATTAGACCAATATATTATACTAGAACTCACATGTGATTACATTTTCACGCAGTTTGGGTGCATAGATCCTCGGAAATCAGTACCCAGAACAACCACCTCTGGCCGTAATAACCGCCTTGATACGCCTGGGCATTGAGTCAAACAGAGCTAGGATGTGAGTCAAACAGAGCTTGGATGGCGTGTACAGGTACAGCTGCCCATGCAGCTTCAACACGATACCACAGTTCATCAAGACTGTTCTACATCCTGGAGGACGTCCTGACTACGGATCAATTGGAATGAAAGTAAATCCAATCTAATCTAATCTAAGAGTAATGACTGGCATATTGTGACGAGCCTGTTGCTCGGCCACCATTGACCAGACGTTTTCAGTTGGTGAGAGATGTAGAGAATGTGCTGGCCAGGGCAACAGTCGAACATTTGCAGCATCTAAAAAAGGGCTTTACAGGACATGCAAACTGCGGTCGTGCATTATCCTGCTAAAATGTAGGGTTTCGCAGGGATCGAATGAAGGGTAGAGACGCGGGTCGTAACACATCTGTAAAGAGATCCTGCATTCATCGGAAAAAATGACGTTTTGCCATTCGTGCACGCAGGTTCGTCGTTGAGTACGCCATCGCAGGCGCTCCTGTCTGTGATGGAGTGTCAAGGGTAAACGCAGCCAAGGTCTCGGAGCTGATGGTTCATGCTGCTGCAAACTTCGTCGAACATTTCGTGCAGATGGTTGTTGTCTTGCAAACGTCCCATCTGTTGACTCAGGGATCGAGACGTGGCTGCACGATCCGTTACAGCCATGCGGATGAGATGTTTGTCATCTCGACTGCTGGTGATACGAGGCCGTTGGAGCCATCACGGCGTTCCGTCTTACCCTCCTGGACCCACCGATTCCATATTCTGCTAACAGTCATTCTATCTTGACCAACGCGAGCAGCAATGTCGCGATACGATAAACCGCAATCCCGATAGGCTACAATCCGACCTTTATCAAAGTGATGGTACGCATTTCTTCTCCTTACACGAGGCATCACAACAACGTTTCACCAGGCAACGCCGGTCAACTGCTGTTTGTGTATGAGAAATGGGTTGGAAACTTTCCTCATGTTATCACGTTGTAGGTGTCGACACCGGCGCCAATCTTGTGTGACCACTCTGAAAAGCCAATCATTTGCATATCACAGCATCTTCTTCCTGTCGGTTAAACTTCGCGTCTGTAGCACGTCATCTTCGTGGTGTAGCAATTTTAATGGCCAATAGTGTAGATGTAGATGCAGGTAACCACGGGTCAGACTACTACACTCCCACGGCCCGGCTTAGTGCTGATGCGCGCTGCTCGGGGTGGCCGAGTGGGCGCGGAGGGCGGCCCGGGCCGAGCTATCATCCCGGCCGCTCTCGAACGAACCGAGTTGCTGCCGTGCCGGCGGCAGAAGCTGCGGTTGCGGGGCGTTGGCGGAGGCAGGGGCGGTCTCGTCTCGGTGGCCGGGAGCTCCTCCGTCGGATCGGGGCCCTCTGCTCGTTACGTGTATATGGGATGGCCCGTAGCGTCCGAATGGCCGCATTACGGCCGGTGGCTGTAAAAGGGGGCGCCGGCCGGCCGAAGGAGCCCGCGCTGTTTCTGCGAGCGGCGACACGACCAGGAGCGACGACCAGTAGGGCGCCAGGGCGCACCCTGTAAAGGCCCCCTTAAACGACCAAGCATTTTGTCAGACTTAACTATGCTCACCACATATTTCACCGTGTACGCTGCAGTTCGACGTGTTTGTCAAGCAGAGAGAAATTTTGATTGACAGAACGTTTGACAAGATGGTGGATCTTCTTTGTGTTGAGATTTTGCAGCATACGTTTCGTGAAAAATTGTTTTATTACGATTTATCTCACAGTATAGTGAGTTTCCACTACTACGAGAACCACGGTCAAGTAAAAAAACAAAATAGCACCGACAATTACCAAAGTGGTATACGTACCACACCTTTCCCAGCCATTTATTACGCATGACGAGGTTTCGAACAAAATCAACATTTTGCGCATACAGTGACGTACAAGCGGAGTGGAATGAAATGAAAGAAATCGAAGTTTTCCGGTTCTTCCGCGGCTGTATGTTCCCACGTTGTGGTATTTTAATGACCTGTCATTAGAGAACCAAGTAGAAGAGAATTTCGCCTACTTGTGCCTTTTTTTTCAATGTCGGGGTGAAGGAACGCTAAACAAATTATTATTCGTTTGATGGTCCATCCGTAGAAATTTGATGTAATCACCAGGTTCTGAGTGAAACATTTCCATTAACAGGTTTCCAGATGCACCTTCATTTTTAACCATTCCCTGGACTAGTGTCTTGTACTCTTCTTCTTGAAACATAGTTCCAGAGGCAATGTTAGAAATGCTTTATCTGCATTTGTACCCATTCCCACTAGTGCCAGCATACAGCACACACAAAAACTGTCTGTTTCAAGAGAAAGGTTAAATTGACAAGCTTTGTTAGTCTGTGTAAGGGCTTGTTTGACATATCCCTCGCTGGACAAGAGCCAACTTGGCAGTCAAGTTCTCTCTTTTTGGACGCACGCAATAAGTTTTAAAAAGTTTCATTGTCAATTCGAAGAAAGCTGATGTAATCATAGGGCTCTGAGAATACTTACTTTAGCATATTTTCATGGACAAATCATTTTAAGCCATTTCCTGGACCAGTGTCTTGTTTCATTCTTCTTCTTTAAACATAGTGCCAAAGCTAATGTCAGGACAGCTTTGTCTGCGTTTGTGGCCATACACACTACGCTCAATAAACACACGAGCACGGGTAACGTCTGCTCCAAAGTAAGGCTAAACTGACAAACATCGTTTGAACGTATATGAGCTTGCTTGGCAAATTCGTGGCTAGATAAGAGTGATTTTGTCAAACACGTTTCATCGTTTATGGGGGCCTTAACGGCACCCGGCTCCACTGCATAACTTACGCAGCTACGAGAGGCGTTTGAAAAGTCCCTGCAAAAATAAAAACTACTTACATGTTTGGCGTAAACCTTTTTTATTTTCGACATAGTCTTCTTTCGTCCAACGCTGTTCTAATTTGTTGATCCCTTCTGAATAATAGGAACTGCCCAAGTCTGCAAAATAGCTATTAGTTGCTGCAATCACCTCCTCATTTGAATAAAATCTTTGTCCCACCAGCCATTTCTTGAAATTGGGGAACAAATAGTAGTTCGAGGGAGCCAAGTCTGGAGAATAGGGGGATGTGAAACGAGTTGGAATCCTATTTCCATTAATTTTGCGACCACAAGTGCTGAGGAGTGTGCTGGTGCATTGTCGTGATGGAAAACGACTTTCTTGTGGTCCAATCGCCGGCGTCTTTCTTCCAGCTCGCTTTTCAAACGGTCCAATAACGATGAATAATATGCACCTCTAATAGTTTTACCTTTTTCCAGAGAATCGATGTGTGATGTGGATTATCCCTTGCTAATGGCAAAAGACAGTCGCCATAACCTTTCCGGGTTTAGATTGTTGTTTGGTCTCAAGAGTATAGTAATTTATCCATGTCTCATCCACAGCGACGAAACGACTCTTAAACTCCTGCGGATTCTTCCTGAACAGCTGCAAACAATCCTTGCAACACTTCACACGATTCCGTTTTTGGTCAAGTGTAAGCAATCGCTGAACCCATCTTGCGGATAGCTTTCTCATGTCCAAATGTTTATACAAAATATTATGCACCCGTTCATTCGAGATGCCCACAGCACTAGCAATCTCACGCACCTTAACTCTTCTATCACTCATCACCATATCATGGATTTTATCAGTGATTTCTGGAGATGTAACCTCTACACGGCGTCCAGAACGTTCTGCATCACCTGTGCCCATATGGTCACTGCGAAAATTTTGAAACCACTTATAAACTGTTCTAACTGAAGGTGCAGAGTCACAGCAATGTTTATCAAGCTTCTCTTTAGTCTCCTGAGGCGTTTTCCCTTTCATGAAGTAAAGGTTAATCACCACACTAAATTCTTTTTCGTCCATTTTTTGACCATCACTCGACTTCTTTGATTCACACGAATGCCAAACACAAAGAAATAGACCAATATGGCTGAAACTTGGTGTGCGTTCTGTCCAAAGATGCTACTAACTAAACATGACCTCGATACGCGCCGGTGGTGCCATCTCTCGGACTTTGCACGGACTTTTCGAACGCCCCTCGTACATTGTCAATGAAAACACTCTTCGACGTAAGCCGACCGCAAGATGCGTATTGCCACGAGAGAAATGCCACTTTACAGAATGTGGACGATGACTCCGTAGCAAATACTAAGAGGTTTGCGAAGAGTGCAATCTTCGTTTCATATCTGTGACACAATTGACTCAATCTAGGATATACTATATTATCTCCACAAAGACACGACACAAGGATGGATTAAACGTTTGGCCTACAGCAGTGGTTACCAACGCGGGCGTCTACCTTCCTGCAATTTTTTCTACATAGGTTAGCGAATTTTATAATCTTCTAGGTGGCTTTAATGGCAATGAATTTTTTTTTAACTATGGGACTTAACTTCTGAGGTCATCAGTCCCCAAGAACTTAGAACTACTTAAACCTAACTAACCTTAGGACATCACACACTTCCATGCGGAGGCAGGATTCGAACCTGCGCCCGTAGCAGTCGCGCGGTTCCGGACTGAAGCGCCTAGAACGGCTCCGTCACTCCGGCCGGCGGCCATGAATATTTAATGAAAAATACTCGTACAGTATGTATCACTGTGTAAAATAAATTACAAGTTATATAAACTTTCTAAATAATCTTATTCTTTCCATTGAATCAGTGTGATCAATAAAAAAGAACAGACTTTCATTTTTTTCTCTTAAACTGTTAACAATGCACAAGTTAGTAACTAAAAACAAAAGAAAAAGCGCTATAGTTGGGCATGAGAAAATATCAATTTTTAGGGACTGCGCATTTATTTCAGATTTATCTCGCATTCCTTACTTTTAACGAATCAATCTCGTTATGTTAATGAAGTCAAGTTTAGCAGCTGTGTTGCATTCTATCGACAAGACAGCTGTAAAATTAGTAAATTTGAGAGACTTTCGTCACTCATAGTCCCGCTTATGTACACTACTGGCCATTAAAATTGCTACACCAAGAAGCAATGCACATGATAAACGGGTATTCATTGGACAAATATATTATACTAGAACTGACATATGATTACGTTTGCACGCAATTTGGATGCATAGATCCTGAGAAATCAGTACCCAGAACAACCACCTCTGGCCGTAATAACGGCCTTGATACGCCTGGGCAGTGAGTCAAACAGAGCTTGGATGGCGTGTACAGGTACAGCTGCCTATGCAGCTTCAACACGATACCACAGTTCATCAAGAGAAGTGACTGGCGTATTGTGACGGGCCAGTTGCTAGGCCACAATTGACCAGACCTTTTCAATTGGTGAGAGATGTGGAGAATGTGCTGGCCAGGGCAGCAGTGCAACATTTTCTGTATCCAGAAAGACCCGTACAGGACCTGCAACATGCGGTCGTGCATTATCCTGAAGAAATGTAGGGTTTCGCAGGGATCGAATGAAGCGTAGAGCCACGGGTGGTAACACATCTGGAATGTAACGTCCACTTTTCAAAGTGCTGTCAATGCGAACAAGAGGTGACCGAGACCTGTAACCAATGGCACCCCATACCATCACGCTGGGTGATACGCCAGTATGGCGATGACGAATACACGCTTCCAATGTGCGTTCACCGCAATGTCGCCAAACACGGATGCGACCATCATGATGCTGTAAACAGAACCTGGATTCATCCGAAAAAATGACGTTTTGCCATTCGTGCACCCAGGTTCGTCGCTGAGTACCCCATCGCAGGCGCTCCTGTGTGTGATGCAGCGTCAAGGTTAACCGCAGCCATGGTCTCCGAGCTGATAGTCCATCCTGCTGCAAACGTCGTCGAATTGTTCGTGCAGATGGTTGTTGTCTTGCAAACGTCCCCATTTGTTGACTCAGAGATCGAGACGTGGCTGCACGATCCGTTACAGCCGTGCGGAAAAGATGCCTGTCATCTCGACGGCTAGTCATACGAGGCCGTTGGGATCCAGCACGGCGTTCCGTATTACCCTCCTGAACCCATTGATTCCATATTCTGCTAACAGTCATTGGATCTCGACCAACGTGAGCAACAATGTCGCGATACGATAAACCGCAATCGCAATAGGCTACAATTCGACTTTTATCAAAGTCGGAAACGTGATGGTACGGATTTCTCCTCCTTACACGGGGCACTACAACAACGTTTCACCAGGCAAGGCCGGTCAACTGCTGTTTGTGTATGAGAAATCGGTTGGAAACTTTCCTCATGTCAGCACGTTGTAGATGTTGCCACCGTCGCCAAACTTGTGTGAATGCTCTGAAAAGCTATTCATTTGCATATCACAGCATCTTCTACCTGTCGGTTTAATTTCACGTCTGTAGCACGTCTTCTTCGTGGCGTAGCAATTTTAATGGCCAGTATTGTACTAACTTAAATTATTTCAACAGGTCACATATCAGCGTGTCAAAGGATGTTAATCTAATATAAGGACTGTTTTACTACAGTGGCAAGAGACATTAATGTTGTACCACCTTATAGTTGGTGTAATGAAAACGAGCATAGAGGCTAATTTCTGCCATTCCATTTTAAACAGAAGGCATTTTTCAAAAATATTTAAAAAGACCTCATCCATCGTTGCAGCAACAACGAATGTTTGGTTATGCCTGTAATAGTTGTAGGTTATGTCAAAGTCCATTTTGTAACAATTTTAATAAATATTAACGTCATATATGCAACACTGTGATCACATGTCTACACTTCCCTCTGATGATAAGTTTGTTTCTGCAAAAGACAGTATTACCATACTCTCTGTATGATGCATTTTCTCATGATCTGTAACACTTACGTTTTTAAGAGTGTGTAAAAGCACACAATGTGCTCTTAAACGAATATGCAAGAATTCGTTAAACGAAGTTTTTGCCTACATTACATGCTGTGGAACTCGTGCTGGTAAGCTGCTTGTTACGTTCAAGACTATATACTGTATGTAATGACTATCTTCGCGTTTTCATGGCTCAGTGACTGATCCACAAAATTTCAGGCACACAGCCACATAAATTCTACTTCTGATATCTTGGTTGTGTATAATTCAGCCATCTTCAGAGTGACCTCACTATGTAGACAGCTGAACGATAGACAGCTGAAATATGAGAAGAAGTGGAATTTATGTGGCTGCAAGCCACTATTTGTGGAAACTTTTCTGATTGGCTTTTTCTCACAGTCTCAGTAGGTGGGAGTTGCAAATTTATTGTAAAATCTTTTAATTGGCGACAACTTTTTGAGTCAGTGCTCTGAATGTCTCTGGGGGTTGTTGGGAAGTGTAACATAGAACTCGGGAGGTGAGCAAGTCTAGTGGGCTATTCCGTCACCGGTAGAACTGGAAGGAGGTTTGTCCATTCAGCAGCAACCAGTCTCGGACTTGTGCACAGAACTCGGAACTTTTCGCGATGATGTCTCGTGGAGGTGGAAGGAAGCAGCTGACTCTACGTATGTGGCCGCCCCGAAAAGAGCAGCCCGCAGTGCAGAACTGTGGCATTGTTTCACTAGAATCTTCCAAAAATAAGTAATACGTTTCGTGCCATACACGTAACGAAAGCTCCAGCGTTGTCGTCGTTGTGGTCTTAAGGCCGAAGACTCGAAGACTGATGTCCGCAGCTCACGGTCTATTGGCTAGCGTTGCTGCCTCTGGATTACGGGGTCCCGGGTTCAGTTCCCAGCAGGGTCGGAGATTTTCTCTGCCCGGGGACTGGGTGTTTGTGTTGTCCTCATCACCTCATCATCACTTCGGGGAGTGGCGAGCTTGGAAATGGAAAGATAGGGAAGTTGTACGGGCGCTGATGATCACGGTGTTGAGCGCCCCACAAATCAACATCATCATCATCTACACAGCCATTGTCCAGGCTTTCGATGTGCCACGGATAACCGACGAAGAGTTCATATTTTGTTTGTAGCCCCCTTTAGGCGGTAGCGAACACAAACGAATGAGCATTAATGGAAAGATTCCTAGTTTTCACTGCCATTCTATTGAATCTCTGAACAAACGTTTACTCTATGGTTATGAGGAGAACAAGAGCTAACAAAAATAGCGTATTAACGCTGGTTTTCACTGACTTCTCGTTACAAATGAGGAGGAAATTTCAAAACAGAAACCGTTGACTGGGATAACCTAAGGATATGTCAGCATCTGCACTCTGTTTATTAGCACCTGGAAACATTTATGTTAGTGATTGTTTTGCTTTTCAGTAGCTGTTATATATGATATACTTTTGATGTCCGCAGTGACGACATAGTAATAAGCATGCCTTGCGTAGAGAAGCGACCGAAAGATTTGAAAGCGAATAAATCACCAGATCCGGATGGAATCCCAGTTCCATTTTAAAGGAGTACTCTATTGCAGTGATCCCTTACCTACCTTGCATTTGTCGTGAACTCTCGCCCAGCACAAAGTCCCACGCGACTGGAAAAAAGCACAGGTGACTCCAGTATATAATTAGGCTGAAAGAACGGACCCGCAAAATTACGGACCGATATCCCTAACTTCTGTTTGCTGCAGAATCCTTGAACTATTTCTCAGTTCGAATATAATAAACTTTCTTGAGACTGAGAAGCTCACGTCCACGAATCAGCATGGTTTTAGAAAGTATTGCTCATGCGAAACTCAGCTTCCACTATTTACACATGATATTCTGAGAACTACGGGTGAAAGGCAACAGGCAGATTCCATATTTATAGATTTACAGAAAGCACTTGCCACGGTGCCCCATTGCAGGCTGTTAACGAAGTTACGAGCATATGGAATACGTTCACAGATTTGTGAGTGGCTCAAAGACTTCTTAAATAATGTAACCCAGTATGTTCTCCTCGACGGTGAGTATTCATCAGAGACATGGGTATCGTCAAGAGGGCCCCATGGAAGTCTAAATAGGGCCGCTGTTGATCTCTATATACATAAATGAATTGGCGGGTAGGGTGGGCAGGAATCTGTGTTTGTTTGCCGGTGATTCCATGGTTTAAGGTGAGGTGCCGAAGTTGAGTGACTGTAGGAAGATACAAATTTGCAGTTGTTGTGATGAATGGTAGCTAAAGGGGGACTGCGGATGAGTAGGAAGATCAACCCCGTAATGTTCGAATACAGTGTTACCAATGTCCTACTTGGATCAGTCAAGTTGTTTAAATATCTGGCTGTGACGTTGCAAAGCGATATGAAGTGGAACGAGCATGTGGGAACTGTGGTACGGTAGGCGAATGGTCGACTTCGGTTTGTTGGGAGGATTTTAGGAATGAGTGGTTCACCTGTAAAGGAGACCGCATACAACGCTGGTGCGACCTATCTTTGAGTATTGCTCCAGTGTTTGGGATCCATACCAGGTCTGAGCGAAGAAGAAGTCGAAGCAATTCAGAGGCGGGCGGCTAGATTTGTTACCGGTAGGTTTGAACGCCACGCAAGTGTTAAGGAGATGCTTCTGGAACTCAGATAGGAATCCCTGGAGGGAAGGCGGCGTTATTTTCGACAAAATTTACAGAACCGGCATTTGAAGCTGAGTGCCGAACGATTGTACTTCTCCTAACATACATTGCTCGTAAGGACCACGAATACAAGATTCGAGAAATTAGGACTCATACGGAGGCATATACGAGGAATGTTATTTTTTTTTATAAGTACCGTTAAAATTCATGGAGAAGAAGTAAAAACTTTGAGGTTCGCCGATGACATTGTAATTCTGTCAGAGACAGCAAAGGACTTGGAAGAGCAGTTGAACGGAATGGACAGTGTCTTGAAAGGAGGATATAAGATGAACATCAACAAAAGCAAAACGAGGATAATGGAATGTAGTCTAATTAAGTCGGGTGATGCTGAGGGAATTAGATTAGGAAATGAGACACTTAAAGTAGTAAAGGAGTTTTGCTATTTAAGGAGTAAAATAACTGATGATGGTCGAAGTAGAGAGGATATAAAATGTAGACTGGCAATGGCAAGGAAATCGTTTCTGAAGAAGAGAAATTTGTTAACATCGAGTATAGATTTAAGTGTCAGGAAGTCGTTTCTGAAAGTATTTGTATGGAGTGTAGCCATGTATGGAAGTGAAACATGGGCGATAACCAGTTTGGACAAGAAGAGAATAGAAGCTTTCGAAATGTGGTGTTACAGAAGAATGCTGAAGATAAGGTGGGTAGATCACGTAACTAATGAGGAGGTATTGAATAGGATTGAGGAGAAGAGAAGTTTGTGGCACAACTTGACTAGAAGAAGGGATCGGTTGGTAGGACATGTTTTGAGGCATCAAGGGATCACAAATTTAGCATTGGAGGGCAGCGTGGAGGGTAAAAACGTAGAGGGAGACCAAGAGATCAATACACTAAGCAGATTCAGAAGGATGTAGGTTGCAGTAGGTACTGGGAGATGAAGAAGCTTGCACAGGATAGAGTAGCATGGAGAGCTGCATCAAACCAGTCTCAGGACTGAAGACCACACAACAACAACAAGCATCGTTTTGAAATAAAAAAAAAAACGTGCTAAGATTTCTCAATAAGTTTATTTTTACATTAAAACCTGTATCTTAATGTACTTTTCTGCATAATTTCCGTCAATATTGAGGCTCCTGTCATAACGTTGTGACAGTTTTTGAATGTCCACCTCATAGAAGTCTGCCACCTAACTTGTTAACCACTGAATCACCACAGTTTTGACTTTGTCATCGTTTTGAAGACAGTGGTGTTGCAGTGATTAACAAGTCGGGCGGCAGACTTCTATGAGGAGGGCATTCAAAAACTGTCACAACGTTATGACAAGAGCCTCCATATTAGTTTAAATTATGTAGAAAAGTAGATTAAGGTACGGGCTTTCACGTAAAAATAAAATTATTGAGATATCTTATCACGTCTTTTATTAATTTCAAAACGGTACTTACTTATAAAACACGCCTCGTAGACAGTCGTTTTCCCCTCGCTCTATTTGCGAATGGAACAGGAAAGGTAATGACAAGTGCTACAGGATGCCGTCCGCCACGCACCCTAGGCTAACTTCCGTTCTATCTGTGTAGATGTTGATGTAGGCACATACAAAGCGCTTCAAGCGTTTTATTGAAGTGTATGTAAGAAAGATAAAGTCAATAAAAGATGATTATTGAAATTAGAATCATACATACAACCCGTCACATAAGCTGTTTCATAAAATCTTCAGTACATTTTCTTAGAGGTCACATTGCGTTATCGCAGGTAAACCATTTAATTTCTAACTACGATCCCTCTCCAGCTCTCCAACTTGGGATGGCCCGGCGACTTGTCCAGCGTGGCGGTGATTTCGTTCACGGATAGTTGCGTAGAGTTAACGGTTAAAAATCAGAGAACAACACCAGATAACTGAATACCATCACTTTCAGATATATTAATCGGTATTTGCAGCACGCAGCACTTCCGGCCTAATGCAGCGCCTAAAGCCATGAGCGGACTGCACGATACGAGACCGCTAAGAGCGCGAGACGTAATGAAGACCTAATGGCCGCTGGTATGAATCCCAGGCCTCCACCACATCACTGACAGCGTTTGTGGGTGCGCCGGCACACTGATCAACTGTCTTGTATTCTCACTGATCAACTACACTTCTGGCCATTAAAATTGCTACACCAAGAAGAAATGCAGAAGATAAACGGGTATTCATTGGACAAATATATTATACTAGAATTGACATGTGATTATATTATCACGCAATTTGGGTGCATAGATCCAGAGAAATCAGTACCCAGAACAACCACCTCTGGCTGTAATAACGACCTTGATACGCCTGCGCATTGAGTCAGAACTTGGATGGCGTGTACAGGTACAGCTGCCCATGCAGCTTCAACACGATACCACAGTTCATCAAGAGTAGTGGCTGGCGTATTGTGACGAGCCAGTTGCTCGGCCGCCATTGACCAGACGTTTTCAGTTGGTGAGAGATTTGGAGAATGTGCTGGCCAGGACAGCAGTCGAACATATCCTATATCCAGAAAGGCCCGTACAGGACCTGCAACATGGGGTCGTGCATTATCCTGCTGATGTGTAGGGTTTCGCTGGGATCGAATGAAGGGTACAGCCACGAGTCGTAACACATCTGAAATGTAACGTCCACTGTACAAAGTGCCGCCAATGAGAACAAGAGGTGACCGAAACGTGTAAATAATGGCACCCCATACCATCACGCCGGGTGATAACGCCAGTATGGCGATGACGAATACACGCTTCCAATGTGCGTTCACCGCGATGTCGCCAAACATGGATGCGACCATAGTGATGCTGTAAACAGAACCTGGATTCATTACAAAAAATGACGTTTTGCCATTCGTGCGCCCAGGCTCGTCGTTGAGTACACCATCGCAGGCGCTCCTGTCTATGATGCATCGTCAAGGGTAACCGCAGCCATGGTCTCCGAGCTGATAGTCCATCCGGCTGCAAACGTCGTCGAACTGTTCGTGCAGATGGTTGTTGTCTTGCAAACGTCCCCATCTGTTGACTCAGGGATCGAGACGTGGCTGCACGATCCGTTACAGCCATGCGGATAAGATGTTTGTCATCTCGACTTCTAGTGATACGAGGCCGTTGGGGTCCAACGCGGCGTTCCGTATTACCCTCCTAAGCCCACTGATTCCATATTCTGCTAACAGTCATTGGATCTCGACCAACGCGAGCAGCAATGTCGCGATACGATAAACCGCAAACACGATAGGCTACAATCCGACCTTTATCGAAGTCGGAAACGTGATGGTACCCATTTCTCCTCCTTACACGAAGCATCACAACAACGTTTCTCCAGGCAACGCCGGTCAACTGCTGTTTGTGTATGAGAAATCGGTTGGAAACTTTCCGCATGTCAGCACGTTGTAGGTGTTGCCACCGGTGTCAACCTCGTGTGAATTCTCTGAAAAGCTAATCATTTGCATATCACTGCATTTTCTTCCTGTCGGTTATATTTCGCGTCTGTAGCACGTCATCTTCGTGGTGTAGCAATTTTAATGGCCAGTAGTGTATATTCCCAGTTTCCTCGTTTTATGCAGCTGCTGCACAGTCTGCAGTTACTGCAACTCCGTGTCGATTTACTACACGTGTGGAGATTTCGAACTACCGCGTCGCCAACAGTTCTATCGAACAGATATTATTAAACAATAAAAATCATACACAATGTGGAAGTGTGGCATGCAACCAAATAAGAAACGGTATAGGCCAGTTAATAACGACAGTAGTAGGGTAATGAAGATCTACCCCAATTTTGATATCAAATTGTTATTCCGATTAATTAAGTTGATTAACTATTTACAATTAACTACCCTCCACCTACTCCCGCCCCTAGCTCCAGAAGACGTAATGTGTTTCCCCAGCATGCGGGTCCTGCTCCCTGTCCCTCCCCAACTCTCCGTCTCCTGCTCCCCCACCTGCCCTATTGTTGGTAATTTCTTTTTTTGGGGGGGAATTTCGAATTTTGCTGGGAATTTCTTTGTCCCAGGACTGTGCTGTCGACCCACCCCACCTTCCACCCTTGAATTGGTGGGAAATTAAAAATATCGGTGCCCTTTCTGTGGCCGAACCCTGGTCCTTCTGGACAGAAATCCCAAGTGCACCCCCCAAGGCATGAAACTGTTCAGATGCAGGAGTCGAAGCTTAAGTTAGTGTACATTAGTTTGGTTGATAGACTGCAGTAATGGTCTGGCTCAATTACGTAATTAATCATAATGATCGGTCCTAATTACACAACTATATGTATAGTGCTACACAAGGAATGCCTAAAATCGCAATGAAGCTCCAAAATTGGAGATTGCATACAAATGGTGTTATTCTGCTGGAAAAAATTTCACAATATCCCTCGAAACTAGTGGCAGGCGTACTCAAACTCTTCCCCTCATCAACAAGCTGGCAGGAAAAAGGATAAAGTGGATAGTGCTATCTTTATTTTTTGGTGGGAAATATGTTCAACTGATGTGTACATAGTTCCGCGTAGTCAGCGCTTTCACAATTTTCCCACTGGAGCGCGCCCCGCTAAGCACAACAGCGCAGGCGCAGTGCTCGTCCGTCTCCGCACTACGAGATGGCGCTGCCATAGAGACGGACCAAATTCTGCTTCCGCCGATCCGCGTATTAATATGTAACGCAGCCAATGAGATTGCTGCTTATGTAGAATCTTTTCTCCTTGCGGATCACACTCGCGCAGTGATACATGAACGCGCGAGGTATTATAACGAGTGTATAGACCTCCGATTAGTCAGTCGGCATTTGTGTGCACCAGTCTGTACCAGTCTGCATTTGTCTGCATCAGTCTTTACCAGTCTGCCATAGTCTGCATTAGTCTGTAGTCAAGTTTCAGTCTGCGCCTAATAAGATTACCATATTCCTGTACATAGCCATAAAGATAAATGTATGGACACTTTTGTCAAGTAAAAGAGATATATGTGAGAATAAGATTAACGGACCAATACCATAGGAACTTCAGATTGTCAATTGTAAATAGCATCCAGAACCAAGTTAAGTAATTTTTATACCTGTTATTATTTTAATAAATGTGTGTGAAAATTAATCAAGTTCTGGTTAAAGTATGTCACCGTCAATCTGCTACTCTAAACGTGCAAGTGGCATTTCTATCGTCTGACCTAACGGCAGAAGATAAACACGCCACGATAAGACCACGAGACATATTGCTGACACTCGCCTACTTCGTTAGAGCGACAAGTCAAATAATCTGATGGTGTGTGTACAGAAGGTCTTACAGTACGCACACCACAACTGACGAGATGCTGGTGCTGGATGGAGAGGAGTTTGATAAGTGTATCACCCGTAAGCATACAACTGAGGAGAGTATCTAGCGCTGTTTCACGTCAGAGTTCGCTACAGACTGATCCCCATGCATTACACCACGATTATGCCCAGGTAATCGAAGACAATACACGCTGCTATAACTGAGAAAATGCTCCGCTTTTGCAATTACACATCGAAATTGTCGTGAAAAAAAAAAGCAGCACTCGTAATCAACAGGTCATAATCCAACACATGTTAATTGATCAATTTACTTAATTTGCATATCAATTTGATATCAAAATTGTGATGGTGCCGCAACCTCCTTACTGCTGACGGCTAACGTGTCGCTGTGTCGCTACAATAGCAGGAAAACCATGAGCACTGAGCGGGTAGATAACAGTAGTTACCGCAGTAAACGGGCGCACAAACCATCAGTAGTTGCAAAATGATTTTAAAAAGATATCTGTACTGTGTGAAAGCAAGCAATTCGCCCTAAATAATGAGATGTAAGAGGTTCTCGAAGTGAGTAACAAAAAATCGCTTAAATTTAGATTACGCTCTAAATCACGTTAAGTTAAAGGTTGTCGATGCAACTAAATATTTGGGGTCTACAATTATGAAAGACTTAATTGGACCCATCACACAGATACTGTTGTGGGAATCCGAGGAAAAGCTGCGTTTTAGCGGCAGAAGAATTAGAAGATCCAACATATCTGCGCGGTGTCGCCCCTTTACCAAATGCTACTGACGGATGACATCAAAAAATTCTGAGAAGGGCAGCCCGTTTTCAATTATTGCGGAAAAGGGAACAGTGTGTGACGTTTATGACAACCGATTGGGAGTGGCAGTCTTTAAAACAAAGGAGCTTCCCGACGTGGCGAATTTTTTCACGAAATTTCAGTAATCGACTTACTTTTACGAATGCGAAAATGTTTTGTTGATTCGCACCTGCATAGGAACAAACCAGCATCGCAATAAAATAAGAGAAATCAGAGCTAGGATGGAAAGGTTTACATGTCCATTTTTGCGACTGCAACGATACAGAAATAGTGAAGGTGGTTTTAGGGACACTCGTCCAAGAACCGTATTGCGAATTGCAGAGTAGTTATGCTGGTGTAAATTTAGATGAAGTGAAGATTCGAAATGAAACCAAGAAGAGTTACACTATTTCTATTAAAAATGTTCGGATGTGTGTTAAATCTTATGGGACTTAACAGCTATGGTCATCAGTCCCTAAGATTACGCACTATTTAACCTAAATTATCCTAAGTACAAACACACACACACCCATGTCCGCGGGAGGACTCGAACCTCCGCCAGGACCAGCCGCACAGTCCATGACTGCAGCGCCCAAGACCGCTCGGCTAATCCCGCGCGGCCACTATTTCTATAAAACAGCTGGGAGGATTACGATGTTATTGCAACTAGGAGGGACCGAGGACATCTGCAGGTAGTAAATTTTTAGCTTTGAGGGAAACTTCCACGTAAGCAACAAGGTTAACCGTGCAACATTTGTATATGCGGTATAGAAAAGTTTTAGCGTATAACCGATCAGTGTCATTGAGCTGAGGTTAATGTGTTCTGTGCAATTTCAGCATAAGAATTGTATGGTTCATTTGAATGCTTCCTTGTCCGTCTTTAACACACAACTTGGTGGTAAAACTAATTAATGGTATCCCTGTCGAGTATGTAAGAACAGCTTCTTGTGGGGTATGCTAAACGGAATGTTAAACTTACGCATACACTTCGAGCCCAGCTTTCTCCCCCGCCATATTTGGAAATTAGAATGGGCTATTAAATAGCGGGCACAAATAGTTATCATCGAATTGTCGCGCAACGGAATCTATATCTATCGATTTGGTGGCCGAAGATGGCTTCGAGGACACTAGCGGTTCCAGTGATGGTTATTTCGTAAAACACGATCAACTAGTCGGAAACACATGAACAGTACCAAAACAGGATCCTCTTTCTGCTGAATGCCTCCTTCGCTATGGCAATTGGAGTTTCCCTCGTTCTCCATTTTCTCTATTTCGCCGCATTTCTGTTTCAACAATTTTTCCCTTGCTTCTTCAGTTTCTCTTCTTAATTCATTATTCAGTTTCCTGTACCTCTTTTTGCCTTCATCAGTTTCCACACTTTTCCACTTTCTCCGCTCTTCCATCTTTTTCAACATGTTTTCGGTTATCCATTCTTTCCTAATGTTTTGGGATACTTTATTCTATGAACTATATATTTTAGATGATACACTTTGACGACCGTGCTAAGCACAGTTACGCATGGCTAGCGACTTTTGTACGACGAGACGATGACGACGTATCCAAATCTGTTATGCGTAATTATTATGTTCGCGAAAACACTAAATCAGGTATAAATGTATAGCTCGAATGTTGTAATTTTCTTCTCATTATGGTGCGTTGTTTTGTTTTACGCACTTGAAAATGAGCCATTCCTGAAAGTAGTAGTGATAAATGAAGTACGTTTTTAAAATACATCTCGGTGGAATTATGTCGTTCCTCAAATTTACGGAGACTGTGGTGCCCACCCATAAGGAACCGAGCAATGTATTCTCTCCATCCTTCAGTCCGCCCTTCCCCCTCTACCATCCATCTTGTTTACGTAATACTGTCTTGCCATTTGACCTCTTGTTGCTCTTATTCTTTCTTCCTGAGATTTGTTTACTACGGCTATACGTAGTATTACCTTATAGCCGTCCCTGTTTTTGTAGTTTTACACATATGTTCTAGCCATTTTCGCATTCTGTAAATCTAATTTTTTATACATTTGTACGCCCTTTCCCAGTTTCTTCTTCCGTCGTTTTGTATTTTTCGCTTTCGCCAAATAAAATTTATAGGGGACGCTCAGAAAATTTCCGTATGAAGGCATTGCTGCAGCATGTATGCAACGTAGAGCCGGTCGCGGTGGCCGTGCGGTTCTGGCGCTGCAGTCCGGAACCGCGGGACTGCTACGGTCGCAGGTTCGAATCCCGCCTCGGGCATGGATGTGTGTGATGTCCTTAGGTTAGTTAGTTTTAAGTAGTTCTACGTTCTAGGGGACTTATGACCTAAGATGTTGAGTCTCATAGTGCTCAGAGCCATTTGAACCATTTTTTTGCAATGTAGAAGGACTCCGATGGGCTTGTATGTGCTACGGCGTGTGGCATTCTTGTTTTCCTGACGCCACCTCAGGTGGGTGAGACTCGAGTAGCCGCCCTATGCTTCTGGTCTGTCCCCATGGGATTACCACCCCTTCGCCCAGTCCCCTAAAAATGGCACTGAAGGGCTGGACGATGATGTGCAGCCGGCAGTTATGAACTTCTTCACGCAGCTGGACACGGCGTTTAATCTAATGGCCATCTCCAACTTGGAGCGTCGATGGGGTGATTGCCGCAATGCCCACGGCGCTTTTGCCTGTTTGGCATACCGACTCTGAACTGTACGGCCTTCGAACAGAACCACTCGATCGCCCCTTTTAATATCTCGTGTGTTATGCAAGATTTCTACGTGGTCTCTTTCCTTTCCCTGTTCCTTCCTCTGGTGCCTCCGCTATTTCATCCCTCCTACCTACCCACTCGTATCATGATGAATTTCATGGCCTGTGTTCGTCAATTGTTGCCTATTTAAGACTTTGAAGTTCCCAACAACACTGTGGTTCTTTCAACTTATCCAGGTACCACCCCCAAGATTTCATAACTTTTTTTTTTTCAATTTCTTCAGTCATAGCAATGCACTATCCATGGGATCGCGAATATTTATCCTGATGAGCCAAAACATTATGACCCCCTGAATGAGATTTTCACTCTGCAACGGAGTGCGCGCTGGTATGAAACTTCCTGGCAGATTAAAACTGTGTGCCGGACCGAGACTCGAGCTTGGAACCTTTGACTTTCGCGGGCAAGTTCTCTACCGACTGAGCTACCTAAGCACGACTCACGACTCACGACCTCACAGCTTCAGTTCTGCCAGTACCTCGTCTCCTATCTTCCAGTTTTCACAGACGCTCTTCTGCGAACCTTGCAGAACTAGCACTTCGAGTCTCGGTCCAGCACACAGTTTTAATCTGCCAAGTTTCATTACGACCCCCTATCTGACAGCGTGTTGTTCCACCCTGGGAAAATATAGCAGCCACTTTGCGTGGTATGGATCCGACAAGTCCTTGGTAGATTTTTGTAGGTGGCTGGCACCAGCTGTCTACATACAGATCACTCAGTTGCCGTAAGTTACGAGTCGGTGGCCTGAGGGCGAAGAGCTGGTGACTGGCAGCGTCTCAGATGTGTTCCATAAGGATCAGGAAAGTTTCGTTCCCTGGCCGTCAGCATGAGTTCACAATCATGCCCTCAGACGACTGTAGCATCAGTCTGAACTTGTCATACTGACCGTTATCCTACTGGAAGATGCCGCCGCCGCCGGGAACACAACGGGCATGAACGGACGCATGTGGTTCACAGTTATCTTCAAATTTCATAACTGTCATTGTGCCTTAGATCACTACCACAGGTTCCAGAGAAACCAAGGTGAATGTCGCCCCACAGCAAATCATTACCACCACCGTGTGTCCGCAAGTGCGGTGGGCGTTTCAAGCAGCCATTATCCTGGGTGACAGCTTAACGGGACACGATCATCGACCTGTGGTAATGAGAAACGTGATCCACGTTGATCCTGTGGCCACTGCAGTAAGGGAGGAGCAGAAACCAATTAGCTTGGACCCTGGAGAATTCGAGCTGGCTGCTCGACGCTACATCGATTACCTGACAGAAATAGCCCGTCGCAAACATTAATTTACCTTACCCGTCTAGATACAGAGAAAGCTGCAAGCACTTGAAATGAGGCATAAGCCGCACCAAGTTTTTGAGACAAGTCGAAGAGCAGATACCTAAAGTACGCGTTTATATACGAGTAATTATACTGACTGACTCTTCCGGCGGTCGTTGGTTGAATGTTTTATACATTACGAATGAACACTAGTGTAATATTCTACAACATTTGTTATTTATTACACGAACAGTACGCTGCTATTACGCCATCATCAGTTACAAATATAAGCATGTAGAGCCGTGATATTTTGGTGGATCAAAGATTTTAAACTAGTGCATGTACAGAGTATCTCCATTTCCAGAGATGAAAAACATTAATGTTAGAATTTGGGAATAAAACAAGAGGGATTATTTCAGTGTAAATGTGATGTAAGATTGCTTAACTAAGATAAAATATGTGACACATTAACTAATGAACTATAGACAAATTACAACAGTTTCACATAAAAGAAAATAATTGAACAATAAACCTGGTTGACGTATTCCAAAGATACAGTTGAACAAAATAATCGTGTCTTTGTTAGATGCTAAAATATAAACAGATAAGATAGAATAGAGATAGTAAGCAGGAGAGTGAAGCAGCTGTGATTATATAGAGTAAATTTTTTTTAACACAAGGCGAGAAATTATAGTAACTGAAATCAAGGAAATGGACCATGTGAGTAAGAGGGATAATTTACAACATGGCGTGGATGGGATTATGAGTAGTATCTGCAGTTCCAAGTGGCGAGTAAGGGAACTGAATTGATGGACATTTTTGTATTAATTTCCATTATTTCAAGATAGATCATCTTTCTTCCTTTATGGACGTGATATAATACTTCATGTTTCACCTTGTAACTATTGACTTTTTCAAGCAGGTCGTCTGTAAAAGTACAGTTTCCTTTTCTGAGTTTTCAACTTCTCTGGCATTCTTTAAACGGGTGCATAATATTGCACTACCAGACTGCCTTATATATAATTTGCCACAATTATAAGTTATTTTATGCATTCCTCTCTAGTCCAAGGCTGGAGTGCTGTCTTTATCACTGGGCTAAAAGTGTCCAGCAATGATGTGCACATAAAATGATGTGTTTACATTCCCGGATATAAGTTGTCTGGCTACATCCAGTGAGACTTTTCATATGCATGGAATTGTGCACCATTTATTGTATTCTTAAGGTGGTGGGTCGAGTACAGGGCAAAGAAGGGAGTACACCTGTTGTTTCCGCTTTTGGTGCAGTATGGAGTCCACTAAGGTAGAATGATAGCCATTGTTTGATGCTATTTGTTTGATTGCATTTAGATCCACTTAGAAGCTGTTTTCGCTCATGGGCATAGAAATCAGGCGATATACCATAGAATGAGAGACATGTTTAGAGGTCACTAGGCGTTGAGAATTAGCCGCTATTACTATATCTGTGCTGGTAGGTTTCCTATAAATTTTAAGAGTATGAATAGGGCCACCTATGTCTGCGGTTAGATCTAAATTATTTATGCAGTTACCCTCAAACTCCATTGTGAATATTGTTGTGTTTATAATTTAGTTACTTGAGGAATTTTTGAACTTTTCTGGCAACAACAAATCATGAAGATACCTAAACCAGTATCCAACACTGGTAGATGGTGGATTATTTTCCGACAAGTGTGTTTCAGAATTGCCCATGATGACTTCAGTATGGACTTGACTGGGGGGGGAGATCCCATAGCTAGACCATCCAGCTGTTCGTATATCCTGTCACTGAAACAGAAATAATTTTGTAACGGACAAGTTTCTGTAGCTAACCTTATGTCATCTGTGACAACTAGGTTAACTCCTGATTTATACAGTAAGTCTGTGAAAATCTTTAGGGACTCCTGAGCAGTTTAAAATCTTTGATCCTACAAAATTTCACTGCACTACATACTTATCTTTGTCCCTGACGATGGCGTAACAGCCGAAAACCGGTTGGCGTAACAAGAAATACATATTGTAGATTATTACATCCGTTGTGTGAGTGTTTCATTCATCATATATTAATATAATTTACGCCAGGTTTTTTTGAACCGTAGAACTTGTGTTGTACTCAAATTTTGGTGACTGTATCAGAGGCATAACCACTCAACGGAGAACTTGAGTAGCGCTTCAAATTGACGAAATCCGTTGGACTACAGAGAGTGTAGCTCTCTTGTATAACTTCCCGACAGTCTTCTTTCGATACAGTTACGTATCGTGAGCTTGTGGAGATAATGCATCTACATCTACAAAGGAATGTAAAGGTTGTCAAGAGATTAAAGATTTAAGTTTTTTTAATGTAAATCCTTTACATAAAGATAAACATAATAATAAATGTAAGAAGTGTACCTTAGAATATACGAAAAATAAGAAAGTAAAATAACCTTGCACTAAAGTAAGAAAGTAAATTCTTGTACAAAGCTCATATTTCTTGTTTCCTATAAATAGAAGGGCCAAATATAACGATTCACAGTTGTTCAACTTCATGATTACTGTAAGAAAAATAATTTAAGAGGATGTAATTAATTAAAGAAAGCTGACCTAATTGCTTTTATTGTTAGGCATCATCACACACCGAAAGTGGGTTCCCCCCTCGAGATCAATCTTTGGAAAAAATACCTTATCATAACACAGACAATAACCATGAAATTTTCGAAACTAAAGTGGATAAAACATTGAACGAAATATTTCCATTTTCTACCAGTGTGTTTGGAAAACAGAAAACTAAAGATAAACCACTGGAAAAAATATTTTCATTTTCTAGTGATGTGTGTGTGAAACCAAGAACTAGAATTATTAAGGAAAAACTAGCCCCCTTTTTCACTAACAAAGAGACAGGAAAACGTTTAGAGATAATTTAGTTGATACTGCATTTGTAAACAGATTTTAAGAATAACATAAACTCAGTTGAACCTAATCATTTCTTAACTGCAGTAAAACCTAAAACTATGAAAATTGTAAAAGACAGCCTAAGAATACATCATGGGCTGATGATAAATTTAAAACTTTGTTGTGAGATTCAAATGCAAACGAACGAAAATATTGTGGAATATTGTTTCCAAAAATAAAACTTTAGGAACAGAAATGAAAGAGAATTAATTAAAAAATTTAAAATTGGTAAACAAAATGTTTTATCAGGAATGGATGACTTTCAAGCTCACAGATCAGGAAAGCATTAAACAGTATTATTGGTTTACAATTTGGAATTAACAAGTATATTCCATTGAGAGGATCATGTTAGATTGTATTACGACATAAAATAAAAAATAAAAAGCTTGTATTAATGTGAAAAATGAAGATCAAGTGTTTTCTATGGGCTATAAAATTTGAATTATATCCAGTAGATAAGTATTCAGAGAAGCTAACGAAATATAGAAACATTGGTCTTGATCTTGATCAGAAACTTAAAGTTTTGAATTTCCTATAGGGGTTGATCATATTCCAAAAACTGAGAATGGAATTAATGTAACTATTAATGTTTATTTGTTTATTGAAAAATACCAAGTGTATCCATTAAAAATTATGAAAAGTAACGGAGAGAAACATGCAAATCTCCTTTATTTCAAGGAAGAAAGTTATTCACATTATTATTAAATAAAAAATTTATCTAGGCTTGTCTCGAGTCAAATTAATAAACATGAAGAAGGAAAATTTATTTGTGATTTATGTTTACTCCATTTCACGAGCAAAGAAAAATTAGATAATCACACACCAAATTGTTTCACTAACTAACCTTTAAAAGTAGAAATTTTAGAAAAAGGTGCATATGTTAAATATAAAAATTATCAAAATACACAGAAAGTTCCATTTGTTATTTATGTTGATTCTGAAAGGTTACTATTGAAGATGGATGACTGTCAACCAAATCCAGAAAATTCATGTACAATCAAATAACAAAAACGTGAACCAACTGGGTTCTGTTATCATATGAAGTATGTTAATTGCGTTATAAAGATCATGTTGTTTACTGAGTACCCAGTTGTTATAAGAAACTTATTGAAACCATAAAAAAAGAGGTTAAGGGAATTAGGAGAAGTTATTCTGAAACTGAAGAAATGAAACCATTAACTCCTGAAGTACAACCAAGACATAATAAATCTAACGTCTGTGCACTGTTTGGATGTTATTATACAAGAAATAATAAGAAAAACATCTGAATTTTGTACCAATTTATTTATATGATTTATCTGGATATGATACTCCTTTGTCTGTGAAAGAACTTGGGTATGATAAGAAAGAGAAAGATTTAATACCCAACAATGAAACAGATATATTAGTTTTGGTAAAGGGAGAGAAAGTATGAAGATGAGATTTATTGACACATTCAACTTTATGGTTTCTTCATTTGAGAAACTTTCATCAAATCTGAAGAGAGATCAAATGTAAAATATTAAGTTTTTCAAAGCAGAATTATTCGATTTAGCAACCAGAAAAGGTGTATATCCATATGATTACATGGATTCTTGGGAGAAATTTGAAGAGACACAATTACCAGCAAAATAAAAATTTTAGAATAAACTGAATGACTGTGAAATAAGTCATGAAGATTACAAACACTCAAAACTGGTGTGGGAAAACTTCAATATGAAAAATCTGAAGTACAATTGTTAGCTGATGTTCCAAAAATTTTAGAAAAACTTGTATTCAAGCTTATCATTTAGATCCTTCTTGGTATTTAACAGATCTAGGTTTATCTTTAGATGCGATATTGAAAATGTCCAAACACTACTTGATTTATTACATGATTATGATATGATTTTAGTGGTGAAAAAGGAGTAAGAGGAGGAATATCACAATTTTGCAAGAGATATGTAAAGGCAAACAACAAATATCTGCGTGATTATGATGTGGCTAAGATATAAAATTGTTTAGCTTATTTAGATACAAACAATTTATATGGTTATCCTATGAGTCAATATTTACCATGTGGAGAATTTGAATGGGGTGAACCAAAGTCTTTAAGTTGTACAAAAATAAGTGTAATGTTAGTTACTGCTAAAAATGGATACATCTGTGAAGCAGATTTAGAATATCCAAAAGAATTATATGATTTACATAAAGATTTACCAGTTGCACCTGAAAATAAAATTGTCTACCACTATAGAAAGCAGGTTGAGGACTACTCTGCTTGACAACCATAATTATGTAGTTCGTTATAGAAACCTCAAGCAGTGTCTGTCTCTTGGAATTGTTGTTGTTGTTGTGGTCTTCAGTCCTGAGACTGGTTTGATGCAGCTCTCCATGCTAATCTATCCTGTGCAAGCTCCTTCATCTCCCAGTACCTACTGCAACCTACATCCTTCTGAATCTGCTTAGTGTATTCATCTCTTGGTCTCGCTCTACGACTTTTACCCTCCACACTGCCCTCCAATGCTAAATTTGTGATCCCTTGATGCCTCATAACATGTCCTACCAACCGATCCCTTCTTCTAGTCAAGTTAGGCCACAAACTTCTCTTCTCCCCAATCCTATTCAATACCTCCTCATTAGTTACGTGATCTACCCACCTAACCTTCAACATTCTTCTATAGTACCACATTTCGAAAGCTTCTATTCTCTTCTTGTCCAAACTATTTATCGTCCATGTTTCACTTCCATACATGGCTACGCTCCATACAAATACTTTCTGAAACTACTTCCTGACACTTAAATCTATACTCGATATTAACAAATTTCTCTTCTTCAGAAACGCTTTCCTTGCCATTGCCAGTCTACATTTTATATCCTCTCTACTTCGACCATCATCAGTTATTTTGCTCCCCAAATAGCAAAACTCCCTTACTAATTTAAGTGTCTCATTTCCTAACCTAATTCCCTCAACATCACCTGACTTATTTCGACTACATTTCACTATCCTCGTTTTACTTTTGTTTATGTTCATCTTATATCCTCCTTTCAAGACACTGTCCATTCCGCTCAACTGCTCTTCCAAGTCCTTTGCTGTCTCTGACAGAATTACAATGTCATTGGCGAACCTCAAAGTTTTTATTTCTTCTCCCTGGATTTTAATACCTACACCAAAATTTTCTTTTGTTTCCTTTACTACTTGCTCAATATACAGATTGAATAACATTGGGGAGAGGCTACAACGCTGTCTCACTCCCTTCCCAACCACTGCTTCCCTTTCATGTCCCTCGACTCTTATAACTGGCATCGGGTTTCTGTACAGATTGTAAATAGCCTTTCGCTCACTGTGTTTTACCCCTGCCACCTTTAGAATTTGAAAGAGAGTATTCCAGTCAACATTGTCAAAAGCTTTCTCTAAGTCTACAAATGCTAGAAACGTAGGTTTGCCTTTCCTTAATCTTTCTTCTAAGATAAGTCGTAAGGTCAGTATTGCCTCATGTGTTCCAATATTTCTATGGAATCCAAACTGATGTTCCCCGAGGTCGACTTCTACCAGTTTTTCCATTCGTGTGTAAAGAATTCGCGTTAGTGTTTTGCAGCTGTGGCTTATTAAACTGATAGTTCGGTAATATTCACATCAGTCAACACCTGCTTTCTTTGGGATTGGAATTATTATATTCTTCTTGAAGTCTGAGGGTATTTCGCCTGTCTCGTACATCTTGCTCACCAGATGGTGGAGTTTTGTCAGGACTGGCTCTCCCAAGGCCGTCAGTAGTTCTAATGGAATGTTGTCTACTCCGGGGGCCTTGTTTCGACTCCGGTCTTTCAGTGCTCTGTCAAACTCTTCACACAGTATCGTATCTCCCATTCCATCTTCATCTACATCCTCTTCCATTTCCATAATATTGTCCTCAAGTTCATTGCCCTTGTATAGGCCCTCTATATACTCCTTCCACCTTTCTGCTTTCCCCTCTTTGCTTAGAACTGGGTTTCCATCTGAGCTCTTGATAGTCATACAATTGGTTCTCTTTTCTCCAAAGGTCTCTTTAATTTTCCTGTAGGCTATATCTATCTTACCCCTAGTGAGATAAGCCTCTACATCCTTACATTTGTCCTCTACCCATGCATGCTTAGTCATTTTGCACTTCTTGTCGATTTCATTTTTGAGACGTTTGTATTCCTTTTTGACTGCTTCATTTACTGCATTTTTCTATTTTCTCCTTTCATCAATTAAATTCAATATTTCTTCTGTTACCCAAGGATTTCTACTAGCCCTCGTCTTTTTACCTACTTGATCCTCTGCTGCCTTCACTATTTCATCCCTCAGAGCTACCCATTCGTCTTCTACTGTATTTCTTTCCCCCATTCCTGTCAATTGTTCCCTCATGCTCTCCCTGAAACTCTGTACAACCTCTGGTTTAGTCAGTTTATCCAGGTCCCATCTCCTTAAATTCCCACCTTTTTGCAGTTTCTTCAGTTTTAATCTACAGTTCATAACCAACAGATTGTGGTCAAAGTCCACATCTGCCCCTGGAAATGTCCTACAATTTAAAACCTGGTTCCTGAATCTCTGTCTTACCATTATATAATCTATCTGATAGCTTTTAGTATCTCCAGGATTCTTCCATGTATACAACCTTCTTTTATGATTCTTGAACCAAGTGTTAGCTATGATTAATTTATGCTCTGTGCAAAATTCTACCAGATGGCTTCCTCTTTCATTTCTTAGCCCCAACCCATATTCACCTACTATGTTTCCTTCTCTCCCTTTTCCTACTGTCGAATTCCAGTCACCCATGACTATTAAAATTTCGTCTCCCTTCACTACCTGAATAATTTCTTTTATCTCATCATACATTTTTTCAATTTGTTCGTCGTCTGCAGAGCTAGTTGGCATATAAACCTGTACTACTGTAGTAGGTATGGGCTTCGTGTCTATTTTGGCCACTATAATACGTTCACTGTGCTGCCTGTAGTAGCTTACCCGCACTCCTATTTTTTTATTCATTATTAAACCTACTCCTGCATTCCCCCTATTTGATTTTGTATTGATAACCCTGTATACACCTGACCAGAAGTCTTGTTCCTCCTGCCACCAAACTTCACTAATTCCCACTATATATAACTTTAACCTATCCATTTCCCTTTTTAAATTTTCTGACCTACCTGGCCGATTAAGGGATCTGACATTCCACACTCCAATCCGTAGAATGCGTTTTCTTTCTCCTGATAACGACGTCCTCCTGAGTAGTCCCCACTCGGAGATGCGAAAGGGGGACTATTTTACCTCTGGAATATTTTACCCAAGAGGACGCCATCATCATTTAACCATACAGTAAAGCTGCATGCCCTCGGGAAAAATTACGGCTTTAGTTTCCCCTTGCTTTCAGCCATTTGTAGTACCACAACAGCAAGGCCATTTTGGTTAGTGTTACAAGGCCAGATCAGTCAATCATCCAGACTGTTGCCCCTGCAACCACTGAAAAGGCTGCTGCCCCTCTTCAGGAACCACACGTTTGTCTGGCCTCTCAACAGATACCCCTCCATTGTGGTTGCACCTACGGTACAGCTACCTGTATTGTTGAGGCACGCAAGCCTCCCCACCAATGGCAAGATCCATGGTTCATGGGGGGAGGCTCTTGGAATTAAACTTACAAAAATACACAAAGCCTTAAAATTTAAGCATTCAGATTGGTTGAAGAAATATATATACTTGAATACACAAATGAGAACTAAAGGCAAAAATGATACTGAAAAGAATTCTACATATTATTGAACAATTCTGTGTTTGGTAAGACAATGGAAAATATAAGAAACAGAGTAGACATAAATATAGTATCAGATGGAGAAAAGTAATAGCAAAACCAAACTTTAACGGAAGAACTATTTTTAATGAAAATCTTGTTGCCATTCATATGGACAAGACAAAAATCATCTATGTCGGAATGAGTATACTTGATTTATCTATAGAACTGATGTATGATTTTCACTATGGAATAGTGAAACTGAAATATGGAGAAGATACTGAGTTGTGTTATCAGCATACAGGTAGGTGTATCTAGAATATACAGACTGAAGATTTTTATGATGACATGAAATCAATGATCGATTACTTTGATTCAAGTGATTATCCAGCTGACAATATTTACAGAAGTCCACAAGTAAAAAAGAAGGTTTCCAGGAAAGGAAAGGTTAATGTAATGCAAAAGTAATGGATGAATTCTGTGGTTTAAGAGCAAAAATGTATGCTTATAAAGTTGGTCAAAAATAGGGAAAAAATCTAAAGGAGTTAAGAAATATTTTGTAAAAACAGAATAATCTTAGAAGATTACAAGGATTGATTGTTTAACAGTAGAGAACAGTATAGAAGAATTAATATCATTCAATATGAAACACATGAAATTTAGACAGTTGACATAAAGGAGAAAGCAATGAGCCCTCATGATAATAAAAGATGTTTTGAAAAATAAAATAGGTACACTATCATATGGACATTACAAATATAAATAATTTTATTTATTTTCTTATGTCCACCTTTTATAAAAATTGTATTAACTTCATGTTTTTACTTGCACCTTTTATACAAAACTTAAAATTCATTTTTCTTAATCGCAGCTCTGTAAAAAATACATTCTTTTGCATGAAAGTGGAGTGAGTAAGACTTGAAAATTTGGAGTATAGCAGATCCATTTGGTAGGTTCTGGATAACTAGGTCACTTTCTGACGAACTCTCTGGGTGAGTCAGGAAGGGAGCCAGTAAGCCGGAACCGACCAAATGGATCTACTTGTGGTCCTCACGAATCCCTAGCCACATGTTGATGCTGAACCAATGCTGACGAGATGCCTCAACTGTTGCCAAGAATTGACTCTAGCCCATAGACAACGATTATGCAAACTGATGATGCTAATTCTGGTTGTTTCGTGTGTAAAGAGTATTGACGACAGAAATACCGTAATTGTGATGATCTGGTGCAAAAACCATTAAAAATATCTTTCCCGTAGAGGGAAATCCGCTGCTGATAATTCTTGCCCTCGTTGCCGGTCATTGGAATAGTTCCAATTGTCATGCAGGATACACACGATCGTACTTTGGCTTACACCACACGGGCGGGTGTCTTGCGCGGAGCTTGTAGCAGGGTTCGTCTCAATATCCTGTAGAATCCTGTCCACCAAATCTTGTAAACTTACAGTCCGGCACCTACCTGCACGTTAATTTGTCCGAAAGGACAAATGATCACACAAACACCCAAAAAGCGCTTGAAATGTTGTGAGATGTGCTTTCTGTCTGTGAGGTTATTTGTTTTGCTATAGCCATGACGTCCCATGACCGTTTCCATCTGAATGGCCATACACAATCACCACATCAGCTTGTTACTGATTTGAATACCGGACCATTCTGCTACTTACAGTACCCTGTGTCAATCACAAAGCATGAAACAAGCAAGGAACACAGCACATGGTCAGAGGAACCGTCATTCGTCAGCGCCATCTACCTTGGCAACTATGCGTTTCCAGACACATGTCCATAGGACCTTCTTTCACCAATATCGAATCAAGAGTTCGTCCCTGCACTTTGTCGGTTTTATTAGTGGACATCCTGTATTCACACCATTATAAGAGACAAGGCACCTTTCATTTATAAACCCACCTTGGTATCGTAAGAAAATCTGAGGAACAGTAAAGGTCACTTACCTGAGAAATGATCTTTCTCTTCTTAAGGGGAGTTGGAACGCCATATCTCGACAATGTTAAATTCTGTAACTTGGCTTCCCTGTATTTCAGGAACCACTGTAGCCATTGACACGAAACCTTTACAAGACATTAAACTGTATGTTCTGAGTCACCTGAACTACAATAATTGGATTTCAGCCACTGATTTCGGAAATACAATTTTTTAATTACATGTTTAAAAATTAGTAAACTTTTTTATTCCTTATCCTAAATAATTTTAATTACAGATAACATTACGTTCTTATTTTAGTTCAGTACACTCAGGATACGTATGTTATCACTCTCTGAAAATTTGAATACTCTAGTCGAAGTGGTTTCTAAGATTTGCGAAAAAGTGCAACAGAATGACTTCGAAAGTTTCAAGAGACTGTACCCACTTAATACATGCTTAATTGTTTATTTTTAGTCACTCAAAAGCACCCTGCACCATACTGTATGTCATCCTCTTCATCTTTTTCTAAGTTTTTTCTTCTTTTCTTCTTTCTGGACTCCTTAGCGGCCAACTGTGCTGCATACACTACTTTATCAACGTGAACCTTGTCGATCTGTTCAAGTTCTCTAATGCAGTTTGATCCGGTATTAATTCCCAGACGCTGTTACACTTTCACCTTACCAATGTTGACGTCATTAAAAGCAATAACAGCATGACTCCCCCCCCCGACATCCACTTTAGCGTCTTCATTCAAACAAAAACATTTTTGGTAAGCAAGTCCATATAAGATTATTGAACAACTCATTGCCAGGTCTCTGAAAATAGGTTTTATTATAACCATGACTGCTGCTGGAGTGGAACATTTATGACTGTATGAACTATTTGAGTATTGGTCAGTGCGGTAATTGCACCGTGAATCAGGTCCAGGTGGGCAAAGGTGGTGTACTGGTTTTTCATCTGTTGACAGTCTGTGGAAGAAGGTAGTCCATATTGCCTGCTTCATTTTCAACAAATCCTCAGTATTATATCTAAAGGCCATCCCATAATACTGCTGTAGTTCATCAATAATTTTGTCTGTCAACCTTCCTCTTATGGTTTTACCATCAGACAGTTTCTTGTCTCTCAAACTTTGTTTCAACTTCCTCAACCTGGTGCCCACCCTCTTGTGGACATGACATTTCTAACACAGTAATCCACAGCCTTCTATATAAAGAGTTACTGATTTTATTAGATCTTGAAGTAATGCACATAAATATTTTAACATTTTCAACTGGTGTTGACTTTATTTAAAAAAATAAAATAAAATACTTTCCATGTGAGTTGCGAATTTTATAATGATATAAAAATCGGAAAATCTGAAAAAAAATTCCGTTCTAACTCCCCTTAACTGCTAACCTGTCAAGAAGACAGGTTTGTTACCTGGAGCTAAAAACGCTACAGGCGACTTAGAAAACCCAGACCTCGAAATTAAAGAAAGCATGATGAGAGAACCTAATTAGCTATCAGATCCTTCAGCTCCTCATTGTGATTACCCGTGTTCGAGGTTTTTACCAAGAAATAAAAAAGTTGTGTATTCAGAGTGCTACATATTCTCCTCCAGAAAGATAGCCTTAATTTCAGTTTCCTTGCCCTCAGCACATCTCCTCTAATTTTAAACTGTATGATTTTTCAGAAGATGCGGATAATGTGTGTAGCACCAGTTAGGTTACTTCACAGTGTCATTGTGGACAGAAAGGCAGTAAGGGAGAGAGAGAGATCGTTCCTGAAGTAATTGCCTGTTTTCGATGCGCAGAGGTTTATTACAATCTCAAGGAACTTCTTTATATTACAGGTGCCTTGAGTCATAGACTGGAATGAACGTTTCCAGTCTGAACTATTCCAGAGTTTATTTCAAGTTATGTCATATATGATATTAAAATCATCACGTCCCCCTCACAGTACAAAGGAACATTGATAATTATAGCTGAACGACAGCCTGAGAAGAATTGGAGAAATGAAGTATAGTTGAGCAATGTATCAAACTGGAGTTAATAATTTAATTATATATATGTTATTATATCTGTAATTCCTTTGTGTCCTAATTTAATGTTAAATATGGAATGTGTACAAGATATTTATTGATTTGCCACCAGAATCAGTCTCCGAAGTGGAGAACTCAAGATAGTGGCTGGTAGCTGCCAATCATTGCTCCAAGTGGAAATTTTGTTAAAGTTTTTGTCCACGTCCTACCGTCGTTTCGCGGCTGGATGTTGCTTTTGTTTGTGAGAAAGGTTGCTCGGACAATATAATGTACTGGTTTATATTGTCAAAAATTAATCGAGTCGATCACATATGACTAGAGATTGAATGTAGGCCCTGTCTTGGTTTATTAGACGACATTGTGCCACAGTGTGGAACGCCTTCTGAATAGCTAGGAAGACGGAACCCACCTGCCCACTACCATTCTCATTCCGCAAGATGTGTGCGATTGGAACGAGCTGAATTCCACACGAATGGTTTCTTTCGAGAATCCGATGGCTCGATGAATGTCATAATCATCAAGCTACAGATATACTGTAGGATTTGGCAACATATGGACAGCAGTGACCTTTATGTGTAATTTCACGCACACGCCATTATACATACCAGAAGCGACGTGTGATGTTCTCCACTCAGGTGGTATGGCTCGCTGAGCTCCTCGATGAACGTGAGCTATAAAAGGGGCTAGTTCCAGCAGGAGTTTCATCAGAGTCTACGGGGCATTTGTTCACTTTGTGTAGCTGTAGTTCCACTGCTGTATTGGTGTTCATTATTTCAGTATTTGAATAACGTCACTAAGACTATCAGAACAATTGACAGTCATATCTGTACACTGAGTGCGAGAAGTGTTCAGGAAAGCTCGGTAGTAGTGTGGACTGCCCACAGCCCCGGGCTTCATTGCGGGGAATCCTCCAACTATACAGACTGTTGTGGCTGTACTGCATCAATTACAGCGCCTCCAGCGTAATGAACTCTGTTGAACGAGCTAACTGCGCGTCGTCGAAATGTAGAAGCGTCAGTTAAAGTCGTTAGCAACTTGGCCCGATATCCAGCCTTGCAACTAGCGATTCTTGTGCATCAGTTAGGGCTATTCCCTGTGTTCCGTTCTGGTGGGTGTTTGGTAGGGTAGTTTAGTTGGCATCTAAACTTCGTCACAAGCGCCCACACATTACTGAAGTTACCTAACGTTCTACAGGTCGTCTGAGCGCTGTCGCACTGTCGTTACACGCTCTTGACAAATTTTGGTGTGTGAGATTTTTCACATTGCAGGCCCTTAGCCTTGCCCTCCACTGACACCACAGATTCATTTCTAGTTCTTAGTCTTGCATATTTTGCGGCTTAGAGCGGAAAATGATTGTAATTGCAGCAACTAAAAATTTACTTCTAAAATATAAATGTTACAGTGAGTAAACATTGTTAATTAAATAACAATTGTTGGCAGTCAGGTTTGACAGTTATCAAACATTAGTATATGAACTATAGTTTTGTGCTGGCATAAGTTGTCACCAGCAGAGCGGTCGGCAACAGTGTAGCTAGAAGATGGATAACTAGGCACAGGATCAAGCGCGTCTATCACGAGAGAGGCCAGAGACACACCAACAAGCAACATGTCGCCAACGCCCTCTTGACAGCATATATTTAAGCTGCCGCTTCGTACCAGTGGGCCTCACTCTCTCACTCATACTGCTGACATCTGTCAGTCTACTGTTATTGATGAGCTTGTACCACTACACATGGACTCTATTCAAGTTAACTTTCCAGTTCTTGTAAATAAAGAACCATATCCACATGTGCATTTGTGTTGTTGAAAGAAGATACTGGTCACCCATAACAACGTCCTCTCCCTTGCTTCTTTGCAGTACACGGTTCTCCAGTGTCAACGAGGATGGCATATTACAAGTTTAACGTTGATAAAGCAAATATTAAGGTTCGTCTTTTATTGAGTATGTGTTCCTTTCAGTGTCGTTTTGTAGCAACACAATTTTGTAAGCGATCTAGCGAAGTAAGGTTCGCTATGATTATGGTTATAACTGTCATCATAGAAGTAAAGTTTGCTAGTTCGCTGAACTGCGATCGTAAGTGTCTGTTAATAGGTGTTCCAATTTCTGCCCTAACGCTAGACCCCACGGTGAATGGCGGAATGAACTGATGGATGTAGCAACTTTGGCATGGAAGGTACGCTCGAAACACAAGGGCGGTGCTACCTGGTGAGCATCACGCAAACTAACGATCGCTGCTGGTAAATTTGCTAAAGCTGTGCAGGGCCGAGGGCGGAGTGTGATGTTGTTGGCCAGCATGGAATAAAAGGCGCTGTTAAATAGTAATGTGTACTCAGAATGACTCCAGCATTACGAACCAAAGCGTTAGGCACAGAAACAAGCCCAATGCCAATCTAACAAAACCCACTAATACAAACGGGACAGTGGTCGTTAGTGCGTTTTCTATGCTCAGTCTGTCTTGTGTGGATAATCGTACAATATATAGGCGCATGGTAACGCAGTCCAACTTATCCGCCCTATCCCCTGCTATGCCCATCCCGCCTGAATCTCCACCCTTCCTACCTTCTATAAATTCCTTCAAATCCTGGAACGCCATGCACAGCACCTCACCTTTCCGCGAGGCGTAAAGGTTTGTGCCGAGCAGTCATCAAGAGTACACGAGTGAACCTTCGGCTCAGATAGCCCATATCGATGATGTTTCGTTGAATGGTTCGCGTTGATGGCCCGGCGGTTAAATCTGCAGAAATTTGCGGAAGGGTTGCACTTCTGTCACATTGAAGGATTCTCTTCAGTCGTCGTTGGTCCCGTTTTAGCAGGATCTTTTTCCTGCCGCAGCTACGTCGGAGATTTGATGTTTTGCCGGATTCCTGATACTCGCGGTACACTCGTGAAATGGTCGTACGAAAAATCCCCACTTCATCGCTACCTCGGAGGTGCTGTATCCCATCGCTCGTGCGCCGACTATAACACCACGTTCAAACTCACTTAAATCTTTATAACCTGCCATTGTAGCCGCAGTAACCAACCTAACAGGTGCGCCAGACACTAATTGTCTTATATACGCGTTGCCGGCCGCAGCGGCGTATTCTGCCTGTTTACATACCTCTGTATTTGAATACACATGCATATACCAGTTGCTCTGGCGCTTCACTGTATGTCGAGTGGTATCAAAGGCGATGCGGCGGTGCGGCCAGGGCGCGTATTCCGGTGCTTCGTGAGCGCGGGCGGCGTTCCAAGCGCAACACGGAGGACAGGTGCGTATTTTCAGAGGCGAGCCCACGCGTGCGTAACTCGCCGGCGGCCAGGGTGCTAATAGCTCCTCTCACCCGTTTGTTTCCTCTACGTCAGCGGCGACGACGGAACGAGTTACTTAGCAGCGGGCAGAGCTCCGTTAGTCGCGGCCGGCACGGCGGGCGTCCGTCGACGAGCAGATACGTCCTCTGCGAGTCGGGTCGGCTGCTGCTTGACGTTCAGAGTCCGTCACACCTTGCTGTCACTCGCTGCCCTAGCAACAACGTGGAACTTTCCGTCAAGTCGCGAGCCGTAGGACACGCCTGGCAACGCGTTTCAAATTGGACACAGGCTAAATGTGGCCTTTATGCTCATGAAGGCAATGCTGAAAACCTGAATTCTTCGTGTTAAAGTCTTTAAGTGAAGGAGTCGCTCCCTCTCTACATCTGAACCTGCATACTAACTCCAAAAGCCACCATATGGCGCATAGCGGAGGGTACCTTGTACCACTCCTAGCCATTCTCTTTCCCGTTCCAGTCGCTAGTGGATGGAGGAGAAATCGACTGCCCGTGTGCTTACACTTGAGCCTATCTCCCTCCTGTCTTGTCTTCTCATTCCTTACGCGAGATCGTTCGTAGCAGAATCGTTCTGCGGTCTGTCGCAAATGCCTGTTCTCTAAACTTTCTCAAAAGTGTTTCTCGAGACGTACGTCTTCCTCCCTTCAGCGATTCCCGTTTGAATTCACGGAATATTTCCCCAGTACTCACGTTTTGATCGCACCTTCCTTTAACAAATCTAGCAGAGCACCGCTGATTTATTTCCCTTCTTTTACTTGTTAGAGTTACGTGTGCATCACAACACCTCAGCATGATGCGGAGAATGGAAGTGCTTGCCACACGAAAACGTAAGTTAAAACGAATATAGGCGCGAAAACATCGCGACAAACTAAATCTAGAAGATAGGTTAACTCCCAGCAAAAAACTTTATCAACATCGTAGTAATTAACACACAAGTGATCCAGAAAACTCATGCACTCCAAATGTAAAGGCATTTACAAAAAGAAACGATCTGTTGTTTGAACTAAAGATGCACATAATTTTATAATCATTCAACAAAAATGTTCACATTGCAGAATAAATAAAAACTAAAACCCACTGATAATGGCACAGTGGTGCCGAAACATGTTTGGGTACTGAGAAAAAACGGTGTTTTTCATAACTGGCGGACCTCACATGTAACAATTTTAACTGGAAACACGATCAATACAAGGAGCTGCGAATCAAAATTATGAATGTTACACCCTGTATCTTCTGCGTTTGCTTGAATCTGAAAGAAGCCGCATAAATTTTCAATCAGATCTTGATAAGATTTCAACGAGGTGCAGAAATTGGCAACTTGCTCTAAATATTCCGAAAAGTAAAATTTTGCACTTCACAAAACGGAAAAACTTAGTATCGTATGACTAAAACATCAATGAGTCACTGCTGGAATCGGCCAATTCGTACAAGTACCTTGGTGTAACACTTTGTAAGGATATGAAATGCAATGATTACATAGATAAAGCAGGTGGTAGGTCTCGGTTTATTGTCATAATGCTGGAAAAGTGCAATCAGTCTACAAAGGAGATTGCTTACAAATCACTCGTGCGACCGGTTCTAGAATGTTGCCCACGTGAGTGGAACTAAAGCGAGATAGGCTAACAGTGCTGTTAAACATACGCAGAGAAGGGCAGCACGAATGGTCACAAATTTCTTTAATCCGTGGGAGAATGTCACAGAGATACTGGAGAAACTGAACTGGAAGAATGTTGGAGATAGACGTAAACAATCTCGAGAAAGTCTGTTAAAGTTTCAATAACCGGCTTTAAATTATGACTCTCGGAATATACTACAACTACCTAAGTATCGTGAGGATAATATTAGAATAATTGCTGCCCGCACAGAGGCATCAAACAATCGTTCTTCCTGCGCTTCATACGTGAATGGAACGGGAAGAAACCCTAATAACTGGTACAATGGGACGTACCCTCTGTCAAACACCTCACGGTGGTTTGCAGAGTATAGAGGTAGCTGAAGATGTAGAATCTCATTGGATCTCGTTTCACCTGGATCAGAAGCCAAGCTGTGTCCAGTATAGTCAAGTACGATAATAAGCATACATTGTATGCTGTGTGACACGCACATAGACTGAGCGATAATGCCCGACAACAGCTTCACCGGCGCGTTTAACGTAACAGCGCAGGCCACACAACCGGTCCAACTAAGGTGCAATGATGCGTGCAGTTGCAGTTCAGACGTAAAAGAAGACGAGCAGAGAAACAATATGGCTTCGAATGTCATTTAATTTTTAAAGAGAATGGAATAATATTCGGCAAAACTTCAGCACTACCGCGTGCTTCTTAGGTGACCAGACGGAAAGCATAAAATGCTCTCGTTCTCATCTAACATAGTATTGTGATTACAATTAAGAGTGATGAACAATGAACATTCCTAACTTAAATACATGGTAATTTTTCTGAGCGAGCCATCTGTGATACAAAGCACTACAGGGATTTCACCGCAACTGCTGAATATTGAAGCCACTGGAGGTATTAATTATAATCAGTCGTCAGTTAATCTCTCAGCCCCTCCATTATCCGAATCCGAGAAATACGTTTCAGTTCTGGAGCTGTCATCTGCTACGTTGATGACGAGTCGATCGACAACAGGATCCACGAAGCCACCCAGCCCAGGCGCTGCATTTTCTTCTCTTCTTTTATGACGTGCTGTTCCATATCCCGCCAACGTTCGGCAGTGACATGCGAAAAAACTGCGTGAGTTAGTTCCAGTACGTCTGGCAGCGTAACAGTCTTGTTATTTCTCACTGAAATACCTTAAATTGACTCCAGATCAGTTCTTTTTGGGTCACATCATAATGGTACAGTGGCAAATGTAAAAATGCAGCATTTATATGGTGTCCTCGATGCTGCGAAAACGGTTGTTTTTTCATGTTTCTACGACACTTATTACTCTGGCTTGTGTGAGGCTAAATCTGTGTTATAAAATGATGGACATAATCCAAATAAAGAGTGTTTGGTTTTTCATTTTTCTCCCAAAAAATGAAACTGTTTTGTTTTCTTAATTTAAGCAACCTTTACTAACAATCTTTCATTAAATATCGATTATTAAGAATTCATATTCGAAATAAAAACAGGAAGTCCGCGTGCAATATGTAATTAGAAACAACAAGACGTACATTATTCATAAAAAATTACGATGAATTTTACAATTACGAGATGTAGGTATTTCAGATGGAACGAAAAAACTTATGACCAAGGCGGAACCCGGATCAACGTTCCACGAACTGGACCAGTACCTTACCGTTTCCGCTATACATCCAACGTGTAGTTATAACTCAACTGTGTCAAATAAAGTCCATAGGAAAACCTCAAGGCCGTTTTTTCTGTAAGTTTATGAAAAACATTAAGAACAACCTGCTATATTTCTCGGCATTTTGAACCGTGTTCCACATGCGTGTTTCACTACGGAGCAGGAAGCAGCCTCAGCCATTTTCATTCTGCGTATTCACAGCGCGACCATCAGGGCACAACAGAACAGAGACTGTGACTCTACACGATTTTTGAAATAAAAACTACATAGCTAAACCGTGAATTATATGAAAGTTTATGGCTGTTAATACATTAGAATATCTTAAAGTTACATTTAACGTAATTTAGTAATTAGATATCTGATACATAAATAGGACCAAATTCCAAGAGCGTATTAACACCACAGTACGTGTGCTACGGACTGTTACCAATCATCGCGTTTGTGTTTGTTTAAATCAGGTTTATTGTTGTAATGAACAGACTATAGCAGTAAGGAAGGGACTCTCCACTTCTTCTTGCTGCTCTTCTCTTTGCATGGGAGGTCGCGGTGCATGTAAACGACAATGAAAAAAAGCGTTTGGCGACACACGCTCGTTAATACACGTACGGTTATAAAAAGTACACTGCACCACTCAACTGTGATGGATAAGGAGACGAACTGCTGTGCTATGGTAGGACACTGATTGTTGGATATACTCTCATGTACGCTCCAGAATTCTTGCTGCCCAACGGACATAGGATAGGGCGACCAAACGTCCCGGAAAACCGGGGTTGTCCCGGTTTTCATCCCTGTGTTCCGGTGTCCCGAAAATTTGTTTCGGGACGCTCAAAAGTCCCGGAATTCAATTTTTAAATGCGTTTCGTGACACTCTCTCAAATTTTTGGGTTTTCGCTATATTAAAGGAAATAAAACACAATAAATTAATATATTTTAGCTTATTTGTCTAAAGCCTCCATTGTCCCATACTAGTAACCACAGTATCAGTATTGATACACTCAGGCAATAACTTGCTTTGAACGGTACTTTTTTCAACAAGTAGTAAGTTGTATTATTGTAACAGAGCTATGAAACCGTCCGATTGTCGCGCCACTTACTCACACACTCATTGTCAGAACAGTGTAGTAGTTGATGTTTTGTCAGACAAACTGCAATAGTTTTTTCTCATATTAGTGGTATTATTGCTGCAGTACTGTGAAACGCAATGCCAAAACGTGCCGGCAAGTTCAGTGACTGTTATTCCAAGGAATGGAATTTTATTAAGAAAGGTCGTTTTGATTACGAAGCAGAGTGTTCCGTATGTAACTGTTTTATTAGCATAAGTCACAGTGGACGTTCCGACATAGTTGATCACATCAGGTCAAAGAAACACATTAACAGATACAGAGCACCGAGCTGCAGTAAAACTCTACAAAATTATTTTGTGAAACATCAGTCAAGTGAAGAGACGAAAGTTCGAGCAGCCGAGCTTACACTAGCCTACCACACGGTAAAACATCACCAAACTTATAAATCTAGTGATTGTACTAATAAGCTTAACAGCATTAGGTCTGATGATTTTTCCATTGCAAAAAAGTTTAGTTCAGCAAGAACTAAAGTGTCAGCCTTAGTGAAAGGAGTTATTGCTCCCCAGAGTGTAAAGGAAAGCCTTGGATACATCAAAAAGTCTTCTTTCTACGGGATATCCACTGATGCCAGCAATCATAAGGCCACTAAAATATTTCCGTTTGTTGTTCAGTTTTTCGATATTAATCAGGGAATTCAGACCAAATTTTTGAAGGTGAGTTCCCTACCTACTGAAACATCTGACGAAATTTCAAGATTTTGTATGAATACTATCGAAATGTTTGATCTTGAGAAAAATAAATGTGTGGCATTTTGTGGAGACAACACCAACACAAACTTTGATGGTTTAAAAAGACAAGGCAAATGCAACGTATTTACCAAATTAAAGGCAACATCGCATGAAAACATTGAAGGCATAGGGTGCCCTGCAAAGTTTTACACAATAGCGTGCAGACATCTGCTGACAGTTTAAGCTGTGATGTTGAAACTATCGTCATGAAGGTATACTCACACTTTTACATATATACTGTTAGAACAGAGGCTTAAGGAGTTCTGTGATTATGTGGGAACTGAATATATGAATGTAATGTGTCACTCGAAAACTCGCTGGTTATCACTGTTTCCAGCAGTTGAAAGAGTAATCCGCCTGTTTGAACCGTTAAAAGATTTTTTCCTAAATGAAGACAAAGCCCCCAAAATATTGGTTCAGTTTTCCAGTAACCCTTTAAGTGAAGCCTACTTATGGTCCATTCACAGTCACCTTAGCACTTTGCAGCGTGGGATGAAGGAAATTAAGGGAAGCACGAAAAGTGTAATAGAGGTAAATGATGTCTTGAAAAATACTCTGGAAACTATTACTAAGAGGAGAGAACAGCAGTTCATTTCTTTTAATGTTAAATCTGTCCTCAAAAGAGCAGAAGTATCAGAAGCAGCGGAAAGGAGTTTTAGAGAAGAAATTAACAAGTTTGATGACACTTGTGTAGAATATCTCAGCAAGTGGAGCGCCCCATATTTACCCTCATCGCCGGTGTTTGATTGGATGTTGCTGAAGAGAGTGCCAAAATGGGAAAGTGTTGAAGAGACGGTTTCTTATTTGAAGAGTAAAGAGATTGAAATCGATGTTCCATTCTCTTTGATCAGTTCGGCATGCTGACAAATTTTGTTGAAGAAGGTCTTCACAAGTGGAATAATGAGAAAAAAAACACCATTGGAATGTCATGAGAAATGGGTGAGTTTTTTTTAAAGCTGTGACTATCTTCAGCATTATTCTGAGTTGGTAATAATTGCAAGGTATTTATTTGCAATCCCAGACCATAATGCCAATGTAGAAAGAATATTTTCGTCATGAATATCCAGTGGATTGATGAAAGAAACAGAATGGAGGTGGACTCTCTTGAAGCAATCCTGCAAATTCTGTACAACTACAAAATGGATTGTGCCGAGTTTTATCACTGTGTCTCAAAGAACAAAGACATGATCAAGAAGGCTGGAGGCAGTGAAAAATAACCTTTTCTCCAAGGACAGTCAATTCCATCTACAAGTGCTCAGTAATATTAAAGCTCATGTTACTATTAATTGATTAAAAGTTGAATGGCTGTAAAATTTTGTAAAACAGTAATACATTTCTTTATTACTGTTAACGTTTATTAAATGTCATTAATTATACAGATAATCTAGATTATATCAATCTTTTGTGTCCTCTTATCAGTTATAATAATTGGGTTAACAAAAGTATCAACAAAACATTAATATTTAAAATTAAGAAACCTGGGTACATGTGGATTGAGGTGTCCATTGGCACCTAGGTGAATGTGTGCCGGTTTTCACCGAAAATAATTTGGTCACCCTAACATAGGAACAATGTGAATTTAAAAATGGGGAGAAAACTTCACAAAGACATGCAAGTGTATATTGAGGGAATATGTAGAGAAAGGAATAACACACCATCTTCAGGCCACAAGTGGCCCATCGGGACCATCCGACCGCCGTGTCATTCTCAGTGGAGGATGTGGATAGGAGGGGTGTGGGGTTAGCACACCGCTCTCCTGGTCGTTATGATGGTTTTCTTTGACCTGAGCCGCTACTATTCGGTCGAGTAGCTCCTCAATTGGCATCATGAGGCTGAGTGCACCCCGAAAAATGGCAACAGCGCATGGCGGCTGGATGGTCACCCATCCAAGCGCTGGCCACGCCCGACAGTGCTTAACTTCCGTGATTTCACGGGAACTGGTGTATCCACTGTGGCAAGACCGTTGCCATCCACACTAAAGGCTAGTGAGTTAACAGAAATAGAGAAATCTCGAGACATTCCAGACCTAAGATTACCGAGAATGAACAGATGATGTAATAAAAGAGAACGCAGTAGCTTTATAATTTCTGTTAAAAGATTTGTTTCACGTGAACTATCATCTGAGAAAAGAAATTGACATTTCTCAAAGGCAATGCGTACCATTGGAAGTCTCGGGTACCAAAAAACTATGCTTTGAAGGCCTTTTTATAGTTGGATCAAACGCAGTCCCATTACCCAACCTGTTCCTGTATCATCCTACGACTTTAAAGTCCAACAATAGAACGTATACCTGTGTATGACCCTTTTTTTTTCTTGCTTCTGTTTCATGTACGAGGAATTGGAACCGTTTTACTGAAAAAACACTTGTATTATTCTATTATTGAAATATGAGTGCATAAAATATGTACAAAGAGAGAAATCACCTTTTATGATGCTAAAGTGAATAGTTACACGAAGTGATTAGATACGCTAGAATGTTTTTTTGTGTTCGTGTGTGTAAAGTCAATATTGTGTGTGTTACTATAATTGAAAGAACAGAACGAAAAACCATTTAACATTACTGAAAAAACTGATATGTGAAAGAAACATGTACGATGTCACCAAACCTCAAAGCAACATGAACAATAATGAATACTAAGAGTTTCAAATACCCAAGAACATTCTGGCACACGTGATGTGCAGTATCTATCATATATTTTGTGAAGTAATTCGCTGGCCTAAGGCGTGTGAGAGTGAACTGCACAGACTTCGCCCAAGGGGGCAGTAAAGAGTTACAATAAATCATTTCGGTGCCAGACGAAATATTATGATCTCTATAGAAAAACAGTAGCTATTTTAAGGTTGATCGTTTTATCGCGTTCTGGTGTCTTTACCTTTATTAGCATAGGCTAGAATGTGGGCAGACAGCGGTATTTCCGTTCATTATTTAATAGTAACTATCCAAATGAAGAAATGCGTGTACACAATTACAATTGTCCTGTGGCACGTTTTACAGTATAGAAGGCGAAGGAGTTTATAGTCTATTCACCGAGAGCTGGGACGAAACATAAACAGTGTCACGTGGCCGACTATGCTCGTTTCCAGGGAAAGCATTCGGTGTTCACGTGATACGTAGGGGTGTGGAAAATCCTTGGCGCACGCTTTGCAGCTGGCGGCGTTCGGCTGGTTGCCGAGCTGTCACAACGGACCGTGAGAAACCTGGGCAACAATGTACGAAATAAATTTAACAATAATGTTAAAATAATGTTAAACTGAGTTCATTCTGTCGAAGCAGATTTATTTTCATTCAGGTTACTAACAAAATGCTCCATTCAAACACAATTAATTGTTAATTTTAATAACAATAGCAGTAATAATAGTGATAAAGGACGAAACAAGGTTCACTCTGTCGAACTGTTTTCATTGAGGTTAATAACAAACCGCTCCTTTCTCTCCTCTATAATGCAGTCTCATTTCCACATTTTAGTTTCCACTTTTTCTACGACATGGAGGACACACTTTTTCCAGTCCTCTGCAGTCACAGTTCTTACTGCTGCTTCTAGCAGTACTTTAACTTCCGGCATTTTGTATGTTTTGTTTTTCGTTGCAACATAGCCTTTGATTCTGGCCCACATTAACTCGATGGCGTTTAATTCACAGTGGTACGGAGGAATTCTGAGAACAGTTTTCCGTGCATTCTTCGCCATTTCATCTATTGTGTATTCGTTGTGCGCTGTTCTGTGATTTTTAACTATATCTAAAAGTTCTTTCTTCAACGTACCGTCTTAGAAATCGATGTTTTTAGATTTGAGCCACTCTGATATTTCGTGCTTATTGGAATTCGCATTGAGAAGTTTTTGTTTTCACCGAGAATGCTACGGCGGGTTGTTGTTGTTGTCGTGGTCTTGAGTCCTGAGACTGGTTTGATGCAGCTCTCCATGCTACTCTATCCTGTGCAAGCTTTTTCATCTCACAGTACCTACTGCAACCTACACCCTTCTGAATCTGCTGAGTGTATTCGTCTCTTGGTCTCCCTCTACGATTTTTACCCTCCACGCTGCCCTCCAATACTAAATTGGTGATCCCTTGATGCCTCAGAACATGTCCTACCAACCGATCCCTTCTTCTGGTCAGGTTGTGCCACAAACTTCTCTTCTCCCCAATCCTATTCAATGCTTCCTCATTAGTTATGTGATCTACCCATCTAATCTTCAGCATTCTTCTGTAGCACCACATTTCGAAAGCTTCTATTCTCTTCTTGTCCAAACTATTTATCGTCCATGTTTCACTTCCATACATGGCTACACTCCATACGAATACTTTCAGAAATGACTTCCTGACACTTAAATCAATACTGGATGTTAACAAATTTCTCTTCTTCAGGAACGCTTTCCTTGCCATTGCCAGCCTACATTTTATATCCTCTCTACTTCGACCATCATCAGTTATTTTGCTCCTCAAATAGCAAAACTCCTTTACTACTTTAAATGCCTCATTTCCTAATCTAATTCCCTCAGCATCACCCGACTTAATTGAGCAATAACTGCATTTTCCTGAAGCCGAGGAAGAACATCTTGAAACCACTTCTCGAAGGTTTCGGCACATATCTCCTCATGATAATCTCCACTTTTCTTGGATTCGAAAGTCCACAAACATCCTTCAACGAACCCTGCTTTGCTGCCAATGTGTGCAAGAATCAGACGTTTCCCTTTACCTGATGGGCCCTTGCTTCCGGACAGAAACGCTTGTTTTGGGGAATTTATAGTATCATCTACCCAGACGTAACTTCGGGTATGTCCTGCGGTCAACCATGTCTCGTCCAAATAGTAAATGGGTCTGCCTTCATCTCTCAACCTTTTAATGGTTCGAAGATAGCGCCGCCTCCATAAAATGATGTCATCCCTGTCTATTAGCATGCTATCGCGCCCACGTCGGAGATATTTGAAATTAATTTCTTTCAATAACTTATAAAATGAAGTTCTCCGAAAATTTCCCAGATCTGCATCTTCGTTCACGAGTGTAAGCACTTCGTCAATTGTTGGCAATTCGTTACGAAAAACAAATTCGTGTACTTTCCTTGGTATCGCATTTCTGTCGAAGTCATCAAGACTTTCAGAAAGTTTCTGTCGTAATTTTCCTTTCTTCGGAGACTTCAAAGAGTGTGTGGCCTCGTACTCACTTATCACAGGATACACTGAGGTATGTCCAAAACCTGTAGCTGCAGCTGTTTTCGAAACAATGTCACTCATCGACTGCTCTGGATGTAACAGTTCCGTTTTATACACATTAAGCAGCACGTGCTTCTCAGAAGAACTTAATCATTTCTTCTTTGCTCGCTTCTGACCTCAGAACTGACACGTCGACCTTACTCGCTGAATCCGTGGATGACATGATGAGGACAGCCGTATGTGACGCTGATGAAATAAGTGAATATATAAAATAAGAAACCATGCGATGCTATTGGATGCGCACATAAACAGTGAATGGTCAGCATGACTACAAACACATATACTTACTCTAATAATCAAAAACTAGTCTTTCAAGCGTCTTTACAGATTAACTTAAGATATCGTGAAATCGCCATTGAACAACACCCACTAACGATCTCACGTCTGCAGTTGACAGAGCGCCGCGCCTGCGAACCGCACAATGCATCGCTCATAAAGGACAAACGGTTGCACCCATCGCATTCGAACAAACTACAAAATTAAATGCAAACCTTTCTGAAACTTTTCTTGCTTACACCCCCACAAAAAAATTTAAAGGGGAAAAGTTTGTCGCTTACTACATTTCGGATGATGCTTTAGTAAAAGTTCTGCATCAGACGTGAGATTTTAATTTATTACTTCACTATTATTGACTCTATTGGGCAGAAAATTTGCAGACCTTATCAACATATAGTACTGAAGGCAATTATAAAATTATTTTGCTGTGCGACACACAGTTTAGGAGATATGGCGTTATAAATATAGAGGAACGCGAAAAAACAACTTTTCCAGAAAGCTTAAATATTTCTCATTTTCAGTGACAATAAATTGTAATGTAATGTAAAGAAAGGTGTCGGAAGGTAGTTCTCGGATCACTTTATCATGTTGAGGTGCCAAATTATAAAAAACACGACTTTCATTTTTTAATTTCTGACGCCCTGCCTTGTACACCCCTCGACGGCAGCGCTGTGGTCACGCGCCTTGCCGAGTTTACAGTACGTCTCTTGTTTCGGTGAATGGAGTATAGCTGTTCTTTGAGGCTGTAGAAGGAGCTAAGTGAAAACAGATTAAGTCCTGACTGGCTTCAACTGTGTCAATATTGTCGCTTGTGCGATAGGTGAAAATTAAACAAGTATAATCCTCACCAGTTTGAAGAGTTTGCAGTCTTTAACTTAACGCTTTTACAGTCAAAATATAATAGTTTTCTCCAGTTCTGCTCATGAGAGAAGCCTCCTGCACACTGATCTAAAGGGAGACGGGTCCTTTTTTCTAGATCGTGAAATTAACCATGATCATGAAATATGGCACTACGAAATAACCCGTTTGTACCTCTCTCGATAATGTAAACCCATTTGTGTGCTTCGACTAAAGATTCCATGCAGAATCATCCTCATTTGTGGGTGTATCTTATTTTCAAAATTGTTAAATTATTTTTCTCTCCCTAAGCAGTCTACATTTTTTCTAGCCCCAAGCGTAAACACAAGTCACACAGAAGGAGATTTTACAGTTGCCACCCTTTCCATGTCAGATAACTCCGCTAGGTTTTCGCTGTTTGTCCCTGTGAGTATTTCTAACACGCCTAGGGTCTTCAGGTTGAAAAATCTTCACTGAATCTACGTGCAGCTGTATATGCTGCTATTTCAATAGTCTCTACCCCACTGGTTTCCAAATGCACGTTTTGAAGCTCTCATTGTCATTTCGCTGGCATCAATTTATATTTTAAGAAAATCTTCATTGCACAGGAATTCGTATACTGGTCGAATCTTCCCTTGAGTTAAATCATCAAGCGCCTACAGCTGTCTATATTTTGGTGGGCGCATGGCGCCATTCAACATGCTGTGACTTCTCAAATACTTTCAGTCAAAATATCCTTTTGCAGGCAGAATCTAGATATATCATGCATGCAAATTATCTACAAGAGTCTATTTTTTCATCGATCTCGACCACAATCTCTCCTTAAGGTGACTACTCTCTCATCTCCAAAGTGGCAGGCATGTATAAAGAGTGTGTACCATTTTAATCCACAATGTTAATAATAATAAATCTCGGGATAGAGATGAGATAAAGCAAAATGTTTAAGATGGAAGTTATAGGTGACAGCGACTGTAACGGATTACTAGTAATGGCAGAGACCTTGAAAATAATTTTCAAGGTGATTTGGAGGTTGAAGTGATTCTTTAAAATGGGATTCCTAGTATTTGTTTTAAGATTTGAACAGAATGACAAATATTATGTGTAAAACTGATACATTATTCAAGGTAATGGCAATGTACAGTGAAGGTCAAATAACCAAATATGTTTTCAGTTCTAGTAGGGGTTAACTCAGAACACATGAAAGATACATTAAAATACAATGATAGATACAAATTTGATCCGGCATACGTAGGAATAAGTGAGGAGAAATCTCATTCAATGACATGAAAATCAGTGATCTAATTTTTATGTTTCTTCAGTTTTGCAAATGTCAAAATAACACTGATAAGTTATGATGTATCAATTCAAGTTCAAATCACTCTTCCTCTTTCCAAATCTGAGATCACAAATAGGGGTTTCCATGAAACTAAACTCAATCTTCGAATGACGTTCGATAATTATGGTTAAGATCATGGTTATCGGTATAGATAAATGATGCGATATTCCCCTTCCAATTTGAATTTAACACTATATATTGTTATATCTCTCTGCTATTCTGAGTTAATCCCTGCTAGAAATAAAAATATTTTCCCTTATGTGACTTTAATTGAAACTTGACACGACCTTGAATAATGTGTCATTTTGTACATACAATTTTATTCTACTTTCAAATCTTAAATCAAATACTAGGGGTAAGACTTTAAATAATTACTTTACCTTCCGAATCACCTTGAAAATTGGGTTGACAGTCATGGCCATTAGTAGCAATGCGTGACCCTCATTCCCTCCTACAAGTTTTATCTAAAATATTACTGTATATCATCTCTATTCCGAGTTATTTCCCATTATGGATTAGAATAGTCCACTATGTATAGCCCCCCCCCCCCCCCTCATAACGATAGCAGACACTGCAACTAACTTCCTTCAACGATCACAAAGTGCTGCACTCACTTGGGACGATTCTTTTCATTCCCAATGTCGCAGTCACACATAGAAAATTCTTCCATTTTTCTGCTCTTCTTTTGAGATCGAAACTTTGCTATTAGGAGCTGATCTGAGCCTTGTGGTCATGGGCTCAAGTACCCACTCAACCCAGTGGCATCTCTGTGCATACTACAACTAACTACACATTCTCTCTCAGCTTGTACCAAGTAAGTTCAGTTTGTAGAAATCGTTATTTAAAATATTACTTCTCAATAAAATCGACTTCCACATTTGTTCCTTATATGGACTTAATAATACATACGTGGATATAAAGCACAGTTTCATATCCCAAATTCTCACTTTCCAATATGTTTAACAAAATATGCCCTCTGAATTGTCACAAGGAGCATTAATTTAATTTCATTATCTATAACATGTTCCTATTCACATGATGGGTCCATAAGGTGGTGATTGACGACTTTTAACATGTGCTTGATACCCTGCAGAAGATATTTGTCCAGTATAGTGAAATTCTAACAAATCTTATGTCCTTATAACTGCTTTCTTCAGAGATTTGCTTTATTTACTTTGACCATGTGTTTAAATATGCAAACAGCCTGCAGCAGTCAATGCTATACCTCTATACCTCGTCTAATTTCTCCACTCCCTTCAAACATTTAGCATCTTCAGCAGTGTTGCAGGATTTTACCATCATATGATCTTCGACAGCAGAAGGCAACTTGCAGGTCACTAAAGCTGGTGGCCACATGCTGCAGGGTAATGACTACTCTCTCCAGATCGTTTCTTATCAAACATTCAGTCAATAATCTTCTGTTTCAACTCAGGAAAATTACTTCTACTTGCTCAAAAATGTTCATAGTTTTGCAAATTATTCCAAATGCTCCCTTATGCATGTGACATGGACGATTCTAATAGGGAAGGCTCCATTTACATCAAAGCCACTAACCTGTAATTTTTATATTTAATTTTTGGACTAAACAGTCATTCTTACACTTAATTATTCCAGGTATATGAATGCCGTGTGGTTAGGGCCTCCTGTCGCCTGGTGCAAGTCTTTCAGGTTGACAACACTTCGGCAACTTGGTGTCAATGGGGATGAAATGATGATAATGGAGACAACACAACATCCAGCCCTGAGAGGAGAACATCTCTGACCCAGTCAGGACTCAAAACAGGGCTGTTAGGTATGACATTCCGTCATGCTGACCACTCAGCTACTAGGGCTGGACATCATCCCAAGTGATGCTTTGTAAACTATCTTCCCTTGTGTTTTATATTGTGAAACTTAAATGTTGTTCCCACATTATATACTAAGATGCTTAATTAAATGAACCTCTACAGAAAGCATCTTCAAGCAAATATTGCAACCTAAACAGTGATTCTGATGCAAAGATCATTTTTTTTAAATTTTCTTAAATAAAATAATACTTTAGTTTTGTAATTCCCACTTTAAAAATTTATATATTCGCAAATGAAATTTCCATTTAATTTAAATAATTATTATTCAACTAAAATTTAATATTAAAAAAACAAATTAAAGAAGAAAAAATTCTAAATATAATACTAAGTCTATCACATGAATAAAAAAATCTTTATTTTGTATTTTACCTAAATAAATAAATTTTAATCCCACAATTGTTTCCAATTTATCAGCATATTTTAAAAAGATTTTATTATAACAATTTGGAAGAGTAATTTTATATTTGTTATCCAAAAGTAATAAAATTTCTTCTATATTTAGCTACCCAAATTTCAGCTTTTGAAATAGTGTAAGGTTAAGGTTTTTAAGCTCTCATAATTTAATGAACACTTCTGCAGAACCATTACTATAATAGTTAAGTTCATTTAATAGATTATTAGCAAAGCTGTTCATATTCATTTTGTTATGCTTTTATTAATGTATGAAGAAATTTAGATTTTCATAGTTTTTTAAACTGAAAATTAAATTTTTAAAACTGAAAAATTTAAAAATTTGAACATTTATGTGATCAAAAATTAAAATGTTTCACCAAACATTTTTATTTTTGTTAGGTAAATATTTTCTAATTTTAAAATCATTTATGCAATCAAAAATTTTCAGTTAAAATTCTATGTTGTGTATCATTAGTTACACAATTGAACCATTAGGTATTTTTTCATTAAAATATGCACCTAATTTTATAGTTGTTTCTTGATTAGTTACATAATTAATTCTTGTAGCACTACTTACGACATAGATAGGATAATTTGGAATAAAATTGAATGGATTTTCATTTACTTCCTTTTTTAAGTGCGTTACTCTTATAAAATCTCTAAATGTATCTTAAACATTTCAAAACGTATTAGGGTAATCAAGATTCCATTAATCATGCGGAAAAGATAATTTATTTTATTTTCTACATACATATTTTGTAATGTAACATGATCAATTAAAGGAGAATCATTTATCTGATTATGTTTTCGGCTAGTTTCGAAAACAATGAAAATACGGTAAGGCATATGAAATTCTGCAGAATTAAAATACTTAATAATATCTAGTTCTAAATTTCCTTCTGTATGTAATCCAGGAAATTCAATTGTTTGTAGTTTAAAGAAGGAAATTGCCATTTTTCAATTTGCCAGTCTGTTTTCTTCTAGTTCAAGTGAATATTCTGGTTCATATTTAATAACAGATATATGAATTTCCATACTTTTTCCAACAATTTTTCCTACCTTTGGAAATGTGCTGTTATCATTAGCAGTATTGCATTGATGAATAAAATCTTCTTGATTTTTCTTGAAATCTAAGTAAAACTAGTATTAAATCTCCTTGCCCAATTATTTCTTTAAAATCTTTAAAAATCCACCAAATAATTCTAATAGGTTATCATTGTCTAGAACATGTCCTTCCATAGTTAATTCACTTGAGAGCAATGAAATTAACTGTAAATGGATTGACAGAAATAAAAGGATGTTCATTTCTAGATAAAATATAGTTTCCTTTTTATTGAGTTATTGTTGAAGAGATCTAACACATCACTTTCAGTTAGTTTAATATATGATTTCCCATCATATCCTGAAAAATCTGTTCTATCTGTGTGAATAAAATCAAGAGATAGAAGACATAATTCTTAGGATGATAAGCAACCAATACAAATTTCTGTTTCCTTGTAAGGAAGATTAACAGGAACTGAATAAAATTGAAATCTCTCAATTTTGTGATTGCTTTATTAAGAAAGAAACTTATTAATCTATTTTTAAAATTACTGTTACACTAGCACCATTGAAGTCAATAAAATTATTATTTTCATCAGTGATATTAATTACTAAATTTGGAATAGTATCAAAAATTTCAATTTAATAGGGTAATATAATTTATGAAGTATTGGTCTTCCAAATTTAGCATTTGGTTTAAATGAAGATATGATAAGTTTCTCTGTGAAAATCATCATTGTTTAACAGACATTCCATCAGCTAGATAACCATTAGTACTTATTAATTCAAATGGGTTAATTTTTAGGAACATTATTGCAATTGCTTTTTCATTACCTACACTAATTTGATTATTATATCCCAACATTTGGCCAACACAGTTTTCTTTATTTGTAAATAATTTAATATCACATTCTATAACAAATCTATTTAAAATTTTATCTTCTGTAATGTGCAATTTAGGTTTTTTCGATTGAATAAAGTTTTTCTTAAATTTTTCAAACTTCATTGACCAATAGGAATTTCTTCAGTAGTATATAATTTATTATTTTCTGATGCAATACTGAGTAAAAAAAGTAGTGTCAAAACCAACGACTGAAACCTTTTTATAAGTTTCTTTTATTCGAACAGTTAACCGTTTTTCTGAACAGATGAATTACTGCTCACCTGAAATAATCTACTCATTTATATTAATAAAATTTGTGTGAATAAAAGATTGTGAACCAAATTCTATTTGATGTTCAGTAATAAAATCAAATGGTGGTGTAAAACCGACAGTAATGATCGATGGTTATATTCTAGTCCCAGGATGGGAACCTTCGAAAAAAATAGTGATTTATACATTTATTCTAAATGTTTAGATAACCCAAATATCAATAATTTGTAAAAAGATGATAAAAAATTTAAAATAAAATTATTGAAAAATACTCATTTTATGAAAATATTGGTAAAATAGTCTGGTGGACCAATGTGACACTAATTTGGTTGTAGCTTTTGATGCTTTACTCTTGAAAATGAAGATATAGTTGGAGAATATTTCAGTAGAGGTAGACATAAGAATAGATGGTTTTTATTTATGTTGAACACAAATACAAAAAAATGGTTACAGTAATCTTAATTTTTTAAATATTTTCAGACAAGATGATACAAAATTAAATTGTATTTGTCATGAATGTAATGGTGCAGATTTTAGATTTGAGAGTTTTAGAGATGTGTTTTAAATACTGGCAAAAAGGTGAAATTTTTTGTGGTGGATCATAAGGGACGCAACTGCTGAGGCCATCAGTCCCTAGAATAAAGGCGAATTTTGTTCCATAACAATAAATATGATAAAAAATTAATAATGCTTATTGTAGAGAGGAGATTAAGAATTTCTTAAACATTAAATAGTAAACACAAAAATGTTGAAAATAAATGTTGAACATAAATATGTCGAACACAAGTATCAAATATAAAAACGTTGTACATAATTGGAGAACATGAAAATGTTGAGCATAAAGACATTGAACATAAAATAGATAAAATTAATCCTATTTAAATGTTTTCCAATTATGACCGAAAATTTAAGTAAAAAAACAATTACAAGAAGACATTAAAAAATGGAAATATCAATCCAGTAAAAATTATGAAAAATTTATAAAAAGAAGATCAATCAGTTATTGATTCGATTGAACAAGTTAGGCAAGGAATTGAAAGATTATGTGATAATCTTTTAAAAGTAATTGAAGAAAATGGAGAAACTGAAAGAAAAATGGTTTGTTACACTAATCAATGTTTTTGAGAAGAATTTAATGATACAGCAATAATTAAAGAAAATGAAACTGGTAAAACAGGTAATACATTTAAGAAATTAGGAATGCAAGATTTATTGAATAAATATGATAATTAAATCAAATATAGAATGGATTCAAAAATGAAGAGGATTATTGAGTATCAAAAAATAAGGGAAAGAATGTTAGAGCATATTAATCATAGTGAAGATAGAGTTTTTGGATTAAGAGCTGTAGGCACATTTAAATTTGTTAACAAATTACCTGTAAAATTTGAAGATGATAAATTAACAGTTGGTGATAGAACACGTGAAGTAACTGATGGATTAATGATATCTCATAACTAAAAACAAGGCACCATGGATGATACGAGCAGATTATGTACAAGTTCTGATTTAGCCAAATATGCAGATACACTAACTCATTATATTCTGATAATAATCAAAATCAAATAAAATTAGATAAAGGTAATAAAAATAACTATTTCATAAAAGAAATTATTGGTCTTTATTTTACCAAAAAATTACCAATAAATCTATATTCAAGTGTAAATGAAAAAATGAGTGAAGATTTAATTAAAAAATATTCAGAAAAACCATTCAATTATATTTGGATGAATGATATTAGAGATTTAATTCATAGATTAACAGTAAGTCATGGTGAAGAATTGGATGGAAATAAAAATTATCATAATGGAAATGTTGGAAAACTCAAATTTTATTAAACAAATATAAGGATTTTATTGTTAATAAGCCAAAGGAATTCCGTATTTGATTAGAGTTTTTAATAATCTTCCTCAGACATTTTGGAGAAGTGAAAAAATGAAAAAATAGTTAGTATATATATTAACAATGTACCATGCGAAATGCATCTTCCAGGCTATCGATGTAGTGGTCTGATGACCAAATTAGAAGAATGATTAGTTAGAGAAGATCTAGAAATGAATCCATTATATGAAGCTTTTAAAGAACAAGATATTCCTCATCAAGATAATAAAGATTTAGAAAAAAAGACATGAAGTTGACAAACAACTTTGATAAACTGTAAAGGAAAGAATGTATACTTCTGATGGTTCAATTGGTGAAAAAGTAGCTGCAGCTGCAGTTAGAGGCATAATTAAGAAAGGACCATATGTCGTGAAAATGGATTCGGTTTACAGAATTTTTTATTAATTTTTAACCTGCATGTAAAAATACCATTTCGTATTTTATTACCTAGTGGCAAAGCTAAACAAAATCAAATAAATTTAAACTTCGTAATGAAAAATTAAATAATATTGAACCATTTGTAAGTAATGTTACAAAAGAGAGAAGGAGAAAAAACTGGTGGAAGTTTACTTGTTACATTAGCTATTATTGTTGTGAAAAAACTGTTGTATACCTAACAAAAAGAAAAGAAAATTCTGGATAAACAAAATAGTAAGGTGGATTTTTACCATTACTATTGGCTGCATTACCATATTTAGCAACCATTGCATCACTCACTGATGGATCTGTACCAATAGTGTATGCTGTTATAAATAAGAAAAAAGCTGATAAAAAATTGAAAGAGCAAAAAAGCAACCAAGCAATCGAAAATAAAGAGAAAGATTTGAAAAAAGTCGAAAAATTCCAAAGGAATAATTATAAATATAATAATCCATTAACTAATTTTGACAGGGAAGAATTAGTTAAGCAATAACAAGTTAAATATTTTGGTGGCGTTTTTAAGATCTATGTATTATCTGATAAACAAAAAAAATTGGATTGTGGACAAGTACATTAGAAACATCTGATCATGTTGGTACTCAATGGATTTGTCTCACAACAATAAAGAGACGTTATTTGTTTTTTATTCATTTGGCAGTAATATACCAAAACGACTAGTAAATTAAATAGGAAAAGTGATGTATATTATTACATCAAAAGGCTACAACATTCTGATTATGTACTATGTCATCATTTTTGTTTATTTGTTTATAGGTTCAATAATATTTCGACTTTACTAAATGGACATTTTTGGAAGTACGTATTATGCTAAACTCAACAATGATTTAGAGAAAATAAAAGATTTTCAAGCTTTAGAACCAAAAATCAATAATGGATTAGTTTCATATAATTTTCAAACATTATTAAAAATATTTAGTCAACAATAGATCCAAAAAATCAAGAATTGGTGGCAGAATAAAAAAATTAAAATACTATTACTTTTCTTAGGAAAAAATTTGATGATATTCAATCACATTATTTGTTACTGTGTTATTATCAAAAGAGTTACAACAAAAAGATACAGTTTTTTAAATGGAACAATAGCTGCACCTGAAACTTTGAAGGGTTGTAGCTCCCAAACTAAAAGTGATAGGAATGTAATTTTAATTGAAATATACACAGCTGGTGTTAATGATTCTAGTGCCATGTAAGCAATACATATACAGACACGGCCTTTTGGACAAGATGCTGTGTGTTTTTAAATAGTTTAGTGATGACAAACGTTTATAATGTGTTGAGTTTTATGCACTTGACATACTCTGCGTGAGGTCAGGGTAAAATAAACATGTTTTACTACAAAAAATTGTTTAAGACCTGAAGATGACAGCTGAGCCTGTTGAAACCGATTGTCTTGAATAAAAAAAAATATTTTGTGCAACCTTGGCTTTCCAACGGTCTTTACATGCAACGTTTACCTCTCACACCACACCACAGATACACCAAACGACCCTCGCCAACAGCCAAGCATGAATCAGCCCGAAAGCCCCCCGGCACACTCGTCACACACTGACGCCACACCAACGACCCTAGCCAGCAGCCAAGCCCTCCGATACACATACACCCGATAGTACAGGGTGCCCACAGTGAAAGTTCCAGTTTCAAAACGCTCTACAAAGAGAGACCCGGCTCAGAATGACGTCAAATTTGAGCATCACATCATTGACACAGGCGCTTCAGTCTGGAACCGCGAGACCGCTACGGTCGCAGGTTCGAATTCTGCCTCCAGCATGGATGTGCGTGATGTCCTTAGGTTAGTTAGGGTAAAGTAGTTGTAAGTTCTAGGGGACTGATGACCTCAGAGGTTAAGTGCCATAGTGCTCAGAGCCATTGGAACCATTTTTTTAGTTGTGCCACTGTTAGCTGTTAGTTAGGTGACCCCATCCACCACGGCAAGGTCGTATCACATCGTATGTGAAAAATCGGTATTTGATTGTCCTGTGGCCAAAAACCGCCTACGAAGCAAACTGACATTGGTTCTTAATTATCATGGGGCCAAAATCCGCATAAAAAGCAAAATAACATGGGTTTCCAATCGTCGTGAACAGAGGCAAGAGATAATCAATATGCTGTCGACCGTTCTCTGCCACAAATTGAAATCGAGAAACTGCATGTTCCACAACAGATCCTTGTGTCGGATTAATATCGGGCGATCTCAACGGTCTACTGTTCAAATTTCACGTCGTTCTGAGTAGTTCTTACAGGGTTTTCTAAGTGGTCCGTTGTTGACCAGCCTGGTATGGCAATTGGAGATAGCATAACGGAAGTTGAAGTTTTAAATTTCACGTTCAAGAAATCGTTGATACAGGAGAATCATACAAACATACCGTCATTTGACCATCGGACAGATTCGCGTATGGACGACATGGTAATAAGCATCCCTGGCGCAGAGAAGCAACTGAACGGTTTGAAAACAAATAAATCATCAGGTCCGGATGGAATCCCAGTTCGATTTTACAAAGAGTACTCTACAGCATTGGCACGTTAACTAGCATGCGTTTATCGTGAATCTCCCGCCCAGCGCAAAGTCCCAAGCGACTGGAAAAACTCACAGGTGACTCCAGTATATAAGAAATGTAAAAGAACGGACCCTCAAAATTACAGATCAGTAGCCTTAACTTCTGTTTGCTGCAGAATCCTTGAACATATTCTTAGTTCGAATGTAATGACCTTCTTGATGCTGAGACGCTTACTTGAACGAATCAGCATGGTTTTAAAAAGCACTGCTCGTGCGAAACTCAGCTTGCCCTTTTCTCACATGATATACTGTGAACTATGGATGATGGGCAACAGCCGGCCGGAGTGGCCGAGTGGTTCTAGGCGCTACGGCCGTAGGTTCGAATCATGCCTCGGGCATGAATGTGTGTGATGTCCTTAGGTTAGCTAGGTTTAAGTAGTTCTAAGTTCTAGGGGACTGATGACCTCAGAAATTAAGTCCCATAGTGCTCAGAGCCATCTGAACCATTTGAAGGGCAGCAGGCAGATTGCGTATTTCTAGATTTGCGGAAGGCATTTGACACGGTGCCACACTGCAGGCAGTTGACGTAGGTACGAGCATATGGAATAAGTTCACAGATATGTGTGTGCCTCGAAGACTTCTTAAATAAGAGGACCCAGTATGTTGTCCTCTATGCCGTGTGTCCACCAGAGACAAGGCTATCGTCAGACGTACCCCAACATACATAAATGATTTGGCGGACACAGTGGGCAGCAGTCTGTGGCTGTTTGCTGACGATGCCGTGGTGTAAGGTAAGGAGTCGAAGTTGAGTGCCTGTAGGAAGATACATGATGACTTAGACAAAATTTTCAGTTGGTGTTATGAATAGCAGCTAGCCCTAAATGTGGAAACATGTAAATTAATGCGGATGAGTAGGAAGAACAAACCCCTAATGATCGGATGCAGTGTCACTAGTGTCCAGTTTGACACAGTCAAGTAGTTTAAATATCTGGGCGTAACGTTGCAAAGCGATATGATGTGGAACGGGCATGTGAAAACTGTGATAGGCAAAGCGAAAGGTCGCATTCTTTTTATAGGGAGGATTTTAGGAGAAGAGAGTTCTCCTGTAAAGGAGACCGCATATAGGACGCTGGTGCGACCTGTCCTTGAGTACTGCTCGAGTGTTTGGGTTCCGTACCCAGGTCGAACGGAAGGAAGACATAGAAGCAATTCAGAGGCGGACTGCTGCATTTGTTACCGGTAGCTTCGAACAACAGGCAAGTGTTACGGAGACGCTTCTGGAACTCACATGGGAATCCGAGGAGGGAAGGCGACGTTCTTTTCGAGAAGCACTATTGAGATAATTTAGAGAACCTGTATCTGAAGTTGACTGCCGAACGATTCTACTGCCGCCAACATACATTTCGCATAAGGTCCACAAAGATAAGATACGAGAAATTAGGGGTGATACGGAGGCGTATAGACAGTCGTTTATCCCTCGCTCTATTTGCGAGTGGAACAAGTGGGGAAATGGCAAGTAGTGGTACAGGGTACCTTTCGCGGCGCACCGTAAGTTGGCTTGCGGAGTGTCTATGTAGATGTTTTGAAACTGCAACTTTCATTATTTGTATTTACTTGCAGAGTGCAAAGCCGTAGTTAACTGGAACGCTGAGAGGCATTCTATGGTATTCAGCGACGAGTGTCGTTCCTGTCTGTGGCTCTGGAACTGACACCAAAGTCGTGGAAAGTCGCGGGGAGCAGCGACTCTCGAGACCCACACCTTTCCAGCCCCTGCAATCATGTCGTTGGAAGCTATCACATATGACAAAAGAAACCAGAAAAAAGGAACAAGTCAAACACTGCAGTGCATCGACAGAATATCCACAAACTTTGTACTCTCCGGCCTGAAACGGAAAGTGTAACGCACCAACGTATGACTGGAATCAGTCTGAAAGGTACCACGAGTGGTAGCACGAATCTTTCTCCTAGCATGAAGGTTCGGCATAATTCGTTTATGATCTCTGTTCAATGGTTCTTCCTCTGATTCGAATTATTTCGCAGGTTTTTGAATTTTTTGCTGTGACGGAATTGTTCATAATTCTAATTCTGTTCTAACAATAACGTTATATGCAGAGAAACAAAGTAAATTGTGTACACCGAAAATTAATTTACGAGACATAAATGAATGGCACTCTTTTTCTTGTTATAACAATAATATAGAGATTTACCCCATCAGAATCGCTGTCTTACCCCATGGCCGGATAAGACATTAATTACTTTTTTTAATCGAGTGTGCATTACAGTTTAAATTTCATTTAGCTGCTTCAGAACGTGTTATTTAAAAACCAAAGTTTACATGAATGGCTAATTGAAATATTATAATTTATGACGATTGCTTCGGTAGATCGTTAATTAAATCCGAAAAGCCCAATGTTACCCCTTTTTACTCTGCTTAATGGAACACTGTTTAACCTAACATAAAAAAATAGAAATGTTAGTAGAGAATACGGATGATGCTCTCCAGCCGAAGAACCATTGAAACCGGAATGGAAAATAGAAGAAGAGGACGAAAAGTTACATCTACTTAGAAGCTTGACGTATTGTTTCCTTGAAGGCTTGTAACAGCTTTCTGTCAACCCATTTAAAAGATACCACGTGCGGTCGTGTGTCTTTTAGCGATATTATCGCATGCGAACGAACCGAGAGCTATGCAGATTGTTGACTCTTCCGTTTACTTACATGGTTAACGAAAGAGCTGTGCCTCTCACAGTTTTTTGTGGCAAGCCCTACGCCGCGGTGGCTTCAGTCCCAAGGTTGCGAATATTATGTGCATTGTGTGCACGTAACTACAGATAGAAGCAAAAGAAGTGACACAGCACTAATACTGTATATCATGCATAAGGCAGCAGTAATTTTGCCCTGCCATTGCACTGCTGCAAACGTGGACTCAAGAGTTGTATCTAGGCCCAGCAGAAAGCACCTACCATAAATATTTTTTCCTGCAGTGCAGGAGAGAAAACAAATTAAAGCGGCTACTTTTATTTAACCGAAAGCAACTGAGAAAAGCTGATTTTTCTGAGTTACGCCTTTTCGTGACCATGAAGTCGTTCTTCTGCCCACCTTTGACTCCTGTTTCGCTGGGAAGTACTCTCGCAGATATTACAGCCTTTGTGCCTTATTTATGACTCTCTCTCCCCTCTCTCTCTCTCTCTCTCTCTCTCTCTCTCTCTCGGGAGGCCAATTATTCAGCTCTACAATATACGCGTGATAAAAGGAACGTAGAGACTTCTCCGATGGGATTATTATTTCAGCGTCCACGAGAGCTATTTTATGTGCCTCTGTACATCTGTACGTATGGGAATAAATCAAAATTATCTGTTATGAGAGTCAGAGGGTTACACAACGCTGACAGCAAGAAATGTTATTACCAAAGAGGAAGGTGATCTGTCGTACAATCGGAGCCTGTAAAACAGAAAACAGTGTTCCGTTTTTGGAACATATTGGATACTTAATAGATTCCTGTTAGTGAAGAAGCCTTTCGTTTTCTTTTACAGTCAGTGGGGTCGAAGCACACTGCTTTTCGTAAGCTGTCTGCGAATGAATACTTTGTGTGAAACAACAGGCTTCCCTGCAGAGTCATATGCAAGACCAAATGATAGCGCATGATATTCACATAATTTGGAGAAGGTTATGTTGCTTATTACCCAATGTGAATTGGAAAAAATAATTGTTTAACATTGTACCTACTGTTGAATAACATTTACTTCAGATCTCTTACACTGCGTTACCTGGGTTCAGAATTTAATTTGTGTTAAATTATGGTACTGGCGTTATTGCTGAAAACAGTTGTTGGTTTTTTACTGTAAAAGTAGTTTGGTCCAATAACTACGTCGTAATAGTCGGTTTACTTTGTAAGATAGTCACGGAAACAGTAGTATTTTATTTCTGTGTATTTAAAATTCTCGTGTAACTCTCTAACTCCTCAGAGAGTAAATTTCATTACGGCATATTCGAAGCAAGAGTTTACGTCCGACTAATGATGGGAGTTCGATGGTGATCTCGGGGGGGGGGGGGGGGGGCCGTATCGTGGTATTCCATGGGCCCCATAGTTACTCTCCAAAGTTTAACTGCTGCCAAGGATTATGTGACCATTCTGGCTGTTCAGATCCTTCCGATCTTATAATGTTTGTTCCCCAATGGTGGTAGTGTGTTCCAAGACGACAGGGTTCCGATTCCCATAGCTTGTATCGTCCACAAATGGTTTTGTAAGCGCATGGATGAATTGGCACCTCTCCTGTGTCCACCACCATGACGATACCTCAATATTATTAAGTATTTGTGGTCTACTTTTGGAGAGAAGGATGCGTGTTCGCTATCCTCCTTCATGATCGTTACCTGACCTTGGCAATATTTTCCAGGAATAATGCTATAAGGCTCCCTCGAAAGCCACGCAGGAACTGTATTTATCCATTCAGAGAGGACTGACAGCTTCTTTGAGTGCCAACGGTTTACCTACCCGTATTGGGCACGATAATCTGTTGTGTTTTTGGACTTTTCATATTTTTGTTCATTCCACCTGTACATTTGGAGTCGGTTTCTCCACGAAAAATCATTCCTCACTTCGGCACAGAAAACTGCACGTCTTCAGTGAGCCAAACACCACAAAAAGAAGACAACAGGTGACTAGAGTAACGTACTGTGTTCTGATATGCCATGATTTCACTTCTTCTGAATTATGCAAGGCTTGGAGTTTACCAGCGGCCCAATTAAAAGTTTTACCAATAGTGTGCGGATAATGTATTTCAAGCCATGGTGTTTTGGGAGTGTTTTTCCTACCACGATTTGGGCTCTCTCATTCGTCACATCGTGAGAATGGACCAGGTTGTTTATCTGAACATTCTCGGTGATGGCGCTCTTTCATCTACCTCTTCGTGGTGAGTGTGCTACCCGCTCTACCTTCTTCCAAAATGCCACCAGCCGCGTTCGCAGGACTACATGCTTATGCTCCTGGTGTGACGGCCTGACGGGCAATCCGGCATCTTATCACATCTCGAATGGCTCTTGAAATCAGCCGAATTTAACCTCATTGAAAATTCCTCAGACTATTTGAATCACTAGGTGAAACGTAGCAATCAACATGCTCACAATCTCTTAGCGCTGCGGAACTCAATTGTCAAGTAGTGACTTGAGCTACGAGTCGCATACCTGAAGGTACCTGTGGACTCCCTCCCTCGCCGAACTGAGACTCTCGTCAAGACTAAGAGCCTGTATTCACGTTAGTAGCTTAATTGCTCCTAGGACAGATCAGGGGGAGGTTTTTTGGTGTAATGAGCTTATGACTGCTGCAATGAAACCTTAGTATAGAGCACACTCGCGTTTTTCTAAAAACATTCTTTTCTAGTATAACAGCGCAACAGATGAAAAATAATTTTCACGGATTTCCTTTGAAAAAATATAAACTTCGTGAACTAAAGCAATGAGATTGCAGGGAATATCTTAAGTAGGCCCTATATTTGCGCCAGTTCCTGCGAAAATGACGTCCGGTGGGCTGAAGGGAAACTTCGCCACTGGAGCTGGGTCATTTAACTTTCGGATCGAGTTCGGTAACAGCGGCTGAATGGAACAACTGGTGCGAGATGAATTTGCCTCGACGCAGCCACTTCCAATACTGGTAATTTCCGCAGCTCAGCTCTGTTAATGCGGCCCAACTCCCAGCATCGCCTACGCCAACAGAATGAAAAAGTACTATATCTGACTGCGCTTTCCTCAAATCACTCGAACGTCATAATCGAAATGCTCGTTAGCGCGGTACGCTCGCCGCGTTTCAAGAGACTTCTCTGTGGAGAACCAGTGGTAATTTTGCAGCGATAATTTGTAGAAGATCGTTGCATCATATCTCCACCCACATTACAGGTACTATGTTTCAGTGCCACATATCTTGCGGATGACGTGAATAGTACTTGGGAATCTGATTTCTCTGTCGCGTTTAGATGTTGAATCGATTTTTCCACTCTTATCGAACATGATTGTCCGAATATCAGTCAACTGTTTTACGCCAATGATGTCTGTAAATTAGTTGTTCCGATTATCATTAATATCGTAATGTTTTTAAGAGACTACTTATGGTTCCCTCACTAACTTCTGCGAACTCTTAATGAGATAAGTACCTCGTACAATTAAAATCGCTCAAAAGTGGAAAGGCCGCTGGACCTGATGGGATACCAGTGCGATTTTACACAGAGTACGCGAAGGAACTTGCCCCCCTTCTTGCAGCGGTGTACCGTAGGTCTCTAGAAGAGCGTAGCGTTCAAAAGGATTGGAAAAGGGCATAGGTCATCCCCATTTTCAAGAAGGGGCGTCGAACAGATGAGAAGAACTGTAGACCTATATCTCTAACGTCGATCAGTTGTAGAATTTTGGAACACGTATTATGTTCGAGTATAATGACTATTCTGGAGACTAGAAATCTACTCTGTAGGAATCAGCATGGGTTTCGAAAAAGACGGTCGTGTGAAACCCAGCTCGCGCTATTCGTCCACGAGACTCAGAGGGCCATAGACACGGGTTCACAGGTAGATGCCGTGTTTCTTGACTTCCGCAAGGCGTTCGATACAGTTCCCCACAGTCGTTTGATGAACAAAGTAAGGGCATATGGACTATCAGACCAATTGTGTGATTGGATTGAAGAGTTCCTAGATAACAGAACGCAGCATGCCGTTCTCAATGGAGAGAAGTCTTCCGAAGTAAGAATGATTTCAGGTGTGCCGCAGGGGAGCGTCATAGGACCGTTGCTATTCACAATATACATAAATGACCTTGTGGATGACATCGGAAGTTCACTGAGGCTTTTTGCAGATGATGCTGTGGTGTATCGAGAGGTTGTAACAATGGATACTTCTACTGAAATGCAGGAGGATCTGCAGCGAATTGACGCATGGTGCAGGGAATGGCAATTCAATCTCAATGTAGAAAAGTATAATGTGCTGCGAATACATAGAAAGTTAGATCCCTTATCATTTAGCTACAAAATAGCAGGTCAGCAACTGGAAGCAGTTAATTCCATAAATTATCTGGGAGTACGCATTAGGAGTGTTTTAAAATGGAATGATCATATAAAGTTGATCGTCGGTAAAGCAGATGCCAGACTGAGATTCATTGGAAGAATCCTAAGGAAATGCAATCCGAAAACAAAGGAAGTAGGTTACAGTACGCTTGTTTGCCCACTGCTTGAATACTGCTCAGCAGTGTGGTATCCTTACCAGATAGGGTTGACAGAAGAAATAGAGAAGATCCAACGGAGAGCAGCGCGCTTCGTTACAGGATCATTTAGTAATCGCGAAAGCGTTACGGAGATGACAGATAAAATCCAGTGGAAGACTCTGCAGGAGAGACGCTCAGTAGCTCGGTACGGGCTTTTGTTAAAGTTTCGAGAACATACCTTTACCGAAGAGTCAAGCAGTATATTGCTCCCTCCTACGTATATCTCGCGAAGAGACCATGAGGATAAAATTAGAGAGATTAGAGCCCACACAGAAGCATACCGACAATCCTTCTTTCCACGAACAATACGAGACTGGAATAGAAGGGAGAACCGATAGAGGTACTCAGGGTACCCTCCGCCACACACCGTCAGGTGGCTTGCGGAGTATGGATGTAGATGTAGATGTAGATTAATTAATCTTTCCGGAAGTGTTTCATCATACCTACCGAGGTCACGCGTGTTGTGGAAGAAAGAGCGAAGTGATCACTGTTGAATCATTATTGTACTCAAAAATTTCTGATACTTCGTATGACTAGAATCCTTCCCATCCCTGCGAACAGAATTAATTAATGTTTTGTCATTAGCCGAGGACTGCGAACGAGCATTTATCACTAAAAGAGAGTGTGGCGATGGCAAGTTATAAGCTAGCTGCAGTATGCAGGGCAGATCATTTTCACCAAGCAGCATGGTTTTACCAATGCCGCAAATATGATAGCATTTGTTTATCTCTCTCTCTGCTACAGATAAACTGGGGTTCTCTTCAGATAAACAATGGAAATGATTAACTTCCCGATCAGTGCAGTAGTTCTTTTCTTCAGTCCACACTAGACCTTGTCGCACACATGCCAACGTTTTTATGACATATAGTAACGTGACAACCCAAAAACCGTTCAAATGTTGATATGGAGCGAAAATCGATTGTGGAGGCTGAAAACCCTCATTTTCAGAACCGTTACTGGAGTGTGTACGTAGGCCGTATTAAGCCTGCATGGGGCCCCTGGCATATGGTAAGAAGGGGTTTGCTTTAGGCCTCAAAGATTAGTATATAAAATAACACAACACCTTACTTTGGGCCCAGAATGATAAATACATTATCTTTGGTTGTTATCGTCATACGAACATTATGAACATAAAGCACTTCAGCATCATCAAAAAATATAATCACTACATCACTGCAATCACATTCTTAAATATGAGTACAAATTCACTCCTTCAAATCTGTGCAAAATAAAAGTTAACACAGTCTGCGATAAACAAGAAAACGGGCCGGCCGCTGGTGGCCGAGCGGTTCTGGCGCTATACAGCCTGGAACCGCGCGACCGCTGCCTCCTGCCTCGGGCATGGATGTGTGTGTTGTCCTTAGGTTAGTTAGGTTTAAGTAGTTTTAAGTTCTAGGGGACTTATGACCTCAGCAGTTGAGTCCCATAGTGCTCAGAGCCATTTGAACCATTTTTTGGAAACAAGAAAACGAAGCAACTCGAAGGAATTATCCCAATAGTGCGGAAATCGGTAGACGTACGGGGGCTGACTGAAAAGTAATGTCTCCCCCTTGGTAGCTCCAACTGGCAGCATGGCTATGCGGCAGGTACTGGCTTGTTCCGTAGACTCTTCTCTACAGCTCCAGTTGGCGGGGAGCCTTAGCACTGAACGGTTGTGTTGTTACAGTGTAAAGTATGGAACCCTGCGCAGACCGTCAGTCAATGCAATATAAGCAACGTGCAGTCGTTGAATTCTTGACAGCACAAGGTGTCACCCCAAAGGAGATTCATCAGAGAGTGAAAGCAGTTTATGGTGATTGTGTTGATGTGAGTACTGTGCGTCGTTGGGCGATTAAGTTTAAAGATGTTGAGGTTGGAACATCACAAAAAGTTGGACGTCCGGTGACAGCAATCAGTGAGCGTCACAAGCAAAATGGTGACAGATTGATACAGGACGATCGTCGTATCAAAAATGTTCAAATGTGTGTGAAATCTTATGGGACTTAACTGCTAATCTCATCAGTCCCTAAGCTTACACACTACTTAACCTAAATTATCCCAAGGTCAAACACACACATCCATGCCCGAGGAAGGACTCGAACCTCCGCCGGGGCCAGGCGTACAGTCCATGACTGCAGCGCCTTACACGGCTGGGCGATCGTCGTTTCAGTCAGTGAGAAATTACAAGAACAATCGGCATTTCACAAGAACGTTGGGTCACATTATTGCTTTGCTTTGCTTGGCTAACGGAAGATCTGTGCACGATGGGTACCCTAGACGCTGACTCCTGAAATGAAAGCACACAGACCTGAAATTTTGCCAGGTATTCCTCTCGCGTTGCCAGAATGAAGGTGACGCCTTTCTCCATTCAATTGTGAAAAAAGACGAAACGTGGGTGCACCATTACGACCCGGAGACGAAACGTCAACCTATGAATATCGACACAAAGACTCGCCCCAGAAAAAGAAATTCAAGACGCAGCCCTCAGCTGGAAAAATTATGACCACTGTGTACTGGGAAGCAGATGGTGTTATCCAAGTTGATTTCCTTGATCGTGGAACAACAATAAATACAGAGCGTTACATCATAACGCTGCGAAATCTGAAACGACGGCTAACAAAGGTCCGAAAGGAAAAGGGAAATGTTTTCCTGCAGCATGACAATGCCAAATCACACATTTCACGTGCCACCACAGCACAACTTCAGAGACTGAATCTCACCACCGTACGGCATCCTCTATAGGGTCCAGATTTAGCTCCGTCTGATTACCATCTGTTTCCGATAATGAAAGACGATATGCTGGGACATCATTCTGCTTCTAATGAAGACGTTGAGAGAACTGTGAGACTGTGGTTGCGGAAGCAGAGTGTCGACTTCTTCCGCGACGGCTTCAGAAAACTTGTTCATCGTTGGCAGAAATGTAATCAATTGGCTAGTGATTATGTGAAAAAGTGAATATTGGTGGTAAAAGATCACATTCTAAGGATTATTTCTGCGTTTGATTTATTAATATATTCCCATCCAAACGCAATTGACGAAGGTGGAGGCATTACTTTTCATCCAACCCTCGTACATATACAGACAAAGAAATGATTACATTTGCTGAAACATTGGATGATTTATTCAAGTGAAAGAGGTTCAGAAATTGAGCAAGTCAGTAACACGTTGATCCACCTCTGGCCCTTATGCAGCCATTTATTCGGTTTGGAGTTGATTGTTAATTTGTTGGACATCCTCCTGAGGGATTTTGGGCCAGATTCTCTCCAACTGGGGCAATAGTTCGTCAAACTCTCCAGTTGGTTCGAAGGTCTCGTTCCAAATGTTCTCAATTGGAGAGATCCGGCGACCTTGCTGCAGAAGGTACCTTGGTGGAATGTTAACCCAGGATGGCTCACAATGAATGGCATCCAAAACGGGGCGTATAATATCACTTCCGTAGCGCTGTGGTGTAAGGGTGCTGCGGATGACAACCAAAGGAATCCTGCTATGAAATGAAATGTCACCCTAGGCCATCACTCCTTGTTGTCAGGTCATATGTCAGACAGCAGTCAGGTTGATATCCCACCGCTTCCTGGGGCGTCTCCAGACACGTCTTCGGCCTGGAATCTCATTGGCTAGAGTAGAATTATCTTCAGTGATGAGTCCTGCTTCGAACTGAGCCCCGATGACCAGCGAAGATGTATCTGGAGAAGCCGCGGTCAGTAGTTAGATACCAACCTGACTGCCGATCCCCATACGGCTCGACAGGCAAGAGCTATGGCCTGGGATGCCATTTTATTTCATAGCAGGACCCCTTTGGTTGTCATCCGTGGCACCCTTACAGCACTGTGGTACGTTGATGATATGCTACGCCCTTTTTGTAGCCCTAAATACACTACTGGCCATTAAGGTTGCTACACCAAGAAGAAATGCAGATGATAAACGGGTATTCGTTGGACAAATCTATTATACTGGAACTGACATGTGATTACATTTTCACGCGGTTTGGGTGCATACATCCTGAGAAATCACTAACCAGAACAAGCACCTCTGGCCGTAATAACGGCCTTGATACGCCTGGGCATTGAGTCAAACAGATCTTGGATGGCGTGTACAGGTACAGTTGCCCATGCAGCTTCAACACGATACCACAGTTCATCAAGAGTAGTGACAGGCGTATTATGACGAGCCAGTTGCTCGGCCACCATTGACCAGACGTTTTCAGCTGGTGAGAGGTCCGGAGAATGTGCTGGCCAGGGCAGCAGTCGAACATTTCCTGTATCCAGAAAGGCCCCTACAGGACCTGCAACATGCGGTCGTTCATTATCCGTTGAAATGTAGGGTTTCACAGAGATCGAATGAAGGATAGAGCCACGGGTCGTAACACATCTGGAATGTAACGTCCACCGTTCAGGGTGCCATCAATGCTAACAAGAGGTGACCGAGACGTGTAACCAATGTCACCCCATACCATCACGCCAGGTGATACGCCAGTATGGCGATGACGAATACACGCCTCCAATGTGCGTTCACCACGATGTAGCCAAACACGGATGCGTCCATCGTGATGCTGTAAACAGAACCTGGATTCATCCGAAAAAATGACGATTTGTCATTCCTGCACCCAGGTTCGTCGTTGAGTACACCGTCGCAGGCGCTTCTGTCTGTGATGCAGTTTCACGGGTAACCGCAGCCACGGTCTCCGAGCTGATAGTCCATGCTGCTGTAAACGTCGTCGAACTGTTCGTGCAGATGGTTGTTGTCTTGCAAACGTCCCCATCTGTTGACTCAGGGATCGAGACGTGGCTGCACGATCCGTTACAGCGATGCGGATAAGATGCCTGTCATCTCGACTGCTAGTGATACGAGGCTGTTGGGATCCAGCACGGCGTTCCGTATTACCCTCCTGAACCCACCGATTCCATATTCGGCTAACAGTCATTGGATCTCGACCAACGCTAGCAGCAATGTCGCCGTGTGCAACATAGCAATTCTAGCACACTGGGCAGTCGAGACAACGCAGCATCGCAGTAGCTGCAAGATAGCCGCCATTGCGCGGCAAATTTGAACTCTCGAGCAGCAGATGTAACAATTCTATTTAACAGGAACCTGCAGACCTGGATTACATTTTATTTACATCGAAACAAGTTGGCGTACAAGAAACGACTGATTTTTCAGCTGGCCTTGCTACGAATCTACAAAGACGTGATTTAGAGCCATGTTATAAAGTAAGGGTGTGGGACTATTTACTGCTAAACCAGTACAGTGAGTAATATTTACAATGGTTGTCATTTATAGTGACACAGTTGATTATGTAGTGGGAAAATAGGTACTTTACGTAGACATACTTGCGGACCCTTATCGTCACGAGATTTTTTTTTCCTTGCTCTTTAATTATAACAGCATTTATGCCATGCAATCACAATAATTAGATGCAAAGTTCAGTTTATAATTATTGAAGTAAACTGAAGTAATTGTGGCTAAGAATTGTCCAGTAATTTACTTCGCAAACGAAAGTACTAGGCTCAGAACCCACATAATATTTTGCGAGCTAATTTCCAAATAATACTAGGATTTACTCAAAGAAAACAATAAAAGCATTTTACTTCAACAAATAAACGAATTTTGATACACGAGGAACAACAAAATTGGCACCAAACTTGGGGCCACGACTATATATGTCTATGTAGTATATTATATACCGGGTGATCAAAAAGTTAGTATAAATTTGAATAAATCACGGAATAATGTAGATAGAGAGGTACAAATTGACACACATGCTTGGAATGACATGGGATTTAATTGGAACCAAAAAAATACAAACGTTCAAAAAATGTCCGACAGATCAGATCTGATCAGAATAGCAATAATTAGCATAACAAAGTAAGACAAAGTGAAGATGATGCTCTTTACAGGAAATGCTCAATATGTCCACCATCATTCCTCAACAATAGCTGTAGTCGAGGAATAATGTTGTGAACAGCACTGTAAAGCATGTGCGGAGTTATTGTGAGGCATTGGTGTCGGTTCCCAGACCTCAGTCCGTGCGATTATTGGCTTTGGGGTTACCTGAAGTCGCAAGTGTATCGTGATCGACCGACATCTCCAGGGTTGCTGAAAGACAACATCCGCATGACGTAAGTGGCGGCTGAGCACACGATCATCACCAAACGACGTGCGCAAGAGATCTTTCATGCGTCTAGCAATACTTTGTTTTTTTTTCGGTTCTAATAAAACTCCATGTCATTTCAAGCATGTGTGTCAATTTTTACCTCTCTATATACATTATTCCGTGGGCTATTAAGTTATCGAATTTATACTGACTTTCTGATCACCCGGTATGTACTGTTGTATTATATACTAATGCAACGTATATTAATTGTATGTATGTTCCTTTTTTTATGAAATACGCGTTGATCGTGAGAAGATCAGCCTGCCATAAGCCATCCACACCTTTATAATCATAACATGCCTACGACAATATGTTTTGCGTGCTGGTTTGTGCAATTTTCGAACTACTGTCTCCATTATTATTTGATGATACCTCTCTAAGTTCGGAGACTACTGAAACAACGTTGTTAGAATGAGCTGCATTACCTGCAGCAGCCGATGCCATGAGCAGACGTAGTCGACCTATTAGCTAGTTGGCGTCTACATCTATTTTTCCCTCAATAGCCTCAACCTTTTCAGTTAAGTCGGTTACTTTCTTGCGGATTTATGTAATTAACTCATTTAATGCGTTAATCATACTCAAACGAATCTGGCAGTACGTCTGTAGCTCTCTGCGCGTACCTCCAGTTTTATGCACGATAGCCTGAATTTTTGCATCCATGTTCAAGCGAATGTTCTATTTATGTACATCCATTCTCTCGAGCTGAGAGCCAGACAGGTGAGTGAATATGTCCATGGTGCAGCGTATACTGATGTACTCAGGTCTCTTACCAGGCTATATGTACAGAAACTCTTGGAAGTTTCGCCTATACGTACCATCACTCAGCTTTATTCTATTAATAACGAGAAACCCACACTGTGAATGATTCCAGCAGTCAGCACATATCTTAACAAAATCATTGAACCACATATCAGTTCCTAAATGTGTTTTAAATTCAGATTGTCTTGTTAGAAGGCTACATTGAGGTTTGCATTATACCTATCCAACTGTTTCGGTATTCTGGAATATGTTTTGCTTGGCTAAATACATCAGTACTCATATAATGACAGAGACAGAAATGTTTTCGAAGTTGGTCTTTGTTTTCCACAGCCACATCGTCAAATTTGAAGACAGTGTTTGGCTTTCCCTTTTCAGTTGGGGAATATCGTTCCTTTCACTGAATTTCGCCTGTGTAGCGCCTTTTACTCCGTGCCATGTCACCTGTAATAGCTGATACTTCGGTGGAAACAGTATTTTTGAAAATACACAAACATGTTCAAATCGGACTCTATCTATGCGTGTTAACAGCGTAATGAGAACATTAGTCATGCCACAATTGGATGGACCTACAACAATTGCTCGTATGTTATCAGGAAGGAGTATTCCATCCTTCTTCTTCTTCTTCAGGTCTTCTTTTACACATTCACAGGATCAGTCACCTACAACAAAGTCCTTGTCATGAGGATGTTTCAGCCACCCTGCCATGATACGAATTACGTCAGGTACCGACAAGTAGTGAGCATATGTAGAATGACTAACACACACTTGTATGGATGGTAGTAATATGTGTAGCCATTATAGCTCTGTCACTTAACCAGCTGAGCTACAATGGCTACACAGAGAATTCAACTACACATATATACCCCTGAAAAGTAACTTCATCATTCAGTTTGACAATGACTGGTGAGGTGGTGTTCCAGGCAATTGTATGCTGCTGCAAATTATAGGCACAGTATCGAAAATAATGGTATTAATAAATGTAATACTTGGAGAGAAATACGAAAGAAAACACAAACACAGTGTGAAATTAGATATAAACATTATTTATTTAAATATCATACACTGGATGCAGTATTTCAAAAGAATCATGACACTCTTTATCGTCATTGCACTCCATAATATTTCCCAATTAAAGCTTTTTGACAGGCAATAAATTCCCCATGCATCTCCTTCAAACTGATGGGCATCTCATCATTTTCTGGTTTTTCACACATACTTGTACATTGAACCTCTTTCATTGCGGCTCTGCACTGATGCTGAAACAAAGTTACTGATCCACATTACCAACACGCAATCTGTCCATATGTTGAAAGTCTACAACATCGTTGTGTGCAGATTCTATGCTTGGCAACCACCGACTCTGTCTCTCAAGTGCAAGGCATAGCACAACACCCACATCACGTAAGTTTATAACTGTGATGTGTTGTAAATAAACGTAGATGTCACCCGATTTCACACAAAGCCAGAGTCATCACACACTGTTGTAATAGACAGTGTCACACCAGTAAGGCGAATGTCCAGTGGGTACCAGTTGGATAATACTCAGTGGTCATCTGCTGAGTGACGTGGCAATCTGCACAAAATATTTTGTCCCAGTGGAATTTAGAAGCAGACACTTTAACACCCTTTGATGCTGCTGCCTGCAGGTCTAGACTTGGTGCAGGTAAGATGGTGGCTGAGGGTGCTGTGGGCCTAGATACGGCAGAGGTCGGCATGTTGGTGGACACCCCTGCAGCTACTCTTGACCATGGAGGATGTAGCGTCATATACAGGCTAAGACACGAAACAATCAATAATAGTGCTAACTGCAGACAAAGACATAATATGCATTACTTAATGTTCCGCTTCTTCCTGTTCTGCAGGCCTGCACTGGATTTTGACTGCTGCTGCTGATGTTTCACGGCTCTTCTGCTGCTGCTGGCCAATTGAGCGAGACTGACACTGCGGAGCTGCTGAGCCCACCTTATATCTCCTCCAATGACAACCCCAGATTCTCTGATCCTATTGGCTGGATTCTGCGTTCCTATTGGTTTCCATCTTTTTTTTCTGGAACACTGGCTTGGATTATGTCACAGGAATGGAGGGGGAGAAGAGAGAAGAAACAAAGAGGGGAGGCGGCTGGGAGTTCCCTGAGGGGACTCACATGGCGGCTGGGGAAAACCTATGATGTCATCAGGGGGTGATGGTAAGTAATTGATCAATTTAATTAATTCGCATAATTAATTTGATATCAAAACTGGCACTGAGCCCTCTTTGTCCCACTCTTTTTAATGCATATTGCTCACGCTAATATCATTTCTGGCTAACTGCAGTAGGCCTAATCTCAGAGTGGAAAACATCAGTGGACTACCAACTAGATAACCAGTTCCAGCGGTCTAAATGAGTTTATTCTGGTGGCAGACAAGACAGTAGAGGAAACCTGTGAAGTTCTGAAATCTGTTGATTGTGTGTACCACATCATCACTAGCTATAGAAAAGAATAATTTAGTAAAATTTAAATATTAATGTTGCTAAAATTCTATTTTCCATATCATTTAAGTTTAGTTGGTATGAAATACGTTTCCTGTTTTAACTGTAGGTGAAACAACATCTACAGAAAGAAGAAGAAAGTGTGTTTGTGATGGATCATCCTGGCACAGGAACAAACAAGTAATGAATCGTAGAGAAGGTGAGAAGTACTTTGACTAGACAAGAAGACATGTTTCTGAAATTATAGAAGGTATAGCATGTAACTTCTCGAAGAATTGCTACCAGAACATAGAAGAAAATGTGAGTTCCAGTATCCGATCTCAATATTACACCCTTCCCGATGAAACTTCCTAAAAATTATTTCTTTCTAAATGAATTACTCTTTTCTCACCAAATAGGCGTTATGCATATAGTCCCCCCAAAAACAGGACTTACAGTCTGCAGTATAGTCTATTTGTAAGTAGCGAAATCGTTATAATTCGTAATCAAGAACTAACCACATTCTTGAAATGAAAATAACAAAAAATTAATTACACAACCTTAAAAGAGATGATAAGTGTAAGTATTTGGGAAAATGGATACAGTCAAATGGGTTAAATAACACCACAAGTAAGGAAATATCAAAGAAAATGGAATTAACATACAAACTCACCCAAAACTGATACAATAAAAGATTAGTATCTTTATGTGCAAAAATTATGCACATAACAAATGCAAACGTTGAATAAAATAGGTGAACAAGAAGAACTGGAAAAGAAAGAAAGGAAAATAGTGAGAAAAATTTGGACGAGGAGGAGAAGTGAAGATCTATGTAGAAACATAGAAACAATCACAGACGCACTAAGAAAGGGAAGATTAAAATTTTACGGTCATATTACGGAATGAATGACAACTGGCTAACGAAAAAGAGTTTTAACTTCATTTCTAAATTAACAAACACCACGGGATGGCTGGAAGATACAAGAAACGTTTTGAGAAATCTTAACGTCGCATAAAAAACCATACAGGGAAAGCTTCAGACTACTGATCAATACCGCAAAATTGACTTGAAGAGACAAGAAAGGTGTTGAGGAAACTTACCGTCGCAGAAAACACCATTCACAACGGACTATTGGTTAATACCGCAAAATTTCTTGTCCAATAACGCAATTCACGACCTAGGAGGGTGATGTCAAATGAACACCAGCATTAACAGAATACCAAAATACAGGAGTCATCAGACAAGGAGACATACTCCTACTACAAAATACCAGTGTCCAGAATCCTCTGAAAGAAAGCTATATGACATGTGCACGAAAAGTTGAACTGGTAATGCATCAGCCAACACATGAAGAAGTTCTGGGAAGATGTAAAGAAAAAGATTGTATCTTTGCTTCGGTTCTAAGCGGTCTGTAATTGGCCAAATCCTGTAATAAAAAAAACAAACAAACAAACAAACAAACAGGTATGATGATAATGAATGGAACACAGACAGAAGACTGCAGAGGAAAATAGCAGTCAAGACCAAATAAACTGTTGAAGAATGCTAGGATATTATTCGAGATTTCATTAACAGAATACCAAAATACAGGAGTCATCAGACAAGGAGACATACTCCTACTACAAAATACCAGTGTCCAGAATCCTCTGAAAGAAAGCTATATGACATGTGCACGAAAAGTTGAACTGGTAATGCACAGGAACCAACAGAATTCACGTTCTTCATGCAAATTTTAAGAACATAATTTAATTTGCATTTTGGCAAACCCATTTTGAACAAAAGTAAACGTCGTGAGTTGCTAGAAATGACTTTAAGAAGTACTCAAGCAGAAACAGAGAAAAGAAGCATCCTAAGAGACAAACAGCTGCGCCTTTGGAAAACTGAAAAGAGCAAACGAAAATGACATACGATTTTGAGAATCTTGCTGGTAGTGAAACATGTTTCATAGTAACACTTGATATGCAACAAAGCCTATCAACTTCACACATAGATACCAGTGTCACAGTTTATTATGGACAACTGCGGACAAAAAATCTTGGAGTCTGTGGTTCTAAAGGAAAATCCCTCATGCTTGTGTGATCAGAGAATATTGCAGGATGGCAATCACAGGAAGTGCTATCACGTTTATATGGAAGCCTCAAACAACATCAAGAGGAGTGAAAGACCTGATGATTTGTTCACACTTATGTGGTAGCCAAAACATATATGTGAGTCTGGTATTATTTTGATACTATGTTGTTCATATATGGCAATTATTCCATACAGCGGAACATAAATTTGCTAAACCTGGATATATATTGTTGCCATGACTTCAGTGTTATAGAAAAGAACCTGCTATTTCGGCAACAGAAGGTTCGTACACGTAAGTAGAAACATGGAAGAAGAAACAGCTTTTTCACGTGACAAGGATATCGCAGAAAGGCTTTGTGCCAGCTGAAGAGCTGTCTAATCTGTAGGAAGAAAGTCAGTGTTAACAACAATGTTGGAAACATAAGGCTGCACACATCTTGATTACCCAATGCTTACCAGAAAAATACAGCATTGCACACTCAAGCTATCCAGAAATGGGACAAAACAAAGTGCTAAACATTGGAAAGAAAGGTAAGATACACATAACATGCCTACCAACTGTCCACCAATGCCGCCTACCAATCAATGCAGCTAAAATGAAGGACCTGAGGATCTGTGCCAATTTATACCTGAAGAAGTTTTATGCTGTACTGAGGAACAAAGTGCCTTCACCATGCAAAGTAAGGGGTACATGGCGACAGATTAACAAACACAAGAGTAACAACAACAACAACAATAATAATACCATCAGACTGGAAATGAGCCAAAAGATTCAAAGCCTGATGAAGATGATGGATAAAAAAAGGTATCGTGGCTTATCAGGTTCATGCATTGAAATGATTAAATTTTATTTGGAGCATTTTCTATTTTTTTTTTTGGCCCATCACTAAGGTATATAGCCGAAACTTTGTGGATAGTTTCGTTATATTATTAACTCTGAAAACACAAATACAAACTGAATTTGATCATATCCTGTATAATATGACCAGTTTGCTCTTAATTGAATATTTCAAAAGTAAAAATCTGTGGGTTGTCAAGTTCACGCACCAGGCCACAGAGCTAAAGAAAGGTACATTAATATTTATTTCATTTATGGATTTAGAAGAAGCTTTTGAGAATGTTGACTGGAAGAGTTTGTTGAAATCCTGGATTTATTAGGGATGAAAAACAAGGAGCGAAGATTGTTTGCAATTGTTTCGAATAGTTGCACAGAAACTAGTAACAATTGTTGATGGATGGGAAAAGGAAAAAGTAACTGAGATGGAGGTTGCATATTACTTCCCATCTCATGCAGTCTTTGCATAAGAAAGCAACAGGGCAAAAGCAATTGAAACGCATTGCGAAGAAACAAATACTTGTAGGTGTCCTGACGTCACAGTATTTCTGCTAGAGTCTGCAAGCGTCTTGGATGTTGAACCCAACGGATCGTGTCTTGAAAATATGTTATAAAAATAACAAATAGGTAAAATATGTGTATTGGACTGAGAAGAGTGAAGTTAGGTGATACTGGAGGAGTTAGGTTAGGAGATGAGACACTAAAAGTTGTAGAAGAGTTTTGCTAGTTACGAGCTGAAAGTGCGTGATCTTCCCTCACACATGGAATGAAGGTGGCGTTGTTTCTGCGTATTGCGTGCGGTTGCTCTGAAATCCCAACCCTATGTACGAAGAGCGTCCTATAAGCAATGCTGAGAAAATGCGGAATTTGTTAAGGGTCATCGTGGAATATTCCAGCTCTAGCCGCTATAGTAACATGAAGTTACGATAGGTAGCGGCGGCGCTATAGATAGCCTTCCAAATGGCGTCTTTATCGGAGGTGCTTTGAAGCAGAGACGTGTCATTGAGTATCATTTGGTAGAAAACTAGAGAACCACAGATATCCATAGGCGCTCACAGAATGTCTACGTAGACCTGGCAGTGAGCAAAAGCACGGTCAGTTGTTGGGCGAGGGTCTGTCGTCATCGCAACAAGGTTGTGCAAACATGTCCGATCTCCCGTGAGCCGTGACTCCTGCAGTGTTGGAACGTGCGGACACTCTCATTCCATGAGCAATCAAAATCAAACACCTCGCTGGACAGCTGGACGTCTCTCTTGGTAGTGCTGACGCACTGGTCCACCAGTTGGGTTACTCAAAGGTTTGTGTCCAGTGGGTTACTCGCAGCATAACAGAAGACACCAAAGAGCAACGAAAGACCATCTTTGCACAATTTCTTGGATCATCGTCACAATTTTTTGTCGAACTTCGTCATAGAGATTGGCGATCCTTTACAGAAACGCGAAAATTTAACGCGGAGTTCAATGCGAGACGCCTATAACAGTTTCCACAACGAAACTTTGTCTTGAAACCTGGCAGAAAATCCAAAGAGATTCTGGTCGTATGTGAAGAATGTTAGCGGCAAGAAACAGTCAATGCCTTCTCTACGCGATAACAATGGAGACAATATCGAAGACAGTGCTGCCTAAGCAGATTTACTAAACACAGCCTTCCGAAATGCCTTCACAAAAGAAGACGAAGTAAATATTCCAGAATTCGAATCGAGAACAGCTGCTAACATGAGTAACGTAGTAGTTAATATCCTCGGAGTAGTGAAGCAACTCAAATCACTTAATAAAAGCAAGTCTTCTGGTCCAGACAGTATACCAATTAGGTTCCTCTCGGAGTATGCTGATGCATTAGCTCCATACTTAACAATCATATACAACCGTTAGCTCGACGAAAGATCCGTACCCAAAGACTGGAAATCTGCACAGTCACACCAATATTCAAGAAAGGTAGTAGGAGTAATCCACTAAATTACAGGGCCATAGCGTTAACGTCGATATGCAGCAGGATTTTACAACATATATTGTGTTCGAACATTATGAATGACCTCGAAGGAAACGGTCTATTGACACACAGTCAACACGGGTTTAGAAAACATCGTTCCTGTGAAACACAACTAGCTCTTTATTCACATGAAGTGCTAAGTGCTATTGACAAGGAATTTCAGATCGATTCCATATTCATGGATTTCCGGAAGGCTTTTGACACTGTACCATACAAGCGGCTCGTAGTGAAATAGCGTGCTTATGGAATATCGTCTCAGTTATGTGACTGGATTTGCGATTTCCTGTCAGAGAGGTCACAGTTCGTAGTAATTGACGGAAAGTCATCGAGAAGTGATTTCAGGCATTCCCCAAGGTAGTGTTATAGGCCCTTTGCTGTTCCTTATCTATATAAACGATTTGGGAGACAATCTGTTGTTTGTAGGTGACGCTGTCGTTTAATAACGTCATCATAAGATCAAAATAAACTGCAAAACGATTTAGAAAAAATATCTGAATGGTGCGGAAAGTGGAAGTTGATCTTAAATAACGAAAAGTGTGAGATCATCCACATGAGTGCTAAAAGGAACTCAAACTTCGATTACACGATAAGTCAGTTTAATCTAAAAACCATAAATTCAACTAAATACCTAGGTATTACAATTACGAACAACTTAAATTGGAAAGAACACATAGAAAATGTGGGGAAGGCTAACCAAAGGCTGCGTTTTATTGGCAGGACACTTAGAAAATGTAACAGACCTACTAAGGAGACTGCCTACACTACGCTGCGCGCTGTTGGATCCTTACGAGATAGGATTGACGGAGTACATCGATAAAGTTCAAAGAAAGGCAGCACGTTTTGTATTATCGCGAAATTCCAATCACCATCTCTCCTCCGAATGCGAAAATATCTTGTTGACACCGACCTACATAGGGAGGAACGATCAACTCGTTAAAATAAGGGAAATCAGAGAACGTACGGAAAGATATAGGTGTTCATTCTTTCCGCGCGCTATACGAGATTGGAAAAATAGAGAATTGTGAATGTGGTTCAATGAACCCTCTGCCAGGCACTTGAATGTGATTTGCAGAGTATCCATGTAGATGTAGATGTAGATGTAGACGTAGGTGATAAAGCACATATTCATCGCTTCGACGCAGAAACAAATCGGCAATCCATGGAGTGGATCCACTTCACCTCTCCTCCGAAGAAAAAAGATCAAAGCTGCACCCTCACCTGGTTAAGTCATGAAGCCAGTCTTACAGGACATTGAAGGGGTTATTCTGTTTGATGTCCTCCCTCGTCGTAGAACGATCTCCTCTGGATTGTTTTGTGGTGCCCTCATGAGATTGAATAAACTAATTCAGCATGTTCCTAGCCACAAAAATCCAAACGGACTTTTAGTTCTTGCTGACACACAAGGCCTCACACAAGTCTACACACCCAAGAGGAGCTCACAAAACTTTATTGGACTGTTCATCCTCAGTGACCCTTTAGCCCGAGTCTCGTGCCTCTCTTGTTCCATCTGTTTGGCCCAATGAAGGATACACCGCGCCGGAAGTAGCACGTGGATGATGTGGAGGTTGCTGATGGCAGCAAGACGATGGCTCCGGCGTTGACCAGTAGAATGGTACCATGCGGGCCTAAGGCCCCCCTGTAAGTTGGCGTAAGGCTATCGCAATGGAGGTTGAACGGAGATTACGTTGAAAAACAGTGTTTTGTAGGCAAAAGAGTGATGAATAATATGGTGTACTGGAATGCTGAATAAAACCAACCTACTTTCAAAAAAAAATTTGTTGCGTTACTTATTGAACGCCCCTAGTACATAAAAAATCTGGTTCACTTAACGTCTGTTGCATGTCACCTTCATGATGTTGCAGGTTTAATAGTCAGCAGTGCGTTCGGCTGTAGTGGAACCCGATGCGTAAGCCAGATGTGGACGATACACAATACAGAGAAGAAGACAACAGTACCAGTGAAACATGTTACAGAAGAACGCTGAAGATTATATGTGTGAAATAGGTAATTAATGAAAAACTACTGAAAAAATTGGGGAGAAACGAAATTTATATCACAATTGGAATAAAGAAAGAGATAAGGAAGAGTAGCGTTCAGGGCACAAAAATGTGTACCAAATGACAATAAATAGGTTCAAGAGGATGCTAGTTGCCACGCGGAGTTGAAAAGATACGAAGTGGACAGAGTGATATGGATAGCCGCATCAGACCACTATTGCAACAGACGACGACAACAACAAGCACATTGTCTGAGAGTGGTTTTTAAAGTGGAAGTCACCCAATCATGCTGAAGGAAGCCGCCACGTGTACACCACAACGAAATATCAGTAACTATCGCTCTAAACCCTATGCCTCCTACTGAACACAATATTTAACTCAAACGGGTTAAAATATTTTCATCAGTGGCTTTAAATTAATAAATGGTCAAATACAGTATAAGGGGAAACAGCTGTTCTACACCGCTTATATTAAATGGGTCATTCATTCGGACGCACGAACACGGGTAACATCCACCGTTTACCGATTGTCGTTTTAGGAGCAGTTCAACAGACAGACTGTTTTTCCACGTCGTATTATCACTTACTTGCAGATAGCTTGCGATATAGAATACAATACCTCGGAGACGTTTAGCCATTAGAAAGTGGAGACAGTCAGTTTCAAACGGATTAAAGATGAACGCTTGCTCGTAATAGATGGTTCAAATGGCTCTAAGCACTATGGGGGCTTAACATCTGAGGTCATCAGTCCCTTAGACTTAGAACCCCTTAAACCTAACTAACCTAAGGACATCACACTGCGTGGTTCCGGACTGAAGCGCCTAGAATCGCTCGACCACAGCGGCCGACTGGTCGTAATAGATTCATTACAGATTTCATTAGAGCAATTTACGCAAATGAAGAACAAATTAATTACAGTGAACGTGGTTCAGACCATTGTTCCTCGTAAGTGATAAAATTGTGCAATGCCATAATCCTTACACCACCTCGTTGTGTTCTTCGAACAGAAACTATATTCTAAGAGTATGAAAGTGGCACTGTAGTAAAATATAATAAGGACTACAACTACTACGAGATAGCAACATTTGCTTCTTGTTATTATGATGATGATGGTCCTCTTTACTCCGAAGACTGGTTTCATCCAGCTCTGTGCAAACTTTTGCATATCTGCGTAAGCTCTGCAACATACGCCCACTTGAACCCGCTAACCATGTTCAAGCTTTGGTCCCCATCTATAAATCTTGCCACACCCCACCTCCTACGTGACAACAACACATATGCTTCCCTCCTGTACCAAATTTGCTATTCCCTTATGTTTCAATACGTGTACAATCAACCGACCCTTTCTTTTAGTCAAGATGTTCCATAATTTTTTCCGCAATTTGATTCACTACTTCCTGATTAGCATACAGAACTTCCTACATAATCTACAGGATTCTTCTGTAATATTACATTTCAAAGTTTTCTGTTATGTTATTGCCTGCCGGGGTGGCAGAGCGGATCTAAGCGCTACAGTCTGGAGCCGCGCGACCGCTACGGTCGCAGGTTTGAATCCTGCCTCGGGCATGGATGTGTGTGATGTCCTTGGTTAGGTTTATGTAGTTCTAAGTTCTAGGGGACCGATGGCCTTAGAAGGTAAGTCCCATAGTGGTCAGTGCCATTTGAACCATTTTTTTGTTATGTTATTGTCCAAACTATTTATCATGAACGTTTTACTTCCGTACAAAACTACACTCCAGACAACTGTTTTAAGAAAAGCATTCCTAACATTTAAATTTAAATTCGATATTAAAAAATTTTTCGTTTTCAACAATGCTTGTCTTGATAATGCCTGCTTGCATTTTATATTCTTTCATATTTTTGCCGCCGGTAGTTATTTTGCTACCTAAATAGCAAAACTCATTTCAGTTCCTAATTTCGCACATTGGGCACAACCTTTTGCACAGTGTAAAACTCTTCTATTGTTTCCCTGATGACTCGTTTGTTGAAGTCATAAAGAACTGCTCCAGTTTCCCCGCTTTTTCTCCTTAGAGGATAAAAAGCTTTTCTGCGAACTGAAACTGCATTCTAATATTTTCAGAAATGGGTTACTCTATACGATTAGTCATTACTATGAGCATCTGTCTTTCTTCTGGATTTATCAGTAAAAGAGTCTACGTTTTAAATTAATTACAAACAGATGTGGAGCTATTTGGAAATGTTCTCTAACAGGATTATAATTGAAATTAACCTTTTTCTGTGGTATCGTGGCCACTCGCTGCGTATAGGGTGCCTAAAGGATGCTGCGTTCTCGGAATGCTATACCACAATTTAAACAAATAACGTTAGTAGTTTTATATCTAGAAACCAAATTGACAATACTTAACTTTGATTACAGCAAATGTGGCTAGCGAGAAGCGACATTAAAACAGTTAAGTTCTTGCTATACACAAAGTCCAAGTAAGCACTCGGTACGGATCACGACAATCTGATAGCGTAGCACTAACGTCCGTTGCAGACTGGGCCGATCTAAGCGGCCGAAGCTCGCAGGAGCGGCGCTTACATTCGCTTCTTCCAGATGTCTCACCTGGCGCGGCGTGGTCCAGTTCCGCGCACCATTGGCCGACGTTTCCTCACCGCCTTCTCTGGTCTTACGTACTGCATCTTCGTTCCGGCGCTTGTGGTTACGCCGGAACAGTTTTTGCCAGGAGTTTCCGGGGATACGTCTGGGTGACTCCTGACAAATTCTCTAACTCTCGCAATACTACGCAGGCTCTACCCTGTGTACGTCGTAGCTCTGAGGGAACATTGCCAAATCTGGTGTAGCAGTGATTTCGGCTTTTTCTCATCATCGCAGCACTTCAGTACATTCATCGTCATTTTACGACAAGCGCTCCTTGTAACCGGATTCTTTTTCCGAACTGGAGTCGACGGTAACTCCCACGATGGGCCAGCAACCGGATATTCACTCATTTTCGAAATATTGAAAACAGTGAAAACACTGCTACTACAAGAGATCTTATCCGAGTGGATTGAATACCTAGGGCTCCACCTCGCCTGTCATGCTAAAGACCTGAAAACGTGCCGATCTGCCCGTTGGCAAAGTGAAACTAACCCAGATCTATGCCTCATAACAATTGATCAAATGATGAATCCACTATTATATGCTAAAAGGGTATTACCTGGTTTCCCCCGCACACAACACCGCCCAGTATTACTGAGCCTTACAGTGCAACTCACCCTAATAACATCCACACAGAAACCAAGATGGAATTTCAGAAAATCAGACTGGACAACTTATGCCACGGAAGTGGACTCACACCTGCGATGGGTCCCACCCTCTGCAGAGAACTATACACAGTCTGTGGGTTTCCTTACTGCAGCAGCAAAACGTAACATTCCTCGTGGCTATAGGAAAGAATACATTCTTGTTAGAATCGAGAAGCTGTAATGCTTTATAACGAATTCCAAATAACTGGAGATCCTGACATGGGAAACCAAATACTAAACGCCATAAATGAAGACAGAAGGGAAAGATGGGAACATACAACAAAAATCCTGGACTTCACCCGTTCTAGCAGGAAGGCATGGTCTCTCTTACGCCAGTTGGGAACAGCAACACCTCTAATCAATAACAACCCTAAAATATCTCCTTCACAAGTAGCACTACAGATAAAACGACGGGCGGAAAATGCCCCAGTAGATGATATCTTCGAGAAAGAGATTAAAGCAGAGATTAAAATTATCGACAGCCAACTCGAAGAACATACGGATTTCTCTATTCCATTCACAGAGTTGGAAATGAATAACGCAATAAAATCTCTTAAACTGAGGAAAGCCCCCGGTCTAGACGGAATATTCCCTGAATTCATCAGACACCTGGGCCCCTCCGCCCGTGCATGGCTTAGACAATTTTACTGTGACATCATGAACACCAGCCAGGTTCCCTATCAGTTCAAGATAGCCAAAATCCTTAAAACCAGGAAAGCCACAGGATGACCTAGCTAGCTATCGGCCAATAGCCCTATTGAGCATTTGCTACAAGCTATTAGAAAGACTGCTGTACAACAGAATATATGACTCCATAGATAGACTAATTTCCGCAGACCAGGCAGGATTTAGGAACAAACGGAGATGCTGTGAACAACTCCTTACCTTAGCCTCATACATTGAGTCAGGCTTTCAAAGGGCCCAAAAAACCTGTGTGGCTTTTATGAACCTCTCTGCCGCATATGATAACATTTGGCTCGACCTGCTCATACTCAAGCTGAATAAACCGATCCCCTGCCGCAAGACAACTAAGCTTCTGGAGAACATGTTGAAATATCGCTACTTCAGAGTAAACGCAGGTCAATCTACGAGTAAATCCCTCAGTAAACAATAGGCCCCCACAGGGATCCGTGTTGGCACCCCTTCTCTTCAACCTATACACGAGTGACATGCCAGCAACTAAACCGCAAAAATTCTGCTATGCAGATGACATTGCAATAGCCACTCAGAGCAAGACATTCGAAGAGGGGAAAGCTACTCTGTCAACGGACCTTCAACTTCTTAACCAGTATTATACGAAATGGAGGCTCTGCCCAAATCCAAATAAAACTGAGTAAGCGTATTCCGCCTGAACAATCATGAGGCCAGACGACAGTTACAAGTAACATTATGCAATAAGCGATTGACGCACAACAGCCATCCAAAATATCTAGGAATCACCCTTGACCGGTCACTAACCTATAAAAAAACACATAGAAATAACCATTCAAAAGATAAAAAATCGAAATAACATATTAAGAAAGCTGACTGGAAACTCCTGGGGAGCTCAAGCTAACACCCTACGCACCGCAGCACAATCTCTTGTTTACTCGGTGGCAGAATACTGCGCGCCAGTCTGGTACAAGAGCACACACACGAAGAAAATAGATGTCCAGCTTAATACCACCATGAGGATGGTCTCAGGAACTCTGCAATCAACTCCACTTCCCTGCTATCGTGCCTTTTGCAATATGGTTCCTCCCTCCCTCAGAAGGCAACAGGCAGCTATCCGAGAATGGAAGAAAATTAATGACCCCTCTGTATCTGAAGATATACCTATCCGAAGAATATTAGACCATCTGCCAATTACCCGCCTAAAATCCAGGAAACCTATATGGGAAGACGAAGTCCTCAAATTGCCAGAAAGGTACGACATAGAAAGGGAACGGAGGCAATACTGGTTGCTGAATAATCACCATCCTCGCATCACTGATTTTGATCCTTCGATACCGGTGGAAGGAATGCAAATGCCCAGAAGAACTTGGTGCAGACTTAATCGTGTGAGGACTAACCACGGCAGGTGTAAGGCCATTCTCCACAAATGGAAACTCACTGATGATCCACGGTGCTACTGTGGTGCAGAAGAACAAACAATCCCTCACCTGATCTTCGAATGTCTTGCGAGCAGGTTTCAAGGAGAATGGAGGGATACCATGAATGCTACTCCACGTGCTGGTCATTCGGTGACCTGCTTAGATGTGGACTTGTAATAGCTGCAGTGGCTGTCTCCCTAATCTTTCGCATATTGTTATTTGCAATCAATCATTTAATAATATATTTGTAATTAGTTTATTATACTAATTAATAGTATGTGTGCAATTTCACTCTGTAGATACAATACGCTAAATAAATAAATAAAAGCTACTGCACACCAACAGCACAGCTAAGGGACCAACATACAGGCAACAAAGCAGACGAAAAATGCAGTCTACGCCGCACAGTTGGCAACATGTACAAATCCCCACGCCACACCATGAAATCTCCCGTCTGCTGCCGATAGTTTCCGATACGGAACCAGGATGCCTGCATTCCGTGTTATAGTTCCCATACAGTAGTATCAGTAATTCTTGGCGCAACAGCACATACACAGACACAAGCAACATAGTCCCCTCTGATAGGTGTTTCTCGTGTTGGTGTAAATAATTACATGATGTACTTGAATAACATTGCTTCGCACTTGTCATTGCCACAGTACAAGTAATCACATAAATATTTTGAAATACTATATATGATATCACGTGTCACAGTGTATTTCATTAATGAAAGTTCTTTGGTTGGCTATGTTAACTACCCACCAAATTCACTGGTTTACTTGATTTGCTTCACGTTAGACAACAAGATTTACACATTATGTCACACAGAAGTACTTCGTTGCACGTCCTGTTGAGGACGAATGCTTTTCAGTGTAGCCAGTTTCAAATCATTGTCGCTTATAAAGTTAGGGAATTGAATGCGTTCACTTATTTGTTATTTTGTTGGTATGTGAGTTAAAGGACCCAAACAAATTTGTTCAAGTACAGAAGTGCATGCAACCTCCGCTCTTTAGTCGCATGAACTCAGTACCTGCTTTCTATTTGATCTTAACTGTTTGCAGACCTTAAGGTGTGATTTTTTCCATGAACAGCATCCACCAAAATCCTTTTTTATATGCTTCCGGTATTCCTGTGTCCGCCCCGACAGCTGAGTGGTCAGCGCTGCGGTCCTTTACGCCATGGGGCCCGTGTTCGATTCCCGACTGGGTCGGAGATTTTCTCCGCTCAGGGACTAGGTGTTGTGTTGGCCTCATTATCATTTCATCATCATCATCATCATCAGTGGAAGGCAACGGGAAGCCACCACTGAAATCACTTCCCTAGACGCTCATGCGGTGGACCTCTCTGACGAGGCTTCCCCCATAACAAGACCTGCCGTAAGGCAGAACACAAAGTTAAGTATTCCTGTGAAGATTTGTGTGTGTGAGTGCATTTTCCTGAAAGTGCCTGTGGCATGAAAGAGATTTCGTTATAACAGTTTTTTCGTAAGGGCTGTCAACGTTACTCCTGATCCGCCCGTGTGATTCAGTTGTTCAGTAGGGGAGAAATAACTCACTGAAATTGTTACTTGTACATGTTACACTTCGTGAAATATATGCGACATCCCCTGTGCAATAATTTATCGCAGGTGGAAGATTGTGAAACGTAGCACGTCACTTAACCTTGCTATCGTTTCACTTTAAGATCGCAACTGAGTTATCAGACGATGTTATGGGGCCAGTTAATTCGGTTATTTATTGTTCTGCATGATTAGGTGCAAATCTTCAATGTTATTGACAGTCTTTGATTTCTGGATTTGGTTGGCGGATGAAGACACTTTGCTGAGCGTAATATCACTTGTGGGGAATAGCCGTAGGCTGAGCAGAGGCATTTACCTCACCAGGGAGGAAGTCCTAGACTCCTAGTTGAGTGAGGGGGGGGGGGGGGCGTTCCAGCAGCGAGGTCCTGGAACGCCGTCAGCCAGCCGCACATTCTAAGAGCAAAGCTGGGGCTCGCTGGACGGAGAGGCGCGAGCAGGCGTTGCGTCTGGCGCTGTATGGGGTTTCCACCAGCATGGCGCCTTTTGGACGGGCAGTACAATGCGAAACTATTCTGTCGTGTTGGGCAAATGTTGTCAAACGGAGCCTGGGACGCCGCCAGAACGGCGACAGAGATATTATGCGGTCGGAACACAGAGTGAACATTCCTGAAGTGAAACGGCGATGTCACGTCCCATCCCGTTAGCTGGGCGACTGCTCACAAGGAAAACAAAGTATGTATAAAGATAAATTAATGTGGGTTAGAGTGGTGTGGGAAACTGTGGCGTCCGCCGTGGGAAAGGTTGCCTAGAACAATATTTAGGACGGCGTCTTCTCTCGACACCATCCCTCTGATAAAATAGAGACGGGGTGGTCTGCGATTGGTTACGCACTACATCATTTTAGAAGCGATGCATAAAAAATTGTGTAGAGGGGAGTTTACTGAAGATAGAACGCGTGCTATTTGCGCAGAGAAGCAGAACAACACCCACATTGGTATTCTAACATACTTTTTGCACTGATTCAAGTGGAATAATATAGAAATTTTACGAAACGAAGGTAGAGTAAGGGACACATCACTTGTGGGTGGCGTGTAGTACAGATACTACGACTGGGAGAGCCGGGGTGTCGTAGAAAAAGGAGACTTCAACCAGCAGAGCCGTCAAGTACAGACAGCGGCTACGAGATCCGACCCGACCAGGTTCCGGAGCAGCCAGCTGTCCGTTCGAGATTACTGCTCACACAACGCAGTACGCGTTGTATCAGGAAACGTTAGCGACAGCCCCGGACATTTGCACAAGCCCCGCCCATTTACCCCCCCCCCCCCCCCACACACATACACCTACCCCCCGCCACACCAACCAAGAGCGCATCAATGCGATCTTTGGTAGTTCTCGTCGCTGTCGTGTTTTTGTGTTGTGCTGTTAGTACTTCTTAGCAGTTTGTGTAATACTGTCAAAATGAAACATAGATATGCACTCTCAATAAAGTTATCATACACAAGGTACCTCATCTTGACTGTTGTGGCCAAATGCTGTCAAAAGTGATTTCTAACAGACATTAAAGTACGATAAGATGTGTTGGAATGACACTGACGAAATTGTGTACATATGTTTAACAATAGGCAGCTCTAAAGCTCTCAAACACTGAAGAAGAACTCAAAGTAATCTCGTGTCTGCTATAAGCAAGCAGTCATAAGAGTTCACAAGTAAAAATTCACCCATTACACAGGCAAATATTAACGAAGGATGTAACTGTATAAATATCTGACTGCTTGCATTACGCATTTCTACATTATCCCACTCTTATATTCTTTAGTCTTAATGAAGTAATCAGGAACAAACCAAGACATCGACTTTGCCTTGTTTATGCACAACATTGACTTTAGACAATCGAGATGATGGTTCAAATGGCTCTGAGCACTATGGGACTTAACATCTATGGTCATCAGTCCCCTAGAACTTAGAACTACTTAAACCTAACTAACCTAAGGACATCACACACATCCATGCCCGAGGCAGGATTCGAACCTGCGACCGTAGCAGCCGCGAATCGAGATAATGGACAGCATCCTTGGCGATACTACCAATTAATATTTCCCAACAGAATTTCTTACACTACGCGACGTGACGGAAATTTGCGCTCACTGCAGTTAACAAATATCAGATTTTTTGATATAGTGCAGATGAAAGCTCATGAAACAAAAAAGACAGTCTGGATACCATTTTTCTTTTTCTTTCTTATTGACGATTTTTCAACTCGCATATTCAATGAACATGTTTCTAATTCTTTTCACAATGGTACCGGAAAAACTGTATTTCGTATTAACTACTGATTTCCTCCCTTGTTATGACTGGCATATCTGTGATACGAACAACTTTGATGTTGGAACATGCGGCAGACCATGGGCGGAGCTTAGGATATGGATTGGTGTGGAGGGGGGTTATTGGGCAGGACTTGTGCACAGTCCGGGGCTGTCGCTAACGTTACGTGTTGTATCAGCTGTCTTGCAGCTCGTGTTGGGCGCGGGTGGGATCATCGCGAGTAGTGTCACACACAGAAGTTTGTTCACGCGTAAAGATTTTAACAGCGAGAGCCGCAGTACTTTTCACTTTTAGCTTCACTCCGCGTGTACTAGTTAGATTGAAAGATGATTACTGGTAATGAGGTAAAAGATCCACGCAGTGGACACCAAATGAAAAAGCTACTCCTTATGTCTCCAATCTAGACTGCCATAAAAATGCGAAGGAACTGTTAATCAGAACTCAGGGAGAAGTTGTAGTCTAATTCACAATCGATTTATTTATCTTAAACAAGACAACAAAATTATTAAAGAAACATCATACAAAAAAATATTTATTTAACAAAAGCCTTAGTGAAATGGGATCTATGGTGGACAAAGTGATCTGCTGGGGATGGACACACGACACTAACCAGAACACTACTCGCTCTATCTCACTTCATACACGCGAATCCAGGTTATGGCATCTAACCACGCCACCACCAAGCATCTATATTCTATCATACAAAAAAATGGAAAAATATGGTTCGAAAGAACAGGGAGGTGAGAAATAGATATTATAGCCCTCCCTCGCAGCAGTGAATACTTTACCATCCTACTGGTCAAGGCGCCACACTACGATGCGTTCGGCGACTGAAGTCATGGACGGCGGCAATCTGTTATTAAATGCGCGTTCCCGAAAAATGCGAGTACACGGTCTCGCGTTCAGTTAATTCAGAACGTAGGTACTTCCATAAAAGCCTCTGAAACCCCGACGGATTCCAGTGTGCAGGTGGACCCGTTTGCTGGTCTGCCAAACCAATTTGACTCCGTTCCACGACTGTGCGTGTCGGAATACGTCAAATGTTTAGACGGCCGACTCAAGATAAATAAATACACCCATGCGTCACTCGTTGTGACCGTGATGATATAAGCAGTACCTCTGACGGTTCAGAAGGTGACTGGCGCAGACTCTAAATCGCACACTAGCAAGGGACCCAAGTCTCACCGTCTAGGTAGAGACCTGAAGTTCTTTACTATCGAAGCGCCAATACAAGAGACTTGTACCAGAGTGTCCATCTCCCTTTCTCAGTGTTTCCTCCTCAGCTCGGTTCCAAAAAGACAGTTCTCTTTTTTGACTTCCCCCAATTCCGCACAAGCCAATCACGAGCTCGAGCTCGGCGTTCTAAGCTCAGTGAATGGTCTTTGCACTGCAAACGATTTGACCAATTCCAGACTTAAAGTTAATTGGCAGAAAACGCAAAAAAATTCAGCTTTGCGGCCTCTGTCACACACGTTTGCTATGTCTTTTGCTAACACAATACAGGGTGGAAGCACAGCCCTCCATAAACAGCTTGTTATCTCCCCTGTTGCGTCCATTTCAGAGTTTGCAAAGAACGGCCATAAACTCGCATTGACAAAAGATGTTTTGAAACAGAGTCTGCACGTCTGGGCGCCAGTTTTCCTGTCTCACGGATATTTGCAGAACGTATTTCTTTCCCTAGATCACGCAGACAAGACCACAAACTGATGCCCACCATTTCATCACAATGTATGAAGTCAAATCGCCGTAGATCGTATTCCCTACACCAAATCAGAAGTGAGAGTGCCCTGCAATCTCTCAAGGTTTATCAATGGAAATGAGCGTACAGCATTGTGGGCTGGGAGTCACCCATTCGGGGAAGTTCGGTCGCCGAGGGCAAGTACTTATTGCATTCGACGCCACATTGGGAATAAAATGATGCTGAGGACAACACAACACCCAGTCCCTGAGCGGAGAAAATCCCCTGCCCCAGTCGGGAATCGAACCCAGGCCCCTTGGCGTGGCATTCCGCCGCACTGACCACTTAGCTGACGGGGGCGGACAGGTTTATCAATCAATGTACGTACCACTATACAAACTCTTTTGACTGGAAATGAACATTTTCGTGTTCCTTAGTACAGTCTATAATTCAAGTACATAATATATTGGTATCATTGTTTTTGAGATGTTATTATTGGGGAAAATATTTGATTAATTTGATGATTAGAGAGCTTGGCCGTATAATAATTTGCATTTAATTCCCTTGCACACAGATTGTAGGTCGTTTTTTGGAGAGTGTTTTTCTGTGCCGACATAAAGTCCGAGACAGAAATTTATAGTAGGTATCTCCTTTGCCCCATTTTTAAACACGGTACGTACCAGAACTTGAAAATAATTCCGATGTTGCAATTCAACATTCGGCTTCGGTGTTTCAGCAGCGTCTGCTCGCAGAGCTCTGCACAAAGTCTTTCAAAGTAACGACAGCGGATCGATTGGCCAGTCCAGACGCTCTTGTCGCGTCGTTACTGCAGCTGGCTGCTGCAGACTGTGCACAACGGAGAGGATGATCTTGAAATGATCTTTTTGTCTGATGAAATATGACTGCATTTTTTCGTGGGGATAAATGAAATAACAGGAAAATAGAGGTCTGAGTTCTGAAAATCCCCATACGTTACATCAAAAGCTGTGTGTGATCTGGAAAAAGGACTGTGGCGTGCAGTTAGTGCAACACAAGTTACTGCACCGATCTTTTTCCAACAACTACGACATATGATAGGTGTGTGAACGACATATAGCAATGTCTTTTCATAGTACTCGGAAGAATGAACAGAGACAAAATACAAGTTATTATTGTTCAAGAGGAAACAGAACACAAAATTATTATTATTCTTACAAAGGAAACGATAACTTTCCATTTCGAAAACTTTGGTAATTATAATGACAGAATACGAAATTACTAAAACGTCTTGCACTTGGTCAGATGGAAGAAAATTTGAATCGATGAACGCCTTCATGATAGTGCAAAGAAATGAAGTAAAAAACACACTTCTTCAAATGCGACGAAGATAACATGAACAGCAATAAATTCGTGTTATATGCTTGGAAAACACTGTGGTTTTTTATTGAAATACACTCAAATGGTTGCACATAAGTTAAGTTTGTCTAAGATAAAAGATTGCCCAATAAAAACTAAAAAATATTTAAACAAGTAATTGGGGTGTAGAAGGTGCAAGGCACCCATTCCACAACTGTGATGAGTACTATTACCAAATTTTGATTGTGAGACATAAATAATGGTGAGTATCAACTGACATGAGTCTCTCTTTTTCTGAGCCTTGTCCCACTGTTACACAGGATTGGCCATGGTTAATCGGATGTGGCTTGTTAAGCTGAAGGGGTGGCCGGATGCCTTTCCTGTCGCCACCCTGTACCCCCCAGGAAGGAACGAGTGTGCCCCAGCTGTCTGCGTCTAGTGTAAGCCATGGAATAGTGTGAACGTGTTACAAATGTCTGCGAGTCGTGTAACTGAGACGGAACATGGGGACCAGCCCGGTATTCACCTAGGGGAAGTGGAAAACCGCCTAAAAACCACATCCAGGCCCTTCGTAGTTATTCCGCCGGGCGGAGACGATCCGGGACCGGCGCGTCTGCCCGAGTCCAGGAAGCAGCGCATTAGCGCTCACGGATACCGTGGCGGGTTATCAACCGACATGACTAATGAAACGAATCCGACCTATCACCAGTGAAATGAATGCCAAACCTCTCGAACCGAGCAGAGTCGCACACGAATTGTATGAGAGGACCTAAGCAAACGAGCAATGATACGCTGTTCTGTTCTCTGTCACTTCCTGCGCAGCCCTCAGAGAGTAACGAACTGAACTGAGAAACTGTAGGGGCCTCCAATCAAGTAAATTTCGATCCACTCGAATCAAGCAGCAATAGTATTGGCTTGCATAATATGACACGTACACCAAACGCCAATTTTCTATACGAATAATAAAACTGTAAAAGTGTTGGCTCTTTCTGTTTGTCTGTTTGAACACGTTGCTCTCAAAAACTATTAACTGAATTTTCGTGGGGTTTTCACAGGTAACTTGAGTGTAGCATGAGGCAACAAAAGAGGTTTCTTTCATGAAACTCGGAACATGGAAAAAATATCATAAGTTAATATTTTAATCCAAAACCTTCACATAGGCTTTATTTCATCAAAATTGGAACACGCAAATAATATCGTAATTTAAAGATTTATGGAAAATAGTTCGGATGTTAAATCATCATAGCATAGTACAGCAAAGAACTGGTAACTGGTGCTGTTAGCTTCCTTGTACACCGAAAATGCAATAGAGGGTGATGTTTCTTTTTCAGTTTTTTTTTTTTTTAACTTAGTGGCAGATATATTTTCGGAAGATTGCGTCAGTGACAGATGTGAACGCCCCAGTCTTATCTTTGCGCACACAAACTATCAGAGAATTTACTTGGCTAGGATATAACTATTCACTGATTTCCCTTTGCGTACTAAAAACTTATTTCGATAGGTTTTATTTATATTATTTGCTAGGAAAAACGAGCTTATTAAGTTTGCTTTGTGATTTTGATGCCCACTTATTACATTTCGCTCTCGTTTTCTTAAAGAATAAGACGACTAGAAAGAGTCAGGTCTTTCTGAACACACCAGCACGGCTAAACGGCTGAGGGCTATGTAGTCTCAGGAATCAAACGAAAATCCTGAGGCAAGAGTTTCTGCAGCTCGAGGACATAACGCTGTAACTAGATCTTTGGAAACTCCTACCTATAGTGGTGTGCAAGGTAGCTCTGGACGAGAGCATCATGTAACATATGGTTCCTCAAAATCCTTCGCTCACAGAGGCTTAAAACTACCTCTATCCAACATAACATAAGGGGAAATAGTAACTGGAAGTGGCACAGGCGAGTAACTTTCTATAACCAGAATCTTGCGTTTTCGTAATAATTTATTATTTCGCTTTGAACATGTGCAATTCCTGGTGTTGTGTTCTAATGGCAAATTCTGCCTCCAAATGTATCAGGATGACCAAATGTAGCGAGAAGACACCATATGTAGTGGGTGGGTGCCAGGAGTTGCCGTATTAAAACTCTGCGAGAACTTTCTAAATGATTTGTTGTTTTTAGCTACAGTGCCCCATTCACCTCAGTCTGCATCACAGGGTCCCACAATCCTGAGGCCACCACCCCAGCGACCCAGTGCTATGCACCGTGTCGAGCCGGCCTTGTCCGCCAGCTGCAGACCTTCGTTTATGTCACGATGGCTGCACCAGCAGCCGACTCAGCGGCCACCGTCCTCGTTGTCTCCGCACTGCTCTGCAAGGAGCCGAAGGCCGGCCTCACCTGCTGCTTCTTCCTCTCTGGTGTAGATGAGAACGGGGTGGCAACGACCGCCCACGATCCGGCATTCGAATCTTCGGCCCTTGCCTCGGGAAGTCTCCAATGTATGTCGGGAGCCGAGACGACTGCCCGCGGTAGCGAGCCAAAGAGTGGCCCTCCCTTGGCTGGCTGTGGACCCTGTGTCGGCTTCAGAGGGTCGAACCAACGACCCGCCGTGGACTGGGACACTGGCGCCCCATCTGTTGGTGCGTGTAGCTGGCGGTGTGACAAGCCTCGCTGTCCAGGAGAGCTGCCACACTTGCATGAATCTCGCTACAAAACGGCACCTATTTATACTCGGCTGTGTGCCTCTGTTTTACTAACGCGCCGCTCAAGTCACGTACGCACAACACCTCGGTTGTGCCATTGGGCCCCTTCTGCCTGTAGTCTGTGACATGCAAATTGCTGCGTTCACTCTTTTCAACAGTTCGACGGCCCTGCGGCCTCCATTCTACTTTGTAGCTGTTGGTAAGCATAACTCACTGAAATCTGGCCTTCACCTGGCTGTAACTTGTGCGCTCTGAAATATTGCACCAAATCTAACTTCCCTATCTTAAACTGTGGTGCCGCTACAGTGTTATGGTCATAAATAAAGCACAAGGTAAGGCGCCCTGTGTCATGGGTGTGGACCTAGTGTCAGCTGCATTTCGCACGGCCAGCCCTACGTGGCTTATTACATCTACATCTGTATACATACTTCACAATCCACCATACAGTGCGTGGTGGATGGTACGCTGTACCACTACCTGTCATTTTCTTTCCTGTTCCAATCGCAAACAGAGCAAAGGAGAAAGAGCTGCCTGTATGCTCCGTATGAGCCCTAATTTCTCGTATCTTATCTTCGTGGTACTTATGCGCAATATGTGTTGGTGACAGTAGAATCGTTCAGCAGTCAGCTTCAAAGGCCCGTTGTGTAAATTTTCTCAATAGCGTTTCTCGAAAAGAACGTCGGCTTCAGTCTAGGATTCCAATTGGAGCTCGCCAGGCAACTCTGTAACACTTAAGTTTTGTTTGAATCTACAGGTAACAAATCTAGCAGCCCTCCTCTAAATTGCTTCGATGTCTTCAAGCGGTACTCAAGAACAGATTGCACCAGCGTCGAATATGCGGTCTTCTTTATAGGTGAACCACTCTTTCCTAAGATTCTCCCAATTAACCGAAGTTGACCATTCCCCATCCCTTCTGAGATGATCGTTCCGCCTCATCCTCGTTTTGCAACGTTACACACAGATATTTAAACGACTTGACTGCCTCAAGGAGGACACTAGTAATACTGTAAGCGAACATTACACCTTTGATCTTCCTAATCATCCGTATTAAGATACATTTCTTCACATTTAGGGCTAGCTGACATTTATCACACCACTTGGAAATTTTGTCTACGTCGTCTTGTATCTTCCTCCAGCCCTTACCGTACACCACGGCGTCATCAGCAAACAAGCCAGATTGCTACCGACCCTGTCAACCAAATCATTTATATATACAGAGAACAACATTGGCCCTATCACATTTCCCTGGGGCACTCCTGACGATACCTTGGTCTCTGATGAACACTTCCCGTCGAGGACAACACACTGTGTTCTATTATTTAAGAAGTCTTCGAGCCACACACATAGCTAATGACTTATTCCTTGTGCTCGTACCTTTGTTAACAGCCTCTAAGGGGGCATCGCGTCAAACGATTTCCGGAAATGTAGAAATGCGCAATCAGCCTGTTCACCTTCATCCACAGTTCTCAATATATCATGAAGAAAATAGCAAGCTGAGTTTTGCACTAGAGATACTTTCTAAAACCATGCTGATTCATGCACATAAGCTTCTCAGTGTCAAGAAAGTTTATTATATTCGAACTGAGGATGTATTCAAGCAGTCTCCAGCAAACAGAAGTTAGGGATATTGCCCTGTAATTTAGCGGGGGCGTTCTTTTACCTTTCTTAGGTACTGGAGTAACCGTAGCTATTTTCCAGTCGCTTGGGACTTTGCGCTGGGTGCTCCCATGTCAGCAACACAAACAAGCTCTTTGTTCACATCCCTAATCACACTGCTTTAAACGTTGTCTACAAAGAAGCTTTATAGGTCAAAAATAAATTCTTTCCATACAAAGTCTCGGCACAACTACAAATAAATATCTGGATAATGCTGGGATTCTCAGCTAGTACAAATACATTATCGTTTAAGCGCTGAGTGGCAAGAACATGGATAAGTTTATTCTGTTACTTATTACGTCGACACATTCTTTGAAATAGCATTTCATTCCACTTTTCATTTCCCGATCCAACGAGCTGATAGGTATATTTGTGGTCCAGCCCATTAGAGAGTCGCATCTCTCTTTCTTCAGCCCAATATCACAGAAGACTGCGGGCGCGGCAGAGGGCAGAGGGAATCCCCGTGGACATAAACGTATATACTTCTCCCTGTAGGTGCGTTTTCCATCGGAGACTCTTGAAGTCCATTTACAGCCTGTTGGTCACACTTCACAGCAGTGAATTCAGGTCACGACTCCTGTCACAGTATTCTGTAGAAACTGCTTTTCCTCCATCACATAAAGCTGTAAAAATCGACAGCCTCGTTTTCGTTCAGTTTTTATTAACGTGATGGAACTTTTACATGCTCCTCGAGCACAAACTGTCGACTGACGGAGACTTCAAATAATTATCAATATTCTTCACTGTTTGTGCTGCCGATACTCAAATACACTGTCGCCTTCTCTTAATATTCTGGAAAAGTGCGAGCGGTCGAATGGACGTAAAGCTTTTGGCAGTCAGAAAGTCGGTCACGGCTAAATACTGTTGCTTTTGCCATCTGAGAACTGCAGAGGCATTACCAAGGACTCGTAACACATTCTTTCAAATGGGCACTGCCGAATTCCTTCCCTACTGCAGCCGTAACTGAGTTTGCGTTCTGTTTCCTGTGCTGTCGTCAACGACGGGTCATTACGGTTAAATCTCCCTTTCTGTTTATATTGTTACATGGATAACAATGAAAACAATGAAGGAACCGACTAAACACTCGACTTTAAGAATAACCTAGTAATCCAAACAATGAAGAAGGTAGATGTATTACCGATCCGTCAGTGTCATAAATGCGAGGTACTAATAGGAACTAGATAGAGAGGAAATGTAACAATCGACCTGGGAGATGCTTGGTTTAGGTACTGAAGAAATGGAGAATAATGCGGGGCGCTAATGATCTCACGACTTACTTCAGATGATAACTGAAGGAAATTTCACATTTATAGAATTTGTATATTTAGAAAACAGTTTTGACGGTGTTAAGCCCAATCTTAGATACTGTAAATGTTTCAGGGATACATTACAAGGAGCGAAGTGCTATCTGTACAAAAATTAGACTACTATTACAGGAGGAAAATGATATGGAAGGGAGACAGTAATGAAGAAGGCAATGATACACAATTGCAGCCTATCTCTCATGTTATTAATGTATGCGGAGAGCTAGCAGTAAAGGCAATCAACAGGATTCGTTCGGAAAGGAAATGATACCGTCAAGAATAATAAATAAAATTTAATATTTATGGGCAACACTGTAATTGTATCTGAGACGGAATAACACTTGGAAGAACAGTTGAATGGTGTGGATACTTCCTTGAAAGAGGGTTCTAAGAGGAATATCAACAGAAGTAAAATAAGGATAATTGTTTGTAGTCAAACTAAATCAGGTGAAGCTGAGGGAATTGGGTTAGGAAAAGTACCTGCTAGACGAGTTTGCAGTCTGCACAGTAAAACTATTGATCATGGCAGACGTAAGTATGATATAAAATGTAGGCTGACAACAGAAAGTAAAGTTTCTTTTCTGCAGAAGTGGACTATATTAAATTTTAGTACTATGATACCTCTCCTGAATTAGTTATCTGGAGTGCGGCACCATATGGAAGAGAACACCAGAAAAGACGCAATACAGGTAAGAAGAGAATAAAAGCTTTTGAAATGCCCTTGTAAGGAAGAAAGGTGAAGATTAGATTGGTGGATGGCATAACTGATGAAAAGATGTTGAATGAAATTGAAGAGAAAATGACAATGCGCGACCGAATCGAACCGCACTGGTGGAGGAGATCTTGGATCGAACATGGCGTCTTCAGTGTACTTACTGTCTTTGAATAAAAGCGTCGTTTCTCTTCTCCGCATTGCGTATTTCTCTACTGTACCGTACGTACAGTGCTACACTGTAGCAGCCCGTTTCTCGTGTGGTCCAAGTTTTATCGTGCTATGTTAGTTGGCAGTGATACATCTTGCGGAAGTTACTGTCGTCCTTAGGATTTACATACCAGTGTACACATAGGATGCCAAAGGTCTTTCTGTAGTGGTAACACTGGTTTCCGTCAGATCACCGAAGTTCAGCGCTATGGGGCTTGCCCAGGACTTGGTCTGCCGAGCGCTGTTGGCAAGCGGAGAGCACTCAGCTCTTGTGAGGCCAAATGAGGAGCTACTTGCTTGAGTAGCGGCTCCAGTTATGAAAACTGACAACGGACGAGAGGGCGGTGTGCTGACCACATCGACGCCATATCCGCATCAAATGATTTCTAATAGCCCAGAATGGCAAGTTGCTCTTTCGATAACGTTGGGCCTTCCTAGACCTGCTCTGACCGAGTTCACATAGGATACATTAGTTATGCAGAGAAGAAGGCACTTGCCCAATTTCGACTAGCGCTCGCACCTGCATCAAACCAGTCTCAGAACTGAAAACAACAAAAAAAACGAAAACAAGCTCAAGTGATCGCTTTGGAAATCAGTGAAAGTACAGCGTATCTTTTGCTAACGAGAAAGCTGCCTTTGAATTCTAGTGACTGATTCTTGAGTCTCGTAACGTATAAAGTTATACTGTAATAAGGGAAAATAAAATGTAATTATGAACTTTTGGAGCTGGTGGCAAAAAGTCTGAGATGACTGTATACTGAAAAATTTCATCGTATTTTTCTTTTTTTTTTCCCCCCACGAAGCCTTTGCCAAAATATCCCAGCTGGAATCGTTTGAAGTCTGTTATAATGTATCACTATAAAATGATGAAATTTTCTAAGTACTTTCCAAGTCTTTTGTATGTTTCCATCTGAGGTCAGCCATAGAACTTAGTTTAGAATATATCACTCAACACGCTAGTATTCCGAGGGGCTAGTACTGCTGCAGGAATATCCAGATGGTCTCCGATCTCTTGAGTTGCTTATAACAGAAAAAAATTATTAATCATATCTGCATGAAATAAACATATAATTCTCTGCAAATGGTTCTTCCCTAACTTCGAAAACAGGAAACTGAATACATTAATCCTACAATCCAATTTAGTAGAAGAGGAGACGGTAAATAATGGAGATTCACCCATATCTCTGGGTGTACATATTAATGAAAATTTGACGAGTTAGAAACCTGTTACTAAGTTTCTCAAGCAGCTAAGTTTCACAGCTTTTGGTCTTGACATTATTGCTAATTGTGGAAAGAAACAATTCTATACACCAACACATTTTGTTTATTTACACTAATTAATACATCGTTGTATCAGTTTCTGTGGTAACTCATCACTTAGCAACAGACTACTTCTGTGCTCTAGGAGGTACGCCACACAGCCTTACCCACGAAGGGTGCCAAACGGCAAGGTTAGAGAAGATATCCACAGGACAGACTACGCAACGCTTCCTCCGTACGGCCCAGAAACAGGTCCCAAGTGAACGTCCAGCCGATGAATGCGGATGTAAGTGCACGCACGGTTCCACTCAAAATGTATCAACAGTCAGTTCGAGAGTGTCAACGACATACCTCAAGACAGCATCAGAACTTATATACCGTCGCCACACAGAAGACCCCCAGCTGGGCGTTTTACTATAGTTACGCGTATGTTAGCCATCGTTGACTGGATTCAGGACTAGCCTAGTGCAAGTGAACATTTAATTAAACTGCCACGCATCGTCTTCATACTCAAGGACCAAAAATGACGGCGCTCCAGGGAGGAATTATCCGAATGGGACGGAAATCGGTAGTTGCACACATACAGACAAACAAATGGTTACAATTCCTGAAAATTGAATATTTATTCAAGAGAAAGAGCTTCACAAATTTAGCAAGTCAATAACGCGTCGGTCCACCTCTGGTCATTATGCAAGCAGTTATTCTGCTTGGAATTGATTTAAAGGGTTGTTGTGTATCCTCCTGAGGGACATCATGCCAAAGTCTGCCCAACTGGCGCGTCACATCGTCAAAATCCAGAGCTCGTTGCAGGGCCATGCCCTCATTTCTCCAAACGTTCTCAGTTGGGGAGAGATCCGGTGACCTTACTGGCCTTACTGGCCAAATAAAACCCCACTGATCGTCATAACGCAAAATCTGCCTAAAAAATTTCGTTCTGACGTAACGTAACATACACATTCGGCCACTACATAGACTTACTTAAAATTATGCGTCCCATTACATTTCGATGATTTTACTCTACTTTATCAGCTTCTATGTGTAGATCTAGTTTTCATATTCAGCTTATCTATCAGAAATTATCCCCAGCTTTACTGAGACGTACTGTACGCCAGAAGCACTTCTTATTCGCGGTGACGTAACAGGAATTGTGGGGACACATTCGATCAGCTACTCCTGCAAGGCCTGATACGGGAACATCGCTCATCTTAACGTTGCTAGCTATTCAGAAAAGCCTTTTGATGCAATGGGTGTATTTCATTCGAAGCACGAGATTAAAATACCTACATTCTGATAACTAGTTTCCATTAAGAGAAGGTATTTTCATTATCATTAATTGATTAAAATATCGATAGAGATACATCAACAATTTTCGTAATACTTTGCCTGCACAAAATCGCATTTCAGTTTGGTAATACTATGAGTAACAGCAATCGTTTGATATTCTTAACAATACACAGTGTTTGATTTTTATTTTGACATTTTTCTAATATTTTCTGGTTTGCATGTTTTTTGATCTTTCCACCTACTTTCTATCCGGTTCAATCAGTATGTTATAAACACAATTTGCGTGCTATCAGACGTAGCAGTTTGTGAGGAAGTCCCAGTGCCATTAAAAGGCTTTGAATTATCTGTATAATTAGTTGTCAGTATATACGTTACATTACCCCGCCCGGTTAGCCGTGCGGTCCAACGCACCGCTTTCCGGAGCGGGAAGGAACGCCTGGTCCCCGGCACAAATCCTCCCCGCGGATTTGTGTCGAGGTCCGATAAACCGGCCATGGATGTGATGGATGGAGAGGGTTGTATGGGCGCACGACGGCAATGTCTTCAGCGACCGCTCAGTAACAGATTGAGACGGGTGTCAATAAAATACTCAGAACAGTAACATAAAACAGAACGTAAAACACAGGTAACAAGCTTGGAAAAATATGTGCCTACCCACACCGAAACGTGGGACGAAGCATGCCGTCAGCAGTAAAACATGGACAACACAAGAAGAAAGTGGTAGAGGGAGCTAAAACAATACAGCAGATGGAAGTGGCTGGCTGACCTCAAGGAAAAAATGGAGGACTGGCCAGTCTGTGGATGGTTTTTAGGCGGTTTTTCTTCTGCCTCGGCGAATGCGGGCTGGTTCCCCTTATTCCGCCTCAGTCACATTATGTTGGCGACGTACGCGTACACCACCATTACTCTACCACGCAAACATAGGGGCTACACTCGTCTGGTGTGAGACGTTCCCTGGGGGCGGGGGGAGGGGGGGGTGGGGGGGGGGTCCAACGGGGGCCGAACCGCACAATAACCCTGGGTTCGGTGTGGGGAGGCGGAGGGGTGAAGTGGACTGCGATACTCGTCGTGGGGTTGTGGACCACTGCGGCTGCGGCGGAGACGGAGCCTCTCCGTCGTTTCTAGGTCCCCGGTTAACATACTATACAATACGATAGGTTAAATTACGTTAAACTTAATGCGAGTCAGGAGACAAGTAATTCTGGTGTGGCGATTCTTTGACGGTACAGTGATGACGTCAGATGTCACTAGAATAAAAGCAACAGACTGAGCTGACGAGATTGGGTGGTGGCGGGGGGGGGGGGGGGGGGGTTGATACCACTATGAACGCAGTTGCGTGGCCGTTTGCAGTGATGGGGACCTTGGAACGCTATCAACAACTGTAGATGTCCTTATCAAGATGACGCTTGACAATTTTTCTCCGGCTTAAAGGTGGCAGTCAAGTAAGCAAGTATTACGCAAGCCTTTGGTTCGTCATTTGTAAATTATCACCTCAAACATGAGAATGGATCTGTGTGCTTGCAGCCCTGGACACCCAACGACCATAAGATATGTACATCACCGGGAGTTGTGCATTTGAGATTCCACGTTATGGGGTGGTAGGCTCGAGGGGGGGTGCTGGGGGGGGGGGTTGTGTGCGAGTTAATGCCATTAAAAAAAATAAACTACAAGTAGGCCTCAGCAGTTACTTTCAGTCTGTAAATAAATCCATCTACATTAATGCTCGCAGATAGCTATAATTTGGTTATACAGTATCAGTATGTTGACGTTCGTCATACATTAACGTCCGCCCCCGCAATCAATTGGAAAAACGACGCTGAGTTTCAGGAACTCCGAGTCGGTTATTAACAGTTTTACACAGAACAAGTAAAAATTCATTGTAGCAACAGAACTGTCCTCGATATTCACAGACTTGAACACAATCTTACTTTCGTTATTGAAACTGGTGTCACATTTGATTTCCCTAGTCTGGATCTGTAACATTTTTCGAGTGTGGAGTGTTATTACACTACCATAAGAATATTCTTTCTGTAATAAATTGGAATTTAGGACACAAGTTGTGCAACTAGAGGATAGTAAGCCTGAAATTTCTGAGTCTAATTCTTGGTTTACAAGAAGCATCTTTCCTAGCTGCAGTTTTTCATTCATTTCAGGTTATTTTCGTTCATAATTTAAAGTAAATCTATTCATTTTTACACCACTCGAAATTACAGTTCACTAGAAACCATCATAAAATGGTAGAGTTTTGTATAAATATTTTCAGCCCATCCATTAAAGACATCACAAACAGGATAATGCTCTGTCTTCTGCAATACCAACGATGGGTCTAGGACTGGGATCGTTCCTAGAATTACTCGTCCTTAAGGAGATATGACATAGCTGTTCGCGAAGAACTAGCTCCGGGTTCTGTGGGTTCACGAGACGTTCAACTCGTTGTGCTGAAAAAGAACAGGAAGTGGGTGAAACAATTGCCGTCTCGTAATCTTGGAAAACAATGTTGTCGTTTCGAAGTAATGGAAGTAATTCTGCGCAGATTTTCTTGCTTGTTAGTTAGAACCGGCGGAACGTCGCTTCCACGGACACAAGAGATTCTCCGTATCAACGGACACAGCAACCTTAGACAAAAGAAAAACTACGAAACGTTTCCATTATTGCCCTCGTTGCCATCGTCTTTGAGGATCTCATATCGTAGTACACAGTCGTTCCCTCTCAGAATGTCACCATCTTTCTTCCGTGCTTCTACCTCGCCGACAAAAAAGAACGCCTCTTTCTGGCCACTGCAGGAAGATTGTTGTGATGTATCCTCCTTTTCGTACCTCAGGCGAAAATTAATTCTAAACAACGTCATATTTACTGACTAATTTATTATATTGTTTACACTAGCAAAATTACGGATACCTAACACTTAAGCGCCGGTCGAGGTGGCCGAGCGGTTCTAGGCGCTACAGTCTGGAACCGCGTGACCGCTACGGTTGCAGGTTCGAATCCTGCCTCGGGCATGGATGTGTGTGATATCCTTAGGTGAGTTAGGTTTAAGTAGTTCTGTGTTCTAGGGGACCGATGACCTCAGAAGTTAAGTGCCATAGTGCTCAGAGCCATTTGAACCATTTAACCATTAAGCCAGCTGTAGTCGTCATTCACATTGTAACATAGATATACGTACTGTACTTTCATCAAACCAGTAACGACTGCTCGTAAGGGTGATTGCTCCACATTGTAATACATGTAACTGGAATGCTGAAACTATAGCTAAAAGAAGAAAGGAGAAAAAAAAAACGAGAAACGAGAGAAAGAGAAGGAGCAGTTTATAAGAGCATTAACTTACAGGAAGTCTTTGATTTCACATAACAAATTATGTCAGAATGGAATTTAAGACGCACATGGAAACTAGAAGTTGCGACTATTCTACCGTTGTTTTTAGAAAGATGATGTTATTTTTTTTATTCATTGTGGCTGACAGTATTTGTAAACCACAAAGCTGTAACAATACTTCCTCAACGCTAATGTCTCTGATTTGAAGGACCTGGCTTAAGAACTCCCAGAAAAAAGGACAGAGAAAATAACTTGCAATTTAATGTCTTTATGATGAATTTTTTGCTGTATCTTTTAAGTGGTTGCAATCATTGGTGAGATTTAGGTTGCATCATGGTGCGATGTAATCCTACATCGGGACCACCATCATGAGAATAGTTTTGGCTAGGTGAGAATAGTCTGATCAAAGATGGGTCTCAAATATGATTATCGGCAGAAGTTTCCTCAGCTTGAGCCTTGTTCAAGGTCACCTCTCTAGACCTTGAAACATTTTCCTGTTCATGTTCACGGATAAAAACGCAGTAGCAGGTAGGAACCCACGTTAACTTAGAAGTAAATGAGGAAGGAATTATCACGTGTATTCACTGATGAGCTGTGGCAGTTGCTTGTGTATAGTAGATATCAGCTTAACAGATATTTTATTTTTGCATTCGATGACACCTCGGAGAGCAACCTCAGGTTAATAGCTGCCTCTAGGTGCTACGGTTCATAGTACTGATACAACTGATAACCGTTGTCGTAAAAATGATGGCTATAATGCGATGGTGGGAAGTTACGTCTTTTGTGTGAAAGGAAATTATCTTTGCTCCTAACACTGATGCTTGTGGTGTACGCGTTGTCTCTCACGGTGACAAATACAGAAACAATTTCTGGGCTACGAAAGTGGACACTAGATTTTTCCTTCTAACAAATAATACAACGGAAACTTCCTGAAATCAAAATACATCGCTGTGCTTACTTTTTGACGATCCACTGATAGTTTCATAGTACGTGTTAAATTAACATAATCAGTTACTGTGCTTAGATGTCTCCGGGAACCAGATTTATTAATTTCAAACGGGTGATTCGTTAGTAGGTATCCAGGTGAATGGTTAGAAATGATGTTCTCAAGTAATTTCAGCACACTGGATAGTAATTGTTTGACGAACACATGAGTAACAGCTCCACTTTCAGCCCCAGCGAGGTCTCTGCCCGTGATCTATGGGTGGCGTCTACGACTCTTTGACTAGTAAAACCTACACGGTCCCGCGTTCGCAACCAGCCCAGTTTCAACTCTGAATAAAATTAATTAGCAATAGCGGCCTGCCAACAGTCTTGTCAAAAAGCTGGAGGAGCGGACGGAGGGTCACGGCACTCTCTTGCCCTTGGGTTGGGAAACTGATCCTACAAGACAGAAGGATCGCCAATGATCAACAGCAGGAGACTGCAGAAGGCAACGGAAACCACCGCATTAAAGGCACTCATCGTGTATCAACAGTACATGTGACCTATAGTTGAAGAAGTGTCAGAATGATCTTACTATTGGCACAAGATGCCGGACTTTTCCCCCATTCGAACCTCCGAGAGAGGATTGCCAAGGGGGAGGTAACCACGAGAAACAAATTGTATAACCAACGAAAGTGTAGCGTGTTACGTGTTGAAGGGGCGTAGAACGTCAGAAGTATGAAAGTGACAAACAAGCTAGAAAATCTGGAAAGGGAAATGCAAAGCTTCAGTCTAGATACAGTCGGGGCCCGAAAAATGAAATCAAAAGAAGACACGTACTTGTGGTCAATATCCTATTGACATATAAACAGCAGCAGAAAATGGTGCCACGGGAGTAGGATTTGTTATGAATAGAAAAGTAGGGCATAGAGTGAATTACTGCGAGCAGTTGAGTGATGGGGCAGTACTCATCAGAGTCGACAGCAAACCAGCGCCAGCAACAATGGTTGAGGCATACATGCAGACGTCACAAGAAGAAGACGCACAGGTAGTGAAAGTACGTGACGATACTGAACGGATAATTCAGTATGTAACAGGAGATGATAATCTAATTGTCATTGGGGACTGATGTGCTGTTGTCGAGGAAGGATTAGAAGAAAGGGTTACGGGAGAGTAAGGGCTTAGCATTAGGTATGAGAGAAGAAAACACCTGCTTGAGTTCTGCATAAATTTCAACTAGTAACATTGAATACACTGTTCACAATCACAAGAGGAGGAGCTATACTCAACTGCTCGCAGTAATTCACTCTATGTCCTACTTTTCTATTCATAACAAATCCTACTCCCGTGACACCATTTTCTGCTGCTGTTTATATGTCAATAGGATATTGACCACGAGTACGTGTCTTCTTTTGACTTCATTTTTCTGGCCCCGACTGTATCTAGACTGAAGCTTTGAATTTCCCTTTCCAGATTTTCTAACTTGTTTGTCACTTTCATACTTCTGACGTTCTACGCCCCTTCAACACGTAACACGCTACCCTTTCGTTGGTTATTCAATCTGTTTCAATCTGAAAAGGACTGAAGATACGGGAAGATTGAAGCTAGATTACAATGTGGTCAAATTAGAAGCTCCGAAATCCGGTACTGGATTGTAATGTGTACCTTGGAGCAGGTAAGAGTCGAATCACAATTTAGTAAAGATGAAGGGTAGACTGAAGTTTAAGAGTCTCGTGCGGAAGAATCAGTGGAAAGAAGTGGGTACTGAGGTAGAACAGAATGATGGGAAGCATTTGAAGTTCCCTGAGGCTGTGGACACTGCGATAAGGTATAGCTCAGTAAGCAGTTCAGATGAAAAGGAATGGACATAAATAAACAATAAGTGCCGGGAAACCAATGCGAAATGGATGCAAGAAATATGAGAAGAAATCGGAAAGGAAATTATTCCCGGAAAGACTTCTATAACATACAGAAAAGCTAAAACAACATTCGGTGAAATTAAAAGTAAGGACGTCAACATTAAGAGTGCAATAGGAATTCCACTGTTACGCGCATATGAGCGGATGCATGGAAAGTGTAGATTGAAGGCCTCTTCTAGGGAGGTGCGCTTGTGTGATTACGTGATTGAGGAAGAAATGGGAGTCGATTTGGAAGACGTAGGGGTTCAGAGTGAGAGTTAAATATAGATTTGGAAGACTTGCAATCAAATAAGCAAGGAGGGATAGATAACACAGCTTCAGATTTCTGATATCACTGAGCGGAAGTGACAACAATACGACTATTCAAGTCGGTATGTAGAATATACGAGTCTGGCGACATCACCCGCACTATGCCGCAGAAAGCAAGGGCAGATAAGCCCTAGAAAAATTGCACTGTCAGTTTTACGGCGTATACATCAAAGTTGCTGACATGACTAATATAAAGGAGAATGGAAAAGAAACTGTAAGGGGTGCTAGAAGACGATGAGTGTGGCTTTCGGTGAGGTAGCGGCACAAGACGGTCAGTTCTGACGTCGCGATTGATAAGGAACCAGGACATATTCATAGGATTTGTCGTCCTGGAAAAAGCGCCCGACAGTGTAAAATGGTGCAAGAGGTTCTAAATTCTCAAAAAAAGGGTAAGCTATAATGCAAAACGGATAAAATACCATATTTACAAGAACCAAGAAGAAAAAATAATATTGGAAGACCAATAACGAAGTACTCGGACTGAAGAGGTGATAGGATAGGGATGTAATGTTTCGTCCCTGTTCTTCAATTTATACATCGAAGAAGTAATGACTAAAATTAAAGAGATGTTCAAGAGAGGGACTCAAGTTCATGGTGAAAGGACATCCACGATAAGATTTGGTGATGGCATTGCTATCGACAGAGACAGTGAAGAGGAGTTAGAGGAGCTATTGAATGGAATGAACAGTCTAATGTGTACATAATACGGACTGACAGTAAACCAGAAAAGACAGAATTAATGAGAAGTAGCAGAAATGAGAATAGCGAGAAACTTAATATCAAAACTGGTACACGAAGTTAAGGAATTCTGCTACCTCGGAAGCAAAATAACACATGAGAGACGAACCAAGGAGGACATAAAAGTTAGACTAACACTGGAAAAGATGCGTTACTGTCGAAGAGAAGTCTGCTAGTGTCAAACATATACCTTAGTTTGAGAAGGCAATTTCTTAGAACGTGAGCTTGGAGCACAGTACTGTAGGACAGTGATTCATGGGCTGTGGGAAAACCGGAACAGAAGAGAATCGAAGCGTTTGGGATATTGTGCTACGGAAGCATGTGATTAGGTGGACTGATAACATCAAGAATGAGGAGGTTCTTAGCAGATTCGGCGAAGAAAGGAAAATACAACCAACTAAAAGAAGGGCAGAATGGTAGAATATGTGTTAAGACATAAGGCTATTAGAGGGAGCGTTAGAGGTGAAAGCTGCAGCGAAAGACAGAGACTGGATTACATAAAAAAAAATAACTATGGACATAGGGTACAAGTGCTACTCTGAGATGATGAGGTCGGTACATGAAGAGGACTAAAGACACAAAGAAAAATGGACTCACTCCTGTCAGTCTTTCTCTATAATGCGCATTCCGGAAACTGCTGTAAAGTCTGACAGTGACGGAAATAGTCAACTTGTACTATGTAAAAATAGCAGGAGGAAAGGAAACTGAAACCTAGTAAATTTGGCGCGTCAGTTCCGTTTTTCCGCTTTCAGCGATGCCGTTTCTTGTGACACTGTTGGCCACCCTATAATGTCACGTCTGAAGAAAGAAATGTCGGAACTAACACATTTTTTCATGAAAAAAACTAAAGAAAATTTATATTTTATCGAGAAAACCAGAGAAAATGGAGAGTGGGAGGTTTGATTTAAGAACACTGTACCGTGTAGCATGGGGGAACGTCGTTTTCGAGGATTATTAGAAATATTCTACAGAATGTGGACCACGAAATGCATCACGACATTTACTATACGTCGATATCACTGATATGATACATGAAATCGAAAGGCTTCCATTCTCCCGAAATAGTTCTTCGCAACAGTATTCCAAATTGCGATCTAGTAAGTGTTGAGGTGCTAGTATCCAGAACTAGAGGACGCAGTGGGAATGGGTCAGCTAATAGAGATTGCAGCCAAATTCGATCACTTGTTTCCAGTGCAAGCACAACAGTCACCGTGGTGCTCCCCTTCGCTGTTATTCATTCTGTCTGAAGCTTAATTTAAAACGGGGCGTATAAGAACTCAACAACGAGGGCCATCAAGCAGTGCCACTCTGAAATAAAAAGAAGAAGCAGTCTTCACACGCTTCTATTAGAGATGGACGCGACAGGATCGACCACTGGCGAGAACTCGAAAAAAAAAACAAACAACGATACAGGATATCTATATACAAAGGATTCTCAATAGCACAGTGCATCAAATGTGATATATTCATTTGTTTCAATAAAGCGAACCACCATTAAGTTGCTTTCCTGTCAAACAGAGCATTTAATAACAAACTCCATACACTGAAACACTGTTGTAAATTACTTTAAAGTTAGTAAATGCTATGTAAATATTTATGCAATGTAAGAACGTTTAGCAAGCCAAATAAATGTACTTTAATAGTGCTAAAGTCACAACTCACTGCGTGACATCGCTATTTTTGTAGTGACAAAACTGTAACAGTACTACAAATTTCAATATGAAACTTTTCGTAGTTTTCTGGGTCTTTTCTCCGTACAAGGAGATAAAAAATAATCCTGAAATTGAAAAATTCACACACTGAAAGGCTATTCTTGGGGAATGGACATTGCGTAGTGAAAATTTGCAAGATAAACAAACTTCCACCTTTCAGTGTGAAAGATCATGGAGATCATTCTTACAGTAAATACAGCAGAATTATTTTGTGCATAACATTCTGATTGTTAGACTTACATGAGAGCTCTTCGTCTACGTACAGTCACAAAAATTTAAAATATTCGTTTTGTGGCAATGTGATTTCTCATCTACCCTATGTTTTGTGCCAATTAAACATCAGTCCGTTTTCTGATAGACAAGGGCAGGGGTGGGCAGCTTCCTGTTATACTAGACACAAATGAGAATCTCATACCGAACACCCACCTTGCCCTGTCACACAGATCAGGTCAGTGTTAGTCTATAGAAAGCCAGAAGAAGTAATTCATACTGACCAGCAGCTAGTTTGTCCAGAGCTATCTGACACAAAACCTCAAAGAGTGTTCCCTGTTCGGCGTCATTCTACCTGAAACTGAAAATTCTAAGAACGTCCAGGAGCTTATATATCGCAACTCGCGACAGTTTTCTCCTAGTCATCCCAGATGACGTCAGTAACTCCTAAATATGACAATGCAGCCAGTATTCTCACGTATATCTACATCTACATCTACAGGGTTATTACAAATGATTGAAGCGATTTCACAGCTCTACAATAACTTTATTATTTGAGATATTTTCACAATGCTTTGCACACACATACAAAAACTCAAAAAGTTTTTTAGGCATTCACAAATGTTCGATATGTGCCCCTTTAGTGATTCGGCAGACATCAAGCCGATAATCAAGTTCCTCCCACACTCGGCGCAGCATGTCCCCATCAATGAGGTCGAAAGCATCGTTGATGCGAGCTCGCAGTTCTGGCACGTTTCTTGGTAGAGGAGGTTTAAACACTGAATCTTTCACATAACCCCACAGAAAGAAATCGCATGGGGTTAAGTCGGGAGAGCGTGGAGGCCATGACATGAATTGCTGATCATGATCTCCACCACGACCGATCCATCGGTTTTCCAATCTCCTGTTTAAGAAATGCCGAACATCATGATGGAAGTGCGGTGGAGCACCATCCTGTTGAAAGATGAAGTCGGCACTGTCGGTCTCCAGTTGTGGCATGAGCCAATTTTCCAGCATGTCCAGATACACGTGTCCTGTAACGTTTTTTTCGCAGAAGAAAAACGGGCCGTAGACTTCTGATTAAAATACTTGCCATTATATCGACTTTAATACATGTAAAGAACAACAAATTACATCTCTGTACAAAGTAGGCGTATGCCATATCTTTCTGTCAAGATCTTTGTTACAAGCAACAGTTGTAAAGCGCATGCTGGATGCTGTAAAAGTGTCACGGCCAAAGTATAAATTAATATAGTTTGTGTGAAAGTGTTCTGGACATCAAAATGGAGGCAGAGAGATGGACACTAACCGAAAAAAGCCGCTTATGCTATCGCAGTAAGTAAAAACTAAATTTACATCCATATCGATAGATAAGCTATAGTCATGGCGATACATTAAAGTGTGACACATCTTCCTGCCATAGAACCAGCACCCAGTATTATGCTACTACCAGTAATGATGTAACTTCGCGGATCCTCCCAAAACCATCTGAAGATGAACCTGAAAAGGTTCGAAAAGCGGTTCATGGAATAAAGCATTATTATTAAAAAAAAAAAAAAACTAAGTGACTGGTTGCATTTCTGTATAACTTATTTACGTTCAATATACAGTCACGGTTCTAAAATATCCGTAATGGACAAGCATAATTTATTCTCTTTCTCAATCTTCGCATACAAATTAAATTGCTGATTATTAAAAGTGATTTTTCTGATTATTTCGACGAAACATAGAATGTGTCGTCGTCGTGGCTCTCAGTCGTTATCTGGAGTAACCCAAAACTGTTCCTTAACTTTTTTACTGTTACTGGATCGAAATCTGACTGCTACATCGAACTGCGACATGAAAATACTTACTCTGTTTTACTATACTGTGGGCTGTTATAATAATTGGCTGTATTTACTACCAAAGCTGACATTATTCTTTAATAGCAAAGTTGACGTTACTCTTTAATTAATTTGACTGACATTACGTAATTCATAGTTAAATTTTTTTCTTGACAACAATAAAATTTTGCAAAGTTTTACGTTGCTGGATTTTGGGATGGATTATAATAAGTAATGCAATATTGCTGGCAAAAATTAATTATATTCTGAATGAAATGATTTACAAACGTACAAATGGGACTTACGTTTTACAATAATCTTACAACTAGCATTGCACCTACAGTAGTCTTCAATATCTCTCTGGATTACCTATAATAAATTATTCATGGTTAATAATCGTCAGTGCATGGCATGACTTCAACATCTCTCTGCACCTGGAAAATCGTGTCAGCTCTCGGCATGGCCTGTAAAGCATTTATCCATATTTCTCCATATTCAATAATTATATTACAATTCGAACCAAGTTTATTTTGGTGAACTATGACAACAATGCTGCATGCACGGGTTAAAGAATACATCTAATTGCTACTAATGTATGAAAATCATTTTTACGTGTTATACATTTACATTGAAAGTAGTCCTGTTTATTGCTTCACTTACCTTACATAATGTGAAATAAACGTCCTGCGAGAACGCTTCTAAGACTGCTACTAATGTTCAGTGTATTTATCTACGGTCGAGTCGAGGTGACCTGTTGTGCACATAAATAACCCATAAGTAGCTCACTGTGTTCGGGCTTGCTGGAATGTGTCAAAAAGCTCATTGTTATACTCTGTCTATATGTATCCCTCTAAGAAGGTTTTTCTATATTAAGAATTTCTTTATGTTTGATATATGGTGGTTTACTCTCGATTTTTTTGTTCTGAGTGTCTCAATGTGTACTACATTAGCGTGTGGAATATTTTGAATTCTGTGTGGTCCTGCACACAGAAGTTCAAATTTTTTGCCACGGTTCTTCCCTTCATGTGACATATAATGGGTACGGACTAGTACCTTATCGCCAATCTCGTACTTGCGTAATCTACTCACCTGCTTCTGCTGTCTCTTCCAACCATCTGCAGCTCCTATAATGTTCGCTAGTGCCATGTCTATTATTTCACAGTGACGAAATCTACGCTTCTTTGGAAAAGTAATCATTTCAGTAAGTTTATTCGGTGGGTCTTTATTCGTCAGTATTACAGGTGGTGAGAGCATCGTTGACTCATTAGGTATTGGATTTATTACCTCCTGAAACTGTGAAATGTATTCGTCCCACGTTGTATGCTTTCAGTGGCAACAAATTCCACAAAGCTTCCCAATCTCTTTCATTATCCTTTCTGACGGGTTAGAAGAACTGTGATATCTTGATATGTAAATTGGTATTATGTTCTTACTCTCTAACATTTGTTTCCATATGTCTGACCTAAACAGCGGTCTGTTATCTGAAATAACCTTCTGTACATGTCCTACTATTGATAGAAAATCTCTTACATATGCTCTTGATACTGATCTAGCTGTTGCTTTCCTAGTGGAGAAAATGTTACAAATTTGGATGTAAGTTGTACGGCTACTAGAATATAACTATAACCTTTACTTGCTCTGGGGATTTGACCGAAAAGATCTACCGCTGCCATGTGTCTTAACTTAACCGGTATGATGGGATACAGTGATGGAATATGCGATACTGTAGATGATTTAGCTTTCTGACATATCTTGCAGGATGCTATAACTTTGCGAATGTGTTTTTCCATATTGTTGAAGCGACAATTGTGTCGAAGAATTAGAAAGCATTTCCTAGCTCCGTAACGTGCATAGCTTAGGTGCGTATACCATGTCAATTTGTTTCTGATCCCTTCTGGAATACATAAAAGCCAATTGTTGCCGTCTCGGTATGAGCGAATAAGCAGACTATTTTGATGTTTAGTGTAATTATGTCTGATTTTTGCGTTGCTCTTGTCTCACCAAACCGTTACAATATCTTTTATTGTTTCATCTTTCTGCTGTTCTCTCTCTATGTCCTGTAATGCTGATGATATAAAGTTTTCGAAAGCTACTTGTTTGATATACATAATACTATCGTTGTTGCGGCAAAAGATATTTTGTTTCTCTAGTCGTTTATGGTGTATAGATCTCGATAGCGCGTCGGCAACAGTATTCTGCGTACCTGGAATGTGTACAATAGTAAAGTCGAACTCTTGTAGATATAATTTCCAACGGCTTAATCTATCGCGCATAAGTTTTGCTGATAATAAAAACTGGATTGCTCAGTGATCGGTATATACTGTGGTGTGTCTTCCATACAGATAATGACGGAATCTCTTAAATGCCCATACTATGCATAACGTCTCTAATTCTGTTACAGAATAATTGCGCTCTGCTGGAGAAAGTACCCTGCTTGCAAACGCAATATGCTTAACGATCGTCTTACCTTCCTCCTCTACTTCCTGGAAAATATGTACTCCTAGTGCTGTAGTTGAACTACCTGTTGCAATGGAAAAGTTCTGTGTTGTGTCAGGATGTGATAACAAAGGTGCCCTTAGTAACGCTTCTTTCAAACTCTCGAATTCAGCTTCAACGTCTTCATTCCATGACCAAATTGTGTTTTTACTTGTGAACTGGTGTATAAAGGGTGTGTCTAATGCTTCATAATAAATGAATTTTCTACAATAATTAATGAGACCTAAAAAGCTCCGTAATTCCTTCTTATTTGTTGGCACGCCGATATCTTCCAATGCTTGTAATTTGTCAGAGTCTGGTGCAATACCTGTTTGTGAAATGATACGACACAGAAATTTTATTGAGGCTATTCCAAATTCAGATTTACGGAGGTTTATAGTTACACCGTTCTGCTCGAATGCATTCAGTAATTGTTGAAGAGTGTGGTTGTGCTGTTCCCAGTTTACTGCTGCGATTAGAATGTCATATACATATGTATTAATTTTGTTTTTAGGATCCTGTGGGAGAATTGTATTCATGCCACGTATAAAGGCTGCAGACAAAATCGTTAGTCCAAACGGAAGTCTACAAAACTGGTAACATTCACCAAAGCAAAGGAATTGCAGTATACTTTCGGCAATTTGGATGCAACTGGATTTGCCAAAATCCTGATTAGAGATCGAGGGTGGTATATACAGAGGTGCCATGAAATTTTTGCAATGACTCTTCTAACGTCTGTGGTCGGTCAGTTTCTGTAATGATTATTTTATTAACCTGACATGAATCTAAGACTAAAGAAAGTGATCCATCCTTTTCAACGATGTGTAATGGATTTCTATATTGGCTTGCTGCTGGTTCAATTATATCCTGATCAATCATTGCTCGTAACTCTTTCATTACTGCTTCTGTGTATATATGCGGGATTGGATAGTGATTTGCTTTGAATGTCTCGTGTGTTTTCACCTGAAATACGTACATAAATCCTGTCGTCGTTGAACAAGAATATTTTCTAATTCTGTGTGTTCTGTGTCGTCTTTTGCTATACTGCCCCAACCTTGCGTGTAATTGTCTCTAATACATTCTGTTCCTCTGCCATGTCATTATTATGTGTATTCGTGTATAGTGTGAGATAACAATCGTTATCTTTAGAATCTGCAATAATCTCGATCATGTGCATATTTTGTTCTTCTGAAGATACTGTGTTTTGAAATCTCACAACCACTTCATTGTCTTCCTTCCGTAATGTTAGGTATGACGATTTAAAGTCAATCTTTGCGTCGTACTGTACGAGAAAATTCATTCCTAATATTATATCAGATGTTAAATGTGGAACTATCCAACAATTGCCGTGGAAAGTTTGCTCTGCAAAAACAAACGTTAATTGTGTCTGTCTTTTGACTTCACTGCTTTTTCCTGGAAATGCTCCCTTAACTTTGGTATTGTTTAACGGGAATACTGGGTAATCATGATTGCTATTGCATCTGTTAAATCTGTCTTTGTTAATTACGCACATTGGTGATCCTGAATCAATTATTGCTAAAATATTTTGTGAATTTATCTGGATTATGGGGTGGCATATAGTTTTCTGCATGATCGGTTTTTCGTGTAACAACGTGTCTCGCACGTCGTCGAATGTAATGGCATTCTCTATGGTTATCTTTTCTCTGTCCTTATCTATACCGTCGTCACTTAGAGATTCATTACAGGCTATCCCTAGTCATAAATGTTATGACATTTCATTTCCTGTCAGGGAGTGTTGTGTATTTTCTATGAGCTGTACTGTTCTACCGTTTTGATTATTAGCGGTAGGCGGTGGATGAAGTCTTGTGTCTGGTACATTCATACGATGACTTGGTTGTTATGCACTGTTTGAATTTCTATGAAAATTATCATTGTTGGATGTCCTTTGCGGTTGGTGTTCGTTTTCTCTCCTTCTGTCGTTATAGCTGTGGTTATACGCCGAGGCACGCGTATTTCTCTGAAAAAGCTGTCTTTGTTCGTTTTGTGTATTTTGCGACTGATCTGTGTAATGGCGTGCACCTGTCGCATTTTCTGGGCGATGAGTCACGTGAATGTTTGACCGGATCGGCATTTCTTGCCATATATGTGTCGTGTTATTTGCATGGCTTTGTTGCTGTCTTGAATTGTAATGTACATTGTTATTATACTGCTGTTCATTAAATCCCTGTGTGTATTCTCGATTAAAATTTTCATTTTTGCTGCGAAAGCGTTTATTACGATTGTTATTGCCAAATCGTGTTTGCTCAAAATAACCATTGTTTGTCTGGTTTGCGTTATGCCGTGAAAAGTTCTTATTAACAAACGCATAATCTGCCTGGTTTACCTCTAGCAATTGCAGAATGTCTCTAAATGCATACACACTGTCCTTTTGCTGGCCTGTTAATAATGACACTTTTAATGCTCTGGGAGTATTAATGCGGTTTGACTGTGTGGCTCATTGAGGTATTGGTTTTGTTCAACCATATACTCGAAAAGTTGTGTGATAGTTGGGAAAGTAGAATTCTCGAAATTTGGCAGACTAATTAGCCGATCTTTAATGCTACTCTTTATGGTATCTGACCAATACGCTGCTAGAAATGCTTCCTGGAATGCTTCTACTGAAAAACAGTGTCTAGCAATTGGTCGCATTCTTCTCGCTGGTTCCCCTTCAAGAAAACTCATAATAAATTCTAGCTTATGTTGAACTGGCCATGATGGTGGGACTGGCGCATTGAATTGTTGGATCCAGTCCAGTGGATGTATTTGCGTCCTGTGATTTTTAAATGTTTTAAACTTTCTCACTGAAAGGAAATGCTTGTGGTCGAAACCGTCATGTTTTTGTGTGTAATTATTTTCGTACTGTTGTGCATATGAATTTATGTGTCTTTCTTACTCTCTGAAGTCTATCGACCTTATATGTATTGTGCATTTGAGGAATGTCGTAATTGTGTGTGTTCTGTTGAAATTGATTGTTTCCACTTGATTCTTGTGTGGCAGCTATCCCTTGCTGTAAAGAATTGATTTTCTCATGTAACAAATTATTACGTGATTCTAGGTCTGCGACTGTTTGTTGCACATTTGTAATTTGCGTATCTTTACTATTAGAAATATGTTGAACTGAGACTGGTGTAGTGTCATCTGATTTACTGTTACTGTTAGCATCTAACAGGTCTATTCTTGTAGTGGGTTCGTTGATCTTTTCTGTCAATTCGTTTCGTAATTTACGATTACTTTTGGTTACTTTCTTAAAATCTGCTTTCAAATTTTCTGAGTCTTGATTGATTTCTATGTGTTCTATTTTGTCAGTTAGTGTAAGAACTTCTTCTGTTAATTTATCCCTATCATTCTGCATTTCAGTGTCTAGAAATTTTCACCTCAATTGTGTGTGATTGGATTTCTACATCTACATTTATACTCCGCAAGCCACTAAACGGTGTGTGGCGGAGGGCACTTTACGTGCCACTGTCATTACCTCCGTTTCCTGTTCCAATCGCGTATGGATCGCGGGAAGAACGACTGCCGGAAAGCCTCCGTGCGCGCTCGAATCTCTCTAATTTTATATTCGTGATCTCCTTGGGTGGTATAAGTAGGGGGAAACAATATATTCGATACATCATCCAGAAACGCACCCTCTCGAAACCTGGACAGCAAGTTACACCGCGACGCAGAGCGCCTCTCTTGCAGAGTCTGCCACTTGAGTTTGCTAAACATCTCCGTAACGCTATCACGCTTACCAAATAACCCTGTGACGAAACGCGTCGCTCTTCTTTGGATCTTCTCTATCTCCGCCGTCAACCCGACCTGGTACGGATCCCACACTGATGAGCAATACTCAAGTATAGGTCGAACGAGTGTTTTCTAAGTCACCTCCTTCGTTGATGGACTACATTTTCTAAGGACTCTCCCAATGAATCTCAACCTGGTACCCGCCTTACCAACAATTAATTTTATATGATCATTCCACTTCAAATCGTTCTGCACGCATACTCCCAGATGTTTTACAAAAGTAACTGCTACCAGTGTTTGTTCCGCTATCATATAATCAAACAATAAAGGATCCTTCTTTCTATGTATTCGCAATACATTACATTTGTCTATGTCAAGGGTCAGTTGTCACTCCCTGCGCCAAGTGCCTATCCGCTGCAATTTTCGCTGCAATTTTCTAACGCTTCAACTTCTCTGTATACTACAGCATCATCCGCGAAAAGCCGCATGGAACTCCCGACACTATCTACTAGGTCATTTATATATATTGTGGCACGCCAGAGGCTACTTTAACGTCTGTAGACGTCTCTCCATTGAGAAAGACATGCGGTGTTCTGTTTGCTAAAAGCTCTTCAATCCAGCCACACAGCTGATCTGATATTCCGTAGGCTCTTACTTTGTTTATTAGGCGACAGTGCCGAACTGTATCGAACGCTTTCCGGAAGTCAAGGAAAATGGCATGTACCTGGGAGCCTGTATCTAATATTTTCTGGGTCTCATGAACAAATAAAGCGAGTTGGGTCTCACACGATCGCTGTTTCCGGAATCCATGTTGATTCCTACAGAGTAAATTCTGTGTTTCCAGAAACGACATGATACGCGAGTAAAAACATGTTCTAAAATTCTACAACAGATCGACGTCAGAGATATAGGTCTATAGTTTTGCGCATCTGTTCGACGACGTTTCTTAAAGACTGGGACTACCTGTGCTCTTTCCCAATCATTTGGAACCTTCCGTTCCTCTAGAGACTTGCGGTACACGGCTGTTAAAAGAGGGGCAAGTATTTCCGTGAACCTCTCTTGTGTTTGAATATTTTGCTCTTTAACCGTTTCGATTTCTTCCGAAATCGAGTGTATGTGATTGTCCACGTAAGTTTTTCCCTGAGCAAAAGCATTCTTTTTGTCTTACTGTCGCTGTTTAGTAATTGTTTGTAATAGTTCTTTTCGTTCTTTATCCTGCGATCGCACCACTTCGCGGTGACGTATCAAACAGTTTTCTGTGTAATTGTTAAAACGTTCATCAATGTGAGCGTTTTGTTTAGAAAAGTTCTCTGTCATTGTTTCTCGTATGCTAGCTGCGAATGCTTATTGTTTATCTGTTACTTCTTGAATGTTGGTGTGTAATTCTTGGTTTGATTGTGAACATTTTTCAGCGACTACCTTGATTTTGTTTTTTAGGTCTGCTGATTCTTGTGCTCTTCTGTTAAAGTTTTGATTCATGTCTTGTCTCATTTGTAGCAAAAATGCCATTAATGGATCCGTTTCGGACTGACTTCTGTGTGTATTTGTATTCGTTGTTAAGGATTGTACATCTGTGTTTATCTGAACATCCTCAGATGATTGAAATCGTGTCACCTCTTCCGTTGTTTCGGAATTTTCGTCAATAATACTGTGGTATCTGCTACGCAGATTGTGTAGCTGTGTACCGTTTGAATCTGTTTCGGCACGTAATGGAGTCACACTGTTTGACTGCATTATAGTTGTTTCGTTACTGAAACTATTATGTCTGCTACGCGTAATTAGTGGCTGTGTAGCGTCTGTTGTTTTTAAAAACAAATTATTTTGCACTAATGTCTCATTATCAGCTGGCATTTCTGAAGTTGATTGTTCATCAAAAGATTCCATATTATTACTACTCTCGAATGTCTGTTCACCTATCGTTCCACTATCGGGTTTTTCACATGTATTATTTCCGTCTATTCCTGAAACGAATTTCTCGTCAGTATTTACTACACTTTTATCACTTTGAGAACGAGTAATTATTCTGCGAGACATTGTCTAGAATTAGCACACGCAACAAAATATATCACTGTTCAAAGCCGATTCAAACCTGAACAAACACTTTTCAACGCAGAATCAACAGAGCAAACAGAATTGCCGATGGGCTTTGAATTAAAGGTATACACTATAGTATAAGCATTGCACCACTTAACACTAGCTTATTCATACAATTGTCAGAGTCAGTATATTCATTTTCACAGTAGATTCACTAAAGAGTCTTACTGATTGGATGTCGCTAAGTGAAACCTTCCCGTCTCCTCTATATCTCTTTTGTTACGCAACATTCACTTTTACAATAACCTATGAAACCTTCCCTTAGGATTTCTATCTCTTGCTTAATAATAACAAATGAAATCTTCCGTTTGAAATTTATTCTCTTTCCCAATCTTAGCATACAAATTTAATTAAAAGTGATTTTTCTGATTATTTCGACGAAAAATAGAATGTGTCGTCGTCGTGGCTCTCAGTCGTTATCTGCAATAGCCCAAAACTGTTCCTTACCTTTTTTACTGTTACTGGATCGAAATCTGACTGCTACATCGAACTGCGACATGAATATACTTACTGTTTTACTATACTTTATTAGCTGCTGGTGGGCTGTCATAATAAGTGGCTGTATTTATTACCAAAGCTGACGTTATTCTTTAATAGCAAAGCTGACGTTACTCTTTAATTAATTTGACTGACATTACGCAATTCATAGTTAAATTATTTCTTGACAACAATAACATTTTGCATAGTTTTACGTTGCTGGATTTTGGGATGGATTATAATCAGTAATGCAATATTGCTGGCAAAAATTAATTATATTCTGAATGAAATGATTTTACAAACGTTCAAATGGGACTTACTTTTTACAATAATCTTACAACTAGCATTTCACCTTCAGTAGTACTGAGTTTCTCAATAAAATAATTGAATAATATTAGTTCCTCTTATGATAATAGTTAGCTGATCTCTCTGTATATAGGTTTATAATCTCTTGTAAATCATAGCTGGTGGCTGGCAGGCACACCGCTCCTCTCAACCTCTCGCTTGCTTCACTTCTCGCTTACTACTGACTCCCTACGAACGCTAAAGTACGGTCTCTCCCGCCAAAAATGCTTTCTGGTGCAGACAATCCTTGCTACAGTTGCAAAATGTATCAATGCGCGGTCTTTCCCGCTCTTTTCTTAAAATGTATCCATACGCGGTCTCTCGCGCCTTTTTTAAAATTATATCAATGTGCGGTCTCCCCTGCCAACAATACTTTGGTGCAGACACTCCCTGCTACCACAATTATTTCCAAAACGACGAATATTAATTAGACCTACTTGATCCTATTAATAAAATAGAAACATCTTTCATAAATTGTGGTTTGACAATAGACAATAGAAATATACACGTCTTACATTGTCTATTAGACATTGTTCACTTCTGTAATGAGTAGAACGTTGTGTCACACAGTTTGCGAATTTCGAGACGGCAGAGTTACAGGAGTAATGCGTCTGTATTAAATTTGCGTGAAACTCAAGAAAACATTTACAGAGACACACCAAATGATGCAGGAAGTCTACGGTGATGAATGCTTAAGCCGTATTCGGTGTTACAAATGGGTCACACCGTTTAAAAAGCGGCTGACAGAAGTTAAAGATGACCGTTGTTCAGGACGCCCATTGATGTCTACCGACGACGCTGATGTCAGGAATGTCAAAGAAATGGTGCGTGCCAATCAAAGACTGACTTTCCGAGCGATTGCAGAACAATGTAACATTTCAATTGGATCGAGTCCTGCAATCCTGACACAGCATCTTGGAATGCATCGTGTTGCAGAAAAGTTAGTCCCACGGCTCATGAGTCAAGGCCAGAAAGACCTTCGCCTCGCTGTCTTTGAAGACCTTTTGGATCGTGCAAATGAGAACGAGATGTTCCTTAAAGGAATCATAACTGGTGATGAGAAGTGCATCTACGATTATGATGTTGAACCCAAGATTCAGTCTTCAAAATGGGTCGGGAAAGGTTGTCCATAAAAACCTTGTCAGTTCGGGTCAAATGTCAAAGCCATGCAGATAGTTTTCTTTGACTTTGAAAGATTAGTTCATCATGAATTCGTGCCACAGCACAAACTATTAATCGGTGTACTATCGGGATGTGCTGCGACGCCGGCGAGAAAATTGAGAAGAAAACGGCCTGAAATGTGTCGAGGCAACTGACGGCTCTTGCATCACGATAACGCACCCGCATATTCATCCCTGTTGGTTCGCGAGTATTGCACAAGAAACTAAATCACTGTGCTGTCTCATCCTCCGTACTCTCCAGAGCTGGTCCCTTTGGGCTGTTTTTAATTTCCAAAGTTGAAAACCCCGTCGACAGGACGAAAATTTGCAAAGAGAGACGAGATAAAAGAAAATTCGCAGACGACGCTTCGCGCGATCCAGCGGTCACCTGGTGCCATGTCATCCAGGCTGTGTTAACACGGGCACGGACCCTTTTTTGCACCTAGGGTGCTGCAATTTCTATGTCCTTAGTATTTTCCGTCCTTACTATTTTCCGAATTTATTTAACTACAGAGGGTCCTTTGGATTCTAAATCCATTCACTCGATTTACCTTCAGTTTAAGTTTTGCCCTTAATCCCAATTAAGTCCGTCATACTGTAACTAAATTGTGTCCATTCATTATCTACCTGAGGTGCTAATAACTGCTGATCTGCTGTTTCTAGCATAAACGCTCTCCTGACCTTTTGACGAATTTAAAAACTTTAGTAACTGTTCCGGCATAACGTCAGGCGCCGGCACGACGGTCAGGAACTTTAGAGCAGAGAGGGCTGTGAGACGACGTCAGCCAACTGTAAGTTGACCTACCCCAGCATAGGACTACACCGAGACTGCAGCGGCATCTACACGAAGAGAGCATTGGCGGCGCTCCACCTGGCCGCAGTTCTACGAACACTACAGCGGCGACTTAGGAACTTATTGTTTCACTTGTATTACTAATTGTAGGTACTGAACAGACTTCTTATTTGTATGTCACCCATTGCTTGCGACACTTCTGTGTTTCACAAAAGTTAAGTGTTGTCATTTATCTTACTGTAATAAAAATTCATTTAAAGACTTGCTTGAACTGTTGTCTAGCGATCCGTGAAAGCAGATTTCCTTGACACCCTATATAAGTGGGCAGGACACAACAGTAACCATCATCGCTATGATGGCATCGTGACCACTAACCCTTGCCTCAATACTGGTACCGTTGATACGATTTGGCCTGTTTGCAGCTACTAGGTCTAAAATATGTCCATTAGCTGTGGGTTGTCTAACTAACGTTCAACGCCGTTTTCGTTAAACATGTTCACACGTACCTCACAAGACTGTCTGTCTGTACCACTTGTAGTGAATCCATAGATGTCCCAGCCTATACTGAGTCAAAGTTGAGCCGCGCGGAATGGTCGCGCGGTGTGAGGCGCCATGTCACGGATTGCGCGGTCTCTCCCGCTGGAGGTTCGAATCAACCTTCAGGCATGGGTGTGTGCATTGTTCTTAACATAAGTTAGCTTAAGTAGTGTAAGGACAGATGACCTTAGCAGTTTGGTCCCTTAGGAATTCACACACACACACACACACACACACACACACACACACACACAGAGAGTTAAAGTCGCACCCAAGTGCCTGACAGCAAAATAATATGTAGATATTTCATACAAATTTTACTGTATCAATTAAGTACAATGTGGTTTCATTTTGCAAGGAATTGTATCTTCCTTGTGGTGTCACCGCCAGACACCACACTTGCTAGGTGGTAGCTTTTAAATCGGCCGCGGTCCGGTAGTATACATCGGACCCGCGTGTCGCCACTATCGGTGATTGCAGACCGAGCGCCGCCACACGGCAGATCTAGAGAGACTTCCTAGCACTCGCCCCAGTTGTACAGCCGACTTTGCTAGCGATGGTTCACTGACAAATTACCCTCTCATTTGCCGAGACGATAGTTACCATAGCCTTCAGCTACGTCATTTGCTACGACCTAGCAAGGCGCCATTATCATTTGCTATTTATCTCGTGATGCATGCACCGTCAGACCGAGGTTTACCAATTATGGATGAAAGTTAAGTATTCCAGAAGCTACGTACCTTTTTTGCTAGTCTCTATTCCTCTAACTGTTCCAGACCTCACGCCAGCCTGCGTGAGCTTAAACGCGTGCCTTTCGGCTTCCTCTCATAGTGGCTTGGCTGTCTTGCCAAGTCACAACAGTTTGGCGCCGAGGATTGGCGACGAGCCAATTCGCGTTTGTACTGATACTGACTGATTTACTTGTGTCATGGCTTCGCCACCATCTCCAGATGTACTGTCCGAATTTTATCGCTTACAGAACCAGCAGACGCAGGCCTTATTGGATGCCCTTGGACAGCTCGTCCAGGGTCAACGTGCAATGCAAAACGATGCGGCCGCCGCCGCTACACGGCTCCCGCAGCCACAACACGCAGTTGCACCACCTTTTCGTCCTTTTGATGCTGCACTGGAAAGCTGGACGGAGTAGTCACGCCAGGCTGTTTGCTTTTTCTCTAATAAAAAAGGACATGTTCAAAGTGTTTGCCAGAAAAGGCTCCGATCGGACGCTCAAAACCATTCCAGGCCCTTTGCTTCGCGCCGGAATCGGAATCGAACCAAGGATACTCCGGCTCGTGAACCGTCGCCCATGGAAATTCATGTAGTTAATTCCACTCCGCCCAGTGCTACTCTCTCTAACAGTGACTGTGTTCGTCCCACAAATAGTGTGCGTCGACATCGACGGAAATCCCGTCAAGTCGCAAGTGCTTCTGTACCTGTGTCAGTTCACGTTGCACGAGACTGTCGCTCTTGTCGTCAGCAGGACAATAAACTTTTTGTAGACTTCGACATTAACGGCAAAGTGATAGCATTCCAGCTCGATACCGGAGCTGCAGTTTCATTGATCAATCACGACACGTACAAACAGCTGGGCACACCTCCGTTGCGTGCCGCAAATGTTAAGCTAACTACACATTCAGGTCACGGGCTCCCTGTGTTAGGACAGTGCAGCCTTCTTGCAACATACAAGGGACAAACAAAACTTGTGTCATTTTACGTCCTTCGTTCTTCTTCTGCAGTGAACCTGTTTGGTTTCGATTTATTTCAGTTGTTTAACTTGTCTATACTAAATCAGGTCCTATCAGTGAACCAAACTGTGCCTTCAGACAGTGTTTCTCGTCTATGTGACGAAGTTGCAGACATTTTTGCACCGGGCCTTGGTTGCGCTAAGAACTATAAAGCACATTTGGAACTGAAAGTAAACGCGCAACCGAAATTTTTCAGAGCGCGCAATGTTCCCCACGCATTGCGTGATGAGGTCGCAAAAACATTACACGATTTGGAATCACAAGGTGTAATTGAACGTGTGCAGGCTTCTCTCTGGGCATCACCCTTAGTAATTTTGCAAAAACCTTCGGGAAAATTGAGACTTTGTGTGGACTTCAAGGCAACAGTGAATCCACAACTAGTGACTGCAACTTTTCCTTTACCCCGCCCGGAAGATCTTTTTGACAAACTGTGCCCGGGTAAATATTTTTCGAAGTTGGACCTAGCAGATGCGTACTTGCAAATACCGGTGGACGAAGAATCCCAGCGCGTTTTGGTGGTTAACACGCATCTTGGTTTGTACCGATTCAAACGACTGCCATTCGGGTGTGCATCCGCCCCTGCATTGTTACAGCAATATCTGCAAACTGTTTGTGCGTCGGTCCCTACTGCAGCAAACTATCTGGACGATATTGTGATCTCCGGACAGACGGAAGAAGAACATTTGGCCAATCTCAGAACGTTATTTCAGGTCTTGCGACAAAATGGTCTTCGCTTACGGAAGGACAAATGTGTGTTTTTTGCTCGTGACTTACCCTACCTGCGCCGTGTACTCAATGCCCAAGGCATACATCCCAGTCCCGAGCACCTCCGTGCCATACAAGACTTGCTTTCGCCGCAGAATTTGAAGCAGCTACAGAGTGTGCTGGGAAAAATCAATTATTATCATCGGTATGTGCGCCACGCCTCTTCCATTTCAGCTCCGCTTCATCGCTTACGCCGTAAAGGTGTTCCGTTCGTCTGGACGACGGAATGCGAACGCGCCTTTCGCCAGTTGAAATTGGCGTTGCTTTCCAATACTTGCCTTACGCCATTCGATTCCCGGAAGCCCCTTTTGTTGATGGTGGATGCATCGGATTTCGGGATCGGTGCTGTGCTTGCGCACAAAGATGGTTCGCACGATCGCCCTATTGCCTTTGCGTCCAAATTGCTCTCGTCTGCGCAAAGAAATTATTCACAGATCGAGAAAAAAGCTTTGGCTCTCGTATTTGGTGTTACAAAGTTTCATGATTTCTTATATGGTCGTCACTTTACCATCATCACAGACCACAAACCTTTGACATCGCTTTTTCATCCGACCAAGCCTGTACCTCCACGTACAGCGCAGAAATTCATTCGCTGGTCTATTTTCCTCTCGCAGCATCGCTACGATATCTTGTATCGGTCCACTGCTAAGCACGGAAACGCCGATGCGTTGTCCCGTTTCGTTTACCTGTTGCTGAGGATAGAGCATTCGATTCCTCCGAACTTGCTTGCATGTTCATTGATTCGGAAACCGATGACGTGGTCGAATCGTTTCCGATTGATTTTCGTCGTGTAGCTACAGCCACAGCTGCTGACCCTGTCCTTGCTACCGTTTTGCGTTTTGTTGCTACGCAATGGCCCTTGTCAAAGTCACGGATCGAGAATCCGTTGGTTCGCCGATTTTTTGCTCACAAGGAGAGACTTTTTGTTCGACGTGGTGTTTTGCTGTTGCGTTCTGATAATGATCAGTCCAGGGTCGTGGTCCCACGTTCGTTACACTCCTCTGTCTTACTGCTTCTCCACCAAGGACATTGGGGTATAGTGAGAACGAAACAACTTGCTCGTCAGCACTGTACTTGGTTCGGAATCGATGCCGCGATTACGTATATGTGCTCTTCTTGCATGGCGTGTGCTGAACAACAATCCGCACCACCGCGGAAATTCTTTGCATGGCCAAGAGCCACTTCCCCTTGGCAACGTTTACACATCGATTTTGCTGGTCCCTTCTGGAATGCTCGATGGTTGGTTGTGGTAGATTCATTCAGTAATTTTCCTTTTGTTGTCCGGATGTCTTCCACGACGTCTTCTGCCACTATCCAAGCGTTATCCGCTATCTTTTGCATTGGAGGTCTGCCACAGACTATTGTTTCCGACAATGGCCCACAATTCATGTCCGCAGAATTTCAGTCATTCTGCAAGGCCAATGGTATTCAACATCTGACGTCCGCGCCGTTTTCGCCACAGTCAAACGGTGCCGCTGAACGACTGGTCAGGACTTTCAAGTCCCAGATGTTGAAGTTGAGAGAGTAGCATTCTCGGGAGGACGCGTTATTGCTCTTTTTGTCCTCGTATCGCTCTCAGCCCCGAGATGGTCGCTCGCCGGCTGAGTTGTTGCACGGTCGCCCTCATCGCACCTTGATGTCTTTGCTACATCCGCCGCATCAGGTTCCTGCGCAGCGGCAGACACCTGCTTTTGCCCCAAGCGACGTTGTGTACTATCGCAACTATCGAGGTTCACGGCGTTGGCTCGCAGGGCGCATTCTTCGCTGCCTAGGCCGCGCTATGTATCTGGTTTTGGGGGCCTCTGGTGAGGTGCGTCGGCATCTCAATCAGCTGCACCACTGTCGTCGCACGGGATCTGCCGCTCGCCGTCTGCTTTCAGCGACGGTGCCGTTCGGTCAGCGCCCTGGGGACCCATCTACTGGCTCTCCTCATCCCCAGGTGTTACCGACGCTGCCTTCCATTTTGCCCCATGGCGACGCGCCGCCGCCTGTTCTCCCGCCGGCGACGCCCGCAGTGGACGCGTCACTGCAGCCGCCGGGCGCCTCCCTGGGTCACGCCCCGCCGATCGCTTCCCGTAACCAGTTGTCCTCCGACATGGACCTCTTGCCCGCTCCGGACAATATGGCGTCTTCGCCCGTCGGGTGTCCCGGCCCGATGGAGGTCGACCCTTCGGCCCCTCCTGTCTCTCTGCAGGCGCATACACCGCATGTTGGCGTGCACCCTGGAGCAGGTTTTCAGGCGTTTCCTAGCTCCCCGCGGACCAAATGGCAGGGTGCGGGTGGCACAGCCTCGCCTGTTGTTAGACTCCCCACCTCGTCGCATACTTCAACATGGGGTCCTCCCCACGGCGGGCGTAAGTCTTATAACACAACCGTTCGCCGATTTGCGGGGGAGGAATGTGGTGTCACCGCCAGACACCACACTTGCTAGGTGGTAGCCTTTAAATCGGCCGCGGTCCGGTAGTATACGTTGGACCCGCGTGTCGCCACTATCAGTGATTGCAGAGCGAGCGCCGCCACACGGCAGGTCAAGAGAGACTTCCTAGCACTCGCCCCAGTTGTACAGCCGACTTTGCTAGCGATGGTTCACTGACAATTTACGCTCTCATTTGCCGAGACGATAGTTAGCATAGCCTTCAGCTACGTCATTTGCTACGACCTAGCAAGGCGCCATTATCATTTGCTATTTATCTTGTGATGCATGTACCGTCAGACCGACGTTTACCAATTATGGATTAAAGTTAAGTATTCCAGAAGCTACGTACCTTTTTTGCTAGTCTCTATTCCTCTAACTGTTCCAGACCTCACGCCAGCCTGCGTAAGCTTAAACGCGTGCCTTTCGGCTTCCTCTCATAGTGGCTTGGCTGTCTTGCCAAGTCACAACATTCCTCTTCCATGTAACTAATATTGTATTTCTCCACCACATCATTACTTGTAATAGGCAGGTGAACAACACGTCAACCGGCCGAAGTGGCCGCGCGGTTCTGGCGCTGCAGTCTGGAACCGCGAGACCGCTACGGTCGCAGGTTCGAATCCTGCCTCGGGCATGGATGTGTGTGATGTCCTTAGGTTAGTTAGGTTTAACTAGTTCTAAGTTCTAGGGGCTAATGACCTCAGCAGTTGAGTCCCATAGTGCTCAGAGCCATCAGAGCCAACCTCAGAAGTTACGTTTCATAGTGCTCAGAGCCATTTGAACCATTTGAACAACACGTCACAACCTTTCTTTCGGAAAAGTAACGAAAAGAACAACAGTTATTTCTTGTACAATGACGCACTAGCATAAACCACCAATGCGTCTATGGGATTAGCATGGGATGTTTTTAACGGTACGAAGCATCCGCCACAAGAGAATACTGAAAATCCTGATGTAGAAGACGTCAACTGAGGCGCGACAGCCTGATTACGAAGTTTCAAAGAGGAGTATTATTTTACGAGTCTTCAAATACGAAACGACCATCTACGTGGGAACGCAAGGAGAAGATCACACTAATTTCAGTGCGAAGAGAGGCACTTTAGCAGGCGTTAATCCTGTTCATTATTCTCGAATGAAACGGGAAACATTTCTAACATGTCACACAATGAGAAGTACCCACCGCCATGCACATCTCACTGGTTTGCAAAATATGAGCGTAGCTGTAGATTTAGATGTCTCATCACGTAAAATAAGTAATGATGTAGAACACATAACGCAAGAGAAACAAGTTTCACGTTGGGTGCTATGGCTAAACTAGAAAATCGTATGAGTTTCGGGTGGAAGTGGAAAGCAGTGCACAGGCGTCCAGATGCCGACAATGACGTGGTGAGCGAGAATAGCTCTTTTTACGCGGTGATGGGCGGAGAGCTGCCCAGGTGGACACCGGCGATGGGCTGGTGCCAGAAAAACTGTTATCCGCGCTGGGGTAGGAAACACTGGTCCAGCTGTCCCTGCGTGACTACATAAAAAAAGTATTTAAACTACGTAGATCCTATTTATTACATAAATACAAGACAAACTGGCAAAGGGAGTCGATGTCCTATCAAGTTATTTTGAAAGGTTGAGTTCCCTATTCAAAGTCACGAAAATTACAAATTGTTAAAAGTAGTGTGGAGGGAGGCATCGCCACTGATTGGCTGGCACAGACATTTGTGGTGTGAGCTTTTCAGGACGAGAGATCGCTCACGAAAGGTGCAGCTTTTATGGCAGCCGCGCCCAACGGATGCACAACACTGTCTCTCGAGAACACGTGGTCTATAGACGCAGGACAGGTGTGACTCTGATATTTCACACTGTCTATCGATGGCTCCTGTGGCGTCACTTTTCCCTCATTAAGAAACAGTCTGTCATTTACCGGAACTGCATGAGCAGTATGTAGTAATATGATCCTACATTTCTGCAGAAACTTACCAAGGACTTGTCGAATCCCTATCACGTGGAATCTCTGATGTACTGCGTCCCAGAGAGGGACTAACGCGCTGTTAAGCAGGTGGCTGCAATGTGTGTCACAGCCTTGGTATGCTGGCTTTAATGCGAGAGATCGAAATAAATCAAAATCTTATGTATCCAGTACTTCGCATTCTCACGGAATTGCTTCATAACAGGCTAATGGTTATTTCTGTTGCAATGACATACAGTGGCAAAACCACACAAAACATTTCGTCAGACTGGATGCCCTCATCATGACAGTGTCAGAAGAGACTAAGCGAAAAGTACACACTACACAGCAGTATGTGAGAAATATACTGTTTGTTTTAACTTAAGAAAACTTAACATCCCGAAAACTACACATGGTACGGACGAGATGTTCTAGGTGAAAAATTAATATTAGTAAATGTGCTGTGCTGCAATCGGGCACTTCCTAACCACCTCTCCGGCGCAGGCGGGGTCAACTTTGTATTTTCAAATTTATTGCATATTGGGACTCTATGCCAAAAAATATCTACGGTTCACTCAAACCACTGTTTTCATTCGTGGTAGATAGCACTGTAATCCACAAACATCAAGTGTGTCTGTTTTCGCATTTCACTTAGGACGTAAATGTAAGCCTTTGTGTTCTAACAGTTGATATTCATTTTTGAAATTTATTTTACTGTTGCGAATGTTATTGTACAGTATAACTCAAATGGCTAGACACTGATATTTCTGGCAGATAAGCTACTGGTATGGTCTTTCCTCTTTTTGGGGGGAGTGGAAGCTGACTACTGATTCGGCTAGGGTTGCCAACTTTTTACAGAGAAAATAAGGGATCGAGGAGGAAGCCTATAAAACAAACAATTTAAATAGTGTTTTTTACAAAGAAATGTGCAAAAATATGCATGCATGTTTTATTTTACATTATTGCTTCTGTATATTTACAGACTTTGCTTCTTTTTGCAAACATACATTCGATGCAACAAACGTAAAGAATAATCTATAATTAAAATTAAAATTCACTGCTACTTGATGTTCTGCTTTTATAAACTCAGTGGTCCATTTCTTGCGCATCTCTGTCCATTTATGACTCATTAGGGAAAAAATTCTTTCTGCCTCAGCATATATAAAAGGAATACTTAATACAAACCCAACTACTTTCAGCAAATTGGAAACCTCATTTTGGGCTCTCAAGGTATAGAAAACATTAACCCACCTTCTGTTTGTATTGCCTTGCATAGATATTCTTTACTTCAAAATATTCTTTACATTACAAAATTCTTCAAACAATCTTCATCAACATCATCTATCTGCACTGACTCCATTATTTCTTGAAGATGCTTAAATTTTAGTTCAGAACTTAGGAAAAGAGGTATCCAAGACTAAATTGTCATTGGCAGTTGACCTTCAGATTTGAAATTATTGAACAAACATGTTGTCAATGACTCATAAAATTTCATAAGATTATCTTTAATGCATTTTATGGTTATGGAACGTGTTAACTTATTTAAAACTTTATATGTGTCACTAACAAAATATGTCACTCACTCTTTGCTAAATTTTACTGATCAAGGTCTTGAGTACCTCAAACGTTTCCATTATACTATATTAGAACAAATAAGCCCTCGGTCACAAATATTAAGTCAAAATTGACCAGGTTTCGACGCTACTATGAGCGTCGTCTTCAGAATTAGACTAACTGTTCTAAAACATATTAGGTGTATAATACATTAATAAAATTAAAGTTTGTACTGACTGGAAAAGATGCAGTACTTACAAGTCACATATTAAAAAAGATCTAAGCCGGAAAGGCGACGTCACGAGTAGTTGTTTCCATTATAGTAACATCAGAGAGTTCTGAGAGCTAAGAACAATCTAAAACAACTGCACCAACATGGCAGTGTCGTCAGAATCATTTAAAAATGGCTTTAGAGCTTTGGGACAGGCATCAGTGCTGTTCATATAACTTTTAATGTGATCCCATTGTGTTAAAGAAAGTCATGTAGTAGGTACATGTCGGATAATTTCACTCCATTTTACATTTACAAATTCAAAACAGTATTTTATAACATCTCTTATCTTTGCAGAAATGAAGGAGTGACCATGTAATTTGAGGACCAAATTTTCAAGATCAGCATCTAGGGTATCACGGGCATGTTTTATCGCATTGCCCAAAGTGTGATTCGAACAGTTTGCCTTGAATATTTGTTTGTTATCATCATTTAGCAGTTTAAATACTGAATTATGCTTTCCAAAACTAACGTTGGTATTATCAACACAAAAGGCACTACGGTAGCTGATATCAAGTCTGTGCGACTCCAACGAACGTTTTAACAAATTGTCAATAGACATTGCTGTTTCACTGCTCTCTGCTATAAAATCCAGAAGTTTACTTTGAATTCCAATTTTGGGATCAAAATGTCTCAAAACAATTGGAAATATCTTCCTATTTTATGGTTTGAAACATCAGATGCTATAGAGAAAAATTTACTCGACCTGTAGGGATCGTTTAAAATTGTAACAAAATCTGAAATACTTTTTGGAGCAGAAACTTCTTTCACTAATGCTTCAGCTTTAGTGCTTTAGTGCACCCACAGTGCATCTTTTTGCAACACTAGGATCACTGAATACACCCTTCGCGATTTCAGCATTGCAGTCCAACCTATGATAACTGAGATTATGTTTCACTATGTGATACACAAATGTCAGCTCTGCTGCACAGCTCTGTGTAATCCACTAGCAGCTACCACTAGCAGAAAAGAAGCTGGGAATCTTGCAAGACTCCTTTATGTCTTTCTCTTCTGATATATATTATTACATTAGACATTTATCACTACATTAAATTCAAATTTACGGTATTTTAAACTGCACTAAACGAAGTAATATAATGGTACTAAGAAACTGACTTATATCTTACCTGCAGTTTCTGCATGCCCAGAAGTTAGTATTGCCTTCACGTGCCAAACTTAATTCCCGTTTGTAGATACAACAGACGGCTTTGAAATAATTAGGTTTCACAGGACGAATCTAGGAACATGTTTCTTCCCAACATGAACGGTAAACACATGTGTTTTTAGTTCTCTTCCTTGTGGGTGATTTCACCCTCTCTTCGTCACTACTCGTCGTAAATGAAGAAATCGCAAACTCCTAATCTGACCACAACAACGTCACGTCCTCTACTAACGTGTTTTGAGCTTCCACGAAAGCAGCTATGTGCACAACTCAAGTAACTAGTTAAATACTTGGTGCCTTGTTGGCATTGAAATTGATATTACTATTAGTACTGACCCTACCCCCATGAACCATGGACCTTGACGTTGGTTGGGAGGCTTGCGTGCCTCAGCGATACAGATGGCCGTACCGTAGGTGCAACCACAACGGAGGGGTATCTGTTGAGAGGCCAGACAAACGTGTGGTTCCTGAAGAGGGGCAACAGCCTTTTCAGAAGTTGCAGGGGCAACAGTCTGGATGATTGACTGATCTGGCTATGCAACACTAACCAAAACGGCCTTGCTGTGCTGGTACTGCGAACGGCTGAAAGCGGGGAAACTACAGCCGTAATTTTTCCCGAGGGCATGGAGCTTTACTGTATGGTTAAATGATGATGGCGTCCTCTTGGGTAAAATATTCCGGAGGTAAAACAGTCCCTTATTCGGATCTCCGGGCGGAGACTACTGAAGAGGACGTCGTTATCAGGAGAAAGCAAACTGGCGTTCTACGGATCGGAGCGTGGAATGTCAGATCCCTTAATCGGGCAGGTAGGTTAGAAAATTTAAAAAGGGAAATGGATAGGTTGAAGTTAGATATAGTGGGAATTAGTGAAGTTCGGTGGCAGGAGGAACAAAACTTTTGGTCACGTGAATACGGGGTTATAAATACAAAATCAAATACGGGTAATGCAGGAGTAGGTTTAATAATGAAAAAAAAAATTGCGGGTAAGCTACTACCAACAGCATAGTGAACGCATTATTGTGGCCAAGATAGACACAAAGCCCATGCCTACTACAGTAGTACAAGTTTATATGCCAACTAGCTCTGCAGATGATGAAGAAATTGATGAAATGTATGATGAGATAAAAGAAATTATTCAGGTAGTGAAGGGAGACAAAAATTTAATAGTCATGGGTGACTGGAATTCGAGAGTAGGAAAAGGGGGAGAAGGAAACACAGTGAGTGAATATGGATTGGGCGAGAGAAATGAAAGAGGAAGCCGTCTGGTAGAATTTTGCACAGAGCATAACGTAATCATAGCTAACACTTGGTTCAAGAATCATTAAAGAAAGTTGTATACATGGAAGAATCCTGGAGATACTAGAAGGTATGAGATAGATTATACAATGGTAAGACAAAGATTTAGGAACCAGGTTTTAAATTGTAAGACATTTCTAGGGGCAGATGTGGACCCTGTCCACAATCTGTTGGTTATGACCTGTAGATTAAAACTGAAGAAACTGCAAAAAGGTGGGAATTTAAGGAGATGGGACCTGGATAAACTGCCTAAACCAGAGGTTGTACAGAATTTCAGGGAGAGCATAAGGGAACAATTGACAGGAAGGGGGGAAAGAAATACAGTAGAAGAAGAATGGGTAGCTCTGAGGGATGAAGTAGTGAAGGCAGCAGAGGATCAAGTAGGTAAAAAGACGAGGGCTAGTAGAAATCCTTGGGTAACAGAAGAAATATTGAATTTAATTGATGAAAGGAGAAAATATAAAAACGCAGTAAATGAAGCAGGCAAAAGGGAATACACACGTCTCAAAAATGAGATCGACAGGAAGTGCAAAACGGCGAAGCAGGGATGGCTAGAGGACAAATGTAAGGATGTTGAGGCTAATTTCACTAGGGGTAAGATAGATACTTCCTACACGAAAATTAAGGAGACCTTTGGAGAAAAGAGAGCCACTTGTGTGAATATCAAGAACTCAGATGGAAACCCAGTTCTAAGCAAAGAACGGAAAGCAGAAATGTGGAAGGAGTATATAGAGGGTCTATACAAGAGCAATGTACTCGTACTTGAGGACAATACAATGGAAGTGGAAGAGGATGTAGATGAAGATGAAATGGGAGATATGATACTGCGTGAAGAGTTTGACAGAGCACTGAAAGACGTGAGTCGAAAGAAGGCCCCGGGAGTAGACAACATTCCATTGGAACTACTGACGGCCTTGGGAGAGCCAGTCATGACAAAAGTCTACCATCTGGTGAGCAAGATGTATGAGACATGCGAAATACCCTCAGACTTCAAGAAGGATATAATAATTCCAATCCCAAAGAAAGCAGGTGTTGATAGATGTGAAAATTACCGAACTATCAGTTTAATAAGTCACAGCTGCAAAATACTAACGCGAATTCTTTACAGACGAATGGAAAAACTGGTAGAAGCCGACCTCGGCGAAGATCAGTTTGGATTCCGCAGAAATGTTGGAACACGTGAGGCAATGCTAACCTTAAGGCTTATCTTAGAAGAAAGATTAAGAAAAGGCAAACCTACGTTTCTAGCATTTGTAGCTTTTGACAATGTTAACTGGAATACTCTCTTTCAAATTCTGAAGGTGGCAGGGGTAAAATACAGGGAGCGAAAGGCTATTGACAATTTGTACAGAAACCAGATGGCAGTTATAAGAGTCGAGGGGCATGAAAGGCATGCAGTGGTTGGGAAGGGAGTGAGACAGGGTTGTAGCCTCTCCCCAATGTTATTCAATCTGTATATTGAGCAAGTAGTAAAGGAAACAAAAGAAAAATTCGGGGTAGGTATTAAAGTCCATGGAGAAGAGATAAAATAGTTGAGGTTCGCCAATGACATTGTAATTCTGTCAGAGACAGCAAAGGACTTGGAAGAGCAGTTGAACGGAATGGACAGTGTCGTTAAAGGAGGATATAAGATGAACATCAACAAAAGCAAAACGAGGATAATGGAATGCAGTCGAATTAAGTCGGGTGATGCTGAGGGAATTAGATTAGGAAATGAGACACTTAAAGTAGTAAAGGAGTTCTGCTATTTGGGGAGCAAAATAACTGATGATGGTCGAAGTAGAGAGGATATAAAACGTAGACTGGCAATGGCAAGGAAAGCGTTTCTGAAGAAGACAAATTTGTTAACATCGAGTATAGATTTAAGTGTCAGGAAGTCGTTTCTGAAAGTATTTGTATGGAGTGTAGCCATGTATGGAAGTGAAACATGGACGATAAATAGTTTAGACAAGAAGAGAATAGAAGCTTTCGAAATGTTGTGCTACAGAAGAATGCTGAAGATTAGGTGGGTAGATCACATAACTAATGAGTAGGTATTGAATAGAATTGGGGAGAAGAGAAGTTTGTGGCACAACTTGACAAGAAGAAGGGACCGGTTGCTAGGACATGTTCTGAGGCTTCAAGGGATCACAAATTTAGCATTGGAGGGCAGCGTGGAGGGTAAAAGTCGTAGAGGGAGATCAAGAGATGAATACACTAAACAAATTCAGAAGGATGTAGGTTGCAGTTAAGTACTGGGAGATGAAGAAGCTTGCACAGGATAGAGTAGCATGGAGAGCTGCATCAAACCAGTCTCAGGACTGAAGACAACAACAACATTAGTACTGACAAGTTAATTAAGGAGAAAAGCTTTCGAAAAGCAGCTATCGGTTATCAAAATAAACGCGAAATTAGAAGTAGATATAAGTAGCAAAATTGACGACAATGCAGGCAACAATGCAGTCAAAACCGACTAATAGGACGCTGCATAGTTGTTAACGAACATCTGTAAATCCCTACGACATGAAATCCCCCGACAGCTACCGAGAGCCACCGATCAGAAACTGAGGGGTCGCATGCCAAGTTACAGTTCCGCATTGAGTTTACGGCTAGAGGAACGTTTATTTCACGTGCGGCGTCGCCATTGCTGGCCACACGGGCGCCTCTCTCACATAGTGTGGATTCCCTCGGCTACGACCACATGAGCATTTCTTTCACGGGCATTTGTACCGCAAGTCATGCCGCCAATATAGATCACAATTTGTTTTAGTACTGCTTCGGTGCAAGCTGCGGCAACTTTTACTGCGCACAGTTAGTCTCAACTGTAAGCCTGTCAGGCGAAATACATTATTTGAACTACTATTACAAAAGATAGAAAAATACGGGACAAGTTCGAATAATGCGGCACACGGGATCTGACAAAAAAAGTAGCCAGAATACGAGATTTCCCAGTAAATACGGGATAGTTGGTAATCGTAGATTCGATTGTTGTGTGATACATAAACTCTGAGTCTGAGATAATATTATCGCTAGTGGTAGAGAGCGAACAGTTGATGGACGCAGAGTGGCATGGAGAGAAGCCGTATCAGGACCCTGACCGTTGTAGTAGAGCCAGAGTGGATTTTCATATTAATCGAGGATTTTTGGTAATTTGCCTTTTTTACTACATGTAGTTGTTGCTTGCTTGCGCACTGGAGGGATTTTGTCAGATTTGTGTGTGCATACACTGAATGCAACATTCACATCTTTGTTGTGACCAGATACGTGATTATTGATTATAGACATTGTGGAATAATTAAAGTTTTTGCAGATCACACTGTCAAAGTGAAAGAAAGGTTTCATTAAAGTTTGTCAGTGCATGAATCTTCAATTTTCAGAATGTAACAAATTAAAAGGTTTAATTGATTCCGTTCACTTTTTAGACTGCTTAAGGTTTGTTGACTAAAATCCTCCTCATCATTTAATTTCTATAAAAATAAAATAAAGGAATAGTTGCATCAGCAGCTGTGACCACGCAATACACTCTGCTTGGATCGGAGAATTTCTTTTGAATTATTTTAACACGTTCCTCGATACAATATGCAGTTGCAGCGGCAAAACGACGTAAGTTGTCCGTTGCGTGCAGGAGCATTGTTGTGTAATGGTAGGAGACGTTCGAGAATATCTTTTTAAAATTGCAGGCAGATAGTAGAGTGTTGCTTTTTCGTGATTTATAGGCAGAGTAATTAACTTTTGTTTTCGTTCTCTATCAGTATACTGACATGTCCGAAAGTAGAGGGTTTCGGAAAATGTTTGAATACTGACTTGTCGGAATAAGGGTTTTCGTAATACAAGTAGTACGGCTACGTACCAGATTTTACGATAACGATAATGAAGTTTCACAAGACTGCTTTGAAATTTTTAGAGAAAAAGTATAGGTAACGATAATATTGTCAGAGATAGAGCTTTACATGCTTCAGTACGTCTTTCACCAGGCTAATAACAATCACATCTTTTGATAGAAAAATATTTAACAGGGTTGGTTATGAAGAGTGCCCAAACCAATGGAAGGCATGATTTTGATGGCCACCCTCGTTCACCACCATCAGGATGACAGATTTCGGTGTGTATTTCCATCCAACCGCCATAACTCTCTCACTGACCGCTACGCGCCTACTGACGGAATACAGACCACAACCTTGTAATAAGGTAAAGTGTCTACACCTTGAGAGTGACAGGTGCACCTGCCTTCTATACTAATCGAAATTAATCACCCCAAAAGCGAGATGCAAGAGCACTCATCGATATCACGCACCCCGAAGGGAACTGAAAACTACTACATCAGTCTAGTTGCTTCTGGATAATGTTAAACATAGTTTCTAACCAGATATTAAATCGACTAAATATATTGTACTGTACAACCAAATCTCTAACTCTAAAGTAAATTCCGAACCTCAGTATCAACCGTTATAAGACAAAACATTTACGTTGCCTCTAGGCACGTTGAATTCCAAGTTTTAAGTTATACATCTTTAGAACAACATTAACTGTTTTATTGTCTCACATCAGCAACTAGAGGATTGGTCATTTAAATTTTGTAAGTTTTTAAGTTTCGGGGATATTGATTACACATTATTATTATTGTCAGTCCTATTTGGTTATCAGCATAATTACGCAATTAAAGAGAGTAAAAGGAATTTCCATTAAATTGGTGTCAACAGTTGTATGCAAATAATATTATTAAGACCTCACAGTTTCCAGCACATCCACTCCACAGTTTCAATGCCGCTGAAAATCGTTAATCTGTATTAAAATGTACAATACTGATTTGATTTATTTCTCACTCTACATGTTATGGAAGGTATCTTCTATCTTCACTTGTGGTCAGACGATATCAAAATTTTTTACCCAATCACACATTAAGAAAGAAGATGTCTTCCGAGACAGTCAGTGTGAGGAATAAATCAATTCAGCATTGAAACTTGAACATTTTATTACAGCTTACCCATGGGCAGAGCTCTTATCAGGATACGCAGAAAGGCGCAGAGAAATGGGAAATATTGAAATAATTTTAAAAAACCATACAACTTCACGAAATCTTAAGTAACGTTCACATATGCTCCACAGAACTGGAAATTAAGTATCACATTTGAAAAATTGCATCAGTCAAATAGTGTCCCTCTTTGCCCCGTACATTGCGTAATTTGTTGTTATAGGTTCAGGATGATCAACCTTTATTAGCGTTCCTTGAAATTAATCGATTTACAAACAACTGTGAAATAGTTAGTTACATGCTCCACAGATCAACTGAACGGTTTTTCTGTTCAAATGATATGGAACGACTCACCTTACAGGATAGGTTTAAATGGTTAACATTAATGAACACATTATTATTTTAGTCCTACTCATGCTACTAGACTGAAAACAAAGTTTCTTTTTCAAAAAAATTCGTCAGTGGAGTAGATGCAGTTAACAGGGAGGAACGATTTTAAATTATATTTAAAACTTGCTTTTCTACCTGTCAAACATGTTTGTTGCTACATATTTAACCACTTTCTGATCCACTGAAAGTTTCAATAATGCATAATAAAGGTCATTTTTCCCTTTAGTGTTATAGGTACGGACATCACATTTCTTCTCAAACTGTGATGGATTAATTATTTACGACGAAATTCATTAGCGAATATATGTATTGCTACGACGCAATTAAAACTAGCCCCTTGAAGAGGTATCTACTTGCCGTCTGTCGGTTAACACCACATATTATTCGTACTGGTCGTTCTTGTGCAATCAATACTTCCTTTGTAAGTGATGGATTGCCCCAGAAAATGATTCCATAAGACATCATTGAGTGAAAACGTGCAAAATATCCCAGAAGGTTGATTCTCTTGTTTACTAGATTGGCAGTTATACCAAGAGCAAAGTAGCGGAACCTAGTTGTCTGAGAATCTCAGTAATATTCTTCTTCAAGTAGCAAGCCTCTCATTCTCAAAAACATAAAGGCCTATCGCTCTAAAGCAGAAATTATACACCATATTGTAACTTTATAAGCTGCGGTGAGAACACGCACTATACACCATATTGTAACTTTATAAGCTGCGGTGAGAACACGCACATCGAAAACGTTTTACGCATGTGTTACCGGCCACACCCGATTTTAGGATGAACTACTTTAGCCTAGGTCAAACTCGTTCACCCTGTTAGCGATAAGATAAAAGAGTTTAGCCTAGGTCGAACGGTTTATCATAGTTGGAATTTACATGCTTTAGGGTAAACTGGTATGTCCTAGTCTGAACCATTTTCACCTAGTTTTTATGTTCCATAAGCTTTTGAAAGTAAATTGAGTAAAGAAATAGAAATAAAATAGTCAGTATGATTCATTAAAGTTATTTATTAACTGATCAGTAATTTCACATCTATCACTAGATCTACTTTATATATATATATATATATATATATATATATATATATATATATATATATATATATATATGTCCACAGAGATCACCTTATCTGCAGTTTGCTTATTTACTTATTTTTGCAAGGTTTATTTTGGTGGCACTTACAATTGTAGAGTACTTTGTTTTTCTTACAATTGCATTTGTTTATTGCACAGTTTTTCATGCAGCTGCATTTAACGAAGCCTTGCCCTAATTAAAACAAATATTTTTTAATATTTTATTACAAAAAACTATGAAAAATTTTAATAAAATCATACCTGCATTAATGTTCTTGAAGTACGCCATGTTTGGTACCAACTTTGTAGAGGCTCTCATCAGCCTTTTGAAGTATTACTCTAATTATGTTTCGAAGGCCACCTCTGCCTTTACCTACATCTGGAATAAGTATGGTTACATTGTCTCCAATGTCAGCTGGTAGATGGGATTTGTCAGAGGTAGCTTTCATTCTTTTAGAGTGTTTTTTTTTTTAAAAAAAATCTCTGTCACCTTTTTTCTAGCACTTTGAATGTCGTTTGTGTGAATTTTCACAATGTTGTCATCATCACTGTCTTCTTACTGTTCAATATTGCTGATATCTTCGATTGCCTTCCTTAGGTCATCTTTATCCTGAATATAATTTATGATTTGTTGAGGCAACGAGGAAGTGGAAAGTCCTACTCTAGGTTCGATTCCGAATAATGCTTTGTAAGTAGATTGTTTTATGCCAGAGTGGTATGCTCGATTTTTCATGAATTGGACACTTTGTCGAATTGTTGTCCTTTAACCAAGAACCTATCATATTTTCAATGTCTTGGTTGGCACGTTCAACAGAACCCTGACTTTGGCTGTGCCTTGGTTTTCCGTGCACAATTTTCAGTTCTGACCTAAGCTTTGCGAGTTCACTTATAACATTATTGATAAATTCTCTGCCATTATCAGATTGAAGAATGCACGGCGCCCCTACAGTGAGGAATATGTCATTCAAATGATGAGCCACTTCTTAATTCATCTTTGATGTTAAAGCACGAAGGAGGACAAATTTTGTGAGATGGTGTTGGTAAACTAGAACGAATTTTAAATTCTCGTCTGGTTGTGTTTGGTAATCAATCAACTCGACTTGGCATGTGCTATTCATTTCCAAATGGAGAATTGGCTTTTAAACTAGCCCTCTTTTCTTTTTTGTCTTCTTTTGTTGACAAACACCAAACATTGATAAATAGAGGCATATCATTTCCTTTGTGATATTGGCATATTTTTTTGATGTCTCGGCTAACAACCTATCGCGACCACCATGACCCACTGGTACATGAGCTGCGTCAATAACATCAGGAAGTTCATCAGCTTTAACAAAGTATTTTACATTCCATTTACATCGTACAATGAGTTTTTTCAGATCACCAATTTCAAAACAGCAAATAGATTCAGTCTTCTTCTTTGTAATAATGTTCTTTTTTCCAACTTTTCCGCGTCTTCTACTTGTTTAACCAAATCCGCATTAGAAGACTTTTGTTTGCAAAATTACTCCAGCTTTTGATTGGCTTGTCTACTACATGAAGGCTCATCCTTAATGAAACGCTAAAAATAACTATACTAGAATTATAATAAAATCTTTTAAACGCAACCAGCAACTTAACTCGTCGCTGCAAAATACCGTTCAAAACAAAGAACAGTGCGAGCGAAGAGCGGTTGAGAGGTGCGAAGGGAGAGCTAGAGATGATTCAGGGATTCCCCGTTCGTACAGGCAGCGACGTGCGTTCCGACTAGGCAAAATTAGTTCAGACTAGGACGTACCAGTTTATCCTAGAGCATGTAAATTCTAACTAAAACAGATTCGACCTAGGCTAAACTGTTTTATCTTATCGGTACCATGATGAACGAGTTTGACCTAGGCGAACCTAGTTCATCCTAAAATCGGGGTTGGCCGGTAACATACACAAGCTTTGGGAGTCAGTGGCTTCTTCGTCCAGAAGAAGAGTTGAAGGGGAAGGAAGAGGGGCGAAGGAAAAAGCCTGGAGAGATTTAGGAGAAGGAGTAAAAGTTCGGAAAGACACCTAGAAGCCCGGGACAGGGGACACTTACCTGGCGAGATGAGAGGAAAAGAGTCGGTGATGAAGCTGACCAAAGAACTTGATATGACCACATATGTGAAAGTGGGGTTCGTTACATATTCACACATTTTGAACGAAACCTGCATTGTCACAAACTTAGACGAACAACTGATCACAAATATGCCAGGGTGGGATAGATATTCAAATGGTTCAAATGGCTCTGAGCACTATGGGACTTAACACCTATGGTCATCAGTCCCCTAGAACTTAGAACTACTTACACCTGACTAACCTAAGGACATCACACACATCCATGCCCGAGGCAGGATTCGAACCTGCGACCGTAGCAGTCGCGCGGTTCCGGACTGAGCGCCTAGAACCGCGAGAAGACCGCGGCCGGCGATAGATATTCAGTTGGTGAAAAGCCTCACGTTTGTATGTATGATACTGAAGCCGAAGCAGTATTCTCTGAATGCTCCGACGTCCGAGGTGCAATGGCAAGGCAACTTTTCGCATCGAATGACGAGGATTTCTTTAGCCCAGTCAACGAACACCAAAAAGTTTCGATTAGGGGAAACAATTTATGTAGTCGCTCGTTTTAGTGCAGTAATAGGAAGGAGTGTCATGAACAACTAACTAAACATTCTAATCCGTGGGGTGTGAGGATGGAGATGGCGGCTTTTAAAGGTGACTTTTTTACTTTTTCTTGAGTGACTGAAAAAGTGCGGCTTCTAGCGAAAACGTTTCCCAGTACGTAACTAAACTACACTAAACGTCCTACAACAAAGGTCCTAATCATTTTCTCTAGAGCTAATTGTTTCCACGTTGCACAGGATGAAAAAATAGGATATTATTAAAAATAGCCATTTAATTATATAAATTAATGTTTTTTGTTAAAGAAACACGTTAGTGTAGTGGAGCCGTAGAACCTTATTACTTGATAAATTATGTTATGGCGGTGTAATGGACTTGGGGGGGGGGGGGGGGGGCAAGGATGTGGAGGCTAGAGGCGTGACGGAAGGTCTGTTGCCGAACTGTGGGGACATGCACATCCCTCCTTCGTTGGTCTGTAAATTGGAGAGTGATTTGCCGTCGATTCATAAGACACGTTGTCAAAGAGTCAGATAACTTTGTGAAAACACCCTGCAGTTGTTTCTTGAGATGTAGTGGGGTGGACAGAGTGGGGAATCGCCTGCTCGCTCTTAAGTTAGCAGACATGCGAAAGATAGGGAGCACAAGAGCACACCCTGGCGACCTCCCTCGCCCCCTCACACTTGTACCCTGCACGTCCTCTCCCCCCCCCCCCCCCCAAAGACGTAAGTCGTAGCTTAAGATTTTTTAATAATAAAAATAATTAGTTAATATACTTCAAGAAACATTTACCATGTGGTATTAATATTGGAATAATTAGATTCCTATGAACCTATAGGATACGGAAGCTAAAGATGTGACATGTTTTGTTTTCCTTTTCCTATTAATTGCGATGTAACCACGAACTTACTATGCTGTCATAGTAGGAGGAGAGGTGATACTCTTACGTGGCGCGTCCCAGGTGGCGTATAGGGAAGTCCTCACCGGTTTATCGGCGGACTTGAGTGAAATAAAATAGGTTTCGCGGACCAAACACACCCTCTGCGGTTAGCTTGCTCCAACTAAGGTTGACAACCTTCGAAAGTCAAAAATGGAAAGGTCTTTTAGGAAAAAAAATTCCACCGTCCTGCTCAAAAAGGCAGGAAAAGGCTACATCGGATTCGGTGGGTAGTCAACTAAAAGACAGCAACGAATCGGAGCGTTTGCAACTATCAAAATGAACACTAAAACACAAAAAGAAGATTAAACATGAGCGAATAAATTATATAGCAACACACAACATAAACTCACTACTTCAAGGAGTTCACAGATGAACTAAGTAAACAAAAAGTTTTAATAACAGGGATCCAAGAAATGAGAAACACCACAGAGGACCCATTCGCATCACAAGGATACAGAATTCATAATGGGAAACCAAGACCGAGGGCAATGAAACAATGTCCCCATGTTGGCACAGGGTATTTAGTAAACATAAAAATAATAGATTCAGTAACGGATTTCCAAGCAGTATCACCAAGAATTGCGACTCTAAGATTTAAAACAACGAATAAAACCTATACAATAATAAATGCTCATGCCCCAACAAATGAAAAAAAATTGTCTAACAAAAACAAAGTAAGAGTTAGATAAATTGTGGGACCTTCTAAAACAAACCATGAAAAGAGTAAATAAAAAGAATGTAAAAATCTTATTAGGAGATTTCAATGCTCAGTTGGGAAAAGAAAGGAAATATAAATATATAATTGGAAAATTGAGTCCACATAAATTTACGAACAAAAACGGTCAAAGACTTGTAAAACTCTGCAGAGAACACAACCTTATATCTAAATCAACATGCTTTAAGAGGAAGCCAAGTAAACTTAAAAGATGGAAACATCCAGACTAGAGGAAGGGGAGTGGCAGCTAGACCATGTCTGTAAGGACAAAAATTTTCATAAGGAGATCCACAATGTTAAAGTACTGAGAGGAGTAGACACAGGCTCGGACCATTATATAGTTAAAATTAAGATCAAATTCACTCCGTTAAAGAAGAGGACCGGAAAAACTAATAAAATAAAAAGGAGGTTCGACCCACATCAGCTAATTAAAAGTAATAAATACCAACAAATAACAGAAACCATCAAATTAACAGATGATCTAGAACAACTATTGCCTAATCTTAAAAAAGAAGAGAATCTAGCTCCCTTGAACTCACAAAGGAAAGATGCATGGTGGACATCAGAATGTGACAAATTCCATGAAGATAGACACCAAGCATGATTAAAGTTCCAAACACACCAAACTGAAGAAAATGCCATCGAACTAAAAAATGAAAGAAAAAAATTCACACAAAATATTAGAAGCACCAAGAGAGGATTCCATAAAGATATTATAAAATCTATAGAAGGTAATTATCGTAAAACCATCTCCAGGAACTACTATAAAATCTTTGGGAAACAACTACAACAATATGAGGCCCCTACACTAATACTGAAAGATGAAGATGGAAGAATGACACACAGTAACAAGGAAAATGCAGAAATCATGGCAGAAGCATTTAACAAACTTCTGAATTGCGAGGAACCCAAAGAACCCTTACAAATCAACGTGAATACCCCAATAAAAACCAAACCTAACAAACTAGACCCTCCAACTTTCCAAGAAGTAGAAAAAATTCTTAAAGAACAAAAAAATTATAAGGCATGAGGAGAAAATCAGGTTTTTGTTGAAATGTGGACATATGTGACAGAGTCAAGACCTCCTTACACATGGCTCTAACAAAAATTTGGGAAACAGAACGATTCCCCGAACATTGGACCACAGCTATCATCTACCCACTACATAAAAAGGGAGATAAAAGCAACCCAGACAACTACAGAGGAATCTCTCTCCTAGATTGCACATACAAAATTCTATCCAAGATCCCATATGAAAGAATCAAGGAGCAATTAGAACAGGAGTTAGGGGAATATCAGGGAGGCTTCAGACCATGGAGAAGCTGCGCAGAGCAGATAATTAGTTTAAAATTGATTATGGCATACTACAAGAAACGGAACAAACTTCTGGCAATAACATTTGTATGTATGCATATGACTGTCTCCACAGACCTTCAGTATTAAAAATTTTAAGAAATCTAGGACTCCATCAAAATCTAATTAAAATAATACAACTCACTCTAACCAACACCAAATCAAAAGTGATATTTAAGGGAGAAATTTCGGAACCATTCCTCATAAAAACAGGCTTAAGACAAGGTGACTGTCTATCACCATTACTGTTCAACTGTGCACTGGAACACATAATTAGAGAATGGTACAAGGGCAATCCAAAGATAATAAGAATTGGAAGTGCAAAAGATGATATTAGCTTAAACTGCTTGGGATTCGCTGATGATATCGCTCTCCTAGCCATCACCATTCAACAAGCCAGGCAACAAGTGAAATCACTACACGAAATAGCAGAGAAAATAGGCCTTAGAATATCATTTGGAAAAAACGGAGATTATGCTAACTGATCCACCACTTGCAAACAAAATTACAATAGGTGAACAGGAAGTCAAAATTGTTGATAAATTTAAATATTTAGGTGAAATAATGACACACAATCTAAATGAGAAGCCATGATGGCAGAATAGAATAAAAAAACTAAACTACGCAAATTACATTAGCAAAACTATATACAAAAAAGCCTATCTATAGATGCAAAATTAAAACACTATGAAACAGTCACACAACCAGAAACAACATATGCAGCTGAAATTATCTTTAAAACAACTAATGCAGCAGAAATTGACAGAACGCTAAAAGTAGAAAATAGAATAATTAGGACATGTTTAAATAAACAATATAAAATAAATGGACATTGGAGAATAGCATCAAATGAAACAGTATATTGGAAAATAGAACAAGTCATGAGCACGATCAGGAAGAAACTCGTCTCATTCTTTGGGCACCTTATGAGAACTCCAGAAAACAGAATTAGTAAAAAAATAATACAAAAATTGTGGAGTGTGTGTGTGTGTGGGTTGAGGTTTTCGGGCGCTAAACAGCGTGGTCATCAGCGCCCAAACGCATAGAAACAGGAACACATGCGGAGAAGAGACGAAGACGGACAGCGAACAAGGAGAACGGCTAAAAGACACAGACCTGACGCAGTTACAAATCCTCACATACAGAGGCAAAACAAGAGGAGAAGAAACGCACTAAAAAGGAAAGGAAACACAAGGAAAAGAGAACAGAAATTGAAGGGAAACAAGTAGGTAATCGTGACTGGCGGACCTCTTACCTAAAACCTGGGTGAACCGGTCACCCAGCAGCACATTAAAATCCTCTCCCTAAAATCCGAGGCAACAAATTGGACAGGACACAAAACCGTAAGACCTTAACCACAGTCGTTGCGTCGTCTTGCAAAATAGAGGGCAAATCCGGTGGCAAGGAAACCACCGCCCTCTGGTCAGAGAATAAAGGACAGTCAAGTAAAATGTGGCGCACAGTTATCAGGTCGCCACAAACACTACAGATTGGGGGGTCCTCCCGCCGGAGTAAAAAACCGTGCGTTAAGGGACTGTGCCCGATGCGGAGGCGGGTGAGGAGAACCTCATCCCGCCTGCATGACTGGTAGGATGTACGCCATGGCCGCGTGGTGGCCTTGACCAGACGCAGCTTATTTTCACCGACTGCCAGCCACTCCTCTTCCCACTGACGCATAACACGAAAACGCAAAAGGGAGGTAACAGCATGGAGGGGGACGGCACATTCAACAACGTGAGGGAGGGAACATGCATCTTTGGCAGCCACATCCGCCAGTTCGTTTCCCCTAATACCCACGTGCCCCGGCACCCAGCAGAAAGAAACCTCCTTCCCCTGCCGTTGCAGGTGGAGTAGGGCATCATGGATGTTCTGGACGACCGTATCCGCTGGGTACAAGTGTTGCATGGTCTGAAGGGCACTCAGAGAGTCAGAACAGATGAGAAACTTAAGACTGGGAACACATCTCATCTGCTCCAATGCCCGCAAGATCGCAAACAATTCGGCATCAAAGATGGTAAACGCTGCAGGAAGCCGTAATTTGATGACTCGATCAGGGAAAACCACAGCACAACCTACAGAGTCCCCCTGTTTAGAGCCATCCGTAAATACTGGTACATGGTCAGGATGCTGGTTTAAAATATCGTAAAATAAGGAGGTAAAAACAAACGCAGGAGTGCAGCTCCTCTGGTACTCTGACAAGTCTAAAAGGACGCTGGGCCTCTGGAGCAACCAGGGAGGCAGGCGGGTAAAACCCTGGAGTTGGGGTGCCACACGCTCCACACCAAGGGACTCAAGCAAATGCTTGGCACGAATCCCAAATGGTCTCGTTGCCCTTGGACGACTGGAAAAGAGACGTTCCATAGGGGGTCGGGCAACAGTAGGGTATGCAGGGGAGGGAGGACAGGCAAGGAATTGACACACTCGTCGCACCATGAGGAGTTTCCGCCGGATGGCGAGCGGCGGTTCCCCTGCCTCAGCACACAGGCTGGGGATGGGACTGGTACGGAAGGCACCAGTGGCCAGCCTGATACCCTCATGGTGTACTGCGTCAAGAATCTTCAGATACGAAGGCCTCGCTGACCCATACACAGTGCATCCATAGTCAAGACGCGACCGGACGAAAGCCCTATAAAACTGCAGCAGACGCGCCCGATCTGCTCCCCAGGACCGATGGCTCAAACACTTCAAAATATTCAGCGCCTTCAGGGCCCGCACCTTGAGGTCTTTAAGGTGTGGCAACCACGACAACTTGGAATCAAAAGTGAGGCCCAGGAACCTCACACTGTCTCTAAAAGGAAGGATGGTGCCCCTCAGACGCAATTCAGGGGAGGTAAAAGCACGTCGAGAACGATTAAAATGGACACACACACATTTGGCTGCAGAAAAGGTAAAACCCGTCTTTGCAGTCCATGCCTCTAATCGCTTTATCGTAAGCTGCAGCTGCCGACTAGCAGTGACAAGACTGGAGGAAGAACAGAAAACAGCAAAATCGTCCACAAACAAGGAGCACTGGGCAGGACTCCGGATTGTGGACGTGATACTGTTAATGGCGACGGCAAAGAGGGTGACACTTAAAACGCTTCCCTGAGGAACACCATTCTCCTGCACGTACAAATCAGATAGCACATTACCAACCCGATATCGAAAGACGCGGCGGGAAAGAAAGGACCGAATGAAGATGGGGAGATGGCCACGAAAGCCCCACTGATGGAGTTGATTGAGGATAAGGCGGCGCCAAGTAGTGTCATACGCCTTATTAATGTCAAAGAATACACCTAGACAATGCTGGTTACGTAAGAAGGCCTGCTGGATGACCGCCTCAAGCAGGGTCAAGTTGTCTATAGTTGAACGACATCTCCGAAAGCCACACTGAGAACGGCTAAGGAGCTGCCTGGTCTCGAGCAGCCAAACCAGGCGACGGTTGACCATGCGTTCCAATGTCTTCCCGACACAGCTCGTCAAAGCAATACTCCGATAACTACTGGGATGCATTCGGTCCTTTCCCGGTTTGAGGAGGGGAACCAAAATCGCCTCCCTCCACGAGTCAGGGAACGTGCCGGATGACCATATCATATTAAAACAATTCAGGAGTACTTCCTTGGATGGCAGCAACAAGTGCTGCAGCATGCTGTACAGGATTTGATCAGCACCTGGCGCAGTATCATGAGCCACAGACAGCGCCGAATCCAGTTCCCACATTGTGAAGGGGCAGTTGTAGGGTTCAGAATTTGGAGACCGGAAGTCCAAGTGATCCCTCTCGATAGCAGTGCGGTAGCGGCAGAAATCTGGATCACAGTTCATAGTGGCAGTAGATTCGGCAAAATACGTGGCCAGTGTCTGGGCAATGTCTCTCGGCGCCGTGAGTAGACTACCCTGATGCAGCAATGCCGTGACAGGTAGTTGGCTGCGTTTCCCGGAGATCCTCCTGATGGCTTCCCACACTTTTGTAGAACTAGTGGAGCGGGAGATGGAGTTCAAGAACGATTGCCATGACCGTCGTTTGCTCTCTTTAATCACTCGCCGCGCCTTGGCCATTGCCACCCGAAAGGCCGCAAGATTGTCAGCTGAGGGACGGCACTTGAAGCGGCGCAGAGCTGCACGGCGGGCTCGGATGGCTGAGCGGCACTCAGTGGTCCACCAAGGGACAAGGCGCCTCTTGGGATGACTTGAGGACCGTGGGATCGACAATTCAGCAGCATGGGAGATCACGGCTGTAACATGGTCGACCCATTCGTGGACGCTGGCACGGTGTTCCAAAACAGCTAAATCGCTGAAAAGTGTCCAGTCAGCTCTGCAGAGGTTCAACCTGGGTGGCACTGGTAATGCTACAGTCTCATCCAGGAGGCGAATCCAAAGGGGGAAGTGGTCACTAGAATGGAGGTCAGCGGCAACCTCCCACAGAGCAGAATCCGCGAGTGCTGGAGAGCAAAAGGAAAGGTCAATAGCTGACGACGACCCAGAAGCAGTACAGAAATGAGTGGGAGCACCAGAGTTGAGGATGCACAGTTCTTCGGATACCATGAGGCTTTCCAGAATGCGACCCCTGGGGCAAGTAGTCGTAGAGCCCCATAAGACATTATGAGCATTGAAGTCCCCCAGAAGGAGAAATGGGCGGGGGAGTTGGGTAATAAGGTCTGTGAGAGCCTCAGTGTCTATGGCGTCCTGAGGCGGTAAGTAAACGGAACAGATTGTGAGCCTCTGCCCCACAAGAAGGTCAACTGCAACTGCTTGCAAGTTCGTAACGAGAGGGAGCTCAGATGAGTGGTGCATGTCATGGACAAAAACCGCAACACCACCCTTTGCCCTTTCCCCCATCAGATCATCTTTTCGATACACGGTATAGCCCCGTAAAGAAGGAGCATCAGTGGCCCGGAAATGTGTCTCTTGGAGACATAAGCACAAGGGGCGCTCTCGTACAAGGAGTTGTAATTCGGCCACATGCGTCCTGAACCCATTCAGGTTCCACTGTAATATGGGAGCCAGTGATCAGGGTGGCTGAATTTTCACCCTGCCCCTGTGCTTTGGAGGAGAGCCCGTATTGGCCGGAGATTTATTCCTGGGGCGAGAAGATCGCCCCCGCTCGACATCAATGTCCATCAGCTCCGATGGCGACCCAAGGGAGATGTCAGATAGTACGATGGCATCATCATCGGACTGACCGTGACTAGTCTCCTCAGGTGGCAAAACCTTCACCTTTGGCGTCTTCGTCTTGGGGGGCTTAGAATGCAGAACCTTGTCAACAGTTGGAGCTTTACTCGCCTGGGCAGAAGGTGCCATATGGGGAGGTGCAGGAAGTACCCCAATGTCAGCAACCACGGCCTTGTCCGATGTTGTGGGGAGAGCTGCAGGTTGCAAAACAACCGCAGCAGCACAAGTGCACTGGCAAATGCAGGTATTAGTGCTGACACTAGCAACCTCCGTTTGTGTAGCAACAGTGGCCAACTGTACCGGTTTCTGCAGAGTGGAAGCGAAAGATGTTGTAAACACAGGAGGCTGCATGGCCTTAAAGAGCTTCTTGGCCTCACCATAGGGGATGCGCTTAGATGTTTTGATCTCCTGTATCTTCCGTTCCTCGAGATAGATGGGGCAGACCCGGCTCCAGACAGGGTGACTCCCAGAGCAATTCACGCACTTCACAGGCGATGAACAATCGGCTCCTTCATGGGCAGGCTGACCACATTTACCACAAGTGGCTATCCCATTGCACCCCAACGTAGTATGCCCAAAGCGCTGACATTTAAAACAGCGCATTGGGTTGGGGAAATATGGCCGTACTGGCAAACGTAAGAAACCCGCTTTAACATGCTCTGGGAGTCTCGGGCGATTGAACGTGAGAATAAACGAGTCGGATTTGACTAGGTCCCCATCGACTCGTTTCATAATATGCTGCACGTCGACAATACCTTCGTCAGCCCACTCAGATTTCAACTCGTCCTTGGGGATATCCACCAAGTCCCTACATGTCACAACACCCTTACTATAGTTCAAAGTGGAGTGGAGCTCGATCTCGATAGCGTACTCTCCGAGACAGGTTGCTTTCCTAAGAGAAGTGACTTGACGGGAACTAGAAGTTTCAACTAACAGAGTCCCATTGCGCAGACGCTTCACAGATTTCAGTGTTCCTGCAATTCCCTCAAGACCCTTGTGGATGTAAAAGGGAGAAACTCTCTCAAAGCTACCTTCCTTCCGTTTGACAATCAAAAACACATTCTGGATATCAGCATGTGCTCTGTTACGACAGTCTGATAAATCTCTAGTAACACCAGGCGCTGGAGGACTCGCAGCACGAAGTCGCTTTTTCGATTGGGTGTGTTTTCCTACCAGTGGCCCACCCAATCCACTGGTAGGGAGAAACGTAGAGGTCGAAGGGTCCATTGTGGTCCCACGAGCAGCTAGGGAACTAAAGGTCCGCTCAGACAGAGCCCCGCGTGCCTGAGTAAGCCTTATACAACTGGGGTGCGGCAGGTGCCCCAGAGGTTGCCCGCTTGCGACTGTTCCACCCCAACAGCCATGCATCTTATAGGCGCGCAGCACACCATAAGATTGAGGGGTTTTTATAGAGGTTTACCTTCCTCGCAATCCAGGCGGTCAAGCCAAGATTACCATTCCCCGCAGCATACAACATTCCACCGCTGCGCCATGCGGTGGTCGCTGAAGCATGTCCGGGGTTTACGGTGACAGGAGACTGGCGGCGCTGACCAGCCCCCAACTCAGGACCCCGGGGTCGCCAAGCCCGTACTCAGCAAATGAATGCTGAGCCCCTGGGGGGGGAAAAAAAAAAAAATTGTGGAATATCAAGAGCGACATTAAATGGATCACAGAAATTAAGGAAGATATAAAAGAACTCCAAATTACAGTAGATGACCTAAAAAACAAGACAGAGAAAACCAGAATATTGCAAGTCCCGCAAACCAGACCACAAATGAAAATCAATAAAAGGAGTGCAGGAAGAGTAGTCTCAGATGAAGAAAGAAAGAAAATATCTGAAAGAATGAAGAAATATTGGGCAGACAGAAGAGCAAAACACCTTTCATACAAGAATAGACTCTAATAATTATATTACCTAAATATGATATTAAGTTACTGTTGAGCCAAATTGTATCCCTGTGTAACAACTTGGTTACAACTTTGTATTTTTCACTAGAGTGGTCCAATGAAGGCCATAAAATAAATAATAAATAATAAAATAATAAATTGCGATGTAATCCTTCGTTTCTCTCCCTCCCTGTTCGTGTACCTTGCGTGATTGTGTGTCGCTCTGGGGAGCACTGATGTCTATTATTCTACTGAAAAAGTTCTGATCTGTGCAAATATATTGAAAAGGGAGAAAATACTGGATTTTATTTAATAAAGCTACAACCCGTGTATATAACTGCACAGATACTAATGAGTATTTTCAGCTCTTAATGGAAATGACTTCGTTATGTGCAGAAACAGTTACTGTGATTCAGTTTTGTGACATTTATAGACAGTAACATCATTAACTGAAAGTATTCAGCAATATTAATTGGTAAATTTACTACTCTACACAGTGTCGGCGCTGTTCACTTGTTTCATTAGATTGCCGATTCTCGCGTTCTTGTGATATCTCTGGCCAGCATTGTTTCTGACGACAATGAAACTTAAAAATGAACTAGAATTATTTTAAATATGCTCAGTAGCTAGAAGTGTCTATATTTTTTTAATCATATATCAATGATTTTATCATGGCATTGACTCTCAAACATGGATACGGCTAGAATATTAGTTAATTATTTTTTCGTTCCCCGTGCAAGATTATCCAAAACTTTACACTTTCCTGAGAAATTAAGGTCAAGAATTAACAAAACACAGTATCACTCCGGAGGTGATCGCAGAATTTTTAGGCTGGTGTTCATGGCACATCCTCGTACCACGTACAAAAATTTGCGACTACACAAAATTTTTTCGCTAATTTTCCTTCTTTGAGTGGACTACTTTTGATGACAGGGCCTTAGTACTATCAGGAGTCTGTTGTGGATATATATTGTAACAAGGGATCGTACTGTACCAACGTCGCGATGCCGCTGATTTATGGCTTCCTGCGGCGCAAAGTTGCTTGAGCGAACCGTCGACCTCTACAGCAATAATTACGTACAACTTTTGTATCGACAGTCGATGTTATGACTGTGGATCACTGTCCGATCAAAGAAGATTCCAGTAGTAGCTGAGCGCCTGGCAAACCTTTGAAACCTAGCTTGTACGGTAGTTGCACTATTCGACGACAAATCGAGAACAGATCATCCCTTTGGTGATTAGCACCTGGAGCGATAATAAACACTGATGAGACAGCAGACTCAAATGCTACACTATTGGCCATTAAAATTGCTACGCCACGAAGATGACGTGCTTAGACGAGAAATTTAACCGACGGGAAGAAGATGCTGTGATATGCAAATGATTAGCTTTTCAGAGCATTCACACAAGGTTGGCGCGGGAGGAAACACCTACAACGTGCTGACATGAGGAAAGTTTCCAACCGATTGCTCATATACATACAGCAGTTGACTGGCGTTGCATGGTGGAACGTTGTTGTGATGCCCCATGTAAGGAGGAGAAATGCGTACCATCACGTTTCCGACTTTGATAAAGGTCGGATTGTAGCCTATTGCGATTGCGGTTTATCGTATTGCGTCATTGCTGTTCGCGTTGGTCGAGATCCAATGACTGTTAGCAGAATATGGAATCGGTGGGTTCAGGAGGGTAATACGGAACGCCGTGCTGGATTCCAACGGCCTCGTATCACTAGCAGTCGAGAAGACAGGCCTCCTATCCGCATGGCTGTAACGGATCGTGCAGCCACGTCTCGATCCCTGAGTCAACAGATGGGGACGTTTGCAAGACAACAACCATCTGCACGAACAGTTCGACGACGTTTGCAACAGCATGGACTGTCAGATCGGAGACCACGGCTGCGGTTACCCTTGACGTTGCATCACAGACAGGAGTGCATACGATGGTGTACTCAACTACGAACCTGGGTGCACGAATGGCAAAACGTCATTTTCTCGGATGAATACAGGTTCTGTTTACAGCACCATGATGGTCGCATCCGTGTTTGGCGACATCGCGGTGAACGCACATTGGAAGCGTGTATTCATCATCGCCATACTGGCGTATCACCTGGCGTAAAGGTACGGGGTGCCACTGGTTACACTTCTCGGTCACCTCTTGTTGCATTGACGGCACTTTGAATCGTGTACGTTATATCTGAGATGTGTTACGACCCGTGGCTCTACCCTTCATTCGAGCCCTGCGAAACACTACATTTCAGCAGGATAATGCACGACTGTATGTTGCAGGTCCCGTACGGGCGTTTCTGGATACAGAAAACGTTCGACTGCTGCCCTGGCCAGCACATTCTCCAGATCTCTCGCCAACTGAAAACGTCTGGTCAGTGGTGGCCCAGCAACTGGCTCGTCACAAGACGCCAGTCACTATTCTTGATGAACTGTGGTATCATGTTGAAGGTGCATGGGCAGCTGTAACTGTACACAGCATCCAAGCTCTGTTTGACTGAATGCCCAGGCGTATCAAGGCCGTCATTACGGCCAGAGGTGGTTGTTCTGGGTACTGATTTCCAAGGATCTATGCACCCAAATTGCGTGAAAATGTAATCACATGTCAGTTCTAGTATAATATATTTGTCCAATGAATACCCGTTTATCATCTGTATTTCTTCTGGGTGTAGCAATTTTAATGGCCAGATAGTGTAGATAGTAACAAACAGTATTTTCACTATACGCAAAAGCTGATGTTGTACAGCAATGCTAGTAGACCACAAACAGATACACCGAAATATCTAAATGACACCGGCAGTCGCTGTCTACTAGCAATGATGAAACTTGCAGAATACAGCGACAACACACGTTATCTCCCTATCGTCCAAAAGAATAAACCAAAATTATTTCAATACGATATCTGTTTATATTATGTCAAGCTAAATCGTAAATCCAGTTTGCGATTGTCCTCACAAGCAACGACTTTCTTCCAGCGCAGAACAATCTCTCTGGAACCTTTCATAATCTTTTAATAACTTTTAACATTCATCTCAAATATGAGAGAGTGGGAAGACCGATTCATATTAAACTCGTATTTGGACAACTTTTATACCGGGATAAAGATAACTGAAGCGGTAATTCTATTTCTTTCTGTGCAGCCTAACGTTGCTACGTAAACAATGATACGTAATGTATTCCACAGATTAACCACTACATCTTTGTGAGTATGATCGCTGACTTTTCGTAACATCTTCAAATAACTTCATTATAAGAAAACTTGTCTTTATTTGGGCTAGGTATCTCAGTACAATTTCAAATCTCATAAACGAAAATTCAAGAACAAACAAAAATATAAACATAAAACCTTGGCGCCACCGCCTCTTTTGCCTTAATTAACAATTCAGGCAAAACTGAGCCCCTTCAGGCGTTAGCACAACGCGATCCGCTAAAGTTCCGCAAATTAAATGAGACCACTCGTCACTTCTACTAACCAAGTTCTTTGTTCAGTTACGTGTTGCTTGTAAATGGTTCCTTTCTATTCCCGTCGCTAACAAACTCATCCTACTGGTGCTATCTCTCATATCAAGGTGAAACAGTTCGAATAAACATGAGCCAATTCTTGATCCTCTCTATGATCGTGGCATCCAAACAACAACCAAAAATGTGTTCGAGGCTTTCCCTTCTCTATACACACCAGTCACTACCAAACCACTCCCAAAAACAGCTAGCAACCTAGTTACATCTAGGCGAGCCGCAACTATTAATCATACCGATTCCCTAAAACTCATCAGATACAAATCTCTCTCTCTAACACGGCTCACGCTGTATCTACCACAGTAAAATAACCTCTCCTTCCTCCCGTACTGTCCACAGGATGACAGCCAATCGACCGCTCGAAAACACAATTTCTAATCCGCGACTACTCAAAATCCCGGAACCTACATATATTCGGTAGCTCGGCCTTGGGAGGAAAACTACAGTCGCAGCTACGTGTATCAACAGGGGCCTAAACGACAAAATTGCCACACTGTCTCCTTAAAGCCGGCCGAAGTGGCCGAGTTGTTCTAGCCGCTTCAGTCTGGAACCGAGCGACCAATACGGTCGCAGGTTCGACTCCTGCCTCGGGCATGGATGTGTGTGATGTCCTTATGTTACTTAGGTTTAAGTAGTTCTAAGTTCTAGGGAACTGATGACCTCAGAAGTTAAGTCCAATAGCGTTAAGAGCCATTTGTCTCCGTAAACTGCACAAAATACTACAGTGGCTTCACCAGCCAAACTCCTTCACTTCTCCGAAGCCTTAAACACCAATTGCGGTGCCTCATACAACACGCAGTGGATCGGTACTATATCCGACGTAGGCGTACCCCCGAGATTAACTTTACCGGTAAGAGGTCTACTAAGGAACTAACTATTTTCTGATGTCATAGAATGGGACGTAGCATCTTTGGAATCAGCGATGGCGAGTTGTAACATCGCTGTAGCCGCGCCCTTTCACCATCTGTTTTGTCTGCGGCGCGCTCGGGTCATCTAGAACATATTTTATCGCCTTTTAATACATGATGCACATATGAGTATTGTATTCAGCAGGTGTTATTGGCCATTTACCGGATCGGATGCTGAGCAATTGTAATGGGGAAAGAAGTCCGTGCTTTTGAAACAACACAATATCCGTGCCAGACCTTTCTTCAAAGTGGAAGGGGTCTCTTGAAAATTTCCCCGTCGAGGTTGCGGGACAAGAACAACACTGGTAAGTGCCGCCTTGCTGCAGTCGATCAGCCACCGTGTCAGCGTGGCGCTCGTATAGCGACTTTAAAGCTCCGATGCTTCGCAACAGCTGCTGTCCCTGCCGCAGGAGCAAGCTCTATGCAGCTACCAACACTGGTCCACGTACCTCCTATGAATGTCTGCTGTCAGCATGTCGCAACTCCTGCTGCGCATGCGCACAAGGAACTTTTTCCTCTTTCCTCGCCCCTTGCCTCTTTCAAAGCGCGCATCTCGTGGCGCGAACCGAGGACACGTCTGTTAGGCCGGTATTACACTATCATATTTCTGTGTCAAAGATGATATGTCAAACATTTATGTCAAAGAAATTTGGTAGTGTAATAGGAACTTTGTCAAATTTCGCCTTTCCTCGAAGAAATACGATCAAATCAAGGACATTGCCTTGAATTTGATTGTAAAAGTCGTTCGTCTTCTGTTCACTGCAGTGTGAAATGTAGTCGCTTGGAGCGCTTACATCGCTACAGATATTTGAAGTCTATAGTATATTTGTAAACATGGCTGCATAGTTTAGTTGGTGTGTTCGTTCGACTCTTTTGCCCACCTAGCTTAAACTTGTCAATTTTTGGAAAGGTGTGTTTCAACTGGTAATGAGGATTTCAACAACTGGTAGCTCACAGAGTTGCAGATGTCCGCGCATCATCGCGTTATAGCGCGTGCAAGTGCTATAATCTGAGCGCGCAACGACCTGTTTGGCTTAGTTCAATGATAAATAATACATAGTAATGAAATCTTTCCTTCAGAGCTTCTCTCGGCACGACCTCTCGCACAACACACTTACGCGAAATATAACTTGTTGTTCGCCACATCTATGGTGACTGATAAGTTTACAATTTTAATAACAACAACTGTAGCCTCTCCACTTTATTTGTTTCTGTATGAAATTTAGCCCACGTTTACCTCAAACTGTATAAAGGTCTACATATTACAAAATACTATGTCCTCACAAACTGTTATCACCCTTAAACCCGTAAGCTAACCCTAGACTAAACAGAACTAATGTGATCTGATCTGCAACTGGTCTGATTACAACTTGACTTTGTATTAAATGCACAATTGAAGAAAAACAGTTATCTGACCGTAATCAAAAATTTTATTTATCTCGCGTCTTGACTACTCTGTTGCATATTTCTCGAAAGCACAAAAGCAAACGCAAACAGGTAGCGGCTAAACTAGATTTCATTTCAAAATAAAATACGAGACGGGGATAATGCTGTTACACTAGTGCCCATTAAAATTGCTACACCACGAAGATGACGTGCTACAGGCGCTACATTTAACCGACAAGTAGAAGATTCTGTGATACGCTAATGATTAGCTTTTCAGAGCATTCACACAAAGTTGGCGCCGGTGGCGACACCTACAACGTGCTGCCATGAGGAAAGTTACCAACCGATTTCTCATACACAAACAGCAATTGACCGGCGTTGCCTGGTGAAACGTTATTGTGATGCCCCGTGTAAGGAGGAGAAATGCGTACCATCACGTTTCCGACTTTGGTAAAGATCGGATTGTAGCTTATCGCGATTGCGGTTTATCGTATCGCGACATTGCTGCTCGCATTGGTCGCGATCCAATGACTGTTAGCAGAATACGGAATCGGAGGGTTTAGGAGGGTTATACGGAACGCCGTGCTGGATCCCAACGGCCTCGTATCACTAGCAGTCGAAATGACAGGCATCTTATCCGCATGGCTGTAACGGGTCGTGCAGCAACTCGATCCCTGAGTCAACAGATGGGTACGTTTGCAAGACAACAACCATCTGCACGAACAGTTCGACGACGTTTGCAGCAGCATGGACTATCAGCTCGGAGACCATGGCTGCGGTTACCCTTGACGCTGCATCACAGAACGCTGGCCGGAGTGGCCGTGCGGTTCTAGGCGCTACAGTCTGGAACCGCGTGACCGCTACGGTCGCAGGTTCGAATCCTGCCTCGGGCATGGGTGTGTGTGATGTCCTTAGGTTAGTTAGGTTTAAGTAGTTCTAAGTTCTAGAGGACTGATGACCACAGCAGTTAAGTCCCATAGTGCTCAGAGCCATTTGAACCATTTTTTTTGCATCACAGACAGGAGCGCCTACGATGGTGTACTCAACGACGAACCAGAGTGCACGAATGGCAAAACGTCATTTTTTAGGATGAATCCAGGTTCTGTTTACAGCATCATGATGGCCGCATCCGTGTTTGGCGACATCGCGGTGAACGCACATTGGAAGCGTGTATTCGTCATCGCCATACTGGCGTATCACCCGGCGTGATGGTATGGGGTGCCATTGGTTACACGTCTCGGTCACCTCTTGTTCGCACTGACGGCACTTTGAACAGTGGACGTTACATTTCAGATGTGTTACGACCCGTGGCTCTACCCTTCATTCGATCCCTGCGAAACCCAAGCTCTGTTCGACTCAATGCCCAGGCGTATCAAGGCCGTTATTACGGCCAGAGGTGGTTGTTCTGGGTACTTATTTCTCAGGATCTATGCACCCAAATTGCGTGAAAATGTAATCACATGTCAGTTGTAGTATAATATATTTGTCCAATGAATACCCGTTTATCAACTGCATTTCTTGTTGGTGTAGCAATTATATTGGCCAGTAATGTAGTTACATATTGGACGCGAAATTCCAGTTCAAATACAAATTCTTAATTATCCGTGTTTTATGAAAGACTGTTGACAGAAGTTGTTTAAATTAAGAAAACATAACAATTTGATTTTTAAGGCATGTCCCTCGTTTTATACCTCAGTGGTAGATTAGTATCGTAGAAACATGAAAAACAACCATTTTCACAGCATCGAACACATCATAAAAATGTTGCATTTTTGCATTTGCTACTGTACCATTACAATATGAACCCAACAGAACTGATCTGGAGCCAAGGTGCTTGATTTGGTCCGATAAGTAACAAGATTGTTAAAGCTGCCAGACGTACTGGAACTAAAGCACGCAATCTTTTCACACGTCACTGCCGAACGCTGGCAGGATATAGAACGGCTCATCATAAAAGAAGAAGAGAAAATGCTGCGCCTGGTTGGCATCTTGAATTCTATTGTTTATAGGCTCGTTATCAACGTAACATGTGACACTTCCAGAATTGAAATGTGTTTCTCGGATTCGGATAAGAAAAGAGCTAAGAGATTACCAGACGACTGCCTGTAAGTAATAGCTTCAGTAGCTTCAATATTTAACAACACTGCGAAATCCTTGAATACTCTCTTACGTTACGCACAGCTTATGCAGAAATGTTACCCTGTGGTTAAGTCAGGAATTTTGATCATTCTTGCTTTTAGATACAATACTACATTAGCTGAAAACGATAACGTGTTGCGATTTTCGTATAGTCGTCTAAGGAGCGTATTGTGGGAGATTTGCAGTGTTTTATTTCATACTGCTTGAAAATTAAATGACATTCCAAGCTGTATTGCTCCTCTGCTGGTCTCGTTTTACGTGTGAACTGCAGCTGGCCACGTCACTGCAGGCTAACTGTTTTAGGTGACCTGCTAGAGCTGAGTTAAATGCGCCAGTAGAGCTGTTGTCCGGTATTGCCGCAAAGTCGATGTGCGCACAAAGCACAGCTCAAAACGTACCCTTATTATCGTACTTGAGAGTACTCGAGACACTTGTCTGCAGTCCCACTTGAAACTGAAATCCAATGAGGTTCCGGCAAACGCGGAAGAATACATAGTGCAAGGTTTAATCAGGTTTATTCTTATTATGAACAGTTTATAGGTCTTCTAGGGTCGGTTGTACAACAACCAGTTAGCAGCCGGTTAAGCTCTACCCCGGAATAGCGCGAGAAATGCGTTGTACGAACCCGGGCTAACGCCTAACAGGAGAATAAACTCGGGGATAGCTTAGCCGGTGATTTCTGGCCGCTTAGCGAGCTTAACCACGGAATAAGTTTTAAAGATGGCAGGAATACCCATGGATTCAGACAGCGGTGACGAGTTTTTGGCTGAAGTGTTCATAAAAATGAGGAAGGAGAAGAAAGTGAGACGCCGCCCGAATTATTTTGATGAATTCGACGACTCAGAATTTATATGCAGATTTCGCTTGTCAAAGGAAGCCGTGCTTCGTCTTTTCAATCTTGTAAGTCAGAAACTGGAACATAGGATGGACAGGTGAAACTATTTCTCTGTTTTCTAAGATAATACTGTTAAATTGTGTAAAATGTATTTCCTTTCCGTACTTCGTGAATTCCGTTGTGTTATTTATGTAAATTCGTGCCAAAATAGTCTTGCGTATCTGGCGTGTGTTACAGTTGTTGCAGTAATGGAAAAGACTGACTCGTTTTATCGCCGGCTGGTGTGGCAGAGCGGTTCTAGGCGCTTCAGTCTAGAACCGCGCGACTGCTACGGTCGCAGGTTCGAATCCTGCCTCGGGCATGGATGTGTGTGATGTCGTTAGGTTAGTTAGGTTTAAGTAGTTCTAAGTTCTAGGGGACTGATGACCTCAGATGTTAAGTCCCATAGTGTTGGGACCCATTTGAACCATTTGATCTCGTTTTATCTAGAAGACAGTCCCATAATAGACTTAACGAAATCGAAAATCCACAACAGTTATGGGTACTATTTGTATGGCAGTTTTAACAAAAACGTGAATTCACACTGTTGCAAGACGCTTGGATAAAACAGTAGCGTCCCAATTTCAGACTCATGACGTCAACATTGATACACAATGTTTTCTATTAGAAATGATCCTTTTTGTAAACACTTCAGCAGTCTCAGAACTACTTTATTTTTTTTAAAATACATTGTGTAAATATTGTGTTGTTATAAAAACTGCGGTGTTTGGTACTCTTGATGATCAGCTGTGTGACCATTACAGATTTTATAATAATAACACAGTAATTAAACAATGTATTTTTGAACCATCCGTGTGTATTACTTTTCTTCCTTGATGATGGTTGAAAAAACCGGAACTGATAGAAAATAAAGCTACAATGTACAGCCGATGGCAAGAAAATGGATTGTGTTAAATACATAACACCTGTTGACAGTTAACTTTATAAGTTAATAAGAACAACTTCAGACTTTAGTGAATATATTTGGATGAGAGGCCCATTTTTTCTTCAGAGCAACAACATTGTATCCCACCATTCTTCACTGAAGTCTGTGAACTATTTGTGCTTACTCAAGCCAAGTTTATCACAGTAAGATTATCAGGAACCTATGGAACATATCTGTTGTGTTTCTCAACATTAGTATTATCCACACCAGCCCATCCGAAAACACCTCGACCTCTCCTTCAGTTTATCTGTATATACTTTATATGACTTCCAGATGTAAATGTTGGATAACTGTATTAAACGGGCTTTGATTTTGCCTATACAGTCAATAGTGATCTGACTAATGTCACATTAATGCTTTATTTCAAAATAGTAGCTGAGTAACTGTAGAAGGGCATTAGCTGTTTTAAAAAGAAATTGTATCCTCCTAAGATACATATTTGTAAAGTAATTTTCAGGACAGATTGTTACCATTTGGGATGTGTTGTCTGGTTTACCAGAATTAGCTTCTTGAGTCCACTTCTGCTTAATAAGTTGTTCCATAACCTTCCATGCTCTTTATGACAGATTTACAGTAGTGTATGAATTAATTAGTACTTGAGTCTTTGTGAGTTTAAAACTGAAAGAATGGGTGTTTCAGCTTCAAAGGAGGCTGTAAGCACCAACTTACCTTGAATTATGTATTAAGAAAAACGCTCAATTGTTACAGATTACTTTAGTCCTTTTTCTTTCTTTCTTTCTTTCTTTTAGGAATGATGCTGTTCCACCAATGAACCAATTACTATTAACACTAAGATATTTTGCCTCAGGCGATTTTCTGATATCTGTTGGAGATTTCGCTGGAATCGGCAAGGGGACAGCCAGCAGAATTATTAAAAATATCTCAGTGTCCATTGCTTGCCTAGCACCAGCATTCATCAAATTTCCGAACACGCAAGAGGAAATTGCAAAAGCACAGGAGAATTTCTTCAGAATAGCGTCGTTTCCAAGAGTTTGTGGCAGCATAGATTGCACACATATAAGAATTAAGTCTCCAGGTGGTGACACTGCCAAAGAACATAGATGAAGAAAAGGATATTTTTCTTTGAATGTGCAAACAGTGGCCAGCTGTGATTTAAAAATATTGGACATTGTCTGTAGGTTGCCAGATTCAGCACATGATCAGACCATTTTCAATAATTCTAGGCTGAAAGCTCGGCTTGAAAGTGGTGAAATGGGTAATCGTGTGTTGTTGTGTGATTCTGGTTATGCAGCGTGTCATTATCTTCTTCCTCCGATAACCAGTCCAAGGATAAGAGCTGAAAATCTCTACAATGAATCACAAATAAGAACAAGAAATGTGGTAGAGAGGTCGTACGGTGTTCGAAAGAGACGTTTTCCAGTCCTATGTAATGGAATAACACTACAGATTGAAAGAGCAGAGGCAATAGTTGATCCATGTTCTGTGCTGCACAGTATGGCAATAGGCATGAATGAGGGATTGCCTCCTCTCGATCCTGTATTCCAGGTAGCCATTGATATGTCTATTGCAGATGAAAGAGACCAGGATGCACAAGACAATGGACAGCATGCCACAAGAGACATATTTGTTAATTACTTCAATTCTATTTTGTAATTAAATGAAAATTTTATTTTATCTGACTTAATTGAAAATAAAATGTTTACATGAATTTATTTTTATCCAGACAGTAATTTCTTTAGTTTTTATTTTCTAATCTTAATTTTCAGCTCTAGGCTTTCTTTCTTTAATTGAAAGAGCTCTTCTTCTCTCCTCTGGGACTCGTCATGCTGCTTTTGGAGCAGCACCAGTTGTAGTTCAGCTAACTCTCTCTTCGCATTGGCCAACGGGTCCAACTGTTTAGCTGACGCAGACAGTGATACCCTCTGCCGTTTCCGCTGGCTTCGGTCTGACTGGTCTCCTGCAGTAAATAAATATTCATGTTATTTTAGCATTGGAAATGAGTTAAATTCTATGTCACACCTTTGTGGCTATAAATGGTAATGTATGTGCTTCCGTTTTTAGAAAGACATGATTAATTTCTTTAGAAAGGCAGTATATTTTATGATGTGGATTGTGGGCATTAGTGTTACACTTGTGCTTATGTGTTGTGAAAACCTGGAACTCAACTACAGCATGCAAAGAACATTATTGTGAGGTACCTGATAAATGTGTAGCTGGTGGACCACCTCCTGGATTATCTGCCCCCTCTATGTCAACTGTTGAAGAAAAGAATTAAAAATGTTTGTTTCACAGAAATGACAGAATTTTAAATTATATTTACCTAACTTTTTAAGTTAACCGGTGTGAACCCTCCAGGCTGTTAAAATATTTACATTCAACATCAAGTATTGTACTGCCAACAAAATAGTTTCGCAAAATAACATCATGTTTCAGGATCATTCTTTCCACATTGCGAATGCGTACTGCCTTGTTTATTCCTTGCTAATGATAATTTACTTTCACTGGGGAAAAGAAAATTTAAGACTTTATCTGACTATAGGGCTCTTACCTCCAAAGGGTAAAGTAATCATTGGTGTGAACCCTCTAGGCTGTTAAAATGTTTTCACTCAACATCAAGTATTGTGCTGCCAACAAAATATTATTTTGTGAAACTATAATTATAAGCACTGCTGACCCTAATGTAAACATAAGTTTACTGTTCCCCCTACATAAGATTTAGATTTTGTGTGGCAGAGGATGATGTCAACAGGTAATGCAATATTTGAAGTTTACAGTACAATACTGAGAAAATTTATGAACAGAGTAATTAATTTGCTTACCAGTTATTTCATTTCGCAGTAACTGCAAGCTTGTAGAACTAGAGTCAGATTCATGTAAAGAACTTGCATTTAGATCCAATGTAGGATGTTGTGGGCTTCTTAAAACTCGTATTGGATTTTTGCAAGTTGTGTTATCTGAAATCAAATCATGCAGTTCACAATAACACAAAAAGACATTAGACTAGAGCTGCTTTGTAAGCAATTCACATTTTGTTGTGTAGATGTTGACTGATCTGCAGTGCTCAACTCCTTACATTTTATGTAATATATCATCTGATGGACTATAGCTCAATGAGTTGCACACAGTTTAACTAATTTAATTCAACAAGAAAATTGTTTGCATTGAGCTTATGCATGAGACACAACATGTCTGTAAATGGATAGATCATTTGAAACTACTGTGTTTCATTATGAAAAATATGGGGCGCTGGAATATTACAACATTCACTTTTGAGACAACTGTACGAAGTGCTACCGTATAATGACTTATTTTGAAGTAGCTTTCATGTTTCTTGCCTGTTGGATGTGTCTCCACAAACAATGGCACGCTTACTTCAGACATTTGTGAATAGGGATTTATAATCTGAAAACAAAAGTGACACTTTTATGTAGAGATTATTGTAGAAAACAAGGAAGAACAGAATGAAGATCTTATGCTTCTGGAGATAATTGTAAAGCCATAATTATATATTTAATAGCAACTGTTACTTACATATTTAGAAGATATTAAATGACAACAGCCTCTAGTTACGATATGACCCATAAGTACTTTAATTATATCCCAGCAATATAAAGAGGTTTATGGCTGTCCACTATAAATGTTGACAACCTATTCTTCATTTGTATACCCCAATAAAATATTTAATTAGCGCCTCGTCATAAAAATGGCATTTGTATATGGAAAAAAAGAAGCAGCAAAAGTGGAGGAACAAACAGTGTATAATAATTCAGTAAATGTTCTATGCTTCCTGTAAAACACTCATTGCTACTGTAGTGAATTAATCATTCTAAAATTTAATTACAACAGAGAGCTAGCCCATAAATAACACACCTCAGAATTATCGGCCAAATTAAACTCCGTGATGCCTGTGTTGTCGCTGGTTGTTGCAGTCTCTGAAAAGATGACATGACGTTCATTATTTCAAAATAGTTACTACATTAGCTGCCTACGAAAAATTGGACGGAATATTCTTACCTAGAAACGTTGCGTCAGAATCAAAATGGAGAAAGTTTAATTAAATTGTGTATTTTTGTATACACTATTACAAATTTGTGTTGTCTGGAGCTTATGCTGCCTTAATGCAGCATAATATTTTCTGGTCTCTTTCTTTAGCGTGTCATATTTCTGTCGCAGCTGATCACTGGTTCTGCATGATGTTGCTTGTGAATTATAGAATCGCATACTTTCTCCCATGTTTTGTTCTGAAATTTGGAAAGATGTCTTTTTGGTCAAACAACGAAAACTTAATCATTTAACCAATTTCAAGAGGTATTTCATTATACATACATTACAAGCTTAGTTAAAAGTTTTGACTGACCTTTCCACTACATAGTACTGCATACGTTTTCTTGTTCTATATTATGCTTCTGAAATCGTGAACGATATCGACAAGCTTTAACACATCTTCCAGGGAACAATTTTGGGCTCTCGATCGTTTTCACTCATTTAAATCGAGCTCTTTTTGCAGACGACGAGACGTAAATGAACTTCAAAAACGCGCGAAAATACCCAGAGTGCTCTCCTGCTGTTGCCAACTTAACTGAACGAGATCGCTATTCCAGGGTTAACTAACCAGAGAATAAAATGGCATCGTACAACGCGCTGTCAAAGTTATACCGTCGTTAGTTTATTCCGTGGTTAGCTAACCTTGGATTTAACCGGGCTTTGTACAACCGGCCCCTAGACTTCTTTCTGTGGGGGTACTCTCGAGAACACAGTTTACGCTGCGAGATCACACACGTACTGGGTTATCTTAGAGAGCAAATTGAGCAAGCCTGCGATGCTATTCCGTTGGAAACAATAAAGTTAGCATGTCGTTCAGCCGTAAGTCGTTGTCGACGGTACATGGCGATGGACGGACACCAGTCTGAACATTTACAACCTTAAGTCAGACCATGATTCACCTAACACCACTAGAATTGTATTTTTAACCCCTTTCATTAAAGAGATGTTCAGTTTCAAAGAGTGTATACATTATTTTGGGACACCCTGTATATTGAAAAAGACAGATTATTACTTCACGTGGTCTTCACACATAACATAGTCTGAGCCGGCCGGTGTGGTCGTGCGTTTCTAGGCGCTTCAGTCTGGAACCGCGTGACCGCTACGGTCGCAGGTTCGAATCCTGCCTCGGGCATGGATGTATGTGATGTCCTTAGGTTAGTTAAGTTTAACTAGTTCTAAGTTCTAGGGGACTGATAACCACAGATGTTAAGTCCCATAGTGCTCAGAGCCAACATAGTCTGAACAATACTATATTTAACAAAGTGAACAATTATTTGAAGAGGGTACAATGTTAATAGAGAGTTTCTATAAAAATCAAACAGCTTAATCAGTTAATATATTAATGCATGACTCAGGGAAGTGGGGTGGTCTTTCTCTCAGCTCTGAGCAAGTGAAACAAGTTAACAAGCTTCCAATAATCATTTATACAAATTAGGTGCGTTGTGCTTCAGTCTTACCTCAAACATCTTCTCTTCATAAAAAAAGGTTACCGTTATTCAAGATTTTTTATTCCTTGCGTTTTGCAATACGGTATATTCATCCTTGCTGTACTTTACTATCAATCCTTCTTCATCTAACCGATACAATCCCAAGTCCACACAGCACTACAGTATCCGTCCACATCGCACTTCAACTAAGAATGTATCAGACTGTGCAGAGGCAAAGACAGTACCACGACAAGGCCAAAGATTGGTTAAAAATAACGTAACTTGCTCTCTCTCTCTGAGATGCACATCGATAACATACAAAATCCAAAATGACATGACCACCCTACGGAATAAAGGAATACGTACATCAAATATTTTAATAGAATGAATTGTTTTAATAAGATAATAATAATAATAATAATTTATTTATGTCAGTGTTTAGCACATAGCTTTAGCATTACTTCTAAGGAGTAGCAATTCAAAGAACTAAAGCATTTGTGAGACATTCGCCCAAAAATCTGAGAAGTACATGTAACACACAATTTGTTTAAGAACTATGAAAGGAACAATCTCTCACAACTATGATTACGCAGTAATTACCGCCGTGTGAAATCGCAGTGTGCACTTTGCACTGCCAGTAGCTCCCTCGGCACTGCGAGTGTAAACACATACCTTCTCACTGCGGCAAGGAGACCGTGTAAATGGACGGAGCGCTGACTCTTTTCGGTTATTTGCGTCTTCGTTTGAGAAGTCAGATTTATCGCCGGTTCTTCTGTCTCGAAACACTCGCGTCCCCGTGCTCCGTCGGGTCAGTCTGAGGACTCGGAGCTGCGGGACCCAGTGTCGCGAGTCTGTCCACGGGAGCAGGCAACTGGAAGGCATTCCCCGCTAAACGTAGATTCTAATTTTCTAGAACTGTTAGCCGTTTTCTTGACTGCTTTGTTCATGCTACCTCTTTTTGGGTACGGGATCACGGCCCACATTCACCCTCTCCCCCTCTTTCGCCTTTAGATGCGCGTCCATCCGCAGTCTTTGACTATTAGTTATTTATTTATTTGCTGCCATTTACAAATTATGTGCCACTGTGTTACTAAGATAGGTCGTTCTTTCACAACACGAAATTTTACATGTACAAAATGTGATACTTATTTGTTATTTCTTATTTTAATAAGGATTAATAACATTGCAGCTTTAAATACTTAAACAGGGTGTTACAAAAAGGGACGGCGTAACTTTCAGGAAACATTCCTCACACACAAAGAAAGAAAATATGTTATGTGGACATTTGTCCGGAAACGCTTACTTTCCATGTTAGAGGTCATTTTATTACTTCTCTTCAAATCACATTAATCATGGAATGAAAAAACACAGCAACAGAACGTACCAGCGTGACTTCAAACACTTTGTCACAAGAAATGTTCAAATGTCCTCCGTCAGTGAGGATACATGCATCCACCCACCGTTGCCTGGAATCCCTGATGTGCTGATGCAACCCTGGAGAATGGCGTATTGTATCACAGCCGTCCACAATACGAGCACGAAGAGTCTCTACATTTGGTACCGGGGTTGCGTAGACAAGAGCTTTCAAATGCCACCATAAATGAAAGTCAAGAGGGTTCAGATCAGGAGAGCGTGGAGGCCAAGGAATTGGTCCGCCTCTACCAATCCATCGGTCACCGAATCTGTTGTTGAGAAGCGTACGAACATTTCGACTGAAATGTGCAGGAGCTCCATCGTGCATGAACCACATGTTGTGTCGTACTTGTGAAGCCACATGTTCTAGCAGCACAGGTAGAGTATCCCCTATGAAATCATGATAACGTGCTCCATTGAGCGTAGGTGGAAGAACATGGGGCCCAATCAAGACATCACCAACAATGCCTGCCCAAACGTTCATAGAAACTCTGTGTTGATGACGTGATTGCACAATTGCGTGCGGATTCTCGTCAGCCCACACATGCTGACTGTGAAAATTTACAATTTGATCACGTTGGAATGAAACCTCATCCGTAAAGAGAACATTTTCACTGAAATGAGGATTGACACATTGTTGGCTGAACCATTCGCAGAAGCGTACCCGTGGTGGCTAATCAGCTGCTGATAGTGCCTGCACACGCTGTACATGGTACGGAAACAACTGATTCTCTCGTAGCACTCTCCATACACTGACGTGGTCAACGTTACCTTGTATAGCAGCAACTTCTCTGACGCTGACATTAGGGTTATCGTCAACTGCACGAAGATTTGCCTCGTCCATTGCAGGTGTCCTCGTCATTCTAGGTCTTCCCCAGTCGCGAGTCATAGGCTGGAATGTTCCGTGCTCCCTACGACGCCGATCAATTGCTTCGAACGTCTTCCTGTGGGGACACCTCCGTTCTGGAAATCTGTCTCGATACAAACGTACCGCGCCACGGCTATTGCCCCTGCTAATCCATACATCAAATGGGCATCTGCCAACTCCGCATTTGTAAACATTGCACTGACTGCAAAACCACGTTCGTGATGAACACTAACCTCTTGATGCTACGTATTGATGTGCTTATTGCTAGTACTGTAGAGCAATGAGTCACATGTCAAAACAAGCACCGAAGTCAACATTACCTTCCTTCAATTGGACCAACTGGCGGTGAATCGAGGAAGTACAGTACATACTGACGAAACTAAAATGAGCTCTAACATGGAAATTAAGCGTTTTCGGACACACGTCCACATAACATCTTTTCTTTATTTGTGTGTGAGGAATGTTTCCTGAAAGTTTGGCCGTACCTTTTTGTAACACCCTGTATAGTTAAAAGCAATTAAGAGACTAAAATCCGGGTTGTTTTGGAAATCAGCCTTATGCAAACACAATTAGTTTATTTCTATATTTATCCAGACATATTCCGACACCAACGTGTCATCTTCTGTGGGTCATTTTTTTTTATTTTGTAAAGTACAATATCATATTTGTAATAATTTAACTGCTGTAGGCCTAAGAAATACAATATTTGCAATTTGCTTCGTTTGGTTTAGACACTTCTGACAACACACTTTGTGTCTGCTGCGATCACATTTCGCCACATTTTGTGTAACTACATGTGAGGTGAAGTAGTGAGCGGAAATTTGTGAAAAACTGAGTGAAAACAATGCACTAAATAGCAGTTGATTGAGAAACCAACCAGGGCCACTGAACAGGACAAAAAATGGAAGTACACAAACGTACATAACCTCTACCCTCGAAACAGCTCTCCACAAATACACAATAATTTTCTTCATGGCCAGTTTGCAGATGTCAAAAAAAAAAAAACGACGAAAACGAACACTAAAATCGATGTATAATAATACAGTTCAGTTAGCGATGTAATTTTATGGTGAGTGTCTAAACCAAACGAAGCAAATTTCAAATATTCTATTCCTTACGCCTACAGCAGTTAAATTATTACAAATATGATATTGTACTTTACAGAATTAAAAAAAATTGACCCACAGAAGATGACACATTAGTGTCCGAATATGTCTTGCATAACGCTGATTTCCTAAACAACACAGTTTTTAAACCGCAAACACGGAAGGACGAAAAGAGGAGCTTCAAACCTTAGTAAAATGAATATTTCGAAACTAAAATCTTAAAATTAGAAATTTATGAATGGAAGATAGGAATTTATGAAGATGGAGAATAGTTTATGACATATTGTGACCTTAAGAAATATTATAAATTCGGAAAAAAATTCTAAAATAAACAGGATTCTTGCGTTTAAGATGGATAGATAAAAGATAATAAACATTTTTGAAATTAACAAAAATTTGGAACATTGAGTTATAAAAACCATAACCATATTTATAAGAAGAATAAAAACAGAATATACAAAAGAAGATAGTGGAAGGATGTCCCTCCACCAAGTGTGTGTGACTGTGAGTGTCTTGGAATTGGCCTTCAAGTCAACGACCGACAATCACAACTCTTATCTCAATCTAAAATCTAATCTAGATTTCCTATTAACTAAATCTTTACCTCTAATTATTCTAGGCTGTAGTGTTGTTTATTCGGGGTATTTCTTCATTTTCATTTACGATCCTGTCGGTATCGGTATCAATACCTGATTCCATGTCGGAATCAGTGCTGTTTTCCACCCTGTGCATTCCTCCTTTGCATATAGGCTCGTAGTCAGGCTCCGACACTGGACATATCGTCAGTGAGTGTGTTTAACATGATCCATTGGTCTTCGTCTCTGAGCATTGCTTGTTGGTGTTTTGATATTGTTGAGGTTTAAGTGTATTGCGTGTCTGATGTTGGTAGATCTTCCGCAGAAGAAGCGATGTATTCTGGAGAGTCTTCTTCGCTACATGTGCATGTTGGTGTCTGCCTCAGACTCACGCTGTTTAAGAGCGCGGGATAAGGGATGTGTCCTGTTAAGAAGTGGACCACAGCGCGGCTGGGATCGATATGTTTGAGTTTTAGTCTCTCCCATATATCGGGAAAGAACTGGTGCAAACTGCAGCCCTTATCAACTCTGTCCCACTCACGTTGCTAGGTATCCATCCTCCCATGTTTTAATTGGCGTTTCTTGTCAATTAGTACTCGAATGATCTTTCGAACCTGGTCGTGCCTTCCCACCCTAAGGCAGTACGTAGCTGCTCTATATCTCATCGTTATGTCTGTCGGGTAGATTTCGGGCACCACACGGAGTGATTCCACTGAGATGGTGCCGAAACCTCCCAATAGTGTAAGTAAGCCGCTCCTTTGTCCTCGAACGACTAGGGTCCGGTTTGTGATAGTCTCAACCTGTGAGCCCATGTGCTGCCGGCGAAGCTAAGTACCGACTCAAAGAGAGCACAATCGGATGTCTGTGTAAATGACAAGGGGAGTTTACATTGTTCTGAATTTAGTCTTGCCAGTTTTTTGTAGTATTTTTTCCGATTTTTTGAGACAATGCGCATCTGTTTATGGGAATATTGTTTATCGCCTAGACAGCTTGTGGTGATTCCTCGTTCAATATTTATGTCCCCTATCTTTGTAGTATCATTGCCACAGATAGTACTACAACGTCGCGGCAACACAAGGTTGGCAGCCCGTCGTCTGCCGAGCACAGCGCACTCTAGCGGGCTGTGCAGCTCGACGGAACTGGAGTGTGCCTCGTTCACTTCTTAGCTAGATTTCAACCTAGGCAGACGCTCTTTCATAATCGGCCCTCAGCCAGTTCTGTAATGTTTGCATTGATTTTCTTTGCAGGGCCCATCAGTCTTAGTCCCTGAGAATATGTTGTATTAGTTCATGGTATTCCATGTTTCGAGACTGTTAGTTCATAGCCCCAACTGCAGTCCTACAAACTACTGAAGATAAGTAATTTTCATTTTACTATGTGTTTCTTTTATAACAATCCTTCTCTCTAACCGTGTGCCGTACCGCATATTTTTGTGACCTGGAATCCTTCAGTTCCTATCACTTCGGCCTCCCACTTATTTGCATTTAGTAACGAGCTGAAAACACCCACGCGTTTTGTGCCTCTAAACAGTGGGACACAATAATTTTAACACTAGGATTTCTGTGAAGAGACCCTTTACATAAAGTTCATGTTTTTTTGATATCGTCTGTCCTGAGTTTGTTGTTGTGACACCATTTTTGTTATTGTCTGGAGTGTTCCATTTGCACTTTCTTCTCGCTGGGACCTATTATTAGCAGACACTACGATGAAAAGATCGTAGTTGACTGTTATACGGCAGGTGTCCAGAAAGTAAGTTCCAATCGGTCGCGAAATGGAAACGACAAAAAAAGGATCTCTGCCAAGAATGAGTCCCTGCCGAGAGATTTCCCCCGATTTCTCGTAAACCCACGTAACATAACTGTCGTATTTCCTTCTTTATGGTAATCCTCGGCCGCACACTGTAGGGGCAACGAAGATGCTCTTGCAGCGTTTTGGATGGGAAGTAATCAGCCACCATACAGCCCGTATGCGACTCCCTCTGATTCTCGCCTCTGCTCGCTTGAACCACTGCCAATGAAGACAACATTTTGGTACAGACAAGGAGCTGCAGAATAGCGTAGAGATTTGGAGAAAAGCACGGGCGGCTGTGACGAGGGTATTGGAAAGCTGTTGCAACGCTACGACAAATGTCTAAGTCGGGGCGGGGACTATGGAAGGAAATAGCTGGAAGATGTACCTAACCGTCGCAAAAAAAACATTACTGATTTTCACTGTGGTTTCGCGACCGATCGGAACTTGCTTTCTGGGCGAGTAAGTGTAAACAAAAGGACGAATAGACGACAACGAAATAACCAGATAATACTAACAAACGTAAGTCTGCAAACCAATGGTTTCTCCTGTATGACTTATTACGTCTGCGTACAAAAACGTCTTGTAACACAGTCTCCGAGGATCCAAACCGCCGTTTCATATGCACGCAGGCTTCGGTACGTCCCCTCGTCGATGCCCACAAACGTTCGGGAATCCCAGACTAGTCCAGAATGCACTGACGACAATCAACAATGCGTTCGCAGAGTTCATTGACGCTATCAACAGAGCCAGAATACACCAAAGCTTTCAAATATCACCACAGAAAATAATTCCGACGGGTTCAAGTTTGTGGCGTGGGAGGCAATTGTATTGATCAGAAACGATCGATAAACTTGCTGTGGAAATGCTACTTAGCAGTACTTAGGCATCAAGAATGATGATAAAATTAAAAGAGGACATTTCAGCACTTCATAATTTACTCCTCACTTGCGGTGTTTCGAAATAATGTGTAAGGTGGTCAGGTTATTTTGGTTTTTGTGTGTTATTGATGTGCACGTCAGAGATAGAGCAAGTTACAGTACGTTACTGGTAAACAATCTTTGGTCTTGTCGTGGCACAGTCTTAGCCTCTGCGCAGCTGATACATTCTTAGTTGAAGCTTGGTGGCTGACGAACGTGTTCAGTAGCGCTGTGTTAACGTGATGGTACGTATTAGATGAAGAAAGATTGTAAACAGCAACAATGGCGGATATGATGTACATATTTGAAAGCCAAAGGAATATAAATCTTGAAAAATGTCATTACTTTTGAACAGAAGAAGTTTGATGTAAGACTGCAGCACTTAACAACTAATTTGTCAGAATAATTATTGCCAGCTGGTTAACTTGTCAGAAATAAGAGAAATACCATACCGCGGCCCTTAGTCGTGCGGTAACGTATTAATTGATTAAGCTGTTTGATTTTTAAAGAAATTCTCTGTTAACATTGTACCCTCTTTCAATCGTTGTTCTCTTTGTTAAGCATAGTACTGTTCACACCAATTTTATGTGTGAAGATCAAGCCAAGTTTGACTCTGTCTTTTTCAATAGATACTTTATTCTAAATTAGTTATCTAGGAATATCATTCCATAGGAATAGCTACTCTTCCCATCCCACTGCTTATCATTACCTATTACGACATTGTACAATGTGGTACGAAGAAGTTTGAGTATAGTTGGAAATTTCATTTAGAAATAGAAATCTAGCTCAGGCGCTGCCTGCTTGCTGTTTGCTGTTGTGCTTTCGAGAAATCAACAATGTTGTCAAGATGCAATGTAAGTGGAAATTTTGATTAGCACCAGATAATTTTTTTACTTCAGTTGCGCATATGAAGGGAAGATGCAATTCAGTTCATATTAGTTTCTGTTTGGTCAAAGGTTAGCACGCGAGTTTAAGATGGATAACAGTATGTGGGGACATAGTTTTGGTAATAAGTAGACTTCTATGGAGTGGGAGGTAAACTTGGGCTGAATTTCATACAGAAACAAATATAGTGGGGACGTTACAAATGTCTAACATTAACAGTGTTGTAACATTGGCATGACTGCACTCTCGAGCATGTCGTATCAGGGAAACCAATGCTTTCCGACACTGCGTTTGCTAGGATTTTTAGCGTGTTTCACTGTCCTCTACCGGCCCATTTGGTATGTACCTATGATAGTACTGTTGAGCTGTCTTTGTTCCTCGGCACTACGCATCGGAGTGCTAATTTCAAGCCAGTGCCTCGGTTTAATGTTTGTCTCACCGACATGCCGATGTCACAAAACTGTTACTTTGGAGAGCAGATGAAAATGAACAGACAGTAGTGTCTCAGAAGTCTCATCATTCGCGTTGCCCTCCTGCGTACTTAGCGGACGGCTGGTTTCGGGGCGGCGCTGTTGTATCGAGCTACGCGCCTTGCCAGTGATTAAGCCCCTACCCGCTAGGCGCAAGTTTAATATCCTGCGTACCGGGGGCAAACTGCCGCTCAGCGCGACGAAAATCCCACGTCGTCCCAATATTTGAGCTAGGCTGACGGCGGAAGGATTAACTTGATAGATACAGCGACCGCTCTTGTGCTGTGCTCTGTGTAAGCAGGCCGCTTACATAAACCTCTGGAAAAAAAAATTAAAAAAATTAGTACACCTTCAAAGTAGATTTTCACCCGATGACGGCTTATTTTGCCTGGGTGATAGCAGATGTAATGAGAATCGTTTCTCCCTATTTAGGCCGGTGTCAACAAAATATTTTCGCATTCGGAGGAGAGAGATGGTGATTGGAATTTCATGAGAAGATTCCGTCGCAACGAAAAACACCTTTCTCTTAAGGATGTCCAGCCGGTCCTGCATCATTTCAGTAACACTCGGTCCCATATTTCGCGATAATAAAAAACGTGCTGCCTTTCTTTGAACATTTTCGATGTACTCCGTCAGTCCTGTCTGGTAAGGATCCCACACCGCGCAGCAGTATACTAAAAGAGGACGGACAAGCGTAGTGTAGGCAGTCTCCTTAGTAGGTCTGTTACATTTTCTAAGTATCCTGCCAATAAAACGCAGTCTTTGGTTAGTCTTCCCCGCAACATTTTCTATGTGTTCCTTGCAATTTAAGTTGTTCGTAATTGTAATACCTAGGTATTTAGTTCAGTTTACAGCTTCTATATTAGACCGATTTATCGAGTAACCGAAGTTTAACGAGTTCCTTTTAGCACTCATGCAGCTGACCTCACACTTTTCGTTATTTAGAGTCCACTGCTACTTTTCGCACCATTCCGATATTTCATATAAATCGTTTTGCAGTTTGTTTTGGTCTTCTGATGACTTTATTAGTCTATAAACAACAGCATCATCTGCAAACAAGCGAAGACGGCTGCTCAGATTGTCTCGCAAATCGTTTATATAGATAAAGAACAGCAAAGGGCCTGTAACACTACCTTGGGGAGCGCCAGAAATCAATTCTGTTTTACTCGATGACTTTCCGTCAATTACTACGAACTGTGACCTCTCTGACAGGAAATCACTAATCTAATCACATAACTGAGACGATGTTCCATAAGCATGCAATTTCACAACGAGCCGCTTGTGTAGCACAGCGTCAAAAGCCTTCCGGAAATCCAGAAATACGGAATCGATCTGAAATCCCTTGTCAATAGCACTCAACACTTCATGTGAATAAAGAGATAGTCGTGTTTCACAAGAACGATGTTTTCTAAACCCATGTTGACTGTGTGTCAATAGACCGTTTTCTTCGAGGTAATTCACAATGTTGGAACACAGTATATGTCCTAAAATCCTGCTGCATTTCGACGTTAACGATATGGGCCTGTAATTTAGTGGATTACTCCTACTACCTTTCTTGAATATTGGTCTGACCTGTGCAACTTTCCAGTCTTGGGTACGGATTTTTCGTCGAGCGAACGGTTGTATATGATTGTTAAGTACGGAGCTAATGCATCAGCATACTACGAAAGGAAACTAATTTGTATACAGTCTGGACCAAAAGACTTGCTTGCATTAAGTGATTTAAGTTGCTTCACTACTCCGAGGATATTAACTACTACGTTACTCATGTTGGCAGCTGTTCTCGATTCGAATTCTGGAATATTTGCTTCGTCTTCTTTTGTGAAGGCATTTTGGAAGATTGTGTTTAGTAACTCTGCTTTGGCAGCACTGTCTTCGATAGTATCTCCATTGCTATCGCGCAAATAAGGCATTGATTGTTTCATGCCGCTACCATACTTCACATACGACCAGAATCTCTTTGGATTTTCTGCCAGGTTTCGTTGTGGAAACCGTTATAGGCGTCTCGCACTGAAGTCCACGCTAAATTTCGAGCTTCTGTAAAAGTTCGTCAATCTTGAGGATTTTGCGTCTGTTTAAATTTGGCATGTTTGTTTCGCTGTTTCTGCAACAGTGTTCTAACCCGTTTTGTGTACCAAGGAGGATCAGCTCCGTCCCTTGTTAATTTTTTGGTATTAATCTCTCAATTGCTGCCAATACTATTTCTTTGAATTTAAGCCACATCTGGTCTACACTTACATTATTAATTTGAAATGAGTGGAGATTGTCTCTCAGGAAGGCGTCAAGTGAATTTTTATCTGCTTTTTTGAATAGGTATATTTTTCGCTCATTTTTCGCTTCTTTTTCGAGGATTTGGGGATTACAATATTCAATGGTTTCAACGTCGTCCGCCAACAGACAGCATAGTGGCATACTACCGAGTGCCTTATGCTCGCTGTCAGAAGGCTCACAGTGTTGCAAACTTGTGAAGCAAATAGGCAACCATGCTGGAGAGGCACTCGTGCTTCCTACAGCCAACTGAGCCAGTTTGAAAGAGGGCAAATTGTGGCCTCCGAGTGGCGGGATGGATCTTTCGGAGAAATGGCACTCAAGTTGGACATGCTGCGTCAATTGTTTAACGATGCTCATATACGTTGTCAAACATTCTCACGCCCGTAGACGAGGTTCTGAACGTCCGCGCAGCACAGACGCCCGCCAGGATCGTCGTGCTGTAAGGGCAGCAGTGGCAGATCGTAGAGCTATCACAGCACAGATAAGAGGGCTTCTGAGCCCAGACGTGTCAACACGAGTTGTTGGGAACCGGTTACTAGCAGTGGAACTACGCGCACGCACACCTCTAGGCTGTCTTCCACCCACGCCACAGCACCCACGTGCACGACTCGACTGTTGCCGTCAGAGGAACACTTGGAAGGTGGAATGGGGCGCCGTGATCTTCAGCAACGAAAGCAGACTCTGCCTGCACGTAAGTTGGAGGTACGACGTAGCGCTGTCCCGTAGAGTGCATTCGTCCAAGACACACTGGCTACTACCCACGCCTTATGGTCTCAGGTGCTATAAGCTACAACTCTTGTTACCTTTGGTGTTTCTGGAGGGTACGCTAACCAGCACTCGCTACTTGCACAACATTGGTGGGCCCGTTATTTTGCCATTCTTGTACAGAAAGGTGAAGTGTTGGTCCAACAGGACAATGCTCGCTCACACACTGCCCGTAAAACTCAACTTGTTCTGCGATACGTGCAACGGCTTCCCTGGCCAGTACGATCTCCAGGCTGGTCTCCAATCGAGCATGTGTGAGATATGGTGGGACGAGATGTGAAACGTGCTAGTCCTCAACCAACGACTCATACAGAACTACGTGAACAGGTCGAGCAGGTGTGGTATAATGTATCCATTTGCACGATCGGCTGCATGCCAGAGTCAGCGTCTGTACTGCCACCCCTGGAGGCCACACCACGTACTAACTGGGTGTTTTAGCGTGGGTCGATGCTTGGTACCTCGGAACCGCTGGTGATATTGATCTGTAAATGTAATCATTTCATGTCCTCTACATGAACTGTTGCAACAATAAATCTTGACTGAATTTCAAACCTCGGTGCACTAATCTGTTTTTTCGGCAATGTACGAGGGTCGTCCACAAAGTAAGTTCCGTTTGTATTTCAATCCGCTGCAGCGCTATAATCGCAGTTCCGAGCATGCGCGGCAGTTACTCTGACTCAAGGAGAAGACATGTACGCCATTTTCAGACCGTTGCTGCCGACTTATGCTTTGTAGTGCTTCTTTATAATGTCAACCGTAATTGAAAATGCCACCGCGTGTGAAATCAGACCTGTGGTTCGTTTTCCACATGCAAAGAAAGTTAAAGCAAAGGAAATTCATCGGCAAATCTGCGAGGATTACGGACAAAATGCTACGAGTGATTCAGTGGTTAGAAGACGGGTCGAAGGATGTGATCAAGCGCACGATGAAGAACGAAGTGGACGCCCGTCTGTGTTTACTGATGAACTGGTTCACTCAATTGAAGAGAAGATTAAGCACAACTGTAAGTTTACACTTAGTGCCCTTGCTATGGAAGTTCCGCAAATCTCATGATCACTAATTCATGAAATTGTTACTGAAAAACATAAATTTTGAAAACTTTGCTCACATTGGGTACCCAAAATTCTTGCTGAACAACACAAAAAAGAACGGATGGGCAGTGCACTTCAGTTTTTGACACACTACAATGAAGAAGGCGATGGTTTTCTTTCTCGGATAGTTACGGGGAATGAAACTTGGCTATCGTACGACACCCCCGAAACAAAACGGCAATCAGTGGAATGGAGGCCCACTTCATCCCCACCAAAGGTTAAGGCTAAGCAAATCTAGACACATCCACCTTTTTGGACAGAAAAGGCATTTTGCTGATTGATTTCTTACCACGAGGCCAAAAAATCAATGCACATGTTTGCTGTGAGACCATTAAGAAATTGCGCCACGCAATACAGAAGAAGAGCCGATGATTACTGCTAAAAGATGTTATTTTTTCCACCATAATGCCCGACCTCACAAGGCGAATGTGACCAAACAACTCTTACGGGAATTTCACTGGGACGCCTTTGATCATCCCCCATACAGCCCAGACCTCGCTCCTAGCGATTTTCATCTCTTCTTACACCTAAAATCACTCCTTTGTGGTCAACACTTCAACAATGATGACGAACTGAAAGAACATGTTACCGCATGATTGAATACAGAGGCAGGAACCTTCTATGAAGAAGGCATACAAATACTTGTGCCACGCTATGACAAGTGTCTACAAAATTTCGGAAGCTGTGTAGAAAAGTAGTTTAACAGTTGTAGATTTTTGTACAATAAAAATCTTTTTTGTATCTGTACACGTCTATTTTATACAACCAAACGGAGCTTACTTTGTGGACATACCTTGTATTTGTACTCAGCAGACGACATGTGTGTAGTATTTTCTGTGGAAGGTCACCATAAGCAATCCACAAAACTAATATCGAGTGTAATTGGCCAGCTATTGTAGCTCAAACATAACGAGGTAGGCCTACCTCGAAAACAATCGTCTTCTCCAAGCCAACAAGCATGAATTCCATAAATACTGCTCATGGTTAACGCAAACCTCGGTTTCCTCACATGATATCGTGAGAGTCATGGAACAAAAAGTACGCAGGTGGACGCAGTACTTCTTTATTTCCAAAGCATTTCAGGTGGTATCGGATTAACAATTACTGTCAGAAGTCCGATAATAAGAAGTGCCAAAGCATAATTTGTGACTGGTTTGAGAGTTTCTCGGTAGGGAGAACATGGCTCATTATCTTTATGGGGAATCGCCGACAGTGGTACACGCAATTACAGGTTTTCCTCGGGGAAGTATGTGTATGTTGTACAGTAATGGAAACCAGACAGTGTTAATTTTAACTGTAGGTTCTTTGCACGTAAACATATGTAACTGAAAAACGCTGCACAAATACTGAGATCTTGTTAAGATTTTAGTTGTGCAAAGATTGGCAAATTGCTTTAAATGTTCGTGATTCTGAATCTATACATTTGACAAAACGAAGTAACGTCAAAACCTAAAACTACAATATCAAAGAGTTACGATGGTGGTCAGTCAACCAATGCAATACCTGCCGGTAATAATATTATTGGGACGTGCAATGGAATGGTCATATATGGTAAATCGTAGGCAAAGCAGTTGGCAGACTTCGGTCAACTGGCAGTGAATCGTCCCCTTTGTACAATTATACATAAGACTGTGCTTAACCTGACACACATTATTCTTAGCGCAACGCAATCTGACTTTCAAAAATCCCTACAAAAGAATGGCCCTGACTAACATTAACCTATACCTTTCACAAATCACTTACCTCACTAAAAATCTTCGTTACTCGAACTACTGCAAAACAGCGAGCGCCACTACTGCCAGCTAAATAAAAGATTCAAACTACGGAAGGCACTAACTACTGATAGGCATAGTTAGGAAATGAAAGATTTTAGTAGAGAACAAACAATGTATTTACCTTAATAGTGTTGAAAGATCATAATATACATAACAGATCATGACATCCAGTCTTACAAATTTCCAAACTCCGCCATCTCTCTCCCCACATCTACCACTGCTGGCGGCTCACCTCCAACTGCGCAACGCTACGCGCTGTTAACAGCCAACAGCCCAACACTACAATGGCGAGTATTACAACAATGCAAAGCAGCCACAGACTGCACACACCACAGCCAGTGATTTTCATACAGAGCGCTACGTGGCGTTACCAATAAAATAACCTAAACAGCCTACTTACATAGCCCCCACGCTCCCCACAAAAAATTTTTACAAATTGTTTTGGGCAGTGGCCAATAATGATTTGATAAAATTTTTCATAATTACAATAACAAAGAAATCAAAGGCACACACTTATTGATACAATGTTGGTCAAAAGCTAAAATTTTCTCACAGTCCATAAAGACAGTCCAGATAATTCATCACAGTAACATTGCAGTGTTTTTCTCAAAGTCTGAGCAGTAAAAGAAAATGCACACGGAAGTAGTGGATTTCCATGCAATCTTGAAGAAGTGGTGTTGTTCTTCCAACGGAATGACAGTGCTGACTCTTGACATGCAGACAGGTATTGGTCCACAACAGAGCAAACCCATAGCAGAGTCAGTCGAAATTTTGAAGAGTATTGGTAGGTAGGTCATCACAGAGCAGACCCACTGTAGTCCTGGTAGAGATTACGGTATTGGTGGGCCACCAGGGGCGCAGACCCACTGCAGTCCTTGTAGAAATAATGGTACTGGTGAGTCAGCAAAGACGCAGACCCACTGTAGTCCTTGTAGAAATAATGGTATTGGTGGGTCATCAAAGGTGCAGACCCACTGTAGTCCTTGTAGAGATGGCCAGCAGCCATCCGGTGCAAATGTGCAGGTGCACAATCACCATCGAAGAGTCTTGCGGACAATATAGCAAGACCATAAACCACCACTTGTGCACTACAAAGTTTTTGGAATTGTCCTTAGAACCAGCAGTGCTGTTATCCAGACCCTTGCTGAATTATTAACACATGTGCAAACACTAACAGTCCCTACGTCTCACATATTGTCCATATAGTATGAGCAACAGAAACGTGTGCAGTGAAATGGAACTTACAAGTTACTTAATTTGATGAACTGCTGTCAATTACAATTTTATAACATAAGAATACAATAACAAAGGTACAAAATACACCATTAAAACATAATAATACAGATAACATTTGTAGTAATACAGGCTTTACAAAATAATAGAAATAAACATATACATCAGTGTTACAGGAATTATGAGATAAGTAAATAATAAAAGATCAGAATAACTTTTGAAACATCAACTTTACACATAAGCATTAAAACAGACCAGAATAAATAATGTCTAAACATCTTTACAAAGAAAATAACATAGTATTTGAAAAATTCTACAGAATAAATCTTATCAGCTAAACACATAAAGACAGGAAAAAGACAAATACACAAGGATACATAAACACATAGCGGAATAATACGAAAGGAAAGACAGGGTTCGTTTTCAGGGTAACATTTGGTACTGCAGTCCAACCCAAAACTTCATTCCATAGATCTTTCGTCATACACTCCTGGAAATTGAAATTCATTGTCCCAGGAAGGGGAAACTTTATTGACACATTCCTGGGGTCAGATACATCACATGATCACACTGACAGAACCACAGGCACATAGACACAGGCAACAGAGCATGCACAATGTCGGCACTAGTACAGTGTATATCCACCTTTCGCAGCAATGCAGGCTGCTATTCTTCCATGGAGACGATCGTAGAGATGCAGGATGTAGTCCTGTGGAACGGCTTGCCATGCCATTTCCACCTGGCGCCTCAGTTGGACCAGCGTTCGTGCTGGATGTGCAGACCGCGTGAGACGACGCTACATCCAGTCTCAAACATGCTCAATGGGGGACAGATCCGGAGATCTAGCTGGCCAGGGTAGTTGACTTACACCTTCTAGAGCACGTTGGGTGGCACGGGATACATGCGGACGTGCATTGTCCTGTTGGAACAGCAAGTTCCCTTGCCGGTCTAGGAATGGTAGAACGATGGGTTCGATGACGGTTTGGATGTACCGTGCACTATTCAGTGTCCCCTCGACGATCACCAGTGGTGTATGGCCAGTGTAGGAGATCGCTCCCCACACCATGATGCCGGGTGTTGGCCCTGTGTGCCTCGGTCGTATGCAGTCCTGATTGTGGCGCTCACCTGCACGGCGCCAAACACGCATACGACCATCATTGGCACCAAGGCAGAAGCGACTCTCATCGCTGAAGACGACACGTCTCCATTCGTCCCTCCATTCACGCCTGTCGCGACACCACTGGAGGCGGGCTGCACGATGTTGGGGCGTGAGCGGAAGACGGCCTAACGGTGTGCGGGACCGTAGCCCAGCTTCATGGAGACGGTTGCGAATGGTCCTCGCCGATACCCCAGGAGCAACAGTGTCCCTAATTTGCTGGGAAGTGGCGGTGCGGTCCCCTACGGCACTGCGTAGGATCCTACGGTCTTGGCGTGCATCCGTGCGTCGCTGCGGTCCGGTCCCGGGTCGACGGGCACGTGCACCTTCCGCTGACCACTGGCGACAACATCGATGTACTGTGGAGACCTCACGCCCCACGTGTTGAGCAATTCGGCTGTACGTCCACCGGGCCTCCCGCATGCCCACTATACGCCCTCGCTCAAAGTCCGTCAACTGCACATACGGTTCACGTCCACGCTGTCGCAGCATGCTACCAGTGTTAAAGACTGCGATGGAGCTCCGTATGCCACGGCAAACTGGCTGACACTGACGGCGGCGGTGCACGAATGCTGCGCAGCTAGCGCCATTCGACGGCCAACACCGCGGTTCCTGGTGTGTCCACTGTGCCGTGCGTGTGATCATTGCTTGTACAGCCCTCTCGCAGTGTCCGGAGCAAGTATGGTGGGTCTGACACAGCGGTGTCAATGTGTTCTTTTTTCCATTTCCAGGAGTGTATTTCAACATTTGTTTCCACAAAAAAAAAAAATCCTATTCAAACATGCTTTCTGTATTTATATGTTCACATTTTCTTACCTCATTATTTATTTTCCATTATCTTACCTCATCATTTATTTCCAAGAAAATCCTACCTAAACCTGTTGTCACTAAACCCTACTTTTTTGTTCATATCCTCTTTCAAAAATAGTTTTTCTCCACTATACACTACTTTTTTGGCCAAACCACTTTCTTATAGCTTCTCAATGCATTTCTTCCAATTCATCATAACTCATTCTCTTATATAGTCTACCCCCTCTTAAGCTAACTTAAATCTACTGAGTTCAGATGCTAAACTAAGGGACGAGGCAATGCAGCAGCACAAAACAATTAACACAAACAGCAATGAAAAAAATGGAAATTGTCAAAGCAAGCTACAGTATATCTAAACTACCAAGCAGTGCAACATTACAACTAATATGAGCCAATGTGCAGCTATAAAGACTCCTTTTATTACTAGGCTAATTACTGTTTAGCTTTACAGGGCCTTTATACTGAAATGTTTCCCCACACCACCTAGTATTGTCTTTCTATGTGTGTGAGAAACTGTACGTTCACTGTTGTGGGTAAATACATACAGCGTACACAGGGCGGTGTGTGAAACTGATGGCGATTACACGCTTCCGCTGTTGTAGAAATCTGCTCCAGATGCTGCAGATACCGTGTTGAGCTGAAGGTGGTCACCAAAGTACGGAGAAATATTCTTCGGGGCTCTGTTGTATAGCAATCAGATTGCTTTCAGTTCTGAGAAATGTCCAGGTACTATTGTGGATTTGAATGATCCATGAAGTGACTTCTTTTCCGAAGAAAACATCGAACTATTTCACTAGAACTGAACGCTCCCGTCGGAACTGTTCTCAGCTGGTGTTTATTAGTAAATCACAATAGCAGTATATCGCTGGGTGTATAATAAGACGTACCTTCTTGAAATGAACAATATTTTATTGTTCTATTAACTGATTTCCTTCCATATGCACTTATATTTTACAATTTGAATCAAAACTCGCAATGGCGTCGATTTTTTACATCACAAGAATGGCTCTCCCTTCTAAAAATTACTCTTAACAAGAACAAAAAACTCTATATCCTAAGAATAATTATGTGAGCGCTGACCGCCACAGAGTAATAAACAATATCTTTGTCTCTCTCTCTCGCACTGTCACAGCAAGTTACGCTGCATGATACATCATATATGCCCCTCTTGTGGACGAACGTTTTTGGGAAAAAACAAACACGAGCGTTCACACAACACTATATCGGTGATTGTTTATGACGCTGTATTAAAGTCCACTAGAGTATTAATGTCCACTGTATTTCTTATGATATTTTGGTATTAGTGAATGACTATCTAAACGTAAATTATACATTTGGGTGCATATACTGCTGACAAAGCCTGTGCTGAATTCCTGATGCAGCTTATATGCATAGCTTACATGCTTGCTTTTATTCATTTGTCGAGGATGGCATGAGATGTGATCAAAAACCTTTTTCATCATCACTCAAAGCTTCTGTCATTCGCCTTGGGATGTCTCAAACGGATAATGTAGCCATTCTGCCAAGCCCCACAAAGGAAAACCAAGGAAAACCTCGGGGTAGATTTACCATCCTCGTATTTCTCATTTGCAAAGAAAATTAATTGAATTACAATGGAAAATAAAAAAAATATTTACAATATGGATTTTTTTTAATGAATTTAAACACTGTTCACAAAAGATACACAACACTGTTAATCTTCTGTGTCTTGAGGTGAACCGTCGACGCGTTGGTTTTACGTCCATCTACGATTCCCTTCTATCAGTCATCTCCGGGTAACTGATTGAATTCTATTCCCATTTCACCATCTCCTCGTGGGTATTATGGTTTTCCGCATATGGTTAACATGAAAATAAGAGTCAGTGTAAGTTCCGCGGAAAAGGTGTTTGATCTATGCTGAGCTGAAATAGAATCTAATCTAAAGTTCTTTCTAATTCTCTGTCCTGAATTCGAAATATACAGAAGTCGTAAGGTGTTCTTCATTTCTATCAACAACCTTAGAATGCACTAAACACAAATCCAACTGGTGCTGCCGTGTCAACTTATGTTCGTCATCTTTCAGATGGACTTTAACACTTGTTGATGTGCTTATAACTGAAAGGCATTGGCTCAGTTGGTAACTTCGTGAGCAACAATTGATATAATATAATTTACATACACAGGTATGTTACAACAATAGTACAATTCTAAAGACAATGTTCATCACAAAAGATTGAAACAAAGTAATAGGCGTCCTTTTAAAACTGAGAACAGTTTACCCCTTCCGAACAGCATGACTTCAGCTCAGCGAGTAAAAAAGCAAATACAAACATACATTGAGATTGTTAAATTGACATAAGAAAAAATATCTTGCCATAGACTAGATTCATTTGAGTCACTAACCCATGGTCATTATGCATTGTGAAACCTGATTGAAGTTACTATCAACTAAATAAAAAAATTTTTTAAAGAAATCATTCATACTATAGCTAAATTCTCTGCATACTGAAAAGAAAACTTATCTTTACAGTGGAAAACAAATACATAATGTCTGCATATCTCTCGTACATTATGCCTGAAAATAAAAACTAACTACTAAATTGCAAAAAGAAAGAAACTATCCTAAGTATGATTCATAGGTTTAATGAAAATTCTCTAACCAATATTATTTGATAAGAATAGTATTTTCAATCTTCAGAATCTTCAGTATCATGAAATTGCTTTAACAAGTGATGAGGATACATTCCTTTCACCTTTCCATTCTTCACATCCTTCAAAACATAAGTTCCTGGATGGGGTATTTTGGTAATCACAAATGGTCCTTGATACAATAATTGCCATTTTGTGTTCTTCCTCTGTATAAGTGAAGCCTTAGGACGAGTTTTTACTAAAACTTGGTCCTTCACTTTATCTGTTTTTATTTTTCCAAGTCGATTGTCAAAATATATTTTCCTTTTTCTTGCCTTGTCCATTATATTAAGTAAGGATTGTCGTACTTTATTTTGAAGGTCTATTTTGTTAATAGATACTTTAGGAATTGGTCGAATCCAGTCATTCTGTTCCTGTTTTCCAAACATCAGTTCGTATGGCGTGTATTCTGTCGTAGTATGTGGCATATTGTTTACAATTTCCTGAAAATCGTGAATATAATCGATCCATTTGGGTTGCTGGTTGTGGCAATATGTTCTCATGAACCGGTTTAATTCACGAAAAATTCGTTCCACGGGATTCGCCGAAGGGTGGTACACTGATGTTAGAATTCGTTTTATACCACAACTGGCTAATGTTTGCCTCCAACGAAATCCAGTGAACATTGACCCATTGTCAGAAAGAATAGCCTCTGGTTTGCCTACCTTGACTATATAATCCTCGACCAGCTTCTTGGCTATGGATGCAGCAGTAGCTGATTTTAATGGATAAATTTTGACATACTTAGTGAATATATCAAGAAAAGCTACAATATATTTGCATCCTCCCTTTGATGATGGTAGAGGACCACAGACGTCGACCGAAATGATTGACAGCGGTTTAGTGGGTATAATAGGATGTAGGAAATCTTTCACACAAAAATTTCCTGGTTTGGCTAGCTGACAAATTTTACATTTCCTTAACTGTCTGTGCACTTTCCTGCGAATGTATGGGAAGTAGCAATATGCTTGAATCTTCCGAGCACACTTTAATACTCCAAAATGTCCCAAATGATGTGCATGTGCCAAATTAAGTCATTCTCATTCTTCTCGGGAATACACACCTTCCAATTATCTGAATCAAGATGCCCTTTGAAAAATAAGACGTCGTCCTCAACTTTGTACAGTCTCTTCAGATCATCGTTTCCAGGCTTTGCTAAAGTTTCCTTTATTGAATGCCAACGTGGATCTTCATTCTGTAGTTTTTCCATGTTCTTACACATGTCAAGAAAATGTTTCCTATATATTCTATCAGTCATTATAAGAACATTAAATTCGGACGGATTGTCCGTGATGTTGATAGTTGACAAATCTCCATCTGGCATTATAGACAGTGCATCAGCGATGAAATTATCCTGTCCGCTTAGGTATTTAATTTCAAATTGAAACTCTTGGAGTGAGAGCGTCCATCTTGCTAATCTTGGATGTAATAATTTACACGTTTGCAAAAAACTTAACGCTTTGTGGTCACAGTATACTGTTGTCTTCGCTCCATATAAGTAATAGTAAAATTTCTTAAATGACCAGACTATGGTCAATGCTTCCCCTTTGGTAGTCGTATATGTTCTTTCACAAGCAGTTAAGAGTCGGCTAGCAAAGGCTATTGGACAGAAAGTTGATTTTCTGTCTATCATCTTTACTTGGAAGAGGCATGAACCTATTCCAATTTCCGAAGCATCTGCCATTAAACCGAATTCTTGGCTCATATCTGGATGATATAATATTTGTGAATTGACTAAGGCATGTTTTATTGCTTCAAATGGATTCTGACATTTTTGCGCAACAAGCTGTACAACGATTCTGCATTAATAGAGTGGTCGTGAATGAAACGCCTGAAAAAAGAGACAACTCCGAGGAAGCCCTTTAACTGTCTTTTTGTTATTGGAACTGCAAAGTTTTTGATTGCCTTTAGTTTCTCGGAGTCCGGTAAGATGCCTTTTCCATTTATAAGATGACCCAAAAATTTGATTTTATCTCGAGCAAAATGGGACTTTTGCAGATTTGCGGTTATCCCTGCTTCCTTGAAACGTTCTAACACTCTTCTCAATAAATCAACGTGCTCCTCCCATGTGGCCGTAGCTATGAGCATGTCGTCCACAAACAAAGTTAAATTGCTACGAAGTGCAGGTCCCAATGCATAATCTAGAGCATTTGTAAAAACTTCTGAGCTTACGTTTAGCCCGAAAGGTAAAACCTTAAATTGATAGCTTCTACCTGCATGTACAAATGCGGTGTACTTTTTTGATGGTTCGTCTAGAGCCACCTGCCAAAATGAACTTCTCAAATCAATATTTGTTAAGTATTTCATCCCCTCGAACTTTTGAATTAGCTCATCGATATTTTCCGGATGAGTTCGCACGGGCACGATAATCTTATTTATCTGCCGTGCGTCTAGTACGAGACGAACTTTTCCTCCCTTTTTCGAGACAACATGAAGCGGACTACAGTATGGACTCGCCGAAGGTTCGATCAGATCCCATTAAAGCATCTGGTGGATTTCCGCATCAACTGCCTTTCGTTGGTGCCACGGTACTGGATAAAAAATACGGCAGAAAACTTGGTGTGGTATCACATCTAAATGGCATGTGTATCCCTTGATTACACCAGTCTTTCTTGAAAGACTTCATGATATTCCTGTAGAAGATCATATAATTGCTTTCTTTGGTGTTGTTGCAAATATTCAGGTTCTTGTACCTTTTCATATACCATATCAAGTAATTAATTTGGTAATACCGTACAGGTTTGCTGTGTATCCACTTTGTTTGCAGCTTTCGTCCCTGACAATACTTTCCATGGGTACTATATTCCCTGAGAAGATTCACTTGATGTTCCTGATCCGTTATTGTAAAACTGGCACGGCCTAGAGAAACATCGATATGCTAATTTCTCTCTCTAAATTCACCTATACCCAGGATACAGTCCTCAACCAATTTTTCTATTACAAGGAACGTGCAATTTATAGCTACATTTCCTATATCTAACTGGAGTTGAGTCTGCACTTTAACCTGAGAAGACTTATGACCAGTAGGACCTACAATTCTACAACATTGAACAGGAAAAATCGGTGGATTTGCTTTCTGAAGTATTCTTTGAAATAACTTCTCAGAAACGACATTTACTGCTGCTCCTGTATCTAAAGTAACTTGCACAGTAATGCCTTAAATTGCCACCTGAATTTTCGCAACAGGTTCAGTGATATGTTCCTCTTGACAAGGCATCATATTCTGCTGAAATTCTTCTATTAATAATTTGCCATAATTGTACCGAAAGAAATTGACGCTTGAATTTTCGCCCCTGAAAACTTCCTCGACTGCACCGTCGGGGCTTCTGACAGTCGAGTTTAGTTTTACGATTGTCCATTATTAGTAGATGTCTGTTCCGTTACATCGGTTATTATTGGTGGTTGATTTCTCCATTCATTTGCATTATCATTTGGTACCCAACCTGAAGTTTGTGGTTGGTTGTGATATTCTTGGATTGGTTGCTCATATCGGCGTTTTTGCTGATAATTCCCTTCTTGATAGTATCCTTTCCTCTTCTTATTGTTCTTCCTCCATTTCCGTTTATATGTTTGTTCACATTGTTGGTCATGATTACACTGGTCGGGATTTTCGTTACCAAATTTCACGTTTTTCTGGAAATAATTCACCTGTGGGTTTGGTGAATTGTGTGCAAAAGGTTTGTTTCCATACTGTTTGTTGTTACTATTGTATTTGTTAGGTTGGTAACTTGGCTGGTTATAGCGCGCACGTGATTCTTCGAACAGAATGTCTATTGAATCCAATGTGGCTAGAAAATCTTCCACATGTTGTTCAGGCACATGTAGAAGTTTTTCCTTAACTTCAAGTGGAAGTTTGCCCTCTAATATTCGAATGATATCCTGCGTCGGGATTGGTTCATTCCAGTATTTACTTTTATTTATATACTTCTCGAAATACTTTCTTAAAGATCCATTTTTGAAAGAAAAAGGTTGTGGGTGAAAAACTTCCTTACGTAGTCTTTCTTGTACTCCCTTATTCCAGTATTTGTGCAAGAAAGCGCGTTCAAATTGGTCATAATCTTGACACCAATCGGATGCTTCTGACGCCCACATCGATCCATCTCCATGTATGAATCCTGCAACGTACATAATTTTTTGTTGCTCAGTCCACATTCGCGGCAATATCCCTTTAAATTGCTTGATAAATACCACGGGATTGATCGACTTCCTTTCGGGAATAAATATCTGGAATTGACGATATTTAAGCATTTTTTCTTCATTCACAGTCACAGGTGTATTCTGGTGGCTACTTCGCGGCGAATGATAATCTCGATAATCTGTTTCTGGTTGATTACGTAAATATGCACCAATACATGGATATTGTTGCATGGATTCGATTTCACTGGTTTCATCAGGAATATTGTCTGCTTTTGATAAACTGCAAGTAGTATGTGCCCCTCCAGTATTAACTAGAGCCTGCTGGCATGCTTTTAATGTATTTTCTATCTTTACTTTCCAAGCAGGAAATTCATCTCCTATATTCTCCTTAATCTCTTTAACTTCTGCTTTAAGTTGTTCTTGTGTAGCTTCGTTGTTAACTTGCACGTTAGAAACGGTTTCTTTCAAGGTTTTGTCAACATAATTTCGCACTGTCTCGGTTTGCTCTTTCGCCCAATCTTCAATGTCCTTAGAGAATGCCATCTTATGTTCATTTAAAAGTGTCTATCCTCCGAGTAAGCTCAATGACAGCTTGCTCGTTATCGTGCTTAATTGTATTCACGTATTGCGCAATGGTGTTCTGTACATGAATAACTTCCTGCACTTGATGATTTAGTGTATCTTGACGACATAAGATGTCTTTGTATTTGTTTGTTAATTCCTGATACTGTTGTTCTTGTGTAACTATGAGTTGTGCCTGACTGGTAATCAAGTGACTCTGCTATATTTCCAAACTCTGGAATTTTTCAGTAATCTTATCATTTATTTCTTCTAGTTTTTTAGATTGCTCCTGAGCCAAATTAAATTGCGCAATCTCCAATACTTGGAATCTACGATTCATGTCATTTGCAAAAGTGGATTGCGTAGTTTCCAATGCCTGGAATCTACGATTCATGTCGTTTGCAAACGTGGATTGTGCCGTTGCAAGATTAGATTGCGAGGTTTCCAATGCCTTAATCCCTTGTGTTACGACAGTCAAACTTGACATCAGCTGGGATAACAAATCGGTATTCTCAGCAATTGGCGATTGCACTGGGCTTAATGAGGATTGTACCGACACAATTTTCGGTACAGTCATTTCGTTTTCGCACGCGTCTGTGTCAGAGATTAAATTCATGTTGTTTGTTGGTTGCTGCATATTTCTCTGGACTTCTTTCGACATATGAATGAAGGAACTAGCAACCGTTTGTGTCGACGGCGTGAGCGCATTAATTATTGCTGGTTGCTCAGCCGTAATCGACATATCGCTAACTACGGCGGTATTAAATTCTGTGGCACTTGTTGACGATGCATTCACACTATTTAATTCATTTTGTGGCACTGTGATGCGTGCTTGCTTACTGGCTTTGAACATAGATCTATTTATCACCATGTAAATGAGCAATTGACAGTTTCTCCTCTAAATAAGTCCTACAAAAGTGACTATTAAACTTTTACACACGCAAAAAACGTTAATGTCCTAATGCTGTTAATATACACTTTACAATGTGACACAAAAACAGTACATACATAACACATAAAATATTGTCTTACTATATCTACTGAAATACTGGAATTCTAGTAAAACTAATATAGCAACACTATTTATACTTAGAAAATTAATAGATGAAAGGTCACTAAATGCATAAATGCTCCAGAAAGCTAGTAACTCAAATGTTCTGGCCTTTTTGAAGTTTCTGCTCGGCTGCTGGGACGGCGTACTCTTCACAAGATACTCCCGCACGTTCAGTTAGCATGAAACATACAAAGGACATAATGTAGTTACTCTATAAAACTAGACATATATACACACAATGAAAGATTAATTACTAAATTACTAACATGGTTATATTTCATGTTCACTATAAGTGTTGTATCAGGATCGTGTCCTGTCTAACGGTAGACATATATAAAGACTCCTTTTATTACTAGGCTATTTACTGTTTAGCTCTATGGGGCCTTTATACTGAAATGTTCCCCACACCACCTAGTATTGTCTTTCTATGTGTGTGAGTAACTGTATGTTCACTGTTGTGGGTAAATACATACAGCGTACACAGGGCGGTGTGTGAAACTGATGGCGATTACACGCTTCCGCTGTTGTAGAAATCTGCTCCAGATGCTGCAGATACCGTGTTGAGCTGAAAGTGGTAACCAAAGTACGGAGAAATATTCTTCGGGGCTCTGTTGCATAGCAATCAGATTGCTTTCAGTTCTGAAAAATTTCCAGTTACTATTGTGGATTTGAATGATCCATGAAGTGACTTCTTTTCCGAAGAAAACATCGAACTATTTCACTAGAACTGAATGCTCCCGTCGGAACTGTTCTCAGCTGGTGTTTATTAGTAAATCACAATAGCAGTATATCGCTGGGTGTATAATAAGACGTACCTTCTTGAAATGAACAATATTTTATTGTTCTATTAACTGATTTCCTTCCATATGCACTTATATTTTACAATTTGAATCAAAACTCGCAATGGCGTCGATTTTTTACATCACAAGAATGGCTCTCCCTCCTAAAAATTACTCTTAACAAGAACAAGAAACTCTATATCCTAAGAATAATTATGTGAGCGCTGACCGCCACAGAGTAATAAACAATATCTTTGTCTCTCTCTCGCACTGTCACAGCAAGTTACGCTGCATGATACATCATACGAGCTACAGTAAATCTAAACTACCAAGCAGTGCAACATTACAACTAATATGAGCCAATGTGCAGCAACAAGAAAAATAAATCAGTAATAAAACTAGCTTAACAGAGTAATACAAAGTGAAAGTTAGTAGCACTATGCCTGGCAAACGGCAGCAGCAAATGTAATAACTTACATCTAAGCATGACAAAGCTCAAGCAGAAAAAATATTACACTAAAGATAACAATGCAGATAAGGGAAAAGTATATTCACATCTTAATGTCTATGTAATTAAAGTGGTGCACCACAGCTTATTCTACAAAATAAATTACCAAGTACTTGAAAAGAAAATTATGAATGCAGTTCCTGTGAAAGTAAATGTCGTTTTGTGCTCCCTCATTTTTTTGAAAAAATTATTATTTACTCGATCTGTAGACAGAAAATATTGATATTAGTACATCTATAAATTTTATTTCAACCAATGCTGCAGCACAGCTAGAAACTAGGTATTAAACAAAATGAGTAAATAAATACATAAAGGAAGCCATATGGCATTTCTCTCAATTAGCAAGACAATAGCCGTGAATTATTTCTCATCGTTTCATTAGGCATTTTAATAAATATCATAAATTAAGAGCTCCACAGTATAATCATATGTTTTCAAGTTCGACCGTGTCGTTTTTTAAGATGCTTTCTACAAAGGAATGTCAATAGCAAGGATAATGGCCTCTTTCTTTTTTTTTTCACCTGTGCCTCTGAAAGGCACTCACTAATGACTTCTTTCCAGGCGACTGTTGCCCATCTGGGTGCCCATGACGCATTACGTGCAGGTGGTCACTTAACTTTCTTACGGAAATATTTACGACAGAAGTTTCCGCAACAGTGACAGTCTAATATAAAAATATTTCACAGGTCAAGAATTTGCATTACAAGTGTGTAGAAACAAAATCCTATTGATATAACAGAGTCCAAAAAATTTTCGTCGGCATTGTAATACATTCACGCATTTACATACATTTCATAACTCTTAAAGTACGTTTCTTGGTTTCCAACAACCTGTTTCACAAACCAGAGCCCCTAACCACTACTCATTATTCCTTACCTTATTCGTCGACACTTCTTCAATATTTCATCATAACAGATATGTAGCATACTCAAATAACTCATATAGCATCAGCTTATTGATCATAAACATACTGCAACAGCATAATACACATAGTCATCGTAATAATAACATCATAACACCTCAGTCAACTCTCAAAATCGTCGTAGCTTCCTCCAATAATTTCAAAACCTAAAAAAAATTCTCTGCTCATGTCAAAAGTGTCATCTGCCTCGAACGTACTTTAGAAATCGTGATCCCATACCAAATATATCATTCAAAGCTCTCATAATATCACAATGGGTCCGAAAAAATATGAACAGTTCACAAAGTACAGACAAAATACAATTTCGTAAGTGTGTAGTTACCCAACTGTGTAATTGCGTAAACATGTGTCACTGATGTAGTAAAAAGAGTTTATCTCTCAGTTAAATGATTAGATAGCTGTGTAATTTGTGTGTTACAGAAATATGGTACCGATGTGTAAAGTTGTATAAGCAAATACCATATTAGTTAGGGCTCCTTGTGCTTGCCAAACACATGGTACACAAAGTAAGCGTGTACCCCCCTGAGGATATAATTATACCCTCAGGTATTACAGATTACAGCAATGGAATGAAATGTATCACGGAGAACCTTTGTATCATTGTACTTCAAATATATTTAAAAATAAATGATTTAAGTACAAAATTAATCACTCAAATACGTGTACTGTAGCACTAAACTGTGCGTCTTGTTGTAAGGTAATCTCTGTGGAAGTGTCGTAGTCATCGTCCTCCGAAAGCTAAGTTCTGCAGAAGTCAATGTACTTACCTCATGATAAAGAAAAGTGAAATGTTTTGCGTATAGATATCTTAGTTATTATGCTTATTGCCGTGATGAAGAAAGTACTGTGCTGTAACGTATTGTTGTACTACGGAAAAGGCTGTCTCATTGTAGCTATACCGCAAAAGTTACTACTAAAACATGTTTTATTTCCAGAATAATTCTGAAAAACTGTGCAGATATAAAACAGATACACCGCAAAAGCAACATTGTAAATTGTCACTCATTAGTATCATCGTGACAAAATCGTGTAGCTGTCACATAAACTAACCACTGTGTCATCTGGTATTTCACAGAAAGTACTTTAAATCCTGAATGTATTTTCAAGTAAACCAAAATGTTGCATTAAAATCTCATTAGCAGTACTGGTAATTGTTCTAAGTATGTGAGCCTTATAGTTGTTACGTAATCATGCAACTAACAAGCAAGAATGTACAAATAACAACATTGTGTCGTCTGTTCACTATAACAATGCATTCATAATTTCTGTTGAAATAAGTTCTCTTGGTTCTTGACTGGATATTTAACTTCAAACATTGTTGCGTTTTAACAGATTCTAAGTCTGACAAAGCCTACTAGCAATGTAAAGTGAAAAGTTGTATGGCACAGACAAAGTTAAAAACCAGATTATCTTTCAATAAACGGTTTTACATGTGAAATGTGGTGTAAACCTTCACTCTTCCTAGTACTCAGAGTTTCAACTTCAACGCAATTATCATGTGGTATACGTCGGATTCTGTAAGGTCCATTGTAAACTAGAAAGAATTTGTGACTCAAGTGTTTCTTCTTATGTGACAATGAATGAGCTTTAATGAGAACTTTCAGACCAATAGATAATTTCTTTGCATTTGCTTTACCGTGTAGTTTTCTCCTTTTGTCTGCTGCAGATTTTATATTTATAATAGCCAAATCAATTATGTCTTTGTGTCGAAGTTTACGCGTATTCGGGAAAGGTACAAGCTCTCTGATTCTGTTCGGTGGTTCTTAATTCTTCAGTACAAGAGTAGGTGGTAAAGCAGTGGAGTCGTGAGGCATTTCATTCAGCACGTTTTGAAATAAGTGTAAATATCTGTCCCAATGCTGATGCTTTCTGTGACAATTAAGTCTGCAAAGCTTATTGATTTCTTTCATAATCCGTTCAGACGGGTTACAATGTGGTGAGCACAATGAAATAAAAACAGGTTTGATTTTATGATTCCGAAGCATGCGTGACCAAACAGCAGATCTGAATTGCGGTCCATTTTCTGAAATGACTTTACTAAGTGTCCAACTTCACGTAAGAAATTTTTAACAAAGGCGTTGGATACAGACCGTCCAGTGGCTTTACGTAACGGAGTGAAAGAAACAAATTTTGAAGTAAGTTCAACAGCGACTAGAACATACGAAAATCCATTAGATGTTCTGACAAGCGGTCCCAAGAGATCAACAGCAGCAAATTCTTTTAATTTAGAAGGAATAATAGGAAACAACGGAGCACGATGTGAGACACTAGATGGTTTCGCCTTTTTATAAAGTTTACAAATAGACAAGACTCTATGAATTCTCTTTTCCATATTGTTAAAATAACAAGTTGTTCGAAGAATATGATAACGTTTTCGTGGACCAAAATGTGCGTAGCTGAAATGAATGTACCAAATGAGCTTATTAACAAAATCGTCAGGAATGCAAAGTACCCATAGCTTGTCATCAACAGTGCAGCGTTTGCACAGTATGTTGTTTCTAACCAGATAATAATGCCGAATCTGTGTGTGTGTCTTTTCATGCCATTTGCTCTTGATGTCTTTCCAAATCGGATCTTTATCTTGTTCATGAGCAATGTCCTTTAAAGATGTGGTGATGAAGTTTTCAAAGGCGACTTTCTGAATGTAAAGAATACTGAAATTTTTCTCGAGGTTGCCTTCTGTGTTACTTTTCTCAAGCCTAGCCGGTGCGCGTGACAGTGCGTCCGCAACAATGTACTCCTTGCCGGGAATGTAGACTATTGTGAAGTGGAATTCTTGCAGAAACAATGCCCGACGTTTTAACCTGTCATGATTTAATTTTGAAGACATAAGAAATTGTAATGCACGATGATCACTGTATACTTTTACGTGCTTACCAGAAAGAAAGAAACGGAATTTGTTAAATGCCCAAACTATAGCTAAAGCTTCTAATTCAGTAACGGAATAATTTTTTTCAGATTTTGTTAGCACTCGGCTAGCAAAAGCAATGGTTTTCTGAATAGTAGTGTCATTTTCTATGGTTTCTTGAAATAAATGGGCACCAAGACCGACTTTAGAAGAATTCGTGCTAAGGCAGAAATCTTGTGACAGATTTGGATGAGCTAGTATTGGCGCGTTAAGTAGCGATTCTTTCAAAGAATTGAATTCCAACTGTGCTTGTTCGTCCCAGTTACAAATAGTATTTTTCCCAGTGAGAGAACAAAGTTTTGGTGTAACAAGAATTTGCATATTCAGAAAACGATGGTAAAAATTTACGAGACCTAGAAAACTGCGGACTTGTTTTTTTGTGGATGGAACTGGAATGGCTCTGATTGCTTCTAACTTTTCAGGATCCGGCTGAATGCCTTCAGAAGAAGTAATATGTCCGAAAAACCTCACCTTTGACCTACCGAATTCAGACTTTTCCAAGTTAACTGTAATTCCAGATTCTGCAAAAATACGTAACAGACTGTTGAGGATGCGATTATGTTGTTCCCATGAAGCTTCTGCTATTAGAATATCGTCAACGTATAAGGTGATGTGACGTTTTAAGAACTCAGATAGTATGGAATTTAGCCCACGAATGAATGCTGCTGAAGAAATGTTCAAACCAAAAGGAAGTTTCCGAAACTGATAACAAACGCCGAAACAAAGGAAAGCTGTGTATTTTCTACATTCTGGATGAAGTTCGATCTGATAAAAGCTGGATCTGAGATCAATGGAAGACAACACTTTTACACCATTAAAATTTTGAAGAAGTTCTTCCAACGTTTGCGGCCTGTCTGTTTCAGGAATAATGATAGTATTGATTTGTCTCGAATCTAAGACAAGCCTGATCGATCCATTTTTCTTCTCAACAACATGTAATGGATTGTTGTATGAGCTTACTGCAGGCTCAATAATGCCCTCATCAAGCATAGATTGTATTTCTGTTCTAACACGGTCCCTATAATGTGCTGGAATTACGTATGGTCTAACACAAAATTTAGTATGCTCACGAACACGAAATTGGTATTTAAATCCCTTGATTGTTCCTGTTTTGTGAGTAAAAACGGTGTAATGTGCTTGTAAAATCTCAAAAAGGTCCTGCCTATCAGTGCCATTACAATCCTCAATTGTTTGAATTTTATTCTGAATTAACTCATTAATTTCAAATATGCCGTCGATATCATCCCTGTCAGTACTTGCAGAGTGATTGTTAGTGTCTAGTTCCGTAGAAAATTCCGAACTGTTGTCTAACAGAAGGTAAAGCCGATTAATTTCCTCGTCATGGTTTGAGAGCCAATCTTCAAATTTCAAAGCTATTGACTTACCTTCCTTCTCTAAACTTATTTCAGCATCGTGAAAGTTTAAGATTGCTTTGTATTCATTCAAAAAGTCTAGTCCCAATATAATTTCCGTAGACAATAATGGAACAATAATAAAGTTCATAGAGAAGCTGTGGCTTTGGCAAAAGAGTTTTAAATTGGTTTGTTGGCGTACATCTACACTTTTTCCAAAGATTGCACCTTGTAATTTAATCTTACGTAACGGAAGTGTGGGGCAATCATTCGATTGGTTGCATTTGCTAAAAGCTGTTTCACTAATTACTGAAATGGGACTGCCAGAGTCAAGTACTGCCGTAAATTTTACGTCATTTACAGTAATGTGAATCATAGGATATGCAATGTTGTTATGTTTTACGTCGTGTTCCTGGAGTAAGATGTCCCTAATGTCTTCCATTTTTACGTAATTACTAGCTACGGCAGCTGCGTCGTCAGTTTCATAAATACGTTATGTGGCTGCCAGCGGTATGAGACATTGCCTATTGTCTTTGTTGGCGCGCGTCGTTATTGGGATTTGGAGACCTAACTTCCACAAATTCACCTTGTCGAGAGGGCCCTGCTCTGTTCGAATCCCGCCAGTTCTGATGCAATTCAGGTCTGTCTTTACGATCATATCGTCTGTCGTCATGTCGGTAAATTCCATAGTTTATTTCTTGTCGGTGACGTGGTGGAGAATTTCTCTCTGAATCGTAACCGCGCGCTGGACCGTTGCATCTGAAGTTATTCTGTCTCCCTTGATAATAATTATTTTGGTTCCCATATTGTGTGTTTCTCTGATTGTCTCTGTGATAGTCATTACCGTGGAGAGGTGATCTTTCCCTGTAATTATTACTACTCTGCCAATGGTTGTCATACGGGTGTAGTCTGTTATGGTCACGATTTACGTTGAACGAATAGCCTTGTCGTGTATTATTTCTGTCATTGCGGAATTGTGACGGATGTGATATGTAATTGTTGTGCTCCTGTTTTCGCGTTCCGCGATTGTCAGTGTCAATTTCCAGTACTTGTAACAGTCCCTGAAAAGTTTCAATGTCGTCTTTGCAACGTCCTGCTAAAATAATATGTCGTAAATGTTCAGGCAGTTTTATTAAGCAGATGCGGATGAGTTCTGAGGGGCTGTATGGGTTTGACAGGTACTGATTCTTGTGCAACATGTCTTCAAAATATTTCACAAGACCGGAATATTCAGATTGTTCGAAATGTTTCATCATTATGATGCTATGTTTTACTCGGTCTTGTGTAGTTTGAGACCAATATGCTGAGAGGAAGGCATGATAAAAATCTCCTTCACTGTGACAATCGTGAACGACCGATCGCATTCTTACAGCTGATTCATTCTCCAAGTAGCCGCACATAAATTCTAATCTGTGCTCCAATGACCAGTTGGGAGGAAAACAATGAGAGAATTGATGGAGCCACGCTTGTGGACGAATGTCGTTGGCAGAATTCTTAAACGTTTTGAATTTACGTGTAGTAATGAACAGCTTATAGTCAAAATCATCGTGTCGGCGAGTAGCATATCGGTCAATGTTACGTCGTGTCGGCGGTTCCATCTCAAAATTCGGTGCACCTTGCCAGTTTCTTTCATAATTTCTGAAATGCCCTGTGATATTATTTTGAGGCTTTTCCGTATTTCTAAGTTCCTCTTCCCGTGTTGGAGCGCGAGTGTCCTCTGAAATATGAAATTTTTGTATTACTTGTGCCAACTGATTTTGTACTTCCCGGATTTCTCTTTTGTATTGCGTATTAATTTGATTCTGATTTTCTTTGAATTTCTTAATTTGTTCATTTGGCTACAGGTCTTGTGTCATTCAGATCATCATCTACCTTTGTAGATAAGTTAGTGAACTGATCTGAAAGTTCGGCTACTTTATCCGATAGCGAAATTATTTCCTCAGTGTGTTTTTCTGAACCAAGTTTCAGAGTGTCCATTTGTGTTGAAATCGTGTCTACTGTGTCCTTTAAGTTTTCTTGAGTTTTTGCAACTTGCGTAACCGAATCGGTAGATGCAACTGAGTCAATTTTAGCTTGCAAGGTGTCGTGATTTTCATGAACAATAGTTTGCAGTTCTTTTATGGCTGCTTCGTGATTCTGTATTGCATTTTCATGACGCGAAAAAATAGGTTGGAAATGCTCACAAATTTGTGTTTTTACGTCATTACAGACTTTTTGACATTTCGATTGGATGTTATGTAACTCAGTAGTTAAGTCTTCACGTGTTTGTTCAAGCGTGGTGTCTAACTTTTGTAGATTTTGTTCCATTGTGTCTAACTTCATAAGATTTTGTCCCACTGTGTCTAACTTTTGAAGATTTTGTTCCATTGTGTCTAACTGTTGCTGTGTTTGTCTCTGGTGTTGTTCCATTGTGTCTAACTTTTGAAGCTTTTGACCCATTTGTTGCATTAATTGTAATAACAATGCACTGGTGTCTGAAACCTGTTCCTGAGTGCTTTTCGGCAGTGAATGTGCACCGGCAACATTCACATTTTGACAAGCGGAAAATGCGTCTTGACTTATTTGAGAAAACGGTGAGAACCCAAAACCTGAGTCTACAGTATTTGCAATATTGTGTTCTGTCATTTCCGATTCCTGAGGCGAGCTATTGCCGAGCGATCGATCGATAATGCTTCCCTGTTCACTAATTGTTTCACTGCCTATGCCATTGTTTGCCGCCCGCTCCATTTCCCTATGCACAATTACCAAATTACTATGTTGAACATTAGTTAATTCATTACACGGTGGCGCTAACACACTGCTTTCGTCTTCACTGTCATTTCTCAGTTTACTTTGGAGCCTAGTATTACGTTTTTTCACACGCCATAATTGTCACAATATTTCACACGATAACACAGAAAAGCACAATTTGAAGAGCAAACTAACAAAACATATTAACATAGCATTGAAAATAATATCTAGTTAATTGCAAGCGCAGCTGCGAAATACTTGGTGCAAATCTACATGCATGCCACAACTGTGTACAACAATGAAAAACTACAACTACAAAGGAAATTCTCTCTATAATTACGCGCTAGCAATAAACAAAAGCTACACTAATTACACAAACTACAAGAAAAAAATCAGAAGATTCCAGTGAGGTATCCTAGGCTAAGGGTCGACATATGAAACGTCCCCTTTGTACAATTATACATAAGACTGTGCTTAACCTGACACACAATATTTTTAGCGCAACGCAATCTGACTTTCAAAAATCCCTACGAAAGAATGGCCCTGACTAACATTAACCTATACCTTTCACAAATCACTTACCTCACTAAAAATCTTCGTTGCTCGAACTACTGCAAAACAGCGAGCGCCACTACTGCCAGCTAAATAAAAGATTCAAACTACGGAAGGCACTAACTACTGATAGGCATAGTTAGGAAATGAAAGATTTTAGTAGAGAACAAACAATGTATTTGCCTTAATAGTGTTAAAAGATCATAATATACATAACAGATCATGACATCCAGTCTTACAAATTTCCAAACTCCGCCATCTCTCTCCGCACATCCACCACTGCTGGCGGCTCACCTCCAACTGCGCAACGCTACGCGCTGTTAACAGCCAACAGCCCAACACTACAATGGCGAGTATTACAACAATGCAAAGCAGCCACAGACTGCACACAGCACAGCCAGTGATTTTCATACAGAGCGCTACGTGGCGTTACCAATAAAATAACCTAAACAGCCTACTTACAGTAGGATACTGCGGAAAAACAGTAAGTCCACAGACAGTCGTGTGATGCTTTCTAGGATATTGTTTATGTCTTTGTCACCCATACTAAACAAGACTAACAGGGGACATTGACGGTATATAGAGAAGGGCAGCACGAATGGTCTTAAGTTTGTTTGAATCAGAGGCCAGAGTAACGGAAATGTTGAACAACCTGAAGTAACAGACGCCTCAGAATAGATGACAAGCATCCCGCGAAAGCCTTCCAAGAACTGCAGTTAACTAAAGAATCTAGAGGTGTACTACAGCGCCATACGTACTGCTGCAGCAGCTGCGACGAATACAAGATTAGCCCAATCACAAAGTGCCCAGGCGCAGAAATTCTTTCCGCACTCTAAACGCAGATGGAATGGAAGGGAGCCGTTATACAGTATGTACTACAGTGGCAAGTACATTATCCCATGTCGTTCATAGTGAATTACAGATCACATAGAGTAGTGAAATATGTTTCTCGCGCTGTAACATTTTCTGCAGGAAAGGACAAGATTAGTTCTATAGTGGCAGTGCGGGCCACAGTAAGGTGTTGGAATCGTTATCCAGTTGTATTTAAATCTCGCATGACCTCATTGAAACTCCACGGAGAAAGAACTACTAGCCCTTTGGCTGTTCATGGTAGAGAGCAGAGAGAAGACACCATTAATTGTCTACGTTGTGTCTAAACGATCTGGTAGAATGCGTCGGGAGCTCTTTGAGGCTGTTCGCAAATGATGCGCTTGCCTATAGGGAGGTAGCGTCGCCAGAAGGCAGTAACGATTTGCAGAAGGACTAACAGAGGATTGATGAGCGCTGCACGGGCATGTACATAAAGGACTCAGGACATTTCATTTAGAAGCTGAAGAAAGTAAAACTTGCACCAAACGACATCCTGGTCAGCTTTGATATTGTTTCTTTGTTTACGAAAGTGCCACTCAGCGACGCTCTGGAGGACATCGGTTCCATTTTCCCGCAAGACATCACAAGGCTCTTACTACGAACAGCTGGAATGCGCTGCCATGGGTAGTCCTCCTAGTTCAGTGGTGGGCAACTTCTTCATGGAACATTTCGAAGCACAGGCACTGGACTCGGTGACTTGTAAACCTAAGGTGTGGTACAGACACGTGGATGATAGTTTCGTTGTGTGGAGTCATGGTGAAAAACAGCTCGGTGACTTCCTAAGGCACTTGAACAGCCTCCACGCCAATATAAAATTTACCATGGAAGTAGAAAAGGACAAAAAACTACCATTTCTAGATGTGCTGGACACAAGGGATGGCAAAGACCTGGGACATAGCGTGTACCGAAAACCGCCACACACGGACCAATACCTGCACAAACTATCAAACCACCACCCGACCCAGAAAAGAGGCAGATCAAAGAATGTCTTAGGTCGGCAAAGGGCAAAAGGTTTCCACTTGCAATGTCGGGGCCGGCCGCTATGGCCGAGCGGTTCTAGGCCTACAGTCTGGATCCACGCGACAGCTATGGTCGCAGGTTCGAATCTTGCCTCGGACTTGGATGTGTGTGATGTCCGTAGGTTAGTTAGGTTTAAGTAGTTCTAAGTTCTAGGAGACTGATGACTTCAGATGTTAAGTCCCATAGTGCTCACAGCCATTCGAACCATTTTGCAATGTCCGGAATATACCGCTTACCATGCACATGCGTAAAAGTTTATGTCGGAATGACTGGACGATCAATCAACACCAGGATCAAAGAACATAATTGACACCGCAGTTTGGGGCAGGTGGAGAAATCGGCCTTGGCAGAGCACGCGCTGAGTGAGACCGACCATGTAATAAAATCCCCCGTCGCGGAATTCTGGCTGTAGAGAAGCACTATCGCACCCATTTGATCAGAGAAGCTGTAGAAATACACAAACAAGGGAAGATATTCAACAAGAAAGAAGAATACCTTAAGGTAAACGGATACTGGCTTCCCGTATTGCAGCGAACGACCGTCGCAATCAGCAAGAGAAGAACCACAACGGAAATGACCGCGGGGAAGCCCTCGGACGTTGGTGCGCCAGGTACATATAGTCTGCGGCCGCGAGCTCGGCTCCAGTTCACCACCGGCAGTGAAGGGTGAAACTAAGAAACTTTGTCAATACCAGGCACTCGTGCTGGCGAAAAGTAAGTAAAATCATCAGATGAACGTCGGCCGAAGAACCCGAGACAGAAGCAAACAGGCAGTTTGTCAACGAAGATATTGTTGGAAAGCTTGTGCGAACGACTTTAAGCCATTCAGTTCCCTGTTGATTGAGTGACTCAGAGTTTTCCCATTCGCAGAGTGAAGAGGCATGTAACCCTAGACGAAATTTCTGGGTACCTTCACCTTTAATTTCCTTGCGCCTAGACTCAGGTAAAGGAAGTCAAAGTACAAGTGCTACTTGCAAAGAGGCAGCAGTGTTGCCACCTTATTAAAGCAGTGTGGGAAGAGTCCTACACGTAGGGCTGATGACTGGATACCTTATTATACCAAGTCTCTACAGTCATACGTAACAGGTGCGGATATTACACACTGCTGGTGAGATGTGATGTACGAGCAGATCCTCTGTTTAAACTTTCCAAGCGAAAGCCAAGTATGTATAAGGCTTTGCTGATACCTTAAAGCCACCTAACACTACCATTCTGTCTCTTGTTATAACTTTTTCCGTGGATTTGTGTTCTCTCTAAATCGGTTATGGCAAACGCTGGGAATTATCGATTTGAAAAGAACACAGCTGATTTCTTTCCCCAATTGGAGCTTCACTCTTCCCTCAATCACCTCGTCGTCGGTCAGACGCTGCTGGACCCTGATCATTCCTGTCTCTTCTGCTTCGTTATCAGAGCGATAGTCGCGTTCTGGTGTACTGTATACGAAGGTCTTCTTCCTATTCGTCAGGAAGGTTCTTTCTGGTTGCAAGTTTATTGTGACTCATGTATTCTACGGCCATGGAGAGCCGCTGGAATATAAATCAGTTGCTAGTCCGAGGATAATTAGGAAAGTTCCCTCTAACACACTATTTCAATGTTTCTGGGAAGACGTCCGCTGTCAGGGTGTAGCGACAGGCGTCTGGTGTTGTCGTTGAAAAGAAACTTAATGATTATATTGTCAATGGCAAGAACTTTCATGATCTAAGCTGTAATGTTATCATTTTTTTAAGGTGATATGGTTCAATTCTTGTTGCTATGTACGAGTGCTGTCCGGAAAGTAAGGTTCGATGGGTCACGAAATGGAAATCTCCGCGAACATAAAAAAATTTTATTTGCGAGAGTTAGCTACACCTTTCTACACATTCACCGCTCTGACTGAGACATTTATCGTAGCATTGTACCAACTTTCTAACAACCTCGTCAAAGAAGGCAGCCACCTGTACTTGCTGACAATTCTCTACGTTGATCCGCAGCTTATTGTCTGTGCCAAAACATTGTCTGCATATCCAGCGGATAATGTGAGCAGAGAGGGAACTCTGAAGGAGCCAAGTCCGGGCTATATGGTGGGTGACAAAGCGCCTCATTGCCTCTGCAGTGAGCGGCCGAGGATTGTTATGAAGAAAGAAATGCATGACAGTTACGTTGTGTGGGCTGCATGAAATCAGGCTCAATCTCTCACAGGCACTCATACTTGGCGGGACACACCGTTCTTCAGGCTTCTATACGCGCTCACTGTGCGATCAAAATTGAAAAGAGGGATGTGATGTGATAGACTGGCATACAAGAAACACTGTTCAACACATCTGTGCCAACCTTCATCGGATTTTCACTGTGTTTTCCATTTCGCGATTGATCGGACCTTACTTTCTGAATAGCCCTCGTAATAAAAAAATTACCATACTATTGATTAAGCCTCTGAGACTGATTTCCCACTGAATGTCCAAGTTAGAAAAGTCGTCGATGTGGTGATTTCATGATTTAGATGTTCAGTATGGACGACAGGTTGAGCGTAAAATTTCTTTGATCTATGGAAGTCAGTTTGCAACATCTTTCATCTCGCTTTGTACTTAACATTGCTAGCCAGAAGAAGCTACTTAACAAATGAACAATACCTTGGTGCTGTACTTTTACCCTGTGTAGAAGCAAGTAACCGAGGGAGGAAAGTGAGGGCTTCCATCCTCGAGTATAGCACTTAAACCAACTCCTACCTGCTCCATCTTGTAGATCTTCTCATTATTTCTCTCGTAATCAGTAGCACTATCTGCCGTAAAATGATAAAGTGTGGTTTCTGATAGGAACGTGGGTAGTTATCTTTAATAAATGAAAAATTAAGATGCCATCACTATGTTCTACTGAATGAGACCTGATAGTCAAGGGAACGCAGGATTCGGTTAAGGTTGTGGACGGGATCGTAATCAGTTACTATTGGTTGCCTTGTACAGTTACACACATTTATTTTTAAAACAGTAATTCCAGACTCAACTGCGTGGACCTGTCTCCTCATGAGTCCCCAACCGAACTCCACATTCACACGACACGGAAAAACAACGACGTCGCCCCAAATATAGGGCAACAGTTACTACATATCGATAACTGCTGCTGCTGCCACTAGGGGATAGGCAACGTTTGCGAAGCGAGTGGCGCAAGTCAAGACGGGAAGAAGACAAACAATTGCAACCATGCCAACTAAAGGATACGGTCTGGCTTCCAACAGAAAGTGGAAACCTACAAACAGCACCAACGAGAGCTGCAGCGCATCTCACTAAATATAGTCACAATAGACTTTAGATAACTACACGTCCGATATTAACTAACGTAATTAACTCGAAAATGGAACACTGTAACATCAATGGCTACAAGAAAATCTCTGATGGGTAATGCCGAAGTGCAAAATGCCAAAATTACAGCCAATGACTGGTAAACCACCCCTGATATTTTCTGTATGAAATGTGATTTATTGTTATTATTATTACTACTATTCACAATTAGTACTGTTTGGTGCCCATCCTCAGCGACACCGTCTTCCAATACAGTGGCCTGTAAGATAGCTCCTTATGCAGCGAGCCGGTCTTCACAACGCAGATCAACTACAGAGTAGGTAAAATGAAACAGACGAAGGAAGTATTTCATGCACCTTAAGGCAGGCAACCCGACTTACATCATCTTCTTCTGGGGCTCACGATGTAAATCGGGTTGCGTACCTACCTTAAATGCATGAAATACGTCCTTGGATATTTTCATTTTGTCCAGTCCGTGTAAGCACCGTATATGGTGACACACGTGTTGCACAAGCCGACTTCAGCTGTGGGAACCGCCTCCCTCTACGATACTGTATTTCTGTAAGCTGCTACGTCTCAACAGAAATGTTAATAAATCTTATAAAGAACAAATAAAGGAGTCGATTATCACAAGAAACGAACGTCACGAATTCCATTAACAGAAATTCAGAATACCCTCAGCTGAAAGCTAAGTTAAGCCTCGTTCATTCTGCGGAATGACCTGTTTTTTTTTCCTTCGTTGCGCCACACGGATCCCTCTGTGAACTGCACGCTTCGCCAATGGTATTTTATGGCCTCTGTGTTCGAACACGCTCCAAAGGCAAAAGGCGTCGCGCAGTCCCGAACTTACGCACACAAGAACTGCAGCACCGCCGTTACTTTAGCTTACCTAGTATATTAAGCCCCTGGGTCTGCCCTCCAGCGTGGAAAACAAAGCGATTAGCCAGTCAGTGCGCCCGAGAGCGCAAAGACGCTTTGTTCTTCCAGTAACTCTGCAGGTGAGTGCATTCTCTACAAAAGGCGGCGTAATATCCTGGCACCGTGACCCAGCGTTCTGACTGCATACTGAGACCGTCTTCACGCGAGGATCTACCGCAAACTTCGCTAACAAAACTAAGAAACATATTTTGCGAAAGCAAATATTTATTTCACAACGGTTTTATTCTGTCAGAGGAAGTTTATTACCAAGTTTGCGTAACATTATTTCACAGTATGATAATTTTTCACACTCTCTACACTGTTACATTCGATTTCATCCGTCGGATATTTCTCATTATTTCGGGAACGTCTGAAAACTGTGAGCAACGGATAACGTTACATTGTATCCGTTACGAACCTGTATGTTGCACTGGATTAGCCGTCGAGTAATGAATGGTGTGCGATGCTGCCAGTGTGTTTCAGAACGACTGAAGAGGCTATTTTGGGCCCAACTCAAGTGTTGTCTGGGACTGATCGCTGAGTGCAGGGCTACCGTATGTAGTCACAAGTGATCTATTTCAACTTTCGTAGATGCTGCGTACAAACGTCAAAGAGTATGTGTAGTGCTGGCCCCCTGCACAGTTAGCTCTACAGATACACAAACCGCTCAGCAGTGGGTGTGCCGAGTGCTGGTTCTTCACTCTTCTCCTGTTTGTGATCAAGAAGTGTTCGACGAACAAAACTTATAGGCGATTTTCCAACTCCACGAAAGAGAAAAGTGTACCATTGTGGAAAAATTTAGATAATGATGGCAGGGAAACTGTCTCGAATCGAAGTTTGACATCGCTGTGCCTGATGTGTGCGCAGGTGTATTTTCATAGTGGGAGTACTCATCTTTACCCATAACTTTTGGCTGTTTCTGTTTCAACTCAAAACCGAATTCTTTAGTTCCTCCTCGTTTTAAGAACTGATCACTGCCGAATTATCCCTTTTCAAAATGATTACAATTCACTACGATCCCCCCCCCCCCCCAAACAAAACAACGCCCGCCTTCAGCTTCTCCACCGACAAAATGGATTTCTCTTGTTCTGGTGAAAATTTGCCTCTGTCCGGCCACAGTTCTTTCTTTTGGGTGTAATGCTGGATCTGAGTTTCGTCTGGAAAACATGGACTCTAAAATGCATAACTTAAGAGCGATGTGCAATTTTTCTTTGATACTGTGAAATAAATCTCTTTTACGGAAAGCTCTTTGCTTTCCACATGTTGAGAGGTGATGCTGTGGACCAAAACAAGAAAAAAATCTGGTAAACATGGGCTCTGAAGAGCATACCTTAAGAGCTATGACAAACTGTTCATCTTCGCTACTGAGAAAAATGTTACCTCTACTGAACAGATGCTCATAGGTCTTTAAGTATGCATTTTAAGAAAAGAGCCTGCTGCAGAATGGTTTTGTTTTATAGATTGAAGATGAAGTAGTGTTCTTAGGTCTTAATGTATGCATTTTAGAACCAATGTTTTAAGACGGTTTTTCTTCGCATGATTGTTCTTGTCGTACCCCTGAATACTGACCATTCCTCTTGCGATACCCTGTAGATGTTTTATAAATTACTTGTGGAATTCTTGTTGATAATGGGCATTTAATCACAGTCTATAACATGTTGTGTATCGGCGTGTAGTTGCGTAGCTGTATTTATTTCCCTTATTTAGAAACCAGTCTCTTAATGCAGGAAGCAGAGATCCGTCGCTCCAGGTAGTGTTATCGTCAATATTTCAAAAAAATTGTGTTTATAATTACTTGTAAATATGCGAAGATATGACTGAGCCTTTGGCGCAAAGGCAGCACTATGATTTTGAACTAGCTCTTTTGGTGTAATCATAGACCAGTAAAAAAGAAAACACAGACACACTAACGCAGCGCTTTCGTGGCTGGAGCGTTTTCGATTCAGCTGCCTGAGCGAACCGTGTCCGGTTTCCAGCTCCGGCTGTTCTCGCACAGTATGCAAACATGGCACGCTACAGCGAACTTAAGTGTAGCAATTTTACATTCAGTTTCCTGTGTGCGCCAGGTGGACATGGGAGCGTGGGGAAAAGAGGAGTGCATGATTTGTCAACAGTGAGTAACTGAGTGAAATCCAGTTGTTCTGCGAGAGACGAAAGTAATTTAACCGCACATATCATAGTTGTGGTTCTTAATGACTGTCAGCTCCGGGAAAATCTCTGAAGCGAAAGAATCCACCATTTCACAGACAAAGCGCTGCGGCTTTACCATCAACAGCGTCGAGTGCTGTTTGTCACAATAGTGATGCGTTGACTGCGCAACACAATTGTCAGGGTCAAATCTCTGTTACCTACGCTGTTAACTGTCACCTGTTTGAACCAGTGATTTGCTCCTCAAGAATTCATACTGCTAAAGTAACCGAGAACTTTGACAGAACAGTGTAGTGATTGAAACTCAGCTACATCTGAAATAGCAAAAGAGTGCGATAGCTGAAAAATTTTCGATATGCATAACTTTACAACAATATTTTTAGCTTCTTTCTCAAAGAAAGTTTCTGAAAACCTGATTGCAACCGAAAATGAACAGTGTATTAATACAGTACAACACATGATTTCTGCTTAAACTGTCTGCTTGGCCTTGTGTGCATGGATGATTAGAAACAAAGAAAACTAGGTAGGTATAACAGAATTACATAACACGGAATTTTAATATCGACGAATTTTGTATTCGCTGATGGAGAGTTCTGATATAAGTTGCAAGATGTATAATGCTTTCGTACCTTTTTCAATGATTCTACATCTACATCCATACTCCGCAAGCCACCTGGCGGTGTGTGGTGGAGTGTACCTTGAGTACCTCTATCGGTTCTCCCTTCTATTCCAGTCTCGTATTGTTCGTGGAAAGAAGGATTGTCGGTATGCCTCTGTGTGGGCTCTAATCTCTCTGATTTTATCCTCATAGTCTCTTCGCGAGATATACGTAGGAGGGAGCAATATACTGCTTGACTCCTCGGTGAAGGTATGTTCTCGAAACTTTAACAAAAGCCCGTACGGACCTACTGAGCGTCTCTCCTACAGAGTCTTCCACTGGAGTTTATCATCTCCGTAACGCTTTCGCGATTGCTAAATGATCCTGTAACGAAGCGTGCTGCTCTCCGTTGGATCTTCTCTCTCTCTTCTATCAACCCTATCTGGTACGGATCCCACACTGCTGAGCAATACTCAAGCAGTGGGCGAACAAGCGTACCGTAACCTACTTCCTTTGTTTTCGGATTGCATATCTCAGTCTGGCATCTGCTTTACCGACGATCAACTTTATATGAGCATTCCATTTTAAACCACTCCTAATGCCTACTCCCAGATAATTTATGGAATTAACTGCTTCCAGTCGCTGACCTGCTATATTGTAGCTAAATGATAAAGGATCTTTCCATGTATTCGCAGCACATTACACTTGTCTACATTGAGATTCAATTGCCGTTCCCAGCACCATGCGTCAATTCGTTGCAGATCCTCCTGCATTTCAGTACAATTTTCCATTGTTACAACCTCTCGATATACTACTGCATCATCCGCAAAAAGCCTCAGTGAACTTCCGATGTCATCCACAAGGTCATTTATGTATATTGTGAATAGCAACGGTCCTACGACACTCCCCTGCGGCACACCTGAAATCACTCTTACTTCGGAAGACTTCTCTCCATTGAGAATGACATGCTGCGTTCTGTTATCTAGGAACTCTTCAATCCAATCACACAATTTGTCTGATAGTCCATATGCTCTTACTTTGTTCATTAAACGACTGTGGGGAACTGTATCGAACGCCTTTCGGAAGTCAAGAAACACGGCAGATATCTGGCAACCCGTGTCTATGGCCCTCTGAGTCTCAAGGACGAATAGCGCGAGCTGGGTTTCACACGATCGTCGTTTTCGAAACTCATGCTGATTCCTACAGAGTAGTCCCTTCTTGAAAACGGGGATTACCTGTGCCCTTTTCCAATCCTTTGAAACGCTACGCTCTTCTAGAGACCTACGGTACACCGCTGCAAGAAGGGGGCAAGTTACTTCGCGTACTCTGTGTAAAATCACGATCTATTAATTTGAGTTGATATCATTTTATGCTCCGATGCCCGGAGGAAGTGCACGATTAACTTGCGTTTTATTTTAATTTTGAACTGCCCTTTCTGATATCCGTGCCGGTTTACGGTATGTGTTTTGAGTCGTCAGTCTTATGACTGGTTTGACGTAGCCCGCCACGAATTCCTCTCCTGTGCCAAATTCTTCAAAAAATGGTTCAAAGGGCTCTGAGCACTATGGGACTTAACATCTGAGGTCATCAGCCCCCTAGAACTTAGAACTACTTGAACGTAACTAACCTAAGGACATCACACACATCCATGCCCGAGGCAGGATTCGAACCTGCGACCGTAGCAGTCTCGCGGTTCCGGACTGAAGCGCCTAGAACCGCTCGGCCATCACGACCGGCCCAAATTCTTCATCTCAGAGTAGCACTCACAACATACGTCCTCAATTATTTGCTGGATGTATTCCAATCTCTGTCTTCCTCTACAGTTTTTGCCATCTACAGCTCCCTCTAGTACCATGGAAGTCATTCCCTAATGTCTTAATTAATGTCTTATTAACCTGTCCTTTCACCTTGTCAGTGTTTTTCACATATTGCTTCCCTCTCCGATTCTGCACAGAACCTCCTCATTCCTTACGTTATCAGTCCACCTAATTTTCAACATTCATCTGCAGCACAACATCTCAGATTCGTCAATCCTCCTCTTTTCCGGTTTTCCCACACTCCACGTTTCACTACCGTGCAATGCTGTGCTCCAAACGTACATTCCCAGAAATTTTTCCTCAAACTAAGACCTGTGACTGATACTAGTAGACTTATCTTGATCAAGAATGCTCTTTTTGCTAGTGGTAGTCCGCTTTTGATGTCCTCCTTGCTCCGTCCGAAATTGGTTATTTTGGTGGCTAGGCAGCAGAATTCCCTAACTTCATCTACATCGTGACCATAATCCTGATGTTAAATTTCTCGCTGTTCTCATTTCTGCTACTTATAATTACTTTCGTCTTTCTTCGATTTACTCTCAGTTCTGATTCTGTACTCATTAGACAGTTCATTGCATTCAGCATATCATGTAATTCTTCTTTAGTGAATCGTATTATTGACATCCTTTCACCTAGAATTTTATTTTCATCATTGTTTCTTCGATCTACGGATTGAACAGTAGTACACCCTTTTTAATTCGACATTTCGTTCTTGTTGTCCACTCTTATTGTTCCCTCTTGGCTCTTGTACATATTGTATATTATTCGTCTTTCACTATAGCTTACCCCTATTTTTCACAGAGTTTCGAACATGTGACACCATTTGACATTGTCAAACGCTTTTCCATGGTCGGCAATTCTATGAACGTGTCTTGATATTTCTTTAGTCTTGTTTCCATTTTCAACCACAACGTCAGAATTACCTCTCTGGTGCCTTTACGTTTCTTAAACCCAAACTGATCGATTCACTGTAGTGCATGAGTATGTAAGTTTAGCTCAGTATTGGGGCGGATTTCTGCTCTGCCATGGTCAGGGAGCAAAGGAGGTTCCGCTGGATTTCGTGGCACAACAACGGGATGGACACGCTAGTGAAAACTGTTCGTGTGTCCAGCGGGACCGTGCGGCCTATGTCATTCTGTTGGACTCCGTCGGCGTGCGCAGACGCAGAAACGGACATTCTCACCAAATTTTCAGGAGCGGCGTTCCACTGGCTCGTCACATTCCTCTGGAGGGCATTCTAGAAGATTCTGGTAGCTCTGCAGCCAAATAAGGTTTAGTCCTACGCACTCTTCTTGGTGTGTGATCGGTCTGTATCGTCGCCCAGGAAAGCGTGACACATGACTGATCTATGAGAACTGCAGAAAAAAAACGGGCCAATCTTGGTCGCTGGAGTGAAGACAGACAGCTTTGGGGATGCAACGACAGTCGTGTTAACTGTAAGCGCAGGAAGAGACAGTGGAGACAGCTTTTCGGTTGCTGAAAGTGCAGTCAGATATTCGAGTAGTTGTATAAAGCTCAGTCAGATTGCGTTGGAAAGTTACAGATATTATAAAGAATAAATTCGTTGCTGGACATGGGCGGTTAACACTTGAGAGCAACTGGGTGTAAATTCAATGCTGACGTTCTCAGACAAACCTTGGACGCTGCACGTATTAGAGTCTTGTCGGATATAATAGATGAGTGGAGCAAGACTGCAGAATTGCTAACCGTATGGTTCAATTTTACACAAAGGACACGATCACTAATTAAATTAGTAATCGATTAGTTGTATATAACACACGACGATTTGCACTGCATCGCAATCTAATACGTAAGTTCTTTCTATTTTATTCATAACAGTCTCTAATCATCAATAACTCTGTCTTTCTGTTTCACAACTCTACTTTTACAGTATCCTAAGATTGTTAATCATATTGGTTTCTTGTTGTCAGACAGTAACCATTCCGCAGTACAGACGATTATACCACATTTTCTTTCGTGTATCAAAATGTACTAGAGCTTCTGCACTACATATGCAACACTTATTAAGGTATACCGTTTCCCTGCGTTCTATGTGACTAACGTAAGTAACTCTTCGTGTTGTAAATAGTTTCCACTTTCTTCTAGCGCTGTGCTTAATCCTTGCAACTGTTTTGGTAGTTCCCATTCACTAAAGATCCCTGCACTTCACAGGATTACTGCTCCATATCGAATGATAAATGAGCACTTCGCTTATTCGATTCACGGTCCAGCTGTCACTGCGAACGCTGAAGAATTACTTGGTGGAGAGTGCCTTCTATAGTCTCTCCTCCCATGGCCCGCCTACAGCCAAGCTTCAAACACACACACACACACACACACACACGGCGAGAGAGAGAGAGAGAGAGAGAGAGAGAGAGAGAGAAAGGCTCAATGCCAAACACAGATCTCCGTTGTGTAAGTACCTCGGCTGCAGACAATCTACAGTGATAAACCACATCATACACATAGTCGGCTGCATTCCTTATCACCTTGCTATAAGTAGTATTTGTATTTGCCTAGCTTTTCTGCAGCAAATATCTTGTTGATTTTCACTTAGCATCTGTTGTGGAGTCTTCCTGCTCGAGTGTACTGCTTCGTGCTTTTGCCGCACTCAATGTTGTGACCCTTTTTCGTAGAAAATACATCACAGAATAATAAGGAAATAGCCGGCCGCTGTGGCCGAGCGGTTCTAGGCGCTTCATTCTGGAAACGCACTGCTGCTACGGTCGCAGGTTCGAATCCTGCCTCGGGCATGTATGTGTGTGATGTCCTTAGGTTAGTTAGGTTTAAGTAGTTCTAACTCTAGGGGACTGATGACCTCAGATGTTAAGCCCCATATTGCTTAGAGCCATTTGACCATTTGAATAAGGAAATACAAATATTCTTCTTCCAGTTATCTGAGTCCTTAGCGTAAAAATTGTCCATTTAACAGATAATGTGCTGAATAGCAGCCTGTTACAAGTTTACTCTTGCCACACGAAGGGTCAGTGGCTTGTCATAAGTCAGCTGTCTCTCTCAGTTTATTTGATGAGATATGGTCAATAATTTTGGATGTGGCATTGTAGTATCACTCGAATAAAACATACTGTTTAGCACTTGTCCAGCTTTTATTGGTTATAGAGATATAACTGTTAGAACATAACCCAAACAGATACTTACAGAAGGCCTTAAAGCGAAGTCGAATGATTAAATTCCAAAGCGATTTCCATAATTTCCACCTCCGACCTCAGTGTACTTTTCAGTTCTTTTTCCAGCACCGAGTGTAAGTCTTCCGAGGTCTTTCTGACGTTCTTTTACGAGGGCAGCACTGTTCAAAAACCAAAGGATCAATTAGTCTTTTCTCTTTGCTTTTTCATTGCAAAAGGTGGTTGTAAAGTCAGTACCTACTTGTAACAATGAATCATTAAAAAGTGTACAACTGAATACTTTGGTAGACTGTACTGTTTGGTTATTAAGTTGCATTTCAAAGTATGCACTCACATTTTTCACACAAATCTTGAATCTCTTAGGAACAGGATCTACCGCTTTTCTTAGAATCCCACTTGGAACATTTGCAAACACAGTAACCTCCCCGGAGAATTTTGAAAGATAAAATTATTTAAATGTGAATAGACATCGTGCTAAACGTAACTTCCCAGCAAATTCTTACAAGACAATACAAATGTTAATGTGAATAAACCCCAAGTGTGACTTCCCAGCAAAAAATAAAAGAAAACTCAATGATAATGAAAACGTGCAAAAATATTAAGTCCCCACAAAATTAACGTTATGATGAACCTGATAAATTTTATAAGGTCGTCTGCGCTGACCTTAGGCCCTGTGCAAATCTGATAAATTGATTCTGGCAGGAAAAGCATAGGAAGTATTGTGTCAATTGTAATGATTATTTTCTTAAAAAATTGCTTTCAGAATAAAATTATTATTGGGGCGATTCTTGAACAAATTAATTACTGTTAAGATACATTACATTATTAGATGAGCACAATGCTGCTTCATTACCTTATTTAACAATACACCTCGTCCTGAACCTTGACCAGAGCCCCATGTCGACGCCCGCCGACTCCACACACACACAACTGCGACTGTCTCTCGCGCGCTACTAGCACGAGCGAACTACATGCTCTCGCGACTCGCTACGTACAACAACTCTCTCGCAACTGCATCATCTCGCACGCGCTACTGCTCTCCAACTGAACTACATGCTCTCGCGCGGTCAAGCGCAGACTAGCAACGATTAATAACTCTCTGGTCAGAGATTCTGTCATGCCCCGCCATCGCTGCTACCGAGTACATACGCGTTTCATAACCCTCCACTGGGGGGGCAAAAATTTGGCAGCGATGGTGAGTCATTTGGACTTGCCATGAGCAACAATTTTTTTTGTAACTAATTAACTTTTACAATTCACAGAATATTCAGATGTAGAACATGAATTAAATGTGGTGCACATGCACCAAGTACAAAACATTTCAGACAATGACAATGAGTACATAACATATGACATAAGTGCACACACTGAAAAACTCCTTAGCATCTTCACAACAAAAAAAAAAATCATGTTGACAAGTGACATAAGTGCACATGCACTGCAGTTCAGAACATATCAGCAAATCAAAATGTATACGTAATGAGTACAAATGGCATAAAGTGCACATGCACTGTAAAACTCTCTAATATTTTTACGACAAATAAACCTAATGAGTACAAATCATATTGACAAATGACAAAAGTGCACACACACTGAAGTAGTGAACATATCAGGAAATCACAAATGTGTATGTAATGAGTACAAATGGCATAAAGTGTACACTCACTGAAGTTAAGTACAAAACATATTAACAAATGGCAAAAGTGCACACACACTGTAATACTCTCTAGTATTTTTCTACAACAAACAAACAAATCAAGGAGTGTAATAAAGTCCACATGCACTATTGAAGTCTTTAGTAATTTCAGGACAACTGGACTTATTAACAAATGAAAGGAAATGCACACGTACTGTATATAACTTTTTCATTTTACAAGAATTAGGAAAGGAATAGGAAGGATTGCGTCATGGTTGTAGCACTTAGGTTGCTCGCAGCTGCACTGAAAGTCCATATCTTTCCACAGAAGTACAACACCAAGTGAGACAATCTGAAGTTCTTTTCCCAGAAGTGTTTATCAGCGTAGCCAAGACACTGAAATGTCGTAGTAATATTCCATGTTATCATTTGGCAGTACATCAGGTACACCAAACAGTGGGACCATAATAACGTCTCCATCGCTCACGGTGGTGGACAGCATGTCGTGTCAACACCACGCTCTTACAAGGCACACCAACGTGGAATTAGTGCAAAAACCAAATATAGTGCTCCATGATCATGAGGATATACAGGACAAATGGATATTGCAGTAATTCAGGGTAGTTAGGCCAGAAGGTGAAGGACATTAAGTCACTTACTAGTCTTCGCTGAAAATTACATTAGTAGTTTGCGGCATTCATTGCCCAGTTATTGAACATTTCTGTACCATGTATGTAGTATTACAGAATAATGTTCATTGTTTGGCGTTTTACTGACAACATTGGCACTCATTGCCTAATTATAAATCATAGAAATTATTCGTTTTACAGATAACACTGAAATTCGTTGCTTAATTACAAATCATCAGAAGTCTTTCGTTTTACAGACAACATTGAAATTGATTGCCTATTTGCAAATCATCAGAAGTCATTCGTTTCACAGATAACATTGAAATTCGTTGCTTAATTACAAATCATCAGAAGTCATTCGTTTTACAGACAACATTGACATTGATTGCCTATTTGCAAATCATCAGAAGTCATTCGCTTTACAGAGAACATTTTACAGAGAACAGTAGAATAAAAGTATTATTCACTGAAATTATGCGCATAGTATTTATGTATTCAATTGACATACTATTTAGAGCTGATCAGTATTATTAAGAACTCTCTTAAACGGGTAGCATTATTTGGGACTGGTAATACTTTTTTTTTGTTACCAATACATTGCTTTGGGTAATTATAGGGGAAAGCAAGAAAAGGAAAAAAATTGCTTCTGGGTTGTTCCTGTAAATGAAAATGTGTAACGTCATTTGTCATGAGTCAGCTGTAGCAACGTTATGAAACAAGTAGAGTATATGTAATCACATTCATAAATGACATAGATTTAATGAACAACTGCTTGTAGCACATTAATTTCATAAATAATTTCTCCTGCAAAAATATATAAGAAAAATGGATTATTAAGCTGAAAGAAGAAACGCATTTTATGCTGAAAAGTAGTGAACTTCGAATTAACAGGTAGTGAAATATGTATAAAAATATTTGTTCTCTAGCTGTCCTTTCCAAAACCTTCAGTCATCATACCATACGATATAAAACATACTGTCAAAACAAACTACAACACATACTTAAATAACCACATAGCATAAATACATAAACTTCAACATCATCCTCATCTGTAAAGAAAAAACTTCATTATCCATCATTTCATTATCCATATTATCATAACTCCATTATTATCGTCACCTGTGAAGAAAAACTTCATTATTCATAGTAGCATATTCTTCATCATTATTCATCAGCATTCATTATCATCTGCAAAAAATTCACTTCATTACTCATTACATAACTATTCCTTATCTCTAGCATATTTCATCACTGAAACTAAGATGTGCAGTTCTGTCTGACGGGCTGCATCAATCGCTTCGTATTCTGAAATAAAAAATTAGTTAAGACTGCTATTCTACGATGTATAGTATATTCTTGTTAATGCTTGTTAATTCTGATCCATTTACTCTTCCTCATAAGGTTTTTGTATCTTCTTTCGTCTATTCCGTAAGTGAAATTCCCATTTCTGTTTAATTTATTTCCTTTACACGTTATTTCTTTCTGAAAATGATGAACAAAGATTAATGTCTTGCATTTACATCATATACTCACTAGATAATGCCTGGTTTATGGTAACATAATTAAGCATACAGCATAACATGACAGAAAACGTAATATGTCAAAAGCATAGACAGTGTTCAAAGGCAAAAATGTACACAGAATATCACAATGCAGCAGCAAAAAAAAAAAAAAAAATCTAAAACAGTCACGATGTTGAGATATCATAGGGCAAATAATGTCAAAGTCAACTGGTGTTTGCTATATCTTAACCATTTCATAGTTTATACAAACAAACCATGAAAACAATCGTACATACATAAAAAAAGATGACAAAAAATATGACCTTCCTTGTGTTCAGCTTGATTGTTGTGTAGTTAATAGAGGCGAGAATTAAAGACTTTAATGGAGAGAGAATTTAATAAAATTAATATGTCACTAGGCAAAATTGCATAATTATTCGTAAGATACGTAAGTTTATCTGAAAAAATATGCACGGTCTGATGTGTAACGACAAGAAGAGCGACCTGCTAACCTTGCCTTGCTGGGCGCTTGCCAAGAAAAAAATACGATAATCATCAGTAAGTAGTCATGTGAATATAATTGCAGAAATAGTCATAAAATGTGTAAATGGCATTATAGCATGTTAAATCATGAAGTGTCTTCACTCAATAAAGGGTTTAATGTTAGAGACATGGTGGTTGCGTTAACTTTTTTTGGTTCTTAGAGTTTCGACGTGTACAACATTGGGGTGAGGAATGCTGCGAATCCGATATGGACCTGCGTATAGAAGTTCAAATTTACTGCACTTACCTGTTATTCTGCTGGATAAATAGTGTGTACGTACTAATATCTTCTGTCCAATGTGAAAGTCTCGGCCTGTACAAACCTGTTTTTGCTGTCTTCTCCGGCGCTCTGCGGCACGTTTGATGTTGTTCAGCGCAATGTCAATTATTTCGTGGTGTCGTAATCGACGAGATGTAGGAAATGTTACTAATTCTGTAATTTTGTTTGCTGGTTCAACGTTTTTCAGTATAACAGACGGAGATAGGATAGTGGATTCATTTGGTATGGAATTAATTACATCTTGGAATGAGAATATGTGTGTGTCCCAATCAATATGTCTTTTGTGGCAGTATATTCTACACAGTTTACCAATTTCTTTCATTAATCGTTCACAGGGGTTCGAAGAAGCATGGTACTTGGATATATAGATCGGAGAAATGTTTCTAGCTCGTAACATGCGTGTCCATATAGCAGAACGAAATTGTGATCCATTATCGGAAATTATTCTCATCACATGTCCTACATGAAATAGAAAATGTTTTACAAATGCTTTCGAAACGGTTTTAGCAGTAGCTTTTCGTAACGGAGTGAAAGTAACAAATTTTGAAGTGAGTTCGACAGCGACAAAGATGTAGCAAAAACCTCTATTAGTTCTGGGAATCGGACCAAAAATGTCTACAGCGGCCATGTGTCTTAATTTAACAGGTATAATGGGATATAATGGAGGAATATGTGAAGTCGTGTCTGACTTAGCTTTCTGGCAAATTTTACATGACGCTAAAACTCGTCGTGTACGTTTCTCCATGCTGGTAAAATAACAGTTCTGTCTCAGTATAAGAAAACATTTTCTGGCTCCGTAATGTGCGTAACTTAAATGAGTGTACCAGATTAATTTGTTAACCAGTTCGTCAGGAATGCATAATAACCAATTGTTGCTGTCTGGATGAGAGCGGCGAAACAGAATGTCATTGCGTACAGTGTAGTGGTTTCTAATCGTAACATTATTCTTATCTTGCCAAAGGTGTTTAATTTCTTTCCACACGTTGTCTTTATTTTGCTCTTGTGCTATGTCCTGCAATGACGACGAAATAAAATTTTCAAATGCAACTTGTTGGATGTACATCACGCTGAAATTTCCTTTGCAGAAGTTGGTTGCGACGTCTTGCTGATTGTTGCTGAGAGAACGAGATAGTGCGCCTGCTATAACATATTGTGTGCCGGGAATGTGAACCATTGTAAAATTAAATTCCTGTAAATAAAGCTTCCATCTACTTAATCTGTCGTGAGTAAATTTAGCTGAAAGTAAAAATTGTATCGCTCTGTGATCTGTGTAAACGGTGGTATGTCTGCCATAAAGAAAATGCCTAAATCTCGTGAAAGCCCATACAACACATAATGTTTCCAGTTCTGTAACGGAGTAATTTCGTTCAGCAGGTGACAGAATACGACTTGCAAATGCGATGTTTTTAATTACTGTAGAGCCATTTTCTTCAATTTCCTGAAAAATATGTACCCCTAAAGCGGTGTTGGAACTGTCGGTGGCAATGGAAAAATTTCTGGTAAGATCTGGGTCCGATAAAAGTGATGCATTCAACAAAGCATGTTTCAGGTTCATAAATTCAGAATGTGCTTGCTTATCCCAGGACCAAATACTGTTTTTACCTGTTAATTGGCATAATCTAGGTGCGTCTAAAGCAGAATGATGAATAAATTTACGAAAAAAGTTAATTAAGCCCAAAAAACTGCGTAGTTGTTTCTTCGTTGTAGGAACGGTAATGTCACGTAGAGCTTGAAGTTTTTCCGGATCAGGCGCAATGCCTTCTGCTGAAATTACGTGTCCAAGAAATTTTATAGAAGTTTTACCAAAATGCGATTTACTGAGATTAACTGTGAGTCCTTGTGCACGAAAAGTTTGCAACAGTTGTTCAAGAGTCAGATTGTGTTCAGTCCTGTTAGCTTCTGCAATAAGAATGTCATCTAGGTACGTCGTAATTCTGTCCTTAAGTTCTGTCGGAAGTATTGTGTTCAAACCGCGAATAAAAGCTGCAGAAGAAATAGTTAAACCGAACGGTAATTTACAAAATTTATAACAGTCGCCAAAACAGAGAAAAGCTGTGTACTTTCTGCAGTTTGGATGGAGCTAAATTTGCCAAAATCCCGATTTCAAATCTAATGTAAAATAAATAGCAGTACCGTGAAATTTCTGTAGAAGTTCCTCTAATGTCTGTGGTCGATCTGTTTCATTAATAATAATGTCATTTATGTGACGCGAGTCAAGTACGATTCGAAGTGAGCCATCTTTTTTCTTAACAATATGCAGCGGGTTTATGTACGGACTAACTGCCGATTCAATAATTCCTTGGTCGAGCATATCTTGCAACTCTTTTTTAACCTGTTCTCTATGAATATACGGAATGGGATAATGCTTAGCTGTAAATGTATCGTGCTGTTTAACTTGAAATTCATACATAAAACCGGACATAGTACCAGGAATGTTGTCGACAACTGGAGCTTGCTGTAAAAGAATTTTGTGTAGTTGCGTGCGTTCGTCGTCTGCATTTGCACTACTTTGTTTAACTTTATCAAAAATCATCTGCATTACGTCGTAGTCAGCTTCGTCTGGAGTGTTACAGTTATGTACGTACGTATCCGTGAACAATGTGGAATTACAGTCTATGTTACGTGATACGGAAATGACCTCTGTGCGGTTAATTGTTTGTTCTTCCGCAGATAGTGAGTGCTGAAATTCTAAAGCCAATTGCACATTTTCATCCTTCAACATTAAATAGGAATTTTGAAAATCAACCACTGCGTCGTGTTGTACGAGAAAATTAGTACCTAAAATAAAGTCTGTTGTCAATAAAGGAACAATCCAAAAATTTGAGTGAAAAGTGTGACCTGCAATACAAAATGATAAATGCGTCTGTAATTTAACGTCTACACCTTTGCTCGATGCTGCTCCTTTTACTTTCGTTTTGCCTACCTCATTTATAACTGACATAGGTGATCCAGAATCGATTACTGCTGAAAATTTCGATGAACCAATTTTAATTTCGATGACAGGATGTGAAATAGTTTTCTGAACAACTGGTCTTTCCTATGAAAGAGTGTCTCTGATGTCGTCAAAAGTAATAACATTTTCGTGAACAACATTCTGTGTGTCTAAACTGGTGCTTGTGTTATTGGAAGACGCGACCTGTACAGTATCTAGTCAGATTCTATCTGACGTGTTATTATTTTCTGGAGGATGTTGCGGCATTTCTACTATTTGAACTGTTCTATTACTTCTTCCAGACGTATTACGCTCTGGATGATACCTACTGTCGGGTTCATTCATGAGAATAGGTTCTTGTGGATAATTTTGCTGTTGGTATGACCGACTGTTGTTAGATGTACGCTGAAAATTGTCCTCATTATTTTTACGTCTGTCGTGATAGTCATTCCTATACGGTGCATTGCGATAGGAATTGAAATACTGTGTTTTCTGTATGTAGTTGTTCCTTTGCTGCCGTGCGTTACTATTTGTTGTATCAGGGACTAAACGTCCACGCGGCGAAACATTAAAGTTAGGTTGCCTTGTGCATTACATTGTTGGTTAGGTAGGCTAACCGGCTGGTTTTGTTGCTGTTGTTGTGAAAAACCTCTATTGTTACTAAAATGTGGCTGCTGTTGCTGAAAATTTTGACGATATTGATAATTAGAATTTTGTCTGTTATTAAAGTTCTGGTAATTGTCGTGCCTAAAGCGTCTGTTACTTTTACTATTGAAATTGCGTGGCTGATCGTAATTGCTGTACGTTTGTTGGCCTTGGTTGTTATACGAAAAATTTTTGTTTACGAAAGAATAATCTGATTGCTGCACTTCTAAAAGCTGCAGCAGATCCCTGAATGCCGAAATATTTTCTTTTTGCTGACCTGTTAAAAGTGACACTCTTAATGACCGTGGTAATTTAGAGATACATAATTGAATGAGTGCAGATTCACTGTACGGTTCACTTAAGCACTGGTTTTGTTGCACCATGTGCTCAAAAAATTGCGTCACACTGGGAAAATTTGAGTTCTCATAATTCGGTAAACTAATTAACTGAGCTTTAATTCCGCGGTGTGTCGTCTTCGACCAATACGCTGACAGAAAAGCACTCTGGAATTCTTCTACCGAGTAACATTGTCTCGCGATCGGTCTCATACGAGTTGCCGGTTCGCCTTCCAAAAAGCTACAAATGAATTCAAGTTTGTGCGTTACAGGCCAACTCGGTGGAAAAGCAAAGCTAAACTGTTGTATCCAATCCAGTGGGTGAATCTGTGTTCTGTCATTTTTAAACACTTTAATTTTTCTCACTGATAGAAAATGTTTGTAATCGAAATTATCGTCTCTGTATGGCGGAACAGGTTCATGATTGTAAGAGAATCTATTTGTCTGTGTCTGTTCTGAATCTAAGTCCCGCAGAGTTGTGCAAATCTAATAATGTATGTTAATTGTAATTAATTTGTTCAAAAAATGCCCCAATAATAATTTTTTATAAAGTAACTCTTTTAAAGAAAAACATTCATTTCAATTTAAAGAATATTTCCTATGCATTTCCTCCAAGAATCAAAATTAAATATACGCCAGCATTGCACGAAGCTGTGTCGATAGATAAGAGCAGATATAAATGCAGTTTTTCATTGAGGTAAGTATTTTTGCTTTTTATTCAGAATACAGGGCCGAAGGTCACCGCTGCTGTCCTTATAAAATTTATCATCTCATGACCAGGCCACCGTTTTCCAGTTGTCTAGGGTGCAACCAGTATTGTCACGAGCCCAGGAGGGGCGTTGCAACCGATGTCGTGCTGTTAGCAAAGGCATTTGTGTCGTTCGTCTGCTGCCATAGAACATAAATGCGAAATTTCACCCCACTGTCCAAACTAATAAATTCGTCTTGCAACCCACATTGATTTCTGCGTTTATTTCAATGAGTATTGCTTGTCTGTTACCACTGACATCTCCACTCAAATTCTGCTGCTCTCGGTCGTTAAGTGAAGGCTGTCAGCCACTGCCTTATCCGTGATGAGAGGTAATGCCTGAAATTTGGTATTCTCGGCACACTCTTAACAATGTGGATCTAGGAATATTGAAATCCTCAACGATTTCCGAAATGGAATGTCCCATGAATCTAGCTCCAGTCACTGTTGCGCATTCAAAGTCTGTTAATTTTCGTCGTGAGGACATAATCACGTCGGAAACCTTTTCCCATGAATCACCTGAGTACAAATTACAGCTCCGCCAATGCACTGCCCTTTTACACCTTGCGTATGTGATGCTCCCGCCGGCTGCATATGTTGGTATCGCTATCCCATGACTTTTGACACCTCGATATATATAAGTCAGTGCTATCAGTCAAGACACCACTCAGATATATGAGGCGTGTTTTTTAAGTAAGGTCCCTTTGAACGTAATTATACAATGAAAGGTTACTTAAAAAAAAGTAAATTTATTTTCAGAAAGTATAAACTTCACTCTATTTTTCGACATAGTTGCCAAGTTTGTTCAAACACGTATCATACCTCTCAACCAATTTTAAAATACCCTGTTCATAAAAACTTGTCACTTGCTCCGATAACCAAGAGTTCACTGCCGTTTTCACGTCGTCCTCATCATTGTAACACTGAGGTGTTGCTTGAGGTGGCGGAACAGATGGTAATCGCTCGGCGCAATATCAGGACTGTAGAGTGGGTGGTGTAAAACTTCCCAGATAAAACTGTCCAATAAATTGCGGGTCTGACCTGCAGTGTGAGGTCTTGCATTGTCACGGAAAAGGACAGTTCCCTTTGTCAGCATGCTGCGTTTTTTGTTTTGAATGGCTCTGCGTAACTTTGTCAGGGTTTGGCAGTATGCTTCTGCACTGATAGTGGTTCCTCGTTGCACGAAGTCGACCAACAAAACACCATGCCTATCCCAAAACACCGACGCCATGATTTTGCACTAGGTCAGAGTCTGTTTGTCCTTCACCTTCACAGGCAAGTGTGTATGTCTCCATACCATTCTCTGTTGATTCGATTCGAGCATGATATGCGAAGCCCATGTTTCGTCTCCAGTTACGATCTGACTCATGAAGCCGTCACCATCTTTGTGATAACGAGTCAAGAGCTTCATTGCACACTCAGATCTTTGGTTTTTGTGGTCCTCTGTTAAGAGTTTCGTGACCCAACAGGAGCGTAGTTGCCTAAACTTTAGGTGTTCAGAAACAATGTTGTAAAGCACTGATCTCGACACGTCGGGAAATTCGTTTGAGAGACCTGTTATTGTGAAGCGCCTGTTCTCACGAATCCTCGCTTCAAATGAAGCCACCAAATCATCTGTAATCAAAGAAGCGGTCCTCATCATGGACATTGTCACGGCCATCTTTGAATTCTCTTACCCACTTACGCACTTTGCTTTCACTCATAACGGTATCACCATACACTTCGCAAATCTGTCGTTGAATTTCTGTAGCAGACAGGTTCCTTGCTGACAAAAACCGTATCACTGAGCCAACCTCACATGCGGCAGAAGAGTTGATAGTCTTAAAACATTTTGAAAGCACAGAACAGAACCGTACAGCTTAGCTACCTACGTGAAACTGAGCACAGTTGTTTCCAAGGCATGTCGGTACACGACACATGGGCTCGATGCGGTATGCATGCAAACTACCAGTGTCTACAACAAAACGGACCGTACTTAAAAAACACGCCTCGTATATAATCGTATAAATAGTGGCTCACATGAGAATCAGCATTATGGTTATTGTAAGACGTCGTGGTCTCCTGACCTTCATTGCTTACATATTCGGCCCTCACAGTCATATTTCGCACATGAAGATGCTTCATTCAAACCAAACTCGACAAGATAAAGTCAGTGTTGTATGAATTCATGTAAACGATATGCAAATAACTAGTAAATCGCAAGTGCACTCCAAGATTGAAATACTCGAGGCTGGCGTACACACACACATTCAAGACATGACGGTCGCAGGGGCTTTTAGTTCGGGAGAGACAAACCGCATGATGGAGGGCCGGTCCCTTCAGAGGATGAGTCAACCTATCTATGTCGGCCGGCGATCGCCCATAAAGCAGACAGCATTTGCCTGAGTGAAAGGGAGAATGACCCGTGTTCGGCTTAAATGCAAATTCCGCTACATTGTGTGGGAGCGCCGAGCCTACGCATTCTGTACAAACATAGCACGCAGTTTCAGAGGTTTTCACAGGGAGACAGCGAATGCCAAATGCCAATGCTACAGATTTCCGGATTGGTCGTCTTAAACGAAACGTCATTCTCCCGTTTTAGAAGAGCAATGCTGATTGCCAGACGATATTCCTGACGCTTTTAGCTGAAGGAGTAATGGAAGAGACCGAAATATACACCCCTTCACGTCTGATGTGGAGAGGGGCCGTTCCGTTGTCGCTCTTGGAGCGAGAACACGTAACGAGAGTGTGTGTGCTCTCCTCAATACTTCACTGGGAGAGCACCTCTGTCGAGAGCGAATCGGAGTGCGACTCCATGTTGAGTCCTTGCGATTAAGCATTGTTCACTGTGTTCGCTGCCACACTTATTGTGCAGCGTGGACAGAGTTATAGTCAAACGCCTGCGAGCGAATTTTTGAGTGACATCATGGTGGACTGGTTACCTGACCGGTGTACCACGCCAATAGTTAAGGCTAGGGGCGAATAGGAGTCCTTGACTTCATCAAGGCGTAGGGAGAGTTTGATTGGCGAAGGTCAATCCAGATAGAACGATAGTTATCTTATTTGTCAGCAGCGAGCGGCGCAGACAGCAGTCATTGCTGCTTACGGTATTGTGCGCTACAGCTCTTGTGGGCCCCATATATCCTCCACAACAGTACACTTCACTGCATTTCACACGTGACAGCCGTGACCATACCTAGCAACATTCTAACGGAAAATTATTCAACTTGAGTAGGCGCGGCTCTCAGCCATTCTGCCAAGTCAATAACAATCTTAAGGAGGGTAGGAGACGAGATACTGGCAGACGTAAAGCTGTGAGGACCGGGCGTGAGTCGTGCTTCGGTAGCTCAGATAGTAGAGCACTTGCCCGCGAAAGGCAAAGGTCCCAAGTTCGAGTCTCGGTCGGGCATACAGTTTTATTCTGCCAGGAAGTTTCAACAATCTTAAGCTTTGTATAGAAATTTCATTAGCGAATCCTATCCTTAAGAGGTAACTTTACATTCTGAAAAGAACCCGGAAATAACTTGTTCAGTTCATAACTAAAGGTGCCATTGTCATTTCTCAGAATTTTTGCAAAAATAAATAATAATTTCCGTTAGTTTCATGTTTTTCTTACACTAATTAGCACTACTCCAGTACCCAAGTATCCCACTAGTTACGTATGAAATTTTATGAATTTTTGTGTCATTTCCTTACAGCGGACGACTCCAGAAGATATTTATTGCTGAAAGTTTTTCAGGCGTTTCTCTTTAGAATGTTAGGAGCGTCTGTCTGACTTCTGTAGTAGTGTGGGGGTGGAAATTGCATCTTGCAGAAGCGACAGGGTAAAGGATACATCTCATATTAATCCGTTGCGCAGAATGACAGAATAGCACCCACACGCTCACATCATGTCTGACCAGATCCCTGACCATGAATTGTCAGGTATGCTAATAGTGAAGTAGCCATTTGTGGTGAACTTTTCATATTCTTGAGTATCTGTTTTCTCTTTCAAGGTGATCACATTCTGGTAGTAAAGTGGCCACTCTTCCCATACTTTTTAAATGGCCTGCTGCTTGGAAGTATATCATTTCTCTAACTCAGTCGAGGTGAAGGTTTCGGTCACTTGTACATTCAGCTCTGATGAAATTTTTCATTAGGGTACACTTGAAAATGTTGGGTCCATAACGCAGCAGTTGTCCCTCTATCCTCACCGCTTTCGTGAATTTAACTTCCACATCATGCAGTGCTGTACCCTCGCAGAGTATCTTGGATTGGTAAGGAGAATTGATAAATGTATCCAGTGCGAACAACTTTTCTTTTCCAACCGCAAGAGTTCATCTATGAGTTCACCCAAAGCTATGTAAGCAAGACTATGGGCACATACATCCCTGGCACCATCGTCTAGTCAGAATCTATTTAACATTTTGGCTGCAAAAATCTTTCAAACGACAATCGTCCCTGTGACACCCATGAATGGCATTAAGTAGTGATAACCTCTCAGCTTCACGTTGAAGTTGCTCAAATCTGAAACACAGGCAAAACAATGCCTGGTCGAAAGTGACGACACATGATTCTTAGTTAATTCGCTTACATTCTTCACTTATAGTGAGGATGGACTGTAGAGTAGTAGACTAAGAACATTGGTGAATGCAAGGCACACAATCTTGGAGCATTCATATTCCTGTCCTTGTGTCCTTGAGCCGGGCAACATCAAATGCCGACGGTACAGTATCCTATGAAGGGCTGTTAAATATGTACACAGTTTTACAGTTCCATCTGGTGGTCGGAGAAACTGCTGAACTTTAACAGTGCCAGCTCTGCCATTTATGTCTGGTGCTGAGGTCACTTTTATGCGAACCACATGTGCCTCCCTTGGTCACAGCGTCTCGGGGGTGTGACTCGTTATTCCTCCCAATTTATGGACTGGCTGAGTCGTTTACTATGTCTTTCTTTGCCTACAGCACATGTGGTCTTTCGAGCACGGAAGCTACGTCGTAGGAGGCTGAAAATCCTGATGTCACTAGGAGATTTAGAAGAAATTTGGATCGATAATTCTTCTAAACATAGGTTGCAACCCCAACTGAAATGGGAGACAAGAATGATTTTTCTTACGCATCTGGCATAATGACATGTGATAGAACAAGACATTTCTTTTCCTGCGATTCCAGTCAACCCCGTTTATCTGTCAACATAATCGTGTACAGGAGAAGAAGCAGTGTCTTGGAGGCAGCATACACACACACAAAAATATGAATGTGACGGTAAGCAGCAGTGCTGAACACTTCATAGTCGATATCGTTTTGCATGTAGTTTCATTATTCGAGAACATTCTTTTGCGGGTCTCCTTTTTTTCGTTCGAGTATCAGTGGTCAGGGAAAATTCTATGGACAGTGGTCCTCGAAACATATGATACTCCCTCCGGCAACTGTATGAGAGATGATTATAGCATGTTTATACTGTACTTCCCCTGCAGACACTTTTTAACATATGACAATTTTAACATATGAATAAGAATCTTCAGGTACATTATCAAGCAACTGCCCAAGGGAAAACTGGCACTCGTCACCACAATTAAATCAGTTCCATTTCGTCCATCATTCTCATATGGTCTTCAGCTTTTTGTCTCCATTCATCTCCTCGCAGTCTTGCGTATGTCAAAATCGTGCTTGCTACCTCTGGAAGCGTTTCTTTGACCACGGGATTGTGCCTCGCCTTTCCTTAAATAACTTGGCCTGTTTTCGTGGGTACTCTTCAGTAAGCTATTCCTCGCACCAGATACACTTTTTGTTGAAATTAAATGATAACGGTAGCTCATCCGAGCTGGTTGAGTTGGGTGCAGCTGTGACTGTGTCACGTTCACAGCATAATAAGGCCAAAATCAGTTTCTCGTTATTGTAACTTCTTCTACAAGCTATGCGAATTGTAATTTCCTCCACTCTTTCCAGTAACCTTTCATGTTCAGGCTTTCTGCGTTTGACACTGGAGGCAGGAAGCGTAACAACTCCTCTCTTTTCAATTACAGCCGTTTCGCGTTCTTCCAAACTTTTTTCGCGTATGGGACACCGTTCTAACGCTACTGAAAATGCCATACTAGGTCAGCACTACAACAAAAATAATTCGAATTATAGCACAATCAAGAAAAATGCGTTGCAGTGTCACTCAACAAGTCACCACCGAACATTCATATGGAACAACTAGATCGAAACTGACCTAATGAGAAAAATAGCGTTTACTTTAGGGACGTATATTGCGCAAACTCTCTCCTACTTGATTGTTTGATTTTATCACCTGCTGTTACCGAGTCTGAGCTTTATTCTCACCTACTAAGGGTCCTTGGCTGCCTCATTTGATAATAGCTTTGATGATTGCAGCTTGAAGTTATTTCTCACTGCTTGCTATGGCTAGTGACAGCAGGGTACTTTTCCAGTTATGTCCTGGTTAATTAAATGAATAATAGTAATTACCTTTCATCACTCAGATTAATTGAAATAATGCACAACGGACAGCTTTTGTCCATAAACTGTTTACCTTCGACCCATGATTCTTTATCATTCTAAGCTTCATTTCCCTCAGTTATATAAATATCCTCCTGAATCAAATAAATCAATTATTGGGAATTTACTTTGCCTTTCCATCATATCAAGAGCAACACGGGGATCTTGCTACATAGAATTTGTTTCTAAAGCTAATAAATTACTATAGTTTCATCCCCCTTCAAATCAGGGCTTTTACATCTGCGAAGCTACATGCATCCCAATTGGGATTAACCTTGGTCTCCTAGGCTAATATAATATCGTCACACTATAAGGTAGCAGGAAGGTTTCATAGAGTGGAAAATAATCTCGTCTCACAACACACAGTCCTCACTGCCATGCAAGATACTTTTTATATTAACTACTGCGATATAAATGTCACTTGCAGTGGGAAGGCTAAGCGTGGAGACCAGCAGAATGCGGTTCTATCAGGTCTCATAACAACTTCACTGCACTCAAAAGCTATCATGCTACGTGAACGACGAAGGAGGGCACCTCTCAATGGAAAACTACTTTTGATTACATAAACAAAGAACTGAATGAAACTTCAGCTTAGTAATCGCTTCTGAGAAGATATTCAAACGTGTTGTAGCTGTATGATTACACTCGTGATTTACGTTAAATAGCTAACTGAAATTGTCAAAATTACGTTAAACGTGTGTGATGTTCTAAGAGAATTTACGGTGACGGACTATCGGATTTAACTGACACAAGCATAACAAAATTCCATCTTAGACGAACTACCACCACAAATTTGCAATAAAAGTAAACTTCAGCCACTCAAAATGTAAGCGCAAATCGCCGCACAATAATGATTGCATAGTCAGGCTATATTGATTCTGGCGCTACAGTATAGAACCGCGCGACAGCTACGGTCGCAGGTTCGAATCCTGCCTCGGGCATGGATGTTTGTGATGACCTTAGGTTAGTTAGGTTTAAGTAGTTCTAAGATCTAGGGGACTGATGACCACAGATGTTAAGTCCCATAGAGCTCAGAGCCATTTGAACCATTTTTGAACTTAAACCTAACTAGTCTAAGGACATCACACACAACCATGCCCGAGGCCAGATTCGAACCTGCGACTGTAGCGGTCTCGCAGTTCCAGACTGAAGCGCCTAGAACCGCTCGACTACAACGGCCGGCTACTCGCTTTGGAAACAGCAGCACTGTGGGCCCTCCAGCTACACGACGCCTAAACTGGCCCACCCCTTGTCCAATATCTTCCAGTTTGAACCGTTAGGGTGAGAGAAGTCTCCCATTGGCAGAGCTACCAGACACTCTCTAAATTATCGATCCTTTTTGAAAATCTCCGCAGATCTTTCTGCGCAACCTTGCCCATAGATTTCTCTTCACAGAATCATCATTTCTGGTTAGTTCTGTTTTTGCTACAATCCGAACAATGACACTTTCATTTACTCATTTTCATGGAAAGGTAAACAGAGCACAAAGAAAGTGTGATTAGCAAAGTAAAACGCAGTTTAAATGCGTTTTCAGACCCAAATGGCCGTTGTGTGAGCGAATTACTTCTCGTAGCCTCTCCTTGTACTACCGCAAACTCTGGTCATCCATATAACGATCTCTTATCTTACAAGGTGGAGAGATTAAATGAGGCATATGAACAATACTGCTTCAATTGCACCTAACACAATTTACATAGAAATGTTGACAAATGAAGGTTATATGGCAAAAAATCTCCGCTTTGCTGCTATTTTTGATAATTTGAGGTATTTATTGTATTTGTGAACTACTGTACCTCGATAGATGTTGGGCAGAAAAATATTTTTGACAAGTAAATTTGCAGAGAGTTTAATTCTCTTCAAATCTGTAATGTGTGTTTGGTTATAAACACATGGTTTACACTCCCTACGTAAAATCCACCGTTATTGATTAGTGGATTATAGCATAACAGTTTAAAATACAGGATGTTTGTAAATGAATATCGGGGTTTTAACGCTTTATAATATTTATTATATTAAACTTACAGTTGTAAATGATATGTAAAATGAAAGAGCAACCCAAACAGTTGTGTTTGGCACCAGTGCGCATGCGGAGCGCGCAATGTTTCCACCGCAATCCGCTAGATTGAACTTCACTATACCCAAGCGCTGGATAGGCCGCAAGGGGCCCAATGCCAGGGCTTGCTTTTCATGGCCTCCACATTCACCTGACATAACGATTTTTTCCTTTGGGGCTTCATCACGGATCGCGTGTACGTGCCTCCGCTATCAGCAGACCTCCCTGAATTAAGTAACCGGATTGAAGCAGCTGTTGTTACAATCACTGATGACACACTTATCAACATTTGGGAAGAACTCGGCTAAAGACTTGATGTGTGCCATGTGACAAATGGTGCTCACGTTGAACTTTTATAAGGTTCTTGGTAAAACTGTTTGAGCTGCTCTTTCATTTGGCATAACATTTATAACTGTAAGTTCAATGTAACAAATCTTATAAAGTATTAAAACCCCGATGTAAACACCCTGTAGTTTGACCGTGTGCAACTGATAAAGGCTGATCGTTTAATACTTGTGTGGGAGTTGTTTCGAATTGAATCCAACGAAGGTAATTAAGATGTCAGGTAGCAATGATCGTACATACTTTGCTGTTATGTTCTATATCTTTTGCCTAAACAGCACAAATGAGGCTGTCACTCGCTTCGTCTGGCAAAGTAATAACGGTTAACCCATCACAGGTCGCCCATTAATGTCGTCACCCGCAAATATTCATTATGTGGCACTGAATACACAATCCTCATTGCAATCCAAATCGCGGGTGTCCAGCGCGGTTGTCATATAATCATGGTGCGCAAATGAACACTTAAACAGATCAAACAAATCACTCAATTAACGCCATTTGCGTATTTGCTGGAGGTCAGGCCCACGGCTTTGGGTGACACACACACAGCCGTTATACGATTGTGAACGCGGTCGGCTGTCCTGCCGAAATTCGCCCTGCTCGCTTTAGCAGCCAACGACTTACTTGCTCGGAGTCTCAGCCTTCGACCATAGATACTAGTAGACTGGCCTTGCTGTGCAGAAGCTATAGGGCTAGAGTGGCTCCAACATAAACCACGTGACTGTTGGCAAAACGTGGCACGATTTCAAATCAGCGGTCCGCCATCCTATGTTTGTATCGTATTTTACCCACATTTCTCAATTGACTGCCAAACGCTTCCAGCAAAAATTACTTTTTTATTCGCGAAAAATTATGTCAGAACTACATTTGACCTGGATTTGTTCACAGTACCATTTATAAAATCTAACAAATACATCGAACGCCCCTCTGGTGGGCTGCGGGACGAAATTACTACAAACTATCAATTAAAGTATAATGTCGTTAAAATTCTTTTAAATAGTAAGAGTGGGCTCGTGTCAAAACTTTAACCATTGGATTCGCCGAGTTTTGAGCTCTAGTCACTATCAGTTAAAAAAATGATATGTTAGATGAAAGGTGAGACTTTGAAGTTTCAGAAAATAATTTTGGAGCCTACATTTATTTAATAGTATTAGAAGGTAGAAAAAAATTCTCTTCATGTGTCGACTATAGTTGCTCTTACCTTATTATAATCTCACTTGTATATACAAAAAGGCGCGTATGTGCAGATGGCTTAAAGTTTTTCCGTTTCAGGACCTGTATCCAAAGCTGCCTTCGGTTTTCATCCTTAGGGGACCTACGAGTAGGAACGAGAAACAGTTCTATAACCGAATTATCACAGATACTTTCCAAACTGTAATACGAGTCTGACTTTACAGGCATCACTTTCAACACTTTAATTTACGTGATACTCTATTTCAAGTGTAAAAAACATCACTTCAGCAGATTTCAATAAACGCATCTGCACTATCATAGAAACACTTACACGTGAAATGAATGCCATTTCCCCTGACAAAACGCTGAGTGCAGCCATAAGCGCAACACGAAACAATCGTGTTTTGCCAACAGTCATGTGACTTTAGCCCAGAGATGTTGGAGCCACGAAAATGACGTCAGGGCCAGTCTATTACATTTATGGTCGAAGGTCTCAGCACTAACTACCCCCTGGCGCACTGGGCGCTCGACTATCGATATTATCCACTGCAACCCTGAGTGAGGCAAAGATAGTATTGTTCTCGATACCTCAATACGTAAGAGGTGGTTGACCCCTTACGAAATGAAATAATAAAAATCGGCCGAAAACTTCGAAGCTTTGTTTCTAAATAACATCGGATATTTCTGAAGATACTTCTGTAGAATGAATTAGGAACTCCCGACAATGCGAAGATTGGGAAAAAGTACTAGCATGTACCTAGCTACGAGTCGACTGCAGTTCAACTCTACAGGACCCCAGCAACTGCGTACAGTGTAGTGCGTTAAAATCGTATATAGTAAATGTTCTATGTTTTATAATCGTTCAAAATAAATGTTCTTGAATTTTTGATGGTGATGTACCCTGAACGGAAATTTAATTATAACATATCATACATAGAGTTACAAACCTTTATTGCACCTTTGCGTTAGAACGACATACTGTCAAATGGTTCAAATGGCTCTAAGCACTATGGGACTTAACATCTGAGGTCATCAGTCCCTTAGACTTAGAACTACTTAAACCTAACTAACCTAAGGACATCACACACATTCATGCCCGAGGCAGGTTTCGAACCTGCGACCGTAGCAGCAGCGCGGTCCCCGACTGAAGCGCCCAGAACCGCTCGGTCACAACGGCTGGCCAACATACTGTCACAACACACTAGTTATAGTACGAAAACAACCGAAATATGATGAACCACATGAACGATTCGTATATCGTGATGCAAAATGCTGGCCGTTAACGCCAGGATGTGCATATACTTTGCTTTTGTTCTGTTTCCACGGGAGAATTGTAAACTATGTGAATACATCATGGGAGCGGCTAGTTCGTAAAGAGCTGTCCTCATTTACTTGTCTCGCCCAGTTTTCATAAATGCTCGCATGAATTATTTACGTCGCAATGCAGAACCGCAGACGGCGGCATGCAGTTTGTTGCAGTGCGAGCACCGTGTTGTACGGACGTCACGCAGCGACCACTGCGACGCATCAATTCATTCTGTCGTATTTGCTAGTGGCGGCGCAAATGCAAATGACGGAACTCGCCACAGATATCCGGTCGTGAAACGCAGATGCTTAACGAGATTCGTAATGCACAGTCTACGTTTAACGACTCATAACGCCGTCCAGTTACTAATTACGCAGTTCCAATCCCTGGCAGCTAATAACGCTTTATGGTGCGGTATCAGTACTATCAAACTCACTTAACTACAGGATACTCTAAACATCTGAAATAGTTTTTGTGCTCATAAGTTTTATAATAAAGTCGAATGGAGCACTTCAACACTTGATAAACTGTATAAAATATTCTTGAAAATTATTTATAAATTTTCTGCACTGAGACTAACACTGAACTTGTACAAAACGCTATGCGCGTAATTAAGATAAAATCAGTCAATGAAACAAAATATATTAAAGGCTTATGCTTTTATATTGGTTAGAAACTGAACTGGAATTCAGGTATTGCAAAACTTTTCAAATTGGTGAGCTGTACAACTAATGAAAGTAGGCTTTGGAGATAAACTATCATAAAGTTGACTTACTATTCCAATTATAATTCACTAACGACTTATGGCAGCATTACGTAATAAGAACTATAATTTATGTGGTTTCAGTTTGTATTCTTCGGTGGCTGAACTCAAATCCCAAATGTTTAAAAGAAATAATATCTGATGTCCACTCCAAACTCTCTTGTAGATAGCTTTCAAATAATTGCTTATACTAACAACAAACTCATAGTAATTTTACTTCGTGCAATTTTGGTTGGCAACACTAGTATGCAGCCATTCTTTTCATCGACAAATTGTGCTACAATCGTGAAGCTAACTCGTTCCACAGCATAGCGATGAATCACAGTTACAGTTCATGGAATATATAAATAACTGATTATGACGTAATGTCTCTAGTTAAGAAGTCACATGCATTATCAATTGTGATATTTGAAAGTTAGTAAATGATATTCATTCTACATATCGTCGGAATTCCGCGATAAGCCGAACACAACATTAGTGGCATCAGCACAATAATGTGCTAGTACTAACAGTGGCCGAGCACTGTTGAAATACAGGAGTACTACTTTGTAGAGAAAGTTTGAGAAAGTTTTGCAGTATGGATTTGTGTTTAGGCAGACTTGACCCATTATTACTGTAGTGACGTAACAAGACTGTTACGCCACACGGTAGTAGCCAAAAGAAAGGCAGGCACGCGTACACACACACGCCGACGGGCGTGAAGTCTGGAACATGAGAACTTATAAATGAATAAGAAGAAAAGTAGGTAGATGCTTTTTACTTATCTTTTATTTAGTTCGTGGAATACATCTCTCTTGAATACTCGTAAGCTATAGGCACTGATACAAATGGCTCCTTGCTAGTTCGTAGCCATTAACTTAGCTGATGGCTATTCTGTCTCTCGGCTAATGAGAGAGAAAGGCTTCATACAACTGGGCGATAGCTAGGTTCGCATACAACTGGGCGGTAGCTTGGTTCTCGTACAACTGGGGTCGAGTCCTCTCTCGTATCACGAGACCTGCCTTGGTGGTGGCGCTAGGTCTGCGATCACAGTGGCGACACGCGGGTCCGACATGTACTACATGGACCGCGGCCGATTTAAACTACCACCTAGCAAGTGTGGTGTCTGGCGGTGACACCACATTCCTCCCCCGCAAATCGGCGAACGGTCGTGAGATAAGGCTTCCGCCCGCCGTGGGGAGGACCACATGTTGACGTATGCGATGAGGTGGGGAGCCTAACAACAGGCGAGGCTGTGCCACCCGCACCCGGCCATCCGGTCCGAGGGGAGCTAGGAAACGCCTGCAAAACTAGTCCAGGGTGCACGTCAACATGCGGTGTATGCGCCCGTAAAGAAACATGAGGGGCCGAAGTGTCGACCTCCATTGCGTCGGGGTAGCCGACGCGCGATGACGTCATGTGGTCCGGAGCGGTCGGGAGTTCCATGGCGGAGGACAGCTGGTCACGGGAAGCGATCGGCGGCGCGTGACCCTGGGAGGCGCTTGGCGGCTGCAACGAAGCGTCGAATGCGGTCGGCGGCGGCGGCTGCTGCTGCTGCTGCTGCTGCGGCGGCGGCGGCGGCGCGTCGCCATGGGGCAAAATGGAAGGCATCGTCGGTAACACCTGGGGATGAGGCGAGCCAGTAGATGGGTCCCCAGGGCGCTGACCGGACGGCACCGTCGCTGAAAGCAGACGGGGAGCGGCAGAACCCGAGCGACGACAGAGGCGCAGCTGATTGAGATGCCGACGCACCTCACCAGAGGCCCCCAAAACCAAATACATCGCGCGGCCGAGGCAGCGAAGAATGCGCCCTGCGAGCCAACGCCGTGAACCTCGATAGTTGCGATAAAATACAACGTCGCCTGGAGCAAAAGCAGGAGTCTGCCGCTGCACAGGAACCTGATGCGGCGGATGCAGCAAAGACATCAAGGTGCGATGAGGACGACCGTGGAGCAACTCAGCCGGCGAGCGCCCATCTCGGGGCTGAGAGCGATACGAAGACAAAAAGAGCAACAATGCGTCCTCCCGAGAATGCGACTCTTTCAATTTCAACATCTGTGACTTGAAAGTCCGGACCAATCGTTCCGCGGCACCGTTGGACTGAGGCGAAAACGGCGCGGATGTCAGATGTTGAATACCATTGGCCTGGCAGAAAGACTGGAATTCTGCGGACATGAATTGTGGGCCATTGTCGGAAACAATAGTCTGCGGAAGACCTTCAATGCAAAAGATAGCAGACAACGCTTGGATGGTGGCGGAGGACGTCGTGGAAGACATCCGAACAACAAAAGGAAAATTACTGAAGGCGTCGACCAGAACCAACCATCGAGCATTCCAGAATGGACCAGCAAAATCAATGTGCAAGCGTTGCCAAGGGGAAGTGGCTTTTGGCCACGCAAAAACTTTCCGCGGCGGTGCGGACTGTTGTTCGGCACACGCCGGGCACGAAGAACACATATTCGTAATCGCAGCATCGATTCCGAACCAAGTACAGTGCTGACGAGCAAGTTGTTTCGTTCGCACTATACCCCAATGTCCTTGGTGAAGAAGCCGTAAAACAGAGGACTGTAACGAACGTGGGACCACGACTCTGGACTGATCATTATCAGAACGCAACAACAAAACACCACGTCGAACAAAAAGTCTCTCCTTGTGAGCAAAAAAGCGGCGAACCAACGGATCCTCGATCCGAGACTTTGACAAAGGCCATTGCGTAGCAACAAAACGTAAAACAGTAGCAAGGACAGGGTCAGCAGCTGTGGCTGTAGCGACACGACGAAAATCAATCGGAAATGATTCGACCACTTCATCGGTTTCCGAATCAATGAACATGGAAGCAAGTTCGGAAGAATCGAATGCTTTATCCTCAGCAACAGGCAAACGGGACAACGCATCGGCGTTTCCGTGCTTAGCAGTGGACCGATACAAGATATCGTAGCGGTACTGCGAGAGGAAAATAGACCAGCGAATGAATTTCTGCGCTGTACGTGGAGGTACAGGCTTGTTCGGATGAAAAAGCGACGTCAAAGGTTTGTGGTCTGTGATGATGGTAAAGTGACGACCATACAAGAAATCATGGAACTTAGTAACACCAAACACGAGAGCCAAAGCTTCTTTCTCTATCTGTGAATAATTTCTTTGCGCAGACGAGAGCAATTTGGACGCAAAGGCAATAGGGCGATCATGGGAGCCAACTTTGTGCGCAAGTACAGCACCGATCCCGAAATCCGATGCATCTACCATCAACAAAAGGGGTTTCTGGGGATCGAAAGGCGTAAGGCAAGTATTAGAAAGCAACGCCGATTTCAACTGGCGAAAGGCGCGTTCACATTCCGGCGTCCAGACGAACGGAACACCTTTACGGCGTAAGCGATGAAGCGGAGCTGAAATGGAAGAGGCATTGCGCACATATTTATGGTAATAATTAATTTTACCCAACACACTCTGTAGCTGTTTCAGATTTTTAGGGGACGGCAAGTCTTGTATGGCACGGAGGTGCTCTGGACTCGGATGTATGCCTTGGGCATTAATGACATGTCCCAGGTATGGTAAGTCACGAGCAAAAAACACACATTTGTCCTTCCTCAAGCGAAGACCATTTTGCCGCAAGACCTGAAATAATGTTCGTAAATTCGCAAGATGATCTTCTTCTGTCTGTCCGGAGATCACGATATCGTCCAGATAGTTTGCGGCAGTAGGGACCGACGCACAAATAGTTTGTAAATATTGCTGAAACAAGGCAGGGGCGGATGCACACCCGAAAGGCAGTCTTTTGAAGCGGTACAATCCAAGATGCGTGTTAACCACCAATACGCGCTGGGATTCGTCGTCCACCGGTATTTGCAAGTACGCATCGGCTAGGTCCAACTTTGAAAAATATTTTCCCGGGCACAGTTTAGCAAAAAGATCTTCCGGGCGGGGCAAAGGAAAAGTAGCAGTCACTAGCTGTGGATTCACCGTGGCCTTGAAGTCCACGCAAAGTCTCAATTTTCCGGAAGGTTTTGGCAAAATTACTAAGGGTGAGGCCCAGAGAGAAGCTTGCACTCGTTCAATTACACCCTGTGATTCGAGATCGTGTAACGTTCTTGCGACCTCATCACGCAATGCGTGGGGAACATTGCGCGCCCTGAAAAATTTCGGTTGCGCGTTTACCTTCAGTTCTAAATGTGCTTCATAGTTTTTAGCGCAACCTAAGCCCGGTGCAAAAATGTCTGCAAATTCGTCACACAGACGAGAAACACTGTCTGTAGGCACAGTCTGATTCACTGATAGGACCTGATTTACAATAGACATGTTAAACAACTTAAATAAATCTAGACCAAATAAGTTCACTGCAGAAGAAGAACGAAGAACGTAAAATGACACAAGTTTTGTTTGTCCCTTGAATGTTGCAAGAAGGCTGCACTGTCCTAACACAGGAATTTTCTGTCCGGAATATGTAGTTAGCATAACATTTGCGGCACGCAACGGAGGTGCGCCCAGTTGTTTGTATGTGTCGTGATTGAGCAATGAAACTGCAGCTCCGGTATCGAGCTGGAATGGTATCACTTTGCCTTCAAAGTCTAAGTCCACAAAAAGTTTATTGTCCTGCTGACGACAAGAGCGACTGTTTTGTGCAATTGGAACAGACACTGGTACAGAATCACTTGCTAATTGACGTGATTTTCGGCGACGTCGACGCACAGTTTTTGTGGGACGAACACAGTTACTGTTAGAGAAAGTGTCACTGGACGAAGTGGAATTAACGACATGAATGTCCATAGGCGAAGGTCCACGAGCCTGAGTGTCCTTGGTTCGATTCCGGCGCGAAGCAAAGGGCCTGGAATTATTGTGATTGTCTGATCTGAGCTTTTTCTGGCAAACACTTTGAACATGTCCTTTCTTATTGCAGAAAAAGCAAATAGCTTGGCGTGACGGGCAATGTTCACGCGAATGTCTAGTAGCACACCGCGGGCATGATTTCACTGCATTTGTGGGCCGGCGCGGCACACCTGGCTTAGCACGCGGCGGTCGCTGTGCGTCCGTGCGCGAGGCCCGGCTACCGGGTCGCACAGCGCGTCCAGCGGGCCGGTTAATGTTACACACGGCTGGCGAAGTTTCAAAAGATTCCTGAGCACAGTCCAGTGTGTCCTGTCTATCCAATATGTCTATCACTTGTTGAAGGGAGGGATTAACTAGTTTCAAAATTTGCTCCCGTATGCGAACATCAGAAACGTTCTGTGCAATTGCATCACGCACCATTGTATCTGAATAAGAAAGACCACAGTCACATTCAAAGGCACAGTCCCTAGTAAGTCCTTGCAATGTTGCTACCCACTCCCTATTAGTTTGACCGGCCGTACGTTTTGTACGAAAAAACGTATACCGTTTTGCAACCACATTAACTGTTTCTTTGAAATAGGCATCTAATGCAGACAAAATTTCCTCGTATGACAAAGTTGCTACGTCGCGGCGGGGAAACAATTTCACTATCACACGGTATGTGGACACACCGACACAAGAAAGCAAAAACGGCTGCCGCTCATTACCTTGAATTTTGTAGGCTGCTAGATGAAAGTTGAACTGGCGAGACCACTCGTGCCAGGTCTCATCGGCTGCCACGTATGGTCGAAAGGGAGGTGCAACAGCGTTTAGTGGCAGCGGTAGCGAAGAAGCGGCGGCGGCCGCATCGGTTTGAATGTTACGTTGACCCTGGACGAGCTGTCCAAGGGCATCCAGTAACGCCTGCGTCTGCTGATTCTGCAAGCGATAAAATTCGGACAGTACATCTGGAGAATGTGGCGAAGCCATGACACAATGAAATGTAAGCAATCAGAAAGAAGTTTTTACTCGTCGCCAATCTGTAGTGACGTAACAAGACTGTTACGCCACACGGTAGTAGCCAAAAGAAAGGCAGGCACGCGTACACACACACGCCGACGGGCGTGAAGTCTGGAACATGAGAACTTATAAATGAATAAGAAGAAAAGTAGGTAGATGCTTTTTACTTATCTTTTATTTAGTTCGTGGAATACATCTCTCTTGAATACTCGTAAGCTATAGGCACTGATACAAATGGCTCCTTGCTAGTTCGTAGCCATTAACTTAGCTGATGGCTATTCTGTCTCTCGGCTAATGAGAGAGAAAGGCTTCATACAACTGGGCGATAGCTAGGTTCGCATACAACTGGGCGGTAGCTTGGTTCTCGTACAACTGGGGTCGAGTCCTCTCTCGTATCACGAGACCTGCCTTGGTGGTGGCGCTAGGTCTGCGATCACAGTGGCGACACGCGGGTCCGACATGTACTACATGGACCGCGGCCGATTTAAACTACCACCTAGCAAGTGTGGTGTCTGGCGGTGACACCACAATTACAATAACACAAAATGTGTGAAATCTGCAGTAAACAGATCCACATCAAGAAGGCAGTGACTGTTAAAAATATGTGCATGTGCCCATTGCTGATGTTAGTAGCGGGGTGCAGCAGGTTCTGTGGCACTTTCGATATCAAATTTATATGCTAATTAATTAAATTGATCAATTAAACCACTTGCCCCTCCCCCTTAACCTGTTGTTATGCTAATTGATTTATTGCCTTCAGGGGTACATTTATGACGCCTTGCAGATAATTTGTTCTTTTGAGAAACCCCTCATCTCTCCCCCTCTCCCTTCTCCTCCCGTACCTCTCTGGGAAAAGGGACACTTCTGTTACCTCTCCCCAGTTCGGTTCAGAGCCACTTTTCCCCCTCCAGGAAAATCCCCCAGCCCTCACCTCCCCCACTACCTCCTCCCCACCCCCATCTGGAATTGGTGGGAAAAGAAAGTCTGTGCTGGAGAGGAAGGACCTTATGACACAGAATTCAAATTAATTGACATAAAGGTATAATGTTCAATTCAATAAGCATATAATTTATGTAAACAGTTTGTGGGAGACAAGTCTCCCCCACTTGGGTAGAACTCACGTCTGCGCCTCCAACCCCCGCTTTCCATGATGTAATAACTGTAAGCTCCAACGAATATAGTAACCACCGTTTTGGGTTGCCCACATGTGTATCTGCCGTTCACACACCACTGGGTGCCCATCTGCTCTGCCCCATGTTATAATTACAGATCATGATACTACTGCCACTGACTGGAGATCAGAAGACAGTGTCCTCTGATATTCGATATCCGAGAGACCACCTCCATTCTCTCTGAAGTGGTTACTTCCTGTTACAGCACCTACACTTCAACCCGTAAACCAGGGTGATGCGCCTACACACCTGAAGGACCTGCATTTGTCCTAATGGCTCCCAAAGCAATGCATCAAGTGCCGACAATCCATTGATCTGGGAATTCGACACTCGCTCCTTGTCTCTGTCTCTGTCTATCTCAAGTGGTTACTTACTTTTGTGTGAACACATTCATGAACCAATGTGTCCGAAGAAACAGATAGTGTTTTCGACCCCCCCCCCTCCCCTCAGAAAATTGTTTGTAATGACTAATGCTGAGGTCAGAGGGAGAGCTGGCACAATTACAATATCAAAAATTCTGTGAAATAGTTTATTTGCACTATCCTGTAGAATTAATTGTTTAACATTTACAGTAATCAAACAGATATCTTAAAAACACACACCATCATCTTATGATGATTCTTCATGTTACAATATATTTACAATGTTTAGGAATCACATGCAGACATTTCGCTAATAAAGTAATTAAATTTCTGCCACAAATAAATCATAGTACTAAATATATCCAAGGTCCTGTATGCACCAGCATTTGAGAAAAGAAGCACCCTCCTCTACCACAACATTTCCACCATCCACCATCCACTAAAATTTTCTGGTGAAAACAAGCCTTCGTATCACACACACTCACAATCGTGACGCACGTGCCGTTGCCTGACACCTAGTGAGCCATACCCGTTCCAGCCAGGGGAGGGCTGGAGATCTGCGGCTGCACCGGCTACGTTGGCAGAGTTACTTTTTGTGAAAATCCTGTACAACATTATGGCATGACTATATTTCCTCTACGTATTCTCTCTCACGCTAAAAAAATCTATTTTTATCAGCTTAATATCTGTTACGTCCTGCATCACAGGACTGGTACATTTAATTCAGTTTTAACTCAAGACGGAATACCAAGGGCATGCACCCTGTAACATGATGCCTCCTCACTCTTGAACTCCCTTAAAGTAGCCAGATGCCTCGTTATCTAAGAACATTATTAAGGTAGCAACACAGAGGAGTCGTAAGTACACTACTGGCCATTAAAATTGCTACACCAAGAAGAAATGCAGATCATAAACGGGTATTCATTGGACAAATATATTATACTAGAACTGACATGTGATTACATTTTCACACAATTTGGGTGCATAGATCCTGAGAAATCAGTACCCTCAACAACCACCTCTGGCCGTAATAACGGCCTTGATACGCCTGGGCTTTGAGTCAGAGCTTGGATGGCGTGTACGGGTACAGCTGCCCATGCAGCTTCAACACGATACCACAGTTCATCAAGATTAGTGACTGGCGTATTGTGACGAGCCAGTTCCTCGGCCACCGTTGACCAGACGTTTTCATTTGGTGAGAGATCTGGAGAATCTGCTGGCCAGGGCAGCAGTCGAACATTTTCTGTATCCAGAAAGGCCCGTACAGGACCTGCAACATGCGGTCGCGCACTATCCTGTTGAAATGTAGGGTTTCGTAGGTATCGAATGAAGGGTAGAGCCACGGGTCGTAACACATCTGAAATGTAACGTTCACTGTTCAAAGTGCCGTCAATCCGAACAAGAGATGACCGAGATGTGTAACCAATGGTAGCCCATACAAGCACGCCGGGTGATACGCCCGCATGGCGATGCCGAATACAGGCTTCCAATGTGCGTTCACTGCAATGTCGCCAAACACGGCTGCGACCATCATGATGCTGTAAACATAACCTGGATTCATCCGAAAAAATGACGTTTTGCCATTCGTGCACCCAGGTGCGTCGTTGAGTACACCATCGCTGGCGCTCCTGTCTGTGCTGCAGCGTCAAGGGTAGCCACAGCCATGGTCTCCGAGCTGATAGTCCATGCTGCTGCAAACATCATCGAACTGTTCGTGCAGATGGTTGTTGTCTTGCAAACGTCCCCATCTGTTGACTCAGGGATCGAGACGTGGTTGCACGATCCATTACAGCCATGCAGATAAGATGCCTGTCATCTCGACTGCCAGTGATACGAGGCGCTGGGATCCAGCCTCCTGAACCCACCGATTCCATATTCTGCTAACAGTCATTGGATCTCGACCAATGCGAGCTGCAATGTCGCGATACGATAAACCGCAATCGCGATAGGCTGCAATCCGACCTTTATCAGAGTCGGAAATGTGATAGTACGCATTTCTCCTCCTTACACGAGGCATCACAACAACATTTCACCAGGCAACGCCAGTCAACTGCTGTTTGTGTACGACAAATCGGTTGGTAACGTTCCTCATGTCAACACGTTGTAGGCGTCGCCACCCGCGCTAACATTGTGTGAATGCTCTGAAAAGCTAGTCATTTGCATATCACAGCATCTTCTTCCTGTCGGTTAAATTTCGCGTCTGCAGCACGTCATCTTCATCGTGTATCCATTTTAATGGCCAATAGTGTATCAGGTTAATACTATGTATCATTTTACAACTTTGATAATATAGCTGAATTTATTACAATGGTCGTCTCTCCCTGTTTAGGTGGGAAATTGAAATTTCGTGAAAAGTTCTCGTCGCAACGAAAAAACGCCTGATTACTGCTTCATTAAGCAAATCATAACTGTGGCACTCTCGCCCTCACTTCCACCCCACCGGCTGCACGTCTTTGACATCAAATAGATTGACAAATTAATTAAACTGATCATGTGTCAATCCTCCCCCATGAACCATAGACCTTGCCGTTGGTGGGGAGGCTTGCGTGCCTCAGCGATACAGGTAGCCGTACCGTAGGTACAACCACAACGGAGGGGTATCTGTTGAGAGGCCAGACAAACGTGTGGGTCCTGAAGAGGGGCAGCAGCCTTTTCAGTAGTTGCAAGGGCAACAGTCTGGATGATTGACTGATCGGGCCTTGTAACAATAACCAAAACGGCTTTGCTGTGCTGGTACTGCGAACGGCTGAAAGCAAGGGGAAACTACGGCCGTAACTTTTTCCGAAGGCAAGCAGCTTTACTGTATGATTAAATGATGATGGCGTCCTCTTGGGTAAAATATTCCGGAGGTAAAATAGTCCCCCATTCGGATCTCCGGGCGGGGACTACTCAAGAGGATGTCGTTATCAGGAGAAAGAAAACTGGCGTTCTACGGATCGGAGCGTGGAATGTCAGATCCCTTAATCGGGCAGGTAGGTTAGAAAATTTAAAAAGGGAAATGGATAGATTAAAGTTAGATATAGAGGGAATTAGTGAAGTTCGGTGGCAGGAGGAACAACACTTCTGGTCAGGTGACTACAGGGTTATAAACACAAAATCAAATAGGGGTAAAGCAGGAGTAGGTTTAATAATGAATAGGAAAATAGGAATGCGGGTAAGCTACTACAAACAGCATAGTGAACGCATTATTGTGGCCAAGATAGATACGAAGCCCACACCTACTACAGTAGTACAAGTTTATATGCCAACTAGCTCTGCAGATGACGAAGAAATTGAAGAAATGTATGATGAAATAAAAGAAATTATTCAGACAGTGAAGGGAGACGAAAATTTAATAGTCATGGGTGACTGGAATTCGAGTGTAGGAAAAGGGAGAGAAGGAAACGTAGTAGGTGAATATGGATTGGGGCTAAGAAATGAAAGAGGAAGCCGCCTGGTAGAATTTTGCACAGAGCACAACATAATCATAGCTAACACTTGGTTTAAGAATCATGAAAAAAGATTGTATACATGGAAGAACCCTGGAGATACTAAAAGGTATCAGATAGATTATACAATGGTAAGACAAAGATTTAGGAACGAGGTTTTAAATTGTGGAGGGGCAGATGTGGACCCTGACCACAATCTATTGGTTATGACCTGTAGATTAAAACTGAAGAAACTGCAAAAAGCTGGGAATTTAAGGAGATGGGACCTGGATAAACTGAAAGAGCCAGAGGTTGTAAAGAGTTTCAGGGAGAGCATAAGGGAACAATTGACAGGAATGGGGGAAAGAAATACAGTAGAAGAAGAATGGGTAGCTTGGAGGGATGAAGTAGTGAAGGCAGCAGAGGATATAGTAGGTAAAAAGACGAGGGCTAGTAGAAATCCTTGGGTAACAGAAGAAATATTGAATTTAATTGATGAAAGGAGAAAATATAAAAATTCAGTAAATGAAGCAGGCAAAACGGAATACAAACGTCTCAAAAATGAGATCGACAGGAAGTGCAAAATGGCTAAGCAGGGATGGCTAGAGGACAAATGTAACGATGTAGAGGCTTATGTCACTAAGGGTAAGATAGATACTGCCTACAGGAAAATTAAATAGACCTTTGGAGATAAGAGAACGACTTGTATGAATATCAAGAGCTCAGATGGAAACCCAGTTCTAAGCAAAGAAGGGAAAGCAGAAAGGTGGAAGGAGTATATAGAGGGTCTATACAAGGGCGATGTACTTGAGGACAATATTATGGAAATGGAAGAGGATGTAGATGAAGATGAAATGGGAGATACGATACTGCGTGAAGAGTTTGACAGAGCACTGAAAGACCTGAGTCGAAACAAGGCCCCCGGAGTAGACAACATTCCATTAGAAATACTGACGGCCTTGGGAGAACCGGTCCTGACAAAACTCCACCATCTGGTGAGCAAGATGTACGAGACAGGCGAAATACCCTCAGACTTCAAGAAGAATATAATAATTCCAATCCCAAAGAAAGCAGGTGTTGACTGATGTGAATATTACCGAACTATCAGTTTAATAAGCCACAGCTGCAAAATACTAACGCGAATTATTTACAGACGAATGGAAAAACTGGCAGAAGCCGACCTCGGGGAAGAACAGTTTTGATTCCGTAGATATGTTGAAACACGTGAGGCAATACTGACCTTACAACTTATCTTAGAAGAAAGATTAAGGAAAGGCAAACCTACGTTTCTAGCATTTGTAGACTTAGAGAAAGCTTTTGACAATGTTGACTGGAATACTCTCTTTCAAATTCTAAAGGTGGCAGGGATAAAATACAGGGAGCGAAAGGCTATTTACAATTTGTACAGAAACCAGATGGCAGTTATAAGAGTCGAGGGACATGAAAGGGAAGCAGTGGTTGGGAAGGGAGTAAGACAGGGTTGTAGCCTCTCCCCGATGTTGTTCAATCTGTATATTGAGCAAGCAGTAAAGGAAACAAAAGAAAAAATCGGAGTATGTATTAAAATCCATGGAGAAGAAATAAAAACTTTGAGGTTCGCCGATGACATTGTAATTCTGTCAGTGACAGCAAAGGACTTGGAAGAACAGTTGAATGGAATGGACAGTGTCTTGAAAGGAGGATATAAGATGAACATCAACAAAAGCAAAACGAGGATAATGGAATGTAGTCGAATTAAGTCGGGTGATGCTGAGGGAATTAGATTAGGAAATGAGACACTTAAAGTAGTAAAGGAGTTTTGCTATTTGGGGAGTAAAATAACTGATGATGGTCGAAGTAGAGAGGATATAAAATGTAGACTGGCAATGGCAAGGAAAGCGTTTCTGAAGAAGAGAAATTTGTTAACATCGAGTATAGATTTAAGTGTCAGGAAGTCATTTCTGAAAGTATTTGTATGGAGTGTAGCTATGTATGGAAGCGAAACATGGACGATAAATAGTTTGGACAAGAAGAGAATAGAAGCTTTCGAAATGTGGTGCTACAGAAAAATGCTGAAGATTAGATGGGTGTTGTGTTGTTGTGGTCTTCAGTCCTGAGACTGGTTTGATGCAGCTCTCCATGCTACTCTATCCTGTGCAAGCTTTTTCATCTCCCAGTACCTACTGCAACCTACATCCTTCTGAATCTGCTTAGTGTATTCATCTCTTGGTCTCCCTCTACGATTTTTACCCTCCACGCTGCCCTCCAATACTAAATTGGTGATCCCTTGATGCCTCAGAACATGTCCTACCAACCGATCCCTTCTTCTGGTCAAGTTGTGCCACAAAATTCTCTTCTCCCCAATCCTATTCAATACTTCCCCATTAGTTATGTGATCTACCCATCTAATCTTCAGCATTCTTCTGTAGCACCACATTTCGAAAGCTTCTATGCTCTTCTTGTCCAAACTATTTATCGTCCATGTTTCACTTCCATACATGGCTACACTCCATACGAATACTTTCAGAAATGACTTCCTGACACTTAAATCAATACTGGATGTTAACAAATTTCTCTTCTTCAGAAACGCTTTCCTTGCCATTGCCAGCCTGCATTTTATATCCTCTCTACTTCGACCATCATCAGTTATTTTGCTCCCCAAATAGCAAAACTCCTTTACTACTTTAAGTGCCTCATTTCCTAATCTAAATCCCTCAGCATCACCCGACTTAATTAGACTACATTCCATTATCCTTGTTTTGCTTTTGTTGATGTTCATCTTATATCCTCCTTTCAAGACACTGTCCATTCCATTCAACTGCTCTTCCAAGTCCTTTGCTGTCACTGACAGAATTACAATGTCATCGGCGAACCTCAAAGTTTTTATTTCTTCTCCATGAATTTTAATACCTACTCCGAATTTTTCTTTTGTTTCCTTTACTGCTTGCTCAATATACAGATTGAACAACATCGGGGAGAGGCTACAACCCTGTCTTACTCCCTTCCCAACCACTGCTTCCCTTTCATGTCCCTCGACTCTTATAACTGCCATTTGGTTTCTGTACAAATCGTAAATAGCCTTTCGCTCCCTATATTTTACCCCTGCCACCTTTAGAATTTGAAAGAGAGTATTCCAGTCAACATTGTCAAAAGCTTTCTCTAAGTCTACAAATGCTAGAAACGTAGGTTTGCCTTTCCTTAATCTTTCTTCTAAGATAAGTCGTAAGGTCAGTATTGCCTCACGTGTTCCAGTGTTTCTACGGAATCCAAACTGATCTTCCCCGAGGTTGGCTTCTACTAGTTTTTCCATTCGTCTGTAAAAAATTCGTGTTAGTATTTTGCAGCTGTGACTTATTAAGCTGATAGTTCGGTAATTTTCACATCTGTCAACACCTGCTTTCTTTGGGATTGGAATTATTATATTCTTCTTGAAGTCAGAGGGTATTTCGCCTGTTTCATACATCTTGCTCACCAGATGGTAGAGTTTTGTCAGGACTGCCTCTCCCACGGCCGTCAGTAGTTCCAATGGAATATTGTCTACTCCGGGGGCCTTGTTTCGACTCAGGTCTTTCAGTGCTCTGTCAAACTCTTCACGCAGTATCATATCTCTCATTTCATCTTCATCTACATCCTCTTCCATTTCCATAATATTGTCCTCAAGTACATCGCCCTTGTATAGACCCTCTATATACTCCTTCCACCTTTCTGCTTTCCCTTCTTTGCTAAGAACTGGGTTTCAATCTGAGCTCTTGATATTTATACAAGTCGTTCTCTTATCTCCAAAGGTCTCTTTAATTTTCCTGTAGGCGGTATCTATCTTACCCCTAGTGAGATAGGCCTCTACATCCTCACATTTGTCCTCTAGCCATCCCTGCTTAGCCATTTTGCACTTCCTGTCGATCTCATTTTTGAGACGTTTGTATTCCTTTTTGCCTGGTTCACTTACTGCATTTTTATATTTTCTCCTTTCATCAATTAAATTCAATATTTCTTCTGTTACCCAAGGATTTCTACTAGCCCTCGTCTTTTTACCTACTATATCCTCTGCTGCCTTCACTACTTCATCCCTCAAAGCTACCCATTCTTCTTCTACTGTATTTATTTCCCCCATTCCTGTCAATTGCTCCCTTATGCTCTCCCTGAATCTCTGTACAACCTCTGGTTCTTTTAGTTTATCCAGGTCCCATCTCCTTAAATTCCCACCTTTTTGCAGTTTCTTCAGTTTTAATCTACAGGTCATAACCAATAGATTGTGGTCAGAGTCCACATCTGCCCCTGGAAATGTCTTACAATTTAAAACCTGGTTCCTAAATCTCTGTCTTACCATTATATAATCTATCTGATACCTTTTAGTATCTCCAGGGTTCTTCCATGTATACAATCTTTTTTCATGATTCTTAAACCAAGTGTTAGCTATGATTATGTTGTGCTCTGTGCAAAATTCTACCAGGCGGCTTCCTCTTTCATTTCTTAGCCCCAATCCATATTCACCTACTACGTTTCCTTCTCTCCCTTTTTCTACACTCGAATTCCAGTCACCCATGACTATTAAATTTTCGTCTCCCTTCACAATCTGAATAATTTCTTTTATTTCATCATACATTTCTTCAATTTCTTCGTCATCTGCAGAACTAGTTGGCATACAAACTTGTACTACTGTAGTAGGCGTGGGCTTCGTATCTATCTTGGCCACAATAATGCGTTCACTATGCTGTTTGTAGTAGCTTACCCGCATTCCTATTTTCCTATTCATTATTAAACCTACTCCTGCATTCCCCCATTTGATTTTGTGTTTATAACCCTGTAGTCACCTGACCAAAAGTCTTGTTCCTCCTGCCACCGAATTTCACTAATTCCCACTATATCTAACTTCAACCTATCCATTTCCCTTTTTACATTTTCTAACCTACCTGCCCGATTAAGGGATCTGACATTCCACGCTCCGATCCGTAGAACGCCAGTTTTCTTTCTCCTGATAACGACATCCTCTTGAGTAGTCCCCGCCCGGAGATCCGAATGGGGGACTATTTTACCTCCGGAATATTTTACCCAAGAGGACGTCATCATCATGTAGTCATACAGTAAAGCTGCATGCCCTCGGGAAAAATTACGGCTCTAGTTTCCCCTTGCTTTCAGCCGTTCGCAGTACCAGCACAGCAAGGCCGTTCTGGTTATTGTTACAAGGCCAGATCAGTCAATCATCCAGACTGTTGCCCTTGCAACTACTGAAAAGGCTGCTGCCCCTCTTCAGGAACCACACGTTTGTCTGGCTTCTCAACATATACCCCTCCGTTGTGGTTGCACCTACGGGACGGCTATCTGTATCGCTGAGGCACGCAAGCCTCCCCACCAACGGCAAGGTCCATGGTTCATGGGGGGGAGATGGGTAGATCACATAACTAATGAGGAAGTATTGAATAGGAGTGGGGAGAAGAGAAGTTTGTGGCACAACTTGTCCAGAAGAAGGGATCGGTTAGTAGGACATGCTCTGAGGCATCAAGGGATCACCAATTTAGTATTGGAGGGCAGCGTGGAGGGTAAAAATTGTAGAGGGAGACCAAGAGATGAATACACTAAGCAGATTCAGAAGGATGTAGGTTGCAGTAGGTACTGGGAGATGAAGAAGCTTGCACAGGATAGAGTAGCATGGAGAGCTGCATCAAACCAGTCTCAGGACTGAAGACCACAACAACAACAACAACATGTGTCAATATCCTAGATGAGTAATTTCTCTCCTGCAGTCGGATTACCCTGGGATGGAAGCTCAAATGGGAATTGGTGAAGGGAAGGTTGATACGTCCCCTTAGAAAAATAATAAATTACTGTGCTGACAAACTTCTACGTTATTTGATTTTGAAACAGCTGATCAAAACGCAACGTACTCGAACAGTTTTCTCTTTACTTGTTCTGATCATCACAATATTTTTAGCGTAACGCAGTCTAACTTTCAATAATCCCTACAAAAGAATGGCCCTGACTAACAATAACCTACACCTTTCATGAATCACTTACCTCACAAAAATCTTCGTTACTCAAACTACTGCAATACAGCGAACGCCAATACTGCCAGCTAAATAAAAGATTCTAACTACTGAAGGCACTAACTACTGATAGGCATAGTTAGCAAATGAAAGATTTTGATAGAGAACAAACAATGTATTTACCTTAATAGTGTTCAAAAGTCATAATATGTATCTCTGTTCATGACATCCAGTCTTACAAATTTCCTTTTTCTGACGGACACACGTCCAGATCGTCCGCTCTCAAAACTCTGCCATCTCTCTCCCCACATCTACCACCGCTGGCGACTCACCTCCAACTGCACAACGCTACGCGCTGTTCACATCCAACTGCCCAACACTACACAAGCGAATATTCCAACAATGAGTCCAATCAGCCATAGACTGCACACAGCACAGTCAGTGATTTTCATACAGAGCGCTACGTGGCGTTACCAACATGAAAACCTAAACAGCCTTCTTACAAGGTGATGTTCTTTCTGAGGAAGCTGACTCCAGAAGGTTTCAACTGCCACCAACAAACTTTTTGCATAAGGACCGTGAATATTGCATATGTGAAATTAGTGCACATACGGAGATACACAGAGAGTCTTTCTTTTCCCTCACTCTGTTTGCGAGTGGAAAACGAATGGAAATGGCTAGTACTGTCAAACGGTACTATCTGCCATACACTGTATGATGGAGAGCGAAATAAGCATATAGATGTAAATGTAATATAGTCTACCTATTAAGATGTCAGTACATCCTTTTATAAGTACACAAAACTCCGGGAAGAACGCTGTCTCCTATTTATCGAGAAAAAAAAAAGATGGACCCTCTGCTGCTGACAGTCTCTAGCCACTAATTTTCACATTGCCCTCACTTCGCGAGATGTATGTGAGGGTTGTAATATATTGGCCACAACACTTACATGTAGCAGTGTATAGCTCACCTCTCAACTCCCCTTACGCCGGTATCGTTTACTGCCATAACCTTCCAGTCAGTGATATACAGCATTTGAATCGACCTGACTTCGACGAGTAAGAGATGTCGCCCAGACCCCTGCTAATTCTCCTGGAATTCCGTCTTGTTTCGACAGCACTGTTCTATTAATTAAGTGCTTTCTAGACCATAACCTGTCACTGACTAGGTACAGAGCTACCATAACGAGAAAACTACCACACTAACGTACAGGAGGAAATTCACAACCATGCAGAGTATACGTGGACTGTGCAAAGAAATTCAGAAGTGTAACACCAACAATTCATTGATATCGAATGACTGTCTATATATATTACCTTGTACACATCTTAATCTCGTTTATCATATTCCTTTGATTGATACGCTACAAATACGACAGAATTTTGGTGTCAGAGACTATGTTGACACAAGAGTCTCTCTATCTCTATTTCTCTCTCTCTCTCTCTCTCCTGGTTACTGTTATAACATGCTATGGCCTAACACTACAAACTATAAAAACCTCGGCAACATCACCTGATAGAGAGTTTACCATGTCTTTCTTTTCCAATATATTGGAAACAAATACTGTCTGTGTCTTGACACGGCATATGTGGTGATCCCATTACATACACACATATTGGTCCACTGGAGCAGGTGGCCAGTGATTGTTGTCCCTTCCATACGCCTGTGTAAAGTTTTGTCGCCTGTAGTGGAGGAAGACTATTTCTCATAAACTATCAATCATAATAGACAGTTTCTGTGTTTGTTTTTTTTTTATTTTGCTGTAACACATCCAAGTAATGTATGACTACACTTTTGTACACCACCATACATTTTTTTTTTTTTTACTGTGACTTTGAGGTGTCAGGTGCTAAATCGACGTTAACACGTTTTCGTCCACTGCCTGTCACAGAAAGCTGGACATCGCATGATCTAAGCTAATCTGCTCCCACAACAAACAGGATGGTTGGAATAAAGGACAGAGGCGGTGTTCCTTATTGACTAAAATGTGGAAGAAATCACAACATATGGAAACTGGAAGAGTTAGCAGCATTGTGGCATGTTTCCAAACAGTTACTTGAGAGTGATGACCTCCGCATTCATGTTCCACGATGTCAGGCTAGCAGATGTCTCAGAGTTCCATTTTCGATGAGATACAGAGCATTGGTTCCACATATTGGTGATGTGTGTTGCACCCAGGAGTACGATACTGTCTTGGTGTTCTAGGCGGTGGTTATCATGACCTCCAAATCTTTGGACACTGCATCTTTCATTTTATGGCTTTCAGTGGATAACTGCACTTGGAACAAGGGAGTATACTGCAGGATTTAAACCCATAAATCACATGTAGTATGCACCATGTGTTGTCGATTGCACTGCTGGGGGAATGGATAGATTTTTCGTACACCCAGGTAAGCATTTAAGGATCCTCATTCCTCCACATTTTCATCAGTTTTACATATTTTGCATCACTTTTTGTAATTTTACAAGATTTTCTATAGTTTCAATGCATTTTATCCAATTAACCGAGTTCAAAACCACCACTCTCGACGTCTTGTCACGTCTACATAAAGACTGATCGCTTCGATCTTGAGATGGTGTCAATCAGCGGCATTGTCACCTGGCTCTCAATTTCTGTATCATTGCTAAACCACCCTGTCTCTTACTCTGTGAGTGCTACATACATGTGGGCATACCACAAACATTGTTACATAGCCTACATCACATGACACAAATATTGTTCCTCAGTGTAGGAAACAGCAGGGTGGCAAAGAGGAGGTGTAAAAACTATATTCCTTAGCCAAAACATTTTATGAATTCGATATAATTTTATTACGACTGCCCATCTCTCCCTATATGGATGAGAGTCACAAAGTGTTCTCGCATTAATAGGATAAAGTTAAGGATTGAAAGATCTCACCAACAGCTTTGATGTTTACCACCCCAACAAATGTATCATATCTATACCAGCACTCTGCCCTCTATTTCGAAAGGAGATGCCCTTATGGTTTGTGCATGATGGAGTTCCAGATGGAAGGAGTTTGAAACATTTTATGTATGTCACAGGCGCTATAAATTGTGCGATATTGGTGTAGCATTTGCATTGCATTCCACGAAGGCACTGGAAAAAGGGAAATGATCGTAGAACCCAAACACACACTCTTAAAGCTACACGGTTCTGCCTTTAAACATACTATAATGTTAAAGCAGTGGGGTCCAACATATTAGTCACGTTATTACTCCAATGCAGGAAACACGTTTCCAATACCTGACATACATTCAATGTGCAAGTTTTCTATCCCGCTCACTATGATGATAAACTTTAAGACGATAAAACTACTACTTTCTGCATCTAAGGAAAGAAAAAAGCCGTACATTGTTTCTGATACATGCAATATAGCTTTCTGGAGGTGTATAGCGCCCATTGTTCACGTCCGATTATGGTTTGGAATTTATGTTATGCTCACATCAGTCCTACAAAATGGTCGCCAGCAACGGCAAATGTATGAAACAATGACATGAGGACATAGACAAATGCATAACAGCGGTGTTTGACATATGAAATTACGTGCCATGCTGCATTAACTCCATGAACAGAACAGTCTCTTCCACACACAACATCTGTCAAGCAAATGCATACATAGGTTTTGGAGTACCTCACAAACCCCTGTCACTGACTTAGAATTGGTGTAGGTCTGAAACTGAACACCATATTAACGTCGAAGATGTGGCAGGGAAATGGGGTACTTTGCATACATCTTCGTTTGTATATAGGAGGGTACCAAAATAGGTTTTCGATCGATTTGGTGGGCATGGTTTATCACACATACGTTGTAAGTCCTCTACTGACTGTGGTATGGAGGAGGTTGCTGTTATGATTCACATAGCTAGCGTTCTGAGCCACACCCAGAACATGTAATTGTGGACGAGTCCAACACATGCTGTACCACAAAACTGATACAGCTCAGGAGAACAATGAAAAAATGGTTGAATGTGCGATAAATTACCAACCACAACGTCTTCCTCTCTCTAGAATGCATCATCAATCACCGTTAAATCGTACGTCTCTACAAATCCTCTCAACCGACTACTCCATCTACTTTCTATCATCCTTTAATGCAGATCCATGTCAATTTAGAGGCAGATGGTTCTGTATTCTAGTAAAGCATCGAATACAACAGTCAGCCTGCGTGTATTCCTATTACCTCGGTAGACATACTGCAGAGTGTTGTTATAAGCCATGCAGCAACTAGTCTGCAAGATATTTGTTAGCTGACACCACAAAGTTGTGACTGGTAGAGAGTAGAGAAAAGCACATTCTAAATAGTGTTACTTAGATTTTCGAACACTTAAACAGTCTTGCACAGAGTCAAATACAGAATCCGTTTGACAGTTGTATGTTGCAGTCCACAAGCAGCTATACAGTATTCTTTAGCTAAGGAGGACATAAAGTTTCTCATAGTCACATATCTATGTGGTAGTTGCCGATAACTTTGGAGTTACCCCTAGGCTTACTCAATCTGGTGGCCATCAACGTTAAACTATCTATTCCACCCATCTTACCTCTGCCCACAAAAAATTACATTTTCCATAGTTCCCAGTGCCTCAATATCGACTTTTTCTCACATTTCACTTGTTGCCATACACACACACACACACACACACACACACACACACACACACACACACACACACACATATATATCCCCATCAGGTGGCTTGCGGAGTATATATGCTGGTGCAGGAAGATTTTTGTACATGGGAACGAGTATATATATATATATATATATATATATATATATATATATATATATATATATATATATGTGTGTGTGTGTGTGTGTTTTACCAAATATTTGGGCGTGCTGTTGACCACAAGTAGGACACCGAAACAATGATCATATATCTGGGTGCAATACACACCGCCAGTATGAGGAATCAGTGCACTTGGTCTCTTATAAAAAGGAACCTTGAGACATATGTTCTTCCTTCGGTACAGATGACAAAACTTTACACAGTACGTGCATATTTAATGGGATCACCACATATGTCCAATGTCAACATGCAGAGAATATTTGTTTTCAATATATCGAAAGAGGAGGACATGGTAAAATCTTATCTTCTCTACTTGGTACCTGGTGATGTTACCGAAGTTTTTGCAGCTCTTAGTTTTACTCTGTTGGATGTCATAACAATAATGAAGAGAGAAAGCGAGAGAGAGAGAGAGAGAGAGAGAGAGAGAGAGAGAGAGAGAGACTGTGCTGTCAATGTAGATTCTGACACCAATACTCTCTTGTATTTGCAACTTAGCAATCATAGAAATACGATAAAGGAGATTAGGATATGTACAGGAGGACATTTGTAGACAGTCATTCGATATCAATGAATTTCTTTGTGCAGTCCACGTATCCTCTGCATGGTTGTGAATTTCCCCCTGTATGCTATGGTGGCAGTTTTCTCGTAGTGATAGCTCCATGCCTAGTCAGTGAGAGGTGCAGGATTAGACAGCGTTCAACTAATACAACAGTGCCATTGAAACGTGATGGGATAGCAAGAGAAATAGCTGGGGTCTCTAACTTCGCGAGAAAATCGCTTACTTATCGAAATCAGGTGGATTCAAATGTTGTATATTGCACACTGGAAGATTAATGAGAGTATGACAGGCAAACGATACTCTGACGAAAGGGGAGAGGTGAGCTATATACTGCTTTTTCTAATTTTCAACAAATTGCAACCTGTCACATATATCTCACGAAGTGAGGCCAATGAGGAAATTAGTGGCTAATACGAATATATTTTATCAAGAGACAATCAGCAGCAGCTAACTTCTGACATCTTATCTTCATAGTCCTTATGCAAAATGTATGTTGGCGGCAGTCAGCTTCAGGGGTCAGTTCTCTAAATTTTCTCAATAGTATTCCTCGAAAAGAACGTTGCCTTCCCGTTTGAACTACATGAGGAGTTGAATCTAACTGAAGGGGAAAAATTCCTCGCCTTGCAAAGGCACTCTCATGATCAGTTTAATTACATTAAATAACTTTGAATTTGCGAACATTGACAACCATCAATTGGATAATAGGATGACGACATCGAAAATTTGTGCCAGACCAAGTCTTGAACCCGGATTTCCTGCTTACAGCGTGCGGTAGTCTCAGCACTTGGCTATCCAAAGGTACAGGGGAAAAATGTACATCAAGCATATACTACGCTGAAGAGCCAAGAAAACTAGTTCAGCTGCCTAAGATCATGGAGGGCCCCCATAAGCACTCAGAAGTGCTACAACACGGCGGGGCATGGACTCAACCAATATCTGAAGTAGTGCTGGAGGGAACTGACACCATGAATCCTATAGGGCTGTCCATAAGTTCGTAAGAGTACGAGAGGGTGGAGATCTCTTCTGAACAGCACGTTGCAAGGCATCCAGATATGCTCGATGACGTTCATGTCTGGGGAGTTTGCTGGTCAGCGGAAGTGTTTACACTCAGAAGAGTGTTACAGGAGCCATTCTGTAGAAATTCTGGACAGTGGGGTGTCGCATTCTTCTGTATATCACTCCTACTGCACAACACCATTGCAGAGCCTCCACCAGCACGAACAGCCACCTGCTGACATGCAGTGTTCATGGATTCATGAGGTTGTCTCCATACCCGAACGTGACCATCCACTCAATACAACTTTAAACGAGACTCGTCCGACCAGGCAACATGTATCCAGTCATCAGCAGTCCAATGTCGGTGTTGGCGGGCCCCTGTGAGGCTTAAAGCTCTGTGTCATTCAATCATCAGAGGGTACACGAGTGGGTCTTCAGCTCTGAAAGCCCATATCGATGACATTTCATTTAATGGTTCACACGATAACGCTTGTTAATCACCCAGCATTGAAATCTGCAGCAATTCGCGAACGGGTTGCACTTGTGTCACATTGATCGATTCTTTTCAGTCGTCATTGGTCCTATTCTTGCAGGATCTTTCTCCAGCCGCAGTGATGTTGGAAATTTGATTTTTTACTGGATTCCTGATATCATGATACACATGCGAAATGGTCTTACGAGAAAATTCCCACTTTATCGCTACCTCGGAAATGTCGTGTCTGATCGATCGTGTGCTGAATATAACACCACATTCAAACTCACTTAAATCTTGATAAACTGCCATTGTAGCGGCAGTAACCAATCTAACAACTATGCCAGACACTTGTTGTCTTATATAGACGTTGCCGACCGTAGCTCCGTATTATGCCTGCTTACATATCTCTGTATTTGATTATGCATTCCTATACCAGTTCCTTTGGGGCTTCTGAGTAGTACAGGTTGTAGAGAAATGGGTAACAATATGTGGAGTTTGGGTCTAACTGGGAGTTGAGCTTGGATAGCCAAATGGTACGGCGACCACTCGCGATTAATGAGAAATCTAGGTTTAAATCTTGGTCCGGAACAAATTTTCACTGTCGCCATTTCATTATACAGCTGATGTTTGTCGGTATTCGCAACTGAGAATACATTTCATTTATTCCATAAAGGTTGTAGTCAGCGCAGTGCCTGTTCCTTCAAAGAAAAAGCATGTCCAAAGGAATGTTGCAGTGTAAATAAAAATAATACAGGCATTGTAATATTGTATCTATTTCAGTAATTAGTCAATCAATTTGGTATCAATGATGTGTGGATGTGAGGGTGAGAGTACCACAGATATGATTTGTGATTAGGAGCGGTATTCTGGTGTCTTTTAATGAAATTTCTCCCACCTATTCAGGTAGAGATGACCATCGTAATAAAATCATCTGTATTACCAAAGTGTAAAATGATACATAGTATTAAGATGATAACTTACAACTCCTCTGTGATGCTACCTAAGGAGCCTTTGTAGGTGAAGAGACATCTGTCTACTTTAAGGGAGCTCAAAAGTGATACGAACAGATTTTTTTGCCTGATGAGAGAATATTTAGAGGAAATATTGCCTATGCCATACTGTTGCCTAGGATTTTCACAACAAGTAACGATACTTCAGCGGTCTGTCTGAAAATGTGTGCAGCCCTCCGGATGGCCGAGTACTGAACTGGCCAGTGTGCTGATTGAGTGGTTGTGGAGGTGGATGCACGCGTTGCACGTATTCTATGATCTTATGCGGAAATTTGAGAAGATTCAATATGGCGAGTACCTGCATTGGATGACTATTCCTCCATGTCAATCTATCGGTTGACTGCTTGGAAGTCATAGTGGCAGTCTCCCATTCCCCTGAGCATCCGGCACGATTGGCATGTGGGTACACGGAGACATGCACGCAGCTGCCGATGTGGCCAGTGTGGCCGCAGGTTTCCAGTCCTCTCCCAGCTGGCGCGACCGCGGCTCCCCAGCTGTCGTCAGTCGGCGCGCATGTTGCGATCGAAAGTGTGTGTGAATGGCAGGTTTTTTCGCCAGATATTTTTAGTGTAATGTGTAAACGCTGTTGCTTCTTTTCTGAAACATTGGTGCCTGCAAGACCTCGTATATATTTAGCACTATGATCTGATCTGTTTGCAGGGAAATTTAATTACTTGAGTTTCAAAATGTTTGCATGTGATTCTCAAACGTTGGAAATGTGTTTTGTTATAAAGAAGAATCATCATAAGGTGGTGGTGAGTGTTTCTGAGATATCTGTTGAGTCCTGTAAACAGTCAAACAATTAATTTAATAGGGTTGTGCATGTAGACTATTTCCCACCATTTATGATATTGCAATTTGGCACCAGCTCTCCCTCTGTCCTCACTATTAGCCAATAGGATTACAGTACTGTGAGGAGGGATGAAAACGTTTGTTTGTATGTTTGGACACGTTGGTTCATGCACGTGTTCACACAAGGGGGAAATAACCACTTGAGATAGACAGAGACACGAAGCGAGTCTGGAAATTCCCGATCAAACGAATGCTGCCAGCTGATGCTATGTTTGGGGTGTCCACTGGAACAAATGGGGTTCCACAGGTGTGTAGGCATGTCACCTTAGTCTATGAATTTGAGGCACAGGCTAACACACACATCAAAAAAAGTTTTGCATTGACCCGGTTCCCAGAACTCCTGAAGATAGACGTTGATTGTGGATACTGTATCACAGACACAGTCCCTTTGACAGTTGAGAGATGTCACTAAACTCGTCCGAAAATGTAAACAACCAGCAGCACATATTAGACGAAGGGGGTCCGACAGCCGATCAGTTCCAGTCATTCCAGTAGGAAGAAGGTACACGGCTCGTGTTGTCTATAGTTCAACCACACATAGACGGTCAATACCGCATTGGTACTTTGCGCCAGGGGCTCTCAATAAGGGAACTGTACAGGCGTCTCGGAGTGAACCAAAGCGATGTTTTTCGGACATGGAAGAGATACAGAGAAACAGGAACTGTCGATGACATGCCTCGCTCCGGCCTCCCAAGGGCTACTACTGCTGCGGATGACCGCTACCTACGGATTATGGCTCGGAGAAACTCTGACACCAACGCCACCATGTTGAATAATGCTTTTCGTGCAGCCACAGGACGACGTGTTACGACTCAAACTGTGCGCAGTAGGCGAGGTCCACCTTTGCAACCACGACACCATGCAGCGCGGTACAGATGGGCCTAACAACATGCCAAATGGACCTCTCAGGATTGGCATCATGTTCTTTTCATCGATGAGTGTCGCATATGCCTTCGATCAGACAATCGTCGGAGACGTGTTTGGAGTCAACCCAGTCAGGCTGAACGCCTTAGACACACTGTCCAGCGATTGCAGCAAGGTGGAGGTTCCCTGCTCTTTTGGGGTGGCATTATGTGGGGCGGACGTACACCGTTGGTGATCATGGAAAGAGCCGTACCAGCTGTACGATACGTGAATGCCATCCTCCGACCGATAGTACAACCATATCGGCTGCATATTGGCGAGGCATTCGTCTTCATGGACGACAATTCGCGCCCCCATCGTGCACATTATGAGAATGACGTCCTTCAGGACTCGACTAGAGTGGCCAGCATGTTCTCCAGACATGAACCCTATCGAACACGTTTGGGATAGACTGAAAAGGGCTGTTTATGGACTACGTTAGCCACCAATCACTCTGACGGATCTACGCCGAATCGCCGTTGAGGAGTGGGCAATCTGGACCATCAGTGCCTTGATGAACTTGTGGATTGTATGCCACGACGAATACAAGAATGCATCAATGCAAGAGGACGTGCTGCAGGGTATTAGAGGTAGCGGTTTGTACAGCAATCTGCACCACCACCTCTGTAGGTCTCGCTGTATGGTGGTACAACATGCAATGTTTGGTTTTCATGAGCAATAAAAAGGGCGGAAATGATGTTTATGTTGATCCCTCTTCCAGTTTTCTGTACAGGTTCCGGAACTCTCGGAACCGAGGTGATGCAAAACTATTTTTGAATGTGTGTATATTGTAAACTACGTTGCTTTAACATTATAGCATGTTTAAGGGCAGAACCGTGTAGGTGCGTCTATGTTCTACGATCATTTCTCTCTCTAGAACATTCTTGGTACAGCATTCAGACACTACAGCAAAACTACAGAATTGATAGCAGAAGTAATTTAAGTAATCTGTTCCGAACTCCTTATATCTGGATCTCCATCACGCATAAACCATACTTTTCTTCTTTTTCTTAATCGTCTGTTATTTCACCACTACACACTCAAATGTATCTACTATACACCAGTTACGAGTCCTAACCTCCTTATGATGCGTACATGTATAGAAATCGTGTGTAATTCGATGACTGACGTGAGTAAGATTGGTACAGAATAGTCTTCGCAGAACGGTAGTTGCGCTATTGGAATGAGAGTAGCACTCTGTATGACTAGCGTTCGTTGGCTATGCAGTTTTGGAACACATGCTATGCTCCTACCGAAAGCAAGATATCGATGTTTATGGACTACGTGGAATTCAGCTCGTTCTCTTGTTTCATGAGGTATTGTATGTGCTGGGTACAGTGCCCCCCCTGTTACTGGTCAAATGCAAATTAAATCAGACGATGTTGCAGGGAGGGTTGGTTAAAGATGGGGGAACTGTTACAAGATGCATAGAAAAACCATCTGAAGTTTTGCTCAGGATTGTTAGGTGATAGGTTCAACGAAGAGACAACTCGTTTCGAAATAGAGGACAGAATTCTGCTGTGGATATGATTCGTTGGTTCCGGTGGTAATCATTAAAGGTGTTAGTGAGATCTTTCAATTCTCATCTTTAGCCTAACAATGCGAGAATACTTTGTGACTCTCATCCACATAGGGAGAGATAGCCAATCGTAAGAAAATCTTACCGAATTTATCAAGTGTTTCGGCTGAGGTACGTAACTTTGGCACCTCCTCCCTGTTGCCTACACTAAGGAACAATATTTGCGTCATGTGATATAGGTCGTGAAACAGGGTTCACGATGTGTCCACATGTACCCTGCTCCAGTGGATCAATACAGAAACGTTTAACGGGATCACCACATACGCTCGATGTCGACACACAGAAGGTATTTTTTTTTTCGACAGATCAGAAAAGAAAGACGTGGCAAAATCTTATCGAGTTCACTGCCAGGTAACGTTAACGAATCCAACTGCGTTGGATGTTGTAAAAATATAAAAATAACAAGGAGCGGAAGAGAGAGAGGCGGAGGGGCGGAGAGAGAGGGGGAGAGAGAGAGAGAGAGAGAGAGAGAGAGAAAGAGAGAGAGAGACGGAGAGAGAGAGAGAGAGAGAGAGGGGGGCAGAGAGAGAGGGGGGGAGAGAGAGACGGAGAGAGAGAGAGGGGGGGAGGGAAAGAGAGAGAGAGAGAGAGAGAGAGAGACGGAGAGGGAGAGAGAGAGAGAGATGGAGAGGGAGAGAGAGAGAGAGAGATGGAGAGAGAGAGAGAGAGAGAGAGAGAGATGGAGAGAGAGAGAGACGGAGAGGGAGAGAGAGAGAGAGAGAGATGGAGAGAGAGACAGAGAGGGAGAGAGAGACGGAGAGGGAGAGAGAGATGGAGAGGGAGAGCTGTCAACGAAGACCGTCACACCATTACACTGTCGTATTTATAGCGTAGTAGTCAAAGGAATATGATAAAAGAAATTAGGACATTTACAAGGAGATGTCTATTGACTGTCATTCGATATCGATGTATTTTAGGTGTTATGTTTCTTTGTACAACCCACGTATACTCTGTATGGTTATGATTTTCCTTCTATACGTTAGTGTCCTATTTTTCTGATTGTGATAGCTCTCTAACCCGCCAGTGACAGGTGGAGGACTCGATAGCCTTGTAACAAATATAACAATGCTACCGAAACGTGATGGGATTTCGAGAGCATTAGTAGGGGTCTGTGACTTGGCGGGGGACGTCTCTTACATGTCTAAATGAAATTCTGTGTATCGAACACTGGAAAACTCGTGAGCATATGGCAGTAAACGATACTCTGACGAAAGTCGACTTGAGAGGTGAGCACTATATCGCTTACTCCTAAGTGTTGTGGAAAAGGTACTACAACCTCTCACATAAGTGTCGCGAAGTGACTGCAGTGACTAAGCTAGTGGCTAATACAAAGATTTTTACCTGGAGAGAATCAAGAACAGATGTTCCGTCTTTTGTTTTTCAGATAAATAAGAGACAACGATCGTCTGTGAGCTTTGTGTGCCTATAAATGGATACACTGACAACATAATAGCTAAACTAAATTTACATCTACATCTACACTGAAGCGGCACACAAACTGGTAAAGGCATGCGTATTCAAATACACAGATACGTGAACAGGTAGAACATGGCGCTGCGGTCGGCAAGGCCTAGATAAGACAACAAGTGTCTGGCGCAGTTGTTAGATCGGTTATAATGGCAGGTTATCAAGATATGAGTTTGTACCTGGTGTTATAGTCAGCGCACGAACGATGGGACACAGCATCTCCGAGGTAGCGATGCAGTGCGGTGGTGACTTTTCCGTAAGACCGTTTCGCGAGTGTACCGTGAATATCACGAATCCGGTAAAAAAACATCAAATGCTCGACATCGCTGGGGCCGAAAAAAGATCCTGCAAGAACGTGACCAACGACGACTGAAGATAATCGTTCAACGTGACAGAAGTGCAACCCTTCCGCAACTTGCTACAGATTTCAATGCTGGGCCATCAACGAGTTTCAGTGAGCGAACCATTCAACGGAACATTATCGATATGGGTTTTCGAAGCCGTAGACCCACTTGTGAAGCCTTGACGACTTCATGACACAGTTTTATGCCTCGTCTGGCCCATCAACACCGACATTGGACGGTTGTTGACTGGAAACTGGTCGGACGAGTCTCGTTTTAAATTTTGTCGAGCGGATGGAAGTGTGCGGGTATGTGAGACAACCTCATGAATCGATGCACATACCACGTCAGCAAGGGATTGTTGAAGCTGGTGGAGGCTCTGAAATGGTATGGGGCGTGTACAGTTGGAGTGATATGTGGTCCCTGACACGTCTAGATACGACTCTGACAGATAACACGTACGTAAGCATCTTATTTGATCGCCTGCCACTATTCATGTCCATTGTATATTCCGACGGACTTAGGCAATTCCAGCAGGACAACGCAACACCACACATGTCCGGATTTGCTATAGAGTTGCTCTAGAAACACTGTTCTGAGTTTAAACACTTGCGCTGGTCACCAATCTCCACAGACATGAACATTACTGAGCATATCTGGGATGCCTCGTAGCGTGCTATTCAGAAGAGATCTCCACACCCTCGTATTCTTGCAGATTAATGGTCAGCCCTGCAGGATTCATGGCATCAATTCCCTCCAGCTCTACTTCACACATTGTCGAATCCTTGCCACATCGTGTTGCGGCACTTCTGCGTGCTCGCGGGGGCCCTACACGATATTAGGCAGGTGTACCAGTTTCTTTGGGCCTTCAGAGTATTTCCCCAACAACAGATAGTGTGCACCGATCAGCACCAGGCGGCGGCAGAATAGCCCAGAATCTTTGTTCACAACTGCCTAATTTTCGAAGATACCACATAAAGAAGACCACACATTGCTGTTGCCAACATAATGCGCAAAAATCTCGCTTATTCCGAGAAAAACCAGAGAAATGGAGAAGAAACTTCTCACTCTTGGTATACCGAGCTATGTGGCGCAGTGGTTAGCACAATGGACACGTATATGGGAGGAGACGGTTCAAAGCCGTCTCCGGCCAACCTGATTTAAGTTTTTGGTGATTTCCCTAAATTACCTCCGGCAAATGCCGGGACGGTTCCTTTGAACTGGCACTGTCGGTTTCCTCCCCATCCTTCCGTAATCCGACCTTGTGCTCCATTTATAATGACCTCGTTGTCGACGGGACGTTAAACACTCATCTCCTCCTTCTCCTCCTCTTGGCATACAAAATGCACATTAAGATACATTACATTGGTACTTGGCTACAGCAATGTCTTTTCGATTGATAGGTGCCTTCATGTCAAGTATGGCGGTGCAGCAACCCAGTACGATTGGATGACCAAAATGTTGGAGCGACAGGTACCATTTTTCCTACGCTAGCTGGACAGCACCAAGGCACGGATGTTCGTACAAAAAAGGCCAAACTTTCAAATGAAATTATGCTATCGGAACTGAGGTGGCGGCAAGGTGCCCTCTACCCTGAACTAGGTCGGGCACTGCTCTGCTCAGAGAAGCACCAGACAGACCAGAGCCTCATTTCTTCAAAAACTGCTCATTTTCCAGGGGAGTCTCGCCTCTCCTAATGAGATTTAGACTGCCTTCTACTGACAACAGGATACTGAGACCATCACACTGGGAGTGAACCTTCCGGGAGCAAAAAAAGCTTTCCTTCCAAAAACCGAGCGAGGTAGTGCAGTGGTTAGCGCTCTGGACTCGCGTTCCGGAGGACGATGGATCAATCTCGCCTCCGGCTATCCTGAACTTGATTTTCCGCGATTTCCCTAAATCGCTTCAGGAAAGTGGCGGGATGCTTCCTTTGAAAGAGCACGGCCGACTTCTTTCCTGATCCTTCCCAAATTCCAATGGCTCAAATGGCTCTGAGCACTATGGGATTTAACATCTGAGGTCATCAGTCCCCTAAAATGTAGAACTACTTAAACCTAACTAACCTAAAGACACCACACACATCCATGCCCGAGGCAGGATTCGAACCTGCGGCCGTAGCGGTCGCGCGGTTCCAGACTGAAGCGTCTAGAACCACTCGGCCACTACGGCCGGCAATTCCGGTGGGAGCGATGACCTCGCTGTTTGGCCCCCTCCTCCAAATCAACCAACCAACCTTCCTCCCGAATCCACATGTTTAGTACTCACAATAAAGTAATCGCCAGACAGTGGCAGAAAATGAAACAACTTCATTTAGCGAGCAGTCACTGATGTTACAAAATATCAATGCTGGTGTCACAGATATGCCCTGACTTACTCTTCAAATACAATCAGAACTATGTGAGCAGGTTCACAAGTCTATATCAATAAGATATATCCACTCAAAATTAAAAAATTAAGGAAGTACTTGGGTGAGCATGTAATGCCCCAGACAAAAAGAAAACATTTTTAACTTGTGATTAAGAAAAATGAGAAAAAGTGAAGTGAAAACTTAAAAAATTAAGCGTCACAGAGAGAACATTTTCTATTAGCAGTGGCTTAAAGTTTCCACAAATTACTAAGAAAACAATAATTCGAAGTGTGTCTTCAGAATTTAGAAGTACAAGAGAAATATCGTTCAAAACATTCACATTTTATTTGAAAGATCCAACAGATTACTAAGAATGGCTGTGTATTAAAAAGTTTGCAATTTTAAACGAATAATATGTACTAGGTAAATAAAATAATTCCTCATGTGAGAACAGCACAGTACAGATGAAAAAATAGACAGTAATGTTGTTATATAATGCATTGTATTATATGAATTTGTTATATTATGTATTGTATTATATTATATGAATTCCTGTTGTCTTCTGTGCTGTCACCGCAAGACACCACACTTGCTAGGTTGTAGGCTTCAAATCGGCCGCGGTCCGTCAGTACACATCGGACCCGCGAGTCGCCACTGTCGACGCTAGCAGACCGAGCGCCGCCACTCGGCTGGCCTTTCGAGACAAGCTAGCGCACTGGCCAGTTCTACAGTCGACTTCAATGGGAATGGTTCACTCGTTATAGCTTCAGAGATGTCAACTGCAGAGACGCTAGTTAGCATAACCTTCAGCTAAGTCAGTAGCTACGACCTAGCCAGGCGCCACATACTGTTTATGCATTGCCAATTGATCTGTATGTGTGAAGCAATCAGAATTCTAAAGCAGTATTCGCAGTTCAGTCAATATAACTGCAAAGTCAAGATCGACGTTCATCGCTGATGCTGAATTAAAGCTAAGTATTTAATTGTATTCCTGTCTACTAACTTCTAATCACCTAATATGTTCCAGATACATCCTGTCAAGTATAGTTCATTGATCCTCACGTCAGCTTACGTGATTAACGCGTGCAATAATGGCCACACCTCGTGATCAGACTAAGAGTCAAATTGCGTGACTCAGCCGGGTCACCCTTTTTACATGAGGCCCATAGTTCCGCCTCATACATAACATCTTCTTCAGTGGGCTTGCATAAATACGTCCAACCTCCTGTGGGAATCACAGAGAGCGAATGTGGAGGAAATGGACAGAGGCTGCGTACAGGTGGCGCTAGATGGACATGTAGATCGGCTGTGGGTATGCTGCCATGGTCCGTACAGTTGCGATAACGCTGTGTCGTGGACAAAATGAAAAAAAAAAAAAAAAACGTACTTAGAAAGTGGGAGGTCCTGGGTTCGAATCCCAATCTGGTACACATTTTTACTCGTCACCGCTGATTCTGTGTAATGTCCCAATGCTGTTGACAGCAGTGATCCCCTCGCTTTACTTTCCTTTCTTCCATTCTCCACCTTCAATTTACCCGTAAGAAATGTTGCTGTAACCATTGCAGCATTTGCCTAAGTGGTATAATGGAACCTTGGAAAATCAATCAAGATGGTGACTGTGGATTTGAATGCTGCTCCTCCTGAACGCGAGTCTAAATGTGCTACGAGGGTGAGTCAAATGAAAACCTTAAATTTGCAATAACAAATGGAAATTTCGTGCCGTTCTCCTGTAAGTTGGTAGGCGTGCAACAAACAGCGTGCAGAATGGACTGTAGGTAGCAGCATAGTGCAGATGCACACATACCGTCGCAGTATGAGTATAAAGATGGCCTCCCCACTTCCGACTTGCACCAGGGAAGAACAGCGTTCTGTTATTCGGTTTTTTGCGTGGTGAAGGTGTGAAACCTATTGAAATTTATCGACGAATGGTGCATGTTTGTCACAGCAACAAGTCAACGAATGGAGTAGGAAGTTCGCAAATGGTGTGACTTTAGTGGAAGAAGCTCCTCGTCCAGGTCAGGCACAACGAGTTGTGACTCCACAGAACATTGCAGCAGTTGAAGCCATAGTGAAGGAAAACCGCCGATTGGCACTGGTTGACATTGCAGCATGTTTGCAGATTAGTCATGGGTCAGCACACCACATTGTGCATGACGTGCTCCAGTTTCACAAGGTGTCTGCAAGATGGGTGCCACGCAGCTGACTCCTGAAATGAGAGACCGGCGTGTTGATGCTTGTGAAGAACTTCTTCGGCGCTTTGAAAGAGAAGGTGATGGCTTCCTTCCTAGAGTCGTTACTGGGGACGAAACCTGGGTTCACTTCCACCAACCGGAAACGAAGGGAGCGAGCAAGGAATGGTGCCATTCCTCATCACCAAAACCAAAGAAGTTTCGAACAGAACCATCAGCAGGGAAGGTTATGCTGACTCTCTTTTGGGACGAAAAAGGCGTTATTTTGGAGCATTACATGCCTAGAGGGACCACTGTCACCAGTGCATCATACACAGATCTCCTAAAAGATCATCTGCGACCTGCGATCAAATCAAATCGACGTGGACTGCTGTCAGCAGGTGTCCTTTTGCAACATGACAATGCAATGCCCCACACTGACCGTACAACAGTTGCAACATTCACAGACCTGCATTTTGAGTGTCTTCCTCATCCACCATACTCACCAGACGTTGCCCTAAGTGATTTTCATATGTTTGGACCACTCAAAGACGCAATGGGAGGAAAGAAGTTCCGTTCTGATGACGAGGTGCATGAGTGGTTGCGCGGACTACCAAAAGATTTTTTTTCTAATGGAATTCATGCACTTTGTAACCGCTTGATGACTTGCATTGAGCGTGTGGGAGATTATGTTGAAAAGTGATACAGCTTTGTACCACTTCTGCACAATAAATAATATTTTTAAAAAATATTTAAGGTTTTCATTTGACTCACCCTCGTACATACATGGGATCTGTTGATCCGAGACCGCCTTATGTTGCTAACTAATCACGTATTTTATTGTACGGCTGCTCTAAGTTATCGTCCCCTCGTGCTGAACTCTAACCTCGAAATTTCTCTTCAGACGCTATACTTACTGTGTAGATTTGCCCGATTAGCGGGGTCGTGTTTATCAGCTGTAGACGAGCTTTAACTTAAAGACGGGGGGGGGGGGGGGGGGGGGCTTTGGCGTTGGCTGTTCTATGGTAAAAGGCGTCGGCCACAGATACAATGGGCCCTTTCATGGAGACGGGCAGTGAACCGATACTGCTTGGTAAATGAGAAGCTGCCCCTTTGATGTGGTGCGGCTGCTCTGCGTGTAATCACGGGAGTATCTCGGGTGGCTGCGGTCGAAACTGCTTGCAGGTCGTTCTGTGTGGCGCTCTGCGTGGCCGTTGCCTTCCGCTCCACTCTGTTGAGTACAAAATACAAGGGCGCAACCAGGGGTGCAAGGAAGAGGGTGGAGAGATGGGTATGGGACGAAAGGAAGAACTGTTTTCAAAAAATTTGTTCAAATGGCTCTGAGCACTATGGGACAACATCTGAGGTCATCAGTCCCCTAGAACTTAGAACTACTTAAACCTAACCAACCTAAGGACATCACACACATTCACGCCCGAGGCAGGATTCGAACCTGCGACCGTAGCGGTCGCGCGGTTCCATACTGAAGCGCCTAGAACCGGTCGGCCACTGCGGCCGGCCCGAAGCACTGTTTTAAGGGTAAGGGAACGTAGTCGAATAAAATCAGACAATGCTGAGGGAATTAGATTAGGAAATGAAACATTAAGAGCAACAGATGAGTTTTGCAGCTTGAACAGCAAAATGATGGCAGAAATAGAGAGATTATAAAATGCAGACTGGCAACATCAGTACAAACATTTCACAAAGAAAAGAAATTTGTTGGTATCTGTAAATAACAGAAAAAAGTCCCCTTACGAGTTTTTCTGCCTTTATGTGAACGTTAATCTCAGTAATTACGGTAGGGGTTTTTATACTGCTTTTACTAACAGAATGACTGATTCACAAGGAAGGTTTCCTTGCATATCACCATAGCCGTATTTATTTAGCTTATGGCATATAACACATCATATAGAAAAGACATAAAAATCATAAGACACAGAAATAAAGAGTAGTCACAGTGTGTAACATATAGTTGTAGATATAAAAGTGTTTAAAAATAGTGTATATAACAAACAAAAGTTCACAAACAAACATCCAGATTTGTGACATAATCTATTGCACTTTCAGTTGCGGTCAGAAACTCATTGGGGTCTCCTGCAAAACGTCTCAGAGGGCAATCTTCCACGATGTGACGAATCGTCTGCCGGTCCGCACCGCAGTCACATCTCGGGGTGGTGATTTTACCCCACCTGTGGAGGCTGTCTGCACATCTGCCGTTGTTTGTCCGAATTCGATTCAGGGTCGTCCAAGTTTTCCTTGGCAAATTGAATCCTGGTGGTTGGACATTGATGCATGGCATATTCTGCAGGTTTTGGGGCACAGATTCTCTCCACCGCATTTTCCAGAGGTTGCCATAATCCGGGTTGAGAGGATGCGTATTTTTTGCCTTTTTTAAAGAGGGGTGTCTTGAGCGCAATCTGTTCATCTCCAGGGCAAGAACATCCTTATGGATTGGCAGTTTCTCGTTGTTCAGCACTTTTCCATACTCACGTAAGAGAGCGTTCTCTCTGCGCAGGTCCGGTGGGGGAATGTTGCTCAGTATAGGTAGCCAGTGTAAAGGCGTTGGCTTTATTGTTCCTGATATCATCCTCATTGTGTAGTTTAGTTGAGCATCGATCAAGCCTGTGTGTTTACTGTTTAGCCATACCGGTGCGGCATATTCTGCTGTTGTGTAGACAAGTCCCAGAGCCGAAGATCTCAGCACAGCCGCGGAAGAGCCCCACGTGGTCCCACATAGCTTCTGTATGATATTATTTCGAGTTTTAAGTTTTGCGGCTGTATTACGTAGGTGTTCCTTGAATGTTAGGGTTCTGTCAAAGGTGACGCCTAGATATCTGGGGTAATTGTTATGGTTTAGCTGCCTGTTTTCGAAATGAACGTTGAGCTTTCTTTTTGCTTGGGCATTGTCGAGGTGAAAGCATGTCACCTCCGTTTTTGTTGCGTTTGGCCGTAATCTCCACCTTCGGAAGTAATCTCCCAGCTTTGTTAGATCCGCAGTTAATGTGTTTTCCGTTGCCTCCATTGATCTGCCTCTTGCAGCTATTGCCCAGTCGTCGGCATATCCGAATTTTTGAGAAGTGGTTTCAGGTAAGTCAGATATGTAGAGGTTAAACATCAATGGCGCCAGAACGGAGCCTTGTGGTAAACCATTGTTGAGCTTCATTTGGTCACTTTTTAAGTCGCCCATTATGACTCTGAAACTTCTATCTGTGAGCATGTTATCAATGAGGTTGGCCAGCTTATTACATGGTATGACCCGCAGCAACTTAAATATCAGGCCTTGTCGCCAAACGGTATCATAAGCGGCTGATAGGTCAATAAAGGCTACTGATGTTTTGAGTTTTTTCTGAAAGCTCGCCTCTATATGAGTTGCTAGGGAGAGGATCTGGTCGGTGCAACTGCGGTTGGGTCGAAAACCTGCCTGTTCAATCGGTACCACTTCAAGAATTTTTCCGCTTATTCTGTTGTAGATGATACGTTCCAACAGCTTATAGACACAGTTCAGCAGAGCGATAGGGCGGTAGTTTTGGGGCATGTCATTAGGTTTGCCTGGCTTTAGTATCGCTATAATCTTTGCTCGTTTAAGCTGGTGTGGGATATTACCCAATTCTAAAATATCTGTTAAGAAGTTTGCGAGCCATGTTCTAGTATATTTTCCACAGTGAAGTAGGAATTCCGGGTGGATGCCATCGAAGCCGGGAGCCTTGCCACTTTGGATTTTTGACAAGGCTGCTGCAACTTCTTCCGCTGTGATAGGCTGTGAAAATTCGGAGGTAGGCGATGCCCTTTGTTTTAAGGATCTTAATTCACGTTTGACGGTCGTGGTGTGTGTTCTGTCCCTTGGTGCTCTTGAGGTTCTAACTATATGTGTGGCCACTTTGTTAGGGGTTATCGGGTGGGTGTCTTTTATTTTACGTTTACTGCCTCCCAGGTTACGGAGTAGGGTCCATGCTTGCCTACTGGATTTAGTGAAATCTAGATTCTCCACGGTGTCCATCCATTTTTCCCGTCGAGCTGCGTCTAAGCTGTGCAACAGTTCGTCCGCGATTTCTTGGTTGTTGGTTTTGGTAAATTCCTGGTACAGGTCTTCGCATCTCTCATTCCAGCCAGGGATGTACTCTTTCCGGTAGCCTCTGGGTACATTCCTCTTAGCCGTGGCGATGACTGCTCCCACAAATCTGTCATAGTTGTCCCTAGTCGGGGGTATCCAACCTAGACACTTGTCAAGGTTTTCTGCAAAGGTGGCCCAGTCTGCCTTCTGGAAATTCCATCGTGGGCGAGGAAAGGATTTTATGATTGGGATGTTAATTCCGACTTTTAAGATAACAGGGCGATGCTGGCTATGTGGGAAATCAGACAGGACTTCACGAGTTGCGGCTAGCGGTTGGTTGTTTTTGTTTTTAGTGACAAAACATAAATCAGGGTTATAATCTCGTCTCCATGCTGCTGATCGAAATGTTCCGCGGTCCTTGGCGTCGAAAATCAGGTGGGTGTTAGTCTCCTCACTCCAGCTCATCAGGGATTCACCGTTCTGGTCGTTTCGTGCGTACTTCCAGTTCTCATGGTGACTATTAAAGTCTCCTACGTAGACAGCAGGGTGGGGATATTCTTGGAGTACTTCTGGAGGCCATGGACAGCCGGGAGGCTTATAGATGTTAACTATAATGGTCTCGCCAATTTTGACAGCAACTTCATGTATGTTGTTGTCTGTAGATATCTTACACAGGGAAGCATTTTCTATCTTATTTCGTATGTAGGTTGCCACGCCGTAATTACGGTGATAGGTGGCTCCCAGTATCTCGAATCCAGGGATTTTTCCTCTAGAGGCCAGCTGATCTATGTTTTCCGCATGAGTCTCTTGTATCGCGACTACGTCGATTTTGTTCTGAGTGAGAACTCTCTGGAGAAATTCACATTTGCTCCTACTTATGCCTTCAATGTTTAGGTGGCAGACTCGGAGGCACGGTCCGAGTGCTCTAGTCAATTCTTCATCGTTCATTTGGTCGGTATCACTCATGATGTGTTTACCAGGAGATCCAGCACAGGATTATCTGGACTATCTGGTTGCCTTTAGTGCTAGTTCATTTAGCGTTACCCAGGGTGCACGTGTAGTATTCTACTACGGACGCGAACTAGCCGTAGACACTGAGTGATGTCAGGCGAGTCGCTAAACGTATATAAAAATGGCTCTGAGCACTATGGGACTTAACTTCTGAGGTCATCAGTCCCCTAGAACTTAGAACTACTTAAACCTAACTAACCTAAGCACATCACAAACATCCATGCCCGTGGCAAGATTCGAACCTGCGACCGTAACGGTCGCTCGGTTCCAGACTGTAGCGCCTTGAACCGCTCGGCCACTCCGGCCGGCAAACGTATATAAATTTAAGTGTTAGGTAAGTACAGGGTGTTTATAAATGAATATCGGGGTTTTAAGGCTTTATAATATTTCTTAAACTTACAGTTATAAATGATATGTCAAATGAAAGAGCAACCCAAATGGTCGTGTTTGGCACCAGTGCGCATGCGCAGCGTGCGATGTTTCCGCCGCAATCCGCTAGATTGGTTGAACTTTTCTATACCCAAGCGCTGGATAGGCCGCAAGGGTCCCAATGACAGGGACATTGCATCGCCTCCACGTTCACTCGACCTAACGCCATGCGATTTTTTCCTTTGGGGCTTCATCAAGGATCGTGTGTACGTGCCTCCGCTGCCAGCAGACATCCCTGAATTAAGAAACCGGACTGAAGCAGCTGTTACTACAATCACTGAAGACACACTTATCAACTTTTGGGAAGAACTCGGCTATAGATTTGATGTGTGCCGTGTGACAAATAGTGATCACATTAAACATTTACAAGGTTCTTGGTAAAACTGTTTGAGTTGCTCTTTCATTTGACATATCATTTATAACTGAAGTTTAACACAATATATATTTTGAAGCGTTAAAACCCCGATATTCATTTATAAACACACTGTATTTGTCTCGAGTATAGACTCGTACGGAAGAGAAACATAGACAGTAAATAGTTTAGATAGGAAGAGAATAGAAACTTTTGACAGGTGATGCTACAAAATAATGTTGAAGATTAGATGAGTAGATCGCATAATTAATGAGAGGATACAGAATCTAATTGGGGAAAACAGAAATTTATGGCACAACTTGATTGAAGAACGGGCCGTTTGATAGAACAACTCGACGCAATGAGGAATAGTCAATTTGATAATGGAGGGAAGTGAATGTTGAAGGATACAATCCAAGAATCCCACAATAATAATGGAGGAGATTTAAAGCTAAGTTAAAGGCGAAGGCAGGGAAGACGAACCAAATTCGTATGGAGTAGAGCGGCTGGAGACAGCGTGTGAGGTGCGCCTGCTTGTGTGAATCTGTGTGTGCGTTCCTTCCTTTCCAGAACAAGGCTTTGCCCGAAAGCTCAGTGTGTAACAATCTTTTTTGTTGTGCCTCTCTTCAACTCAACGAGTCATCTTTACGGTGAGCAGCAATCTACCCTTCTCATAATATTGTATGTATGCAGATGACATGGTCATCCTCCCCAGGAACCTAGAAGACCTACAACCAACCATGGAGACCATCAGCAAGTGGGCACTGGAAAATTCGGTGGAAATAAATATGCATGCACGTCCGAGGGGACACTGCATCGCTCTCCTTCACAACACAGGTACTGCAATATCATATTTATCCGAGGTTATCAGGCAGCGACTTCCAATTAGAAAGTCTCCTCCCTGTACAGTAATTAGACAACGTATGTATAAGTACAGGTTCTGAGGCAGCAACGACGACATATGGAAGATGCGGTCGGGCCGTGAGCCGTGAGCCTCTAGCCAAAGCGGTTAAGGAGACCGCTGACGTAAAGCGGGAAATCCGAGTTCGAGCCCAGGACCGGCACGAATTGTTATTGTCGTCATTTCCTTATACAGCTGATGGTTGTTCGCATTCGCATTTCGTTCATGTCATAACGGCTATAGCCGTTGTAGTGCCTGAATTGTTCTCCTTAATAATACATGCACTGCAATATCATGAGAAACTGGAACTCCATCTCGAGACAAAAACATTACACCATTTCATATTAGACATTGCTTCTACAATTTACGTGATTTTCCACCTTCATGTTAGCTGCATAGTAAAGTTGCAATGTTAATGTTTTCCTAGTGTATGCAGACGGCTGTTGTTCTGTTATAAATATCATGACTGTCACGCAGACATCAAACTAGTGAAAGCTGATTAAATAAATATGATGTAACTGATAAATGAGCAGTTCTTTTCTTCCCTAAATAGCAACCACCTTGCTAATTTCACACTTTAAATTTAACGAGCTATTTACGATGAAGCGAAATCTCTCACCATGAACATGAATGTAAATGTTGAGCAGTTTATTCTGAAGCAGATTGTCTGGAGTGTGGTATTGTACGGAAGTGAAGCGTGGACAACAAACACTTCAGACAGGGAGGATGTTCGAAATGTTGTGCTACAGAAGAATCATCAGATTGGATGGGTAGGCCAAATAACTAATGAAGAAGAAAATCGATTTGGAGAAGAAAGAAATTTATGGAAGAGCTTTACCGAAACAAGGGATCATTCGGTAGGACACATCCTGAGGCATCAGTTCTGTAGTTTTTCGATTTCGCTGTGTGTCACTGCGGTCTTTTGGCAAACTTGTAACTTGTTGGTCGTCATTTAGCGTGGGAAGAACAAGTATGAGTCCGGAACCGCGCTGCTGCTAAACTCGCAGGTTCGAATACTGCCTCGGGCATGGATGTGTGTGATGTCCTTAGGTAATTAAGTTTAAGTAGTTCTAATTCTAGGTGACTGATGACCTCAGATGTTAAGTCCCATAGTGCTTAGAGCCATTTGAACCATTTTGAACAAGTATGACATATCTGTGACAAATGTTTGCGTAGTAAATACAATGTTTTTAGAAGTAGCTATCCATAATTCTCTCCTTTCGTACTGGAAAGGTGTAAAAATCCGTTTTATGTTATCGACATATTTCCTTTCCAATTCAGCCTCTATTAATTTGTTTGCATGATCAGCTACAGAAGAGTTTCATAGTACCCGAATAGTCAGTGTCTCGTGTAATGGGTAGGGTTGCCAACTCACCCGTATTATATGATAACTCCAGTAACTTTTAAGCCAAAACCCGTCTCCTGTATTTATTTTATCCGGGAGACTGTGGTGTTGTCATACAATGAAACACAACCTCAGCTATCGTGGCACGGACTGTGCAAATAAACTTAGAAATAGCATATTGTGAGGTGGCGTTGTGTTAGCGCTAAGAAGTGTGAGTGACTTCTTAGACGTACTTAATGATCCTGAGAAGTGTGGCACCTTTTTTCTTTGGCTTCAAATGCATCGGATTACAAGAAAAGGAAAACGTTTCTGTCGTAATCAGGTACTTTGAAACTTGTGTTGGCATCAGAAATAAACAGTTACTTTTTGTGGAACTAGCAGATGAGAGTGTAGTGGTATTCATGCTTTGATAAAGAATTTTGAATCTCGATTCATTAAACGTAAATAACATTTCGTCATATAGTGCATATCATGCTAGTGTCAATTATAACAAAAATAAATCCGTGATGAAGTTGTTGGGTGATGATAATAACAAAACATTCAAGGCAAACTGCACAAATCATGTAAATCATAATGGCACTAAATAAGTCTTCTGATGTCTTACATGTAGGCATAGTAATGATATTTGTTAAGATTTATGGACACCTTTCAGTGTCAGCAAAACGCCTGGAAGAATTAAGATCTTTTTTAAAAGAAATTTTGTGATAATGGTGTGAAATTTAAGGCATGTGTCTACTAGGTGGCTGTTCGTCGAACAAGCCGTTGATAGCCTAACAAAGATCTCGGAGCCAGCAGTAAGCTATTTTAAAAGTATAAATGAAGCATCTAAAGCTTTGAACTTTTATTTTGGTGATGAGAATCTGGGCAAAATGTTGAAGCATATCTTAAACTTTTTCTTATGTAGGCAACATGCTTTTGGAGACATCAAAGTATCTAGATATTTCAGATTTAACTATAATGGAGTCCTGTAATGCTACTGAAGCTTTGTTGAAGAAAATTTAGCAACGGATAGATGACCAGTACACGCAAAGTTTTAAATAAATTAGGTCCTGTCAGTCAGAAGAGAATTCAGAATTATCTTATTGAATTCTACGACACCTTTAATACTTACATTTTAAAAAATGTGAACATTTCTGACAGATGTACAATTCGGTTCTTGCTCCCACTGTCGTTAAAGAATTCTGTTAATTTTAATGATTTTCAGAAAATGTCTACTCGCATTCAATTAGAAATAAATGAAGATAACCTATGTGATGAATTCCGTTCTTTGGAAGATATGATGAGTACGAAAATTTCTGTTGATGGTAGTACTGTGGAAAAGTGGATATCTGTGATGAATGAAGCAGAGGCTAACGCTAGAGCAGCCCAGGGGAAAATAAGATTCTTGGCTTGGTTCTCAGTATACCAGCATCTAAAGCTCACAAAGCAAGAATACTTTCTTTGATAAACAGTCAATTGTCTGATGACAGGAACCGTTGTAATGCAGACTACTGGCCATTAAAATTGCTACACAACGAAGATGACTCGCTACAGACGCGAAATATAACCGACAGGAAGAAGATGCTGTGATATGCAAATGATTAGCTTTTCAGAGCATTCACACAAGGTTGGCGCCGGTGGCAACACCTACAACGTGCTGACATGAGGAAAGTTTCAAACGGATTTCTCATACACAAACAGCAGTTGACCTGCGTTGCCCGGTGAAACGTTGTTGTGATGCCTCGTGTAAGGAGGAGAAATGCGTACCATCACGTTTCCGACTTTGATAAAGGTCGGATTGTAGCCTGTCGCGATTGCGGTTTATCGTATCGCGACACTGCTGCTCGCGTTGGTCGAGATCCAATGACTGTTATCAGAATATGGAATCGGTGGCTTCAGGAGGGCAATACGAGACGCCGTGCTGGATCCCAACGGCCTCGCATCACTAGCAGTCGAGATGACAGGCATCTTATCCGCATGGCTGTAACGGATCGTGCACCCACGTCTCGATCCCTGAGTCAACAGATGGGGACGTTTGCAAGACAAAAACCATCTTCACGAACAGTTCGATGACGTTTGCAGCAGCATGAACTACCAGCTCGGAGACCATGGCTGCGATTACCCTCGACGCTGCATCACAGACAGGAGCGCCTGCGATGGTGTACTCAACGACGAACATGGGTGCACGAATGGCAAAACGTCAGTTTTTTCGGATGAATCCAGGTTCTGTTTACAACATCATGATGGTCGTATCCGTGTTAGGCGACATCACTGTGAACGCACATTGGAAGCGTGTATTCGTCATCGCCATACTGGCGTATCACTCGGCGTGATGGTATGGGGTGCCATTGGTTACTCGTCTCGGTCACCTCTTGTTCGCATTGACGGCACTTTGAACAGTGGACGTTACATTTCAGGTGTTTTACGACCCGTGGCTCTACCCTTCATTCGATCCCTGCGAAACCCTACATTTCAGAAGGATAATACACGACCGCATGTTGCAGGTCCTGTACGGGCCTTTCTGGACACATAAAATGTTCGACTGCTGCCCTGGCCAGCCCATTCTCCAGATATCTCACCAACTGAAAACGTCTGGTCATTGGTGGCCGAGCAACTGGCTCGTCACAATACGCCAGTCACTACCCTTGATGAACTGTGGTATGGTGTTGAAGCTGCATGGGCAGCTGTACCTGTACACGCCATCCAAGCTCTGTTTGACTCAATGCCCAGACGTATCAAGCCGTTGTTACGGCCAGAGGTTGTTGTCCTGGGTACTGATTTCTCAGGATCTATGCACCCAAATTGCGTGAAAATGTAATCACCTGTCAGTTCTAGTATAGTATATTTGTCCAATGAATACCAGTTATCATTTGCATTTCTTCTTGGTATAACAATTTTAATGCCCAACTGTGTAGATTTGATAAAAGCTGAGTTACAAATAATTGTTTATTTTGGTTACAAATGTGAAAGATTTGTAAACTTTGTAAAGAATGATTGTAGACTTCAGGCTACTGCCAAAAATGTAAACGAATATAGTTTCAAATAAAAGAAATTCTGTAGACCTTTAGTTTGTAATTGTTGTGGAGAGGTTTTTTGGTTGGTTGAGGGAATAAGGTAATTGCATTAGATCTATTCATTTTGTCGGTTCAGAGTCTCCCTCATCTCGATAAACAAATGTTCAACCCAAGTAATAGCAGATACGCACAAAAGAGTTATTCTATGCTGTTCACTGCTGACAAACAGTGGGCAGAAACAACAGAGCTTCTGGCCTGACAATGTGTACCGAAGCAGCGTCAGGTAGGAGTCGCTACTGCACGGCTAGCAGAATACCGTAGGCTCCCGCCGTCTGTAGTTTCCCGCCCTGTGTAAAGCCCGTCTCACACGGAATAAGATTCGCTGCCATTTTACTTGCCGGTTCAAGCGTTGGCCCCTAGATGGCTCCGTCGTCTGCTAGCCAGCTGTCCTGCAGGGAGCAGCGATTGTTCTCCGTGATAGATCCCGAACTGTTTTTCTTGTGAGGCCTACTCGGGTTCCCAGCATGCTACCTGCGCAGGCCAATCAGGAGTCCTGTTTGGCGACTGACGTCACAGCTTATGCGGCGGAAACTCTGAGGCAAACTGAACGTCACGCGCCCACCGACCGACCTGCTACCTTTCTCAAACGATTGTAAAAAACTACTCGGATAAAAACATTAATTCTTGCTCATCTCATAGCTTCATTCGTCAGCTTCATGATGAACTGCCCGTCAATTCGTTAATGATCATGTTGTTGTTGTGGTCTTCAGTCATGAGACTGGTTTGATGCAGCTCTCCATGCTACTCTATCCTGTGCAAGCTCATCTCCCAGAAACTACTGCAACCTACATCCTTCTGAATCTGCTTAGTGTATTCATCTCTTGGTCTCCCTCTACGATTTTTACCCTCCACGCTGCCCTCCAATACTAAATTGGTGATCCCTTGATGCCTCAGAACATGTCCTACCAACCGATCCCTTCTACTAGTCAAGTTGTGCCACAAATTTCTCTTCTCCCCAATCCTATTCAATACCTCCTCATTAGTTATGTGATCTACCCATCTAATCTTCAGCATTCTTCTGTAGCACCACATTTCAAAAGCTTCTATTCTCTTCTTGTCCAAACTATTTATCGTCCATGTTTCACTTCCATACATGGCTACACTCCATACAAATACTTTCAGAAACGACTTCCTGACATTTAAATCTATACTTGACGTTAACAAATTTCTCTTCTTCACAAACGCTTTCCTTCCCATTGCCAGTCTACATTTTATATCCTCTCTACTTCGACCATCATCAGTTATTTTGCTCCCCAAATAACAAAACTCCTTTACTACTTTAAGTGTCTCATTTCCTAGTCTAATTCCCTCAGCATCACCCGACTTAATTCGACTACATTCCATTATCCTCGTTTTACTTTTGTTGATGTTCATCTTATATCCTCCTTCCAAGACACTGTCCATTCCGTTCAACTGCTCTTCCAAGTCCTTTGCTGTCTCTGACAGAATTACAATGTCATCGGCAAACCTCAAAGTTTTTATTTCTTCTCCATGGTTTTTAATACCTACTCCGAATTTTTCTTTTGTTTCCTTCACTGCTTGCTCAATATACAGATTGAATAACATTGGGGAGAGGCTACAACCCTGTCTCACTCCCTTCCCAATCACTGCTTCCCTTTCATGTCCCTCGACTCTTATAACTGCCATCTGGTTTCTGTATAAACTGTAAATAGCCTTTCGCTCCTTGTATTTTACCCCTGCCACCTTCAGAATTTGAAAGAGAGTATTCCAGTCAACATTGTCGAAAGCTTTCTCTAAGTCTACAAATGCTAGAAACGTAGGTTTGCCTTTCCTTAATCTAGCTTCTAAGATAAGTCGTAGGGTCAATATTGCCTCACCTGTTCCTATATTTCTACGGAATCCAAACTGATTTTCCCCTAGGTCGGCTTCTACTAGTTTTTCCATTCGTCTGTAAAGAATTCGTGTTAGTATTTTGCAGCCGTGACTTATTAAACTGATAGTTCGGTAATTTTCACATCTGTCAACACTTGCTTTCTTTGGGATTGGAATTGTTATATTCTTCTTGAAGTCTGAGGGTATTTCGCCTGTCTCATATATCTTGCTCACCAGATGGTGAACAAAATCCTGAAATATGACAACAAATATGTTAATGATCATATTTGTTGTAATATTTTAGGATTAAGTAAAATTTCGGAAAGTTTTCAGTGAAAAACAGAGGTCGCTGTGAATTTGCGTTCAGTGCATGTTAGCTCACAATTTGTTGCATATGAAATGTAGCTAACTTACTGAATTTTTCTTTAAACTGAGGGATAGTCCTATCTGTTACCAGACCAGTATATAAAGCGCATCGTTGCGAACAAGTTCGCCAGGGAAAAATCCAGAATGAAAATTTCCACAATACCTCTCCCTCGTATCTCGTAAATGATTGCAGATATCAAAACAAGACTCAGCCAAATGACAGTATGCAAAGAGGAGATTATTTCGGGGTATCATTAATATGTGAAACTTCCGTTTCTACCGCGATACTCAAGTGACTACAAATTTGTTTTCAGTGAAATGAAGTCATATTTAAGCGCCATCGATAGCTGGTGAAATGAGAATTACTGTGTGTTTGAAACAATATACGTGAAAAAATTACAGTTTATTTTATATCGAGAATGGGGATTTTCGTAAACTATTGACATGTCTTTACATCAGGTGCTGTTTTCTGATCCTGTCGCAATTTCAGCTGCATTACAATGTTAGTGAGATGAATATTTATAAACTAAGCTGTATTTTGGCGAAAGAAACCGATTACTGTGGCAACAAGGAGTCTTAGATATTACTCAAAACTCATCAACGCTTCTCTGAATAAAAGTAATGATGATGAAATTAAGGAAAAATAAATCGCTACTTCTGCTGAAATTTTGGCGGAATCATATGTACCAGTGTATTTGTAATAACGAATGATATGGACTGAAGCGGTACAATAGATTTTATTTCTATATCTCAACAATATAAGAAATATGAAAACAGTTAACAGCAAATAACATGCCATCTTCTCATTCCTCTTCCTATACAGAATGAGGGAGCGTACTTTTTCACGACAAACATGTTTTAGTTTGTCAAAGATATCGCTGTCTGTTTATCCCCGAGTAGGTTGTAGAGCGAATTTTGGACAATTTAAATGTGTTCATATTTTTCAGATCATTAAGATACAGAAATGAGATACTTTGGGCAGTGGTAATCGACATCATTCATTATTAAACACATAATTGTGGTACAGGATTCTACTGAACTTTCAATAGAAGTATCGATTTCTTTCCACCAGACTTCTTATTCTCTTTCCTTCAGAGAGACGTTATCAGTGGCGAGTTTTTAAGAACACTTTAAGTTCCCTTGTCCCCACATTCAGATCTGCTTCTTTCGTCAAAACGGAGCAGAGTTTGTAAATATTCATATCACTAAAATTCTAATACAGTTGAAATTGCGACAGAACAATAAAACAGCAACTGATGGAAATACAAGTCAATATTACATAGAAATGCCCATTCTCTGTATAAAAATAAAGTGAAATTTCCTCACACATGTAGTTCCAAACGCATAGTATTTCTCGTTTCAGCAGTTATCAATGGCCCTTAAATATCACGTCATTTCATGCCTATCGCTAGATAGGCAATTTTCGCCCACTAATCACATGGCGAAATACTCTTCCTTTGCCTACTATAATTTGACAAAATCTTGTTTCAATATTTGAAACGATTTACGAGATAGGAGCAATTTTGGGAATATTTCTTTCCGGCATTTTCGCAGTGCGCGAGTTCGCGACTAATCGCATTATATATGATTCATTTTCTCGAGATACGTAGGAACATCATAGAAAGTATAAAGAAAAATTCAGTATCTTAGCTACATTTCGTTTGCAACAACAAATGACCTAATATGCACTGAATGTAAATTCATGCCGGCCACGGTGGCCGATCGGTTCTAGGCGCTTCAGTCCGGAACCGCGCGACTGCTACGGTCGCAGGTTCGAATCCTGCCTCGGGCATGGATGTGTGTGATGTCCTTAGGTTAGTTAGGTTTAAGTAGTTCTAAGTTCTAGGGGACTTATGACCTCAGCTGTTGAGTCCCATAGTGTTCAGAGCCATTTGAACCATTTTGTAAATTCATAGCCACGTCTGTTTTTCACTGTAAACTTTTCCGAAATACTTGCAGTAGTTTACTCCAACCTAAAATATTATAATAAGTATGAATATTAAGGGACTGATAGGCAGCTCATCATGAAGCTGACGGATGAAGCTATAGCACTTGCGACAATCAATTTTTTTACCGAATAGTTTCTTCACAATAGGTTGAGAAAGACTGCAGTTCGTTCGGCTCGTGCCCCCTGCCGTTCATGAAGTCGACAGCCAGCTAGCCCTGCGCCGAAACATACACCGTGTGAGACGTTCAGGGTGCGAGGTATGGCGGCAGCTGTGCGCGCCATCTGGCAAACTTGCCTGTGAGACGGTCGCGGTGGTGCCTTTGGAAAAGACAATCTTCCCTGGCCATTCTCGTACAACATAAACCTCTGCTCCGTCTCTAACGACTTCTGGTCGATGGGACGTTAAATCCTAGGTTTCCCTTTTCTCTCATTTGTTACGTTGGCAGTCGTCACTGACCCAAATAGCGGAAATTGCTGTCATACTCCGCAAACATATTGTTGTTAGCTTTGCACCGATTACACAGGCTGATTGAAACATTTTTGTGCATCGAGGGGCGTTCCATAAGTAAAGCGACGCATTTCCTTCACGGCAAGTTCCGGTTACAAAAGTGCGGAAGTAGTTGTGGCACACCGTGGAATATTCGCACTTCAGCCACTCTAGTTTCATGAAGTTTCTATAGCTGGCGCCGTTGTACTTACAAGGGAACCTCCCCATCGCACACCCCTCAGATTTAGTTATAAGTTGGCACAGTGGATAGGCCTTGAAAAACTGAACACAGATCAATTGAGAAAACAGGAAGAAGTTGTGTGGAACTGTGAAAAAATAAGCAAAATATACAAACTGAGTAGTTCATGGGAAGATAGGCAACATCAAGGACATTAGGAATGCAGGAGCGCCGTGGTCTCGTGGTAACGCGAGCAGCTGCGGAAAGAAAGATCCGTGGTTCAAATCCTCCATCGAATGAAAAGTTTAATTTTTTATTTTCAGTTTATGTGACAAACTCTTATGTTTTCATCACTTTTTTGGGAGTGATTATCACATCCACAAGAAAACCTAAACCGGGCAAGGTAGAAGAATCTTTTTACCCATTCGCCAAGTGTACAAGTTAGGTGGGTCGACAACACATTCCTGTCATGTGACGCACATGCCGTCACCAGTGTCGTATAGAATATATCAGATGTGTTTTCCTGTGGAGGAATCGGTTGACCTATGACCTTGCGATCAAATGTTTTCGGTTCCCATTGGAGAGGCACGTCCTTTCGTCTACTAATCGCACGGCTTTGCAATGCGGTCGCAAAACACAGACACTAAACTTATTACAGTGAACAGAGACGTCAATGAACGAACGGACAGACAATAACTATGCAAAAATAAAGGAAGTAAAATTTTCACTCGAGGGAAGATTTGAACCCAAGACTTCTCGTTCTGCAGCTCCTCACGCTACCACTTTTTTTTTTTTTTTTTTTTTTTTTTTTAATCTCATTTTGTTCGCTTTTGTTCGTTGCATCTGCTCGGGGCGGACGTCGTAAGACGTCAATTGAAGTTCGTTGTTGATCGATTAACTCAGTTTTTTATTACAGAGGGCAGCTCACCCTCTGGCCGAACACGCTGAGCTACCGTGCCGGCACCACTAGACCACGGCGCGCCTAGACTTCAATTGTCCATGATCTTGCCTATATGGCCCATGGACTACTCAGTTTGTATATTTTGCTTATTTTTTCACAGTTCCACACAACTTCTTCCTGTTTTCTCAATTGATCTGTGTTCAGTTTATCAAGGCCTATCCACTGTGCCAACTTATAACTAAATCTGAGGGGGGTGCGATGGGGAGGTTCCCTTGTTAGCCTTCAAAATGGCGTCTGTATCAGAACTGCGTCCCAAGTAGAAAGATGTCACGGAGTTTCTTTTGGCGGAAAGCCAGAGCATTACAGATATTTATAGACGCTTGCAGAATGTCTACCGAGACCTGGCAGTGAACAAAAACACGGTGAATCGTTGGACGAGGCGCCTGTTACCATCGGAATGTTGCGCAAACCCATCCGTTTCCTCGCGTACCGGCCAACCACACACATTTGTGACTCCTGCAATATTGGAACGAGAGGACACTGTCACTATTAGTGAGAGGCAGATCACAATCAAACACGCCGTAGCAGGCAGCTGTGGCCGAGCGGTTCTAGGCGCTTCAGTCCGGAACCGCGCTTCTGCTGCGGTCGCAGGTTCCAATCCTGCCTCGGTCACGGATGTGTGTGATGTCCTTAGGTTAGTTAGGTTTAAGTAGTTCTAAGTCTAGGGGACTGATGACCTCAGATGTTAAGTCCCATAGTGCTCAGAGCCATTTCAACCAAACACGCCGCTGCACAACTGCGCGTCTCTGTTTGTAGTGCTGATACATTCGACCACCATTTGGGATACTGGAAAATGTCCGCTGCGTTCTTCACCATGTAACAGAAGACCGTGAAGAGCAACGAAAAACCATCAGTGCGGAATTGCTTCCGCATTACGTGGGTGAGCGTGATAAGTTTTTGTCGAACATCGTCATAGGTGATGATACATAAGTGCATCACGGCGAACTGGAACCCTCTGAGTGTCGCTACATCTGTCCGAATAAAATGTTCAGATCTGCACCTTCAGCCGCTGAAGTCAAGGCGGCCTTCTTCTGGGACTCTAAAGGGATTATTCTGTTTGATGTCCTCCCTCGTGCTGCAACGATCAACTCTGAAATGTACTGTGCTACCCTCATGAAACTGAAGAAACGATTTCAGCGTGTTCGTCGTCACAAAAATGCAAACGAACTACTGCTCCTCCGTGGTAACACGAGGCTTCACACAATTCCGCGCACCCGAGAGCAGCTCACAAAACTTTACTGGACTGTTCCTCCTCATCCACCTTACAGCTAGGATCTCGTAACTTACGACTTCCATCAATGAAAGATGTGCACCACCCGACAACATGGATGATGCGGGGGTCATTGATGCAGCGAGTTGTTGGCTCCGACCAGTAGGTATCGTAAGGTCGTCGCAATGAAGGAATATTATGTTGAGGAATAGGATAGAGTGAGATATAACATGGTGTATACGACTCCCGAAAAAAACCAGCCTGGTTTCAGAAAAAAATGAGTTGCATTATTTATTGTAACGCCCCTCGTAGATAACACATTTAAGGTTCGTATGAGCTGCTTCACATTCTGCGGTTTCCACCAAATTTATGGAAGCAACTACACAAACTACCTCCGAACTCTCTCTCGCTCACTCCACAAGCAAACTACTGCAGAAAATTCTGCTAGTATTACAGTGGGCCTAGATGCTCTGCTGAGAGCTACAGTATCTGATCAAAAGAATACGGACGCCTATTAGTGGGCATTAGAGTAGGGTGTGCCCAACCACCGCGTTTATGACGGTTTTAACTCTGCTAGGAACACTTTCAGTGATGTGCCTGAATGTTTCTGAACGAATGACCCACCATTCTTCCTCAGGAGCCGAAATCAGAGCAGCTAGTGATGTTGTACACTGCTTCCTTGAGCGAACTCAACATTCTCACCCCTCCCTAAGGTGTTCCAGTCGGTTCACGTCTACCCATTTCAGGAATGTTATTGTCCACAAACCACTGCCTCAGTGATCCTGTTTTAGGACGAAGTCCGTTGTCATGCTGATGAAAGCAATCACCGTCTCCAGGCGGTTCCTCTACTGTGCGCGTTACACAATGCTGCAAGATGTGTTCGTATCCTTCCGCATTCACTGGACTCGCATTCGGGAGGACGACGGTTCAATCCCGCGTCCGGCCATCCTGATTTAGGTTTTCCGTGATTTCCCTAAATCGCTCCAGGCAAATGCCGGGACGGTTCCTTTGAAATGGCACGGCCGACTTCCTTCCCTAATCCGATGAGACCGATGACCTCGCTGTCTGGTCTCCTTCCCCAAACAACCCAACCCAACCCCTTCCGCATTTAGGGTTTTCTAAAGCACAATAAACGGACTACACGCTAACAATGAAAAATGCGTCCATACCGTAACACCACATCTTCGGTTCTTCACTGTTATCTATACACATGACAGCATTTTAAGTTCTCCAGGCATTCGCAAAACCCAAACCCTTCCATTGGATTGCCGCAGGGTATAGCTTATTCATCACCCCAAATCAGTCGACTGGCAGTCATACGCTGTCCAATGTATTCACTTGTTGCACCATCTTAAGTATCTCTTAGCATTTACTATAGAAATGTGTGGCTTACGAGGAGTTGATCGACCATTGCACCCCACTGTTTTAACACCCTGCACGTAGTCATTGTTCTAGCCAGGCTGCTGGTAGCACTTTGTAACTCGGGTCTGATTCATTCCACTGTTGATCGAAGCAGACGAAATGAATTAAAATTTGTGCTGGGGCTGGGACTCGAACCCGGGTCTTCTTACATGCTAGGCAGAAATGCTAACCATTACACCACCAACTACCTAAGTTGAGTGCTCTCCCAAACACACACTATTTTTCCCTTACATATTGTCACTACTGCCTAGCAAGCAAGGAGACCCGGGTTCGAGTCCCGACCGCAGCACAAATTTTAATTAATTTCGTCTGCTTCGATCATTATCGTAGATAATAGAAAGAGACTTAAATGTCTCAGTGAAACATTTAATTATAAGATCATTCCGCTGTTGTCTTGCGACGTTTCGCATTCACCCTGCGGAATGCTCGATGGTGCCTGTCTGTCGTTATTTGAGATCTTCCTCGTCTTGTTTTAGTTGCTCCTTCGCGCTTTCACTTCACAATGACGCCACCAACAGTCGACTTGGGCCGCTATAGAAGGGTTCAAATGTCCCTGATTGTTTTGTTACTCACAAGGGAAACTCCCCATCGCAACCCCCTCAGATTTAGTGGTAAGAGGGCCCAGCGGACAGCCCATCAAAAACGGAACACAAGCATGGAAACAGGAAGATGGTATACTGAACTGTGGAAAAAAGCAAAATAGAAGTGCAGTAAACAGTAGGCTGAAACAGCAGAAGCGTCGTGGTTCAGTACTCGATTCCCAGCTGAATCGGAGATTTTCTCCGCTCAGGGACTGTGTGTCGTGTTGTCCTAATCATTATCATATCATCAGCCTGCACGGTAGCTCAGGGTGTTCGGTCAGAGGGTTAGCTACCCTCTGTAACAAAAAAAATGAGCCTAACAGATCAACGGAGAACCTAAATGAGTGTCATCGGAGTCCGCCCAGAACAAATTCAACGAACAATATAGAACAAAATGAGATTTAGAAAAATAATAAAAAAAGTAGTTGTGGTATTGGACTACGATGTGTGTGAGCCGTACTCAAAACTCCCTCCTGCCAATTTTTTCCCCTTTTTCGCTCTTCGCGGTATTCAAATTTGGGTGTGAGTCGTGTTGACACGTCCGTTTGCAACAGTGAGGTGTAAGCGAGGACCTGTAACGTCAGTTGACTCTACACAACTACTCCATTAGTAGCCAAGAGGAAGTGGCTTTCGAAGGGTAACTGCAAACGTTTGATGACAAGGCGACAAGTTAACCGAATCCTCCAGCGGAAAATATGTCTGGTGTGTCATACGCGGTATTAGCGACAGTACGTGTGTCATATGATAGGAATATCTTACCGAAGCACCTAGCTTCTACGCTTGGTAGGTGAGAGAGATATGCCTCCTTGCTCGACTCAGGGGTTCGTATGAATGTGAATGTCATCACTGTCAAGGAAATGACGTAACCGTAATAGTTTGTCACATAAGCTGCAATAAATGAACGCAACAGTTTCACGATCACCTAGTTTCTCTGCGCTCTGTCAAAACACATGTTTTTAACGGTTTTAAAGCTGCGTTCCGTTTTTGAAGTTTTGGCTCTTGAATTCCTTTCTTGTAACGTAGTTCACACCCGTTTATTTGTTTTTTTTTTCATTTTTGTGAGAAGTCTATGTGGTATCTCGCCTGCTCTCACAATTAATCACGTTTACTTGCGACGGTAACATATTCTTACCACATGACTCATATTCTCTGTTGTATAGTATGGCAACTGCCCAGACTACAGAAAGAGAACAAACGTTTCAGTGACTGGACGGACAGTTCATAATGTTGTGAAAAAATAAATAAATAAAAACGAAACGGTACAAAGCAGTTTTTTACAGTACTCGTGCGTTCCATAGTTCACCACTGTGACCACTTAACCACGACGCTGCGATTACTGGAACACACTCAACATTGCATTTGTTGAGCTTGGACCGTTAACAGTTCAGTACACTTTCTTCCTGTTTTCATGCTTGATCTGTGTTCAGTTTTTGACGGGCTATCCACTGGGCCATCTTACGGCTAAATCTGACGGTGCTTCCATGGGGAGTTACCCTTGTCAGATGACATCCAGTCATCCAGTGACTGGCCCACGTTCGGAATCACAGAGCTCATCCAACCAATCCATTCTGCTGTTACCGCTTCTCTATGGACAGCACAGTACTCCTCGCCAGCTTTCACACTGGTGGCGTCTGACTGTCTGTATATATATATGGTCACTCCAAAAGAAATTCACGCTATTTTTCTAAAAGTAACGTTTTCGTTCTGCCTGTGTGAAAGTTTTACAGTGCGTAGATACATCCTTCCCGCTTGTTTTCGAACTTAGTTCAACGTGTTACCGTGAGTGGCGCCGTCACAGCATGTCTTCAAGATGGCTGCCACACTTGACGTTCGTCAGAAGCAACGTGCTGTCATAGAATTCCCGTGCTGTGAAAACGAGACAGTGGGAAACATCCACAAGAGGCTGGAAAAGGTGTACGGAGACGCTGCTGTCGATCGCAGTACAGTTAGTCGGTGGGCAAGCAGGTTACGTGATGAAAGCGGGCGCGGCAATATTGAGGATTGTCCTCGCAGCGGCAGGCCTTGTACTGCACACACTCCAGACAATGTGCAGAGAGTTAACCAACTGGTGACTGCTGACAGATGCATCACAGTGAACGAGTTGTCACGCTACGTTGGGATAGGGGAAGTAAGTGTTTGCAGAATACTGAAAGTGTTGGCGTTGAGAAAGGTTTGTGCCAGGTGGGTTCCCTGAATGTTGACAGTGGCTCACAAAGAAACAAGAAAAACGGTATGCAGCGAACTTTTGGAACAGTATGAGAATGGTGGAGACGAATTTATAATGAAACGAACACCCTTAGCTGCTTACAGGCGTTGACATACATCTTAGTATATATATGGAGATGAATTTCTTGGTAGAATTATGCCAGGTGATGAAACATGGCTCCATCATTTTTCACCAGAGACGAAGAGGCAATCAATGGAGTAGCATCATGCAAATTCACCCAAGAACAAAAATTTAAAACCGCACCTTCTGCTGGAAAAGTTATGGCTATGGTGTTTTTCGATTCTGAAGGACTCTTGCTTGTGGACATCATGCCAAGTGGAACCACCATAAATTCTGATGCATATCTGATGACACTGAAGAAACTTCATGCTCGACTGAGTCGTGTTTGACCACATCGGCAAAAGCAGGATGTTTTGCTGTTGCACGACAATGCACGGCCACATGTCAGTCAAAAAACCATGGAAGCGGTCACAAAACTCGGATGGTCAACACTGAAACACCCGCCTTACAGTCCTCACCTGGTTCCATGTGACTATCATCTCTTCGGGAAACTGAAAGACTCTCTTCGTGGGGCAAGGTTTGAAGATAATGATTCCCTTGTGCACGCTGCCAAACAGTGGCTCCAACAGGTTGGTCCAGAATTTTACCATGCGGGTATACAGGCACTGGTACCAAGATGGCGTAAGGCAGTTGAGAGAGATGGAAATTATGTGGAGAAATGAAAATATTGTTCCTAAAGGATGTATCTACACACTGTAAAACTTTCAAACATAGAGAATAAAAGATGGATTTTAAAAAAATAGTGTGCATTTTTTTGGAGTGACCCTCGTATATAGGGTTTATTCTCTTTCTTTATATATCCCTTTACAGAGAATTTCGGAATACACGTTTATCACCGGACGTTTACTCTAAACATATCGGAACTACTCGTTCCATAGTCGTGGTATAAATTCCTCTCATACTCAGTACGGCTCTGTCAGAACTTCTATTACACTAACACAAGAATTTCGTCATCTGTTCTGTAAAGGTGACTATCTGGAAAGATATGATCCTGCATATAATGAATACTTCTTTCAATCGTTTCGGAAAGGCTCTTCTCAGATTTTTTGGTAAAAATGTTCTCTTGTCGTCGTGGCCCTCAAGGGACTGATGAATCATACTGTGATAAACAGACCTCCCTCCGGCAAGTAATACTGACATAGGAGGCCACCATTATTTTCATTCATTTATGAAAGGTCCTTTCTCCTGGGGAGGGGGCAATTCAAGAGAGAATCGTCATTGTTTGTACACTGAAGAGTCAAAGAAACTGGTACACCTACCCAATATTGTGTAGGGCCCCCTCGAGCACACAGAAGTCCCGCAACGGCACATTGTATGGAGAAATGAAAATATTGTTCCTAAAGGAGGTGCTGGAGGGAATTGACACCATGAATCCCGCAGGGATGTCCATAAATCCGTAGGAGCACGAGAGGGTGGAGATCTCTTCTGAACAGTGCGTTGCAAGGCATACCAGATATGCTCATTATATTCATACCTGGGGAGTCTGGTGGTCAGCGGAAGTGTTTAAACTCAAAAGACTGTTCCAGGAGCCACTCTGTAGCAAATCTGAACGTGTGAAGTGTCGCGTTGTACTGCTGGAATTGCCCAAGTCGGAATACACAATGGACATGAATGGTTGCAGGCGATCAGATAGGATGCTTACGTACGTGTCACCTGTCACAGTCGCATCTAGACGGATCAGGGATCTCAGATCACTCCAACTGCACATGTCCCACACTATTCCAGAGCCTCCACCAGCTTGAACAGTCCCTTGCTGACGTGCTGGGTCCATGGATTCAGGAGGTTGTCTCCATGCCCGCACACTTCCATCCGCTCGATACAATTTAAAACGAGACTCGTCTGACCAAGCAACACGTTTACAGTCGTCAACAGTCCGATGTCGGTGTTGACAGGCCCAGACGAGACTTAAAACTTTGTGTCGTGAAGTCATCAAGGCTAAACGAGTGGCCCTTCGGCTCTGAAAGCCCATATCGATAATGTTCCGTTGAGTGGTTCGCTCGCTGAAACCGTTGATGGCCCTGCATTGAAATCTGCAGCAATTTGCGTAAGGGTTGCACTTCTGTCACGTTGAACGATTATCTTCAGTCGTCGTTGGTCACGTTCTTGCAGGATCTTTTTCCGGCCACAGCGATGTCGAAGATTTGATGTTTTACCGGATTCGTGATTTTCAGTTTACACTCGTGAAACGGTCGGACGGGAAAATCCCCACCCCACTGCATCGCTACCTCGGAGACGCTGTGTCCCATCGCTCGTGCGCCGACTATAACACCAGGTACAAACTCACTTACATCTTGATAACCTGCCATTGTAGCAGCAGTAACCCATCTAACAACTGCGCCAGACACTTGGCTTACATAGCCGTTGCTGATCGCAGCGCTGTGTTCTGCCTGCTTACACATACCAGTATTTGAATACGAACGCCTGTACCAGTGTCTTTGGCGTTTCAGTGTATATTGTGCTAGACACCACAAATCTGAAGCTCACATTGCAAATGCGGAGAAAATTTTATGTTTCAACTGATTTTGGCCTAATTTATGCTCCATGAAGTCTCAAAGGCAGCGAGCAGTCCTGCTTGTTATCCGCAGTTTAGCACAGATCAAACCACTCACATGTGGTGACCAACTTTGATTTCGTAGCAGAACGCATGTAAAACATACTTCTCTCTTAAGTGGGATGCAACAAAACGTCTGAATCCTCTCTAAAGTCCAGTGTGGAACGGAAATGTTCAAATCAAATATAACAAGTTAGAAAACACCAAGAAGGCTATAAAATACATCCCAAAATGGTACAAATGGCTCTGAGCGCTGTGGGACTTAACATCTGAGGTCAACAGTCCCCTAGGACTTAGAACTACTTAAACCTAACTAACCTAAGGACATCACACACACCCATGACCGAGGCAGGATTCGAACGTGCGACCGTAGCGGTCGCCCGGTTTCAGACTCAAGGGCCTAGAAACGTTCGGCCACAACGGCCGGCTAAATACATCCCAGGCAAATATGTACAATATTATTAAAATTTACTAAAGGAAACTAGTGTCATGGATAATCCAGTGCATATAACAGTTTTTAACGAGGTAAACTCGTTTGTATCTGATGCAGAATCAAAGAGATTTCTGAAGTCATTGCTAAAAGTCCTATGATTAATAAAACTCGCAAGCTTACAGTCTTTCTGTTGAACATAAAGTACTAAATTCATTGCGTAATTTCACTGATGATGTAAAAGGAATAGCTCATCAGGAACAGTAATTTGATTTTAAAACATAGTTTGTCTTTTTTCGACACCATAGTGATTGATTATGGGACCTTTTAGAAACGATCGATTCGTTAATTATGATCTAACTAAACGACGGATCTGTGCTGGTGTAAAGCTTTAGGTGAAGCAAGTGAAGCCCGTACTCCTCAGCTTTTACGATGGATTACTCGCACTCCGAAAAAAAAAAACTGCAAAGCACTATCAAGACCAGGAAGAAGCTGTTGCGATAATGAAAATTTGTCTGCGTTTGATCCACATTGCACAAAGTGCTCGGACATGGAAATTAATGGCAGTCGTCTCAGCCGTTAAAATGGGCGCTATTGAGTACGTAGTAGCGCAGACGTGAGTATTGTAATTGTGAAAATTCGTCGGTATTCCAGCTTTGCAGCATGAAGCACCCCGTCGCGGAACGATTGTGTAGGTATCTGACGCTTTGAAATGGCCTAGATTCGCAACACGTGTTGCACTTGAGTTTAATGTTTTGCATTAATCAGTGGAATGTCTGCTTTACGTGCCCCGAGTACCATGCAAATTGTTGCACAATAATTACCTGGGCTGAAGCCCAATCCGCTTTACAAGGCGAGAACCTGGTTGAAGGGTCGTTGCATTCCGTTCGGAAACATTTTAACGTGCTTTAAAGCCCGTCTTTGAAAGATAACTGATTCGTCCGTAACACAATACTCTGGAATTTTTAAATGTTTCGGTAGGCTACACACGTTTTGACGGACTCGTGCTGAACAACTGCAAAAAGTATTGTAAAACATTGTTTTGCCTTCCATTAAATTTAAAAGTGATTTCGGTGTTATATATGCAGGAGTTCTAATTCTACGAAATTCTGAGCGAATTAGTGACAGTTAAAAACTAATTCGTTAATATGCAATTATAATACTAAAGATTTTTATACATTTTATTGCCATACCACAATTTTTTATTAATTTTGTTCTTCGTATTTTACAGTTTTTGTGATCACTCTTCTAATTTCCGTGCCTGGCGTGAAGTCAAGACACACTGCTGTTTTAGTCACTGCCCTACAGAAATTACTCCATCCTTAGCTTTTTATCGAAGTATTACTACCAATGTTGTCTTTTATTCCTTCAAATACAAGATATGTGTTTCAGAAAAGCAGAGCGTCATTTCTTTTCATGTATCGTTACGTTACCATCTCTTCTGGTCGAGGAACTGTCAGAGAACTGCAAACTTATTATTCCTTAGCGTGGGTAGCCAAAAATTTGAGAGTTGGAAAATCGTTTTTCTCAAAGTAAAATATATTCATTTCATGCAGACATACTGTAGTTGTAACGTAATATACGACAGGATAAGAGGATCGAGTTGGAGGTTCATTCTCATGTTTTTTGTAAGAAGATATAAGTTAAAAGTGGTAGAAAATTATGGTGATCACGAGAGTGGAAAAATCGTACGGTAAGAGAAAATAATGTTATTAAGACTGCAACTGTGATACGAAATGTTCGAAATGTTGCAAATTAAAATAGTCTGTTTCGCAAGCTCGTTGGTGATGTGAACACACATTTATGTTACTGAATAAGTATTTTCTAACATTAGGAACGCATCACCCTAGCTTATAATTACACTACACCGTATCTTAGCTGAATGATTTACTTTTGTGTATCGTTACTAATATTTCCCAGTACCACAGATATCGTTCTTGCTACTGAAACATAAAGAGTGAAAACGACGTGGATTCGAAAATGCACATAGTTGGACGTTTCCTTAGACCGGGTTACTGTTGCAGAAATTGGTCTGTAATATACATATTACCATTTCTTGGCCGGTGTGACCGAGCGGTTCTAGGTGCTTCTGTCTGGAACCACGCGAATCCTGCCTCGGGCATGGATGTCTGTGAAGTCCTTAGGTTAGTTAGGTTTAAGTAGTTCTAAGTTCTAGGGGACTGGTGACCTCAGATTTTAAGTCCCATAGTGCTCAGAGCCATTTGAACCATTTTTGAACAGTACATTTACTTTTTTATAGACGCCATAACATACGTATTTCGTGCTAGGTGACAGACAAATGTCTTCCGAATGCTACTGAAAAACCCAAAGTTCTCTTCGGTTAATGACTGAGTAAGTGCTAGGTGCGAAACGTTTGACCACGGGATATGGGTTAACCTCTTTTTACGGTTTCCGCAGATCTAGACGACAACCTATAGGAGATGAGTGCACGACGTGGAATACCAGCGAAGGCCTGTTTGCATGCATGGATCAAATGACGGTGTATGTAAAATCTGGAAGACTCTTTTAACCAGAAGTAAATGATAAATAGGCGGTGATGATATCTTTTAAGCGACACTGGGGGCTGAATGATCGTTGAGCACACCGAATACGAATAATTGTTCGAATCTGAGCCACAGGTCTCTCAGCAACGGAGCGTGTTAATTGTCGCACATAGCTGTACGTACGCGTGAAACAGGCCCATACCAATCCCATTGTCTATCGACTATAGTTTCGTCTGAGAACAAGCGCTGATCCAAGGTTGAGGGAAGTTACAACGTGTTTATAGGCTTTACATATACGAGTTTACAAATTTCACAACTAACTTTGCATGGGGGCTTAATTATATAATGAATGCAAATATTTTTAATTTTTTGATTTTGTAGCTGTCTGTTCGATTACGAAGTCTCGTAAACGGTTGGCCCTGACTAGTTTTAGTACGCAATCTGACTGCATAGAATAACAACAAAGAATGAAAGAAAATTTCCGTTAATACAATTAATTAATTAAGTCCCCAGCAACTATAAAACCTACGAAACCAAAACACAAGTGTAATTGTTCTGTGTGTGGAAGTGTGATTCAACGTACACATCTGACACGATTCTTCTTCGATAAGACAAGAAATTTTAAATACCATTTATACTGAAGTAATTAAAAAAAATAGAAATACTATAATTGCGCAAGAATACCAGAATTACACTCTAATACAAGAACACAAGCCAGATGCTTTATTGACTGAACCTGTAATGACGCCTTATTTAAGACATTGAAATAATAAAAAAAAAGGATTTTTTTTTTACCTTCATATATATTGACGAAAAGCACTCTGATCATTACAATATCTCCATTCGAACAACATCTGCTGTCTAGCCCATCAAACAACTGCATAAAACATGGAACAAGCACTCCCTACTACAACATCTCAACACCGACTCACTACTACTACATCTCGATAAGCACTGACTACTGCCACATCTCGACAAGCACTGCCAGTGGAGGCGGCGGAATAAAACTCTTTGGCGCAATCTCTGGCGCTGTGGCTCAGTGTAGCCACCTTTCAACTTTCGTAGAATAAAATACCGGCAGTACGAAAACGAAGGGTCTCGAATGTGGCGAGGAATTCTAGAACTTACGAGATACATTTCACGCTGAGGACGGGCCGACGTGTGTGAGCTTGCGGCCTGACCGCTAACACTGCAGCCTGATAGAGGCTGCCCTACTTGCTGTCAACAACGCCTCCGGCTACCTGTGCTATGAGCTGTGTGCGCCTCTTTTGTAGGTGCCGTGTGCTTTTGTTGGTGTCGTGGGACTAAAGGCCAAGCAGTTTTGCACAGTGGGTTGTCCCATCACAGTCTCCCTCACTGTAGATTTGCGTCAATCGTTCATCAGCAGCGGATGTGTTGTCACCGTCTATCACCGCAGTGCCCTCTCGAACAGCCTCCGTTTCCATACAGTTTTACAGGCCTAAGCCACCGGGTGGTTATACTTAAAGTGCAGCTCCTCACGGAGGTCCAGTGTGGGCGCGTTAATGTGGAACCGATCGACGCTGGAAAAAAATTAGTTACAACTGTGGCCACCAGGTGCAAATCAAGCGCTGAACATTGTTTGTATGTAAAGCTCTGTATAAAGTAAAGTATGGCCATCCTATTCACCTGCGTTTGGCGCGGTCCGCAGTTCAGGATTGGCTGAAGCCCCGGCACGTGACATTAGCGGCCATTGTGAGCCCAAGCGTTACGTGTGAGGCATAGGAAGAGTTGTGTATTTTCGTTGTTTTAAGTAGAATAATGCCTCAGTGCTGTGCTTTTGGCTGTTCGTGTCGAGGCGAAAAGGGAGGCAAACTGTACAGAGTTCGTTCCGAAGGGAGAGATGCAACGGGAAGGAGAATATGGCTGATGAAAATCATCAAAGCCAACTGGCATACCACAAGAGACTCTCGCTCGTGTGCTTTAAGTACAGTTTTTACTCATTGCTGCAAATTATCGTAAGGTTTAAGATTCACTTTGTGTTAAACTTTCTATATTTTGACTCACTTCATGATCGGATTTGGTGCATCATTATATGTCATTAGCCTCAAGATGGTCAAGTTTGTTTTTAAAAGGTACGTCGTTTTCAAGCCTTTTTTTTTTTGTACCAACCCTAGCAAAAGCGACGCGTTTCTAGTATATCTGCAATGTACCGACTGATATAAACTACAAAAGCGTATTTTTTGCAGCGCGAAAGATGAAATAGGTAAACGTTGTTTTTCATTTCGTAGTTAGTGTGTAAGCCTAACTGTTGAAGCCGGCCGGAGTGGCCGAGCGGTTCTAGGCGCTTCAGTCTGGAACCGCGCGACCGCTATGGTCGCAGGTTCGAATCTTGCCTCGGGCATGGATGTGTGTGATGTCCTTAGGTTAGTTAGGTTTAAGTAGTTCTAAATTCTAGGGGACTGATGACCTCAGAAGTTAAGTCCCATAGTGCTCAGAGCCATTTGAACCATTTTGAACCTAACTGTTGAAGACGGGGAAAGTGCTGTATTTGGATGTTTTAGTATATATTGTTGCGTCCACCGAAAAATACGCTATTATGGCTATCTGTACTTTAAAAGATCAATTAACAACGCGACGTTTTCATTAAGGTTCTTGAAAATAACTGGTGTGATAATGACGTGCCTCTTTAAAGTACCTATTACTTGCATATAATAGAATAGGCCTACCGTTTCCACAAACATTGAAATCAATTAACAGAAATGCATAGTTGAATTGCAGCTTAGAGATAAAACTGCTACTGTTAGCACATAAAACGAAAAATAGTGATGGTACTGTACAAAGTTGTCATGACTGTTAAAAAATTTGACCTGATTGACTGTACATTATGCTTTAAACTTATATTTAGAACGCTCACAATAATAAATTGTACTTTTTTTCACGCAGTATAATGTAAAAAAAATTGTTTGTACTATGCATGTACGTAACTTACGACCATTCATTCAATAACTATTAACGTTACTAGTAGGCTAGTAGTAGTAGTAGTAGCTTTATTCATCCATAGATCTCTTTTTACAAGGATATAGGACGTGTTAATGGTAATATTACTGTGGCAATTTGGCCGCTAATCTACAATGTATTAACATGAATACAGTTGTTACTGTTTCCTACAGCCTATTTTTGATCGTAGGCCTAGTTTTATTCGGACACATTCTAAAAATATTGTATTCTCTTGCACTTTCGTAATCATTCTCCTAACGTCACAGAATAATTTACACACAATATTTTATGGGATAGATCTGACAAAAATATAAAGCGTATGTGATCATATAGACACGTTTATTAATTCTATTTACTAAGATATCGCGCATATATACACCACTGGCCATTAAAATTGCTAAACCACAAAGATGACGTGCCACAGACGCGAAATTTTACCTACGGGGAGAAGACGCTGTGATATGCAAATGATTGGCGTTTCAGAACATTCACACAAGGTTGGCGCCAGTGGCGACACCTACAACGTGTTGACATGGGGAAAGTTTCCAAACCGATTTGTCATACACAAATAGCAGTTGACCGGCGTTGCCTAGTGAAACGTTGTTGTGATGCCTTGTGTAAGGAGGAGAAATACGTACTATCAAGTTTCCGACTTTGATAGAGGTCGGATTGTAGATTATCGCGATTGCGGTTTATCGTATCGCGACATTGGTGCTCACGTTCGTCGAGATCCAATGACTGTTAGCAGAATATGGAATCAGTGGGTTCAGGAGGGTAATACGGAACGCCGTGCTGGATACCAACGGCCTCGTATCAATAGCAGTCGAGATGACAGGCATCTCATCCTCATGTCTGTAAGGGATCGTGCAGCCACGTCTCGATCCCTGAGTCAACAGATGGGGACGTTTGCAAGACAACAACCATCTGCACGAACAGTTCGACGACGTTTGCGGCAGCATGGACTATCAGCTCGGAGACCATGGCTGCGGTTACCCTTGACGCTGCATCACAGACAGGAGCACCTGCGATGGTGTACTCAACGACGAACCTGGGTGCACGAATGGCAAAACGTAATTTTTCCGGATGAATCCAGATTCTGTTTACAGCATCATGATGGTCGCATCCCTGTTTGGCGACATCGCGGTGAACGCACATTGGAAGCGTGTATTCGTCATCGGCATACTGGCGTATCACCCGGCGTGATGATATGTGGTGCCATTGGTTACACGTCTCGGTCTCCTCATTCGCACTGACGGCACTTTGAACAGTGGACGTTACATTTCAGATGTGTTACGACCCGTGGCTCTACCGTTCATTCGATCCCTGCGGAACTCTACATTTCAGCAGGATAATGCACGACTTCAGATTGCAAGTCCTGTACGGACCTTTCTGGATACAGAAAATGTTCGACTGCTGCCACGTTCTCCAGATCTATCACCAATTGGAAATGTCTGGTCAATGGTGGGCAAGCAACTGGCTCGTCACAATACGCCAGTCACTACTCTTGATGAACTGTGGTATCGTGTTGAAGCTGCATGGGCAACTGTACCTGTAAACGCCATCCAAGCTCTGTTTGACTCAATGCCCAGGCGTATCGAGGCCGTTATTAAGGACAGAGGTGGTTGTTCTGGGTACTGATTTCTCAGGATCTATGCACCCAAATTGCATGAAAATGTAATCACATGTCAGTTCTAGTATAATATATTTGTGCAATGAAGACCCGTTTATCATCTGCATTTCTTCTTGGTGTAACAATTTTAATGGCCAGTAGTGTATTTGAATCCGATGCTTTATTTCGTATAGCAAAAGAGACATTGGGCAAATTTTCGTAGTACCAATTAGAAGGAATAAGAAGTAAGTCCATATAGATCTTTAAATAAGGGATGGATTTTTCCTTGACCTTGCGAACTAATATTGGTTCCCTTTTGTCCTGCTGACTATTGGATAAGACCAATTTAACGGTAATTACGAAAACAAGTGTTCAAACTCGATACTGCAACAAGAGCTGCGAAATCTAAAAATGGTTCAAATGGCTCTGACCACTATGGGACTTAACATCTGAGGTCATCAATCCCCTAGACTTAGAACTACTTAAACCTAACTAACCTAAGGACATCACACACATCCATGCCCAAGGCAGGATTCGAACCTGCGACCGTAGCAGCCGCGTGGTTCCGGATTGAAGCGAACTGCGAAATGTGCTTTCGCTATTACTAAAGACCTGCAGGGAAAAAACTGTCGTGCAAAACAGCATGATCATTGGTTTTCGGACCAAAGGACGGGTGAAGGACTTCCGAAACGGCTACATTTGTAAGCTCTTCGCCCGCCGCCGTGGTTAAAGTAAACCGTGCATAGCAAAATGGGGCTGTCCAAAACCGGCGCCGAGGCAACTGAGGTCACCACGGGCCATAGATGCCAGGTGTGACCGACGACTGCGGAGGTGCGTACTGGCGAATAAACGTGCAGCTGTGGAGTAACCGGCCGTCCAGGGGAACCAAAGGGCCACCAACAATGTGTCCTCAATGACGGTTCAGTGGACGTTGCAACAGGCGCCTGCCACAACTGGAAATCAGCTGAGTGGCGACAGTTGGCCTTTCACTTTTCATGCGTGTAGGGTGCGAAACGCTTGAAAGCAAACACCTGTAACAACCTTCGGAAGTGTGGAGGCCGAGGAGGGTGGGCAGCAAGAGAGGGGAAGAAAACCAATGTGCACTCCGTGTGCATACCGGGGGGGAGTCATTCCAGATGTGGAAAGGGTCCTTCCGGATGCCATGAAGGGTACAGGGCGCACCCATCTGCAGGTGGTCGCTCATGTCGGCACCAATGATGTGTGTCGCTATGGATCCGAGGAAATCCTCTCTGGATTCCGGCGGCTATCTGATTTGGTGAAGACTGCCAGTCTCGCTAGCGGGATGAAAGCAGAGCTCACCATCTGCAGCATCGTCGACAGGACTGACTGCGGACCTTTGGTACAGAGCCGAGTGGAGGGTCTGAATCAGAGGCTGAGACGGTTCTGCGACCGTGTGGGCTGCAGATTCCTCGACTTGCGCCATAGGGTGGTGGGGTTTCGGGTTCCGCTGGATAGGTCAGGAGTCCACTACACGCAACAAGCGGCTACACGGGTAGCAGGGGTTGTGTGGCGTGGGCTGGGCGGTTTTTTAGGTTAGATGGCCTTGGGCAAGTACAGAAAGGGCAACAGCCTCAACGGGTGCGGGGCAAAGTCAGGACATGCGGGGACCAAGCAGCAATCGGTATTGTAATTGTAAACTGTCGAAGCTGCGTTGCTAAAGTACCGGAACTTCAAGCGCTGATAGAAAGCACCGAAGCTGAAATCGTTATAGGTACAGAAAGCTGGCTGAAGCCAGAGATAAATTCTGCCGAAATTTTTACAAAGGTACAGACGGTGTTTAGAAAAGATAGATTGCATGCAACCGGTGGTGGAGTGTTCGTCGCTGTTAGTAGTAGTTTATCCTGTAGTGAAGTAGAAGTGGATAGTTCCTGTGAATTATTATGGGTGGAGGTTACACTCAACAACCGAGCTAGGATAATAATTGGCTCCTTTTACCGACCTCCAGACTCAGCAGCATTAGTGGCAGAACAACTGAGAGAAAATTTGGAATACATTTCACATAAATTTTCTCAGCATGTTATAGTCTTAGATGGAGATTTCAATTTACCAGATATAGACTGGGACACTCAGATGTTTAGGACGGGTGGTAGGGACAGAGCATGGAGTGACATTATACTGAGTACACTATCCGAAAATTACCTCGAGCAATTAAACAGAGAACCGACTCGTGGAGATAACATCTTGGACCTACTGATAACAAATAGACCCGAACTTTTCGACTCTGTATGTGCAGAACAGGGAATCAGTGATCATAAGGCCGTTGCAGCATCCCTGAATATGGAAGTAAATAGGAATATAAAAAAGGGAGGAAGATTTATCTATTTAGCAATAGTAATAGAAGACAGATTTCAGACTACCTAACAGATCAACGAAAATTTCTGTTCCGACACTGACAATTTTGAGTGTTTATGGAAAAAGGCAATCGTAAAATGCGTTTTAGACAGGTACGTGCCGAGTAAAACAGTGAGGAACGGGAAAAACCCACCGTGGTACAACAACAAAGTTAGGAAACTACTGCGAAAGCAAAGAGAGCTTCACTCCAAGTTTAAACGCAGCCAAAACCTCTCAGACAAACAGAAGCTAAACGATGTCAAAGTTAGCGTAAGGAGGGCTATGTGTGAAGCGTTCAGTGAATTCGAAAGTAAAATTCTATGTACCGACTTGACAGAAAATCCTCGGAAGTTCTGGTCTTACGTTAAATCAGTAAGTGGCTTGAAACAGCATATCCAGACACTCCGGGATGATGATGGCATTGAAACAGAGGATGACACGCATAAAGCTGAAATACTAAACACCTTTTTCCAAAGCTGTTTCACAGAGGAAGACCGCACTGCAGTTCCTTCTCTAAATCCTCGCACAAACGAAAAAATGGCTGACATCGAAATAAGTGTCCAAGGAATAGAAAAGCAACTGGAATCACTCAACAGAGGAAAGTCCGCCGGACCTGACGGGATACCAATTCGATTCTACACAGAGTACGCGAAAGACCTTGCCCCCCTTCTAACAGCTGTGTACCGCAAGTCTCTAGAGGAACGGAAGGTTCCAAATGATTGGAAAAGAGCACAGGTAGTCCCAGTCTTCAAGAAGGGTCGTCGAGCAGATGCGGAAAACTATAGACCTATATCTCTGACGTCGATCTGTTGTAGAATTTTAGAACATGTTTTTTGCTCGAGTATCATGTCGTTTTTGGAAACCCAGAATCTACTATGTAGGAATCAACATGGATTCCGGAAACAGCGATCGTGTGAGACCCAACTCGCTTTATTTGTTCATGAGACCCAGAAAATATTAGATACAGGCTCCCAGGTAGATGCTATTTTTCTTGACTTCCGGAAGGCGTTCGATACAGTTCCGCAATGTCGCCTGATAAACAAAGTAAGAGCCTACGGAATATCAGACCAGCTGTGTGGCTGGATTGAAGAGTTTTTAGCAAACAGAACACAGCATGTTGTTATCAATGGAGAGACACCTACAGACGTTAAAGTAACCTCTGGCGTACCACAGGGCAGTGTTATGGGACCATTGCTTTTCACAATATATATAAATGACCTAGTAGATAGTGTCGGAAGTTCCATGCGGCTTTTCGCGGATGATGCTGTAGTATACAGAGAAGTTGCAGCATTAGAAAATTGTAGCGAAATGCAGGAAGATCTGCAGCGGATAGGCACTTGGTGCAGGGAGTGGCAACTGACCCTTAACATAGACAAATGTAATGTATTGCGAATACATAGAAAGAAGGATCCTTTATTGCATGATTATATGATAGCGGAACAAACAATGGTAGCAGTTACTTCTGTAAAATATCTGGGAGTATGCGTGCGGAACGATTTGAAGTAGAATGATCATATAAAATCAATTGTTGGTAAGGCAGGTACCAGGTTGAGATTCATTGGGAGAGTCCTTAGAAAATGTAGTCCATCAACAAAGGAGGTGGCTTACAAAACACTCGTTCGACCTATACTTGAGTATTGCTCATCAGTGTGGGATCCGTACCAGATCGGGTTGACAGAGGAGATAGAGAAGATCCAAAGAAGAGCGGCGCGTTTCGTCACAGGGTTATTTGGTAAGCGTGATAGCGTTACGGAGATGTTTAGCGAACTCAAGTGGCAGACTCTGCAAGAGAGGCGCTCTGCATCGCGGTGTAGCTTGCTGTCCAGATTTCGAGAGGGTGCGTTTCTGATTGAGGTATCGAATATATTGCTTCCCCCTACTTTTACCTCCCGAGGAGATCACGAATATAAAATTAGAGAGATTAGAGTGCGCACGGAGGCTTTCAGACAGTCGTTCTTCCCGCGAACCATACACGACTGGAACAGGAAAGGGAGGTAATGACAGTGGCACGTAAAGTGCCCTCCGCCACACACCGTTGGGTGGCTTGCGGAGTATAAATGTAGATGTAGATGTTATGGTCTGGGGAATGTTTTCATGGGATTTTCTGGAGAACTTGTCATTGTGAAAGGTGCAAGGGAACGACAGAAGTAAGCATCCATCCAGTGTCCGCCCCAATGGCTGAGTGGTGCGCCGTCACGGTAGCTCAGCGTGCTCGATCAGGGGGTTAGCTACCCTCTGTAATAAAAAAAAGTGAACGGATCAACAAAGAACCTGAATAGGTGTCATTGGACGTCCGCCACGAACAAATTCAACGAACAATATAGAACAAAATGAGATCTAAAAAGAAAGTGGTCAGCGTCACGGATTGCCGTCCTATGGGCCCGAGTTCGACCCCCGGCTGGTTCGGCGATTTTCTCCGCTGAGGGACTGGGTGTTGTGTTGTCTTCATCATCATTTCATCCTTATCCGGCGCGCAGGTCGCCCAATGTGGCGTCGAATGTAATAAGACTTCCACCGAGGCGGCCGGACCTGCCCCGTAAGAGGCTTCCCGGTCAATGACGCCCAACGCTCTTATCCATTTTTCCATCCATCCAGTTCATTTTTCCTGGTCACGAGGGCGTCTAGCAGCAGGACAATGCAACGTGGCACAGAGCTCACAGAGTACGTGCGTGGTTCGAAGAGCACCAGGAAGAGTTTGGCATACTCTTCTGGCCAACATACGCCTCGCATTTAAACCCCGTTCAGAATCTGTGGGACCACATCGATCGGGCTGCTCGCGCCATGGATCCCCAACCGAGAAACGTACCGCGGCTGCCCACGGCACCGGAGTCGGCATGGCTCCACACACCTGTCGATGCCTTTCAGAACCTCGTTGACTCTATTCCTGGACGTCATGCAGCGATCCTCACCGGAAAAGGTCATTATTCCGGCTGTCACAAAGTGGTCACATTAAAATCGCTGGATAGTGTGTAACACCTGGGAGGATTTAAGAAAGTTTAAAATCTCTGGTTTTTATACGAAAAATTGAGTAAGAAATTAAATTTCGTAAAATAAGACAAAATGTTTAGTCATTCGCTGCTATAATGCTGAAGAAATAAAGAAACATAAAAACAAATAAAATAAAAATTAAAATAGTAACATCAAAGATAAATAAATCAACAAATACTTAAATACGCCAATGTACTACTCGCATAGTCAGACCTAAGACTGGAAAAAATGGGAAAGCATGTTATTATCACAAAGAGGTTGGCACAGGCTGCCCCACTGTTGCGGCCACCTTTGACGGCCGGAAACATTACACAAGGCACGTCAAGGGTCGCGAAGCGCACGGTCGGAAACAGCACAGTACCACAGATTCAACACGGTTGGCGAACACACAGGTACAACCGGGAAACTACGGCAAACTGAATAAGGGAAGACAGAAAGAAGAAGACAGAGGCAGAAAAAAACGAAAAAAAGGGAAAAAAAAGCGGAGCACCTGAACGTAGGCAAGAACCACTGAAGGGTATGGCACTTTCATAGTTTACACACTCGTATAGACATAGTTTGCAGGCGGGTATTCACGACCACGGTGTTTGATGAGAAAACGACACTTGTGAGAACACTCTTCTAATTTATGTTGTGTAAACTGTGAGGTTTTTAGAGTTCTAAGAGTTTGTTGCCGTTACAGTTCTTATTCCTATAAACTGCGTGATAAAGCACCTTCAAATTTTCGGACGTATGCTTTTCAAAACTTATATTTCTCTGAATTGCAACTTTTTGACCGATACGATAAAGCAATGTACTATACCCTAATGTAAACAAATTATTATGATTATATAAAAATATGTCTTAATTTTATGGTGGTTAAGCAGTTTATTGCCGGCTGCTGTGGTAGAGCGGTTCTAGGCGCTTCAGTCCGGAACCGCCCTGCTGCTACGGTCGCAGACTCGAATCCTGCTCGGGCATGGATGTGAGTGATATCCTTACGTTAGTTAGGTTTAAGTAGTTCTGAATCTAGAGGACTGATGACCTCAGATGTTAAGTCCCATAGTGCTTAGAGCCATTTGAACCATTAACAGTTTACTATTATCACCATAAAAACATTTCATACACTTCGTTGTTATTATTGTGAAAATCATACAGATATGTTGGCACATTTTTAGAGGAAGTAACTGCAATATATACTGGATGAACATAAAAAAGACAAACTGCAGGGACAGATTGCTTACTGGAAATGGAGCCTAAAAGGTCCTATGAACATGTGTCCCGAAGTGGACTGTGTACGTGCAACGACAGAAAATCGTCTCGGAACACAACACAGAGATGCATCGCACCCATGTCACGACAGATCTTCGATGTGGCCTCCATGGAACTACATGTGATAGGGACAATAGCTGTTGCCATGCATGATACACACATCGTAGTTTGGGGCGACTTGCCTCTAGTTTGTACTACGGTTCGTCTCAATATCCCGTAGAACCTGGTCCTTCAAGTCTAGTGTACGCGCAGTCCACCGCCTCTCTACACATTCGTCTGTCTGGAAGGAACCCTGAGCACACAAACGCCCAAAGAGGCCTTGAAGTGTTTGATGGTCTGTGAGGGTACTTGCTCTGGCATAGCCCTTTCCATCTGCTTGGCCGTACACAAATACCATCTCGGCTTGTTCCCGACATGAAAACCGGATCATTATGCTGCTTTCAGTATGCTGCATCAATCATGCAGCCAGCAAGACGAGAAACACACGTCACATGGTAAAAGGAGCTGTCATTCGTCAGCGCCATCTTCCGCGGTAACGATGCATTTCCGGACACTTGTTCATAGGACCATTTTTCCTCTCTTTTCAGTCAACTGTCCGTCCCTGCAGTTTGTCGGCTTCATTAACGTTCACCCTGTGTTTAGCGAGAAGGGAGGGTAGGGGGCAGGATGGGGCAGACAAGGACAGTAGGAAACTATAATCCCCCAAGAACTGAATCCCAAATCAGTGCCTGCCAAACAAAGAGTTAGTGTGGCATTACTGCTCTTCATGTTGTACGTTGCGATATGCCCGGTAACTAACACATGTTTCTCACAATTTTGTGACGGGAGTATCTTCATTTTGGAATCACAGAAGTGGCAGTTCTGGAGTGAAAGTGCCGTCGGTTTGTGTTTCGTAAGAACTGTCGACATTTTACTGCGACACATAACAGAACTGACAAATATCAGCATGCTCACTTCAGAAAAAAATGGTAAATTTTGACATCGAAGCCAGTACCTGCGTGTGGCTGCAACATGTACGTCTGCGCGCACTTACTCCAACACAGCAGTAATATGTATCCTACCACTGTGATAACCTATATCCACCCACTCGGATTCTTTGTATTGGTCCACGTTATACTATACGATTAGACATGCTAGCGACTCCCGAGCTCTTTCCTAATATCATACCTGCAGGCTGATACAAAAGAACAAGATAGAACGTGCAGCAAATGAACGAAGCTGAATATATATTGTGCTCCACTTGTATGTAAAGTCCCTTCGGTCTGTAAACCAGTAATTTTTTTATTTATTGTTGTTGTCTTCTGTCCGTAGGTTGAACTGACGCAGCTCCCGACGCTAGCCTATCACGTGGTACCCTCAACCTCTGCATAACTACCGCACCACAATTCACAGTCGCCTATTATCGTCATCTCTGAACTGTTTTTCGTCCATATACAAGGGTACACTTTTAGAGAAGACTTCATAACACTTAAGTTTATATTTTCAGAAATGCTTTTATTGCTGTTGCTAATGTTCGCTTTATATACTCTGTATTTCCGCCATCGTCAGTCGTCTTACAGATCAAATAGCAAAATTTTCTAGTTTTCTGCTACTTCCGTATTTCATTTCCTAAACTACACTGACGTCCAAAATTAAAGCCACAAACTGCAACTTACCTGTCCTGTGTCTAATGCACGATATAACCATACAAACTATCAACCAAACGTCCGTACCATCGTGTTCTGCACGGAATATGGCATTCCGGTCAACCACGCCAACGATGACTCCAGGGCACCTATGAAACTAGGTAGTGCTTGCTGGGTAGCCCCACATCCACATTCGCTGTCTAAACAGACACAGTCGGTGCACTATGGCACAGAGAATATGCCTACCAGACTCTTTGCGGTGGAGGGCCGTAGAAAGAAAGGTAGCAGGACGGTCGCAAACTGGTGTGGCTCGTAGTGTGGATCGTTCTGTTGTTTCTTGGATGTAGCGACAGTTTATAGAGACCGAAACTGTATCCAGAAATCCAGGCAGGGCCGACCACGTGTTACTTCAGAAAAGAGGATCGTTATTTGGTTGTAAGGGCGCGACAGTACCACCTCAGTACTGCACGGCAACTGGCGTGTGAGCTCCCGGCATTCACTGGACGTGTTGTATCCAGGCTGTTTAGGTTTTTTTATTGGTAATGCCACGTAGCGCTCTGTATGAAAATCACTGGCTGTGCTGTGTGTAGTCTGTGGCTGGTTTGCATTGTTGTTGGCTATTGTAGTGTTGGGCAGTTGCCTGTTAACAGCGCATAGCGTTGCGCAGTTGGAGGTGAGCCGCCAGCAGTGGTGGATGTGGGGAGAGAGACGGCGGAGTTTTGAGAGCGGATGATCTGGACGTGTGTCCATCAGAGACAGTAAATTTGTAAACTGGATGTCATGAACTGATATATATATTATGACTTTTAAACACTATTAAGGTAAATACATTGTTTGTTCTTTATCAAAATCTTTCATTTTGCTAACTACGCCTATCAGTAGTTAGTCCCTTCAGTAGTTAGAATCTTTTATTTAGCTGGCAGTAGTGGCGCTCGCTGTATTGCAGTAGTTCGAGTAACGAAGATTTTTGTGAGGTAAGTGATTCATGAAAGGTATAGGTTATTGTTAGTCAGGGCCATTCTTTTGTAGGGATTTTTCAAAGTCAGATTGCGTTGCGCTAAAAAAATATTGTGTGTCAGTCTAAGCACAGTCATTTATAATTTTTCTAAGGGGACGTTTCAGTTGCTTTCACATATGAGTCCCGATTTAGTGTGAAGAATGATTCTCGGTTAAATCGCATCTGGAGGGAATGTGGAACACGATTAATGGACTCGAACATTGTGGAAAGAGACCGATCTCGAGGAGGATCTTAAATAGTTTGGAGAGGGATTGTGTTTACCACTCGAACCCCTCTTCATGAAATTGTACAGATGAATCAGCAACGCATAACTGCTTTCAAGTGTCGTGACGATACCTTGGGACCTCATTTGCGATTGTTGCGAGGTGCTGTGGGCCCAGACTTCGTATTGGTGGACGACAATGCTCGACCTTATACAGGGTGTTACAAAAAGGTACGGCCAAACTTTCAGGAAACATTCCTCACACACAAAGAAAGAAAATATGTTATGTGGACATGTGTCCGGAAATGCTTACTTTCCATGTTAGAGCTGATTTTATTACTTCTCTTCAAATCACATTAATCATGGAATGGAAACACACAGCAACAGAACAAACCAGCGTGACTTCAAACACTTTGTTACAGGAAATGTTCAAAATGTCCTCCGTTGGCGAGGATACATGCACCCACCCTCCGTCGCATGGAATCCCTGATGCGCTGATGCAGCCCTGGAGAATGGCGTATTGTATCACAGCCGTCCACAATACGAGCACGAAAAGTCTCTACATTTGGTACCGGGGTTGCGTAGACAAGAGCTTTCAAATGCCCCCATAAATGAAGGTCAAGAGGGTTGAGGTCAGGAGAGCGTGGAGGCCATGGAATTGGTCCGCCTCTACCAATCCATCGGTCACCGAATCTGTTGTTGAGAAGCGTACGAACACTTCGACTGAAATTTGCAGGAGCTCCATCGTGCATGAACCACATGTTGTGTCGTACTTGTAAAGGCACATGTTCTAGCAGCACAGCTAGAGTATCCTGTATGATAACGTGCTCCATTGAGCATAGGTGGAAGAACATGGAGCCCAATCAAGACATCACCAACAATGCCTGCCCAAACGTTCACAGAAAATCTGTGTTGATGACGTGATTGCACAATTGCGTGCGGATTCTCGTCAGCCCACACATGTTGATTGTGAAAATGTACAATTTGATCACGTTGGAATGAAGCCTCATCCGTAAAGAGAACATTTGCACTGAAATGAGGATTGACACATTGTTGGATGAACCATTCGCAGAAGTGTACCCATGGAGGCCAGTCAGCTGCTGATATTGCCTGCACACGCTGTACATGGTACGGAAACAACTGGTTCTCCCGTAGCACTCTCCATACAGTGACGTGGTCAACGTTACCATGTACAGCAGCAACTTCTCTGACGCTGACATTAGGGTTATCGTCAACTGCACGAAGAATTGCCTCGTCCATTGCAGGTGTCCTCGTAGTTCTAGGTCTTCCCGAGTCGCCAGTCATAGGCTGTAATATTCCGTGCTCCCTAAGACGCCGATCAATTGCTTCGAACGTCTTCTTGTCGGGGCACCTTCGTTCTGGAAATCTGTCTCGATACAAACGTACCGCGCCACGGCTATTGCCCCGTGCTAATCCATACATCAAATGGGCATCTGTCAAATCCGCATTTGTAAACATTGCACTGACTGCAAAACCACGTTCGTGATGAACACTAACCTGTTGATGCTACGTACTGATGTGCTTGATGCTAGTACTGTAGAGCAATGAGTCACATGTCAAAACAAGCAGCGAAGTCAACATTACCTTCCTTCAATTGGACCAACTGGCGGTGAATCGAGGAAGTACAGTACATACTGACGAAACTAAAATGAGCTCTAACACGGAAATTAAGCGTTTCCGGACACATGTCCACATAACATCTTTTCTTTATTTGTGTGTGAGGAATGTTTCCTGAAAGTCTGGCCATACCTTTTTGTAACAACCTATAGACCATGGGTGGTTGGTGTTTTATTGGAAACGCAAGATATTGTACGCGTGGCGTGGCCTGGTTGCTCTCCCGATTTGAATCCCTTAAAGTGTGTCTGGGATGCACCAGGGAGACGGCTTGCACCACGTCATCATCCACCAACCACTCTCCAAGACTGCGGGCAGCTCTGCAGGAAGCTTGGGCGTGATTGCCTCAGCATTGGACTGATGACATCATTCACAGCATGCTCCATCGTTGTCAAGCCTGTACTGCTGCCAGAGGGGGTCACACTCCATACTGAGCACATTAACCAGTTGTCGGAATGCCTGTGCAAACTTGTTAAGTTGCAGAAAGTGAAGAACGTTTTTGTCTACGGTTATGCGTGTTGCAGCTGTTCACGTTCTCTGTTCTTTTCATTGTTTCTACTTTACTCTCACCAGTTTTGTTGCAAAATAAGCGCAACATTGCGAAATTTGTGTTGCTTTTATTGTCGGCACCAGTGTAGCTCCAACAGATTAATCAGACTTAATTTTACTACACTCCATTAGTCTCATTTCACTTTTGTAGTAGTTGCAATAGTGTGAAACAAATTCTCGGTGTGCTTTGGCTTCTTCAAAAACTGACTCATGAAAACTATTGTACTTCCATTTCTGTGTTCGTAGTGCATAACCGCAAATGTTCCGTAGAAGTCCTGTCGTAATCGCTGTATGACGATTAAAATGCCAGATAATGCACCACGCAGACCACATTTAGCAAATAAAAACAAATACGCCCTAACCCAGAATCAGACCATCCACCTCCTGCATACTAACCCAAAACACTATCCACTGCACCATCTGCACAACACTACTGCTATAAGCTGACAGAGGTAGTTACTATACATGTGGTTACAGTGTTGCCAGATTGCTAAGCTTTTACGTCCATTTACTACCCGAAATATGCGCAGGACGAGAATTTGTGACATATATTTTTGTGTTGCTAGAATGTAAGGAATCGCGCTTCGTAGTCCGAAGGTGGAAATTTTCCGTCACCCTGTGTAGGCCTGTCGCAGTTTCTCTCCATATTTCTGCCACTTTCTGTTAAACCGGTCTCCTGCCTGGCGAAAGACGCCTGCCTACCAGTGTTGCAGTGTTTTTGGTTACTCATTGTCATTTACTACTTATAGACTACCGAGCCAGAAAAACTGTTTTGTTTCTCTTGCATACGTTATCGTTATACCGACTGCCATAATCTAATTGTTCCATTTTTCTCAAGGTGTGTCCTCGAAATGGCATAACATTTTCGAAGGCCAGTTTTCAGTGCTGTTCACTTTAATTGCTCCCTTTTCTCTGCACCATATGGTATCAATACTCTCAACAGTGGATCTGTAGATGGCTCGCTTTGCCGTTTTGTAACCTTACAACATACGCGGGTCCAGGGTTCGGTTCTAGAGGTGTGGGAGCGGCGACTGTCCAACCCCCTCCCCCAAAGGACCACCATTCCCTGGAGCAAGGGTCGGATCGCCACCCCCGCGCCACCTCTCAGAGAAAGGAAAAAACCTAGATCTTCAAAGAAAATAGTTTAACAGTCGGTACTAAGCAGGTTTTCAACAAGTTCGTAACTGGAACTTTTTATGACTACTTACAAGTCACCAGTAGCACCAAAATATTTTAAATACTCCATACCCATAGGTCTAGCAAGCCCCACATACCATCATATGGGCGTCCTTGCTTCCCCCACCAAATACAATATGTGATCACCTCCACATTTAAAGTGCCGCAGATTCTTAAAATTATAACAACACATCATAAAAATAAAACATACAAAATCTTTCAACCGACACATAATAATATGTTTACGTCAGTGGTTAGTACAGTCCTTTTCCTTTTGTTTGGGGAGGGGGGGGAGGCGGCATGACACCCACCACACACCCACACACCCACCCACCCACCCACCCACACACACACACACACACACACACACACACACACCTGCATCTGGTTAAATTGCCATTCCAGAGAAGGCAGTTGACTTGCCTTACCGATCTTTTCCCGTAGCTCATTTTATTATTCATGTCATCGACTGTCCTGCTATTGGATGGTAGCGGTACTCCCTAGCACCTGAAGTCCTTTGATTTTTGTCTGTTCAGTTTCTAGGTCTTCCGCATTTCTTCCTCCTACTGCTAATACTAAGTTTTCTGGATGTTGTCAGTCCCCAACTTTCATATACATACTTCAGCTTTTGCGGCAAGCTCCTATCTCCAGCTAGAAAAACCTAGTTGTCAGCACAAAGAGAATATCTGACAACAGACCCAAATATACACACTTTTTTTTTAAATGACACTTACGAGTAAGCTACAGCATTTTTATTCAAAATGTAACACACGCCTTCTATGTAACTATCCCTGCACTAGCTGTTACGCACAGCTGCACTAGCATATCAGTAGTTTTGTTATGAGTGAATATGAGTAAGTAATCCATTGCAACCGTCCTTACGCGTCTTCCTGTTCAGGTAAGCAAAGCTCATGATGTGCAGCTTCCCCCACCTGCCTCACCGCACGATGATGCGGAATGTGTAGCCTTTCTGCTGCGTATTGCATGTGGAGGCGCGTTGGCATTTATACGCTGTGCACATTATACAACAAGCTGAATAATTTTTAACATGGTTTATGTTACTGATATAAAAAAGTATGTTCTAATCTCTACTTCACAATCTCAAGTCAGTTTCTTTTACTTTCTAAAGTAGCTTGTACTCTTCCAGGTGGTTCAGACTATCTCCGTACCAAATCTCATCGAAATCTGTTCAACGGCTTAGTCGTGAAAATGTAACCGACAGTTGCTTTCGCGTTTGATAATATTAGTATGGAAGTATGAATTAAACAAGTTGAGGACAGTATAAATATTGTATTCAAGCTGTTACTCACGCGTGCGCTCACATATCAGTAAAATGAGATGAAATGTGTACATAGCTTTATTGGCTGCGAAGCCCCATTCAGGATAATCGACCCTCTTGGTACTAGGGCTTTTATCTGACGCCACTTCCGTGACTTGAGAAGCGATTATGATGAAAGGATGACGAGGAAAACACAAACAGCCAGTCCCAAGTGGAAGGAATCTGTTGATCATCCATAGTTTTGCTACGATGAGTGATGACGATACTACACTGAATCACCAAAGAAACTTGTATCGTGCCGGGCACTGTGGCCGAGCGGTTCTGCGTGCTTCAGGCCGGAACCGCGCTGCTGCTACGGTCGCAGGTTCGAATCCTGCCTGGGGCATGGATGTGTGTGATGTCCTTAGGTGAGTTAGGTTTAAGTAGCTCTAAGTCTAGGGGACTGATGACCTCAGATGTTAAATCCCATAGCCATTTGAACGATTTTTGAACTTGTTTGGGGATGCGTATTCAAATACAGAGATAAGTAAACAGGCAGAATACGGCGCTGCGGTCGGGAACGCCTTTATAAGACAAGAAGTGTCTAGCGCAGTTGTTAGATCGGTTACGGCTGCTACAATGGCAGGTTATCAAAACTGAGGTGAGTTTCAACGTGGTGTTATAGTCATAGCACGAGCGATGGGACACAGCATCTCCGAGATAGCGATGAAGGGTGATTTTCCCATACGACCATTTCACGAGTGTACCGTGAATATCAGGAAACCGGTAAAACATCAAATCTCCGACATCGCTGTTGTGGAAAAAGATCCTGCAAGAACTGAAGAGAATCGTCCAACATGACGAAATGCAACCCTTCCGTAAATTGCTGCAGATTTAAAAGCTGAGCCACCAACAAGTGTCAGAGTGCGGACCATTGAATGGAACATCATCGATATGGGCTTTCGGAGCCGAAGGCCCGCTCGTGTACTCTTGATGACAGCACGGCACAAAGCTTTACGCCTCGTTTGGGCCCGTCGACACGACAATGGCCTGTTGATAACTGGAAATATGTTGCCTGGTTGGACGAGTCTAGTTTCAAATTGTATCGAGGGGATGGACGTGTACAGGTATGGAGACAACCTTATGAATCCATGGATCCTGCATGTCAGCAGGGGACTGTTCAATCTGGTGGAGGCTCTGTAATTGTGCGAGACGTGTGCAGTTGGAGTGATGTGCGACCCCTGATACTTCTAGATACGACGCTGACAGGTGGCACATACGTAAGCATCCTGTCTGATCACCTGCATCCATTCATGCCTATTGTGCATTCCGACGAACTTGGGCAATTCCCGCAGGACAATGCGACGCCACATACGTCCAGAATTGCTAGAGTGGCTCCAGGAACACTCTTCTGAGTTCAAACAATTACGCTGGCCACCAGACTCCTCAGACACGAACATTATTGAGCGTATCTGGTATGCCTTGAAACGTGCTGCTCAGAAGAGATCTCCACCCTCTCGTACTCTTACAGACTTGTGCTGGACTCATGGTATCAGTTCCCTCCAGGACTAATTTAGACATCAGTCGAGTCCATGCCAGATCGTGTTGCAGCACTTCTTCGCCCTGCGGGGGCTCCACACGATATTGAGCAGATGTACCAATTTCTTTGACTCTTCTGTGTGAAATAAAATGTGGACGTTCTAAAATTAAAAAAATAGCGTTTAACTTAGGAAGAAAGAGAATAAATTATTTGTGATTTCAAAATGGTTCAAATGGCTCTGAGCACTATGGGACTCAACTGCTGAGGTCATTAGTCCCCTAGAACTTAGAACTAGTTAAACCTAACTAACCTAAGGACATCACACACATCCATGCCCGAGGCAGGATTCGAACCTGCGACCGTAGCGGTCTTGCGGTTCCAGACTGCAGCGCCTTTAACCGCACGGCCGCTTCGGCCGGCATTTGTGATTTAGAGCAGTGCAAACTATATAATGGTTGTATGTCCAAAAGCGTCGGCTGCCCTCACGTATCTGCCCGTTACCCACAGCTGCCGTCGCGTATCATAATCAAATGCAGCTTTACTAAAAGCATCCACGTTCTGCATACAACGTCGGGACGCACCGGTTTTCTATTTGTCGTACAGGACTGAAAATGACGGCGTTGTTGAGAGCCTTCAAGCATCTCAGACGCTATAAGACACGGGTGACGCTCATCGACGAAAATGCGACGGGCTTGTGATTGATACTAGTATGGAAGTATGGATTAAACACGTTTAGGGTCGTAAGAGCATGGAATTCAGTTCGTATTATGCAGTATGTATCAAACAATAAAAGCAATTTCACACATGTGGTAAAATTGAAAAGCCATAGAATTTGTAGCGACGTCAGGAGTCAGCCGAAACAATGTCAGGTAATCAGTTGATCGGCCGTCGCATGTCAACAGGGTTCGCGCTTGATACCACGTTCGGAGGTGAAGTTATAATATCGTGAACCTCAGCTGCATAGCTGTGATGCAGCTGATTGAACACCAGTGGGAACTTAATGGAGACGGCGGTCACTCCGGCGCAGAGGTAACTCGCTTCCATCTGTGCAAACCATAATGCTAAGATGTGGGGCCAAAACGGCGGTAGCCGCACGGCCATTCTTGATATGGTTGGCGGGTCCGTCCCCGCACCAATTTCTGATTCTTGAAGTTCGCTGCTAGCCATTTTTGCTGCTGATTTATTGTCTGTTTAGCTGCGATCACTTCGGGGTCACCACTGTCGCAAGTTGTGTGTGTTGTACTTGCGACCTCATTATCGTGTTCTTGTCCGCAGCGAGAATAAGATACGGGCGACGTATAATTCTGTTCAGTACTTTATTTAGACGATCAGCTGATTAACTGACATCTGTTTCGTCTGACGCCTGACGTCGCTACAAGTTAATACTGTTTCAGAGAATACTTATCGTTCCATATATCGCGTTATATTCTTGAAAGCAATAAATATCTTAAATATATTGAAAGGGATGTTCACTTGCCGAGATGACTGGGTGTTGTTGTGTCGTCTCCATCATCATCATTCATCCCCATTACGGTCGGAGGAAGTCAACCGCAAACTACCTCCATTAGGACCTTGGCTAATATGGCTGTGCGGGTCCCCCGCATCGTTCCCCTACGCTCTGTCAAGAAGCATGGGACTTCATTTCCATTATAATTAAATGTCACATAATTACATAAAGCTTATAGGAGCTGTATGTTACAGTACAGAGCCTATTGTTCCACAACGTCACCGGCCGAAGTGGCCGTGCGGTTCTAGGCGCTGCAGTCTGGAACCGCGAGACCGCTACGGTCGCAGGTTCGAATCCTGCCTCGGGCATGGATGTGTGTGATGTCCTTAGGTTAGTTAGGTTTAACTAGTTCTAAGTTTTAGGGGACTAATGACCTCAGAAGTTGAGTCCCATACTGCTCAGAGCCAATCCACAACGTCTTAGTGGGGTAGTGGTTATGAGTGTGAAATTGTAGGGGGGAGGACTGCTGGTTTGCGTCTGGTCCCCAATCCTTTTTCTCCTTTCAAAAAGGTTCTGTGATTTCCTTATTAGATTAATAAAAGTGTGTTCTGTAATGTTTGATGTTGTGTACATACAAGAGTGCTCTGTCAGAAGTGAGTTGTCACCGTCAATAATTTACAAATTAAGCATGCAAATGCAGTAAATACTCAGACACGTTAGCCCGCTGGTAAAACAAACTACTACGCTGAATAAAAAGTGTAGAAAAGACTGACACATTAGCATAAGAATTAAAAGTTAAATTAGTGTCAGCCATCCGTGAGACTTTTCGTTATTTTATTGCAACAAATTGTATCAAAACCGATACGTTTTCGAGAGATGCTCAGTGTGTTGTCGTTTTGAAACAGCATTTACTTATAGAAAATAAGTTAACTGAGCTGCCATTTCAATTCGTCTGGCTAAATGGCTGTCCACCGCTTTTAGCTGCAGACCAACTCCTGAAACTAATGTCCAGAGTTTCTTAAAATATACTTACTTTGTTAAGACTCCTTAATGAACAACGTTGAATATATACGTTAAATTGGTCCTGTGTTGACTGGCTTCAACTTGTTTTTTGTTTGTAAATCATCAAATTGTCTCACATTCAATGTTGACAAAGACATATTAGGAAAAATAATCGACACAACGTTTTCATTAAGTTTCGGAATAATATGTTGCAAACACTTTAATCTCTCTTTTATCAACAGTCCAGGTCACAGGAATGTAGTAAAGAATGCAGTACTTGACACATTTACAAACAACGTAACTTCGAGGTTAACGCATCCTGCAGTGAAGACACAGCGTACTCTTCAGTTCCACTGAGACGAATTATTATAGTAAACAGTACGATCGAAAAAGTGGATAGACAGCTCTTTCCGCCTTCGATATGGCGTGTGACGTTAAAATCAGCTTACGTTTGCGGGGAGTATGATGAGATGAGTATTACGCTTTTATAACAGATTTTGAAATTGTTAACGTCGTTATTCCGTAATTGTCGTACGTCAAAATGCCAACTGCTTCAGAAAACAGTAGGACTGTGGTTTTATATGTGTTTCGCGTTTAAGTCGCAGTTTTCCATACTTTCATCTTTCACTTAGCAGAATATAAATAAGTATGTGAAGGTAGCTATAATTTTGAATTCAACAGTACGAAAAGATTGCAAATTATGCATTGTCCGAGCATAATATCTTACCTTCTTATTTCTTTCTTGCTTTGCTTTTCAAGGACCAGTTCCCTGTGAAAAAGGAATTACTTGTCTTTCAGACACAGTTTGCACTATTACCAGAAGAATTAACTCCATACTCCATTAATAATGTTGATCAAAAACCGTTCCTGGTAGTCATTTGTCAGAACAATGTCCTTACAGAAAATAAAATGACGGAAGGAAATAATACTGTTATGCAAATGTGTGTCCTCTACCAGGATTTGAGACGTATGTTATCTTAATACTGGTTACTTAGGTGTTATTTCTGTCTCGATGCTGCTGCTGCAAAGACTGAAACTTACTATCTGCGCTACGTTGAATGATTGGTGCCAGAACAAATATAGTAAATAGGAGGGCTGGGCAAACGATGCTCACGTACTAACAGGCTCGAAGTTTCGCTATACGCTGCAGAGCTCAAAGTATCGATCGCTGCTCGAGCAATCACGTGATCTTTGACTTGGGCTATACGAGCGCTAACGTATTGATCCGCGAGGAACTACAAACTAGTCCCAAGAACTAGCCATAGCTCTTCGTGATGCTTAACAACTGCATGAAGTACGAGAGAAAATAATAGAACTTCCTACGGCCGTATACACCCCTGTTGTATGTAAACAAATTTGCAGTAAATGTTATCGTACAGTGTGTATGGATACATTAACATTTATGGTGGTTTTTTAAACTGTCAAAGACGAAAATGTTGTGTTTCAAAAAATATTACGTGGCACTGAGCCCAAAGCAGTATCCTATTTCGTTATTAGAAACTGTAATGACTTAACAAGAGGGTTAATGAGGTTTTCGATCACCGTTCGCAAAATAAATATAATAAAGTTAACCATCTTTTTATCAGCTTGGAAACAAGATGGTAAGATAAGGATGAAACAAAAACATAATTAATTAGAAATTATATTAAACTGACTGGAAATGGAACCGCCAGATTAAATTGTAGCCTCACGACCCGTCGTGCATATATAGTAACAACAGACGTTACTAGATAGTGGGACGAGCGAAAGGTCAAGAGTTACAGTGAATCATGATCGCGATCTCTCACTTATTAGATGCTGGTCCTAAATATGGAATGCATCCTAGAAAATTCTGCAGGATCGAACGCGGATTCGAATCGTCGTCCGCCCGAACGCGGGTCCAGTGGGCCTCGTTCAGTAGGCCTGTTCGAGTAGTGTTCAGGTATTTCACTAGTAAACAGATAACCAGAAGTTCGTAATTAGATTGAATGTTCGCTCGCCAGTATATTGCGTCTATCTCTGACAGAGAAGTATAATTATCGCTGATGGCAAAGATAAACATAAAAGTTCGATCGGTTTTTGTAAGAAAAGCACAACGCTTCTTGCTCTTAGCCGCTTAAAAATGAACGACGTTTCAACTAACGGCAGTTATCAGAAAGATCCATATTGTTTAAGTGTAGAAGAAATCGCCAGAGATTTTATCGAAAATCTCTTGGAGTCGGCGGTCGAGGAAATTAGAAGACAGGGTGTCAACGTAGACTTTCGGAAGCACATTGTGACACCGAAATGCTTAGTGCAGTGGCCGTCCGTCAGTGACTTCACTCCCGATCTCGGCCTGCAGAAAGTCGACGAATATATTCGGAGCTGGCCGAAGAACGCTGAGATGATGTACTGCATCGACTACACGGGCTGCAGGAGAGACTCGCGAAGCGATTTTCACTTTTATGAGGTGCGTGTCTTTTTCTTTTCACATTCACAAGAATCCATAATTCTATGATGTGTTTTACACTGTTGTCTAATACTGTTGGGAGCACTGCTTTTTTTAAAAATTTCTTGTATAATGTGCTCCTCTCTTAAGCAAACATATGAGGATATGAGCTAAACATTTCAAGATCGCGTTTTGTGGCGTAAGTTATTGTTAAAACTATTGGTACAGGTTGTGATCTGTAAAGCATGTTGTTGAAATGGGGTCTTAAACTTCCAACATCGTCCTTTTACAGCAAAGGCAACATCTGGATGATTTGGAATCATTTGAAGGTTGCATTCTGCAAAGATCGAAATCCCGGCTCTTCCATTTTTATGGCGGAAGTATTGGATCATTATATTATCATTAATTTAGCTCTTCAGCGAAAGTTTGCATAAACGTTGATACTACACATAGTTTGACAATGCGTTACGGCAACTGGATTAGAACAATAGGCAGCCATTGAGAGGTGCGGTAACACAAAATTTGTTTCTGACTCCAAGAAATCTGACATGTTATGATTTCAGAATACATATTTTCAGTAGATCCCAAGGTGCCAGTTCCACTTAGATACGACAGATTATCTTGAATTGCAGCGAAGAAAGTGGCAAACAATGACATCTCCATGATACTCGCTACAGAGTCCATTTTTAAATACGAAAGAAAGTCGCAGATAGTGATTGGGCTGAGACTTACGGTGTGACATTAAACTGCTGTGAGATGGAATGAATGACAATACTATCACTTAAGTCTTACGTCATATTTCTCACTTTTCTCTGGCAACCGAAGGTGAAACTGTAGTTGGAACATGGTAGGCTAATGCCCCTCTCCCTCTCCCTCTCTCTCTGTCTCTCTCTCTGTGCTATATACAGGGTGTCCCAGCTATCTTGTCCACCCAAAATATCTCTGGAACAATAACAGCTATTGGAAAACGACTTTCACCGGTATCAATGTAGGGCTGGGGCCCATGAATGTACATATTTGGAAACATTCTAAAACGAAAGCAATCAATAGCATGACAAAGCCCCATTACATCCCGAGATATTAAGACGCGAAGTTGACGCTTGGAAGACCCGACATGCTCTGCTAGCGCACGTCCTGAGGCTCAGGCGTGAACCCCATACTGCCCGTATTCGCGATGTGATTGACATGCGTAATCACACTTCCATACTTATCAAGAGGTCCGAAACGAATAATACGGTCTGCTGCCATCCTACAGCATGGTGTTCACGCCCGAGCCTCAGGACGTGCGCTAGCAGCGCATGTCGGGTGTTTCAAGCGTCAGCTTCGCGTCTCAATATCTCGGGATGTAATGGGAACATTGCGATGCAATCAACGCCATTGTGTATGTGCTTTGTCATGCTATGGATTGCTGAAGAAAAGATATAGGAGATCCACTTAAAAAAACATAAGTTTGTGTTAAAAAATACATATGTTTTCGTTTTAGAATGTTTCCAAATATGTACATTCATGCGCCCCAGCCCTACATTGATACCGGTGAAAGTCGTTTTCCAATAGCTGTTATTGTTCCAAAGATATTTTGGGTGGACAAGATAGCTGGGACACCCTATATATATATATATATATATATATATATATATATATATATATATATATATATATATATATATATGTGTGTGTGTGTGTGTGTGTGTGTGTGTGAGTGTGTGTGTGAATTTAAGGAGCTCAACAGTGGGATATTAGCACCTTTAGGAGGCTAATGTAAATTGCTGTGAGCAAACCAATAGATTGTTGCGCTCCTTATTTTCACATATTTACAGTAGCATGAGAAGAAGGTTAGATAGGAACCTCATATTTTACATTAATTTATTCCAAAGAAATGTTTCATCCCCCTGATCTTTTGTCATCTGCTACTTAAAACCAACTTCCTTGATGTCGTTATTCCGCGACATGAACACAAACGTAACGGCTCTCCAAACCACAATTACGTTTCACTTGCGATGAGAAAAAGTTTTGCTGGCTGATATCAATAATTTTTTGTAGGACAACTGGCTAACCCCAAGCATACAAAATTATTTTTATTTTGAACAGTTTTCACTTTACAAATTATTTTCTGTCTACAATATTTTAAAAATGAAGTTAAATAGATGTAACTTCACATGACACTTGACATGCTCGGCATGACTGATAGCGAAGAGGTGTGAGATCTATGTTTTAATGCATGTGTAATTTAGTGACATAATTTCACCCTGACTAGGTAATTTCAACTGGACACGTTGAATGAATGGACAGATCACACCTGTCTACAAGAAGGGCAATAGACGTGATACACAAAACTGACGCTTAATATCGTTGACATCCATATATAGCTAATACTTAGAAAGTGTTTTGAGTTCAAACGTAATGAGATATCTCGAGCAGAATGACGTTCTCCATGTCAGCCAGGACTAATTCACGCGAAACTCAACTCGCTCTCTTCTCTCATAACTTCCTGAAAGCCATGGATCAAAGCAATCAGGTAGATTCAGTATTTCTCGACTTCTATAGAGCGTTTGAATTAGTTACACATCAGCGCTTACTAACGAAAGTACGAACATATGCGGCATTAAATGATATTAGTGATTGGACTGAGGATTCATTGTTAGGGAGAACACTGTACGTTATCTTTGGTGGAAAATCACCGACAGATACAGTAGTACCTTTGGGCGTGCCCCGAGGAAGTGTCGGGAGACGCTTGTTTTTCACTTTTTAAGTTAGTTATCTAGCAGACAAAATTAGTAGTAACCTTAGATGTTTTTTGCAGATGATGCATTTATCTATAATAATGTACTATCTGGAACACGCTGCACAAAAATTGAGTCAGATTTTGGCTTGATTTCGAATAGGCACATTACTTGGCAACTTTCTTTAATAAAAGTTCAGATCCGTGAACCTGTGCATTTCACAAAAGGATAAACATAATATCCAAAGACTACAACGTCAATGATCACTGATGCTGACGCTTCATTGGTGAACTGTCCTTACTCGGCATGTTGAGCAGAGTAAGCATGAAGATACTGTAATTGCCGTTCCTGTGGGGAAGAAAAGAAAAATCTTACCCACAGATATTGCCCTTGGGTGATGTCGTGATCATATCCTGTGTCTTCTGCGAGAAAATTATTCTCGCAACGGATCAGTTCAACGTGTGGCCTGTGGTGTGGTTGGTGGTCCAGTTCACGGAAGACCCGGTTGTTGGATTGTCCCGTCTTCTAGTAGAAAGATCTCGCGATGATCTTGAATATATCCTGCATGAGCGGGATTCCTGTGTCTTCGTGCAGCAAAGGAGTGGAGTATTCCCTCGGAAGACGCAGAGCGGTCTTCAGAGCTCGGTTCTGGATGCTTTGCAGCGTTGCGATGAGCTAATCTGCGGCCTTTCCCCGCGTCACAGCTGCACATTCCAACATTGGTCGGACCAGAATTGTATTCCAACACTGGTCAGACCAGTGTTATCAAGGGGTGACAATTGGGATCAGTCAACTTATACAAACACGATAATTTAATCATTACTGGGAATGTGGAATGGAACAATCACATGGGGTCAGTCGCAGGTAAAGCAGGTGCAGAATTCAGTTAATTGAAAAAATACTATGGAATTCTAATCAATTTGCATGGCAGAGTTCGTAAAAAAAATCTCGTGTGACCCATCCTAGAATACTGCTCAAGTGTGTGGGACTCGCACCAAATCGGACTAGTCGGGAATACTGAACGTGTACAAAGGACAGAAGGAATTTTCACAGTTAGTTTGGCCCACGGCAAATCGTCACGGACATTCTCAAAAACATGAAATGGCACACCTTTAAAGATAGACATCAACTATTCTGCGAAAGCCTGCTTACAAGGCTCCTTGAAATGGTACCACGAGAGAGTTTCAGTAAGATCCTACAGATGCCTACTCTTTGGTCCCTTAGGGACCACGATCGCAGACTAGAATGATTACAGCATGCGCAAAGAAGTTTTAAGCTGACATTCTTCTAGTACTGCATCGGCGAATGGAACGGGAAGGAGCGCCAATTCGTGGTGCAGTGTGAAGTACAGAACTGTCGAAATAACGAATAAATGAAGGGTGCTTATTCAATCAACTTTTCCAATACTGAAATTTTAAACGAAAGAATAAGGACAACATTCCCTACTAGTCTTCAAAAGCCATGTCACTTTTGAATTAACCTCTAATGTTTTGCTTACTCTTGCCCATTCCACAAATACTGTACACTGAAATGCCAAAGAAACTGGTGCCCCTGCCTAATATCGTTTAGGACCCCCGCGAGCACGAAGTGCCTCAGCATGATGTGGCATGGACTAATGTCTGAAGTAGTGCTGGGGGGAATTGATAACATGAATCTTGCAGGGCTGTCCATAAATCCGTAAAAGTACGAGGGCGTGGAGATCTCTTTTGAATAGCACGTTGTAGGGCATCCAAGATATACTCAATAATGTTCATGTCTGGAGAGTCTGGTGGCCAACAGAAGTGTTTAAACTCAGAAGAGCGTTCCTGGAGCCACTCTGTAGCAATACTGGACGTGTGGGGTGTCGCTGGAATTACTCAAGTCCTTTGGAATGTACAGTGGACATGAATGGATGTAGGTGATCAGCCAAGATGCTTACGTACACGTCACCTGTCAGAGTCGTATCTAGACGTATCAGGGGTTCCATATCATTCCAACTGCACACGCCCCAAACCATTACATAGCGCTCACCAGCTTAAACAGTCCCCTGCTGACATGCAAGGTCCATGGATTCATGAGGTTGTCTCCACACCCGTACACGTCCATCCGCTCGATGCAATTTGAAACAAGACTTGTCCGACCAGGTAACATGTTTCCAGTCATCAACAGTCCAATGTCGGTGTTGACGGGCACAGACGAGGCGTAAAGTTTTGTGTCGATTGGGCCTTCGGCTCTGGAAGCCCAAATCGATGATGTTTCGTTGAATGGTTCGCACGCTGACTCTTGCTGATGGCCCAGGATTGAAATCTGATGCAATTTGCGGAAGGGTTGCACTTCTATCACGCTGAACGATTCTCATCAGTTGTCGTTGGTCCCGTTCTTGCAGGATCATTTTTCCGGCCGCAGCGATGTCGAAGATTTGATGATTTTCCGGATTCCTGATATTCACAGTACACCCGTGAAATGGTCGTAAGGAAAACCTCGCAGATGCTGTGACCCATAGCTCGTGCGTCGACTATAACACCACCTTCAAACTCACTTAAGTCTTGATAACCTACCATTGTAGCAGCAGTAACCGATCTAACAACTACGCCAGGTACTCGTTGTCTTAAATAGGCGTTGCCGACCATAGCGCCTTATTCTGACAGTTTACGTATTTCTGTATTTGAATTCGAATGGCTATACCAGTTTCTTTGCGGCTTCAGTGTAACAACGCAGCAGATTCAGTGGGTCTGTCCCCTAATATTATTAATTATCCTTATGTCTCTCCCGACAACTATTCCACTTGATACCAGCTGGCAGTTTAAAACTGTGTGCCAGACCAAGTCTCAAACTTAGAAACTTTGCCTTTCGCGGCAAGTACTCAAAAGAGCACTTACTTCGGTATCCGTAAAAAGGTGGTGAGTGTAATCCGACTGCAAGAAAAAAGTTTCATATCAGCACACTCTCAGCTGCAGATTGAAAATTTCATTCTGGAAGCTATTCCTCTTTTTGATCTGTAGGAGGCTACTCCCCTGCACTTCAGTGATAGTTTGCTGTCCTATTATTATTACCTATCATTCCCATATAGGACTGTTCACTAGACTGGGTGGAGGAATCTCCTAGTGCTAGACTAATAGCGAAAACATCCCTTCTACGTCCAGCAATTAGTGACAAGACTGGTTAGAGCTACTCTCTAGTGCTTGATAAATGGCAATTACCTCTCCCCAACTCCCATGCTTTACAGCCATAGGAAAAAACAGATGAATTTTCTCGCTGATTTGGAATTTCCAGCCAATAGGAGGATGGGGACTTAGACTGCGCCAGTATTCTGGATCAGCCATTTTGGATTGTTACATTATAGTCAGAGTGTGCCAGTATTCCAAGGGTGATGAAATAAAGAGAGCACCCTACATCCTTCCACACCAGTGATAAGCTAATTGAATTTTTATAAATAGAGAATGTGTTATTATTATTGTATCCTTCACAATGCAATGTAATTAGCATTTGAATTTACCACCGAATTTCGAATTTATCACAAAGTTTTGAATTTCCCATTAAGTTTTGTACTTCCAGTCATTGTTCCAGGTAGGGGCAGGGAGTGTAGGGGGAGTGAGTGGGGCCGCAGGGGATTTTCGAGAGGGAGGAGGGGTAATTAATTGATCCATTTAATTAAGTGTGCGACGTAACGCGCTCTTTTTCGCACGTCGACGGCTGTTCTGCAACATATATAGTCTACCTATCTCGATACTGCTGCAGATCTGCACACGTTAAGACCTGGCTGCAGCTACTTAAGAGATCTCAGAAAAGCAGCGTTGAAGAAACAGAGATTTCGTAACTACACATCGGAGGCCGCTATAAGTACAAAAAGTTGAAAATAGTCTTGTGAACTCTAAAGAATAAATCTGAAATGGGTTGCTGTTCAAATTTCTAAGTTCAAAGGTCCTTTTAAACTTGCATTAGGATTTTTTTATTGCTATTAAGCAAGATCATCAGCCCATATGTGTTCAAATCATTAAAGTTCCTGTTCACAGTCCTCGTCACACTCAAACAGCCAGAACTTTTCCTATCCAATTCCGAAACGTTTACGAGAGTGACACAGTCAATAAACTGCTATTTACTTTTGCACTCGGCATTCAGTGGTTGCCTTTGAATAAAGTTTTTGCTCGCCATAAATACTCAGTAAAAAAAAATTACTTACAAGGGAACCTCCCCATCGCACCCCCCTCACATTTAGTTACAAGTTGCCACAGTGGATAGGCCTTGAAAAACTGAACACAGATCAATTGAGAAAACAGGAAGAAGTTGTGTGGAACTGTGAAAAAAATAAGCAAAATATACAAACTGAGTAGTCCATGGGTCACATAGACAACATCATGGACTGTATGAGCTCCGGAGCGCCGTGGTCCCGTGGTAGCGTGAGCAGCAGCAGAACGAGAGGTCCGTGGTTCAAGTCTTCCTTCGAGTGAAAATTTTACTTTCTTTGTTTTTGCATAGTTATTATCTGTCCGTTCGTTCATTGACGTCTCTGTTCACTGTAATAAGTTTTGTGTCTGTGTTTTGCGACCGCATCGCAAAACCGTGCGATTAGTAAGACGAAAGGACGTGCCTCTCCAGTGGGAACCGAAAACATTTGATCGCAAGGTCATAGGTCAAGCGATTCCTCCACGGGAAAACACATCTGATATGTTATATACGACACTGGTGACAGCATGTGCGTCACATGACAGGAATATGTTGTCGACCCACCTAACATGTACACTTGGCGAATGGGTAAAAAGATTCTTCTACCTTGCCCGATTTAGGTTTTCTTGTGGATGTGATAATCACTCCAAAGAAAGTGATGAAAACATAAGAGTTTGTCACATAAATTGAAAATAAAACATTTAACTTTTCTCTCGATGGGAAATTTGAACCAAGGACCTTTCGTTCCGCAGCTGCTCACGTTACCACGAGGCCACAGCGATCCTGCGCTACCAGTCTCCTTGATGTTGCCCATGTTACCACGAACTACTCAGTTTGTATATTTTGCTTATTTTTTCACAGTTCCACACAACTTCTTCCTGTTTTCTCAATTGATCTGTGTTCAGTTTTTCAAGGCCTATCCACTGTGCCAACTTATAACTAAATCTGAGGGGGATGCGATGGGGAGGTTCCCTTGTTAGTACCGCCACGCTTTTAGTTCAAAGTTTACACACGCGATTTTCTCCAGAACAAAATATCTCTCGACTCTTAAAATTTCACAAATAGTTAATGGTGAACACCAGCTACCTTTATCACTGTACCGAAACGCTGAAGTCACTGTATCACTTCATTTTACACATAATGCATTCGGACACTTTCAGCATGACCGGCTCCTTCGAAAACTAGTCCACCTCTTTCTTCTTCTCTGTGCCTCTACAAGCACCTCTATCTCATGCGTTAGGTGGTAAACCGTCTCACTTCTTATTAGTTGTACAGAACTACGGCCAATCAGAACTGACTTTCAGGGCGCGGCTCGCGCCAAAATCTAGCAAGAACCAACCACTGCTCTCAGCTCATTGACGTCATTAAAAGAAGCAACTCAAAACGCTCTTGTTAAACAAAAAAATAAAATGAAATAAACTTTAAGCTGTAATTTACGTCTGGAATTTAACTATATAGTCGCGAACATTCTGGCTGTCTATTACATATTCAAACATGCTTGAACATCCGTCATCCAATAGTAGGGGAACCACTGGTGGATTCGTTCCCACAATACTAAGCTGGAACACTTGCAAGTTTCTATAGAGAATTACAAACTGAATATTTAATATTAGCGAATGTCCCACATACACTCAGACAAGTACTCTCTTTTACACTCACCCTAACACAAAACATAAATATCTACTTGAAATTCTTAAAGTTATTACTACACCAAAATTACGAAAGATTTTCTAGAATGAGAACTTTCCAAATTTCAATCTAAACACTGAAGGTGTTATCATATCTTTTCAAATAGTCACAGTTGGTGAACTACTAACATATATATATATTGATTTAGTTTTTTAAGTGTCAGATAATTCCTTTTTTACTGACTTTTCTTTTTATAACTTCCAAATTATGGCAGTTACTGACGTCAGATTTTGACAGATTGTTCCTTTACACGACAGAAGGTTATGTACCTAATATGAAGTTCCTCAGGCTATTTCTAGATCAGTTATTAATTTTTATAGTTCTAGACCCCCCCCCCCCCCCCCCCATGAACCGTAGGCCTTGCCGTTGGTGGGGAGGCTTGTGTGCCTCAATGATACAGATAGCAGTAACGTAGGTGCAACCACAACGGAGGGGTATCTGTTGAGAGGCCAGACAAACGTGTGGTTCCTGAAGAGGGGCAGCAACCTTTTTGTAGTTGCAGGGGCAACAGTCTGGATGATTGACTGATCTGGCACTGTAACACTAACCAAAGCGGCCTTGCTGTTTTGGTATGGCGAACGGCTAAAAGCAAGGGAAAACTACAGCCGTAATTTTTCCCGAGTGCATGCAGCTTTACTGTATGATTAAATGATGATGGCGTCCTCTTGGGTAAAATGTTCTGGATGTAAAATAGTCTCCCCCATTCGGATCTCCGGGCAGGGACTACTCAAGAGGACATCGTTATCAGAAGAAAGAAAACTGACATTCTCCAGATCGGAGCGTGGAATGTCAGATCCCTTAATCGGGCAGGTAGGTCAGAAAATTTAAAAAGGGAAATGGATAGGTTAAAGTTAGATATAGTGGGAATTAGTGAAGTTCGGTGGCAGGAGGAACAAGACTTTTGGTCAGGTGAATACATGGTTATAAATACAAAATCAAATAGGGGTAATGCAGGAGTAGGTTTAACAATGAATAAAAAAATAGGAGTGCGGGTAAGCCACTACAAACAGCATAGTGAACGCATTATTGTGGCCAAGATAGACACGAAGCAAACAGTAGGAAAAGGAAGAGAAGGTGAATATGGATTGGGGCTAAGAAATGAAAGAGGAAGCCGCCTGGTAGAATTTTGCACAGAGCATAACTTAATCATAGCTAACACTTGGTTCAAGAATCATGAAACAAGGTTGTATACATGGAAGAACCCTGGAGAAACTAAAAGGTTTCAGACAGATTATATAATGGTAAGACGGAGATTTAGGAACCAGATTTTAAATTGTAAGACATTTCCAGGGGCAGATGTGGACTCTGATCACAATCTATTGGTTATGAACTGTAGATTAAAACTGAAGAAACTGCAAAAAGGTGGGAATTTAAGGAGATGGGACCTGGATAAACTGAAAAAAACCAGAGGTTGTACAGAGTTTCAGGGAGAGCATAAGGGAACGGTTGACAGGAACGGGGGAAATAAATACAGTAGAAGAAGAATGGTTAGCTTTGAGGAATGAAATAGTGAAGGCAGAAGAGGAACAAGTAGGTAAAAAGACGAGGGCTAGTAGAAATCCTTGGGTAACAGAAGAAATATTGAATTTAATTGCTGAAAGGAGAAAATACAAAATGCAGGAAGTGAATCAGGCAAAAAGGAATACAAACGTCTCAAAAATGAGATCGACAGGAAGAACAAAATGGCTAAGCGGGGATGGCTAGAGAACAAATGTAAGGACGTAGAGGCTTATCTCACCAGGGGTAAGATAGATACTGCCTACAGGAAAATTAGAGAGACCTTTGGAGAAAAGAGAACCACTTGCATTAATATCAAAAATTCAGGTGGAAACCCAATTCTAAGCAAAGAAGTGAAAGCAGAAAGATGGAATGAGTATATAGAGGGTTTATACAGGGGTGATGTTCTTGAGGACAATATTATGGAAATGGAAGAGGAGGTAGATGAAGATGAAATGGGAGATATGATACTGCGTGAAGAGTTTGACAGAGCAATGAAAGACCTATGTCAAAACAAGGCCCTGGGAGTAGACGACATTCCATTAGAACTATTGACAGCCTTGGGAGAGCCAGTCATTACAAAACTCTGCCATCTGGTGAGCAAGATGTATGAGACAGGCGAAATTCCCTCAGACTTCAAGAAGAAAATAATAATTCCAATCCCAAAGAAAGCCGGTGTGGACATATGTAAAAATTACCGAACCATCAGTTTAATAAGTGACAGCTGCAAAACACTAACACGAATTCTTTACAGACGAATGGAAAAAAAACTGGTAGAAGCCGATCTCAGGGAAGATCAGTTAGGATTCCGTAGAAATGTTGGAACACATGAGGCAATACTGACCCTACGACTTATATTAGAAGAAAGATTAAGGAAAGGCAAACCTACATTTCTAGCATTTGTAGACATAAAGACAGCTTTTGACAATGTTGACTGGAATACTCTCTTTCAAATTCTGAAGGTGGCAGGGGTAAAATACAGGGAGCGAAAGGCTATTTACAATTTTTACAGAAACCAGATGGCAGTCAAGGGACATGAAAGGGAAGCAGTGGTTGGGAAGGGAGTGAGACAAGGTTGTAGCCTCTCCCCAATGTTATTCAATCAGTATGTTGAGCAAGCAGTAAAGGAAATGAAAGAAAACTTTGGAGTAGGTATTAAAATCCATGGAGAAGAAATAAAAACTTTGAGGTTCGCCGATGACATTGTAATTCTGTCAGAGACAGCAAAGGACTTGGAAGAGCAGTTGAATGGAATGGACAGTGTCTTGAAAGGAGGGTATAAGATGAACATCAACAAAAACAAAACGAGGATAATGGAATGTAGTCGAATTAAGTCGGGTGATGCTGTGGGAATTAGATTAGGAAATGAGACACTCAAAGTAGTAAAGGAGTTTTGCTATTTGGGGAGCAAAATAACTGATGATGGTCGAAGTAGAGAGGATATAAAATGTAGACTGGGAATGGGAAGGAAAGCGTTTCTGAAAGTATTTGTATGTAGTGTAGCCATGTATGGAAGTGAAACATGGACAATAAATAGTTTAGACAAGAAGAGAATAGAAGCTTTAGTAATGTGGTGCTACAGAAGAATGCTGAAGATTAGATGGGTAGATCACATAACTAATGAGGAGGTGTTGAAGAGGATTGGGGAGAAGAGAAGTTTGTGGCACAACTTGACTAGAAGAAGGGATCGATTGGTAGGACACCTTCTGAGGCATCAAGGGATCACCAATTTAGTATTGGAGAGCAGCGTGGAGGGTAAAAATCGTAGAGGGAGACCAAGAGATGAATACACTAAGCAGATTCAGAAGGATGTAAGTTGCAGTAGGTACTGGGAGATTAAGAAGCTTGCACAGGATAGAGTAGCATGGAGAGCTGCATCAAACCAGTCTCAGGACTGAAGACCACAACAACGACAACAACATAGTTCCAGAGAATGTAACTACTCTGTAAGCGCCTCTCTGCTACTTTCACACGCTGCAGTCATGCCATATGGTCGTGACGCACGTCTGCAAGACACAGCTTGCCCATTGCAGATTGCATAAGATTCTGACTGCTTACACTGGAGCCCACATACATTCATACAAGAAAGCTTTAGTAGACAAATTGGTGATAGCACCGCAGCTGCGATGCCTCAAGTGTTCAATTAATTTAATATCAAAAGTGTGCTCATTTTGGCAAGGGGCTGGGGGGAGGGCTGGAGATTTCCCAGGAGGGGAGAAAGTGGCTCAGAACTGAACTGAGAACTGGTGACGAGGGTTGCAGCCCTTTATCCAGAGAAGAAGGGGGGAAGGAGGAGGGGGATAGTTGGAGTGGATATGTTTCTCAGAAGGATGGATTATTCCCAGGGGGTCATAAATCAATCCTGAGGTGGTCATAAACCACTTAGCAGAACAGTTGGTTGTCACAGATCAATCACCTGCCACAATTTAGGTAACACATCAATTTGATATCGAAAGTGTACCAGAATCTCTTTGCTCCACTACTGATGTCAGCAACCATGCTTGAATCTTTTTCAAGAAAATAGTGTAATTTCTGTGTACTTGTACTCTTGCACTCACTTTATCGTGTTATAATTATGCAGTAATGTAAAGTGATTGCTACTGCAGCGTATTGCACATGACGTAATAAAATCTGTGTTTTTCATTTAATATGAATTTTTTTTTTTTTTTTTTTTTGGTCATCAGTCTACTGACTGGTTTGATGCGGCTCGCCACGAATTCCTTTCCTGTGCTAACCTCTTCATCTCAGAGTAGCACTTGCAACCTACATCCTCAATTATTTGCTTGCCGTATTCCAATCCATGTCTTCCTCTACAGTTTTTGCCCTCTACAGCTCTCTCTAGTACCGTGGAAGTCATTCCCTCATGTCTTAGCAGATGTCCTATCATCCTGTCCCTTCTCCCTATCAGTGTTTTTCACATATTCCTTTCCTCTCCGATTCTGCATAGAACCTCCTCATTCCTTACCTTATCTGTCCACCTAATTTTCAACATTCGTCTATAGCACCACATCTCAAATGCTTTGATTCTCTTCTGTTCCGGTTTTCCCACAGTCCATGTTTCACTACCATACAATGCTGTACTCCAGACGTACATCCTCAGAAATTTCTTCCTCAAATTAAGGCCGGTATTTGATATTAGTAGACATCTCTTGGCCAGAAATGCCTTTTTTGCCATAGCGAGTCTGCTTTTGATGTCCTCCTTGCTCCGTCTGTCATTGGTTATTTTACTGCCTAGGTAGCAGAATTCCATAACTTCATTGACTTCGTGACCATCAATCCTGATGTTAAGTTTCTCGCTGTTCTCATTTCTACTTTTTCTCATTACCTTCATCTTTCTCCGATTTACTCTCAGACCATACTGTGTACTCATTAGACTGTTCATTCCGTTCAGCAGATCATTTAATTTTTCTTCACTTTCACTCAGGATAGCAATGTCATCAGCGAATCGTATCATTGATATCCTTTCACCTTGTATTTTTATTCCACTCCTGAACCTTCCTTTTATTTCCATCATTGCTTCCTCGATGTACAGATTGAAGAGTAGGGGCGAAAGGATACAGCCTTGTCTCACACCCTTCTTAATACGAGCACTTCGTTCTTGATCGTCCACTCTTATTATTCCCTCTTGGTTGTTGTACATATTGTATATGACCCGTCTCTCCTTGTAGCTTACCCCTACTTTTTTCAGAATCTCGAACAGCTTGCACCATTTTATATTGTCGAACGCTTTTTCCAGGTCGACAAATCCTATGAAAGTGTCTTGAGTTTTCTTTATCCTTGCTTCCATTGTTAGCCGTAACATCAGAATTGCCTCTCTCGTCCCTTTACTTTTCCTAAAGCCAAACTGATAGTCACCTAGCGCATTCTCAATTTTCTTTTCCATTCTTCTGTATATTATTCTTGTAAGCAGCTTCGATGCATGAGCTGTTAAGCTGATTGTGCGATAATTCTCGGACATGTCAGCTCTTGCCGTCTACGCAATTGTGCGGATGATGCTTTTCCGAAAGTCAGATGGTATGTCGCCAGACTCATATGTTCTACACACCAACGTGAATAGTCGGTTTGTTGCCACTTCCCCCAATGATTTTAGAAATTCTGATGGAATGTTATCTATCCCTTCTGCCTTATTTGACCGTAAGTCCTCCAAAGCTCTTTTAAATTCCGATTCTAATACTGGATCCCCTATCTCTTCTAAATCGACTCCTTTTTCTTCTTCTATCACATCAGACAAATCTTCACCCTCATAGAGGCTTTCAATGTATTCTTTCCACCTATCTGCTGTCTCCTCTGCATTTAACAGTAGAATTCCCGTTGCACTCTTAATGTTACCACCGTTGCTTTTAATGTCACCAAAGGTTGTTTTGACTTTCCTGTATGCTGAGTCTGTCCTTCCGACAATCATATTCTTTTCGATGTCTTCACATTTTTACTGCAGCCATTTCGTCTTAGCTTCCCTGCACTTCCTATTTATTTCATTCCTCAGCGCCTTGTATTTCTGTATTCCTGATTTTCCCGGAACATGTTTGTACTTCCTCCTTTCATCAATCAACTGCAGTATTTCTTCTGTTACCCATGGTTTCTTCGCAGCCACCTTCTTTGTACCTATGTTTTCCTTCCCAACTTCTGGGATGGCCCTTTTTAGAGATGTCCATTCCTCTTCAACTGTACTGCCTACTACGCTATTCCTTATTGCTGTATCTATAGCGTTAGAGAACTTTAAACGTATCTCGTCATTCCTTAGTACTTTCGTATCCCACTTCTTTGCGTATTGATTCTTCCTGACTAATGTCTTGAACTTCAGCCTACTCTTCATCACTACTATATTGTGATCTGAGTCTATATCTCCTCCTGGGTACGCCTTACAATCCAGTATTTGATTTCGGAATCTCTGTCTGACCATGATGTAATCTAATTGAAATCTTCCCGTATCTCCCGGCCTTTTCCAAGTATACCTCCTCCTCTTGTGATTCTTGAACAGGGTATTCGCTATTACTAGCTGAAACTTGTTACAGAACTCAATTAGTCTTTCTCCTCCTTCATTCCTTGTCCCAAGCCCATATTCTCCTGTAACCTTTTCTTCTACTCCTTCCCCTACAACTGCATTCCAGTCGCCCATGACTATTAGATTTTCGTCCCCCTTTACATACTGCATTACCCTTTCAGTATCCTCATACACTTTCTCTATCTGTTCATCTTTAGCTTGCGACGTCGACATGTATACCTGAACTATCGTTGTCGGTGTTGGTCTGCTGTCGATTCTGATTAGAACAACCCGGTCATTGAACTGTTCACAGTAACACACCCTCTGCCCTACCTTCCTATTCATAACGAATGCTACACCTGTTATACCATTTTCTGCTGCTGTTGCTATTACCCAATACTCATGTGACCAGAAATCCTTGTCTTCCTTCCACTTCACTTCACTGACCCCTACTATATCTAGATTGAGCCTTTGCATTTCCCTTTTCAGATTTTCTAGTTTCCCTACCACGTTCAAGCTTCTGACATTCCACGCCACGACTCGTAGAACGTTATCCTTTCGTTGATTATTCAATCTTTTTCTCATGGTAACCTCCCCCTTGGCAGTCCCCTCCCGGAGATCCGAATGGGGGACTATTCCGGAATCTTTTGCCAATGGAGAGATCATCATGCCACTTCTTCAATTACAGGCCACATGTCCTGTGGATACACGTTACGTGTCTTTAATGCAGTGGTTTCCATAGCCTTCTGCATCCTCATGTCGTTGATCATTGCTGATTCTTCCGCCTTTAGGGGCAATTTCCCACCCCTAGGACAAGAGACTGCCCTGAACCTCTATCCGCTCCTCCGCCCTCTTTGACAAGGCTGTTGGCAGAATGAGGCTTATGCAGGAAGTCTTCGGCCGCCAATGCTGATTATTTATCAAAATTTAGGCAGTGGCGGGGATCGAACCCGGGACCAAAGACGTTTTGATTATGAATCAAAGACGCTACCCCTAGACCATTTTTTTTAATTTTTTTTCCTTTTTTTTTAGACGCTACCCCCTTCTTTTTTTTTTTTTTTTTTTTTTTTTTTTTTTTTTTTTTTTTTTTTTTTTTTTTTTTTTTTTTTTTATCGACCGAGGCTCGAACTCGGGACCTTTGCCTTTCGCGGGCAAGTGCTCTACCAACCTTTTTTTTTTTTTTTTTTTTTTTTGCAGACGCTCTATCCATCCTTTTTTTTTTACCATATGCGCCAATTTGTAATAAGAATAGAATGAACAAAGTGTATATCACTGCTAGGCTGCCGTAGCGCAATATAAGAAATGAAAAGTATTCTTGAGGTTTTTTTTTTTTTTTTTTTTTTGGGGGGGGGGGGCCAAGTAGTAAACAGAATTTTTTTTATGGTGCACAAAAGACTATCACATCATCATTGAAGGAAGGTTGCTCTGCGAGAGAACGGAAATGTGAAAGCGAAAAAGGGAAAGAAAAAATGCCTTCTGCATTGGTGAGCATCTGAATAGTATCGTAAAATTCCGACAAGTACTAAAGTCCCAGGAAGCAAATGGGATTCATACATACAGGTCACTGGCAACCTCTGCGATCTGAAAGAGTGTATTTGAAGCATTTAACCATTAATTATGATGTTCAGCATATTTCCAAATATCCTCCTGTAGTCACAGTGTTGTCTCATTTTAAAGTGTTCAATTTCTATGTAAGAATAATAGTCGAGGAAAGTAGCATGCCTATTCTGCATAATAAACGATGCTGTGTGGCCCATGATCCACGTTGCAGCGTTGTTTTTTGCTCGTGGATATCTCAGTTTTTGTGGCTGAATGATCTCTAAAAGATCTACACCACAGGGCGTCGTACGGTCTATCACCGACAATCGTTGACGAAGAAATGTAGTAATTTCTTCTGCATGTCCGCACGTGAACCTATGAAGAAGCGTATCGACCCTTCCGCATGTGTCACAGTTGGGCGTTGGATGAAGGCCAATTTTATGTAGCTTTTCATTCGTTGCTACTTTATCGTTGACTGTTAGATACCAGTCGGCTATGACGCGTGACGGTAACACGTCGCTGTGCACATTCCGCCATACTATACTCCATTGTGTATGTGGATGTTTTTCTTCGAAACGATTCCTGTGGTTTGTTGTCGTGAGAAGTCCATAAAGCTTCCTGTTCGTCAGGCTTCCGTTATCGATGATTTTGTGTCGAATGTAGCTCATTTCCATGTAGTACAGTCGCACATGTCGGTAAGAAAGTGGAATGCCGGCGATATTAACGGGTGGGTCAAGGCTATGAGGCTTCCACCGCTGAATGAGGTTTGTGATGATACTGGTCCTCCGGGTACGGAACTCCTTCCTGATGCGATTTAGGAGCAGGGTGACACATTTTTTGTGTACTTTAATGAGGTTAAGGCCACCTTAGAGCGAAGGTAAGGTTAAGGTATCGAATTGAACTTTGAAAATGTGCCCCCTAATAAGAAACCAACATAACGCTTGTTGTATACTCTTGGCTAGATGGTCGGAGATTGGAAGAATTTGCGCCAAATAAGTCATCTTGCTCGTAATGGCGATCTCGATGGTCTTAACTTTCTGTAGTATGTTCAAGTCACGGTCGGAGTGAAGTACCAAAGCAGCACGTAATTTATTAAGCATGTGTGACCAGTTCTTCGTCAGGAATTTGTCTGGTTTGGCCTCAAAAGTAACACCGAGGGTTGTGTGAGAATCCTTGACCTTGCACCAGGGAACATGGGATATGTCTCCGATACCGCCACCGATCTGCAAAGCTGTGGTTTTAGTTCTATTGAGTATTGCTCCTGAAAGAAACGTGAATGTTTGTAAAAGAGTTTCCGCTGACAGAAGTTGTTGCGATGATGACACAGTGACGCATACATCGTCAGCATACGCAATGCATGGGATAGTGACAGACTCGACGCTAAGTCCGATCCCGCTATGCGCCAAGTTGTTCAGGAGCGGCTCCACTGCAATGGCGAACAAAATCATTGACAGAGGACATCCTTGGCGGACGGATTGCTCAATGGAAACTTCTTGTGTAAAATGGCCATTAATGAGAATCCGTGAAGAGGCGTTTGTAGTAAGTTTGCGAATTAATTCTATGAGATGAAGTCCAAAACCTAGTTTCTTCATGCATTTAAAGAGGAAGTCATGACGTACACGGTCATAAGCCTTCTCAAAATCTAGAAAGATCAGAGCGCCCTGTCCTTGGGTTTCAGCATACGAACAGATGATGTCCCTCAAATCGCAGGCTGCTGAGATCGCACTTCGGCCTTGCACTGCACTGTACTGGTAACTGCCCAAAACCTTGTACATAACGGTTTGCATCCTTAGCTTAATCGATCTGGTGATGATTTTGAAATCGGCATTCAGGAGTGTGATGGGTCGCATGTTTTCGACCTTCCTGCTGTTCCCTTTTTTCGGTAAGGGCAGGATGATACCTTCCGTAAAGGCCTTGGGTATAACTTCCAGGTGCCAGAGTTCATTCGCTATCTCGAGGAGTGTCGGACCGAGGAGGTTCCAGTAACGCTGGTAAAACTCAGCGCTGAGACCGTCGGGTCCTGGTGACTTCCCTTTCTTTGCACTGTGGACCGCCAGTCGGATTTCGTCCTCTGTGAAAAGAGATTCCAGATTTGCAGTATCCTGTTGCGACAAGCGAAGCTCAAGGTCCTAAGAAAATCGTCGCACGAGTGTTCATCAACGGCTTGCTTCTTGTAAAGTTGACTATAATAGTCGTAGACGTGCGAGATGATGTCACGTTGCTTCGTGATGGCATTCTCAGCGTCATCAACGACGGCTTCAATCAACATGGCTTTACACCGTTTCGTCGTTCTCAGGGTGTGGTACAGAGAGGCCCGTTCTTCGGCGGCCACGTCCTTGGGGTGGGCTCGCACGATGATGCCTTGCATTCGTTGGCGTTGTATCGCCGTGATTTTCGCTTTATATCGTTTGATCTTTACGTCGATATCGCCAGAAGGATTGTTAGCGCGACTGTACAGGTCTCTCAAACAGCGATAATAAAACTCAATAGTCTGTTTCTGCCAAAAGCTTTTTTGTCGGGCGTAACTCATGAGGGTGAGGCGTAATTTAGGCTTAGCACACTGAGTCCACCACTGGAGAGCGCTATCGTAACGACGTCGTTGCCGCTGGAGCTGTTGCCATGTTATGTTCACCTCCTCTTCAAGTTGGGCATCCTGCAGAAGGCTGACGTTCAATTTCCAGTAGCCTTTCCCGCGGTATATTTGCTGGCGGTGTAGGTTAAGGTAACACTGATACGCACAATGGTCGGAGATGTTGACAGGAGCTATGTCACAGTTCACAGCGTGTCGCTGGAGGGCCTCGGACACATAGATCATATCCAACCGACTGGCAGAATGACTGGTTACGAAGGTGTACGCTACCCGTTCACCGTGCAGTTGTTGCCATGTATCGTGAAGACGCATGCCATGAATTAAATGTTCAAGTTCGATACATCTGTTCGTGTTAGGAGTTTGGTCTCTGTCGTTAAGCACACAATTGAAGTCACCACCGAGGATGAGATGTGCACGATAAGCGCTAAGAAGAATGGGAACCTCGTTTTTATAAAATGTTGAGCGATCTCTCTTATGAGTGCTACCTGAGGGAGCGTACACGTTAACAATCTGCACACCATTCACTCGAAGAGAAATGCCACGACCACTAGGCAACCGCTGCACATCCGTAAATGGTATACCGTCGCGCAGAAGTATGGCAGTGCCTACAGCATCCTGGAGATTGATGTTATCAATGAGAACGTAACCGGGCACTTCTAAGACTGTGACTACCTCCTGAAGGAGGGCAATGTCAACGCTGGTACCATACAAGAAATCAGTTAGCGAACGGAGTTTCACCGCACTTTGAATTCTATTGACGTTAAGTGTGGTAACGTTGTAGGTTTGGCTATCGCACATGATGGTTCAGAGGACAATGAGCTCTGTGTTGGATCGTCCTTCTCGACGTCTTTGAATCAAACTCGTTGGGAACGTCTGGAGTACTCAGAGAGTGGAAATGTCGCAGCGCGATGGTCATGCGCGAGAGCAGCTACTGCTGCATCTCCTCGTCCTGCTGCCACCACGGCTCATTGCTGTCGGGGTGCTTCGCGGTGCGCGCGCCGCCCTGCCCGCCACCGCCGGCTGAGTCTGTCAACGGGGTCGCATCCGCCTGACCACCACGCGGGGCTGCGACTGACGTCATCGAGTTCCTGCGGGAGCGCTGCTGCAGCTGCTCGCTACTCTGTTCGCTCTTCCTCTTAGCCGTTACGGTGCTCTGTTCCCTCTCAGCGCTCAGTAGTGCCTTCAGGTGTTTGGTCTGTTCACGAATGCGTTCTTGCCTCGCGGTGTCCTCGCAGCGCACGGAGCAAGAAGATTGAGGTTCAGTCTCGCTGCCACTTTCTGACATGTGTACGGGTCTCAAATCATCCGACTTTTCCTCTTTGCTACTATTCCCTTTGCTTCTCCTTCGGCGGCCTTTCTTCGTTTCTGCTGCAGTCTCTACCGTTAGGGGCGGTTCAGGCAAACTGATCTGCACCCGCTCCTGTATCTCACACGGCTTAGTTTCAGAGGTGGCTGGCGCATCGTTGTTATCCAGCGGTAACTGCCCCGGTGAGGATGACGGTGCCGGATCGACGTCCGTCCTACCGCAAATGTCTTGGGCACTGCATTCCACCGGAACTGGCATCTCCGCCTCGCTAACACGTTCCGGCTGCCGAGGTGGTGGTACCGTCCCCGCGACTACCTCACTCAATAGCGGAATAAGCTTTTCACTACCGTCTGCAGGACGTTCCCGTGGAAGTTGAAATGGACGTCGACGTGTACAGTTCATCCGCAGATGTTCTGTTGAATGGCAGATCGAACAGGTAGGGGGTTGTCCAATGTAAGTTACCTGTGCACGACAGCCGCCAATGGCAACATACGAAGGTATATGCTTTTTTAAGTCCACACGAACACTTCGCACCCCGCTGTTAACTTGGTAGCGATATGCGCTCGACCATTTTTCATTGGTAACCGACAAAACAACGCCGTACAGTGACAGAGAACGTGCTATCAGGTCATTAGGGCACTCAGGTGGCACATTAAATGCCCTGACGGTTCTCACTCCGTATCCCGAAGGCACGATTTGGACATTGCTAATACTGCCATCATTATGACGAAATGGTCTCACACCAGCATGCTCCTCAACGAATTTCTCATAAGTGTCACTCGAAATAAATTTGATAAATAACGAGTACTGCACAAAGTCCAACTGGAACGTGTCGACTATATCTTCCGGCAATTTCAGATCCTCAAAAATCCACTCATGGATTTCGAAAGCCGTCGGTCGCAAGGCAGCACGATCGAAAACACACTGACACGCCCGGGTTCCCGGGTTCGATTCCCGGCGGGGTCAGGGATTTTCTCTGCCTCGTGATGGCTGGGTGTTGTGTGCTGTCCTTAGGTTAGTTAGGTTTAAGTAGTTCTAAGTTCTAGGGGACTGATGACCATAGATGTTAAGTCCCATAGTACTCAGAGCCATTTGAACCATTTTTTTTGAAAACACACTGAACGCTGTTCGCTCTGTTAATTGTCGACATCTTACTTACAACAGTGGTACAGAAACAAACGTTAACAGCGCTCGAACACGCTGCGCAGCTCTCCACCGCAGCACTGCTCGCGACGTAAACACTGGCCCGCGCTACCGCCCGTCACCGCGCGATGTGCACTGGCCGAGTGCCTGAACACGACTGTGAGACCATGGGTACCCACGACGAGGTTTACTGTATCACAAATAAAGTTTAATTCCTGATACGATTTAAGACCCCCCCCCCCCCCATGACCCATGGACCTTGCCGTTGGTGGGGAGGATTGTGTGCCTCAGCGATACAGATAGCCGTACCGTAGGTGCAACCACAACGGAGGGGTATCTGTTGAGAGGCCAGACAAACGTGTGGTTCCTGAAGAGGGGCAGCAGCCTTTTCAGTAGTTGCAAGGGCAACAGTCTGGATGATTGACTGATCCGGCCTTGTAACAGTAACCAAAATGGCCTTGCTGTGCTGGTACTGCGAACGGCTGAAAGCAAGGGGAAACTACAGCCGTAATTTTTCCCGAGGGCATGCAGCTTTACTGTATGATTAAATGATGATGGCGTCCTCTTGGGTAAAATATTCCGGAGGTAAATTAGTCCCCCATTCGGATCTCCGGGCGGGGACTACTCAAGAGGATGTCGTTATCAGGAGAAAGAAAACTGGCGTTCTACGGTTCGGAGCATGGAATGTCAGATCCCTTAATCGGGCAGGTAGGTTAGAAAATTTAAAAAGGGAAATGGATAGGTTAAAGTTAGATATAGTGGGAGTCAGTGAAGTTAGGTGGCAGGAGGAACATGACTTCTGGTCAGGTGACTACAGGGTTATAAACACAAAATCAAATAGGGGTAATGCAGGAGTAGGTTTAATAATGAATAGGAAAATAGGAATGCGGGTAAGCTACTACAAACAACATAGTGAAACGCATTATTGTGGCCAAGATAGATATGAGGCCCACACCTACTACAGTAGTACAAGTTTATATGCCAACTAGCTCTGCAGATGACGAAGAAATTGAAGAAATGTATGATGAAATAAAAGAAATTATTCAGATAGTGAAGGGAGACGAAAATTTAACAGTCATGGGTGACTGGATTTCGAGTGTAGGAAAAGGGAGAGAAGGGAACATAGTAGGTGAATATGGATTGGGGCTAAGAAATGAAAGAGGAAGCCGCCTGGTAGAATTTTGCACAGAGCACAACATAATCATAGCTAACACTTGGTTTAAGAAACCATGAAAGAAGGTTGTATACATGGAAGAACCCTGGAGAAACTAAAAGGTATCAGATAGATTTATATAATGGTAAGACAGAGATTTAGGAACCAGGTTTTAAATTGTAAGACATTTCCAGGGGCAGATGTGGACTCTGACCACAATCTGTTTGTTATGACCTGTAGATTAAAACTGAAGAAACTGCAAAACGGTGGGAATTTAAGGAGATGGGACCTGGATAAACTGAAAAAAACCAGAGGTTGTACAGAGTTTCAGGGAGAGCATAAGGGAACGGTTGACAGGAACGGGGGAAATAAATACAGTAGAAGAAAGAATGGTTAGCTTTGAGGAATGAAATAGTGAAGGCAGAAGAGGAACAAGTAGGTAAAAAGACGAGGGCTAGTAGAAATCCTTGGGTAACAGAAGAAATATTGAATTTAATTGATGAAAGGAGAAAATATAAAAATGCAGTAAGTGAAACAGGCAAAAGGAATACAAACGTCTCAAAATGAGAACGACAGGAAGTGCAAAATGGCTAAGCACGGATGGCTAGAGGACAAATGTAAGGATGTAGAGGCCTATCTCACTAGGGGTAAGATAGATACCCCCTACAGGAAAATTAAAGAGACCTTTGGAGATAAGAGAACGACTTGTATGAATATCAAGAGCTCAGATGGAAACCCAGTTCTAAGCAAAGAATGGAAAGCAGAAAGGTGGAAGGAGTATATAGAGGGTCTATACAAGGGCGATGTACTTGAGGACAATATTATGGAAATGGAAGAGGATGTAGATGAAGATGAAATGGGAGATACGATACTGCGTGAAGAGTTTGACAGAGCTCTGAAAGACATGAGTCGAAACAAGGCCCTGGGAGTAGACAACATTCCATTGGAACTACTGACGGCCTTGGGAGAGCCAGTCCTAACAAAACTCTACCATCTGGTGAGCAAGATGTATGAAACAGGCGAAATTCCCTCAGACTTCAAGAAGAATATAATAATTCCAATCCCAAAGAAAGCAGGTGTTGACAGATGTGAAAAATTACCGAACAATTAGTTTAATAAGCCACAGCTGCAAAATACTAACACGAATTCTTTACAGACGAATGGAAAAACTAGCAGAAGTCGACCTCGGGGAAGATCAGTTTGGATTCCGTAGAAACACTGGAACACGTGAGGCAATACTGACCTTACGACTTATCTTAGAAGAAAGATTAAGGAAAAGCGCGAACCTACGTTTCTAGCATTTGTAGACTTAGAGAAAGCTTTTGACAATGTTGACTGGAATACTCTCTTTCAAACTCTAAATGTGGCAGGGGCAAAATACAGGGAGTGGCAGGCTATTTACAATTTGTACAGAAACCAGATGGCAGTTATAAGAGTCGAGGGACATGAAAGGGAAGCTGTGGTTGGGAAGGGAGTAAGACAGGGTTGTAGTCTCTCCCCGATGTTATTCAATCTGTATACTGAGCAAGCAGTAAAGGAAACAAAAGAAAAATTCGGAGTAGGTATTAAAATCCATGGAGAAGAAATAAAAACTTTGAGGTTCGCCGATGACATTGTAATTCTGTCAGAGACAGCAAAGGACTTGGAAGAGCAGTTGAATGGAATGGACAGTGTCTTGAAAGGAGGATATAAGATGAACATCAACAAAAGCAAAACGAGGATAACGGAATGTAGTCGAATTAAGTCGGGTGATGCTGAGGGAATTAGATTAGGAAATGAGACACTTAAAGTAGTAAAGGAGTTTTGCTATTTGGGGAGCAAAATAACTGATGATGGTCGACGTAGAGAGGATATAAAATGTAGACTGGCAATGGCAAGGAAAGCGTTTCTGAAGAAGAGAAATTTGTTAGCATCGAGTATAGATTTAAGTGTCAGGAAGTCATTTCTGAAAGTATTTGTATGGAGTGTAGCCATGTATGGAAGTGAAACATGGACGATAAATAGTTTGGACAAGAAGAGAATAGAAGCTTTCGAAATGTGGGGCTACAGAAGAATGCTGAAGATTAGATGGGTAGACCACATAACTAATGAGGAAGTATTGAATAGGATTGGGGAGAAGAGAAGTTTGTGGCACAACTTGACCAGAAGAAGGGGTCAGTTTGTAGGACATGTTCTGAGGCATCAAGGGATCACCAATTTAGTATTGGAGGGCAGCGTGGAGGGTAAAAATCGTAGAGGGAGACCAAGAGATGAATACACTAAGCAGATTCAGAAGGATGTAGGTTGCAGTAGGTACTGGGAGATGAAGAGGCTTGCACAGGATAGAGTAGCATGGAGAGCTGCATCAAACCAGTCTCAGGACTGAAGACCACAACAACAACAACATGATTTAATACCGAAGACGTGATACACTAGGGATATTTAGTTTGCTGCATGTGCAAAAAAAATTCCTATTTCTGTATCATTTCTATGTAAACCACCAGTTATGGGCGGCGATGCAACGTTCTGGAGTCCTATCCGAAGTGGCCTGGATGTATCCAACCCCAGTGTTCTCAAAATCTTTCCCGGATGTTTCAGAGACTGCGGTTATTAATTCTCTACGAAATCCGATGTCTCAGCGAAATCAAACTGACGCGCCTATAATAATTATTATTCACGCGGACGCGAATCAGAAATTGCGAGCCTATTACTGCGGCAGCGGACAATGGTTCTACATATCTCTTTCTCAAAATCACAATAGTTAATAATATTTGTCATTTTGCCAATTTAATTCTTCATCTGGGTCTGAAATGGAGAGTTATAACATGTAGGCCAGCTTCCATGAAATTTGAAAGAACTTTAAATTCTTACTATTTCATAAAAAACCAGCAAGCACCAGAACTGTTTATAACCTATAGGTACAACGTCCTAAATGTAAACTAAACAGTATGAACAAAAACATATATATTTTCCACGTCACTGAAGGTGTCTTCCAGACAGTAAATGCTAGATACGTATAGGACAAAGACTGTGTTTTATTCAGCTGCGATTAGACGGTCCGAAAATAATAATTATAAACATAACGTACAACAACATTATACGCAACTGAGGACAACAGAACTGTATAAGCTAAAGATGTGTAAGCTTTGTTCTGTGTCTGATCGTATTCTAATTGTTTGTGTATCGAAATTTCTGAGGCGGAAATTGGGGACCAGGCCAGAATTTGCCTAAGCAAGCCAGAGCAACCACCAAAAGACGACTGTCTGGGCAGTACACAGTAACGGAGGTCAGTCCGCCACGCGGATTCGGTCCGAGGCTGGGTTACCTGCCAGATCCGGCAGCTAGCGCGATGCACGTTACGCTGCACGAACAGGTCAGTCCAGACTCGGTAATATCCAAATACACTCAGTTTTATTCACGATCGCGATTCTCCATCAAAAACTGTCTCTACCGATTTCGGGAATTCCTGACACAGTCGGTAGTCCATCAGTAATAACGAAATAAATATTCGGTAAAATGCGTCATTCTCTGGTGAGGTTATTGGAGACTCTGGATTAGAAATGATCTGAATGAAGATAAGCATCAACGGTGGCTGGAAGAGGGTAACGGATGTTTCTATAGCCCTGCCTGGGGAGGTGTACTGGGAGAACGCTTCAGTGATAACTCGAAGAATACAATGCGTAGGGTTCTTAGTCATACTATGATGACGCTGGGAGATTTCAGATTATCAGCAATACACTAATGAAATTACAGGCGACATGGATTGCGATTCAAATGAAATTAAAAGTCTTTTCTGGAAATCATCGCACCTAACACAATGCCACTAGAATAAAAGTTAACAATAATGAATTAGAATGTGTAACAAGTACCAAATTCTTAGGGATGAATGTAGACAGCCAACTGAAATGGACAAACCATGTCAACATTTTGGCAAAGAAATTATCCACAGCATGCTATGCTCTTAGAATCCTTGCACCGGTATGCAATAATACCTGTCTTAAAATAACATATTACGGATATCTACACTCAGTCCTCAGCTATGGGATCATGTTTTGGGGAACAAGTGCCAGTAACATACAAAATGTGTTCAAAGTACAAAAAAGAGCCATAAGGATAATAACAAATAGCAACAACAGGGCCCACTGTCTAGAATTATTTAGAAAGCTAGGAATTCTAACTGTTTCTTGTGAGTATATCTTTCAGAACATAATGTTCATTAAGAAAAATCTTAACATGTACAACACAAACAGCCTAATACATGACCATGAAACAAGAGCTTGTCACCACATCCATCTAGATAGAAAGAACAAGGCAAAGACACAAAAAAGTATATTTTACAATGGGATAAAACTGTACAACAAATTACCACAAGAAATTAAAGAAATAAATGAGCCCCTCACTTTCAGACAAAAGCTTAAAACCTTTTTAGTAAGTAAAAGTTTTTATACTGTAAAAGAATATTTAACATAGATGTAAATTATTAGCAACATATGACATTATCACCAAAATATTATGTAATTATAAATATGTGCATGACTAGTTATAAAAACTACACAAAATATGAGAAACCTGTTTCATTGTAAATGTATATGTGTGCTCATGTGTTGTAATCTGACGACATCCATACAATATTTATTGTTCCACGGATGAATAAATAAATAAATAAATAAATAACTGCAAAGCTGTTAGAGGAGTTGAACTGAATGTTAACAAATGTTGAAAATACATCTGGTTAGCATGTGTGACAGGGAAGTGAATGCAGATAATATGGCCGTTAACATCAAGCATTCATTTCTGAGGATTAAAACTGCAGTACCGATGAATACAATTAAGGGTATTGTACAGTACCAATTTCACTTTTGCCGGCTTTTTCAAAAATATTTAAAAAGATTGTGTTCAAGCATATCCTTAAGCATCTGACTGCAAATGATATCCAAGTCACTCTTTGGGTTGCTTAAGGGTTCCAATATAGAGAAAGCTATTTATAAGTACAGTAAGAATGTCCTTAATTAATTAGATAACAACTGGCATTCTCTGTGACCTGTCAAATCCTTTGGCTTTGTGAATCACAGCATTTGCTTAAGTAAATTAGAATATTATATAAGTGCGTAGGCTTCTGCAGCCAAAGTCAGTCGACATAAAAGTTTTCTGGGTATGGTACCACGTTATAATGTATAAAACTACTGCTGCTGGACAAAAACCAACGGTTGAGCCACAGTTGCAGCGGCCTTCTTCTGGGTCACTGGTGCGCTCTAGCTTTTTTTTCTTTTATTGTGATTTCATGCCTCGGCTGAGTCGGGCTAGCAGTGGCCTACATACGCCACTCTTCGGCCAAAAAACACAACATACCTACACGGAAGGCATAAAAAACATAAAAAACATGGTAAACACATGATGAACACTGCACAAGAAACCAGAAGTTGTTCAACAGGAGACACTGTAATGAAGGGTGGCACCAGTTGAAAACAGATGAAGATGCCCAGGTGGAGACACGAACATAGTAGAAAACACTGACGAAGACACTGTATACAAATGGAGAGACACTGATGCTCGGAAACACTGGCGACGATCATTGGTGAAGCACTCACCCTGACGAAGGGGGAGGGGGGCTGCCTCCAGGTCAAGGGGAGGGGTAGGAGGATGGGAAAAGGAAGGGGGTGGGAGCCAGTGGGAGAAAGAAGGGAGAGCGAGGGGGAGGAGAGAAGGGGGGTTGGGAGCCCAGGGAGAGGGATGGTAGCGGGAGATGTGGCAGAGAGGAGGGGGGAAAAGGAAGGTGAGGAGGGAGAGAGGGAGCCCTGAGGGAAAAAGGGGGGAACGGTAGGGGAGAGTCAGAGTTGGTAGGATGGGTAGATGGACGGGACAAGGACACCATCAGGGAGGGGGAGTTGGCAGAAGCCACCTTGAGGAAGGGTATGGAGGGTGTAAAGGTGGAGATCAGGTGGGATGCAAGAATACAGGTGCAGCAGAGGGCAGGCAAGGATGGGAGAGACAAGCGAGAGTGGGGGATTGAGCCTGAGGGAGGCGTAAAGGATCTGTATCCATACGAGGAAAAGGAGAAGGTGCAGGAATGGAATCAAGTCATATAGGATCCACGTGGGGATTAGAGACGGATGCGATATGTGAGGCAGAGCACGTGGCGTTCGAGCATTTGGAGGGACTTATAGTAGGTGGGAGGGGTGGGGATCCAGGCAGGATGAGCATAGCAGAGGATGGGCGGATGAGGGATTTATAAGTGTGGAGTATGGTGGAGGGTTCCAGACCCCATGTGTGGCCAGAAAGGAGTTTGAGGAGGTGGAGTCGGGAACATGCCTTGGCTTGGATCGTCCGGAGATGGGGGCTCCAGGAAAGGCGACGGTCAAGGGTGACACCAAGGTACTTGAGGGTGGTGTCGAGGTGAATAGAACGGCCATAGATGGTGACATAAAAATCATGGAGGCGGGAGGAAGGGGTGGTTTTTCCTACAATGGTTGTCAGAGTTTTGGAAGGATTGACTTGAGCAACCACTGGTTACACTAAGTGGTGAACCAGTCAATATGGGATTGGAGCGTTGCAGGGCGGGGGCGAGGGCAAGGAAGGCAGTGTCGTTGGCATACAGGAGAAGGTGGATGGGGGGAGGGGGGGGGCGTGAAGGCAGCGGCATGTCCACCGTGTATAGAAGGTAGCGAGGGGGGGAGAGGACGGAACCTTGGGGCACACTGGCAGAGGGATAGAAGGTGTATGAATCCGTGTTATGGATGGTGATATAGGAAGGATGGTGGGAAAGAAAGGAGGTGATCAGATGGATGTAGTTAATAGGAAGGGCGAAGGTTTGGAGCTTGAAGAGGACACCACACTGCCATACACGGGCATAGGCACATTGAAGGTCGAGGGAGAGGAAGATGGCAGAGCGACCGGAGTTGAGTTGTTTGGAGAGAAGATGAATGAGGTGAAGGAGAAGGTCATCGGCAGAGAAGGACGGCCAAAAGCCATCCAAGTACTGGAAGCCAGGAGAGAGTGGAAGGGCAGAGGTGTGAGTTCGATCAAGGGCATCAGGGAAGAGGGAATAATCGAACTGGGGATCGTCAGGGAAGGTAAAGACATCGGAGAGGTAAGAAGCAAGATGTTTGGCCTTACTAAGGTTATCAGGAAAGGGGTGGTCATCATGAAGGAGATGGTAGTGGGAGGGGGGGGGTAGATCCGGTAAGGCAGTGGAAGGCTGACCAGTACTTAGGCGAGTTGGTAAGTAGGGTAGTATTAAGATGCGTGCATGTCTGTCGCCAGTCCTGGCATTTCTTGGCCATGAGCAAGTTTTGGACGTGTTGTTGGAGTTGCAGGTGGCGTCGTAATGTGTCCCGGTTTCATGTCTGAAGGAAAGCATGCTAGAGATGGCGGGATTCACAGAGGAGGAGTGGGCCTGTGGGGGTAAAGTGGGACGGTGCTGGTGGATGGCGACGGTAGGGATGTGAGCCTCCACAGCCTCAGACAAGGTCTGCTGGAGAAAGGAGGCAGCACGGGTAACATCATCAGGGTGGTGGTAGATGACGGGGTGGCTATCAATCTGGGTAGTGAGGGTATCCCAGTAGGCATTCCAGTCGGCACGGGAATAGTCGTGGACATACTTCACGGGAGGGTCGATGCGAGGATCGGGATGGGGGCAACGACCGTCTGATTCAGTTAGGACAGGGAGATGGCCACTGACAATAGCGTTGAGGATGTCATGCAGAAAAGGAGGTTAGGAGAGGCCGGGATGACATAAAGAGTGGTATTGGATTCAGGGTTTGTGCGTTGGGGAATGGGAATGAGAATGAGGTCACCATGGGGGCGGGGGGTGGGGGTGGGGGGGGAAGAACCAATGCCACCGCAGTAGCTGGGCAGTGGAACGACTATGGATGTTGAGGTCAGCAGCAATCACATAGGAGGAGAAGGTATGATTGATGTGTGGAAAGGAAGTTGAAAGGAATAGGGTCAGAGGGGCAGACATATATGGTGGTGCAGCTAATGGTAAGGCCGGGGAAGAAGAGACTGAGTATCAGGTGTTCTGTGGGATCAGAAAGGAGGGGTTGGAGCCGAAAAGGGATCTGGCGATGGTGGCCAATGGCTATCCCCACCATGCGCTATCAGGAGGGTATTATCTGAGTGGTGAAAGACGTAAGGCGACATGTGGATGGGATTTTGAGGCTGGAGAAAGGTTTTGTTCAGGAGGAAGGCATCCACGTGGTGGGTCATGAGGGTACGCATAAGGAGGCTCTTGTTAACGGGAAGGAAGTGGATGTTGTTGAACAAGATACGGTGCTGTCACGCCATGGTGGGGTTTAAACGAGGCTGTCAAGACAGGAGAAGATAAGGTGGACTAGGTTATGGGAGTAGGTGGCGAAGGTGTTGAGCTGAAATATGGAATGGACAGCTAGGTAGAGAGTGTAGGGGCGCTGAAAGGGGTGGATATTCCGATGATGTCCTCGGCTGTGGGGAGGGGCGAAGGGTGTCACCAGGAGGGGTAGGATCATCAATGGGACGGACAGGCACAGTGAGTTTGGGAGAGACGGGATGGGGCCGGGCCTTATATTTTTGGGAGTAGGTGGGGTGAGAAAGGCTACAGGTGTTGCAGGTGGGGAGGGGGGGGGGGGGATTCGAAGTTAGGACACTGCCAGAGGCAATGTGCCTGTTTGCAGTGAGGGCAGACGGGGGCCTTGCGACACTCAGATGTATAGTGCGCATTGTACTGGAACGGACTGGAGAGGGGAACGGGAAGGGTCGACTTTGTAGTGGCAGTTAAACAACAGGACGCTCTCTTTCAGGAAACGGTCAATGGAGGGGGTGGACTCCACATGAGGAAGATCCACATGAGGAAGGTAGGGCCGGTGGAATTATGGATGCAGCAGGCCGCCTGGATTTCAAGGTGGGCATGGGTGTTAAGCTCTGCCAACACCTCCTCCTCTGTGATCACCAGGCTAAGCTGAGTGATCACGGCGGTGAGGGTCGGCGGGTGGCATGGGGTTGGGGTTGGTGAGAGGAGGGGGAGGATGGAGCAGTGGTGAAGGCGGCCTTGGGGCCAAAGTGGATACGGGGGATTCTAGCCAGGATATCAGTGTGGAGGGTGGGGCTGGGAGAGGAGATAAGGGCAGAGTCCCTACAGGGGATAAGGAGGGAGATAGGGGCACTAGGGTAGTACTTCCGGAGAAGCATGGTTAGGTTATGGGCTCCCAGGAGGGATGGATCAGAATTGGATAGGACATACCTGTAAGTAGTGGTAGGGGAGGAGACTGAGAGGAGGGGAGGGGAGGAGGTGGCAGGAGGCGTGACGTCCATGGTGTCAGGGGGTGTGGGAGGAGGGAGAGGCTGTGATTTTATAGGGTTGGAGGAGGCTAGGGCGCTTAACCACAGCAGAGGAGTGAGAGGAGGTTTGGGGGACTGGAGCGACTGGGAGATGGCGGGAAGAGGCAGGTCCCGGTGATGGTGATGGTGAGATAGCAGCGTGGGTAGTGACTCGTCGAGCGACCACCTGGTGGGGACTGTAGAAGCTGATGTAGTGGCAGGGGAGGGGGGAAATGGAGGGAAGGGATCAGATGAGGGTGAAGGATTTTGCTGAGCTGGAGCAGGAGCGGGAGCAGGAGCAAGAGATATGGCGCAAGAAAGGGTGTAGTGGTTGTAAGGGTGAGGAGGGGGGGGGGGGGGGAGTGTTGAGGAGGGGACGACTGTGGCCACCAAGTAATGGTGGTGGCAGCGACCGATGGGGATGTGTAGACTATTGCAGTTGTGGTGGCCCTGGTGGTGGGGATAGTCATGGTGAGGGATTACCAGGGGAAAAAACAGAACAGGAGAACTGGAACAATAAGGGACGAAGACAGAGATGAAACAATGTGAAGCTGACGAGGGCTGATGGGCAGCTGGAACCTGTGAGGGCCGCTGAAACCAACGAGGGCTGCTGGAACTGATGAGGGCCGCTGGAAACGGCGAGGGCTGCTGGCATAGTGGGGCATGGTTGGAACGGCTGGAACGATTGGAATGGCTGGAATGGCTGGAACGACTTGAATGGCTGGAACGGCTGGGCTGCTGCTGGAACCGGCGAGGGCTGCTGGTGTATCTGGAACCGGCTGGCGTGGCTGGAAACCAGCTGGGCTACTGGCGCTACCGGAACTTGAAACTGGACCTGGCACTGGTGTCACTGCTAGGCTGCTGCACATGTGAGAAATCATAGCACTTCAACGATTCTGGATAACAATCCTTGAAGGACGAAACTCTCTAGAGTTCCGCCGAAGTTGTGCATTCTAGCTATGCAGTGTCCCTTATATTTTGTTGTTACTGCTCACTGCACATGCTGTTACATCATAATTTTAAAAGACAGTTTGTTTCATTGGTCACTTAAGGAAGAAAGAGAGGGAACTTTATTGTAAAACGTTATTGTGGAGGAGAGAGAACATAACCTCTATTGTCTATTAGCTCATGTGTTATGTGCCATGATTGGTGGTCACTGTCGAATGAGAAGTTGGCTGCTGTTTACCAAATACTGGATGTCGGCCGCATGGCGGTTACTCGCTGGTAGTGCTCGTGCCTCGTGTGACAGTGCAGTCTGTTGGGCTCTGATTGCTGGCAGCCAAGATGGGGCAAGCCTGAATCCATCATCTATTCATGTTATTAGGATGTTTAAGTATTCCTATGACCTCCTGATTTTGCGTTTTGTCATAACCGGCTGCTTGGCTAACACACAGGCTTCACTGAATTTTATTTCTTCTCCGCATTCTTGCTGATGTTCTGCCACTGTAGATTTGTTATGTTGCCCGAGACGAATGTTGCTCCTGTTCTCGAATGAGCCTGCCAGTCTCGCTGATGTATGCCTCTCTACATTCGCATTCCACCATGTACATGCCTGCAGTGTGTAATGCATCCATCTTGTCCTTAGTGGAGCCTAGCACGTGCTGGATCCTGCGACCACTATAGAAGACAGGCTGCACCCCAACCCAGCGAAGGGGTTTGCCTATTTGGTCAGTAACATTTTTCAGATAAGGTAGTGCACTGTTGGTTGCAGTTTGTCTATTTCTTGCTTATCTTTCTTACTTGGTTTCGTCGACAAGGCTGTGTTCTTTCCCCGTCTGTGGGAAATATCTTCAGAAATGAAACTGGCAACTGCATCATAGATTCACTAAGTGCACTGTTGGTTGCAGTTTGTCTATTTCTTGCTTATCTTTCTTACTTGGTTTCGTCGACAAGGCTGTGTTCTTTCCCCGTCTGTGGGAAATATCTTCAGAAATGAAACTGGCAACTGCATCATAGACTCAGGATCCCGAACTTATAGGGACCTATTAGCCATGGTTTTGAAAGCAGTTGCCAGTTTTATTGCACCCTTACCCTTTACTGTAAGAGGAATGCACAAAGAAAATCTGATACATCTGCAATTCATTGATGTTGGATGATTGTCTGTAAATATGTGCCTGTATATGTTCTAATCTCATTTATCATATTCCTATGAAATATGAAAACGTAATGGTGTCAGAGTCTTCATTGACAGCATGCTGTTCCGTGAGAAATACATCACCCTTCTTTCAATGGAGCATATCTCCGTAGTATGAGTCTAACGCTATCACAGAGCTTCCAATACACTATCCATTGAATCATTTACAATTAGTGCAACAACCTCACACGTCAAAGCATAATTCAGAGCTACAGCAAGAGTTGTGGATGAATCATTGTTCATTTTTTACCCCCATGTGCTGTTTGATAGTTGACTGACCATGATACTGCATTCCATCTACTGTATTCTGTCTAGAGCAGAGTATGTCTACATTGGTAATATGCATAAGCATATGGGTAATTATTTAATTTGAAGTAAACATAGTACTTACATACATATCCAACCATTGTACATAAAGAGCCAATCAGCCAACAAATACAAGCCACACAAAATCAGACCTCCAGCAACACCAGTCATCTTAGTACCTCTTACACCTCTTCCCGAATTGTAGTGCCATAGTCATTAGGTGACTTACTGACAGAATTTGTGTCACTCACCTCCTACACCATCACTTCTTAGTTGGTGGATTACACCCATGTGAAAAATTCATGCAAATTAATTTGATCCTGACATATTCTTCTACTTTAGCTCACTGACCTGTCAGTTACTAGTGTTTGAATTGCTTCCCTTAAAATGCCAGCAAGTGAATCTGAAACCTACATATGTATTCTACTTCAGTTTGCTCCAGATGTGTACTGCTAGGCATTTGACAGCAGTTAATGCTCCGGGTGAGAGTGTATGGGAGTCTAGTCCTATTAATGGGCAATAGATTTAGTTATGTTAATGTCAACTACCAACTCCACCACAAGTCTTCCCACCAGTCTACTGACAACTCATCATCTACAAACATCCCACATCTACAAAAATACACTGCAAGCACCTGCATGGTGCATGTTGGAGGATACATTGTGCCAGTATTATTCATTACCCTTCCATCCCAATCTTACATGCTGATCAACTAACAAATTACTTATATACTTCCATACATATCCTAAAACACCCCTATGTATCGAGGAGAAATATGTTATCTTTCTCAGAGACTTTTTTTTCCGTCATGGAGTATGTCAACCTATACGGCCCTAGTAGCATCCACATGACGCTTTTGCTTTGCAGATCAGTCATATAACATGATGTGGAGGACTGATAGATGGCGAATACATAGTGTTGAGCTGTTGAATTAATGTTACTGTTCACCAGTATATATCATTTAACCACAAACTGACATCTGCGTGTTAATGTCGTGATAGCACCTGGCAATGAACTTAAAGTTGTAGCAGAAATTAAGAACGTACAGTGAGGTACGAAGGCGGGATTTTTTCAGATATAGTGGGTGAAGCTGTGTGTCAAGTGGACATATATACTGAGTGGCAGTTGACAGCTAAGTATGAAACATTCTGTCTCAGCATTCTCCTTTTTGACAGTGGCAGTGTTAGTGCATCAATACAAATTATGCTTGGTGTTGATATATTAAAATTAAGAGCTTGAGAGTCATCACAGGATGTATTTCTACAGAAAACAACTATTTGTGAATTACTGTCACATAGTTTTCGAATTTCAGTCAGTGCTGTTTAAGTATAGTGATGCTGTGTGTGGTACTCCCTCCCACCATTACCAAGTGGTCCACTAAATTTTAGAACTTCAGCACTGCTGCTAGCTCAGTGTACAGATTGAATAACTTTGGGGATACACTACAATCCTACCTCACTCCCTTCACAAACACTGCTTCCCTTTCATGCCTCTCGACTCTTATAACTGGTTTCTGTACAAGTTGTAAATAGCCTTTCGCTCCCTGTATTTTACCCCTGGTACCCTCATAATTTCAAAGACAGTATTCCAGTACAGTCAACATTGTCAAATGCATTCTCTAAGTCTACAAATGCTAGAAACATACGTTTGCCATTCCTTAACCAACCTTCAATGAGAAGTCATGGAATCAGTATTTCCATCTCTCTGGAATCCAAACTGATTGTCTCTGAGGGTGGCTTCTACCAGTGTCTCCGTTCTTCCATAAAGAATTCATGTTAGTATTTGTATTTTGCAACCAAGACTTGTTAAACTGATAGTTCAGTAATTTTCAAACATGTCAGCCCCTGATTTCTTTGTAATTGGAATTATTACATTCTTCTTTAAGTCTGGAGGTATTTGGCCTGTCTCATACATCTTGTTCACCAGATGGAAGTGTTTTGTTATTGTTGGCTCTCCCATGGCTACCAATAGTTCTAATAGAATTTTGTCTGCCTTGTTTCGACTTAGGTCTTTCAGTGCTCTGTCAGATCCTTCATGCAGTATCTTATCTCCTATCTCATCTTTATCTAAGTCCCCTTCCATTTCTTCTTCTTTTGAATAACCCATTTGAAGGGTATGATGAATCAACTTTGGCCATTCTCCATTGTATTAGATTTCCTTAATTTCCAAATTTCCTTCATTCTTTAAGAGTGTTGTTCCCTTTCTTCTTGAGTCCACTTTCATCTAGTTGTTTTCGTTCTCTCCTAAAATTCTGCCTTTTGAACTGCCTTTCTGAAATGTGTTCTGTTTTCTATTGTGACTATTCTAATTCCAGCATTTTTTATGTCCTTTTCAGTCTCAATGAACCATGTGGGCTTAACCTGTATTCAGCATTATCGTCTCTTTTAGCTCCGAATATTTTCGTTAAAATTCTTCTTTCAACCTTCTCTAGTTTCTCAAGATCTCCATTTCTTGTTAGTTTAAGCGTTTCTGCTGCATATAGAGCTTCAGGTCTGGCCGCTGTTTGGTAGTGTCTTAATTTCGTGTTCCAGGACAAGAATTTTTTGTTGTAAACGTTTTTGATCACATGAAACACTCTTTCCATTTTGTGCACTCTAGTTTATATAGCTGTCTTTTCTTTTGCATTGTATGAAATCCACTCTCCTAGGTATTTAAAGGGACTCTCTTTCATTTGTATAATATTGCTCTCAAGCATATCTCCCTTGCACAGACTCTCTACATACTCCTTCCACCTTTCTGCTTCTCCTTCTTTCCTTAGGACTAGTTTTCCATCTGAGCTCTTGATATTCATGCAAGTGGTTCTCTTTCTCCAAAGTCTCTTTAATTTTCTTATAGACAGTTTCTATCTTTTCCCAAGTAATATATGCTTCTAAACCCTCTAGCTATTCATGCTTAGCCATTTTGCACTTCTTGTCAATCTCTTTTTAGACACTTGTATCCAATTTCTCCTGCGTCATTTACTGCAGTCTTGTGTTTTCTCCTTTCATCAATTAAATTCAATATCTAATGTGTTACCCGTGAAATTCTACTAGTCCTCATCTTTTTAGCTATCTGCTACGCCTAGCAGTAAGCATCTGAAGCGATCTGAAGTAAAATTCATATGTCAGTTTTGGATTCATTTGCTAGAATCCTAAGGAAAGTCATCCAAACGCCATAAACTGACAAGTCGGTGAGCTAAAGTAGAAAAATATGACAGGCTCAAATTCATTTGCATGGATTTTTAAGGGGGATGTTGTCTGCCCACCAAGAAGTGACAGTGTAGGAGGCAAGTGACCCAAATCCTATCCGTATGTGACCTAAAGATAGTCGCACAACAACTTGGATCGAGGTGTAATTGGTACTAAGTTAACTACTGTTGCTGGAGGAGACACTGATATTGATTTGGTCTCCCTTGTACTGGCTGATTAATCAGCTCTTGTAACACAATAGTTGGATAAGTGTATAAGTACTGGGTTTGCTTCAGAATAAATAACTACCCCTCTGCTAATGCATACAACACATGCAGACATACCAGCTCTAGATCAAGAGTAACGGGATAAAGGTCATCTGGATTGTTGTGAAATTTATTCACAATGTCAGCCTCTCCCCCACCTCCTCCTCCTGGGGAATGGAAATGGCAACATTGCACTGATGACATCACCACCCCTATTCTTCCCCCTCCCTCACTTACCCTCCCCTCCCCTCCCTCACTTCCTCTCCTCTCCATCATTTGTGAACTAGCGGGGAAAATATTCAGTCAGTGCTGAGCTGCTGGCGAGGAAAGATGTAAGGTAGTGTCTCTATTTATTTACTTTATTTATTTTTCAGGGTGTTTTCAGCATCTGTATTGTTCTCAATTTGGCTCCTCACTCCGCCGCCACTGCCCCCACTTTCTGGCGACCCCCACCCCCACTTTTCCCGATAGTGTGTGTATATGTTCACCTTGAAGGTTGAAGACCAGCTATTCTAGTCCGCAACACTACCACCAGGGGCTGTTCAAAACTGTTCTACAGCCCCCTTTGTAACTGGTCTGGTCATATGCGCATATTGTGGAGAATACTTTGAACTACACACAGAAAAATTTTGAAACAGATGAAGTGCTTCTTCTTGGTGGGAAATGGTCTATTTGCACTACCTTGTGAAATTAATTGTTTAACAATTTACCGAAGTCAAATAGTCCGCTTAAAACACTCTTCTTCATAATAAAATATATTTTCAACATTCAAACATTTTGCTAATCAAATAATTAAATTTCTGCCACAAATAGATCCTAGCACTAAATATATACAGAGTCTATTACACACACATCTTCAGCCGCCCCATATGCTCAGAGACTGGAGAGTGTGTCACTGAGACCACCAAACTGTCAACAATCAGTTTACAAGGCGGGAACAATCGTCCAGTGCAAATTCTCACCATAATGATTCTCCTCAAATTCCCAAGTAAAAGTTGGAGAATACACGCAACAATCACGTCTCCTTCTCTCGCCACTCTACTGGTATACTGGCTAGTTCCCTATTCAGCCTCCCAGAGGGTGCCACCACCTGGACTTCCCCCTGTGACCGTGAGTACGATCTGACTACCCAGCAGCTGGAATCTTGCTTTGTACTCGCTGGTCGCGCGAGCTAAGCCGCCAGTTCCAGTCGGCCACTGGTTGCAGACACTGCAAGACAAGCAGGGGTGGCTTGTTCGTATAGTTCTAACTGAAATTCCATCCTGACATAGACTCCCCAGTTTAAAGAATCCACTTTACTCAATCCAAGACAGGAATTTTGTTGTCTATACACCTCGAATTTCTCGCTTGAAATCTAGATTCCTCCCTTTTATATGAGCTATTTTCGAAGACTGAAGAAATCGGAGCATACACATGTTTTCACATCGCTAAAGTATTGTTACTTGTTGGGAGTCTAAAACTATGCTGTTATATCCTCTGTGTTGGAGCTCACAGTTTTGTCCTAAACACATCATACTATGATCTTTCTCAAAGAAAAGTAATTTCTGCAAAAGGTTTCCACACCACTCAGAAATCAGTAGATCTCTGCTTGCCAGAGACGACAACAATGGAGGACACTTGCACATTGGATGGTTATGCAGGTTCCTGTCTGTAGGATAAAGATGTACAGTATGTGTGTCCAACATTCATCATCTGCTGACCTGTCCCAACTTGTTGATCACTGTTCCTATATTCCTATTGGCTGTTGCTATATTTAACCATACGTTCAGTTTTTAAAGAGCAAAAACCCACAGCCAGCAGAATAAAGACTCTGCTCACATACCATTGTGTTCAGACCCATATTCATCAACAGGTCAGATTGCTGCAGTCCTATTGGTTCCCTGAGGGAGATGGTGGGTGGAGGGGGCAGAGGTTATATAAACCCTCATCGTGGTGCAGTTGCCCTCATTTTGCCTCTTTCTCCAGCTGCATGCTTGCTTTGAGTTTTCGCCGCTAAAGTGAAACGCTCCCCATCATCATCAACCACCGTTAGTACCAGCAGCAAATGCCTAAGAGTCGAGGAGTAGGAATTACTATGTATATACAGAAACACGCTTTCATCTTCTCTCTCTCTCTCTCTCTCTCTCTCTCTCTCTCTCTCTCTTTGTGTGTGTGTGTGTGTGTGTGTGTGTGTGTGTGTGTGTGTGTGTGTGTTTGTGTGTGTGTTTGTATGTGTTCATATTTAGGAGCAAGTAAAACACAGTGGTCATTTAGTATCAAACATCAAAAGGAGTGATATTATAGTAGCTCTATTAGAGTTTATTTTCTCAGCTTCCATTGCTGAAACTTCTCACTGCAGATGTTCATTTGCTATCACACATTACAATAGGCATTACTTTAGTAGTTCTGTGTTTGTGTGTGTGTGTGTGTGTGTGTGTGTGTGTGTTGTGTGTGTGTGTGTGTGTGTGTGTGTGTGTGTGTGTGTGTGTATGTGCGTGCACGTGCTTGTCACTACATTTCAGAACAAGTAGCTCTCACCATGCAACTGTATTCTAGTCTTTTTTTCTTTTCGGTAGTATCTTGCCCACTCGTCTAATATAGGGTGCCTAGGAAGTTGTTTTCTTGGATCGCTAGGCAAATATTTTTTTCTTCTCTTTTTTGTGGTTTCATTCTCCTGCCCCACAGGGTCAGGGGAGGGCTGGCAGCGGCACAACCCGCTTCTTTTCAGTCGAGTGACATGACAGCTAACAAGAGGAGAAAACTATCATATAAAGGCAATAAAAAGGGGGACATTAAAACTTAAAAAACACAGTTGGTGATTCGTAGAGAACATAAAATACACTGAAGTCACACACACGGGTTAAAAGCTGGCCACAGTATTAAAACACTCCAGAACAAAGACACTTATCACTTATTTAAGAGATGAAGCACACCCAACGAAGAATCCAAGGGAGAGGCCTGAGAGCAGGAGGGGGGGGGGGGGGTGAAGAGGGGAGAGCAAGGTGCAGTGGGGCAGGGGACAGGATGAAAAGAATAGCGGGTCAGTGGGTGCACCAAGAGGCAGGAGGCAGGTGGGACAGGAGATGAATAGGGGTGACAAGGCAGGAGGAAGTGCAGAGACACAGAAGGAAGGCATGGGAGAAGGAGGTGGTGGGAGAGGGGGAAAAACTGCTCAGGGGAAGGGAAGGGAAGGGAAGGGAAGGGAAGGGTAGCGAAGGGAAGGGAAGGGAAGGGAAGGGAAGGGAAGGGAAGGAAAGGGAAGGGAAGGGATGGGAAGGAGAGGGGAAGGGAGGGAAGGGGAGGGGAGGGAAGGGGAGGGGAGAGGGAATCCTGAGGAGTAGGGAGGAGGAAGGTGGGGTTGGTAAGAGGGGTAGATGTCAGGTCGAAGCTCATCATCTGGGAGGGGTAGGTGCTGGAAGTTCCCTTGGGAAAGGAGGTGGAGGGTGTGGAGATGGAGAGAGGGTGGGACACAATGATAAAGGTGCAGCAATGGGCTGGGGGTGGAGAGGAAGGGGGAAATCAGGGGGTGGGGGGATCTAGTTGGAGGACAATATACAGGGTGCGGATGTGTTTAAGGGAAAGGAGAAGGTGGGGGAAGGGGTTGAGGTCGTAGAGGATGCATGAGGGGGTGGAAAGTGGATGCAGAAGATGAGGTGGACTGCGTGGTATTATAGGATTTGCAGGGCTTTATAGAATCTGGTAGGGGCATAAATCACAGCGGTGCTGGCATTACAAAGGATGGTGTGGATCAAGGGTGTGAAGTATGGTACAAGGATGCAGTTCCCATGTCCGGCCAGACAGGAGTTTCAGAAGGCAGGGTCTGTTGTGGGCTTTGTGTTGGATTGTAAGGAGATGGAGAGTCCAGGTGAGGTGGCAGTGTGGGGTGAGGCCAAGGTAGTTTAGGGTAGGAGTGAGGTGGATAGGACGACCATAAGTGGTTAGATAGAAATCATTGAGACGGAAGGAGCGGGTGGTGCAGCCTATGATGATCGCCTGGGTCTTGGAGGGGTTGATATCAAGGAACCACTGGTTGCACCAAGTGGTGAACTGGTCAAGGTGGGTTTGGAGGGTAAGTTGGGGCCACTGAAGGGTGGGATAAAGGGACAGGAAGGCGGTGTCATCAGCAAACTGGAGGAGCTGGACAGGCGGGGGAGGTTTGGGCATATCAGCAGTGTACAGGAGATACAGGAGAGGGGAAAGGATGGAGCCTTGGGGCACGCCGTCGGAGGGATAGAAGGTATGGGAGTTGGAATTGTGGATAGTGACAAAGGAGGGACGACTGGAGAGGAAGGAAGCAATGAGACAGGCGAAACTGATAGGGAGAGCATAGGCCTGAAGTTTGAAGAGGAGCCTGGGATGCCAGACACTGTCATAGGCGTTCTGGAGGTCAATGGAAACAAAGATAGTGGAGCAACAGGAGTTAAGGTGGAGAGAAAGAAGATTGGTAAGGTTAAGGAGCTTGTCATCGGCTGAGAAGGAGGTAGACAACAATTCAAGCAACTTGTATTAATGGAGTTTGTTACAGTAAGTAAAACTGACAATACTTAACTTTGTATATTCATGAAGGCATGTCCCAAGCAAATGATGACATGCAAATAATCAATGTTCTGCGGTTTATACAATTTCAATGCAAATGAAACAGTTCAGTTCTTAAGTCGTTGCTGTAGCATTAGTATGATGGCTAGTCTTCCAATCTGGCCGCAGCTAGTCAGCGCAGTTCTTATATTCTCTTTGTGTAGATGCTGCTCCAGCGTGGTGTTGTCTGAGTCAGCGTATTATTGGGTGACAGCACCTCACAGTCCTCTCTGCTCTTGTGTTCTTGATCATTGTGCCAGTGCTTGTTGTTATGCCAAAACATTTTTGGTTCAGCGTATATGTGTGAAATGCAGGAGCAGCTAGTTCACCAGCTGAAATCTAAAAGAGAACCGCAGTTATACAGCCTCTGGAACAGGCTGCTCTTGCCATGCCTCCACCAGCACATCAACCTTGTAAAGTACATATTTTTTATCTTCAAGTCTTGCTATGTATATCTGTGTTAAAAGAAGTAGAAGGAGAGAGTTTATATTTCTTGTTATAGTGGATGACCTCAACAAAATTGATGAGATGGTTGAGAAGTATTTTAATGGGAAATGTCCCTCTCTGTCACCTTGTAAGTACATACGAATCGAGTTTCATTGTAATAGTGAAAATTTTATAAAAATAGTTTCCAATTTCTGTTGTTCTTGTTACATTGGATACAAATCAGTTGCCACATGAGACTGGCCAGATGTCTGAGGAGGTACTGCAGCAACAGCAACTCCCCAAACCCCAGTGAAACATACTTGACAGGGTGGAGGAAATGGCATGAGATTTGGAGTAATGTGACCCCCAACTCCCTCCAGTGCTTGAGTGGGCAGAGTGTATCCCACACAATGTATCCCACACAATCAAGAGACCTGGGATTACATTATGTCTTGGGAGGTGATGAATTATGTAATTATCAGTGCTCTTTCAGGTATCATCAGTAGTAGCATGTGAGTGTATTTGTTCTCTCTCTCTTTCACATACACACCATCACAGTATGCTGTAGTGTGAGTACCATTACAATGCGGTCCCATCCAGCACGCCTCACACTGTAGGATGAGACTTGCAGCTGCCTCTGTTGCCCTCATGTTCCTGCCACTACCTCCATTATCCCACTCAGGCATCTGTAGGTCTCCACCCCTACAACTGCTAGATCTACATTGCAGTGAGAACAGTTACAGGTGTTTGAAATGGAGACTCATGCTGGCAACATTTCAAAGATGGTAAATACTACCTGTATCTTCCCTCTATATTGAAACTGGTTTCCTCTCAATGAAAAAGTATCCAGAGTCTCTAACTAGCAGAAGATTTATCCATCATTATGGAACAAGGAACAAAATACTAAAAATTTAGAATATATTGCAACTGTAATATTAAGTACAGTTCTAAATAAGTCTCAACACTGGTGGGAACCTTACACTCATCAGATAGAAGCAATATACAGAAATGTTATAGCAATCCATGGAGTGCAGATACGGGGCCCATCACACTAGTCATGCAGTAAGTCGGAAACCCCATCAATCATTAAACAAACACAAGTTGAGTCTACTCCAGGTGAACAGCAGGGCAGATGCAGATAATAGCAGGAAAAACTAAATGTAAGCCAGCTGCTGGGTATCCTTAGATTAGTCAACTATTGACTTTCTCTAAGATTCTGTTCTGAACAAATATTTGCTCTTTGAAAAGTGATAGAACAATACACAGAATTCAACTGTTCACTACACCTGAACTTTGTTGATTTTGAAAAAGCCCTTGACAGTATACAGTAAGAATAATCATAAAATATTGTAAACCTATATGTAATTTCTGCCCATCTCACTGATGTTTTTAGGAACCTGTATCTAAGACTTGAGTGGCTGTGTAAAAACAGAAAATGGAAACACCTCTTTCTTTAGCATTCTGACAGGTGGCAGACAAGGATGCATTTTCTCAGCATGCTTTTTTGTAAGTGTCACAGACATTATAATGAGAAAAACTAAAGACAACTTTAACATGGAGCGATCTAGTCTTACAGATTCAGATTTTGCTGATATCATTCTTCTGGTAGAATCACAATGAAGTTTGCAACTAATGACTACTAAGTTGAATGAAATAGCAAGTATTGTAGTGATGAAAAGTGGTTACATGACAAACAGAATGTGCATGAAAAGTGGAAATGCATCTAATCACATTATAGTACAACAGAAGCTGCTGTATTATGTTGATCAATTTCCATATCTTGACAGCATTATCTGTAATAACCAGGATGCAGGTAAATGCAGACATCAGCAACAAAAATGGGAAGGTTTCTGCACTCTTCCAACGAGTACAACACATATGGCAATTAGGCTCTATAAGCATGTCCACAAACTATCCTCCTTTGTAATCCTACTAATGGCCATGATTGGTCCAAAAGATCGGAAAAATGGGGAGTATGGTATGGTTTTAAAGGTATGGAGTGGTATGGTAGCATTGTTGTAATTATCTTTATGACCCATAAAGTAATGAAAGTAGTAACAAATGGAAGAAAAATTGAAAACTTGACATGTGATCTTCTGCATTGGAGTCCACAATACAACCTCTGAACCACTGAAACGAATGAAATAGGTTTATGTTGTTAGTATATTTCAAGAAACTTGCATATGTTCTATTTATCAATGCACATGGAATTGTCATAGCAGTTTAAGGATGTGTTTGGTAGTTAAAAATTTAATGTGAAGTGCATAAGTAGTGCTACTTGAGCCAAAAAGGGGAAGATGTATAAGTGATGTTGAATTGTTATTGGCAGCTGTCAAACTTGCCATACTTAACTGTTCACTGCAAATATTTCAAATTTTCCTTTCTTATTCTGCTGCTAAGTGTCTATAAAATGTCTTTGAACTATTCACATAAATTGTGAGTCATCTTCCCAGAGCTGTCATGAGATTGATCATTAAGTACACGTGGTGCCTGGTAATTTCCTTAACTTAACTTTCCAGATTGAAAAAAAAAGTATTTTGACTATCAACAGCATGGGAATGGTGTAATCACATGTTTACTTGCCATTTTTGTGTTAATAACAACTTCTTTTAATATTTCAGTTGGTATCTACTAGAGCTGAACCTGACTTTGAACTGCAAGGTTTCATCGGACAAATATGATGTGACTTCATGGCAGTATGATCTGGGCGTCACATTTATACAAGAGATTTCCAGGTTAAGCTTGATCTATGGCCATTTTATGTCTTAAGGTTAAATGCTATATACAATTGGCCCTAAGTGTCTCATTTACTAATCCAATCCCCTCAGTATTGCCTGATTTAATTTGAGTATGTTCCATTATCGCTGTTTTGCTTTTTTGACGTTCACCTTATATCCTTGTTTCAAAACACTGTCCATTCTGTTCAACTGCCCTTCCAATTCCTTTGTTATCTCCGATAGAATTTCAAAGTTCTTGGCAAATCTCAAAGTTTTTATTTCTTTGCCAATTTTTCTTTTGTTCCCTTTACTTCTCAGCACACAGATTGAATAGCATTAGGGATATGCTAAAATCCTGTCTAACTCCCTTCTCAACCACTGATTCCCTTTCATGCCCCTTGATTCTTATGACTGCCATCTGGTTTCTGTATAGATTGTAAATAGCCTTTTGTTTGCCGTATTTCACCACTGCCACCTTTAGAATTTGAAAGAGAGCATTCCAGTCAACGTCGTCAAAAGCTTTTGATAAGTTTACAAGTGCTATAAATGTAGGTTTGCCTTTTCTTGACTTACCTTCTGTGAAAAGTCATGGGGTCAGTATTCCAACATTTGTATGGAATCCAAATTTCTCTTGCACATGGTTGGCATCCCAGTTTTTACATTCTTCTATAAAGAATTCGTGTTAGTATCTTGCAGCCATGACTTATTAAACTGATATTTTGGTAATATTCACACCTGTCAACACCTGCTATCTTTCAAATTGGAATCATTGTATTCTTCTTGAAGTCTGAAGGTATTTCACCTGTCTCATACATATTGCTCACCAGATGGAAGAGTTTTATCATTTATGGCTCTTCCAAGGCTATCAGTAGCTCTAACAGAATGTTGTCTATTCCCAGGGCCTTGTTTTGACTTAAGCTTTCAATGCTCTGTCAAATTTGTCACATAGTATTATATCTCCCATCTCATCTTCATCTATGTCCTCTCCATTTCCATAATACTGCCCTTAGGTACATCTCCCTTACATAGACGATCTATATAATCCTTCCACCTTTCTGCTTTCCCTTCTTTGCTTAGGACTGGTTTTCCATCTGTGACCGTGATATTCATACATGGTTCTCTTTTCTCCAAAGTCACTTTAATTTTCCTGAAGGCAGCATCTATATTTCCCCTATTGACATATGCTTCAAAATACTTGCATTTGTCCTCTAGCCATTCCTCCTTAGCTGTTTTGCACTTCTCCTTAAATTCTTACATCTTTGTAGTTGCTTCAGTTTTAATCTACCATTCATGACCAATAAACTGTGGTCAGTGTCTACCTCTCCCCTGGAAATATCTTACAATTTAAAACCTGGTTCTGACTTCTGTGTGTTACCATTATATAATCAGTCTGACCCCCCAGGGGCTCAGCATTCATTTGCTGAGTAAGGGCTTGGCGACCCCGGGGTCCTGAGTTGGGGACTGGTCAGCGCCGCCAGTCTCCTGTCACCGTAACCCCCGGACATGCTTCAGAGACCACCGCATGGCGCGGCGGTGGAATGTTGTGTGCTGCGGGGAATGGTAATCTTGGCTTGACCGCCTGGATTACGAGGAAGGTAAACCTCTATAAAAAACCCTCAATCTTATGGTGTGCTGCGCGCCTATAAGATGCATGGCTGTTGGGGTGGAACAGTCACAAGCGGGCAACCTCTGGGGCACCTGCTGCGCCCCAGTTGTATAAGGCTTACCTAGGCACGCGGGGCTCTGTCTAGGTGGACTTCTAGTTCCCTAGCTGCTCGTGGGACCGAGATGGAACCCTCGAACTTTTATTCTTCTCCTGGCAGTGGAAAGGGTGGACCGCTGGTGGGTTCTAACACCCAATCCAACAAGAGGGCTCGTGTAGCCAGTCCTCCTGATTCAGGTAGTAGTAACAGAACGCATGCTGCTTTGCAGAATGTGTTTTTCATAATTAAAAGAAAAGATGGGAGTTTTGAAAAAGTTTCGCCATTTTATATACAGAAGGGCTTAGAAGGTATTGCTGGCACATTAAAATCTGTAAAGCGCTTGCGAAATGGCACCTTGTTGGTTGAAACATCTAGCTTCCAGCAAGTCCAGAACCTTCAGAAGGCACAATTTCTTGGGGAGTTTGCGATAGAGACTGAATTTCACAACACCTTGAACTACAGCAAGGGTGTTGTGACTTGCAGAGATATCGTTGACATTTCCCAAGACGAACTGAAGGCTGAATGGTCCCGGGAAGGAATTGTTGACGTGCAACACATTATGAAACGGGTGGATGGTGCTCTCATAAAGACTGACTCATTTATCCTTACATTTAACACCACCAAATTGCCAGAGCATGTAAAGGCAGGTTTCCTACGTCTCAGTGTACGGCCTTATTACCCCAACCTATGCGGTGTTTTAAATGCCAACACTTTGGACACACTACTCTCGGCTGTAGAGGGGAAGCCACTTGTGGGAATTGTGATAAAGCTGCCCATGAGGGAGTTGGTTGCTCCTCTCCTCCCAAGTGTGTGAACTGCTCTGGGGATCACCCTGTGTGAAGTAGAGAATGCAGAGTTTTCCTTGAGGAACGGAAGATCCAGGAACTAAAAACTACAAAACACATCCCGTATGGTGAGGCGAAGAAAATCTACAAGTCCATGCAGCCGCCAACGTTCGCTGCTTCCTTTTCTTCCGTTCTCAAACAACCAGTCTTGAAAACCGATGCTGCTACACAAACGGAGGTTACTACTGTCAGCACTAGCACCTGCGCTTGTCAATGTACGTGTGCTGCTGCCATTCCTGTGAAGCCTGCTGCTACCCCCCCCCCCCCCCCCCCCCCGCCCAGCCTTCTGACCAGGCCGTGGTAGCTGACATCATGGAACTTCCTGCCCCTTCCCGGGTCCAGTCTTGTGCACTGCCCAGCACTGCTACACCCTCTACTGCTTCTGAGGTTTTGGCTCCAATGCCACCTCAGGCCAGAACATTGAAGCCAAAGACAAAGGTGAAGACTCGCCCACTAAAGGAGACTGCAGGTATACAGTCTCCTGATGTGGATATTCTCCCTGACGTCTCTCTCGACTCCTCTTCTGAGGCGATGGAGGTTGATGTCAGACTGGGGCAATCATCTCGCCCCAAAACTGAGCCTCCACCTGTTGTGGGCTCTCCTCCTCAACAGAAAGTGAGAATGAAGGTACTCCCACCCTGATAGACGGCTCCCATTATACAGTGGAACATGAATGGATTCCGGGCACATGTGGAGGAACTGAACCTCCTAGCACGGCAACGCCCCCTGTGCTTGTGTTTACAGGAAACGCATTTAAAACCATCTGATGCTCCTGTACTAAGGGGCTATACGTCATATCGCAAAGATGACCTGACTGGAGAAAGGGCCAAAGGCGGAGTCGCTGTGTTAGTCAATAATGACCACCACACCTCTGCTCTCCCCCTGGATACTGACCTGCAAGCAGTTGAAATTCATTCACCTCAGAGGCTTACCGTTTGCTCCCTTTATTTACCCTCTCTGGATGCAGTGACCTTAGATGCTCTCACAGATCTTATCAACCAACTCCCCCGCCCATTTCTCCTCCTGGGAGACTTCAATGCCCATCATGTCCTGTGGGGCTCCACTTCTCTTTGCGCTCGAGGTCGAATTTTGGAGAGCCTCCTAATATCTCAAGTGTTGTGCATCCTCAACACAGGTACTCCGACTCATTTCTCTACTGCTACAGGGTCATTCTCAGCCATTGACCTATCTTTCTGCTCTACAACCCTCACCGACTCTGTTCACTGGGAGACCATTGACGACCTTCATTCCAGCGATCACTTCCGTATCCGCATTCATCTCCTGGATGGTGTATCGCTGGAGCAGAGGCCACCATCGTGGATGATTGGCAGGGCTAACTGGCCACTGTTCACTCGGTTGGCTGTCTTTGACCGCCACAATAACGTACAGGAATGGGTGGATCACATCACGCTTGTGGTTCATCATGCTGCTGACCTGTCCATACCACAGCCTTCTGGCACTCCTAAGCGGCGCCTTGTGCCTTGGTGGACAGAAGAGTGCCGTTCAGCCATCCGGGACAGGCGTGCGGCTCTTCGCCGATTTAAATGCCGCCCAACAGCGGTCAATCTTACCGCCTTTCGAATCGTGAGAGCCAGGGCACGCCGTGTCATTAAAGAGAGCAAGAAAAGGTCATGGCAGGAGTTCCTGGACTCCATCAACCGTTCCACTTGTTCCACAAGAGTATGGGAAGCCATCCAGAGGATTTCCGGTAAACATAGCCGTTTACCAATAGCTGCTGTCCTGAACCAGGGATGCCTCCAAACGACACCCAGAGCCATTGCTCAGACGCTGGCAGAGCATTTTGCACAAACTACTGCCACTGCAAATCAGGATCCAGCGTTTCGTCGCTACTGTGCGACTGTCGAAAGAGCTACCTTGGACTTTCGGTCGAACAGTTCTGAGGCCTACAATTCCCCTTTCTCCATATGGGAACTTGAATCGGCACTTACTGAGACTTCTGATGCTGCACCAGGTTACGACCGTATCCGGTACTCCATGCTTCGACATCTGCCAGCGGCATCGAAGGAAATCCTCCTCGAATGTTTTAATCTCATATGGCAGACAGGAGTGTTCCCCACCTCGTGGAGGGAGGCAATTCTCATCCCTCTCCTCAAACCAGGGAAGGACCGCACATGTCCTGGTAGTTATTGTAGTATCGCCTTGACAAGCTGTGTCGGAAAGACCCTGGAACGGATGGTTAACCGGCGTCTGGTCTGGCTGTTAGAGACCAGACAGCTCCTTAGCCGCTTTCAGTGTGGATTCCGAATATTTTGGTCCACGGTCGACAACCTGACCCTCCTAGAGGCGGCTATTCAGCAGGCTTTTCTCCATCAGTATCACTGTATCGGTATCTTCTTTGATAACAGTAAGGCATATGATACTACTTGGAGACACTGTATTCTTGCACAAATGCATCAATGGGGCTTTCCTGGCCGCCTCCCGATTTAAATTCGATCTTTCCTGTCTCAGCGGTTTTTTCGGACCCGCGTTGGTAACACACTGTCTGATCGCTTTGAGCAAGAGAACGGTGTCCCCCAGGGCAGTGTTTTAAGTGTTACCCTCTTTGCCATAGCCATCAACAGTATAATGTCTACAGTGAGGAGTCCAGTACAGTGTTCCTTATTTGTGGACGACTTTGCTGTTTTCTGTTCCTCCTCCAGTGTTGCAACCGTGAGCCGTCAGTTGCAGCTAACAGTGCGGCGGTTAGAGGAGTGGGCTGCAAAGACGGGTTTTCGGTTTTCTGCCAATAAGTGTGTTTGTGTTCATTTTAATCGTTCTCGTCATCTTTTTACTTTGCCTGCCTTGCATATGGGGTATACTGTCCTACATTTTAGAGACACAGTGCAGTTTCTGGGCCTAATTTTTGACTCCAGGTTGTCTTGGCTGCCACACCTACATGACTTGAAAGCCAGAACGCTGAAGGCACTGAACATCCTCAAGTGCCTCAGCCACAGATCTTGGGGCGTGGACAGGGCGCGTCTCCTACAGTTTTATAGAGCTTTTGTGCGTTCACAGCTGGACTATGGGTGCACAGTATATGGGTCAGCGAGGCCATCTTATTTGCGGATCCTTGATGCTGTTCACCATGCTGGGATCCGACTGGCCACAGGTGCTTATCGGACCAGTCCCGTACCCAGCCTCTGTGCTGAATCTGGCGAACCGCCGCTTACCATCCGGCGGCAGCTCCTGCTGGTGCGCCAGGCTTGTAAGTTTCTTGCAGCTCCCAGATCGCCTGCTCACCATCTTGTTGCCCATCCACCTCTGGACCGCCTTTTTTCCCGCCGTCCCCGGGCTACGTTGCCGTTTGGGATCCGTGTGCAATGTGTACTAGAGTCCCTCGGTGTGGAGTCTGTACAACCCCAAATCCAGGGTTTTAACCGCCTGCCATCCTGGTTGCTGAAGAGGCCCGGAGTGATTTTAGATTTATTGCAGTACAAGAAAGATTGCACTCCTGCCACCGTTTTTAATGCAGCATTTTCTGCGATTTTATCTGAGCACCACGACTATGTAGCTGTTTTTATGGATGGGTCTAAACAAGGAGATTCTGTTGGTTGCTCAGTTGTTTTTCCATATCGTGTCCTCAAGGTCCGACTGCCTCAGACTTTTACTGTCTTTTATGCAGAATTGTTTGCGATCTTGTGGGCACTGGAGCACATGAGACATTCTTCCTCTCCTAAATTTCTTGTCTGTTCCGATTCACTCAGTGCCCTTCACTCATTGCAACGTTTGTATCCGGCAGACAAAATTGTCCAGACCATCCAGGATGCCCTCCTCCGACTACAGCGACTGGGGAAGGTTGTAGCTTTCTGCTGGGTTCCGGGGCATGTTGGCATTGCTGGGAATGAAAGGGCAGATCTCGCAGCCAAGGAGGCGTGCCTCGCCCCACAAGTATCTCAGTGTGCTATCCCCTTGCATGCACCCACCTCGCTGTTGAGCTCACGGGTCATGCGTCGGTGGGAGGATGAGTGGCTGGAAGTGACTGACAACTAGCTCCGTATAGTCAAGCCCACAACGCGTGTGTGGTGTACTTCCTTTCAGCCCCATCGACGGGACGAGGTTCTCCTCACTCGGCTTTGAATAGGCCACAGCCCTATGACGCATGGCTTCCTGCTCCGGCGAGAGGGCCCTCCAATGTGTGGTGCTTGCGGCGTCCAGGTCACTGTGCGCCACGTTTTATTGGATTGCATTTTATTTTCTGACCAGCGGGTCGCGGCTGACTTGCCAGCGGACCTGCCATCTCTTTTAGGCAACACTCGGATGAATGTGGTTAAAGTTTTAAAGTTCTGTGCCCTGTCAAATGTTTTTACAAAGATTTTAGGGAGAGTATCCTAATTTGCTCACTGTGTGACAAACTCGCCCATATTTTATGTAAGAGGCCAGCCAATAACAATTTCAGAGGCCAGCCAATAACAATTTCCTGTGTCATTCTTGTTGCTATGTTTCCCCTTTCCTTAGGTTTTACTTTCTTATGTAGCATTTTCCTTCTTTTCCTGCTTTCTTTGAGTGTGTGCTTTAGTTTTCTTAGGTCTGTCCACATTCGTTCCTTTTAATGTGTGTCAGGGCACTGATGGCCTCGATGTTGAGCGCCCATAAGCCCCAACACACCACCACCACCTAATCAGTCTGATACCTTCCAGTGTTTCCTGGTCTCTTCCACATACACAACCTTCTTTCATTATTCTTAAACCAAGTGTCAGCTATGATTAACCTTCCATTGCTTGTGTGGATGACACTCATCATCCACATGACTTTCGTGCTCAATTTTGTCTGACAGGGCTGGACTGAGTTCACTCCATTTTCAGTACTGTTCTGTTAACTGGCTGGTTCAAATGGCTCTGAGCACTAAGGGACTTAACTTCTGAGGTCATCAGTCCCCTAGAACTTAGAACTACTTAAACCAACTATCCTAATGATATCACACACATCCATGCCCGAGGCAGGATTCGAACCTGCAACCGTAGCGGTCATGCGGTTCCAGACTGTAGTGCCTTTCTGTTAACTCTCTGGCTGTTAGCTCCAGTCATTGTTGGCTTTCAGTTATGAAAAATACATTTTTTACAAAACATTATTATAGTCTGAAGGACACTGGTCATCTGCATGAGCTCTGTTGCCACAATCTGAAACAAAGTAATTCTATATTACTTCATTGCTTTCCTAGATTCAATCAATCTTTCATGTGTGTAAATTTAAGCATATTAAAACTGATGGTAGTTACCTTACATGTTACCTAGTATTCTCTTTATTTTTAGATTGTGGAAGAAATGTCAAAGGCAAAAAAACCTCAGACAGAGTTCAGTAGAGTTCCTAATGTATGGCTGGAATGGTTCAATGAGCTGAGTGATGAAGATGCTCACAGTGATAGCACTGACTCAGAGACTGAGGATTGTGTTCTTGAAAGTGGTCATGATTCAGGAACAGAACGTGAAGTGTCAGAAAATGATGAATATGAGTCAGAGGAAGAAGTAACTCAAGAGGATGAATTTTTTAGGGAAAGATGGAATAACTAAATAGAGGAAAAATAAACATTCTACCAATATTAGAAGCAAATCTTGTAATATTATTACACATTTGCCTAGACCAAAAACTGAAGCTCATATAAAAAAGACAGAAGTAGAAATTCTGAATTTGTTCTCGAATGAAAGCATAATAAGCATCATTGCAACATGCACTAATATATACATCGATGAAGTTTGTGGTAACTTCTCTAGGGAAAGGGATGCTGAAGAAACAGATGCGATAGAGATGGGAGTTTTCATTGGTTTGTTATATCTATATGGATCCTTGAGATGTTCTAAGAAGAGTATATCAAAACTGTGGGATAGCTCAAAGGGAAATGGACTTGAATCATGTTATTTATGCATGAGTGAAAACTGATTCAGGTTTGTGTTGAGATGTCTGAGGTTTGATAATATCCATGATAGTGGTGTTCACAGAGAGATTGACAAGTTGGCTGCTATCAGAGAGGTAGTTGCACTATTCACGAACAATTAGCAAAAATATTTTTCACCTACTGAATATCTTTCTGTTGAACAGCTTTTGGCATTTAGAGGAAACTGCCCATTCAGGCAATATATTCCTACCAAACCTGAAAAGTATGGGTTAGAAGTGTTTGCTTTGGTGTAAAAACAGCTTACGCTTTAACTTTAGAACTGTATGTCATTAAACAAACAGGGGGACCATATAATGCCAGTAATTCAGCTGGATATACCGTTCTTCGTATGGTCAAACTGGTACAAGGTACAAGCAGAAATATTACTGTTGACAACTGGTATATCAGTTTGTCTTTAGTCAAGAAACTTCAGGCGAAGAAACAGTACGAAAAACAAGAGAGAAGCGCCAAAAAAATTTCTACCAAAAAGAGAAAGGGAGCCAAAATGGTCTATCTTTGGATTTCAACAGGATTGTAAATTGGTCTCATATTGTCGAAAGAAAAATAGAACTGTGTTGATGTTGTCAAGCATGCATTTTGATGATGCTATAGATCATTCCACAGGGCACCAAAATAAACCTGAAATGATCAATTTCTGTAACATGTCAAAAGTGGAGGTAGATCTGTTAGATCAGCTTTGTCAGAAGAACAATGCATCACATAATACAAGAAGATAGCCTATGGTTCTGTTTTTACAATATTTTGAACATTGCAGCCATAAATGCTTTATGCATATATAAAGACCACTGCATGGTTTCAAATCAGGTTGTAAAATGCTTTGATTTTATAGAAAAAATCAGCAGGGAACTAATAAAGCCTCAAACATAGTGACATTCCCTTATTGAAAGCATTCCATTTGAAATTCAGAGGAGAGCTAAATTACTGTTAGGCACTCAAGAAACTGTGGGACAGCCAGGAAAATCAACTGGATCACATGGAAGGTGTTATATATGTGGAAGTGTATGAAATAAAACAAATCATAGATGATGCTCTACATGCAACAACTGGACATGTGTAGATCATCTGAAAGACATGTGTGTAAACTGTATTGTCAAATAATGTGTTCTTTATTTCAGTTTTGTTTGCACTTTGTCACTAAATTACTGTTTGTATATGGTTATTAGTTAAGTCATGGTTTTGAAATAAACATTTTCATGTTCTTTTGATAAGTCGTTGTATTGTTACACACACTTCAATGCTTACATGGAAAAGAGATGTAAATTTGTTATTTTGAACTGTTTCAAACATTATAATATATTATCCTGTGTATGACTATTAATTGTATTATGTTTAGATTCAATAAAATATCGTAAAGTCAGCCATAAAGACTGTTAAAAGTATACAAATAGACCACTTGCTTTGTGAATGACAGCTCTCATCTGTACAAGTGACCATATCACAGATTTTTGCACAAGTAACAGAGGGTTTGTGCAAAATTCTGCCAGGCAACTTCCTCTTTCATTCCTTTCCCCAGTCCATATTCACCTACCGCTCTTCTTTCTCTTCCTTATCCTACTATCGAATCCAGTCCCCCATTACTATTAAATTTTCAACTATCTGAATAATTTCTTTTGTCTCATTATATATTTCTTCTTCCCCCCATGAACCATGGACCTTGCCATTGGTGGGGAGGCTTGCGTGCCTCAGCGATACAGATAGCCGTACCGTAGGTGCAACCACAACGGAGGGGTATCTGTTGAGAGGCCAGACAAACGTGTGGTTCCTGAAGAGGGGCAGCAGCCTTTTCAGTAGTTGCAAGGGCAACAATCTGGATGATTGACTGATCTGGCCTTGTAACAATAACCAAAACGGCCTTGCTGTGCTGGTACTGCGAACGGCTGAAAGCAAGGGGAAACTACAGCCGTAATTTTTTCCGAGGGCATGCAGCTTTACTGTATGATTACATGATGATGGCGTCCTCTTGGGTAAAATATTCCGGAGGTAAAATAGTCCCCCATTCGGATCTCCGGGCGGGGACTACTCAAGAGGATGTCGTTATCAGGAGAAAGAAAACTGGCGTTCTACGGATCGGAGCGTGGAATGTCAGATCCCTTAATCGGGCAGGTAGGTTAGAAAATTTAAAAAGGGAAATGGATAGGTTGAAGTTAGATATAGTGGGAATTAGTGAAGTTCAGTGGCAGGAGGAACAAGACTTCTGGTCAGGTGACTACAGGGTTATAAACACAAAATCAAATAGGGGTAATGCAGGAGTAGGTTTAATAATGAATAGGAAAATAGGAATGCGGGAAACTACTACAAACAGCATAGTGAACGCATTATTGTGGCCAAGATAGATACGAAGCCCACACCTACTACAGTAGTACAAGTTTATATGCCAACTAGCTCTGCAGATGACGAAGAAATTGAAGAAATGTATGATGAAATAAAAGAAATTATTCAGATTGTGAAGGGAGACGAAAATTTAATGGTCATGGGTGACTGGAATTCGAGTGTAGGAAAAGGGAGAGAAGGAAACATAGTAGGTGAATATGGATTGGGGGACAGAAACGAAAGAGGAAGCCGCCTTGTAGAATTTTGCACAGAGCACAACATAATCATAACTAACACTTTGTTTAAGAATCATGAAAGAAGGTTGTATACATGGAAGAACCCTGGAGATACTAAAAGGTATCAGATAGATTATATAATGGTAAGACAGAGGTTTAGGAACCAGGTTTTAAATTGTAAGACATTTCCAGGGGCAGATGTGGACTCTGACCACAATCCATTGGTTATGACCTGTAGATTAAAACTGAAGAAACTGCAAAAAGGTGGGAATTTAAGGAGATGGGACCTGGATAAACTGACTGAACCAGAGGTTGTACAGAGATTCAGTGAGAGCATAAGGGAGCAATTGACAGGAATGGGGGAAATAAATACAGTAGAAGAAGAATGGGTAGCTTTGAGGGATGAAGTAGTGAAGGCAGCAGTGGATCAAGTAGGTAAAAAGACAAGGGCTAGTAGAAATCCTTGGGTAACAGAAGAAATACTGAATTTAATTGATGAAAGGAGAAAATATAAAAATGCAGTAAGTGAAACAGGCAAAAAGGAATACAAACGTCTCAAAATGAGAACGACAGGAAGTGCAAAATGGCTAAGCACGGATGGCTAGAGGACAAATGTAAGGATGTAGAGGCCTATCTCACTAGGGGTAAGATAGATACCCCCTACAGGAAAATTAAAGAGACCTTTGGAGATAAGAGAACGACTTGTATGAATATCAAGAGCTCAGATGGAAACCCAGTTCTAAGCAAAGAAGGGGAAAGCAGAAAGTTGGAAGGAGTATACAGAGGGTCTATACAAGGGTGATGTACTTGAGGACAATATTATGGAAATGGAAGAGGATGTAGATGAAGATGAAATGGGAGATATGATACTGCGTGAAGAGTTTGACAGAGCACTGAAAGACCTGAGTCGAAACAAGGCCCCCGAAGTAGACAATTTTCCATTGGAACTACTGACGGCCTTGGGAGAACCAGTCCTGACAAAACTCTACCATCTGGTGAGCAAGATGTATGAAACAGGCGAAATACCCACAGACTTCAAGAAGAATATAATAATTCCAATCCCAAAGAAAGCAGGTGTTGACAGATGTGAAAATTACCGAACTACCAGCTTAATAAGTCACAGCTGCTAAATACTAACACGAATTCTTTACAGACGAATGGAAAAACTAGTAGAAGCCAACCTCGGGGAAGATCAGTTTGGATTCCGTAGAAACACTGGAACACGTGAGGCAATACTGACCTTACGACTTATCTTAGAAGAAAGATTAAGGAAAGGCAAACCTATGTTTCTAGCATTTGTAGACTTAGAGAAAGCTTTTGACAATGTTGACTGGAATACTCTCCTTCAAATTCTAAAGGTGGCAGGGGTAAAATACAGGGAGCGAAAGGCTATTTACAATTTGTACAGAAACCAGATGGCAGTTATAAGAGTCGAGGGGCATGAAAGGGAAGCAGTGGTTGGGAAGAGAGTAAGACAGGGTTGTAGCCTCTCCCCGATGTTGTTCAATCTGTATATTGAGCAAGCAGTAAAGGAAACAAAAGAAAAATTAGGAGTAGGTATTAAAATTCATGGAGAAGAAATAAAAACTTTGAGGTTCGCCGATGTCATTGTAATTCTGTCAGAGACAGCAAAGGACTTGGAAGAGCAGTTGAATGGAATGGACAGTGTCTTGAAAGGAGGATATAAGATGAACATCAACAAAAGCAAAACAAGGATAATGGAGTGTAATCTAATTAAGTCGGGTGGTGCTGGGGGAATTAGATTAGGAAATGAGGCACTTAAAGTAGTAAAGGAGTTTTGCTATTTGGGGAGCAAAATAACTGATGATGGTCAAAGTAGAGAGGATATAAAATGTAGGCTGGCAATGGCAAGGAAAGCGTTTCTGAAGAAGAGAAATTTGTTAACATCCAGTATTGATTTAAGTGTCAGGAAGTCATTTCTGAAAGTATTCGTATGGAGTGTAGCCATGTATGGAAGTGAAACATAGACGATAAATAGTTTGGACAAGAAGAGAATAGAAGCTTTCGAAATGTGGTGCTACAGAAGAATGCTGAAGATTAGATGGGTAGATCACATAACTAATGAGGAAGTATTGAATAGGATTGGAGAGAAGAGAAGTTTGTGGCACAACTTGACCAGAAGAAAGGATCGGTTGGTAGGACATGTTCTGAGGCATCAAGGGATCACCAATTTAGTATTGGAGGGCAGCGTGGAGGGTAAAAATCGTAGAGGGAGACCAAGAGATGAATACACTAAGCAGATTCAGAAGGATGTAGGTTGCAGTAGGTACTGGGAGATGAACAAGCTTGCACAGGATAGAGTAGCATGGAGAGCTGCATCAAACCAGTCTCAGGACTGAAGACCACAACAACAACAACATATATTTCTTGAATCTCCTCATCACCTGTAGACATAGGCCTATATCTTGGCTACAATAGTGCATTCACTATGCTGTTCATTGTAGCTTAGCCACATTCTTATTTTTTCATTCATTTGATTTTGTATTTATAACCATGTATTCACCTGACCAGAAGACCGTTCCTCCTGCCACATAACTTCACTAGTTCCCACTATATCTAACTTTAACCTATCCATTTCTCTTTTTAATTTTTCCAACCTACTTGCCCAATTAAGAGATCTGACATTCCACACTCCGACCTGTATTGTGGTATCGATAGCAACAATGCCACAGCATAGTTTCATAAGTTGACACTATGAGGCACCAACGACAGTGCACTCTAGCCGGAATGCGAGAGCTCCACGAGCTCCGCTCCAGATTCTGCCCATTTGATGAAGAGCAGACGGTCGGGACACTTCGCACCACATGGCAAACTTATGTATTCTTCTTGCTAGATTAAAGGTGATTTAAATTCATACTGCAGTACAGATGTGTTTTACCTTTTCCTGCTCCTACCCAAGCGCCACATTCCAAGCAAGATACAAAAGTTGGCGATGAGGTTTCCCCTATCATTTCCTTTTTTGCTTGGCACTGCTTTCTTTTCATGCTAGTCTCAGTGTAAGACTTTCAATTGTGTAAACCGTGGCTTCGCCACAGGAACAGGCTTCACTGTCCGATCTTGTACGCTTGTACGTTTTCAGGCAAAGCAAATGTCACAGCTACTTACTGCCATAAATGGACTGGTCACACTACAAACTGCAGTTACTATGGCGCCTCCAACGCCACCGCCTGTACCGACGCCATCACCAATGGCGCAGCCATTTATTACAAGCCTTCTGCTTCAAGTGCTTCTAGAGCTCGTCTTTTGAATCAAGTTTTGCCAGACATTTCCTCTCACATTCAGCACATTGCGAAGAAACTTTTTGTGACTTTGAACATTTGTGGATGTTCTGTTCGTATGCAGCTGCACACTGGTGTGTCAGTTTCCTTACTGAACAAATCTATGTATGACTTGCTTGGTTCGCCCCCGCTTCGTCGTTCGCATTCCACACTGACTGCATTTACTGGACAGGAAATCTCAGTGCTCAGCATATGTAGTTTGCAAGCCATGTACGGTGCAACGACATGTACAGTGTCTTTCCATGTGCTCCGCTATAGTCATGCTATGAACATTTTTGGCATGGACGCATTTGCACTTTTTGGCCTCGCAATTCAGGACAATGTACTTTGCATCAAAGCTAGTGACCATGCAGGCAGTGTTGCCACACTATGCAATGATTTTGCTGTACTCTTTTCTGAGGGCCTTGGTTGTGCCACAGACTTTGCAGCATATGTTGTAGTTAAAGACAATGCCATGCCCATTTTCCGGCGCATACGCCTGGTACTGCATGCGACGCCATAGCTTCTGAACTTAAGCATTTGCAAGACAGTGGTGTAATTGAACCTGTTTCTGCTTCACCAAGGGCATCAACTATAGTGTATGTGAAGAAAACAAACGGTTGTTTCCGTATTAGTGCTGACTTTTAAGTCTACAGTAAATCCCCAGACAGTGGTAGCTACGTTTCCCTTACCGTGTCTTGAAGACATTTTTAATAAGCTTCCTGGAGGAAAATTCTTCTCCATGATTGACTTGTGGGATGCATATTTTCAACTTCTGCTCGATGAACAGTCATAGCACTATTTTGTGATCAACGCCCACCTTGGATTGTTTAAGTTTTGCCACCTTCCGTTCGGTTGTGCTTCAGCTCATGCTATTTTTCAGTCTTACTTACAGCAGTTGTGTACCACTGTACTGGTTGTTCCAATTATCTGGACGACTTCCCAGCACCCAGGAACTTGAAAGAACTTCAGTCTGTGTTGGGCAAAATTACATATTATATTCAGTTTATACCAAATGCAGCGCAGATTGCAGCGCCTTTGCATCGCCTTCGGCTTACGAACGTTCCTTTTGTTTGGCCTTCGGAATGTGATGCTGCTTTCCACAAGTTCAAATCTGCTTTGTTGAGTGATCGCTGTTTGATTCCTTTTGATCACTCCAAATCTGTTGTTTTAGCTGTTGATGCATCTGCACACGGCATTGGAGTGGTTCTTTCGCACCGCAATAATTCTGTAGATCACCCAATCGTTTTTGCGTCTAAGTTTCTCAGTTCTGCCCATGAAAACTATTCTCAGATCGAGAAAGAAGCTTTAGCTATTTTCTATGGAGTGACTAAGTTTCATTATTTTTTATATGGTCACAAGTTCTATTTGGTCACCGACCATAAGCCTTTGATGTCGTCATTCCACCCGTCAAAAGCCAGTTCTGGCCCATACTGCACAAAAGTTGCAATGTTGGTCTTTGTTTTTGTCTAACTACAATTACGAAATTTTGTTTCTGCCTACGGCCCAGCATGGCAATGCTGATGTTTTGTCTCGTCTACCTATCAGTCCTGATGAAATGTTTGATTCTTTTGAACTGTCCTGCTTGTTTATTGATTCACAAGATAAGGACTTGGCTGATGGTTTTCTGGTGGATTTTTGTTGCATTGCTTCCGCGACAGCCGCCGATGCTTCTTTGCAGATTCTTTTGCAGTATATTTGTACCCAATGGCCCCCATCTGCTATGCAGATTCGTGATCCACTCGTTCGATGTTACTTTGCGCAATGTCACAACTTGTCTGTACACAACGGTGTTATCTTGTTACAAACTGGCAATAATCAGTCTCGCGTGGTTGTACCTCATTTGTTGCAGTCGGAAATCGTCCAATTGTTGCATGCTGGTCATTGGGGTATAGTGCAGACGAAACAATTAGTGCGTCATCACTGCGCAGCATCAATCTGCTCCCCGTGAGCGCTTCTTTGTGTGGCCGATTCCTACTGCACCTTGGCAGCGCATTCATATTGATTTTGCAGGGCCATTCTGGGACACCCACTGGTGGTTAGTTATTGATGCATACAGCAACTTTCCTTTTGTTGTACCTATGTCTTCTACTCTGTTAAGGTTGTGTTTTAGTGCCTTGGCACTGAGAGAAAAGGGCAGCTATCAGGGAATTGAAGAACAACAACGAAATTGTGATATTAACAGCAGACAAAGGCAATGCTGCTGTCATCTTAGACACCTTGCAGTATGAAGACAAGATGAAAGAATTATTAAATGATCCCATCTACAAAGAACTAAGGGTGGAGCCTACAGCTAAGATAATTCAAAAGATGCAGGCCACGATTAAAGACTCGAGAATTGACGCTGACACAGCCAAGGCTCTTATTCCCAGAGTACCAGTCTCTCCTAGAATTTACGGTCTTCCAAAGATACATAAGGAAAGTTATCCTTTGAGGCCAATAGTGAATGGGATCAATTCGCCCACCACCAAGGCTGACAACAGCGTGCACCGGTACCAGCTACTTCATGCTGTAGACACCCCCTCCGGCCTCTTGCCTGCCTCAGAGACTACGAGCTCTCCAACATCACTGCAGCCATTGTCCAACCACAGATCAATGCTGATACCTCACAATGCTTCCCCTTGTCCTGTACTCCGCACTAGTGGGGGAGGGGCCTCTGTGCAACATGATGGCCATATGTTGCCTCTGACTGACAAAATAAACATTGCAGCCCTGTACAGTAGAGTGAGCAATAATATCAAATGAATTAGCACCAGCTGTGGGGGCATCCATCTCACTTTCTCTGTCTGCAGATGACTTTTGCCTTTCCCATTGCTCCTCCAGTACTGGTGTCACTGAGCAATGCTTACAGGTAGCCATCTAAAAGGTGAACACATGGGCTCTAACCCATGGCTTCCAGTTTTCAGCCACAAAGTCGTGCATCCTGCACTTCTGTTAGCATCATACTGTTCATCTGGACCTGCACTCGGTATTACACCATGAGGTTTTTAGGGATTTGGAATACAGAAGGGCATTGTCTAGGTATTCCCAATAAACTGCGTGCCATAAAGGAGACTATGAATGTGTGGTAGTCCTGCATGCCGGTCTCTTGCAGGGACTCTGTGGTCCTCTACCAGCTCTGCAAAGGCCACACTTCACTGACCCATGGCTATCTCCTCCATTGTGAAGAACCACCCCAGTATTGGTGCAGCAGCCAGTTGAAAAAGTTCCACATTCTCTTGCACTGTCCTGTTTTAGCTGTCCTGTGATGGAATTTTCAGTTATCAGACTTGTTACCATTATTTTTAGCTGACAATACCTCATTGGCTGATTTAGTTTTACATTTTATGTGTGAGTGGGTTTTATCATTCCATCTAAGTTTTAGTGCATGTCCTTTCTCAATCCATGTTATTTATCTACCCTAGTGCTTTTAGGATGGAGGTTTCAATGTGTTGCAAAGTGGCTGGCTTGTCCTTTTTTGCTCACATGATCAGACAGCCACAGTCGTCTGCTCTACTGTTTTAATCCTTTCTACCTGTTTCTTGGGTCTATCTGTGGCTTTCTTGACTTCTTTTGTTGGTTTGTACTGCTTGTTGCCATTCTGTAGTTCTTGTGGTTTTTCATTTCTCCGAGTTTTGTATGGTAAGTCTTGTTTGTTTTATTCTCTCCCCCATGGACTTGTTTTGTAGCAACTAGGGACTGATGACCAAGCAGTATTTTAGTCCTCCCCCCCTCCCCCCTTTAAATGAACGAGCCAACCAATAATACCTGTGATGGAGGTATGTGTCAAACCTCTGATCAGTGTAGACAACAACGTAAATTTGTCCAACAAGTAAAGTGGGGATCTGTGTACCACAGTGTAGACCACAATGTAAATTCATCCAACAAGTAAAGTGGGGATCTGTCTACCACATTTCGTGTACTGTTGATTACTCTCCTGCTGGTATCACATTTCTTACAGTGGTCTGTAACATGTCAACTAGGGGATGGTGATCTGCATAAACAGTAAGAGGTCTGCCCTCTATCTCTTCTCAATAGTAGCAACTATGGCTAGTAGCTCATGGTCAGAGGTTGACCACTTATGCTGCATATCTGAGAGTTCGCAAGAGAAAAACCACAGAACTGAGGAACATCCTGTTGTAACATGGCTCCAATAGCAAGGTCACTCGCATCCGCTGTTATATTAAGGTGGATGTTGGAAGATGGATGAGCGAGTGTAGTCACATGCAGTAAGTTATCTTTGATTTGATCTAAGGCTGGCTGCATAGGATGTGTCCATTGAAGGTGGCATTTTCCTGCAGTATTCTTCTCACAGAGGACTCCAGTCAGAAGAATGAGAGTCTCAGCTGCATCTGGGGTGTGTCTTCTGTGGAAATTTATGATGCCTAAAAATCTGAGTAACCCTTGGTAGGTGGAGTTTGGGTGACATACTGATGACATTGCTTCTGACTGACAAAATAAACACCATTGTCCTGTGCAGTAGAATGAACGATAATACCTGTGACAGTTTAGTATGTGTTCAACGAGTGATCGGTGTAGACCATGATGTAATTCTGTCCAGCAAATAAAGTCTGCCACACTTCATGTACCAGCTAGTATCACATTTCCTACACAATTTTTGGGGGCTAGATATATGCTATGCTCAGAAGGTCTGCTTTTAAAATTATAATGTAGGCTATTGTGTTAGTCACTTATAGTTTCCCCTATTGGAGAAAAATATTCATTGAAAATATTTTCAGTTTCACATTGGTCTTTTACAACCATTCCAATATAGTCAACAATAAAGTACATACAGAGTTTGTCTTTGGCTGTTCTATAACTGTTTATCACTCCCCAGATTCCAGTAGCAACACCATACGAAGCTTGAAGCTTGTTTGCAGCATAGTTGCTCCTGGTTTGTATTAATAAATCTTTATAGTATTATTGATAAATTTTGAAAGGCTCCTTTAGCTTGAGAGATTTTCTCTGTTATTCAGGATTGTGTTATGATGTAATTTTAATTTTACCCTTGCTTCACTGACATAATTATTTATGCAGATACTTTTTTACCCCCCATGAACCATGGACCTTGCCGTTGGTGGGGAGGCTTGCGTGCCTCAGCGATACAGATGGCCGTACCATAGGTGCAACCACAACGGAGGGGTATCTGTTGAGAGGCCAGACAAACATGTGGTTCCTGAAGAGGGGCAGCAGCCTTTTCAGTAGTTGCAAGGGCAACAGTCTGGATGATTGACTGATCTGGCCTTGTAACATTAACCAAAACGGCCTTGCTGTGCTGGTACTGCGAACGGTTGAAAGCAAGGGGAAACTACAGCCGTAATTTTTCCCGAGGACATGCACCTTTACTGTATGATTAAATGATGATGGCGTCCTCTTGGGTAAAATATTCCGGAGGTAAAGTAGTCCCCCATTCGGATCTCCGGGCGGGGACTACTCAAGAGGGCGTCGTTATCAGGAGAAAGAAAATTGGCATTCTACGGATTGGAGCGTGGAATGTCAGATCCCTTAATCGGACAGGTAGGTTAGAAAATTTAAAAAGGGAAATGGATAGGTTACAGTTAGATATAGTGGGAATTAGTGAAGTTTGGTGGCAGGAGGAACAAGACTTTTGGTCAGGTGATTACAGGGTTATAAATACAAAATCAAATAGGGGTAATGCAGGAGTAGGTTCAATAATGAATAAAAAAATAGGAGTGCGGGTTAGCTACTAAAAACAGCATAGTGAATGCATTATTGTGGCCAGGATAGACACAAAGCCCATGTCTACTACAGTAGTACAAGTTTATATGCCAACTAGCTCTGCAGATAATGATGAAATTGATGAAATGTATGACGAGATACAAGAAATTATTCAGGTAGTGAAGGGAGACGAAAATTTAATAGTCATGGGTGACTGGAATTCGTCAGTAGGAAAAGGGAGAGAAGGAAACATAGTAGGTGAATATGGATTGGGGGGAAGAAATGAAAGAGGAAGCCGCCTTGTAGAATTTTGCACAGAGCATAACTTAATCATAGCTAACACTTGGATCAAGAATCATGAAAGAAGGTTGTATACCTGGAAGAATCCTGGAGATACTAAAAGGTATCAGATAGATTACATAATGCTAAGACAGAGATTTAGGAACCAGGTTTTAAATTGTAAGACATTTCCAGGGGCAGATGTGGATTCTGACCACAATATATTGGTTATGAACTGCAGATTGAAACTGAAGAAACTGCAAAAAGGCGGGAATTTAAGGAGATGGGACCTGGATAAACTGACTGAACCAGAGGTTGTACAGAGTTTCAGGGAAAGCATAAGGGAACAATTGACAGGAATGGGGGAAAGAAATACAGTAGAAGAAGAATGTGTAGCTCTGAGGGATGAAGTAGTGAAGGCAGCAGAGGATCAAGTATGTAAAAAGACGAGGGCTAATAGAAATCCTTGCATAACAGAAGAAATATTGAATTTAATTGATGAAAAGAGAAAATATAAAAATGCAGTAAATGAAGCAGGCAAAAAGGAATACAAACATCTCAAAAATGAGATCGACAGGAAGTGCAAAATGGCTAAGCACGGATGGCTAGAGGACAAATGTAAGGATGTAGAGGCTTGTCTCACTAGGGGTAAGATAGATACTGCCTACAGGAAAATTAAAGAGACCTTTGGAGCGAAGAGAACCACTTGTATGAATATCAAGAGCTCAGATGGCAACCCAGTTCTAAGCAAAGAAGGAAAGGCAGAAAGGTGGAAGGAGTATATAGAGGGTTTATACAAGGGCAATGTACTTGAGGACAATATTATGGAAATGGAAGAGGATGTAGATGAAGATGAAATGGGAGATAAGATACTGCGTGAAGAGTTTGACAGAGCACTGAAAGACCTGAGTTGAAACAAGGCCCCGGGAGTAGACAACATTCCATTAGAACTACTGATGGCCTTGGGAGAGCCAGTCATGACAAAACTCTTCCATCTGGTGAGCAAGATGTATGAGACAGGCGAAATACCCACAGACTTCAAAAAGAATATAATAATTCCAATCCCAAAGAAAGCAGGTGTTGACAGATGTGAAAATTACCGAACTATCAGTTTAATAAGTCACGGCTGCAAAATACTAACGCGAATTCTTTACAGACGAATGGAAAAACTGGTAGAAGCGGACCTTGGGGTAGATCAGTTTGGATTCCGTAGAAATGTTGTTACATGTGAGGCAATACTAACCTTACGACTTATCTTAGAAGAAAGATTAAGAAAAGGCAAACTTACGTTTCTAGCATTTGTAGACTTAGAGCAAGCTTTTGACAACGTTAACTGGAATACTCTCTTTCAAATTCTGAAGGTGGCAGGGGTAAAATACAGGGAGCGAAAGGCTATTTACAAATTGTACAGAAACCAGATGGCAGTTATAAGAGTCAAGGGGCATGAAAGGGAAGCAGTGGTTGGAAAAGGAGTGAGACAAGATTGTAGCCTCTCCCCGATGTTATTCAATCTGTATAGTGAGCAAGCAGTAAAGGAAACAAAAGAAAAATTTGGAGTAGGTATTAAAATTCATGGAGAAGAAATAAAAACTTTGAGGTTCGCCGATGACATTGTAATTCTGTCAGAGACAGCAAAGGACTTGGAAGAGCAGTTGAACGGAATGGACAGTGTCTTGAAAGGGGGATATAAGATGAACATCAACAAAAGCCAAACGAGGATAATGGAATGTAGTTGAATTAAATCAGGTGATGCTGAGGGGATTAGATTAGGAAATGAGACACTTAAAGTAGTAAAGGAGTTTTGCTATTTAGGGAGTAAAATAACTGATGATGGTTGAAGTAGAGAGGATATAAAATGTAGACTGGCAATGGCAAGGAAATCGTTTCTGAAGAAGAGAAATTTGTTAACATCGAGTACAGATTTAAGTGTCAAGAAGTCATTTCTGAAAGTATTTGTATGGAGTGTAGCCATGTATGGAAGTGAAACATGGACGATAACCAGTTTGGACAGGAAGAGAATAGAAGCTTTTGAAATGTGGTGCTACAGAAGAATGCTGAAGATAAGGTGGGTAGATCACGTAACTAATGAGGAGGTATTGAATAGGATTGGGGAGAGCAGAAGTTTGTGGCACAATTTGACTAGAAGAAGGGATCGGTTGGTAGGACATGTTCTGAGGCATCAAGGGATCACAAATTTAGCATTGGAGGGCAGCGTGGAGGGTAAAAATCGTAGAGGGAGACCAAGAGATCAATACACTAAGCAGATTCAGAAGGATGTAGGTTGCAGTAGGTACTGGGAGATGAAAAAGCTTGCACAGGATAGAGTAGCATGGAGAGCTGCATCAAACCAGTCTCAAGACTGAAGACCACAATCAAACTTTTCTTTATATACACTCCTGGAAATTGAAATAAGAACACCATGAATTCATTGTCCCAGGAAGGGGAAACTTTGTTGACACATTCCTGGGGTCAGATACATCACATGATCACACTGACAGAACCACAGGCACATAGACACAGGCAACAGAGCATGCACAATGTCGGCACTAGTACAGTGTATATCCACCTTTCGCAGCAATGCAGGCTGCTATTCTCCCATGGAGATGATTGTAGAGATGCTGGATGTAGTCCTGTGGAACGGCTTGCCATGCCATTTCCACCTGGCGCCTCAGTTGGACCAGCGTTCGTGCTGGACGTGCAGACCGTGTGAGACGACGCTTCATCCAGTCCCAAACATGCTCAATGGGGGACAGTTCCGGAGATCTTGCTGGCCAGGGTAGTTGACTTACACCTTCTAGAGAACGTTGGGTGGCACAGGATACATGCGGACGTGCATTGTCCTGTTGGAACAGCAAGTTCCCTTGCCGGTCTAGGAATGGTAGAACGATGGGTTCGATGACAGTTTGGATGTACCGTGCACTATTCAGTGTCCCCTCGACGATCACCAGTGGTGTATGGCCAGTGTAGGAGATCGCTCCCCACACCATGATGCCGGGTGTTGGCCCTGTGTGCCTCGGTCGTATGCAGTCCTGATTGTGGCGCTCACCTGCACGGCGCAAAACACGCATACGACCATCATTGGCACCAAGGCAGAAGCGACTCTCATCGCTGAAGACGACACGTCTCCATTCGTCCCTCCATTCACACCTGTCACGACACCACTGGAGGCGGGCTGCATGATGTTGGGGCGTGAGCGGAAGACGGCCTAACGGTGTGCGGGACCGTAGCCCAGCTTCATGGAGACGGTTGCAAATGGTCCTCGCCGATACCCCAGGAGCAACAGTGTCCCTAATTTGCTGGGAAGTGGCGGTGCGGTCCCCTACGGCACTGCGTAGGATCCTACGGTCTTGGCATGCATCCGTGCGTCGCTGCGGTCCGGTCCCAGGTCGACGGGAACGTGCACCTTCCGCCAACCACTGGCGACAACATCGATGTACTGTGGAGACCTCACGCCCCACGTGTTGAGCAATTCGGCGGTACGTCCACCCGGCCTCCCGCATGCCCACTATACGCCCTGGCTCAAAGTCCGTCAACTGCACATACGGTTCACGTCCACGCTGTCGCGGCATGCTACCAGTGTTAAAGACTGCAATGGAGCTCCGTATGCCACGGCAAACTGGCTGACACTGACGGCGGCGATGCACAAATGTTGCGCAGCTAGCGCCATTTGACGGCCAACACCGCGGTTGCTGGTGTGTCCGTTGTGCCGTGCGTGTGATCATTGCTTGTACAGCCCTCTCGCAGTGTCCGGAGCAAGTATGGTGGGTCTGACACACCGGTGTCAATGTGTTCTTTTTTTCCATTTCCAGGAGTGTATTTTGTTTGTTTAACTTCTATGGTTACAACTCAGCGTGTGGCATCAGAACAGTAGCAGAAACCAGCAGCAAAGCTATTGTAGGAAAAGCTATCATTCTCAAACCACAATATGTGGTCTAACGTGCAGTTCAGTCTGTTGCTGTTATTGTTATACATAAATAGTTTGCTTACATATAGTTTTTTTAGTGGCAAAGGGCATCTTATTTGCCTCCAACTGAAACTTTACTGCATGATGATCAGAGATGGCTAGCTTTAGAACAGATGTACTGTGGGAAAAATGGGTCATGTTTGTTATTATGTTATCCAGACATGTTTTGCTGTTGCCAGTTTTTCTGGTTGGCTCATGGATAAGTGGGGCCAGATTGAATTCATTGAGTAGGGGGTATAGCTTTTAGGGATTGGCATGATTAGTTAATAAGTCTTATATTTATATCCCCTGTTATTATATACACAGTATATCAGCAAGTCAGACAGATTTTAAAAAAAGTTATCCATACATGTCCCAGGTGGCCTGTACACAACAGTAATTGCTGTATTTTCTGTACCCCAGTAACACTGAAATTATTTGCTTTTATAGTGAAGATTGATACACCACACACAGTCTTGTTTTTTCTACTAAAGATAGGACAAAATTTCATGGAGAGTGGCTGACTAATGGCAATTGGGCCTTCAGTGTACCAAGGTGTCAAAATGGTAAAACAAATTCAGAGAGTAAAATATATGATAACTTCTTGGCTTCAGTTTATATCCTCCTTTTCCTATTACTTGTAAGCTGAAAAGTAGTATATAATAGCTACTTTGAGTCAGTAATAAAGTATGGAATTGTGTTTTGGGGTGACTCAAGCTATACGTGTGAAATACTAAAACTTCAGAAAACCATCATTAGAAATATGCACAATGTAGGGCGAAGAAAATTGTGTCATGCACTCCTAAAAAATCTGAGTATACTAAGCGTTCCCTCACTATACATATATGAGCTGATTATCTTTGTACACAATAACCCTTATTTATTTGTAGCAAATCATTTACAGCATGATTACAACACCACAAATCAAAATAATTTTATGCTGCCCACCCGCTGTTTAAAACTTTATGCTCAAATTCCACATTATATGGGTATGAAAATTTAAAACAAAGTGAAAGGAAGAAAACTGCTCAGCATAAATTTAGAAACACTGAAAAAATGCTTATATGAGAAACTAGTGCAGAAATGTTACTATTCAGTGGAAGAATTCATAAATGACAACCTGAAAATTTGAGCAGGAGAGAACAAGTATTTTTTATTTATTTATTTTATTTATTTATTGTTCCATGGGACCAAATTAAGGAGAAGTCTCCATTGTCATGGAACGAGTCAATATACGAAATAAAGAAAATCAACAACGTAACACCGGAATCTGCTTAATTTTTCAGCTCTTCCAGGAGCTCCTTGACAGAATAGAAGGAGTGAGCCATGAGGAAACTCTTCAGTTTGGACTTAAAAGCGTTTGGGCTACTGCTAAGATTTTTGAATTCTTGTGGTAGCTTATTGAAAATTGATGCAGCAGAATAGTGCACTCCTTTCTGCGCAAGAGTCAGGGAATTGCATTCCACATGCAGATTTGATTTCTGCCTAGTATTAACTGAGTGAAAGCTACTAACTCTGGGGAATAAGCTAATATTGCTAACAACAAACGACATTAAAGAAAATATATACTGTGAGGGCAATATCAGAATTCCCAGACTATTGAATAGGGGTCGACAAGAGGTTCTCGAACTTACACCACATATACCTCGAACAGCCCGTTTTTGAGCCAAAAATACCCTTTTTGAATCAGAAGAATTACCCCAAAAAATAATACCATATGACATAAGCGTAGGAAAATATGCAAAGTAGACTACTTTTCATGTTGAACTGTCACTTATTTCAGATACTGTTCTAATGGTAAATAAAGTAGCATTTAGTTTCTGAACAAGATCCTGAACATGGGCTTTCCACAACAGCTTACTATCTATCCAAACACCTAGGAACTTGAACTGTTCCATCTCACTTATAGTATTCCCATTCTGTCTGATCAAAATACCAGTTCTTGTTGAATTGTTAGTTAGAAACTGTAAAAACTGAGTCTTACTTGATTTAGCATCGAATTATTTTCCACAAACCACGAACTTATTTCATGAACTACATTATTTGGTAATGTTTCAATATTACACACAAGATCCTTCTCTACCAAGCTGGTGTCATCAGCAAACAGAAATATTTTTTGAATCACCTGTAATACTAGAAGGCATATCATTTATATAAATAAGAAACAGCAGTGGCCCCAGCACCGACCCTTGGGGAACGCCCCACTTAACAGTGCCCCATTGGGGCTGAACATCACTACCACTCTCAATATTGCGGAGAATTACCTTCTGCTTTCTGTTCTTAAAGTAAGAGGCGATCCAATTGTAAGCTCCTCCCCTTACTCCATAATGGTCCAACTTCTGCAGTAATATTTTGTGGTCAACACAGTCAAAAGCCTTTGTTAAATCAAAGAAAACACCTAGCATTCGTAACCTTTTATTTAATCCATCCAAAACCTCAGAGAGAAAAGAGAATATAGCATTTTCAGTTGTTAAACCATTTCTAAAACCAAACTGTACATTTGACAGCAAACTACGTGAATTTAAATGCTCCCGTAACCTTGTATATACAACCTTCTCGATAATTTTAGCAAACACCGATGGCATAGAAATAGGGCTATAATTGTCAACATTATTCCTGTCTCCCTTTTTATAAAGTGGCTTCACTACCGAGTATGGCTAAGTGCTGGGCTAACATACCTAGCACAATACTTCAGTATTCTGCTAGATACCCCGTCATATCCATGAGAGTTCTTGGTCTTTAGTGATTTAATTATTAACTGAATCTCCCTCTTGTCAGTATCATGGAGGAGCATTTCAGGTAACAGTCTCGGAACACTTTTTTCTAAGAGCACTCTATGATTCCCTGTTGGGACTAGGTTTCTATTTAGTTCACCTGCTATATTCAGAAAGTGATTATTAAATACTGTACATATATGCAACTTAGCAGTAACATGGACATTCCCACTGCACACTGATTCTATGTCCTCGACCTGTCTCTGCAGACCAGCCACTTCCTTTACGACTGACCATATGGTTTTAATTTTATCCTGAGACTTAGCTATTCTATCTGCATACCACATACTTTTTGCCTTCCTAATAACTTTTTTAAGCACCTTACAATACTGTTTGTAATGGGCTGCAGCATTTAGATTTTGACTGTTTCTAATGTTTTGATATAATTGCCATTCTGTTCTACAGGATATTCTTATCCCTCTAGTCAGCCACCCAGGCTGCCTGCTTGTGCTAGTACCCTGTTGTGAATGTTCTAATGGAAAGCAACTTTCAAAGAGCACAAGAAAAGTCTTGAGGAAAGCATTATATTTATCATCTACTCTATCAGCACTATAATCATCTTGCCACACTTGTTCCTTGATAAGGTTTACAAAGGTCTCTACAGCAACTGGACCAGCAACATGAGTTGCAGCACAAAAATCTTTTAGAGTTAAAACTTGTGCATCATGATCTGAAAGGCCATTCACTTTTTTGCTAACAGAATGCCCTTCTAGTAATGAGGAATGAACAAAAATGTTGTCTATGGTTGTTCTACTGTTCTCTTGCACTCTCGTTGGAAAGAATATGGCTTGCATAAGAACTGTTAATCTTAAAAGTGTGTTACTTTTTAAGAAAAATTATTAATTGCTTAATTAAGTAATTATTCAGTACCATATATTATATTACTAGTATTATAAGGAAAACTGTAAACCAGTTTTTGTGTTTTGATGAGTCTCCTGTACTTTTAAGTCAATGGCTTGAAATTATATGTTATGAGACAATAAACTTCTACTTCTGCTTCTACTACTGTGAATTATTTTAACTATTGCAAACATCTTCATAAAGTTAAGGTTCAGAAGCACAAACCAATTAAAATTCTCTTTTTTCTTTCTAGGTGAAGTGGAGTGTACCTAACATGATGTATCCTGTACCACCAGCAGTGGCCAGTGTTTTTTTCACAATGGAACTTTCCAGAATTAAGCCTCTGGACTGCCCAGTGACAGTAAGAAATTATGTGATTACTCTGAATAACCCTAATTACTTACTTTTGTCACTGTCGCTATTGCATATTTCTGTGTTCTCCTTTTCTAACATGCCAACATTCAAGACTCCATTATAATATAATATTATAATAATAGTAAAACTTATTATTATTATTTCTTTACTTTCTCAGACGTTAAGTCTGGTTAAAAATGGGATGTGACGCGGACCTTGATCAAGCGTCACTTCCTTTTAACTGTACGGTATATGTTATATTGCATTTAGGAACTTTCGGGTGATAGAACATGTATCAATAATTACGGATTTCTGTAATTGTATATATAAGTTTGGATGTAGCTGTATTGTATTTATGTACTGGTGGATATTGTGTGGTATTATTATTATTATTATTATTATTATTATTATTATTGTCTTCAGCCTGTAGACTGGTTTGATGCATCTCTCCATATTAGTCTATCCTGTGGCAGCTTCTTTATCTCTACATAACTAGTGCCACCTTCATCTACATCTTCATCAAAATCTGTACTCTGAAAATCACTGTGAAATGCATGGCAGAGGGTACATCCCATTGTATCAGTTTTTAGGGTTTCTTCCGACTCCATTCACATATGGAGCACAGGAAGAATGACTATTTGAATGCCTCTGTGTCTGCTGTAATTACTCTAATCTTCTCAACATAACCATTATGTGAGCAATCCATAGGAGGTTGTGATATATTCATAGATTCATCATTTAAAGCCAGTTCTTGAAACTTTCTTACTAGACTTCCTCAGGATTGTATTGTATTGGGTAATGAACTGAGGACCTAGAAACGATGGAGAAGCTTCATCCCATCATAGCCCTCAGAGGTCCACTTCCCACAACAGGCCACACCAGTCCATCCATCTCACCGTCACCCCCCTACACCAAACTCTGGGTTATAGTGCAGTCCAGCCCCCAGTGGATCCCCCCCCCCCCCCCCTCGCCCATTCTCCCACCGGGAGTGTCTCAAGCCAGATGAGTGTAACCACAAATGGTAGAGTAATTACGATTTACGCGTACGTGGAGGCAGTGTTTGCACAGAAATCACTGACATAGTGTAACTGAGGTGGAATAAGGAGAACCATGCCACTTTCTCTGAGGCAGATGGAAAACCACCTTGAAAACCTTCCACAGGCTGGTCAGCACACTGGACCATGACACAAATCCACTGGGCCGATTCATGCTGGGGACCAGCATGCCTTCTCACTTGGGAAGCAGTGCATTAGACTGTGCAGCTAGCCAGGCAGGCTTTTTGAGACAGTTTACGTCTATCTTTAAGAGTCTGTCAGTTCTGTTTCTTCAGCATCTCTGTAACACTTTCCCATGGGTCAAACAAATTTGTGGCCATTCATGCTGCTGTTCTCTGTATACGTACAATATCCTGTCTGGTCAAGCAATATTTGGAAATGGGTTGCTTGAGTGTTTTTTAAGCAATCTCCTTTGTAGACTGTTTGCATTTTCTCAGTATTCTACCAATAAAGTGAAGTCTACCACCTGCTTTATACACAACTGAACCTATGTGAACATTCCATTTCACATCCCTACAAAGTGTTACACGAAGGAATTTGTAAGAGTTTACCATTTACAACTGTGACTCATTGATATCATAGTCATAGGATACTATATATCTAAAAACAAAGATGATGTGACTTACCAAATGAAAGTGCTGGCAGGTCGACAGACACACAAACAAACACAAACATACACACAAAATTCAAGCTGCTTGTGTCTGTATGTGTGGATGGATATGTGCGTGTGTGCGAGTGTATACCTGTCCTTTTTTCCCCCTAAGGTAAGTCTTTCCGCTCCCGGGATTGGAATGACTCCTTACCCTCTCCTTTAAAACCCACTTCCTTTCGTCTTCCCCTCTCCTTCCCTCTTTCCTGATGAGGCAACAGTTTGTTGCGAAAGCTTGAATTTTGTGTGTATGTTTGTGTTTGTTTGTGTGTCTGTCGACCTGCCAGCACTTTCATTTGGTAAGTCACATCATCTTTGTTTTTAGATATATATTTCCTACGTGGAATGTTTCCCTCTATTATAATCATAGGATACTATGTTTTTCCATTTTACATTCCTCAACATTTAAAGCAAGTTCCCAATCTTTGCACCACTTTGAAATCTTATGAGGAACTGTCTGAATATTTATGCAGCTTCTTTCAGATAGTCCTTCATTATAGATAACTGCATCATCTGCAAGGTCATTAATACACAATATAAACAGCATGGGTCATAACACAATTTCCTGGGGTACACTGAAGTTGCTTCTACATATGACAATGACTCTCAATCCAAGATAACATGTTGTGTTCTCCCTACCAAAATGTTCTTAGTGCAGTAACAAATTTCACTTCATACCACACGTTGCTAGGGACTGGACACTAACTGCAGTGCCCCTAACAGCCTATACACAGGACCCAAATTTCTTTGGGTCTTGTGAAAGATCATTTCACAATATTCTGCTTCAGCAGTCATTGAGGGCTTCATACATTGCCCTCTTTCATTCAGCATCTCTCTGTCTATTGTCCTATGCTTTGTTTTACACCTGCCATACAGTAGTCTCTGTTTCCTTAGAAGTTTCTATAAAGTGACTGCATACCATGGAGGGTCCCTCCCATTATGAACTATTCTACTGCATACATATATGTCCAGTGCATGGTAAACTATTGTCTAAAACTTGAGCTGTAAGTCCTCTACATGCTCCTGCCCTATGCTGAAAGTTTCAAGTTCCTCACTGAGAAATAACATTACTGATTTTTTATCTAGTTTACTGAACATGTATATGCTTCTGCTTGTTTTAGTTGTCCTTTGTACTTTGGTAACCATTGTTGCCATAACTGCATCATGATGTCTGATACCAGTTTCGATATGGACATCCTCAAAGAAGTCAGGCCTATTTGTTGTCTTTAGATCCAACACATTTCCATCACGAGTGGGGCTCAGAACTATATGTATAGGTAGTTTTCAGAGAAGTCATTTAGTAATGTTTCACAAGACATCTTATTGTGTCCACCATTAACAAAACTGTAATTTTCCCAATTGATTGGTGGGTGATTAAAGTCTCCACCAATGATTATAGCATGACTGAGAAACTTACATACAGAGGAACTGAGGCTTTCTATATAGTTTCCTGTTACATCAGGAGATCTAATCATCATTTTATGCCCACCACCAATACTGAATCCTGTCCAGACAGTTTCACATGTAACTTCAATTACTATCTTGGTGTATTTGAATTTCTTCTCTACTGTTACAGATACACCAACTCCATTTCTCATTATCTTATTCTTTCAATATACAATTAAATTTTCCCCAAAAATCTCACTGCTAACAATTTTAGGATTCAACCAGTTTTCTGTAACCCCTGCCTCCCCCCCCCCCCCCCCCCTTCCCTTTTCTGTCTGAAGCTCCCTCTAGCACCGTGGAAGTTGTTCTCTGATGTCTTAACACATGTCCTACCATCTTGTCCTTTCTTTTTTTGGTGTTTTCCATATATTCCTTTCCTTCCTGAATCTCCAGAGAACCTCGTCATTTCTTACCTTATCAGTCTACCTAATTTTTAACGTTTTTCTGTAGCGCCAAATCTCAAATGCTTTGATTCTCTTCTGTTCCAATTTTGCCACAGTCCATTATCACTATCATATAATGTTGTGCACCAAACATACATTCTCAGAAACTTCTTCCTCAAATGAAGCCCTATGTTTGATACTAGTAGACTTATCTTGGCCAGGGGTGCCCTTTCTGTCAGTGGTAGCCTGCACTAGTTGTCTAGCGGTAGCGTCTTTCATTAGTAATCAAAATATCCTCGGTCCCAGTTTTGAACCCCACCACCACTTAGACCTTGAATAAAATTCATTAGCATTAGCAGCCAAACACTTATGACATTAAAAGTCACCCACATTCTGCCAGTAGCCTTGTCAAAGAAGGTGAAGGAGCAGGTAAAGTTTCAGGGCACTCTCTTGCCCTTGGGCGGGAAACAGCTCATAAAGTGGAAGAATTAGCCACGAGCAATGGGTTGAGGGTGCAGAAGACAATGGAAACCAATGTATTAAAGACAGATAATGTGTATCCACAGGACATGTGGCCAGTAACTGAAAATGTGTCGTGATGATCTCTCCATTGGAAAAGATACCGGACTAATCCGCATTTGGATTTCCAGGAGGGAACTGCCAATGGCAAGGTGACCATGACACAAAAACATTCTATGAGCTGGGAGCCCAATGTAGGAAGTTCAAACATGGTAGGAAAGGTAGAAAATCTGAAAAGGGAAATGCAAAGGGCCAATCTAGATACAGTGTGGGTCAGTGAAGTGAAATGGAAAGAAGAAATGAATTTCTGGTCAGGTGGTTATGATGTCCTCCTCGCCGTGTCCGGTGACAGCGACTCCGTCAGTCTTCTCTGTCCTTGTTGCGGTAGGCTCGGATGTGGCTTGCGAATCCGAATTTCGCTTTGAATATCCTGTTGCATGAAGCACAGTGAAGTTGACCAGCAGAGTTGTAAGTATACGTGTAGACAGGCTTGAGCTGAGATTTTCGGAGCTCTCTTTTAGCATCCAGGTTCATTAGACGCTTTTGCTCGAATTGTTCGATGCTCTTATGTACAGTTGATCGCCACTCTGATCGGCGCAATGCTAGCTCCTCCCAACGGTTGCTTGGAATGCCACAGGCTGCAAGGTGGCGTTTAATGGTGTCTTTATATCGCAGGTGTTGACCACCTTTCCACCTCTTCCCGCACGAGAGCTGCGAGTAGAACACCGCTTTAGGTAGCCTACTGTCATCCATGCGTACTATGTGACCACTCCATCTCAGTTGATGTTTCATTATTAAAGCTTCAATACCAGCCAGTTTCACGCGGCGCAAAATCACCGTGTTTGGGACACGGTCTTCCCATTTGATGCGCAGAATTGATCTCAGACATCGAAGATGAAATTTATCTAGCTTCTTAATGTCAGCTTTGTAACAGCACCAGGTTTCTGAGGCATAGAGTAAGGTGGATAATACTACTGCTTTGTAGACTGCAATTTTTGTTTGTAGTTTGAGATCATGTGATTTCCATACTCAGTCATTAAGCTTACCGAAGGCTGAGGCTGCGCTAGCTATACGCGCTGCGATTTCCGTTGTCAGGCTGTTGTCACTTCTAATTTGGCTTCCCAGGTATTTGAAATTTGACACATTTTGCAAGGGTTTGTTATTTATCTCAATACTGGAGTCATCTGCATTAAGACCTCTAAGTGGCTGTTTGAGAACTTGCATCTTAGTGATGCTAATGGCTAAGCCAAATCTTCTGCAGGAGGCATTTAGCAGATTTATGTAAGTCTGAAGAGTTTCGCAAGAATTAGCCATCATGCATACATCATCCGCGTAGAGAATCTCTAAGATGGATAGTTTGGTTACGCGACTTTTTGTTCTGAGGCGAGAGATGTTGAAGACACTTTTGTCTGTCCTTGTGTCGAGACTAATTTGATTACTACAGGCTTTGGTCGCGTCTCTCATAACAACTGCGAAGTAAAGTGAGAAGAGTGTGGGAGCCAGAACACAGCCTTGTTTTATAGCGTAATATCAACAGAAGCAGAGAGTGCTATAATGGGGGTAGGATTCATTATGAATAAGAAGGTAGGGCAGAGAGGGAGTTACTGTGAACAGTTAACTGATAGGTTTGTTCTCATCAGAATCAACAGAAAACCAAATCTCACAATGATAGTTCCAGTATATATGCCAATGTTGCAAGCTGAAGATGAAGAGACAGATAAATTATGAGATGATATTGAACAGGTATTTCAGTATGTAAAGAGAGATGAAAATCTAATAGTTTTGGAAAACTTGATTGTGGTTGTCGGGGAAGGAGCAGAAGAAAGGGCTATGGGAGAATACAGGCTTGGTTCTAGGAAAGAGAGAGGAGCAAGACAACTGTGTTCTGCAATAAATTTCAGCTAGTAATGACAAATACTCTGTTGAAGAATCACAAGTGGCTGAGGTACACTTGGAAAAGGCCAAGAGGTATGGGGAGATTTCAGTTAGATTACATCATGGTCAGAGAGATACTGAATTGGAAGGCATACACAGGATCAGATTTAAACTCAGGTCACAATTTAGTAGTGATGAAAAATAGGCTGAAGTTTCAGAGATTAGTCAGGAAGAATAAATACACAAGGAAGTGGGATACGTAAGTACTAAGGAAAGAGGAGATACACTTGAAGTTCTCTAAGGCTATAGATACTGCAATAAGGAATAGCTCAGTATGTAGTTCAGTTGAAGAGGAAAGTACATCTCTAAAAAGTGCAATCAAAGTAGCTGGAAAGAAAAACATAGGTACAAAGAAGGTAATTGAGAAAGGACCATGAATACCAAAAGAAACACTTGAGTTGATCGATGAAAGAAGTAAGAAAAAAAATTTTAGGGAAATTCAGAAACATGAGTTTCTGAGGAATGAAATAAATAGGAAGTGCATGGAAGCTATGACAAAATGGCTGCATAAAATGTGTGAAGAAATTGAAAAAGAGATTATTGTTGGAAGGACTGACTCAGCTTTACAAAAATAAATAAATAAATAAATAAAAGCAAGGATGCTAACATTAAGAGAGCAATGTGATTTCCACAGTTAAATACAGAGGAGAGAGCATTTAGGTGGAAAGAATACATTGAAGGCCTCTATGAGGGAAGATTTGTCTGATGTGACAGAAGAAGGAACAGGTGTTGATACAGAAGAGATTGGGGATCCAATATTAGAATCAAAATTTAAAAGAGTTTCTTGAGACTTAATATCAAATAAGGCAGAAGGGGTGGATAATACTCCATCATAATTTCTAAAATCATTGGAAGCAGTGACAACAAAATGACTATTCACAGTGGTGTGTAGAATGTGTAAGACTGGCAATATACCATCAGACTTTCAGAAGAACATCATCTACACAATTCCAAAGACACCAAGAGCTGCCAAGCATGAGAATTATTAGACAGTCAGCTTAACAGCTCATGGATCCAAGTTACTGACAAGAATAATATACAGAAGAATGGAAAAGAAAAGTGAGGATGTGTTAGATGAAGACCAGTTTGGCTTTTGGGAAAGGTAAAGGCACCAGAGAGGCAGTTTTGACATTGTAGTTACACATCAAGATTTTGGCCAGAATCTTCATCAGAAAATAAAAAACACATACACATTCACACAAGCAAGTATACCACACACACACACACATGCACATGACCACTATCCCTGGCTATTCATGCTAGACAAAGTGAAACACATTCAAAGGGAGCAACAATCCATGGTGGAGCAGTGAAGGGGGAGGGATAGCACTTAAGGAGGGATAGGAAGGATATTGGTTAGGATGTCCCTCATTTCAGGGCATGATGATAGATAATCAAAGCCCTGATCAAGGATATGTCCTATCACCTCCTCCCAACTCACATCCCCTCACTCTCATTGTACACTTCTCTCTGCCAATGCAGCCACTGATCTCCTTCTCTAGTCCTCTCCTTTCCACTCCCCTTTTCTTTTTGTTCCCTTTCCTGCCTCCCACACAGCTCTCAGATGGTGCACCAGGTAACCTTGTCTGCCTCCTCTAGACACTGCATGTTGCACCAGGCAGCACTATTTCCTCTCCCCCCTCCCCCACCCACCTTCCTCCTAAACCCTGCTATACATCCACATACACCCCTCCACTATGGAATGTCGCTCTTGTTTGATGCATTTCAGTTTAAGTTTCAGTCTGGCCTGAGCAGCCAGACATTGCAGTCACGTGTGTGAGAGTTGTACTTGCTTGTGTGAATGTGTGTAATGTAACAATCTTTCTTTTGTGACTGTCTGCAACTCAACTTGTCAGCTTTACAGTGAGTAACAGTCTATCCTTTCTGTAACTGTTGATATTCCAACCTGGACTTTCCAATGTTTTATTAAGCAGTTCATTTAGATGGTGACTGCCTAGTTTGTAAAATGCTTTGCAAAAAAGACATCCAAAAGCTCCCACTGAACTACTTGATTCAGATAATCACTATACGACAAAAAATTAGGATTCGGCAGTGGACATAAAATGAGTTAGAACACAATTCCTGAATGAACACTACAAGTTTTGATGGTTGTACTCCAATCACACCCCTCCAGATTTCAATGAAGACCAATAGTTTAAAGTTGTCAATTACAGTTGAGCATCTGGTTATTAGTTATGATGGGTGATTTAGTTTCCTTTTGTCATTTATGACAATTTTCACAATTATTTGGCTCCTTGATTATAAATCAGTAGAAGTTTAAAATACTGCAGATACTAGTGTTCTGTGTCCAGCCACTGGCAACTTTTGTTATCTGACAATAACAAAACTGTGTGCTATGAAGTTGTTTATTTTATTTTACAAGGAACTTGGAGATTGTTCCATCCTTGCACTGATGTCACTTAATATGATGGGTTGTGCTTTATTCTTCTGTTTCCCTTAGAACTCCTTCTTTATCAATCAGAATTGACAGCATAAAAATATAAATTAGATCATAAATTTAATTTGCAATAAATATTATCTTCAGTGGTCTCTAAAAGTTGTCTGAGAGCCAGAAATAAAATGAACGACCATATTAGAAGATCATTGCAATAGTTCTTAAAGTTCATCAATCATTTCATATAATCAAAAAGCTGTGAGAGTCAATGACAAGGATTAGTGTGCTGTCATATGTAATATCAATCCAGAATAATTGCATTCTCAGAACAACACATGAAGTCACTCAGTGGGCAGACACAGCCACAAAGCAACATAAAATGTGAGTTTTGATGCTACAGACCTGCATCATCAAGAGTCTAAATGAGAAAAGCCATCTGAATTTTAGTTAAATATGGACTACAACTACTCTTCACTATGTCACAGCTGGAATGTGTATATATCTGTGGTTCATCGTGCAGTACCAGCACCAGATGGCAAGCAGTTTGATATGTTAAAGTGGGATTAAAAGGACCAGACTGCTAAGGTCATGATATGTTAAAGAACCTAAATACTCTATCATACACTTAGGCAATCTCTGGATGTATGTACAACTGCTCCTTTTCTTTCATTCATTCACACTTTATTCTATTAGGGTTTGGGACTGCAGCCACATCATATTGACTTTTTACCACTATATTTTGGCTGGCAACTGTCCAGCCATCTTCAAGTGAATGTCCACCACTGGAGACTGCTGGTTATGGTGCCAGCTTTATAGCAAAAACTGGCATGGAAATGCATGTGCATTGGCCCCCATCATGGGAGTGTCCTCTACCGAAATCTGTGCCCTCTACAAATACAGTTCCATCTGTGGTGCACTGTCACATGTGTGAAGGTGAAACTACATGTCTGCACTCTGTTGGCATGTGTGCTCACATTACTAAATTCAAATGTCAGATTTCGGCAGACATATCATTATGAAATTAAAGAGAGCACAGCGTCCAAAGCCTTGCCCAGTTGAAAGCCACCATCAGAATTTATAAGCTTTTGTGCAACATGTGTTTCCATAGATTTTTTAATTACTGAATCCCAAAAGGGTCTTGCTGGGGCCAAGATTTTTGTGGCAGAATAATCTGTAGAGTGACCTGTAGCAATAGAATGCTCAGCTACGGCCAACTTAACTTGGCTGTGAACGGAGAGTGTGGCACTCATGTTCAATGTACTGTGCATATTGTCTGACCTATGTAAGCTTTGCCAAAGTGGCCTGCACACCACAGATGGAACAATATTTGTGGAGGGTGGGGATTTCAATAGAGGCTGCTCCTGTGATGGCTGCCAACGCACATGCATTTCCGCACCAATTTTTGCTATAAAGATGACACTATGAACTAGCAGTCTTCAGTAGTTGACACTCACCTGAAGATGGCTGGATGGTTGCCAGTCAAAACATTGCGGCAAGAAGTGAACATGATCCAGCTGCAATTCCAAAACCTCATAGAATATTCAGGACACTGGCAAAAGAATCACATGAGATACTGCTTCAAGGAGGTGATGGAATTGCTAATCCAGAGGTTGGACAAGCTATGCAATAAGTGAGCAAGATGGTTAATTTATCAGTATTTTCACTCAAATATCTTGTCCAACCATCTTCAGGTGTGTGTCCTCCACTGGAGACTGCTTGTCCATGATGTCGGCTATATAGCAAAAATTGGCGCAGATACGTATGCGAATTGGCGGCCATCACAGGAACATCCTGTATGAAAATCCATGCTCTCTGCAAATACTGTTCCATTGCGGCATGCAGGCATGTGCATAAAGGTGAAAGAAACTAAATGTCTGACTTCTGTTGGAATGTACACTCGCATCACTAAAGACAAATGTCAGGTGTCATCAGATGTGACATAATGAAAAAAATCCCCCAGCCAGTACTATCTGAGATTAGATATACAGGACTTAAATGAGTGCTGTACATCCTGTTTCATAGAAACATAATTTTCAACAGTATCTATGAAGTAATAATTAAAAATATTGCTGACTAGAATCAGAGGTTCAGAGATATTTTCATTATTCACATTTAACTGTACATTATTAATTTTAGTTTCTGTTTCCTTGTTTCTGATTTTATTTACAATTGACCAGCAACTCTTTGAAACATTATCTGAACCTCATAACTGTTGGCTGATTCTTTCTGATTTTAATCTCCTGACTTCTTTGTGGGACTTATATTTGTACCGCTTGTAGAGTTCTTTATGTAACTCTGAGTTAGTCTGTGTAAGCTATACATGTTTTCCATTTTTTCCTTCAGATCTTTTGTTTTAAAATCTAATGGTACAGGTTTTGATTTTGAAGGTCGATTTTTCTGGATAGTCACTTTTTTAATGGCACAGCTGTATTTAAGTGCTCAGTCACAATTTCTGTGAACATGTTCCATTTATTGTTGACCCCAATGGTAGTCATAACTGAGTCCAATGATTTCTGGCTTAAACTGTGTCTTAGTGTAGTAATGTTATTTGCAGATAATATTCGCCTGTGCTCATACATTTTTCTTGGTTTTAATTTGGTATTACATTTTAACACTAGTGTTTGGCCTAAATGATCTGAGAGATGACTATTTATAACAGCTGTTGAGATGATGTGGCCATAATTTGTGATAACATGATTAATTGAACTACTTTGTGTGTTACCTATTCTAATGGGTACTAGACCAAGAAGATCTTTAGCCCCATAAGACAGGGTACAATCTGTAAAACTTTTACTTTCCCTCCAGAGACGAACAGTGATTTTTTATAGCTGGCACCAGGGAAATCACTTCAGCACCATCCAGATCCAGTGCCATCAAGAATGTAACTATGGATGTAAGTACACAATATCAAAGTGACAAAGAAATGTACAAGTCAAGTGAACAAGCTGATGGGCTGCTACAGAAGAATCCAGACCTACCCTTTTGTGAGGATGGCTCATTATTAAATATTAGGTCTTTAAAAAATAAAATTGATGATCCTAGTAGTAACTATATAATGCATTTTAATATAAATGGTTTAAGTGCTGAATACTCATGTGACAGAAGCTCTAAGTTAGATGAGCTACAAGTTTTTTTATCTGAATTTCTAAATGTTAAAGTAATTTGTTCAAATGAACACTGACTTAGTAGTGATACCATAAAAATCTTAAATAAAATTGAAAACTTCAAGGTAGCTACCAGCTTTTGTAGGATAAATAAGTCATGAGGAGGTTCATGCATACTCATTCATTCTGATTTACATTACCATGTAAGATGTGACTTCACTTGTTTTAATGAAGAGTGTATTTTTGAGGGTTGCTGTGTTGAGTTAAAGGACTTAACTGTTGTTATAATATCAATTTATAGAATCCCATGGAAGGTGACAACTGAGCATTTCCTACGCAAATTTCAGAGTTTGTTAGAATACTTCAGTAAAGAAAAAAGGAAAAAAATTGTAGTTGCTGCTGATTTCAACATCAATGTGTTGAATGAAACATGTGAGATATCAAAATTTACAGACTTAATAAAAAAATTATGGCTTCAAATTAAATTTTTATGAATCTACAAAAGAAAATGCTCAGTCAGCAACATGCATTGACAATATTTTAACGAATTATGAATTTGAAAATGGATATAAATTTTGTCTAGATCTAGGAATTTCTGATCATTCAGCATTATTCATTGAGCTACCCAGAGCAGGTAGAGAAATCCCATGTAAAAAAGCTTACGTAAAAAGGATCTTCAACCAAGAAACTTTGACTCTATTCCATGATAAGATGAAGGAGACAGAATGGCACTTCGATAAAAATATTTCATGCACAGCAAATTCTGAAGCATTTCTAAAGTGTTCTCAATGAAATATTTCCACAAAAAACTTATTTTAATAAAATGACAAAATTAAAATGGTTCAGTAAAGGTATAAAAATCTCCAGTGCTAAGAAAAGGCAGCTACATAAGTAACTAATACATAATAAAAAAAATTTAATTTATTGAATATGTTAAACAATACAAAAGTACATTTAAGAAATTTTTCAAAGCAGCAAAGCAAATGACAAATAATAAATTAATCTTAAAACATAAGAATAAATCAAAGGCAATGTGGTCAGTTGTAAAACACAAATTAGGTATCAAAGCCTCTAGGCATGGAATTAGTACAATTAAGCTTGAAGATGAGATCATTGTAAATCCAGCTCAAATTTCGGAATGCTTCAATGAGTTGTTCGTTATGTTAATGTAGTGAAACCAGAGGTTAATGTTGCAGATTATGAGAAAAATAAATGTCCCTTTGCACTAAATCATAATTCTGAATGCCTCACAAAATTCAAAACAGTTTCAACAATAGATGTAGAAAAAATTATATTAAAACTAAAAAACAAAAATTCTGCAGGTTGGGATGGAATACCACCAAAAGTCCTTAAATTTGTGTGTAAAATAATAGGACACCCACTATCTAAAATAACAAACCAATCATTTGAACAAGGAAGCTTCCCAGAGGTGCTGAAGTATGCAGAAGGAAAACCATTGCTCAAAAAAGGGTCAAGAGAGGATATGGGGAATTATCGTCCCATCTCCCTCCTTCCAGTCTTATCAAAAATCTTTGAAAATGCTGCTGCTATGCAGATTCGAAATTTTATGGAGAAATATGGTATTATTACAGAAAACCAATTTGGTTTCCAGCATGGCAAAAGTACCATTGATGCAATTAACAAGTTTATCGAGAAGATCAGCACATCATTAGACAACCATAATAAAGTGGCAGGAATCTTTTGTGATCTCACAAAAGCCTTTGACTCTGTAAATCGTGCACTGCTCATCTATAAGCTTGACTAGTATGGGATCAAGGGTAATGTTCTAAATTGGCTTACTTCATACTTATCAAATAGGAAACAAAGAGTGATTGTCTCATCAAATGCAGCAAATTACTATTCAAAATGGAAAACAGTAGCCCAAGGTGTCCCTCAAGGCTTGATTCTAGGATCTACTTTGTTTTTGTTCTATGTTAATGGTTTACCAAACAATATAAATGCTCCATTGATTATATTTGCAGATGACACATCTGTATTAATTGAAAACCACGAGCCGGAAAACATCCCTCTCTGCATAATAAACACGGTGAACAAATTAGAAACATGGTTCCAACTGAATGAATTAAGACTGAACGTCCCCAAAACCCACATGGTCCAATTCAGAACAAAACAGTCAAAGCCCCAAGAAATCAAAGTAACTCATAAAAATCAGGATATAGAAGAAATGGATTCTGTGAAGTTTTTAGGGTTAAACCTAGATAAAAATTTAAATTGGAATAAACATATTGACTACCTGTTAAACGAATTATGGAGCTTTGCATTTGCTATGCAAATATTACCTGTGCAACAGACATGAATACAAGGAAAATTGCATACCACAGCTACTTTCAATCAGTTGTAAGGTATGGTATTATTTTTTGGGGAAATTCAAGCAATATATTGCGCACACTAAAGTTACACAGAAGAATAATAAGGAACATGTGTACTGCATATCCAAGGACATCATGTCACCCACTATTTAAAAAACAACAGTTATTAACAGTTCCCTCCTTATACGTCTATGATATTATCATCTTTCTACACAGCAATTTAGAGTTATTCAAGAAAAACTGTTTCAATCACACATATAACCTGAGAAACAAAGACAATTTTATGCTTCCCACTCATCACTTAAACCTATATGTGCAGTTTCCTCAGTATATGGCAATGAAAATTCATAACAAGCTAAAAGGAAAGAATGTTCTGAGTATGAACCTAGAGACACTGAGCTATATGATATACCTATCAAACGCTGCTACTACACTGTTGAGGAGTTCATGAAGGATGAACTGAACATTTGAGCAGGATAAATTTACACATAGTCTTGTGTGTAAATGTAGCTGTCCTTCACAAAAGGGGGGAAAGAAAAATGAAAGTTTATATAAATGTTAAAATTCTTTGTACCAATGAGGCCTAAGTTGTGTTATCCATTTTTTGACATGTCCCCTGTACACTAATCATATGATTAGAAATTGTATGTTATGAGACGAATAAAACACTATTCACTATTCACCATCATGTAAAGTGTTGATATTCAGATCTCCCAGTATGACAAGATTTACACTTCTACAGTCTGACATTAATTTACTTAAAATTCCATCAAGTGATTTCAGGAAAGCATCAAAGTTTCCACAGGGGGATCTACATACACCTATGACATAGAAACTTACATTTTCTTGAGTAGATGGCAACACCACTACCTTTATTGTGTGTTATGCAGTAGAAAGTAGCTAGGTTGTAGCCTTCTAATTCGCATTATTGAATGTTGTTCACTGTTTTCTGGTGTTCTGTAAGTATTACTATATGTGGAGATAGTCCTGTGATAAATGATTCAAAAGCATCTATTTTGTTTCTTAAACCCTGTTTAGTTGTTCTTCTTGACATCATTCTTCCTGAAACTGTCGACATAAAAGTTTTCTGGATTTGGTACCGCGTCATAATGTGAAAATTACTGCTGCTATAGAAAAGCCAACATTTCAGCCACAATTGCAGTGGCCTTCTTCTGGGTCTAATGGTGTGTTCTAGCTATGCAATGCCCAACAGACCGCACTGTCAACACGAGGCACGAGCACTACCGAAGAGTAACTGCCGCTGTACGGCCGACATCCAGCAGTTGGTAAACAGCAGCAAACTTCTCATTCGACGGTGACCACCTGTCGTGGTACATAACACAATAGCCAATAGACAAGAGAGGTCACGTTCTCCCTCCACCGCAATAACCTATTAAAATAAAGTTCCCTCTCCTTCTTCCTTGTGACCAATGAAACTAACTATCTTTTTAAAATTATGGCGTAATGGCATGCGCAGTGAACACTAACAGCTAAATATGAAGGACACCGCATAGCTAGAATGCACCATTAGACCCAGAAGAAGGCTGCTGCAATCGTGGCCGAAACGTTGGTTTTTCTCCAGCAGCAGTAGTTTTTACATTATGACGCGGTACCAAACCCAGAAAACTTTTATGTCAACTGACTCTGGCCGCAGAAGCCTACGCAATTATACTTCTTGAAACTGGTTCATTTAGTAAGCTGATTGTTAAATGACTGACACTACATTATGTAAATTGACCAGAAATTCCTTCACATTTATTACTCTCAAAAATATCATGGTGATCAGCTTCTTCTGATGAATATATGTTTAGTTCATCTTACACAGGCCAGAAGCAACAAGTCTTCATAACCATGACATATTTACTGATCAGTTTCACCATTGAATTACTTGTTCACGTATCACACATAAAATTTTATTTATCAATTACTAGTTACTCACAGAGTGAGTTACAGAAGTTTTACAAAAATATTTACACATTGATGTTCACATGCTGATAACTGACTAATACACTTTAATTCTGTTCTAATTATGTATTGTTCATTCTGAATGACACAGATTTTTCAGCTAGATGAATGCTAACCAGGGACTGACTTTTACATGTTGGATGACTCCTACCAGTATGGAAATTACCACATTTAATTCTGAATAAATTTTGAAATATGATGATTTAGGAAAAAGTAAAATGCTTAAAAAGAGGAACTGAAGGGCTTTCAAATGAGGTGTTTTGCTACATTCAGAATTATTTACTAGTTCACTTCAAACTCTATCTCCACATATTTTGACTGATCCTCAAATTAAGAATCTTTACTCATAAAAACTGATTTTAGGTTGTTCAGTTACAGGGTATCCACAAAAAATGGAAACATCAAATACACTGCACATTACCATGCCTAATATAGTAGAGGAAACCCTTTGACACTCAAAACAGCTTTCAGTCATCTCAGAATGGATAAATACAGACCCGGTATGGTATACAAGGGACTCTCATTCCACTGTTGCTGCAAAATAATGACAATTTCAGGCAACTATGATGGAGGTGGATAGCGATGACGCATGCTTCTCTCTGAAGTAAACCAGAAAGGCTCGATAATTTTGAGGTCTCATGACTGTGGTGGCCTGCACTCCATCCTTGTGCTCCCAAAACCACTCCTGGATGATATGAGCTTTGTGAACAGGAGTCCTTTTGTCTTGGAGCACAGCATCACCTTTGGGAAACAAACTTTTTACCATAACATGAAATCCTTGGCAGCAAAGCAGCATTGGAGAGTAACTATGAGACTGCCCAAATCATCACCAAACCCCTGCCATGTTTCATGTTGGTATGTAAACTTGTCCATAAGTTGGAAACAGTGTGAAGCAAGACTCACCCAACCAAATGATTTTCTTCCATTATATGAGTATCAACAAATTGTACATGTTCTGAATCATTTAACTCAGCCATAATGCACTCACAACAATGCAGAACTCTTTTCTGACTGTGACTGACACTTGCACTAGTACCAAATTCAATAGTGCAACCTGCAGTTATGGATGGCATCTGCATTTATTTTGAAACAAGCACTTCTGACAGTGTTTCAATATATTTGTTCAACACCCGTAGATTATCAACACCAGCAATATGAAAATTATGCTGTGGACAATAAGATTTTAAAATCCATCACAAAATAAATAAAAAATTATAATTACTGTTACAAATAACATAAGACCAAGTGGATGATTCCAACTAACTCTGTTATGAAAGGCAATCTGTTCTTTTGGAACCCAGACATAACAGAACCCAATAAATGATTTATGAATCTTTCTGACAATTTAAAATTGGGCAGGAACACAAACCCAGACGTTTGCCTTTTGTTAGCTAAAGCTTTAGTGCCTGATCTGTCCATGAGCTACACACAAATTGCCCTCACTGCTTTATCTCCAGTAGTACCTGTCACTCCTACTGTCCAAACTTAATAGAAGATCTTCTGTATGTGCAGGAGAACTGTGAAATCTGCAAAGTGAGGAAAGCTACTGGCAGAAGTAAAGCTGATCATGAAGATGCCATCACCAAACCTGAGGCACAGCTACGAATGTGGGATGTGTTGGTGCATTGATAGGTGGTATGAACACTAATGAGTATGGATCTAATGGGAACGATATGGTTTAGAGGCAACAACAGATGTCCAGTATGAGATTCTTCTCTCTGTAGCAGAGTGTGCAGTGATATGAAACTCAGTGGCAGATTAAAATGGTGTGCCAGACTGAGGCTCAAATTTGGTACCTTTGTCAGTCACAGGCAAGTGCTTTGCCAGACTGTGGCTAAGCCACATCTCCGCAATACCCTTTCTTCCACGAACACTAGTCTTGCAAGTTTTGCAGGAGGACTTCTGTGAAGTTTGGAAGGTAGGAGATGAGGTACTGGCGGAAGTAAAGCTGTGAGAATGGGGAATGTGTGATTTTTGGGTAACTTAGTTCATAGTGAGGCAATGTTCCCTGCTTTACCTCTTTGTTGATTGTCCTCAGTGTCAATGTACTGGCTGCAAAAATAGGGAGCTGTCAACTGTAAATTATGTAGCCAACAGATGCACAGTCCTTTACTTTCACTGTTCACAACCCCCCCCCCCCCCCCCCCTCCAATATTACACAGTTATGTGACCAGTGCACTATTGTTTTACTTTCAATAAGCCTCATTAACAGGTTGCAGGTGAACATCCACATATTCCTACAATAGTTTACTATTTAACATCTATGAGCAGTAAAAACATAACCACATAGTCCACAGTTCTTTCAGAATAATCAGGTGTGTATGGAGCATACACTGTCATTGGTTTAATGCATGGTCTAATTGTGTTACACTTAATTCACAGTTATGTTGATGCATTGTTGTTGCTCTAACACAGGTTTCTTGTCTGAAACTCAGCCATGGACTGACTGTCCTGTGACCACTGGGTCCTTATACATCCTCACAATAATCGGTACTGAACTTACACATTGTTTGAAGTTAAATTTACAGAAATTGCAATTAAAACTTAACTCATTAAATTAACTGAATACATCAAACAATTGGTTCTTTTTAACAGTTTATTCTACTACATGGGTTAACCCAAATTATTTGTTTAAATTATGAAATTGAGATATATAATTACACAAACAATACTTTTGATAAAACTGTTAATTACTTTGGAAGTAATAAAGGACTGGCTTTGCTAACATGTTTTCAAATAGAGCTAAATAGACACATTAATATTACTAGTATTTCATCTTCCACATGTTTACAATTAGTACAGAATTTATATTTGTTTATACATCAACAATAGAATTTAAGTTACAAAACAATCACTGATTTTGCCCTATAATAGAAGATACTAACTAGGAATAGTTGAAATAAATTAGAAAATCAATTACATACATAAAATTAAGCACAAAATTAGTTCTGGCATTATATTCTTTAAGACTGAGGTCCCACCTTTCTCTTATACGAAAATGCAGATGATACTCATGTATATCTAATGATAATTGGTTCAAAAATGAATTTTAAGGAGGCAGATGGAAAAAAAGAGGGGAAGTAAAAATGTCCCAGCTTTCTTCATCACACATGGAACACTCACCCTTGAAAGGCAACGGTCCCAAGTTTGAGTCTCAGTCTGGCATACAGTTTTAATCTGCCAGGAAGTTTCATAATAGTGCACATTCCACTGCAGAAAGAAAGTCTCATTCTGGAAACATCCCTCAGGCTGTGTCTAAGCCATGGCTCTGCAATATCCTTTGTTCCAGGAATGCTAGTCTTGCAGGTTTCACAGGAGAACTTCTGTGAAGTTTGGAAAGTAGGAGGTGAGATACTAGTGGAAGTAAAGTTGTGAGGATGTGGCGTGAGTCATGCTTCAGTTGCTTAGTTTGTAGAGCACCTTCCTGCAAATGGCAAAGGTTCCAATTTTGAGTCTCAGTCCAGCACACAGTTTTAATCTGCCAGGAAGTTTCAATGTAAGAGGCGTTTTGTGTCTTTCACGTGGGAAACTAAGGTGCAGGTAATGGGTTGGGCATGTTTGTCAACAAGACTCTCTCTTTTCCAGGGACCAGCTATAGTGCAGTGTCCAGAGAGAAGATTGGTGTTCAGATTTGGTTATCGATAAATATTCCATCAGAGGCAGGAGCACATGTGAAAATACCCATGCCGTATACCAGCTGTGCTACAATCACTGCACAGCATTCTACGTGAGCATGATTATCAACCATCTCTCTACCAGAATGAATGGCCACAACCAAACTGTGGCCAAGAACAAAGTTGACCACTCAGTGGCACAACATGCGAGAGTTCAATGGCTGCTTCACAGCCTGAGCCATCTGGATCCTTTCTTCCAGCACCACATTTTGTGAACTATGTGGATAACAGCTATCCTTGCAATACAAACCAACTTCACTCCTGTAATCCTCCTGACCTCAATTTCTGACATCATCCTCCACTAACCCACTTCCCCAACACCCTCTACTCAATTGTTTTCCCTCCTTCTGTCCTTTGTCTCCCTTCCAGTCCACACCATCACATTATGTTCATCATGCACCACTCTTAGCCAGGTCCCATACCTGTGTGTCAAGGTACTAAAGTTTTCATTCTCTTTTGTGTATGCTCCTTAACAATTAAATGCATGTGCTGTTCATAGAGTCGTCTCCTTTACTCATAAATAACTTGATTAAGGACAGATGGTTTTGCTGTATATGTGGGATAGGATCACCATAGCAAAACCTGCTGGTGGATGAATCAGTCAGACGGCAGATTCAGATTCTTTATTGGTCATTAAGCATTATTACATGCAATAGAATTTGTCAGTTCACTTAACCTATTAATTTTACAAAATAAATTTTTACATATTTAAGTTGATATTGTGCATTTCTAAAAATTTTTCTAATGAATAGAATGGATTAGTTAACAAGAAGTTATGTACGTTTTCTTTAAATAATTTGTCAGGCTTGATTGGTGCATTTTTAGACAATTTGTTATACATTTTAATTGCCATATGCTTATGACTGTTGTTAGTTTTAGCTAATCTATTTTGTGACAACAGCAGAGAAGTACAGGTTCTTCTATAGTAGTCATGCCTTTGATTTGTTACACTTAAATTAGGTAGTTCAGCAAGTATGTAGTTAACGCTGTCAAGAATATATAAATTAATAACTGTTAAAATTCTATATTTAATAAACAATGGTGAACAGTGTGTTCTATTATCTACCTTAGCCATTACTCTGATTACTTTCTTCTGGATCACCATAATTTCATTTGTTTTTCTGCTGTTTCCCCAGAGTATTAACCCATAACTTAAAACAGATTGAAAAAAGGCAAAGTACACTGTCCTTATGTTCTCAAATGTCACACAACACATCTGTCTCTTCAACAAATATATAACTCTTGACAACCTAACCACTATGTGATCAACATGAGAGTTCCATGTTAGACTGTTGTCAAGTACGATACCTAAAAACTTTGCCTTTTGTTTTTATATTTTTGTAGTCTTTGATAGACTGAACCACATATTCTGGGTCCTTTCCTCATTTAATAGCAGACTATTTGCACAAACCATGATGTTGCATTTTCTTTTGCTAATTTCATATCACTTACAAGATTATCAAGTACATGGTTTACAGATAGAAAAGTTGCATCATCTGCATACATATGTGTCTTTACATCTATGTTTCCTGGTAAGTCATTTATGTGTACAAGGAAAATAAGTGGTCCCAATTTAGATCCCTGCAGCACTTAGTGTTGAACCTTGAGTATGTTTGACAGATGACTTCCTGAACTCACCACCTGTTTCTTTTTATTAAGGTATGATTTGATGAGTTTTAAACTTTTATCACATATTCCATAGTATTCAAGTTTAGAGAGCAATAGTGAGTGGTCAACACAGTCAAAAACTTTGTCCAGATCACATAAGGTTACCTGTGTGTGCGCATGGTCCTCAAATGCAGCTAGAATGTCTCATACTAAGAGCTCTATGGCATGTATAGCTGACCTTCCTTTTCTGTAACCAAACTGTGATGCACTTAACATATCATTTAGTTCTAGGTTCTCATACATCTTCTGATATATTATACCTTCAAAGACTGTTCCTAGTGCCGGCCGGAGTGGCCGAGCGGTTCTAAGCGCTACAGTCTGGAACTGCGCGACCGCTACGGTCGCAGGTTCGAATCCTGCCTTGGGCATGGATATGTGTGATGTCCTTAGGTTAGTTAGGTTTAAGTAGTTCTAAGTTCTAGGGGACTGATGACCACAGCAGTTAAGTCCCATAGTGCTCAGAGCCATTTGAACCATTTGAACTTTTCCTCGTACTGGAATTAGTGAAATTGGTCTGTAGTTTGCAGGATATGATCTGACACCCTTCTTAAAGACTATAATTACCTTGGACAGTTTGAGAGGATCAGGGAAAAAACCCTTCTATGAGACACAGGTTTATAGAATATGTTAATGGTGCTGCAATGTAATGTATGATTTCTTTCAATAGATTGTTTGACATATTAAAAATATCTGTACTGTGTGAATTTTTCATTTCTTTAACTATTTTAAGAACTTCATGTTGGCATACCTCTTTAAAGTGTTTCAATGATGATTTGGCCCTATTATGATTTAGGTTTGCTCTATTAAGATAATCTGTACATGTTACATAGGGTTTACTGATACTTTTTGATATCATCAGCACAGCTTACAAAATATTTATTGAATGTATCTGCTGGTATTGGGACTGTCTTGTCAAAGTTCATGACTTCACCTTTAACAGTATTAATTACTGACCAGGTTGTTTTGCATTGGTTTTTACTACTTTTTATGAGATTTGTGTTGTATCTTTGTTTCGCCAATTGTAACTCTTTCTTATACAATTTCTTAGTGGTTTTTTCGAGGTCCTTAATTTCATCAGAATTGTTTACTTTGGCAAGGTGCTTCAACAGCAGTAGCTTATGTTAGATACCTTATGTTAGGTAATCACTGTAATTCACCAAGATTATTACTGAACCTTCATGCACAGAGAGGAACCTGCAGAGGCAAGGTTCAATATTGGGTTTTGGTCAGTTTTGGAGCCACCTCAGAATCTCTCCCCCAACTCCATCTCACTTCTCATCCTGACTAATTTCTGCATACCCACTTTCTACAAACTTCTCAGAATCCATAGACTCAACCATTCTAAATGCTTAGTTGGTTGCTATATCCTCATCGAAAGAATCTCAGGTCTAATAGACCTCCACCTCCAATATACACTCCTGAAAATGGAAAAAAGAACACATTGACACCGGTGTGTCAGACCCACCATACTTGCTCCGGACACTGTGAGAGGGCTGTACAAGCAATGATCACACGCACGGCACAGCGGACACACCAGCAACCGCGGTGTTGGCCGTCGAATGGCGCTAGCTGCGCAGCATTTGTGCACCGCCGCTGTCAGTGTCAGCCAGTTTGCCGTGGCATATGGAGCTCCATTGCAGTCTTTAACACTGGTAGCATGCCGCGATAGCGTGGACGTGAACCGTATGTGCAGTTGACGGACTTTGAGCGAGGGCGTATAGTGGGCATGCGGGAGGCCGGGTGGACGTACCGCCGAATTGCTCAACACGTGGGGCGTGAGGTCTCCACAGTACATCGATGTTGTCGCCAGTGGTCGGTGGAAGGTGCACGTGCCCGTCGACCTGGGACCGGACCGCAGCGACACACGGATGAACGCCAAGACCGTAGGATCCTACGCAGTGCCGTAGGGGACCGCACCGCCACTTCCCAGCAAATTAGGGACACTGTTGCTCCTGGGGTATCGGCGAGGACCATTCGCAACCGTCTCCATGAAGCTGGGCTACGGTCCCGCACACCGTTAGGCCGTCTTCCGCTCACGCCCCAACATCGTGCAGCCCGCCTCCAGTGGTGTCGCGACAGGCGTGAATGGAGGGACGAATGGAGATGTGCCGTCTTCAGCGATGAGAGTCGCTTCTGCCTTGGTGCCAATGATGGTCGTATGCGTGTTTGGCGCCGTCCAGGTGAGCGCCACAATCAGGACTGCATACGACCGAGGCACACAGGGCCAACACCCGGCATCATGGTGTGGGGAGCGATCTCCTACACTGGCCGTACACCACTGATGATCGTCGAGGGGACACTGAATAGTGCACGGTACATCCAAACCGTCATCGAACCCATCGTTCTACCATTCCTAGACTGGCAAGGGAACTTGCTGTTCCAACAGGACAATGCACGTCCGCATGTATCCCGTGCCACCCAATGTGCTCTAGAAGGTGTAAGTCAACTACCCTGGCCAGCAAGATCTCCGGATCTGTCCCCCATTGAGCATGTTTGGGACTGGATGAAGCGTCGTCTCACGCGGTCTGCACGTCCAGCACGAACGCTGGTCCAACTGAGGCACCAGGTGGAAATGGCATGGCAAGCCGTTCCACAGGACTACATCCAGCATCTCTACGATCGTCTCCATGGGAGCATAGCAGCCTGCATTGCTGCGAAAGGTGGATATACACTGTACTAGTGCCGACATTGTGAATGCTCTGTTGCCTGTGTCTATGTGCCTGTGGTTCTGTCAGTGTGATCATGTGATGTATCTGACCCCAGGAATGTGTCAATAAAGTTTCCCCTTCCTGGGACAATGAATTCACGGTGTTCTTATTTCAATTTCCAGGAGTGTATGTCCATAGGTTAGCTTTCCATATCACAAATAAAGTACTTCCTTCTTCACCTCTAAACCATCCTCACCTGGTGGCCACCTGGATCCTTACTTATCACTGTTGATGTTGCGATGATAGTTACGATGCCACAACGTAAGTGCTCTCTCTCGTGAGTTGGCACTATGAGAGAAGACTAACTACGCTGACCACAGCACCCTCTGGCCAATGCTGTGGAGCTCAGGGAGTGCCGTCTTGATTTCACGCATTTTCATCAAGAGCAGATGGCCTGGAAATATGCTTCTACTACTGAGTGGGCTAGCTTGCTATTGAGACTTTGTATTAGTTTTGTTCAGTTAAAGTTTGGACAGCAAAGAGTATTCATTAGTTTTGAGATTATACAGAATAGTCATCCAAGCTTTGCAGGATTAGACATGGACTATGGCTTCACACCTACATGCTCATCCTAGCCAAAGTTATTCAAGCATTTGATATTTACTTGTGTTTTTGGCTCTATTAAAAGTATTAAAGTCACATGCAGTACCAAAGTGCTTCACCTCTCCTGCTCCTACTTGCTTCCTTCACTCTCGGTCTACATTACAGAACCAGTTCACAGGAGCAGAACCACGCACCTTCTATCCAGGCGGGATACAAAAATTGACATCACCTCTGTATACAATAACCTCTCACATGTCACAATTCTGTCCAATTCTCCCTCCCCCACCTCCTCCTTTCTCCCTTCATACACTCCACCTCCACAACTCCACACCCAAATTAAGCTGCTATGTCAGTAAATTGCAATAGGCTGGCAAGGTCTAGCCAAACAGGTGAATGTGTGTGTATGTGTATTCTGATGTGTATTCTGTATTAGTTAGCTTTGAATAAGGACATCATTAGAAATATTAGCAATGTTTCAGTCCTGTTTATGTGATATCAGAGATGGCATCAGATCCTCAGTAAATCTTATTCATTCATTCATCATGTCCCATAGAAGCTGTCAAGGATCCCCTTCAGAGATGGGGAATGAGTGAAGAAATACATTAGCAGGAGACAAAAACATAAAAGAAAATTAATCTGTATACCATGTTAATGATAATCTATCTTTATATTGCTTAGTTCTAAATGAGAGCAGATAAAACTGATGGAAAGAAACTGTAGCTTCCTTGGATCATACTCACTACAGCAGGAAGGCCTGGTCCTTAATGAAAAAGCTTGATACAGCAAACACCACTACCTGACAAAAATGCAACATTAATTTAGGTGATATGGCCAATCACATGATCTCCACCTCCAAGTCAAAGAGAGAGAAACACATCATAATAGGAGTGAGACATGTCTTAAAAGTAGGGATATGGTCAGCTCCACAAACATCTGAGTTTTCCACCCCATTTCAATTGGGAGAGACCATAGAAGCTGTAAACAATGCAAAACTTAAGAAGGCATCGTGCATTCATAGTATTTACCCAAGTTGCTGTTGTACTGTGGTCCTGCTGCTGTCAAATGGCTGAAGACTTTCTTTTCCAATACCTTAGAGACAAGTCATCTGCCACATCTCTTCAAGGAATGTATTATCATTGCTGCACTAAAACCAAACAAAGATCCATCTAGAGTTGAAAACTATCAGCCATTGCTCTCTGTAGTTTCATGTTCATGCACCTGGAGACGCTCATTCATAACAGAATCTGCTTAGCCATCAACAAACACATCCCAATAGAGCAAGGTTGGCTTAGACCAGGAAGAGGATGTGAGGAACAGGTGATAGCAATAGCAACTCATATCAAAAATGCCTTTGAGAAGCAGAAGATAAAAATGGTGGAAGGGGGGGTCTTCTTAGATCCAACTGCAACCTATGATACTGTATGGAATGACAAACTCCAGTTCAGTTTTATCAGTGTCATTCAATGTCAGAAACTAACCACTCTAATCAGCAACCTACTGAATGACAGATACTTCCAGGTGTTCTCAGAGAATTTCAAAAGCAAAGTTCACAAAATAAATGATGACCCCATTCATTTTTAATCTGTACTCATACAACCTTCCAGAAAAAAAGTCCAGGAAATTTATTTATGCAGATGCAATTGATATGATCACTCAGGATCAAAGCTTCCAATATTTCAACAATCCAAAATACCTACATGTGACCCTAGACCTCTGACACACAAAGTCCATCTCCAGAATGTGGCAACTAAAATCAAATCTTGGACCAATCTGCTCCAAAAATTAACAAAAGCTACCATGAACACCACTACAACAGTTCTAGGATCATCAGCTCTAGCAGTTTCATAGTAGTCACAGAATTCTACTGTCCCACATGACTAAACTGTCCTCACACTAAAATAACTGACATAGTGCAATCAAGAAATCTGCCTCATCATTGGGTGTATTTGCCCCACAAACATTTGCTGATTATCAGTACTTAATAATATTCTGCAACCATACATAAGGATTTCACAGTCATTGCTGAACATGTGGACAAGAATAAAAAGCAACTCACTATTATTACCAACTCATTCAGAAGTTTCATTGGAAACCTGGTGACAGAGGTCTATAAAACCATCATGACACACAGCAGTCAGCCTGCAGGACACAATCTTCAACACAAGAAGTGTGGAACAATCAATGGCTAGAGCACTCTCCCATTGGGCATAATCTGTTCATCTAAACTTCCTGTGAGTGACCAGCAGGTTTTCATCTGCTGAGATGACAGTGGTGCATAGTGAATCATGTGAGAACGGACTGCAGCACATGTGGAACATTGCTACACCAATGGGGATGGAAGCCCTCCCTTGAGAAAAGATGATAAACCTTATATCACATGACATCTGCATGTTCCCTTAGAGCATTCAAAGGAATGATGGAAGACCTTTACAATTTGTCTGCAGAATCTTCTGACTCAATTTCCAATCTGGACTTAAAGCACTGAACCCATACGAACTTGTGATTGTGCCTATCTGTATAGAAATGTATGTATTTGTTGTGAATAGTTGTCTGTATTTCTTGTGATCAAACTATAATACTTCTCTGTCATCATACTATAAATAAATAAATACTGCTTAGTGTTATTCAAGCATATTCCATCAAAATTTAATCAAATAAATTAGGAAGAAAGCTGCTTTTTAAAAGAAACTGCTGCCTCCTGAATTTTATTGGGTAGCTGTTGTTTATCTGCTATTATTTACTTGATTAAAATGATATTTTGGAAGGATACATTTTCACATCTTTAAAGACAGAGTACTATTATAGCTCATTATTACTTGTCATAGAGTTTTATACAAACACTGCTGCTTGCCATGTAATTAATAGGAATTTTCAGTCCATGAATCTTGATAGATAATTTGTAGAAGCATGGCTAGTGAAGTATGTTTTATATTTCCTTTTTAATTTGTAGGGCTTTCCAATTTCTTGCCTTAGATTAGTTGGGAGCTTCCCATCAGAGTACATAATTCCATTCTAAATCATAGTACGTCTCTCTAGACCTGCCGTGTGGTGGCGCTCGGTCTGCAATCACTGATTGTGGCGACACACGGGTCCGACGTATACTAGCGGACTGCGGCCGATTTAAAAGCTACCACCTAGCAAGTGTGGTGTCTGGCGGTGACACCATAGTATGGTTTTCTTTACTACTAAATTATTTACATTCTACCAGGATGTTCCTTATTGTATACATCATTTTTAAGTATTCCTTCCGTCATATGTACCAATAAAATCATGGATTACTTAAAGTAAAATTAAGATAAAAACATGATATTATAAAGTTTTGTATTGGCCAGTGAAAGAACTATAATGTGTTAAATAATTTTGTTTTAATATTTTTGTTTTTTTGATTTGCAGGTTACATATGTATTTGAAGGATCAAAATTAAAGCATTCTCCAGGTGACACACCATTTCCACTGAAATGGGTGTGGGACATTATATGGAATAAAGTTCAGCTTTTCAAAACGTTGTCATTTTAGACATAAAAAATATCTTATATATTGACAACTGCTTGGCAGTAACATTCATGTCAAACAATACTCATGCAAGTGAAATACTACGTGCTCTCCATCTACACAAATGAAAATTCTCTAATTAACTTCGAGTCTCAAATAACAGAACACTATAAGCAAACAAACATATGTTTCCATTGCAGAGGGTCTCCAAAATAAGAAGTAAGAAAGTAAATGTGAAGTACTGTATCCCATAACTATTGATGTATACTGCTAGTTTTCATTACACAGAATATATGATGCAGACTTTTTTCTCATTAAAAGCAAATATGTATGGCATAGTACGTTTAGCATCATAAAATCTCACTGTTATGTTTGCTTTCACTTGTAAATATGTGATTTACACATATGTGAAACTTTTATAGCACAAATTAACTCTCTTATTTTCTCCTCATGTAACAAACTGGAAAAAAGCAACAGTGCAACCTTATTGAAGGTAGTTTTTATCTAGAGAATTTGTGGTATATTTTGAGCATAATGCTGCTACAAACACACAAGTGTGAAATATGTGTACAAAAGGGAACAAGATAATCATCAACCTAGCAGTTGACTACAAACTTTGGGTAACTCATGTGATGAGAAGCATTTCATTGTGCTTGAAGTGGCAGTTGGTGGAATGTCTTGCTGAATTTTGACTTAATGTTGGCTACAGTTTAGAATGGTGCTTTATAGTATAGTGGAAAAATCTAGAACAGAATACCACCACACATAAGGTAAGAAATGGAAAATCCCCAGATATTCAAAAATAAAATGAAAGGATACCTAATTATGCACTCCATAGGCAACTCTTCATAATATTAGGACTCAGGGATGTTGATTCCACTTAACTCCATGAATATTAAAGGGAGATTTATTTTCAGCTTATACAAACAGCTGATCTACATCTACATCATACTCTGCAAACCTCTGTGAGGTGCATGGCAGAGGTTACGACCCATTGTACTTGTTACTAGAGTTTCTTCCTGTACCATTACACATAGAGCATAAGAAGAATGACTGTTTGAATGGCTATTTGAATGCATGTAGTTATTATAACCTCATGATCCCTGTGCGAGCAATATGTTGTACACAGAGAGCATAAGAAGAATGATTGTTTGAATGCCTATTTGAATGCATGTAGTTATTATAACCTCATGATCCCTGTGTGAGCAATATGTTGGGGATTGAAGAATATTCCTAGAGTCTTCATTTAAAACCAGCTCTTGAAACTTTAATAGACTTTCTCAGGATAGTTTATGTTTGTCTTTAAGAATCCTCCTGCTCAGTTCCTTCAGTATCTCTGTGATACCCTCTCAAGGATCAAACAAACCTGTGACCATTTATGCTTTTCTGTATATGTTCAATATCCCCTGTTAGTCCTGTTCAGTATGGGTCCCATGCACTTGAGCAGTATTTTAGAATCAGTCACATGAGTCATTTGTAAGTGATGTCCTTTGTAGATGGATTGCACTTCCCCTGTCTTCTACCAACAAACTGGCACTTGAGCAGTATTTTAGAATCAATCACATGAGTCATTTGTAAGTGATCTCCTTTGTAGATGGATTGCACTTCCCCTGTATTCTACCAACAAACTGCAGTCTACTGTCCATTTTACTCACAACTGAGTCTATGTGATCTTTCCATTTCATGTCCCTACAAAGTGTTACACCCATGTATTTGTATGAGTTGGCTGATTCCAACAGTGACTCATTTATATTATAGTCATAGGCTACCATATTTTTTCATTTTGTGAAGTACACAATTTTACATTTCTGAACATTTAAACCAAGTTGCCAATATTTGCACCATTATGAATCTTACGAAGATCTGACTGGCTTTCAGATAGTGATTCATATAGATAACTGTGTCATCTGAAAAAAGCCTGATTTTACTATTAATATCATTAACATACAACATGAATCACAAGGGTACCAACACAGTTCTCTGGAGCACATCCGAAGTTACTTCTACATCTGACAATGAGTCTCAATCCCAGATAACATGTTGTGTCCTCCCTACCAAAAACTCCTCAATCCAGTCAAAAATTTCACTTGATACCCCATATGATCACTCCATATGATCATACTTTTGACAATAAGCACAGGTGCAGGGCTGAGTCAAATGCATTTTGGAAATCAAGAAACACTGCATCTACCAGGTGGCCTTGATCCAAAGCTTTTAGTATGTCATGTGAGAAAAGTGCAAGTTGGGTTTTAATATGGTCAATATTTTCAAAATTCCTGTTGACTGGCACTGAGAAGGTGATTCTGTTCTAGGTACCTCATTATATTTGAGCTCAGAATACGCTCTAAGATTCAACAACAAATCAGTGTCAAGAATATTGGACAGTAGATTTGTGGATCACTTCTACTATCCTGTTCCATGCTGTTTTACCTTTCTATTTTGTGTATTTTACTGACACTCATCTCAATCTGTTTTTGTGTTGGTGTTGAAGGCCTTCCTGCCGTGCACCCATACAAACATCTTGTGATGTTCGCATGCTTTAATTCTTCGTTGACAGTCCTCAGTGTCGACGTACTGCGTTTTTATACTGGCTGAAAAATGGGGGATGGAAGTTCAACACTGACTACTATAAGTGATGTAGCCAACAGTCACACAGTTGCATTTCATAGTTCTTTACTGTCACTGTTCATAACCCCCGAATGTTACACAGATTTATGGCTAATTCACTATTGGTAAATTTAGATAATCGTCGCTAATAGCTTGCAGGCACACATCAGTATATTCCTACAATAATTTGCTATTGAACGTCTATGACCAATAAAAACCTAACCACACAGTTATTTCAGAATAATACAGTATGTGTGACAGTATTTCTCAAATCAATTGAACAGACACCGTCATTGTTTTAACACAGGGTCTATTGGTGTTACACGAATTCCACTGCAATACCCATCTGAAAATCCGCCTTGGACTGACTGTCTCAGGAAAAAAATTGGTTGTTTATACATCCTCACAATAATAGGTGCTCAAACTATACATTGTTCAATTACAATTAAAATGTAATTAATTCGATTAACTGAATACATTGAAAAATTGGTTCTTTTTAACAGTTTCTTCCACCGCAAAGGCTGGACTGGATTGTTTGTTTAAGTAATGAAGTTAACAGATACAGTTATACAAATAATACTTTTGACAAACCTGGTAATTATTTTGGAATTAAACAAGAGCTGGCTTTGCTAGTATGTTTTCAAATATAGCCAAATAAATACTTTAAGTATCACAATTGTTCTTCTTCCAAATGTTTATAATTAGTATGGAATTTATATTTGTTTATAGGTCAACAATAGAATCTCCAAGTCATGAAACAATTACTGATATCACCCTATAGCAAAAGATATTAGCTACAATAGTCAAAAGAAATCAGGAAATGAATTACGTACACAAAACAAAGCACAAAATTAGATCTGGTGCTATATTTCTTAAGACTGAATACAAACCTTTCTCTTTTATGAAAATTCAGATTGTACTCATGTATTTTAATGGTTATTAGTCAAAAGAAAAGAAAAGAAAATGCATTTAAGGAGGCAGATGGCAAAACAAAAGAGGAAGTAAAGAGATACCAGCTTGCTTCGACACATTACCCCCTTATTGGATTGACCAGATAAATATTGTAAATAGCTGACTCAGCAATTCAATGACCATAAGTGATCCTAGAAAGTGGATTTAACAAACTAATAAGAAATCTTATCAAAAACAACATTACATATGTTTTTCAAATTTCTACTTATATAAACTGGCCATATGAAAATCCCCATACAAAGTATTTACATATAGCATATTGTACAATGGCACAAAATATCCACAAGTTATATTTTTAATAAAAATAGGCATCTTCATCATAAGTGAAGTCGTTCTTGGATTAACAAAGAATACATTCTAAGATACTTATCACATTATACAGGTCCTCTTCAAGGAATAAATACTCATGGGTTGCAAGTAATTAAATTACACTGTGAATTGCACTTAATTTCAGACAGAAAATTTCACTTTTTCAGTGTTTAGTGTTTTTCACAAACACTTTCACTCTTTTAAGGAGTTTTAACACATTTTCTCACCCAGTCATCCACACATTCAACAGGTCCAAGTGGCAGTTAGTAAGGAAATGCACTGCTATCAGTTCCCTTGGAGGTGGTTCTCCTCCGCCACAGAACACGAAAAAATTAGACAAAATTTCCTAATTTAGTATACTCATTTTTAATTCCAACTAAGTATAGGGAAAAAATGTTTCACACTTGTGAAAAATTACAGTCATTACTTCATAAACAGATGTTACATAGTTCTCATAACATCACAATAATTAGCACTAATATTGACTATAGTATGTGTGGTGTCACCACCAGACACCACACTTGCTAGGTGGTAGCCTTTAAATAGGCCGCGGTCCGTTAGTATACGTCGGACCTGCGTGTCGCCACTATCAGTGATTGCAGACCGAGCGCCTCCACACGGCAGGTCTAGAGAGACTTCCTAGCACTCCCCCCAGTGGTACAACCGACTTTGCTAGCGATGGTTCACTGACAAAATATACTCTCATTTGCCGAGACGATAGTTTAACATAGCCTTCAGCTACGTCATTTGCTACGACCTAGCAAGGCGCGATTATCAGTTACTATGGATATTGAATCATGTACCGTCCAGACCAATGTTCTTCATTAACAGATTAAAGTTAAGTATTCCACCAGCTACATCCGTTTTTCTAAATTCTAATTTCCTTGTCCTGTTACAGACCTCACGCCATCCTGCGTGAGCTAAAACGCGTGCCTTTCGGCCTCCTCCTAGTAACACGGTGTTGGCTCTCCTGCCAACCAAAACAGTATGAAAGGTGTGGACTAGTAAAAATTTTAAATCAAGTGCACATTTCAGTACGACATAACTGTGTATAAAACTGATTAAACTTGAAAGATGTTTGTTTCTTCTCCACTTGCAAAATCACTAAAATACCAAGTCCTGGTTTGAAATTCACATAATTTATAGACTCATCATCTTAATGTCCAAAATATGTACATTACCTCTTGCAAAACTTCAGATGTGCATTAGCATAGATTTACTGACCATTACATTATGAAAAATAAATAAATAAATAGAGTCACCATCACATAAATTAATTACTGCTCAAATCAAAATTAAGGGGATGGAAGTTATACCAAATCATTGCCCTACTTCTCCACTCAGCTCTGAGTGCTACATTCATTAAACCAGAAAATTAAGTCCTCAAAAAATCAAAATTACTTTTCTTTGTTCGAGTATTACCACTTATAAGCTCATAATTCCTCAGAACTTCCCCAGAACACAAATAGAAGTTTCCAGATAACATATAGATTGATAATGCAGCATTATATGACTTGTATCTCACTAAAGTATTGCCCTTTCTGTTAAGCTCTCATTCCCAGCTGCAGTGTCATGAATTGCACAATGTACACAGCACCCAATGTTGCCTAGATCAGAAATAGATCCTCATTATAGTTACACCACAGTTGTTTGTATCCAGTTATCTTTTTCATTAATCATGTCTGTCAGCTCCATTATTTTACTTACATTCCTTACCTCGTTAGCTAGTGGACTGCATTCTCAAAAAATATCGGTACTGCAGAGACATTTAAAGTTTAACATTATTCATTATTTTGTTATTTCATTATTACTTCATTATCTAATAAATAAACACCTGCTCTGCATATCCAATGCAAAACTGATTCTACTGAAAAACACTGCTAAGGCAAACTTAACTCTCACTAATGATCAGACAATATCTTCACTTAGAAAAACTATTATTTCACTGTATTCCATCAAACTGCTTGAGATTCTAGCCTGAAGGGTGACATACATACAAATATTGCTTATTCCTTTCATACACATTATTCCAGGCAAGTATGTTTAAAGTTGTACTTCATTAATGTTAGAAGAAGCTGTACTACGACACACTTTTGTAGGTAGATAGTTTTCTCCATATACTGACTGCACTGAACACAAACACTTTTATAATATCATAATTAATATTAAGACCTAGTATTCAAGACTGTTTTTACTGCATATTTCCACTGCTGCTGCACCAAATTATATTAATTTGACACATGATCTGATTACTTCAGATGTTAATTATATTTTTCAGATAATCTGCACCTTCTCCTCCACATATGCTCACACCTTTCATTTTCTTTTTACCTTACCTATTTATTTGACAGAAATCCTTTAACCATGACACCAATTTATTTTCATTGTATTTCAAAAACCAGAATAAACACAGCATCACATAGATACCAAATATCACTGCTGTGCTGAGATTTTGAATCACCAAGAAATTGCACTCCAACAGCTGTCCTGCCAATTCCACAGTAATAGTACCTCTCGTTTCACATTTTTTGATAGCTTACCAGTAGAATCAATAATTTTTATTCCACAAACATGCTTAACTACTATATCCTCTGTGTTCTTAATAGACTCAAAAAATGCATGTGAAATGCCATTCAAATCACTATCAAGTAAACACTTAACATTTATACAGTATACACTTGCTGATATTGCAGGATGCCACACTGCCTTTTTACTTACCATATGATCTTCTTCGTACAACAAATCCTCATTAATCTGTTCCCTGGAAAAACTATCATCCTGTTTACCAAAACAATTATCAGGCACAGTCAAATGGCAGACACCATGGTTACCTTCGTCATAATCACTCTCATGAAGCTCTTACTCTTCATTAGGCCTAATATTATCCTCAATTGTTCTTTCTTTATGTAACACATTGCCGTCATTATTGATGATAAATTCAAATACCTCATCCTCATCACTACTGGTTCCATCATTGCTACCATCATTAAAACTGTTGCACTACACAGCGCCGTACGTAACATATAAGAAACATGCATCTTGGACAGGTTGACAAGTCCACAGTGGCAGAACACAGCATCAATGAAAAGCATACCTTCGAATCTGAAGAAACAAAGAAGTTCAGATTTTGGGATTCTGTGACAAAAGAAGCGGTATAGATTCATCTGCATGAAAATTTAATTAACCAAGACAGTGGTTACCATCTCAGTACAGCTTGGGATCCTGGAGTTAGGAAAATTCATCAAGAACGCTCCAGTACAAAAGGGACTGTGGAGGGCACTGATATGAACAGACGCTGAGAATTGACGCCCACACGAGCGTCCCTCCCACCACCAGTGGTGCGAATCGCCTGGTGCGATTCCACTGGCACATAATTGGTTGGTGGCCGGAATCTGATAGCATTCCAGCAGCTACAAAGGCATGTGACAGACAGCACCCTGACACTTTGCCTGAAGATGATGGATACGCAATCCATTGAAACGTTGCGGCTAGAAGACCACGCCACTTGGCTGAAAACCCATGAAGGTTTCAATAATGAATTTTTTATGGATGACAAGGTACCATGTCACTGGGCCACGACTGGTTTGAGGAACATTCTGGTCAGTTACAGCAAATGATTTGGCCAGCCCTCAAACATTTACGGGACATCATCAAGAGGTCAGTTTGCGCACAAGCTCATGCACTTGCAACACCTGCACAACTATGGATGGCTGCAGTGGCATCATCATTCAGTATTTCTGTAGAGGACTTCCAATGATTGTTGTGTCCATGCCACATCAAGTAGCTGCCACATCGAGTAGCTGCATCCCGCTGGGCAAAAGGAGGTCCAACACAATATTGAGAGGTATCAAATGACTTTTGTCACCTCAGTATAATGTATACAGATTGCTGCCATTAAAAACAGAATAATATACTCTGTTTGCTGTGAATGCAGTATGTTGTAACATTCCAAGATCAAATGGTAAGTGGCTCTGTTAATTCAATATATGTTTTTGATTGTTATTTCAGTTCAGTCTGGAGCCACATTTTCTTTTCAGATCTATGCTGTGTGATATTAACTAATTAGAGTTCATATTTGCCTCAAACTAGAAAATAATTCAGAAAAATATAACTTCTAGAAATTTCTTCTTCAAATTCTTATATTGCTGAATAAGATTATCATGAATCTTCATATACAGTGCTATTTCTTTTATTTGTGTGTACTTCTATTATATAAAAGGTGATGCAAATTTTGCAAATTCTGAATAAGTAAGTTACTTATTCAGAAATTTTGCTGAGCAGCAGAATGTTGGCAGTTTAGAGTATGTATTACTGTCAATAAATTGACAGCTGAGTCTTAGATTGTAGTCTGTTGATTTGTGTATCACAATGTATTGTTGTTTGTTTTGTTTAAGTGTGCAAAAATAACTAGGGTCATATGCTCCCATGTACAAACTATAGAAAACAAAGACAGAAAGAAGTTAGAAAACAACTACCGTATTTACTCGAATTTAAGCCGCACTCGAATCTAAGCCGCACCTGAAAAATGAGACTCGAAATCGAGGAAAAAAAATTTTCCTGAATCTAAGCCGCACCTGAAATCTGAGACTCGAAATTCAAGGGGAGAGAAAAGTTTTAGGCCGCACTTCCAAATTGAAACAAAGTTGGTCCATTGTAATATGAGACACAATTTAAGTTGAATGAACGACGATACAGCTGTAGTAGTTTGGTTCGAGTCGTAAGCTTAGCAGTTAAGCTTTACCAGGTAGCCGTTGTTATGCGTCAGGCACTCCGTCCGTATTTATACAGGTACCCTTCCTTTTCACATGCTTTGTCTGGTTTGAATTGATTGCTTATTTTTCTTTGATCTGACAAGTGCAGTTCTCTTTGTTATGGGTGTTTCCGTCACTCAAAGCTGAAAATGCATTACTGTACTGTGTCATGCATTGTTTGTCGCATTCTGAAAATGAGGGTTTACGGCCTGTCGCCGCTTGCGGCGTGGCTTGCTTTTGTGCACGCTACCGCCACTTACAATTAAAAAAAAAAACGAAGTGAGAAATCGTCTCATTAGTGAAACAATGGCAAGAGACTGCTGTTCGTTGCTACTTACACTGCTGCTTTCTTTGATAATGATCAACAAGAACCAAATAATAGACTGCGTATGATAGAAGATGTTCTGAACGAGAATTTAGCGAAAAAATTTTCCGTTTGAAAATCTTTGCAGACGCCTCTTTAGTACATTACATTATGCACAGAAATTAGAGTCATCTTAGATTTAAAAATCTAGTCAATTGCCGTGCTTCATTTCTGACTGTATCACTATTAGGCATAAGAATAATACGAATATAAACATGACATGGTATGTATATTCTTCCGCGTCTGCTGTTGTCTCATTCTAGTTTCGTAGTTTATTAGGCGGACAGGATTTAAATGAGATAGCAGCAAACACGAAAGAATACATGGCAAAATGTTTGTATTCGTATTATTCTTATGGTGAAGAGAATACTGTATGTGATTCACAATTCATAAAAGTTCCTATTAGCAACCATTTCTTCTCACAGTTAGGAAACAATTCAGAAAGCAGAGTTGGCCATATTGACAAATATCCCAAACAGTCTTGCCAGTCGGATTTTCGTAGTACATTGAAATGCTGCTACGTTCGAAGAGGCACAATACGGAATTTGTATTTACTTCGTTGGATAATGTATGAAAATGCAGTGGTCGAAACTCGGGGCGGAGAAAAAAAAAAGCTCGTCTTCCACCTTTTTTTAATTTATTTACTGACGCAGAGGTTTTGGTGCCAGTACTTGTCTTTGTGCCTGTGAAGCATGTCTGCGTAGCGCTACATATATTCGACGACAGAAGTTAGTTGTGGCGGCACCTACCAGCATTTTTCAGAACTTCCGCTTACTTTGCACTCGATTCTAAGTCGCATGCGGTTTTTTGGATTACAAAAACTGGAAAAAAAGTGCAGCTTAGATTCGAGTAAATATGGTACACATCAATCCCAATCGATGTAAGAGAAGACAGCTGAAAACAGAAATGTAGAGCACAGAGAAACAGAGTTCCAGAAGTAAAAACTAAATTTCCTTCACCAGATTGCTACAACAGATGAAAAGTAAAAAGCGGTCAAAAGCCCATGTGTCATTTGCTAAAACAGCTGATGACTCAAACGACAAACCCATGTGGGAACATAAATGTTTAAAAAATGGGTATTCCATCAGGAAATGACACACAGTTAAAACTTGGGCGCAATGTGCACCATGTGGTGGGGGAGCACCATTTAACAAATGGTGATGGCTAAGAAGGCAATGCCCAATACGCAACATAGTTAAAATGACCTCCTCTCAGCGGGAGTGCCAAGAGGAGGCCGTCCAAGCCACTGGGAGGGGCTTAATATCCTGGAGCTTATTCCCATGCAGAGGGGACCAGTGGTGATGCCAAAGTGACACCACTCCTGACAGATGGCAACACAGAGATCATCAGAGGGAATTTAGAACTAGTGGGCTGAGGTATGAGAACTATAGCCTTGGCAGCAGCATCAGTGGCCTCATTTCATGGCAGACTGACATGACCACATAAATATCTCAGTGGCTCCATCAGGAGTGAGCAAGTGACAGTTTCTCTGGACCCATTGCACTACAGGATGGGCGGTGTACAGTACACAGTGACTTTGAAGGGTGCTGAGAGAGTCTGAGCAGAGGGCACAATTGAAAAGCCTGTGTTGCCAGGTGTACTCCTTGGCCTGATACAGGGCAAAGAGCTCTGCTGTAAATACTGAGCAGTGTGTTGGAAGTCGATTCTGAAAAATGTCAGCGCCAGTGATGAAGGCACATCCGACACCACGGTCAGTCCGAGAGCCATCAGTGTACTCAAAGGTACTATCATGAAGTTCCATGCAAAAGTCATGAACCTAAAGGTGATAGTGCAAGGGTGGAGTAGTGTCTTTAGGAAGTGAATGAAGACCAAGATGAACATGGGCTGCCACACAAAACCAAGGTGGTGAAGGGTTCACACCCACTGGAAAAGTTGCATGTAGTGTGATAATAATTTCATGTGACGAGGGCCTCCCGTCAGGTAGACCGTTCGCCTGGTGCAAGTCTTTCGATTTGATGCCATTTTGTCAACTTGCATGTCGATGGGGATGAAATGATGATGATTAGGACAACACAACACCCAGTCCCTGAGAGGAGAAAATCTCCGACCCAGCTGGGAATCGAACCCGGGCCCTTAGGATTGACATTCCGTCACGCTGACCACATTTTTTTTTTTTTTTTTTTTTTGTTCGGGAGTGAGGGTGTTTATTTATTTATTCATTTTTTTTTTTTTATATGAAGGAAGGTAGGAGAAACAGAAACCTTTATTATTCACAAAATAAACATAGTATGTCCTGACACATGATAACTGTCCTGGAAGGAACCTCGCTGCTGTCCTACCATGCAGCATGAAATAACAACAAAATCAAAGTGGGGCCACCTCCGGCACCCTAAAGAAAGTATTTGTAGATATGAAAACAAAATTTGATGTACATCCATTTGCTAACTGTGCAAGCGTGAGTTTTTCGTAGGTCGCATACTCACATAGTGTTCTTAGTCGATCACTTTACTTGGTCGGTTTCACAACGAAAGCACCGCCGCTCATCTTTGCGCACCCAGCTCACCCCAAGTATATGGCGGGTCCGCAAAAACCGTTACTAGGAAATTGGCATACCAATCCTTGTACTTTTGTAGCCGTAATAGTTTTGTGTGGGCTTGCAAGTATTGCCAGTAATCCAGGACGTTCAGTAAGTTCGTATGTGTGTCTCTATAGATGTAATGGACCGTCATACCTGTGATCCACGCCACTGCGTTTGTCTTATGAAGCGGAAAATACGATTCCTCTGGAAAAAATACTATGTCAGAACAGACTGCTGTATAGATAGTGCGCAGCATGAACGCTATTATCTTTCTTGCGAGAGTCCAGACAGGCAATGCCTCGCCGCAGACCAGCCCATGGTCGTCCGTATCCAGCACGCTGCATTGCTGACACAAGGGTGAATCCGCCAAATGTATTGCATACTTTTTATCATTTGTAGGGTATTTTCGGTTGACAACAATGTACCATGTTGATCTGACTGATGTAGGTAGGTGGGGATGGTGGACCGTGCGCCACACCATGTGCCAATTAACAGCTGGATGTTTCCATTCCACCCTATTCCGGGCAATCTGTCGAAGAAGCAGATGGTACACAACCTTCGATGTTGACTGTCAGGTCGTTGGTAAACACTCTCGGACGTAACTGTGTTCCACGATGAACGTGTGCAGATACGTTAAAGGGGGCGATATATGGCCAACACCGACTGGAGGAAGATGCGATGTTGGTACGAGTTCTTTCATGATCGTCCCCGTAAGCGAGTGATTCCTGTTGCGCCACCGTTTGAGCATAGTATTAATATACATGACACGCACTTTCTCGTGCACGTTCACTAAACCAACTCCCCCCTCTCGCGCTGGGAGGGTAAGCGTGTTGTACTGTACCTTAAAGAGTTGTCCCAGGCACACATAGTACCCAAAAGCTGCCTGAATCCTTATAGCCATCGTGCGTGTCAAGGGGAGAAGGTGTGTCAGGTGGCACATCATGGGCGCGGGATAAAGATTGACGAGTAACACTCGCTGCAGCATATCCATCGACCGTAGGTCGTTTAGTCGTACTGTCGTGCGGATTCTGAGTAACAGTCTTCGGCAGTTGTCCGCAGCCATTCTCGCTGTCTCTTTATGAAAGGTGATACCCAAACAGCGGAGGGTTTCCACCACAGGTAAGGGTCCTTCCGTTCCTGGTTCTAGTCCACATGCCACATGCATGAATTGTGATTTTCGGTAGTTGACCACACTTCCAGCTGCCATCCCATACGTCTGTAGTCAATCCAGTGCTGTTTGAGTCTCCCCCTCATTCTCTACGAGGAACACAATATCATCCGCGTATGCTCTGCATTTGAATGATAAATGCCGTAGGGAGATCCCGGTAAGACGGCGGCGAAGGCCTGTGAGGCATGGTTCTAAGGCGATCGCATAAAGGAGGATCGACAAGGGGCAACCCTGTCTCACTGATCTTAAGATCTTAAAATACTCAGTTCTCCCTCCGTTGACCACCATCGCTGATCTGGTGCCATGCAACAGCCGCATCACAGCATTGGTCAATAATGGTGAGACACCCATCGTGTTCAGCACCGCCGCGAGGTACACATGATCCACATGATCAAAAGCATGATCAAAATCTACTGCAACCATCGCCCCCCGAAGGCGGCATGCAGCCATGAGTGTGACAACGTCACGATAGTCTCCCAAGGCTGTGTGGATATTACTGATGCTGCCAAGACAAGTCTGATCGGTATGTATTCGATTATCCAGAGACTTTTTGATTTGACTTCCCAGGATGCGCATGAAGATCTTGTAGTCACTATTAAGTAGGGTCAAGGGGCGATAATCACAAGGCTGTTTGCCACCACGGGGATTCGGTATCAGTATCATGAGCCCTTCCGTAAATTGAATGTGAACCGGTACTTCTTGCCGCAGAAGCTCATTAAACATACATAGCCACATCGGTGTCATAAGGGTCACAAAGATACAGTAAAATTCCAACGGGAATCCGTCTGGACCTGGGGACTTGTTGCAAGCACCTCATGTAATTGTTTCCTCCAGCTCTTCACACGTAATTTCAGATAACCCGTCCGCTTCCCCGTTCACACTCATCATGTCTGGGATCTCTTCCAGGACGTTTCCCAGGTCCCTCTGACCCTCCCTGTTGCTCGCATAGAATCTGCTAAAATGATCCGTGAACGCCTGTGCTATGTCCCTTTGTGTTGTAAAACGACGGCCATCGCTGAGATCGATCTCATGTATTAAACTCCTGCATCTTCTTCTTCTTTCCTTTATCACATAATGCATTGAGGGAACATCATTGGGCAGGAAATCCTGTGACCTCGTGCGTATCATCGTACCTGCCATCCTCTGCATTGCAAGTTGTACCAGCTTTGGTTTAACTCGGAGGACGGCTGTCTGGCGTTCTGGTGTAGGTGGTTGAGCTAATAGTTCCCGGAGAGCCGTAAAGTAAAACTCAGTGGTCATGCGCTGCCATTGAGAAACTTCCTTCCCGTAACCTATTAACGTCCTCTGTAAAACTGGCTTCGCACACTCGATCCACCACTGCAGGACGGAACTGAAAGAATTTTGTCGACGGAGGCAGCCATGCCACGCGTCCTCCAGCATGTGTCGGCATTCTGTATCACAGGTGGGAGATGTTCATCTTCCAATTACCCCTCCGTCTACCATACCTGCTGTCTACCAAGGTTAACTGCGCAAATATATGCATCGTGGTCTTCCACTCGGCTACCGGGGGCGGATATGTAGTGTGATGTCAAGCTGCCAGAGCAAGGGCCGAAAGTGAACTCCAGGAGGTAACAGAGAAGAGGGATGTGCCCCATACTGGTGATCAGAGTCATCAAAGAAGGGGACATAGGATGGGTGGCTATGCATGACAGACAAATGGGATGCATACCTGCTGAGAAGAAAGTCATGGCAGTAGGACAGTGGTAGTTCAGCAGTTTCTGCATACAGACTCTCAACCAGGCTAGGTAACAGGCACCAGTGGCCAAACAGGTGCCACAAAGGTGGACAGTATTGAGGTGGCGTAAGAGGGTCAGACGTGTTTGCGAAGACTCGCTGCTACAGGGCACAGATGAAGGAGGATCCTGCGCCATGAGGTCCACAGAAGTGTTGGCTTTCTTGTGCTGTTGGCTTGCGGATTTCAACACAGAAAAATGGTTGGTGGTGTGCACTGGCGACACGGAGGCCAGCCAGGCAAAGGTATCACATAGTGACACCATCGAAGAGGATCTTCAAGTCAGTAAAGGAGAAGAAGACCTTTTGCCTTTGTTGGACTTCTTTGAGCCTTTCTGGTTAGCAGAGGAAGACTCAGGTGTTGGCTGGCTGGAGGGATGCAGGAGGTCCTTACGGGAGTATTTCTTCTGTCCTTTCCGGCTTGTCGGTTTTGATGTCTTGTTGCACAGCTGGATGAGGGGACAGTGATGCTTTCATAACACTGCATGATATCACGATGTCAGAGCTGAATTTGAGGTCGCATGTCTGCATGGCCGTGTCCTTCATGGAGTGAGATGTAACAAGAACAGTACTATAAGTGCCAGATGGTAGAACACAGGGTTTCTGACTAGTGAAGAACTTTCGAGTGACCGAATAAGGAACTTTTTCCTTTACCCAGATCTCCTGTAGAGCTCCCTCATTGGGATACATGGGTAAATCTCGAGAGGTGGTGGCATTGTAGCCATTGCAGTTGCTACAGCAGGCAGAAGGAGGCAGATGGTAGAACGCAGGGTTTCTGACTAGTGAAGAACTTTCAAGTGACCGAATAAGGAACTTTTTCCTTTACCCAGATCTCCTGTAGAGCTCCCTCATTGGGATACATGGGTAAATCTCGAGAGGTGGTGGCATTGTAGCCATTGCAGTTGCTACAGCAGGCAGAAGGAGGCAGCCGATCACTCTTGTATGCATTCCTACCACAGGTTACACATTTGGCCAGCTGCTGACAAGACATTCGAGTGTGGTTGAAACGATGACAGTGGTAGCTGTGCATTAGGTTTGAAATGTGCGGTCGGACTGTAATAACTTCATAGCCTGCTTTGATCTTGGATGGAAGCACCACTCTATCAAAGATGAGAAAAAGAGAGTGTGTGGCACTAAGGATGCATTTACCTTTTTCATCACCAAATGGATGGCAATGACACCCTGATCAGAGAGGTATGTTTGGATTTTGACCTCAGTCAGACCATCAAGCAGCCTAGTGTAAATAACACAATGGGAAGAGTTCAGAGATTTATGGGCTTTGGCACAGACAGGATAGTTGTGGAGAAGCAAAGTGGCAAGCACTGGTTGTGCTTGAGAGTCAGAAGTAGTCTCCAAAAGCAAAATGCCATTCTATAAACCAGAGCCGCATTTCACAGGGCCAGCAATTGCATCAACACCTTTTGAATAATAAACAGATTTACTTTTGTAAGAGACTGTCCATTTTCAGTACATGAAACCAAGAGGAACCATGATGCAGCTGGCAGGGTCTTTGAACTGTGAGCCTCTTTCTGTTTACAGTTTGTAGATGTTAACTGTGAAGATGATTGGCTCATTGCAAGAAAATTCGCCAGTGCCTCCGAGGGAGTGCTCCTTCCCATTGGGGCCCCCTTCACAAGGGGGTGCACCCACCTTAGGTGATTGTTCACACCTCAGTTCATACCCCCCCAAACACCTGACAGAGGGACGAATTGGCAATTTGGGAAGGTAGCAGCTCCCTGGGCCTGGTCTGTACCAGAGGGTACGTGCGAACCTTGCCTGTTGACCTGGGGCTGGGAATTAAGTGTTACCCAGTCACCTGTTATGCATCAGACACATGGGCCAGACTTCAGGAGTGCACAGGGATGAAGAAGGAAAAGAGGAGCCACATACACCAATGTGGAGGAAGGATAGGAGAAGGTGAACGAAGAAAGGAAAAGGGAATGAAAATGAAAAACAGTGGTGGGACTGTTATTATGTCAGCTACAGACAATGCAAACCCTAGGTACGAGGGGGGAAGGGGGGGGGGTGAATAGTAAGAGGATAGACATGCAACATGGAAGTGAAAAGATGCTGCAAAGGCTGGGGCCCCATGGGGTAGCCAAAGTTGAGTGCCCCACAAACCAAACATCATCATCATCATCATCATCACGTTTGCATATGCTCTGTGCAGCATGACAAGTGAAATGCTTCAAATATGTAATTTGATCAAATATCATGTTAAGTAATAAGGGACTTTGCAGCCCGATATCTCCTTGTATTGTCAATTGATCTTATGGCAGAGAAGAAGGTGTGGATTTTAGAGTGACCTAAGCTCTGAAACTCATGGATCTACTGATCTGCTAATCACATCTGGTAATGAAAGTTAAATTTTTTGTACAAATTTCGTATTTTTCTCTCAAATTTTGTGGTTTGATCTTGTTTCATAGCCATACATTTTATATTTTGAGATCTTCTGACTTTTACTAACCCTCATCATGCATGATCATAATGGAGTTGTCTTCATGAGCTTTTAAAATCAGTGCCACACTAACAGTCACCAGGTTTTTTTCCATCTATTCTGCCTTTTATGTCAACCTTTTTTTCTTGATGCAGGTATTTAAATTCTTCTGCTACTGTGCAATCACTGGTTTAATTTCTACAACTGTTTACATATTTCACTTTTGCTTTACTTTACCTTAATCCCAAATCTATGTCAAGTGAAATTTCATTTCATTCAACTGTTATTCTGGATCTTACTTTCAACAGGAAGCATTACCATCTTCCCCTTGGTCTTCCATTCCCCTGTAAGAATTCTACCACATTGTTGGATCTGATGAAATTAATATGAGCTGCAATTTCAAAAAGATTTAGAGCAAATAGAATTAAAATTTCATTTCAATATTTCACATATTATTCCAATGTTGAAGAGTTACAAAAATCTTGCAACAAGTTCATTTGAGTCTAGGTGATAAAGGGACATCAGTAGTACATGGTGAGACAGAATGAATAGCAGATTTGAGTCACATAATATTTCATTACTGTTTTGTCTGCTAGAATACATTAGTATACATCTGCTACAATAAGGAATAATGGCCATTTTTGATTATGGGCTTGTGGGATTCTGGACATCAGGCATTTGCCGTTGATGTATTTAAAAAATAACAAGTCTCCCTTCACTGTTCAACAACTCTATAATCCCCATCTCAGGTTGAAAAGACATGATTAAAAATGATTGTATGGTTGGTCCAACAATTCAGGATTACTGCATCTTGTGCAGAAAAGAATATCCCAGGGCAGCAAAGGATGCAGCAGACTGCGGAGGAAGTGGAGGGGCAGCATATGAAGCACTCATCTGAAGAGCTCACTGTTCTGCTATAAGACATCACTTGGTGCTGTTAACAGCAGCAGATCATTCCCCGTTTCACTTAACACATGATAACATGCAGTTTCACTCAAGCAAATTGCAGGTTGTACAGAAACTAAAGAAACAAAATAAAGTTGCCTGATGAGCCTTCACATTGTGCTTCTTGGAACTTTTTGAAGGCAAGCCACACATGTAAAAAGCACTCTAACGTTGGGTGAGGCTCATTTTAATCTAGATTATGGTGTACATAAACAGAATTATGGTTGCTAGACACCACTCAATGAAGGTAATCCACAGCCAGATCACATTGACTTTTTGCCACAATACTTTGGTTGCAACCATTCAGCGATCTTCAGGTGTCTGCCACTGGACACCAAGGACACCTGAGAAGATGGCTGAATGGTTGTAAGCCAAAATATTTTGGCAAGAAGTCATCATGATCTGGCTGCAATCCCAAAACCTCATAGAATATTCAGTAAAATGCAAAAATGTCAAGAACCACACAGAAGGTAATCCTTGTCAACTGCATAAGAAACTCATGCACTGTGGATGTATGACTGTGTGGGGCTGCATGGCTTCATTTTGGCATCATTGAGCTATATGTTTTTGGAGGTTTCTATGGCAGTGAGTAACATTAATTACTGATCGCCATGCCCAAATATTAGATGACTTCCTCCGTCCAAGGTTGAAAATGTTATATGTTATTCGAAAACAAGTATTCAGTTTAATCTAATCTTCTGCAATGACAAGATGTAATCTGATGAATGAATGTTTAATTATATGTATTGTTTTATTTTGAAAGTGGTGTAAGATCCTACCCTTTATGTTGCTAAATACAAAATGCACTAACTTGCAATACAAGAAGGTGAATCCTGTAAAGTAGAATCTATAAGCAACTGGATCAATAAACAATCTAATGATCCAGTGATGACAGGAGAACTCATATATAAATAGGTGCTGAAATTTGCTAATTTTCAGAGCCAGTGGCTCCTTCTTCTGGTAGAAGGGTTGAAGGGGAAGGATGAGGAGTGAAGGAAAAGGACTGATGAATTTTAGGATGTGGAGAGTGTTCAGAAAAGTCACCCAGAACCCTTGTCAAGGGTGAATTACCAGATGGAATGAGAAGGAAAGAGAAGGTAGAATCTGCATGATGCATTGTACACTGGCAGACTTGAGTGTAATTTTTACATAGTTTTCCACTGCCATCGAGGCACATGCCAGATTTTGTCTGTTTCCAAGCACTGCTGTGTCCACAAACCATGATAAAGTTTGTTTATTTGTTGTAATTTCATCCTATGGACCCTGATGGTGAAGACACCATTTGCCATTCCACAGTAAAATGTATTTTGAAAGCAGCAGCAAATTTTTTGAAATAAATTAGAAGACACAACATATCAATATATTTTTAATATTATTAATATGACAGTCGTACATGAATGGTATTGAGAACATCAGAAACATTACTAATTCTTGGAACTATCAAACTACTAACTTCATGCTTTGTCACCATAGTTTTTTTTAGCAAATAGCTCCATTATTCAAATAATTTCATTTCTGTAAATATCTATCTCATAAAATTACATCAAAATGTTCTTTTACAAAAGCATAGAGCTGTGTTCAACTGATGTACCGTTTGTGCACCATAGCAGCACCTCAACATTGCAACTGGTGATTGGTATGCTTTTAAGCAAAAAGAGAGAAAAATTCATCAGAACACCCAGAAGCACACCATTAATTAATCACATCGAGAAAACAAAAGAGAAAGCACTGCTGTCGTTATCTGTCAGATAGGACAGTCAACCTGGAGACAGTTGTTTAAAGTTGCTATTCAATGGCAGCACCTGATAGTGGCTGTTGTGATTGCCCTTTTTTGGAATCTTACAAAGAACAGTTGCAATAATATTTTTCTTTAACTAAATAAGTAGTTATGACTGAAATAAAGAAACTGTGTTTATTTATATTAAGTACATAAACATAATATGTGCTGTTAAAAGTACAATACTGAAGATTGGGGGCAACACAACTGTGCACAATAGTCTTCCATACAGTAAAGCCACTGTGTAAGGACTATCTATGAATCATAGTGCTTACATATATAAACAACACTAAAATGGGTGAATTTTGACATGATATTGTTCTTCAGTGTTGTCCTCCTAGGAACGCTTTACGAACTGAATGTGGATTCCACTTTTGGTCATGAGGATTGAGGACCTAGGATGGAAATCAAGTTTTGCTACTGTCTTCTGTGTAGGCTGCACACTGTACTTTGACAGTAAGTTCACAAGACCCACTTTGGTTTGCAGCAGGCCCATCCTCATACCTGAAACATGTATAGAAATCTTAAGTATGAAGCATGATCATGATATGCTGAATCAACATATGCTGCACCTCTTCATCAGGGAGACAATGCCTCTCTTTAAAATGTCATCAAAATCTCCCTTTAATAGTATATATATATATATTTCAGATAGATCTTGTTCAATTTGCTATTGCAGGAGACTCCAAACTTCTAGTGTTTCTTTTAATGACAATATCAACTCCCACAGCACAGAGACTAGGGCTATCAACTTTCAATTTCCAAGCGTTTTGAGCCTGAGTAACAAACAAAAATGTCGCTTCATTTGAAGAAATGCAGGTGACAATTGTGGGACAACAGGTTAATATCATGACCTCAACATTAATATGCCCAACCAACAATGTAATATGTGTATCAGAGGTTTCTCAGTGAATTGAGAAACTATACTCATGTTAATTGAGAAATGTCAGTGAAATATGCCATGTACAGTCCAGCTACATGTATTCAGTGGCTGCAGGATGTGGCTTCAGGTATGTGCTGTGACAGATGCCTTTGCAAGAGTGCTACAGACTAATAGAGTGTGAAGGGAGGTCAGATCCTAGTTCACTGGTAGTGGGCTGATCCACTACTGGCCTATGCAACCAACCTTCCACCATCAGACTTGAAGCAAAGGATCAGATAACATGCCTGCCATGACAGTTTTACATAGGAGAAGGTAGGTAAGTTTTCAAACTCTAGGTAGGAGTATCAGCAATATAGGAAAATATGGATTGCTACTTACTGTAAAGAAGATGCATTAACTCTTGGGAGGTATGTACCATCTACGGAACCAATTAATGGTAGTTTATTTATTGTCATATGCCTTTTGCTTCATTTATTTGGGAAGAATCATCAGTGGTCTGTAATACGTGTTTCCTTTTTTACACATATGGCAACAAACAAACTGCCTTTAGTTGGTTGCATAGACAATACATACCTCCAAGAATATAAAGCAACTAAGGTTTTACATATGTTGCATATCACCAAGCTCTGTCATGCAGAATAGATTGAGTTGAGATCCCTTATCATCTATTTACCTATTTTATTTATTTTTAGTTTCCATAGATCCATCACACAAATATATCACTAGGATGTAGAACATGCCAGATGATTTCAGTAATAACCATTTGTAAATGGTCATAATTCATACAGCTTACAATCTCAATCACGTGTAGACAGGTACAAGAAAAGTCAGGTCCAACTGCTACAGTTATAAGCCAGATGACTGTAGTAATAGTAGTCATATAAACAAAATACAAGGATTACAGTCTAATTGATACATATGGCATTCTATCAAGAAGCTTTATACCAGTGCTTCAGATTAAGTTTGCAGAGTAATGTGTAAAATCAAACGCAACACAAAGTGTCACACACTGCCAAAAAATTCCTCTAAACAATAGGAGTGGTTATCCAGAAGATAAAATTTTAGTTGTTCTTTGAATTCAATGAATTCTCCTTGTTGGGAAACACAAGTTGTATTGAATTTCATTGATGAGTTGAGAAAATATAAAAATGCAGTACATGAAGCAGGCAAAAGGAATTGCAAATGTCTAAGAAATGAGATTAACAGGAAGTGCAAAATGGCTAAGCAGGAATGGCTAGAGATATAAGACAAGCAACATACCCTAAGACTTCAAGAAGAATATAATAATTCCAATTCCAAAGAATTTAGAAGGATAAATCAGTAGGGGAAAGATAGATGCCACCTACAGGAAAATTAACCATCTGTATAAATAACTATAGCTGAGGTGGAAAACCTGTCCTAAGCAAAGGAGGAAAAGTAGAAAGGTGGAAGAAGTATGTAGAATGTCTTTACAAAGGAGATGTAATAGAAGGCAATGTTATGGAAATGGAAGAGGACCTAGATGAAGATGAGGTAGGAGATATTATACTGCAAGAAGAATTTCACAGAGTACTGAAAGGCCCAATTCACAACAAGGCCCGGGACTAGATGACATTCTGTTGGAACTACTGATAACCTTTGGAGGGTGATCTGGTGTGCAAGATATAAGAGACAGGCAACGTACTCTCAGACTTCAAGAAGAATATAATAATTCCAATTCCAAAGAAATCAGGTGCTGACAGGTGTGAATATTACCACACTATCAGTTTAATAGGCCATGGTTACAAAATGCTAACATTAATTCTTTATAGAAGAATGGGGACACTGGTAGAAGCTGATCTTGGGGAAGATCAATTTGGGTATATGCAAGACAATACTGACCCTAAGAATTCTCTTAGAAGATAGTTTATGGAAAGCAAACCTACACATATATCATTTGTACACTTGGAGAAAGCTTTCGACACTGCTGACTGGAATACTCTCTTTGAAATTCTGAAGATGGCTGGGGTAAAATACAGGGAGTGAAACTCTATGTACAATTTCTGCAGAAACCAGACTGCAGTTATAAGAGTTGAAAGGCATGAAAAGAAACCAGTGGTTGAGAATGAGAGTCAGACAGGGCTGTAGCCTATCCTCAGTGTTATTCAACCTGTACAGCAAATGAACAGTAAAGGAAACCAAATAAAAATTGGGAGTAGGAATTAAAGTCCAGGAAGAAAAACTAAAAACTTTGAAGTCTCAAATGGTATTGTAATTTTGCAAGAGACAGCAAAAGAATTGGAGGAACAGTTGAATGGAATGGGCAGTGTCTTGAAAGGGGAATGTAAGATGAACGTAAACAAAACTAAAACAAGGTTAATGCAATGTAGTCAAATTAAAACCATGTGACTAGGAAACAAGGCACTTAAAGTAGTAGAAGAATTTTGATCTTTGGGCAGTGAAATAACTGATGCTGTCCGAAGTAGAGAGGGCTGGTATGGTTATGGCAAGCAAAGTATTTCTGAAGAAGAGAAATTTGTTAACACACACACACACACACACACACACACACACACACACACACACACACTCACACACACACACACACGCACACACACAAAATGAACACAAGAAGAGAACAGAGCCTTTTGAAATGTGGTGAGAAGAATGTTGAAGGTAAGTTGGGTTGATCATGCAACTAAGAGGAGGTACAGTATGGAATTGGAGAGAAAAGAAATTTGTGGCACAACCTGACTAGAGAAAGGGACTGATTGATAGGACACATTCTGAGACATCAAGGGATCACCACCAATTTAGTATTGGAGGGAAGCATGGAGGGTAAAAATCATAGGGGGAGAACAAGAGATGAATACATTAAGCAGATCCAGAATATTCAGAGATGAAGGACTCACACAGAATAGAGTAGCATGGAGAGCTGCATCACATCAGTCTTGAGGCTGACAACCACTGGAACAACATCTGTTCACAGCAACTTCACCATTTTCATTTACAGCAGAACCAGCAGGATTAACATGTGTTGTAGGTGTAGGCTTACATCACTACAGTAATGACAACTGTCAGCTGTTGTTTTAGGTCTGTCAACTGCAAACTGGTAGCATTTGTAGGCATTTACAGTTCTCATATAAAAATGGACCACTTCTCTTGTTTGGTGTTGTTTTATTCACAAAATGCTCTTCTTTTACACAAAGCTAATTTGAAGTCGTTAAAATGCTTCTAAAATTAAGGAGGTGCTATTCTGTGAAGCAGTGCATATGCAGCTGAAGATTTAGAAAAGAGGCTTTTTGTCAGCCCAATGTTTTTTCTCCATAATGATGAGAGGTCTGTTTTCAGAAGACTAATGTTGATTGCTTTTAATTGTATTATTGAGTCCTATTGGATTCAAACAAGTTTCAAATTGGACAGAATGATGTAAATTACTGTACTATACAAAAAATGAAAATAGATGTTTTAAACATTATCAAACTTTTTGCTTGTACTGAAAATTGTACTTCTCAGACAAGATGTCCTTTTTCACGTTCTGTTCCACCAATGCATATATGTACATTAAAGAATATAATAATTCCAATCCCAAAGAAAGCAGGTGTTGACAGGTGTGAAAATTACCGAACTATCAGTTTAATAAGTCACGGCTGCAAAATACTAATGCGAATTCATTACAGATGAATGGAAAAACTAGTAGAAGCCTACTTAGGGGAAGATCAGTTTGGATTCTGTGGAAATATTGGAACACGTGAGGCAATACTGACCCTACGACTTATCTTAGAAGCTTGAGTAAGGATAGGCAAACCTACGTTTCTAGCATTTGTAGACTTAGAGAAAGCTTTTGACAATGTTGACTGGAATACTCTCTTTCAAATTCTGAAGGTGGCAGGGGTAAAATACAGGGAGCGAAAGGCTATTTACAATTTGTATAGAAACCAAATGGCAGTTATAAGAGTCGAGGGGCGTGAAAGGGAAGCAGTGGTTAGGAAGGGAGTGAGACAGGGTTGTAGCCTCTCCATGATGTTATTCAATCTGTATACTGAGCAAGCAGTGAAGGAAACAAATGAAAAATTCGGAGTAGGTATTAAAATCCATGGAGAAGAAATAAAAACTTTGATGTTCACCGATGACATTGTAATTCTGTCAGAGACAGCAAAGGACTTGGAAGAGCAGTTGAATGGAATGGATAGTGCCTTGAAAGGAGGATATAAGATGAACATCAACAAAAGCAAAACGAGGATAATGGAATGTAGTCGAATTAAGTCGGGTGATGCTGAGGGTGTTAGATTAGGAAATGAGACACTTATAGTAGTAAAGGAGTTTTGCTATTTGGGAAGCAAAATAACTGATGGTGGTTGAAGTAGAGAGGATATCAAATGTAGACTGGCAATGGGAAGGAAAGTGTTTCTGAAGAAGAGAAATTTGTTAACATCGAGTATAGATTTAAATGTCAGGAAGTCGTTTCTGAAAGTATTTGTATTGAGTGTAGCCATGTATGGAACTGAAACATGGACGATAAATAGTTTAGACAAGAAGAGAATAGAAGCATTCGAAATGTGGTGCTACAGAAGAATGCTGAAGATTAGATGGGTAGATCACATAATTAATGAGGAGGTGTTGAATAGGATTGGGGAGAAGAGAAGTTAGTGGCACAACTTGACTAGAAGAAGGGATCGGTTGGTAGGACATGTTCTGAGGCATCAAGGGATCACCAGTTTAGTATTGGAGGGCAGCGTAGAGGATAATAATCATAGAGAGAGACCAATAGATGAATACACGAAGCAGATTCAGAAGGATGTAGGTTGCAGTAGGTACTGGGAGATGAAGAAGCTTGCACAGGATAGAGTAGCATGGAGAGCTGCATCAAACCAGTCTCAGGACTGAAGACCACAACAACAACATATTAAATTTATATATGTATGTGTATTTATGGGTATTATTTTTGTGTGTGATTGTGTGTTTGTGTGTGTGTATGTATATTATACATTTATGAACATCTCCGTACAAACATATTCTCTAAATGGTGGTTAAGCATTAAAATAAACTTGCAGTCCTCATTGAAAAGGTTACAAAAATGAATGATAATCAGTACAATACACTACCAGCTCATAAATACAAGATGCCATGACCAAAAGAATCATGAGTAGTTTGTTTTTGGCTGCAACAACAGTAGTTCTGCTCTGAGTCATGTATTCTTTTGACAGACCACATTTTTATACATGGTGGAGGTGGAATATATAAGGACACAACCATTTTGTTTGCAATGAAAAACTTTGTGTGTTTTCCATTTGAAGCATAGGCTAGAGCATCTTCCTCATATGGAGAATATTTGCAGTCGTATACACTGCATCACTCCATTTATGTCTCACACCCTCCACAGTTTCACAAAACACAGTTTTCTTTAGACCTTTCTGATCCTGATAACTGGTTATTTTTGCCCTGATAGTGATACTTTATGACACCAAGATTGTACACTGAACTTTACAACTAGCCTTACACTCCTGCACAATTCAGTGAGAGAGAATGACTGAATAGGTAGGAAGCAACCACAGTGCCACTGTTCTTACACTCATCAGACTCATGGAATGTAGTAGAAAGAAATGAAGTAGTGGCCTTGATTTGTAATGTGTGCAGGCCTCAACATCAGACTTACACTCACAGAGTTTTTTATCTTTACTACTTACCAATGCAAATGCGTGGTCCCTCTCCAAAAGGCAGGTAGACATAGGGGTGTCGCCTAGCTTTGGCTTCTTCGGAGAACCTCTCAGGATCAAAACGATCAGGGTCAGGGAAATATTTGGGTTCATAGTGTAGGCCCAGCACAGACAGCGCTACTGGAGTTCCTTTTTCCAGAATGACATCACTGTCGGGAATCTTGTAGTCTTGGTTGCATTCTCTGTTCAGAAATGGTACTGGTGGATATTTCCTGAGAGACTCTGGAACAGAAAAGAAAAAAAAAATATTTAAGGGAGAGCAAAATGATAGTTTGATATGATAAAATTATGATGAACTGTATCAGAGGACAAACATCGAGAGCATTCCCTTAAATAATAGGACCATTTAATTAATAAAGATTAAAAGGGAGCAGTTATATGAATTAAATTTTGATATACTAATAAGTTTAGATCCAAGGAGGCTGTATACACAACTTTGGTAGTTCTTTCATATAGAAAGCTAATAAAAATATGAATACACCTCACCTCACTCTCATTCTGTGCCTGTACTTTGTCTGAATTAGATTTTGGTGGAGACAAGTCTTCTTTTATAGGACAAAGACATCATTAGTATAAGTAGTTTCACCCTAGGGCATCCATCTTGGTCTGCTTTCTTGTACAGACTGATTCATATGTTTAGCAAGTGTTGCAAGCAGAGGAAATCAGGTGTTCCTATGCAGATTAAGCAATGTTCATTTTAACAACCACATCATGATTTTCTTTATATTTCACTGCCGCCATAGCTGGTGCAACACCAGATGCTGCTGCCTATTCTACAGAATTTACAGCCAAGCCAGGTAAATAACCTGTCTGTAGGTCACTTCTTCATGTCAAATCTCATTTTTAGTATGCCCACACTTGCTCTTTCCAACAACTTACCAATACTTTGATCATATCAATTAGATTTGCACTGTGTTCAAGTGTTCTTCATGTTAGATGTAGACTATGGCCTGAAACAATGATTGTTGTGCTAAATACCTAGCTAGCAATAATGGTAGATACTATTTTCAATTTATGATTAATTTCCTGGTAACAGTTCCCATGAATCATACTGCAGTACCTGTTATACATTTAGCCAATATGATCTCTTTCTGGATTAGCCTCAGTGTTTGGGTAACAACACGACCGTATTGTTTTCCTCATGTCTAGAACATATTATGCTAGGTTGTTGCAGCTGCTGTTCTTGCACCCCCTTATTTACTACTGTGCTGGCATGCAGTTGTAGTCATAGTCTGGAACAAAACCCTCATGCTTGTATGTAAGTGATGGATCCGACCGGCAACTGCTTGCAGTTTTAGTAAACAGCCAGTCAATTTCCTGTTTGGATCATGAAACAGAGATTCAGAAAGCATTACACCTGGTTGTGATGGGTACAGTGAAAAGGTCGCCTTGTCACCTTCCCTTCCTGAGTAGCAGTGAATATCTCTTCAGGGGAGGGAAGGTCATTGCTTCCACAGTGCCAGATGACCAAGCGCCTACATAACAATATGTCATCATTCATTCAGTTGAAAGTCAACAAATGGAACTCAGATTGGCTACTGGTAATCAAGACCAGTGTTGTGTGCAGAGGTGATTGTCTGCCAGAAAAAAAACCTATAGCTCAAGTGTAAGCGTCTGAAGAGGAGGAAGAGGAACTACTTTAAACTGTCCACAGGAATGTGGAGAACAGAGCTTTTTTTCACTTCAGAATCCACACAAACTTCTAGAATTGATTTCCCATGATTCTGCTAAATCTCTCATTTAGTCATTGTAGCTTTACATGGCTAATTGCAGTGAGACAATATAGTGGGGTTAGCATTTGCTGTATAACCCTTAATTGCTAGTGTCATGTTTGTGAGACAGACTTATTCTGACAAGTCCGGGTGGTCTTTGTTTATCTTTATCATTGTCTACAGTCAACCATTGAGTGTTTTGGAGGTCAATAGTAATTCATTCAGTAGAATATTCTTGATGCTCTGAATGAGAGCAAAATGTGGAGCTGAAATATTCCACAAATGTAAGATCATTTCTTCTAACTGCAGAATTCATTACAGAAATAACCCTTGTTATAACCATTGTTATTTTTGTCATTTTATAATTTCAGCACATTATGGTAGCCATGCCCAAGACCCACCATCTGCATTCATCAATTCTTACCGAAATATGTTGAATCCTGAGTTATTGCAACTGAGAAAGAGAGCGTTCCTATGAAAACAATCTTTTTCAAAGACATTTCTAACAAAAATAGGTTTTACAACAAGAAAATAAAACAATTTTTGACACTATAATGTAATTGGACAGATAAAAAATCTGCTCACTAATCGGTAGCGGCATAATTACAGAAGCCCCTGGAGCCAGTGGCTCCTTTTTCCAGCAGAAGGGCTCAAGGGGAAGGAAGAGGAGTGAAGGAAAAGGACTGGATGGGTCTAGCAAAAGGCATAGATTTCAGGAAAGTCTCCTAGAACCATATGTAATTTACAACAGTATAAGCTACTCATGGAATAAACTGGGAAATTTTTGGAAAAAAAATTAAAATTTTAAATTTGCTTTATGTATTATTGTATACCATGTGAAAGGGTGTAAAAAATTCTGTAAAATGGTATGTATCCCAGGTCTGTAGCTTCTACAGCAATTCTATAAATTGCTGTTCCCCATTTTTGGGACCATTTATGATAGTTTTGCAGCTCTTTAATTCAGAAATGAGTTGAAATATCTCAGTAAAATTTTATATTTTTCTACGTTTATACCAACAGTACACCAGTGCCAAATTTCAAGAAAATGGTGGGGATTTAGTACTGAGTAATGTCAATCAGTGGGCAGAGACAAAGTTCAAATGTCTGTACCATATTTACTCGAATCTAAGCTGCACTTTTTTCCAGTTTTTGTAATCCAAAAAACCGCCTGCGGCTTAGAATCGAGTGCAAAGTAAGCAGAAGTTCTGAAAAATGCTGGTAGGTGCCGCCACAACTAACTTCTGTCGTCGAATATATGTAGCGCTACGCAGACATGCTTCACAGGCACAAAGACAAGTACTGGCACCAAAACCTCTGCGTCAGTAAATAAATTAAAAAAAGGTGGAAGACGAGCTTTTTTTTTTCTCCGCCCCGAGTTTCGACCACTGCATTTTCATACATTATCCAACGAAGTAAATACAAATTCCGTATTGTGCCTCTTCGAACGTAGCAGCATTTCAATGTACTACGAAAATCCGACTGGCAAGACTGTTTGGGATATTTGTCAATATGGCCAACTCTGCTTTCTGAATTGTTTCCTAACTGTGAGAAGAAATGGTTGCTAATAGGAACTTTTATGAATTGTGAATCACATACAGTATTCTCTTCACCATAAGAATAATACGAATACAAACATTTTGCCATGTATTCTTTCGTGTTTGCTGCTATCTCATTTAAATCCTGTCCGCCTAATAAACTACGAAACTAGAATGAGACAATAGCAGACGCGGAAGAATATACATACCATGTCATGTTTATATTCGTATTATTCTTATGCCTAATAGTGATACAGTCATAAATGAAGCACGGCAATTGACTAGATTTTTAAATCTAAGATGACTCTAATTTCTGTGCATAATGTAATGTACTAAAGAGGCGTCTGCAAAGATTTTCAAACGGAAAAAATTTTCGCTAAATTCTCGTTCAGAACATCTTCTATCATACGCAGTCTATTATTTGGTTCTTGTTGATCATTATCAAAGAAAGCAGCAGTGTAAGTAGCAACGAACAGCAGTCTCTTGCCATTGTTTCGCTAATGAGATGATTCCTCTCTTTGTTTTTTAAATTGTAAGCGGCGGTAGCGTACGGCGACAGACCGTAAACCCTCATTTTCGGAATGCCACAAACAATGCATGACACAGTACAGTAATGCATTTTCAGCTTTGAGTGACGGAAACACCCATAACAAAGAGAACTGCACTTGTCAGATCAAAGAAAAATATGAAAAAGGAAGGGTACCCGTATAAATACGGACGGAGTGCCTGACGCATAACAACGGCTACCTGGTAAAGCTTAACTGCTAAGCTTACGACTCGAACCAAACTACTACAGCTGTATCATCATTCATTCAACCTAAATTGTGTCCCATATTACAATGGACCAACTTTGTTTCGATTTGGAAGTGCCGCCTAAAACTTTTCTCTCCCCTTGAATTTCGAGTCTCAGATTTCAGGTGCGGCTTAGATTCGGGAAAATTTTTTTTCCTCGATTTCGAGTCTCATTTTTCAGGTGTGGCTTAGATTCGAGTGCGGCTTAAATTCGAGTAAATATGGTAAGCAAAATTCCCAGATTTATGGATTTGTAAGTGAGCTGTGAATGTCATTTTAAGCTATATTTGGCAGATTCTTTAGATGTTTTTCTTGTATGGGTGCAGGGCAGATACACATGCTCCCAGTCTGAATCATAATCAATAGTTGGTTTATAGTAAATAGGCTGTAGATTCGAAACTTTAAACAGTTTTTTGAAATGGGTTCTATTATTTCTCTGAATCTGTTTAGTTTGAGGCCAGTATGGCACCTCAAATGAAGGCTAAAAGTGAACCCTCTCTTTCGTAATTGCAGTCCGAGTTAATGTTCAATTTCTGAGGACTCAATTTGTGACAATTCTTCCTTCCTTCCTTCATCACTGCATAAGCGCGTGGGTGAACCTTGCCACTCATTCTGACTTGTATAATGACAGTACATGATGAAGAAGGTATGCACAATATGCTAATCACTATGGAAACCTGGGCTGGGAGGTTCTGCTGTAACATATCTGAATAGAGTGTAATACATTTACTTAAAAGTGGAATTCAAATTGAAGATTGATTTTCCTTACCAGATACCACTTTGTCGAGGTAAGTCATTTTGCCGATGGTGTCGTAGGAAATTTCACCATTGTTTTCCTTCAGCACAGTGTCAATTTCATCATGTAGTTTGCTCTGTACATCTGGGTTGAGTGCCAGTTCGTGCAGAGTAAAGCTTGTCGCCGTTGACGATGTCTCGAACCCCGCAATGAAGAAGACAAACGCCTGTGCTGCCAAGTCATCCATTGACAGTTCTGTAGAAAGACAGATAAAAGTTTCTGTCACAGCTGACTATGTCATAAAATGTGAAAGGGGATATTATTCAGTTAAGTAATGGTTTTAGTCAGTGCTTGATTTGGAAAAACAGAGGTTCTGGTACTGTGAGCTTGTGGTGGCTGTTTTCAAAATTTAGACTTATTAAAATGTTATTTTTATGCTTTCCTGAGCATTTTAAAAGTTAAAATACAATATTTGTACACATAAAAAAAATTGTTTTGTACCACATCATAAAATGTGCGGATCTGATTCCTTTTCATCAGTACTGGGTACCGGCTTATATCATCACAAATCAAGCACTGAACTTGTAGTGGCTGTGTGTGTGTGTGTGTGTGTGTGTGTGTGTGTGTGTGTGTGTGTGTGTGTCTGTGTGTATTCCACATCTCCTCCTAAACCACTGAATTGATTTCAAACGAGCTTATACACACACCATTTATGGTCTATGAAGAAATACTGTGGCTCTCATTGGGATGTTGATGACATAGGAGGTGGGTACAGAGGTAAGGGGGAGGAAGAGAGACCAGAAACATGGGGGAGGGGAAAATGACCAGAGAAAGGAGGAGATGAAGATGGACAGGGAGAGGGGAGGTGGAGATGGACAAAGAGAGGGGGAGGAGGTGATGCACAGGATAGGGGGAGGAGGGGTAGACAGAGAGAGAGGTGAAGAGCAGGAGGCGTAGAAGAGAGATGAAAGATGAGGAGGTCTACTGTGCAGGTGGGAAAGGAAAAAGTGTGTAAGGAGGCAGATTTAAGAAGGAGAGCATGTGAAGAGGAAGAAGGACAGAGTGTGAAGAAGGGAGTGAGAAAGAGAAGGGAAAAAGTAGATTAGGGAAGAGATTTAAATTTTTCCTTATTAATTCGATGAAACAATAGAGACTCGGACATATTTGGACGTAGGCATAGCCATAAGTAAAAAGCTAGTGTAGTATAAAAATATTTGTATGTATGTTAAACATCTCCTATACTACTGGATCAATTTCAACAACAGTCAGTATACATTATCCTTACTTTGTGGAGAGAAACGTTGTGGGTGTAAGAGTCACCTGCTTCCCTTAGAGTGGGGGGGGGGGGGGGGTGGAAAGAGTGTGATATAGAAGCATAACTCAGGAAAGCCAGGAGCTATTTCAACCAAATTTTGTATGTAACTGACTCATTATTTGTGTTATTATTTATATGGTAATACTATGTGGGAATTATACCTGTAATACCTCCAGGGATGAGAAGCCATGGCAAAATATAAAAAAAATATTCGATTGGGGTCACTATGGTGATTTGTGGCAGTGCAGATGGTGTTACACCCCTTTGTTAGGAAGGGGATGGGTGTGCATAGACAATAACATATCAGCCATCTCTGTGAAACAATGTCTTCCAAACTTGGCACACTTATCACTTCCTGTTTGAAAACAAATTACTGTGTGTGAGGATGAGGGTGAAAAAGGTTGGCATAAAAATATTATTCTAGAAGCCCTGGAACAATTTCAACCAAATTTTGTACATATGTGACTATTTGTTTAAAAATATTGTGGGAGTAAGATACTTGTACGAGAACAGGGGTGGACATGGAAACAAGGTGGTGTGCCATATGCAAATCTTGGAAATGACCTGTTCATATTTCTCTTCTACACTTAGTTGACTGGAGTACACATGTCAGTTAGTGTATGAACCAGGTTGCGAGAATGACGCCGCAGCAAGGCAATAGTTTTTTCAGGCTGTTTCACATAAAAGATCATGCCACACAGCAGAGTACCCGAGATAGAGTATACATCTGCCCAGGTGTTGCATGGTATAAAACAGCAGAGAATAAGGTGCATAGATGGATGTAGCCATGGGTAAGAAGATAGTTTTTAAATCTGTGTGCAGCCAGTTAGAAGGAGAGAGCCATATGGCATTGTTAACAGAGGGAGACCTGAGCCTAGTTGGGAAGACACATTTTCCTTGTTGCAGACTGGCAGCTTTCCGCACTGTGTGAGAGTTGTGTCTTCAGTGTGTCTGTTGAGTGTAGAGGGTGGTATTGTGGTTGTGTTGCACGATGAGAAAAGAGAGAGGTTGAAATTCAGTGCTGACACACAGCCTATACATCTCCAATAGCATCAAGGGAACTGGCAGGTTTAGTGCCCCATTCAATAAACAGATCAACATCAGCAATGTTACATGTCCTCATTACATGCAATGTCATGGGGACTTTTGGAGTTAAATTCCAGGACATTTGCACCAAGTCTGGTCATCTGAAACTTTACTCTTTTTGCCACTCAAATATTAGCTGTGAAAATTTTTCCCACCCCTAAGATATGAGCTGTCAACCTCAGAGTACAATGCCACCTCATAGGCATGTGTCAGCAATGATGTCTACAGAAGCAGTTCTCCAACAATAAATGTTATATTATTTCGTTTATCAGGGAATACTGCCTTTCAGTAGCCAAATCAGATGTTAGTCTAGGGAACTGAAAATGTTGCAGCTATTTTTGACAAAATTCGCATCTGTTTTTGGGAAATTGCATATTTTTAGACAAAATTCACATCTTTTTATTTACAGATGATTATAAGTAAAAATGTAATGGTTGTTATGTTACGTTCCTGGAGAGCTATGAAACTGATTGAAAAGAAAGAAATGGTGATTTTGGGGTTTCTAACTGGAATGTTTGTGTTTGCAAAGCCTTTAACAGTTATTTCCCGAAATGGTCTTTGCTTATTTTCTTCTTTTAGGTCTATTTAAGTTTTCATTTAATGATTATGTCTGTTGAGAAACAGCATCATTTTCACACTTCTGATTTAAAATGTTTTTCGACATTGTTTTACTTTTCCTACCACATTTGCTAGTTACAAATTGCAGAGTGTTGATTTCGACCTTTTGTGGGCATTCATGGCTGTGCGACACATACTTGACAACACTGTGGATAGAATCAACAATGTATGTAGCATAGAAATATAGCTGAAAATAACTCTTCACATGTTAGGGGAAGACTTCTGGAGTTGTCGAAATGCATTAACAGGTTTTGTTTTCCTGTCGCTCAACAGTGCATACTGTGGACATTTATTATTTTTAGTTTATTTACTTTTTCCTTTTAGTCTGTAATACACTGACCAGCCAGAACATTATGACTACCAACTTACTATCAATATGAACCCATCCAGGCGATGACCTGCTATCAGTATAAACCCATCTATGAGATAGCAGTGTCATTTGGCAAGGAATGACTGCTAGTCAGACACACACATGGTGCATGTAGTATCAGTGAACGTGGTGTGTCCGCAACTCGCGGTCGTGCGGTAGTGTTCTCGCTTCCCGCGCCCGGGTTCCCGGGTTCGATTCCCGGCGGGGTCAGGGATTTTCTCTGCCTCACGATGACTGGGTGTTGTATGATGTCCTTAGGTTAGTTAGGTTTAAGTAGTTCTAAGTTCTAGGGGACTGATGACCATAGATGATAAGTTCCATAGTGCTCAGAACCATTTGAATGTGCTGTCCATGTGTAGAACGGGTAAGGTGTATGATCTACAGGGTGGAGGAAAACTGTGTCAAGAAATTTTAACCCTAGATAGCTGATGCCAGTAGGAACCAAAATTACTAATGTTGTGTAGGTCGACAACACACCATTTTTAAACGCCACATGCTCCCATTGGCCATGGGATTGACCTGTTGCCATTTGTCGGTTGACGGGCAGCGCTATGGTTGTCGGTTCATGCATACAAATGTCCCTTGCCCCGTCACTGGCCCAATGTGATATGAGCTCTTGTCAAATAGGTCTTGTTGTTTGTCTCCATCTCACGTCAGAGGCATTCACACGTAAGCTTGACTTTGGAGCACACACACATCACCTGCGATTTAGTCATACAGTAAGCATAGCGGCTCAGTATTTGTTTGAAGAACAACGAGACATGGTTTTTGTTTATGGACTAGGCGATGGTAATACACATGGAGCTTGACATTTGTATGGGGAATGGTACCCAGCAGGATGCCACCCACACCCACAAACATCCACAGCAATTCACCAGCGACTTGGAAAATAGGCTCATTAGTGGAATATCATGGTGATGCTGGAAGACCTCGAACATGATGGGATGCAGCATTTGAGGAGACTGTTCTCAAGCACTTCAGGAACACCTACAACAAGTACTCGAGCTGCTGGACACGACATGGGGGTCACTCATCGGTTAGTCTGGGGGTTTGTAAAGGATGACGGCCAGCATCCATTGAATTTTCACCCTGTCCAAGACCTAATCCCGTGGCGAACTACGAACACAGACTAGGGTTTTGCCAGTGGTTCCTGCGATGTGTTGCATGAGATCCCGACTTCCCCGCCATTGTATTGTTTACCGAGGAGTGCATCTTCCATTGGGATGGCCTTTACAATATTTGAAACGTTCATTACTGGGCAAGGGGAAATCCTCAAGTTTTGTATGTCCACAGACACCAGGAACGATTTTTGCTCAACATTTGGGCAGGCATTGTGGATGACCTCCTCGAATTACCGGGGCAAATTACCTCCAATTTTCGCAAGAAGCTCTAAGTGGCCTGCTGGAAAATGTTCCCCTGGACATATGGCTACATATGTGGTTGCTGCATGATGGAGCGCCCATACATAACAGTTGTGCTTTGCATGTATATTTAAATGAACTCTTTAGTGCCCGGGTAATTGGTAGAGGTGCTCGTAGTACATGGCCCCCACAATCACCAGACCTCACGCCACCGGACTTTTTCATGTGGTGATCCTTCAAGTTTCTAGTTCACCCAACCGGATGCAAACCACCTAGAAACAAAGAGGATTTAATGGACCACGTTCAACATGCCACCAATCACATCAGGGCAATGCCAGAAATCTTTGAAAGAGTTTGGCGAAACACCATTCGATGTCACCAAGCTTGTGTCACGTCAGAGGGCTGCACGTTTGAGCACCTGCTTTAAGCAAACAATGTCCTAGCTACGAAAAAGCCCTTTTCAAGACCAACACAATTTGTAAAAGACTTTCTCAACACAAACTAACAGCTGTTAATGAGTTTGTTCCCAGTAAGTCTTATCATGAAACTAAAATGGGTGTGTGAGGACCCCGGAAGGTTTGCCCCCAAGCCCCCAGAGTGGAAGGCTGGCACACTAACACTGAGCATGTGGACCACCTTGGCTATACCACGATCTCCGGCAGGCAAAGCATTTGTGGTCATGTGTTGTCCAGAGCATCCAGCAAGAGGGCTATCATGTGGCCAGTTAGAGAGTGTGGTGCCAATTTTCCATAGTTTAAAAACTGTACATTGTCAATCTACACAACAATAGTAATTTTGATTCCTTCTGGCATCATCTATCCGGGGTTAAAATGTTGTGACACAGTTTTTCTCCGTCCTGTATATGAGTGTGACCGAGGGCAGATTGTGATGGTGTGGAGACTCAGCATGAGCATTTTCGAAACTGCACGATTTGTCAGGTGTTTGAGGGGTGCTTTGGTAAGTGTTTCCAGCATGTGGCGAAACCGGCATGAAACCATGTCCAGACATCGTGGGGTCGGACGGCCACCTCTCATCACAGATGTTGGACGTCATAAGCTGGGCAGACTAGTAAAACAGGCCAGGCAGTGAACTGTGGTGGAGCTAACATCAGACTTTAACGCTGGGCGGTGCACAAGTGTGTCTGAATGCACCGTGCACCAAACACTCCTAACAATGGGCCTCCCCAGCTGACGACCCATCCATGTACTGGTGTTAACACCACGACATCGGCAACTACAACTGGAATGGGCATGTGACCAATGGCACTGGACGTTGGCGCAATGGCAGAGCATTGTATGGTCTGATGAACACTGATACTTTCCTCATCATGCCAATAGGAGAGTGCAAATTTGTTATCTTCCAGGGGAACAACTTGCACTGCAGGATGGAGACAAGTTGCCGGTGTCTCCATTTTTTATGCTCTGGGACCTTCACATGGCCATCCATGGATCCAGTAGAGCTTGTGCAAGTACCTTGATGGCCAAGGGGTATTGTACACTGGTTGTAGTCTATGTAGACCCCTTCATGACGATCATGTTTCCCAATGGCAGTGGCATTTTTCCATGAGATAATGCACCACGTCACAAGGCCAGGAGTGTGATGGAGTGGTTTTGAAGAACACAGTGGCGAGTTTAAAATGGTGTGATAGCCCTTCAACTCGCCATGTCTGAACTCGGCTGAACACATCTGGGATGTGCTCATCACCCCCCGCTCCCCCCCTCGCAGAATTTTCGGGAATTAGGTGACTTGTGTTTGGAGATATGGTGCCAGCCTCTCCAGCGACTTACCAGGGCCGCAGTGCTTACACACCCTGATGTGTCACTGCCTTATCCATGCCAAAGGTGGACGTACTGACTATTAGGTAGGTGGTCATAATGTTCTAGATGATTGGGTGTAAAGGAACACACTGAATGTTGCATGGGGGCTTAATTAATTTTTTTTGAAAATACTTTTAAGTTTTAGTATGTCCGATTACGTAAGTCTCGTAATCGGTTGGCCCTGACTAGTATATTTACGCTATCTGACTGCAACAAACAATGTAAGAAAATTTTCGTAAATACAGTTAATTAATTAAGTCCCCCAGCAACTATAAAACCTACAACACCAATAAGCACAAGAGTAACTGTTCTGTATGTGGGAGTGTGACTCAACGTCCACATCTGGCACGGTTCTTTTCCAACAAGACAAGAATTTTTTAAATACCAACTATGCTGACGTGACAAAAGAAATTTAGAAAAACTGTAATTGCGTAAGAAAACCAGAATTCACTCTAATACAAGAACACAAGCCAGATGCTTTGTTGACTGAACCTGTAGTGACGCATTATTTCAGGCACATAATTAATAAAAAAAACATTGTAATTTTTACCTTCATATATTGACGAAATGCACACAATAACATCTGCTATCTCTCCCATCAAATAACTGCATAAAACAAGGAACAACACTTTTTACTACAACATATCCTTCCGATTTCACGACAAGCAGTGCCTGCTACGAACTCCCAACACACACTGTCCTCTCCGATCTCCTAACAAGCACGGACTTTCACGAACTCTCAACAAGCACTGACTGCTACGATCTCTAAACAAGCACTGACTGCTACGAACTTTCAACACGCACTGTCCTCTACGAGCTCTCTGGTAGCACTGACTGCTATGAACTCTCGACAACCACTGACTTCTACGAACCCTAAACAGGCACTGTGGAGGCGGCTTAATAGTACTCTTTGGCGCACTCTCTGGCGCAGTGGCACAGTGTAGCCACCTTTCATATGCCCCTCCTCCACAGGCCAGAATTTGATGGTATTTTTGCCAGCATTGGTGGTGAAAATACCACCAAATTCGTCCAGAAAAATACAGACAAAAATAAAAGATAATATTAATACCTAAACATCACATAACTAGTTAAAAATTTTGGCTTTGCACTGACCTTTCACTAACCTAATATATGAAATACAGTAGGCAATACAAATTCTTTTCATACACGTGACTTTACATAATAGTTTACACAATATACAAAAAATCAGTTTATACAAATGTTCACATAAAATGCCTTCAATGATTAGTTTATACAACAAAAAGATACTAATAGGTGACATCTTTTCAGTAGAAGCAGTCCATCAGTTGCACCCAGTAAAGTTCAAGAGGTACACACAGCAACAAGTCACATTAGTTCAGTAGAAGCAGTTCATCAGTGGCACCCAGCAATGTCGAGTTGGTGCAGACAGCAACCAGTGACTTCATTTCAGTAGAAGCAGTCCATCAGTTGCACCCCGCTTGAGAGCAGGTGCAGACACCAACAAGTGACATCATTTCAGTAGAAGCAGTTCATCAGTGGCACCCAGCAATGTTGAGTAGGTGCAGACAGCAACCAGTGACTTCATTTCAGTAAAAACAGTTCATCAGTTGCACCCAGCAATGTTGAGTAGGTGCAGACACCAACAAGTGATATCATTTCAGTAGAAGCAGTCCATCAGTTGCACCCAGCAATGTTGAGCAGGTGCAGACAGCAACAAGGGACATCTTTTCAGTAAAACAGTTCATCAGTTGCACCCAGCAATGTTGAGAGCAGGTGCAGACACCAACAAGTGACACCATTTCAGTAGAAGCAGTCCATCAGTTGCACCCAGCAATGTTGAGCAGGTGCAGACAGCAACAAGTGACACCATTTCAGTAGAAGCAGTCCATCAGTTGCACCCAGCAATATTAAGTAGGTGCAGACAGCAAAAAGTCACAACTCTCAGCAGAAGCAGTTCCATCAAACTCACTAGCACTGATCACACTGTTCATCAGCAGAAATTAAACACGACCAAATGTCACTCATCATGTTGAAAAGTGCAGGTAACAGTTCAGATTATTTATCTTCACTAATCAGACAGTTCAGGCATGAACAATAGTTTGAATGCACATACAAATGCTTTTACAGTAACATACAAATCATAACAAACACACAAATGATATCAGATAATTGTCCTATTAACTATTACAATACACAAATACCAGTAAACCTATAATATTTATGGGTGTCAGTGCAAGCCACTACAAACAAATAAAATAATATTTAGGAGATAGGTGGTTAGGATTAGGAAAGGAAAACACACAAAACACACTCACTCATCTTTCATTCACATTAAATACTACTGTGTAATTGAATAGTGTTAATTGTGTAAATGAAATTCTGTCTAAATCTGATGTTCATCATGTGCATCAAGTAGTACTGGCAGCAATGTATAATAGTCAATAATAGTTAGGTCAACGTCATAGTCATCATGTCAAGACCAATGTTTGCCAAGCCAGATCAAATGTACTGTTGCTGAACAACTGTCAGTGAGCCACGATATGCAATTACTTCCTCTCTCCAAAAAAAAAGTATATACTGCTTAGTGATTTAACAAAGTGTGTGTATAGACTGTCTTCTTTCTACTTTAGTGTTTTAGTCTGCTCTCTTCATCCTCCTTGTTCCATAAGACCAACAAAAAAAAAAAAATGCTCCTCACTTACTTTACCTCTTATACACCAAAACTCCAATAATCATATCTCAATAATACCTCTTCAATACGTCTTATCATTAATATCATTTACCTTACCTCTTGTCCACAAAAACTCCAATAATCATACCTCAATAATACGTCGATAAATATAAACCTCAGCACCAATATCATTTCACTTCCATAACAACTCAACTTCATATAATCTCTATACCTCAATAATACGTCGATAAATATAAACCTCAGCACCAATATCATCTCACTTCTTGTCCACAAACAACTTCATATACTCTCAATACCTATAATAATACATCGATAAATATAAACCTCAGCACCAATATCATTTCACTTCAATAACAACTCTTTCCTCTAGTCAGTCTCCTTGAACAAGTACAGATAAAATCCTAATGCAACTTCAATTCAGCATTCCATACAATCCGAAGACACAGTGTCCACACACAACCTCTGTGTAATCCATCTGACCCAAATTTTCTACTCATTATAAATTATAAGATACATTTTGGTTCCTTGTCCATCATTAAATAAAAGAAATACATACCTGACCTCTAACAGACTTAGTTCGAATAACTCTCAGTAATTAAGTACGATTACGGAGCGTGAATGATCATAATGTTTCACAGTGTGTACACCACTTCAAGAATTATGGCAGACAGAAGCAAACATGTGGAGTATTTTTTGTGTCAAGTGTCACTTCCTATTTCAATTGCTCACGAAAAATGCAGTGTAATAATTGTCAATGGTCTAAACCTAGTGTTTGTACGTCATGTCGTTAGCTTCCTTCCTATTAGCATAAATTTATACAGCTTCCATAAAACCTCAGCTCATGTGACTTCAATGACTTTCTTGTACTAATGTCGTTCGTCGAATTATAGCAGTGAATTTTCTTATCTTAAAAATATAAGGCACTGAGCGTAAGCAAAACAAGCAATAGCGAGTAAATAGACCAGTAAAGAACAGAATGTCAACAAGTGGATGCAGCACAATTCCTACAACGAGGCTCTGCCAAGCGAACAATCTATAATTAATACAGTAATGTGACCTAAACTCTATGTTCATACACAGTACATCAGCATTGCTATACACCAAATTAAAGAGCAGTTATGGCAACAAAACAGAAATGTGTAAATATGTAATCCATACGCATAGCAGTAAACATATATCTTACGTAATAAACAGGTCATTAGCATCATATCAGCATAAGCAAATAAATATTCATATGTCATCTTAATAAGCAAACATGAAGGCACAAGCAGATAAATCACAAAGTATAACTTACATAACTAAACTCATCAGCACAATAAATCAGGTTACAATTATAATTCAAATAAATAAGCACAGCAGGCACATAATAAAAAAATATGACATCAGTGAAAAGGCATAGCACCCAAGCGATGCATAATCTATACAAGTCACAACCCAGTTCATTAATCAATAATTGTCAAAATCAGTCAGTGAAAAAGCATAGCAGCCAAGCGATGCATAATATACACAAGTTACAACCCAGTTCATTAATCAATAATTGTCAAAATCAGTAAATGTACACAAGCACGTCGCTTCACAAGTAAATCCATAGAACATAAAATTAGCACAAAGTATGAATCACGTAATCGCGAGCAGCAAATTACGTCTAAAGTACGTACCTATGTGGAAATATGTTACCTGAAAAATAAACTCAATTAATAGTTACCCTTTTTAGTTTATTAGTTTCTTCTTCAAAATTACATTCTTCCTGAAAATTTCTCGATAGCAAGTCCTCTTAACGTCGGAGACACACAGAATTTACCTGAAGGTGTTAAATATTTTACACAACCGTATCCTGGAAAATACTGAATGTTAATAACAGAATTCAACAAGTCCTTATAGCTTTATACTGAATTTAGTCGGAGAAATTAGACTGTGTATTTGTTTACGGCTGTCAGTGCATTCGCACTGAGCGCTCGATCAGCTGTAGGCGCGTGACGTAGGAAGCAATTGTTTGCGGTCAACGACTGCCTTGTGCGGCGCGCAGACTTGACTGTTGCTTTGAGTATGTGCCGCCGCCAAAACACAGCGCGGTATCCTTGTACTCTCCGCATGTTTACATGTAGCTGTTAGTTTCTCACAAGTATGTCATTCCACAAAAATTTTTACGTTTGATATGTGATGTATTCCCTTAGAGCGTCGTGATTTAAGAGTTTCTACTTCGACAGTGTTATCATGAATAATTTTACGAATTCTATATGGACCGTTATAAAGCAGAAAAAATTTGCGACACAAGCCTTTTCCTTTGTGAGACAAACGGTGGGACTTAATTAATACCTTCTGACCAACTGACAAGAATTTTGAACGACCAGGACGCTTAGCTGATTTCTCTCTTCTAGCAGCCGCAGATGCAATATTTCGTAGAGCCAGGTTGACAACTTCAGAATGCCGCAGTTTCCGTGAAGGCGGAAAAGGAACTATTTCAGAAATGCGATTTGTCGGTGCTTTATTTTTTAATATCAATAGAGGCGGTAAAGAAGTTGAGTCATTAGGAAGTTCATTCAGAATGTTTTGAAAAATATGAAGATACTGATCCCAAGTTCTGTGATTCTGATGACAATAAAGTCGACACAATTTATTGATTTCCTTCATCCATCTCTCTGAAGCATTAGATTGAGGGTGAAAAAGTGAAATGAAAATTGGTTTAATTTTACGACGCTGTAGAGTACGAAGCCAAATGTTAGAGCGAAACTGTGATCCATTATCTGATATAACCTTGTCAACATGACCAACTTCTTTAAGAAAATGTTTGATGAAAGCATTAGATACTGAACGAGCTGTTGCTTTGCGTAAAGGTGTAAAACACACATATTTTGACGTCAACTCCACTGCTACGAAAATGTACGCAAAACCATTAGTAGAACGAACCACTGGACCAAACAAATCGACTGCAGCCATCTCCTTTAATTTCGCTGGAATGATGGGAAACAACGGTGCTCTGTGAGAAATCGTTGGAGGCTTAGCCATTTGACATAATTTGCATTTGGCAAGAACAGATCGAATACGTTTTTCCATATTACTGAAGTAACAATTTTCTCGTAATTTGTGAAAGCATTTTCGGGGACCAAAGTGTGCATAACTGAAATGCGTATACCAAATCAGCTTATTAACCCACTCATCAGGAATACAAACTAACCAAACAAAGTTGTCGACGGATTTTCGTTTAAAAAGAACTTTCCAGATAGATCGCAAAAACGAGGTGTGGCCAAATCGTCCAAACTAACAAAGCGTCTAAGAAAATTACAGAGACCAAGAAAACTACGAACATCACGTTTTGTGGTAGGAACAGCATAATTACGAATAGCGTCTAATTTCTCTGGATCAGGAAGAATACCTTCTGTAGAAATAATGTGACCGAGAAATTTCACCTGAGAACGACCAAATTCAGATTTTTCTAAGTTCACTGTGATGCCAACTCGTGCAAAAATACGTAACAATGAATCCAAAATTTTGTTGTGCTCACTCCAGGAATGTTTAGCAATAATAATATCGTCAACATATGAAGTAACATTGTCACGAAGATAAACAGGTAACATTTCGTTTAAACTACGAATAAATGCTGCAATAGGTACAGTAAGTCCAATCGGTAATTTCCAAAGTCACTTTTGGGTACATTAGTCAAATCCGGTTATTGTTCACTTATTCGCTAGATAGATTAATAGTCGAAGAGTTGGTTTGACAGATGCAAAGAATAGTAAAAGAGTAGGCAGCGGTACAGAAAACTAAAAGAGAAATAGCACCACTACAGCTCGGGGCCCTATGCTCGCTACGGCACATATTCACTTAGAGTAGTGAATCCCCTGAGGACGTTAATAGCTGCACATAATTTCTAGTTTGTGACTTAATGGCAACTTTGGCGGAAGTGCGTACGTAAATTGATCTAACCATGCACATGGATGTATGTCATTCTTAGAATTGCGGAAGATCTTAAATTTCCGAACAGTTAAGAAGTGTTTATAGTCAAAGTTTTCGCCTCGTGGCGACAAAGACCTACCGCGTCTGTCCCAGTTTGAATGTCGATTATTGTCAAGTTCGCGCGCCTGGCGCTCTCTTGTCGCATCCCGTAAATGAAATAAATTATTTTCTTCACACCCTTCTGCTAAACTAACACTTGTCAATTTATTTGAGATCATCTCAACTCTTTCCGATGAGTCACTTAATTGTCCTTTCTGTTTATTTATGTCTTCTGTAAATGTCGCGACTCGGGTTTCGGTGTTGTCACATTTAGTAGTTAACTGTTCACACTGTTGCGTTAAGTTATTTATTCTGTCATTTGGTACGGATTCCTCGGTTCCTTCAATTATTTCTTCCTTATCCTTTGCACGTTGTAAATTTAACTCTGAAAAATTCTGTACTATCACGCGATCTTTTTCTTCCTGTTCTCTGTCCTGTTCCTCTTGTCTAATTTCTGTTGAAATTAAGCTATTATTGTGAGCCTTCAAAATCGGTTGTACTTCTTCTCTAATTTCATTATTTGATTCATCATTCGTATTTTTGAAACATGTCCCTATTCGTGAGCATAACCGTGTTGTCATTGCTTCCATCTCAGTTCTAATTTCAGATCGTAACTGTGATCCCACTGCTTTCATCTCGGTTCCAAATGTTTCTATTTGTGAGCCTAACTGTGTTTCCATTGTTTCCATCTTCGAGTTAATTCTTTCTAAACCTGTTTTAATTATTCCTAATTGTGATCCCAAATTTAATATTGCACCCATCAACTGCTCTATCTCTTCTGTCGTTAATCTCGTATTCTGTGAATTTTTCGATTGTGAAAAATTTTGAACTGTTTCCGGACTATTTTCCCGACTTGTTACATTGTTTTCCACTACATTATTCATGACACTGTTTTCCTCTGTTGGCGAGTTCGCCATGTTAACAATTTCGTTATTCTGACTATTCATCATTTTTGCCTGTTTCATTGACCGCGTAATCATTTACAAAACATAAAAAAAAAATTCGTCACTGTTCGAAAATTACACACAATGCCTCCTTATCTCCAACAATACTATTCACATGAAATGTCTCCCTCAGACACGATCAATCGAACAATTGAAATAATTGCACAAAATTGTCAAACGCGTATACAAGGCAATAAAAAAAATTAAATTTTGAAAAATACCATTAGAAGAATGACAATTACCAAATCTACACACTCAATACAGACTACAATCACTAAACTCAAAATTACTACAACAATACTACAGTCTACAATTTTCACAATCAGAAGAATCCAAGGGACGATCCTGGCAGGGTCGCCACGTGCATGGGGGCTTAATTAATTTTTTTTGAAAATACTTTTAAGTTTTAGTATGTCCGATTACGTAAGTCTCGTAATCGGTTGGCCCTGACTAGTATATTTACGCTATCTGACTGCAACAAACAATGTAAGAAAATTTTCGTAAATACAGTTAATTAATTAAGTCCCCCAGCAACTATAAAACCTACAACACCAATAAGCACAAGAGTAACTGTTCTGTATGTGGGAGTGTGACTCAACGTCCACATCTGGCACGGTTCTTTTCCAACAAGACAAGAATTTTTTAAATACCAACTATGCTGACGTGACAAAAGAAATTTAGAAAAACTGTAATTGCGTAAGAAAACCAGAATTCACTCTAATACAAGAACACAAGCCAGATGCTTTGTTGACTGAACCTGTAGTGACGCATTATTTCAGGCACATAATTAATAAAAAAAACATTGTAATTTTTACCTTCATATATTGACGAAATGCACACAATAACATCTGCTATCTCTCCCATCAAATAACTGCATAAAACAAGGAACAACACTTTTTACTACAACATATCCTTCCGATTTCACGACAAGCAGTGCCTGCTACGAACTCCCAACACACACTGTCCTCTCCGATCTCCTAACAAGCACGGACTTTCACGAACTCTCAACAAGCACTGACTGCTACGATCTCTAAACAAGCACTGACTGCTACGAACTTTCAACACGCACTGTCCTCTACGAGCTCTCTGGTAGCACTGACTGCTATGAACTCTCGACAACCACTGACTTCTACGAACCCTAAACAGGCACTGTGGAGGCGGCTTAATAGTACTCTTTGGCGCACTCTCTGGCGCAGTGGCACAGTGTAGCCACCTTTCAATGTGCACTTGATCTGGCATGAAAAGAGTACATAATATTTTAATGTAATTAAAACAAATATGTTAATAATAAGTAAATATTATGCTCTTTAAGAGTGGAATCTAGATAGAACACTTATATAAAAGAGAAAATAGTAATAATAGAAAAAAATCTATGTACAGTCATTTGGCCTTCTGGTGCACAGATATCTGTTCGTCCAGAAGGCAGATTTACTGGTCTATTGCACTATGCACCATTGATGTATAACAAATTTTCTAATTTATAGTTCTGGACTACACTACTATACAACACTACACTACACAGCACTATACTACACACAGTGTACACTATAAACCAGCAGAAGACAGCGAGCATAAACAAACTAGAGTTATAGAGGAGCAGTGAATGGAAACAAGCCCTCTCACAGAGCAGCCAGGTTATATTCATATTTTGCACATCTGCAAATGTAGAACTTGACGCATGGTCTTTGCAGAAACTTGACATGTGGTCATAGGGATCCCCGACTCACACTGCTGTTTTGATGGTCGTAAGAGAACACGTTGATAGAGCAGGATTAGGTTCTTCACTGATACCAAAATAAGAAAACAATGAGCAACGTGCAACACAAAGCATTCCGTAACGGCTACCACGCAATTCCTTGCTCATGTTGGCAGTGTCGTAAACGAGGTTAAAAAAAAAAATAGTTAAAATGGCTCTAAGCATTATGGGACTTAACATCTGAGGTCATCATTTCCCTAGACTTAGAATTACTTAAACCTAACTAACCTAAGGACGTCACACACATCCATGCACGACGCAGGATTCAAACCTGCGACCGTAACAACAGCGCGGTTCCAGACTGAAGCACCTAGAACTGCTCGGTTACAGCAGCCGGGGTAAACAAGGTAGTTCAGGCTTGGCAAGTACCAGCATTTCACGAAACCGAGGGGGGTGAAAGTTACAGAGCAAGTTCCGGCAATATGATGTTGGTTCGCTGCCAGGCGATTTGGACTGTTGCAAGTTTATCAGCTCATCATCTCGGTTTCTTACTGTATGATTTAAAGCCTTTTTTTGTTTTGCTGTCTTTCGAAACAAAGCTGGTTTCATATGATTGTGTTCCTAATTACGACGTAGTGTGTGTGTGTGTGTGTGTGTGTGTGTGTGTGTGTGTGTGTGTGTGAGTTGGACTCTGACTTGTGTCGTGAATGTGTTGCTCATAATCTGCTTGATTTTTGCTTCCGTCTGTAATACTGCGTGGTATAAATGATTCCATGTTTGTTTTTGTCTTACAACATTTAAATGCGCTGTAAGTACCAGTACATTATTCATGTTCTACTCTATTATAGTTTGCATCCATTTGTCGTACTTTCTCACATTTAATGAACTCCATGTGAGGGCTATTGACAGAAATGGTACTCAACCGTATTACATCTTGTCACGGAATGAATATGTGTTTCTGCATTGAATGGTGTTACTTCTTGCCACTGATTGTGAGTACGCTTTGTGGTATTAGTGACAGAAGCCATCGTGCCAGGTACTATTATGCACAAAAAATATAATACATGGAGCGCATATCTGTACATGAGATTGTGTGGTATAGTGTGAACTTATTTCCACTGTACTGAATGCTACTGCATTTAGTAAACTCTAGTTATTCAGAATCCACTAGTAGATACAATGATGAAAGCATGAGAGTGTGTATTATTTGCTTTTAAATTTTCATTGGAGTGGGAGGATGAGTATACTGCACTGATTTTTGCTAAAATGTATTGTCTGTAGTACCTGAGTACCTGTTAATAATGTGTGAACACGTTTGCATAACTACTGCTTCATTTTTAGCATTTGCAGATAGGGAATCGTTTTATCCATACAATATTAGAGACGCATGCAAAACTAGCAGAATACGAGGTATATATTGACAGTGCCATTCAAAGAGTGCTACACGAACAAGAGGGTAATAAGGAGCAGATTACGGTGAAACCACTTTCTGTGTCATGACATTTCAGATAATTTTTAAATTTTGAAATGTGCTAAGGTGGAATTATTTCTCCTTCATAATAGCTACATAGTCGAAATTACAGTACTGAGTTTCACAAATAAATTATTTAATAGTCAAGAGGTGATTAAGATTTCTTGAATGTAGTGAGGTCACAAAAACCTTTCAGTTTACAGGTGCGCACTTCCCTTCTAGACTATGAGGTCCAGCCGTGAAGTATAAATGAAGAATATTGTCATCTGATCGCGTATTTCGGATTAAAAATATTTTCCACGCCATATTTTCTCGAACTCCAAGCTTACTGCCATGCCACTAGGAGTGCTGCTGTCGTTCTCTGTGCCTCTACAGGCTTTGCAGCTCTCATATTTTAGTGTTTTGTAACGGAACCAAAATTACAAAAACACTTGCCACCTAAAACTGGCTCGTTAAAGTGTCCGCATCATTCCAAATTTTGAACTTTAGCTAGCAGACAAACGTAAGCATTCCTTTGTCCTAAGATGCTAAGTCCCACGACTGAGTCCTGTGTTGGATTACGCAGCATGTATCTTCACTGGCCACAATCGGTGTGACCAGAGCACCGAGCGCACTGATATATCGTTGCGTTCGTGTACTTTTCATTTTGTACCCACATTGTCGGGTACATTATCTTGATAAGCTGGGCTACATTAAATGATTTTGCAGTACAAGTAATCGACAACAGAGTGGATTTTCGGTATTTATGGACAGAAAATAAAGCTATTTCAAACTACCTGTGATAAAATAGTCCACCTGGACGCAATTCGCTGTGAAATAGAAGTTATTACGTAATTTCGCATTTTCGCATATTTATTCGCATTTACCGCAAATTGCGAATTTTTCGGGCCTCTAAGAGTTACTGACTCAACTAATGCTGACATAGTCCACTGCGTATGCAAAACGCATTATGTTATGCCCACCCTACATGCTTCTTACGTTGAAGATTTCCAGATAAAAGGGCAGGTATAAAATTCTTTTCCTTTTCCACTACAGATCCCAAGACGTGCGGCATATTTGTGGCGGGAAATTCAGAAAATTATGACTGGCAACAGTAGAGCAAATACATGATAAATTACTTCGTTTATCTCGCTGAATAGCAAGAGTGAACAATGTTTCCTCATTAAATGTCGTGACGATTTCCTGTCATAACCGTGCTGATCACGCCTAGCACTCAGTCTCTAACACAACGTCGTCACGAGACGTTAATCCTGTCCTTCCTTTCTCGTGGGTCATTTTCCCACTGGAAAATCACTACTGTATATTTTGTGGTGTCACCGCCAGACACCACACTTGCTAGGTGGTAGCCTTTAAATCGGCCGCGGTCCGTTTGTATACGTCGGACCCGCGTGTCGCCACTATCAGTGATTGCAGACCGAGCGCCGCCACACGGCAGGTCTAGAGAGACTTCCTAGCACTCGCCCCAGTTGTACAGCCGACTTTGCTAAGCGATGGTTCACTTACAAATTACGCTCTCATTTGCCGAGACGATAGTTAGCATAGCCTTCAGCTACGTCATTTGCTACGACCTAGCAAGGCGCCATTATCATTTGCTATTTATCTTGTGATGCATGTACCGTCAGACAGATGTTCACCAACTATGGATTAAAGTTAAGTATTCAAGAAGCTACGTACTTTACTTGCTAGTCTCAATTACTTTACCTGTTCCAGACCTCACGCCAGTCTGCGTGAGCTTAAACGCATGCCTTTCGGCTTCACCTCCTAGTGGCTTGGCTGTCTTGCCAAGTCACAACATATTTTGCGTAAGTATTTCAGTGTCCGCAGCCAGAACAAAGCTGAGGATGAATTGTAGCTTACATGGCATTTATTTGACTCAGTGACCTGCTTATTTTGAGCCAAAAATATTTGTTAAATGTCTTGTACAATTAAAGTGTTCAAAAGTGTGTGAATTCCTACGGGACCAAACTGGTGAGGTTATCGGTCCCTAGACTTACACATTACGTAAACTAACTTATGCTAATAACGACCCACACACCCATGCCCGAGGGAGGACTCGAACCTCCGGCGGGAGGAGCCGCGCAGTCCGTGACATAGCGCCTCTAACCGCGCAGCCACTCCGCGTGGCTGGTACAATTAATTTGTGCTTAAATGTAAGGAGAAAAAGTGAGATTTAATTAAAGCTTAGTAAAAGTCCTGTCCATAAATTGTTAAATTCGTCAGATTGGACACTACTGCTTCTATATTACTTTTGCACTGAAAAATGATGTACTCTAGGAAGATGAAAGTAGCCGTATGCATCGAAGCGTCATTAAGAGGGTCTGAAGGAAGATTGCATCATACAGGTACATATAGAGGAAAAGACGAATACTACTTCCGATATGGATTAACAGTGCTTCAGTGACTATAGTTTGTGTAACACTTAAATCTGCAAACATATTCCTCAAGCCTCCATCGGTACATGGCGGAGAGTACCTAATCACTCCCTATCCTGTTCACCTCACAGACGGAGTCTATATGCTGCTGTACGAGTCCTGATTTCACTCATCTTGTCTTTGCAGTCAATATGCGACATGCATGTTGGTGACCATAGGATTGTTTTTCAGTCAGCGGCAAATGGCGAATCTCTAGTCAATGGCGTTATGCGGAGAGAACTTCTTATTTCCTCCAGGGATTCCCATTTTAACTCACAGAGTAATTCCATAATACTCGTGTCTTGCTCGAGCCTACCAGTAACAAATATAGCAGCACGATTTTTATATTGTTTCGATGCCTTCCTTTAAACCGACCCGGTGCGGGTCTCAAACACTTGAGCAATACTTGATAATGGGTCCAACAAGTGTTCAATACGTCGACTCCTTCGTGGATGAGCTACACTTTCATGAAATTCTCCGAATGAACACAGATCGATTACCCACCTTCTTACAACCGATCATACGTGTACGTTCAATTTCATATTCATTTGCAATGTCACGCCTTAATATCAGATCGACACGACAATGTCAAGGAGCACACCAGAAATATTGTATTCTAACGCGACAGGATTGTGTTTCCTACTCTTCTTTTCCTTGTGCCTTTGTCCCGCACTTGCACAGGGTCGGCATGGTTATGGTTTGATTTAGTAAGGGGTGACCGGATACCCTTCCTGTCGCCACCGCGGTGGATGAGATGATGTGGAAGACAACACAACGCGATGACGAGGATGAGGACAACACAACATCCAGTCCCTGAGCGGAGAAAAATCCCCGACCCTGCCGGGAATCGAACCCGAGCCCCTGTGCGCGGCATTCCGTCGCGCTGACCACTCAGCTACCGGAGCGGACTTTTCCTACTCATCCTCATTGACTAAGATTTTTCCACTTTCAGAGCAAGTTTCCATTCACCGTAGAACACAAAAATTCTCTCCAACCCTTCCTGTATCTTGCACTGACTCAACGATGGCACTTTCCCATACACTGAAGCGTCATCAGCAAACAATTGCAGATTGCTATTCATACTACCCGTAGGATCATTTACGTGTATGGAGAACAAGAGCTGTCCTATCACAATAAGGACATTACGTCACAATGATTGATTTTATCCGGCTGTGCACGAAAATGCGATATTTCAGGGCGTCATATCTCCCATTCTGTTGATCACTAAGACAATTTAAATATAACAGACTCCCTCCAGCCCAGGCAAATTGAACTAATTGGACGGTTCTGTCGCATTAGGTGTGATCTAGGGTTAACCTTAGGCAGCTTATAAAAGCTCTATTTCTTCACGGGCGGTTTCTGAGAAAACCCCAGAAGACCATGATTTTTGGTTACGAAAAACCATTAGTTGCGAAGATGGCCGCTTCTGTAATTTCTGTTCATGGCATATCGTCGACATTCTTTCCATATGTTCTTCAGATCATATTCTATGGGAACTTCGAAACTGTTTTCGATATCATTACCCGTTACCAAGGTCCAGAGGTTCAAAATTACCTTACCAAAGCGCATAAAAAATGAACGTAATATCCGTCTGAGAAGTAAATGTAGTTTTAACTGGCGCAGAGGGCAAGGGTTCTAGGATCATTGCAAGAGTTCTGAGATCACACAATCATTTAGTCTGCAGTTCTTCACGAATAAGACTTTATAGGTTAACGTAAGCGATTTTGTTACCCTTATATTATTCATACTGATATGCTTTTTAAGTGTCGAAGTACATAAACTCTCAAAATTTTACTGACCTACAGAATTAATTTTATATGAATAGCACATCTTCCTGTAACAGTGAAGAAAATAGAATCCGCCAGAAAAATGTTTCAGTCTTAGCACAAAAAGACGAATATGTACCTCTTTAAAAGACTCTGAATTAAAAGTGGGGAATCAGCTGCCTCAGTCCTGCAAACGTATTCACGATTTTTTGGGGTAAAAGAGAGTAACATAGAGAGACAGTGATGGTGGAAGGGAGAGGAGACAGTGCCAGTGGGAGAGAGAGTGAGAGAGAGAAAGAGAGAGAGAGAGAGAGAGAGAGGACAGTGATGGTGAAAAGAGAAAGTAGCAGTGAAAGGGAAAGAGAGATGGATGAAGACAATAGCAGTGGGAGCCAAAGAGAGGAGAAATATTGATGGTCAATGGGAGGCACTGGTAGTAAAAAATAAAGAAAGATGGAGGAGGATGGAGAAAGAAACAGTGGGAACAAAGGAGAGAGGAGACAGTGGAAATGAAAAATACAGATGAATGGAGACCATACATAGGCTCAGGGGATCTGACCCTCCCAGACCGGCAAGCTTCAACACGTAGGTATAGCGGAGGGCGAATCCTGCCCTGCTATTTTAAACACAAGTTGGACCCCCAAAATTTGTGAGCTGCCAAGGTATGGTGAAGGAGTGGAAGTAAAGAAAGATAAGAAGAGACAGTCTATGCAATGGCAGTGGGATATACTTAAACAATGAGAGACGCATACAGAGTGGTCCATTGATCGTGACTGGGCCATTATTTATTGCATTAATGTGGTATTTACAGGTAATCACGCTGTAACAGCATGCGTTCTCAGAAATGATAAGTTCACAAAGGTACCTGTATCACATTGGAACAACCGAAATAAAATGTTCAAACGTACCTACGTTCTGTACTTTAATTAAAAAAATCTACCTGTTACCAACTGTTCGTCTAAAATTGTGACCCATATGTTTGTGACTATAACAGCGCCATCTATCACAAAGTGAAAAAAGTGGTCCAACTAAAACGTTTGTATTCCTTTACGTACTACACGAATATGTAATAAAAAATGGGGGTTCCTATTTAAAAAAACGCAGTTGATATCTGTTTGACTATGGCAGCGCCATCTAGCGGGCCAACCATAGCGCCATCTGGTTTCCCCATTCAAGCTAGACGAGTTTCGTTCTTTGTAGTTTTTTCGTTTGATTTTTATTTCGTGAGATATTTGGCCCGGTCACTATTACCCTGTATAGATGGTGGCAATTAGAGGGAACTGCTGAATATCAAGGCTTAACTACAAAGAGAGACTGGATAAATCAGAATGTTCTGTATTCAAAGAGTGCAAATATGTTCACATGCCAAAATTTGTGGTGAGAAAGGCTGAATAAGGATCGAGGCAACCAGTTGCTCACTTTTCTGTCAGAGTCTTTAAAGAAAAACATATTCCCCTTTTTTTGGTGCGACAGAAGCATTTTTGCTCTGGTAACTCACAGCTCGTGCTTCACATTGTGTAGATACGCATGTTATAATCCAGAAGAAAGTATTTTTGCACTACTGTACGTTATATATTTGGTTACACTCAAAGTCAAGAACAGAAATGTAGTAACACAAAGCAATTAAGCTAGTAGACAGCATTTTCTAGTGGTGCTTATCCAAGTACACGTTACCAGCATGTGGTACATTCGTAAACACAAGAGATAATGGGTTCAAACTAATTCTTACTAAAGTGAGTGACAGCACTTTCTTCCACCGACCCCCTCACATACACCACAGAAACACAACTTACAAACCATAGAACATGTAATCTGAGATTATATGATACGTAGGCGCACAAAGAACATGATATTCCTACACGATGGCTTTGTGCCATTTGGAAGACAGGACACTGTGAGTGTAGCTAAACACCAGCAAGAACAAGAAGAGAAAGAGTGACTTACTGTCAGGAGTGCCAACACCATTCTGATGCCCGTTCTCCATTGTCTCTCCTTTGTCAGGGTCGACATATCCCTTGTTTTTGAGCTGAATGAGGAGGTCCATGAAATCTTTCCTGCTGTAGTTGTTCTTCTCTCTGTAAGCGACAGTGTCTGCGACCATCTGCTGAAAATATCTGCTGACGTCTGTCGTTCCTCCTTTGACCCTACAAAAAAGATAATAATTATTTAATATTAACGCAACGACTCCTAAAAGCAGTTCCCCCTTTCTACTGTGAAAGACGATTACTTGTCTAACATATCCAAAATATTGTATGTAGCGGCACATGATAGATGGTGCTGTTCCAGAAAAAATGAAGCTCCTATCAGGTTGTGATCCACAAGGAGTGTGCAAACAACATGCGATGCTGACTGGTCCTAAGACGAAAATGGATGCATTCCGAATTTTCGGCCGCGAGACTGATCATGGCTGAAGCAGCGTTCCTAACTCATTCTATGCTCGACGCACGTCTTGCATTAGTGGTGGATGCCAGGCGGCTATCGGCGCGGCGCTACAGTAGCGGTGAGATGGTCCATGACAACCATTGGTGTACTTTTCTCGAAAAACTGTCAGCATCTCAAAGAATGTGGAGCGCCTACGATCGTGAGCTTCTGGCAGTATATGAAGCAATCTAGGCGAAGAGCAAGTGCTCAAGATGTTCACGTACCATAAATCGTTGACTTTTGCTTTCAACAGCTGTTCTCCACACCAATTGAACTATCTAGAGTTCGTACCTTAGTTCAGTACTGACATCAAGTACATTTCATGCGTCAACAGCGCGACGAGTTCAATCGACTTTTCTGCTCTGGCCCGAGCACAAAAAGAAGACTAGGAACTCCGAACGACGCTCGTCAACGACGACGTGACACTATAACAGTTGCAGCTCGTCAACATTCTGGGAGAAGATGTCAAGCTCTATTGCAACCTCTCTCGTGGACAACCTCATCTGTTTCTTTTACCAGCTTTCAGAAAATAAACTTTTTACAGCATCCAGAACTTGTGCCATCGAGGAGTATGTCCGGTTTTTCGACTCTTTCCCCAACGTTTTGTGTGAGTTGGCACGGAAAAGCACTGTCGAGGATGGACAAGGACATGTTCACAGTGCCAAAGATGTAGATGGAACAGTACGTTTTTCCCATATAAATCTAGATGCTATGCGACCACTTCCTCCATCGAACAGTCAACGCTACGTTTTCACAATGTTCAATCGTTTTACCCGTTGGCTATGGCCAATGGAAATTGGTACCATTACAGCCGAAACATTAGTCTCTACATTTGCGTCAGCGTGGTTAGCTGTGGACGGCAGTTTGAATAGGACCTGTTCGCGCAGCTTGGCAGATTTGCGGCTATGTTCCTTGAAGGCGGAATTCATGTGCTATGGAAACAGATGGACTTCGTCTCTTCCAATGGTTCTGCTTGATCTACAAACAGCTTATAAGCCCGATATTGATTCTTCGGCTGCGGTGTTGGCCTACGGAGAGACCTTGCGTCTTCCTGGCTAATTCGTCAACGCAGGTACACTGCAAACTCCCTCGCAAGACCAGACGGATTTCTTATGTCGATTGCAGAACCACGTCGCGCGCATCCATCCTCCAAAAGCTTCTGTCACGGGACGCCACTTTGTTACATGCATAAGGACCTAGATCACTGCTCGCATGTCATGCTCCTCACCGGCGGCGTAAAACCACCCTTACAATCTCTGTACACTGGCTCGTACCGTGTGTTACGGAGAAATGCGCAGACAATGGGTACCACCGCCACAGATGTCCATAGAACACCCAGCGACGCGGACAGCTCGCTGGAAAACTCAGCTGGAAAAGTCAGAATTCATCTCATATTCTTCATCTGCCTGAAGAAATGAGTAGTCATAAAAATAAATAAAAATAAAATATCACATGGCGTGTGATAATGGTGGGAGACACCATCATTGGGTTAGACTAAATCATCGGACCAATGTAGCAGCAGCCTTTAACACCAGCATTGGTTCATGCTCAGGGCTTGATAATTCTCCAGTTACACTTAGAGTTCATGGTTCAATGTTTGTTTTAACGTTGTTAGCAAATACCCTATTGAATAAGCATTCATGCATCCTGTGACCGATTTTGCAGGCAATACTTGAAACCCCAAAACACTCCTTCTGCTGCATGTCGGGCAATGCGAAATCAACGAGGCCTCAGAAAACGAATGACAAAGCTCTCTGTCCGATCTTTCCATCGAGGTGATGGACAGAAATAGCTTAACCACCGTGTGATTTTAGCCTGAAAGAAGTTGGTGGAGCTAAGCGACTTATCACATATTTTCCACAGAGAATATCGAGGAGGGAACCCATGAAGCAAAAACACAAATTCACTATAAGGGTGCACGAAACACGGCGGGAGTGAAAGATATATACCCTCCCGATATGTTTGACAAGTATGTACCATTAGCAACCTAGTACAGTTTGTTGCTTTATACTAAGAATGACTTGTAGATTCTCATGTTTCTTACAGGCTGAGATATCCCATAACACGTTTGACGTCATAATTTTCGGCGTGGCCATTTCTGTCGTCTGAAAATGACAGATTTACTCTCCAGCGCCATTACTGAAACTTTGGATCATTACATGGAGACACTCCATACATAGTGAGGCCATTGCGGTGAGGTAGTGCGAGATTGTATGACTTAAATTTTCCAACATGTCCAGCACCTCCACATTAAGTGCACATCTTCATCTACATTTACATCCATACACCGCAAGCCACCTGACGGTGTGTGGCGGAAGGTGCTTTGAATATCTCTATATTGTTCGTGGAAAGAAAGATTGTCGGTATGCCTCTGTGTGGGCTGTAATCTCCCTGGTTTTATCCTCATGGTCTCTTCGCGAGGTATACGTAGGAGGGAGGAATATACCGCTTGACACCTCGGTGAAGGTATGTTCTCGAAACTTCAACAAAAGCCCGTACCGAGCTACAGAGCGTGTCTCCTGCAGAGTCTTCCACTGGAGTTTATCTATCATCTCTGTAACGCTATCGCGATTACTAAATGATCCTGTAACGAAGCGCGCTGCTCTCTGTTGGATCTTCTCTAGCTCTTCTATCAACCCTATCTGGTACGGATCCCACACTGCTGAGCAGTATTCAAGCAGTGGGCGAACAAGTGTACTGTAACCTACTTCCTTTGTTTTCGGATTGCATTTCGTTAGGATTCTTCCAATGAATCTCAGTCTGGCATCTGCTTTACCGACGATCAGCTTTATATGATCATTCCATTTTAAACCACTCCTAATGCCTACTCCCAGACAATTTATGGAATTAACTGCTTCCAGTCGCTGACCTGCTGTATTGTAGCTAAATGATAAAGGATCTGTCTTTCTATGTATTCGCAGCACATTACACTTGTGTACATTGAGATTCAATTGCCATTCCCTGCACCATGCGTCAATTCGTTGCAGATCCTCCTGCATTTCAGAACAATTTTCCATTGTTACAACCTCTCGGTATGCTACAGCATCATCCGCAAAAAGCCTCAGTGAACTTCCGATGTTATCCACAAGGTCATTTATGTATATTGTAAGTAGCAACGGTCCTACGATACTCCACTGCGGCACACCTGAAATCACTCTTGCTTCGGAAGACTTCTCTCCATTGAGAATGACATGCTGCGTTCTGTTATCTAGGAACTCTTCAATCCAATCACTCAATTGGTCTCATAGTCCATATGCGCTTACTTTGTTCATCGGTAAGGGCTCTCTGAAAGTTCCTAGGTTGGAGAAAACTTTAAAATCCAGGTATGGGGAAGAAAGCATGCGGAAGTTCCTGTTCAAGGATCTGAAAAGCAGAATCAGTAGCAAGACAGCGGCCGTAAGCCAAGTTAGTGAAACGCAGAATGTTTTCTGTAACATAAATGCCCTATTGGGGTTTCAACATTCCGTCGACGAAGAGGCTCGGATTATAGGAGGACTGGGAACTAATTCAGAGGTGTCATTCTCAAGGAAGCATTCCAGCATTTGCCGAAAGCGACGTGTAGAACTCCCAGAAATTAAATTTGGAAGACTGAGCGGACACTTAAATACCGCTCTCTGCAGCGTGAATACAGCGTCTCACTCACTCTACCATGAGGATCTCCCATTCCCCTTACATCAAATGGATCTATTTACAGGAATTAAGTGTTGCAGGTCTCACCTTAGGTAGTTCATTAACGTTGGACTGAGGAAGGTCAGAAGGAAACCGATGGCCGTACGCGCAGAAGGCTCAAAGATCTTGCGTCCCCACTGTCGGAACTCGTGGTCAGGATTCCGCTGGCAGTTGCACTCTTGGCCGAAGGCGACGGAGGAGATGACGTCAGTGGTGAAGCGCGCAATCAGCTCGCGAACCTCCACCGACTCCCCGTGGTCCACCATCTTCCCCACTACGTCGGCCATCTCGCGCCCGCAGTCCTGGATCGTCTGTCACAGAAATACGTACCACGTCACTACCAGCGTCCGTAGCAGAACAGCACGCTTCAGAGAACTAGCACAGCGTAAGGTTATGAACATGTTTGCAAATCTATTCATTCAAAAAATGTATCTTCAGTGTGCTGTTCACGTAGTTGAAATACAGGGTGTCCAGAAAAGGACTCCCTGATTTCAAAATTAAATTCTCGAAAACAAAGATCGATAGAAGAATGCAGTAAACGGTATGTCTATTGTGAAATCTGTAAGAAGTTTATACAGCAGTTTGAAATAATAGTTACAAAAGCTGCTAACAGATGGCGCTGTAGGCTGTACAGCTCATATCAGCATACATAAATGAAATAATCGTATGAAAACAATCTTTGCAAAGAATCACATCACAATGTTTTCAAAATGTTCACCATTGGCACTACAGAGGTGGCGCAAACGAAGAATGAAATTCGCCATCACATTTCGTAGTGTCTCAACCGAAATGGATTCACATGTCACAGAGATCGCCAATTCAAGCTCGTCCAGCGTGGCGGGATGCTTCGGGTAGACCATGTCTTTCACTGTGCCCCACAAAAAAAAGTCACAGGGAGTCAAATCCGGCGAATATGGAGGCCAATCCATGCCTGCACCAGTAAATTTGGGATATTCCAAAGCAATGACTTGATTCCCGAAGTATTCCTCAAGAAAGCGAAACACTTGATCGGTCCGATGTGGTCGGGCTCCATCTTGCATAAACCATTCAGTACCTGGTCGATCCTCTAACGCTTGCTGTGTGGCGACAAATTGTTCCAAAATTGCAAAGTAACGCGCACCAGTGACCGTTTCTCAAATGAAAAAAGGCCAATAATGCCTCTTCTGCATACTGCAGCCCACACAGTAGCTTTAGGGGAATACAGGGGTTTCGCTTCACACCAATATGGCTTTTCGGAACCACAAAATCGCCAGTTCTGCTTATTCACGTATCCATTCAGGTGGAAGTGTGCTTCATCTGTAAACCAGATGCAGCGAACATAAAATCCTTCACTATCAATCATTGTGAGCATCTGATTAGCAAAGGCAACCCTTTGTTGCACAGCTTGTACGGGTATGGCCTGGTGTGTTTGAATTTTGAATGGAAACATGTGTAGGCTCTTTCTCAGTACGGATGACATTGGATTTCGCTGAATAATTCCAGAAACTGTGGCGATATTTTCAGGCGTAACTGCGGTTTGCTTGCGGCCAACATGCCCCACTAGATCATCAGTTACACTGCCTGTTCGTAGAAATTTTGCGAAGAGCGTACGAATGGTTTTCGCATCGGGTCCTTTTGGAACATTAAATCGTGCTTGAAAACTTCGCCTTGTTGCCGTAGGACTCTCTTCTAACCTGTGGTACTCTAGCAATAGAAAAACGCGTTGTTCAATGGAGTACATGGTTTTAATCTCTTCCTTCGGTACGCTAACCTCCTTTCACGTTTCAATAGTGGAACTGATCGCTCTGGGCTTCGGATCACTATTTATACTAGGCATTACGTATGGCGATTACAGCGCCATCTATTAGCAGCTTTTGTAACTATTATTTCAAACTGCTGTATAAACTTCTTACAGCTTTCACGCCGCGTGGGATTAGCCGAGCGGTCTAAGGCGCTATAGTCATGGCCTGTGCGGCTGGTCCCGGCGGAGGTTCGAGTCCTCCCTCGGGCATGGGTGTGCGTGTTTGTCCTTAGGATAATTTAAGTTAAGTAGTGTGTAAGCTTAGGGACTGATGACCTTAGCAGTTAAGTCCCATAAGATTTCACATACATTTGAACATTTTGAACAGCTTTCACAATAAACATACGGTTTACTGCATTCCTCTATCGATCTTTGTTTTCGAGATATTTAATTTTGAAATCAGGGAGTCCTTTTCTGGACACCCTGTACATAACCAACACGGATCCAGAAAATATTGTTCCCATGAAGTAATGAGTGCTGTCGACAAAAGATCTCAGATCGATTCCATATTCCTAGATTTCCAGAAGACTTTTGATACTGCTCCTCACAAGCGACTATTAATCAAATTGCCTGCATGTGGAGTATCGTCTCAGTTGTGTGACTGGATTCGTGATTTCCTGTCAGAGAGGTTCGTAGTGATGGATGATAAATCATCGAATAGAACAGAAGTGATATCTGGCGTTCCACAAGGTAGTGCTATTCCTGATTTACATAAATGATGTAGGTGATAATCTGAGCAGCCCCCATAGATTGTTTGCAGATTATGCTGTAATTTACCGTCTAGTAAAATCATCAGACGATCAATTCCAATTACAAAATGATCTAGAGAGAATTTCTGTATGGTGCGAAAAGTGGCAAATGGCACTAAACAAAGAAAAGTGCGAGGTCATTCACATGGGAACTAAAAGAAAATTTTGGGTATACGATAAATTGCACGAATCTAAGGGCTGTCAATTCGAGCCGGCCGCTGTGGCCGAGCGGTTCTAGGCGCTTCAGTCCAGAACCGCGCTGCTGCTACTGTCGCAGGTTCCAATCCTGCCTCGGGAATGGATGTGAGTGATGTCCTTAGTCAGTTAGGTTTAAGTAGATCTAAGTCTAGGGGACTGTTGACCTCAGGTGTTAAGTCCCATAGTGCTTAGTGCCATTTGAACCATTTGTCAATTCGACTAAATACCTAGGAATTACACAATTACGGGCAACTTAAACTGGAAAGACCACGCAGATAATATTGTGGGGAAGGCGAAACAAAGACTGCGCTTTGTTGGCAGAACATTTAGAAGATGCGACAAACCCACTAAAGAAACAGCCTACATTACACTTGTTCGTCCTCTGCTGGAATACTGCTGCGCTGTGTGGAATCCTTACCTGGTAGGACTGACGGAGGACATCGAATTAGTGCAAAGAAGGGCAGCTCGTTTCGTGTTAACGCGCAATAGGGGTGAGAGTGTCACTGGTATGGTACGCGAGTTGGGTTGTAAGTCACTGAAACAAAGGCGGTTTTCTTTGCGGCGAAATCTATTTACGAAATTTCTGTCACCAACTTTCTCTTCCGAATGCGAAAATATGCTGTTGACACCCACCTACGTAGGGAGAAATGATCATCATAATAAAATAAGAGAAATCAGAGCTCGAACGGAAAGCTTTAGGTGTTCCTTTTTCCCACGCGCGTTTCGAGAGTGGAATGGTAGAGAAGTAGTATGAAAATGATTCGATGAACCCTCTGGCAGGCACTTAAATGTGAATTGCAGAGCAACCATGTAGATGTAGATGAGGATGTTTGGTGAATTTCTCTGGAAAAAAAAAGCAGTTGCCATCGTTCGGACAGACTATGTTGTGCCATGAACAATGGCCGAAATGCTTAGCGTTCGCAACAGGCAACATCGAGTCTCAACACGAGAAGCATACCAAGTATGACTGGGTTGTAATTCCCACCGCCCACCGTTTCACACTTACCAACATTTAATGCACAGATCACATCATGGAGATGTAACTGAGTTTGAAATGGTTCAAATGGCTCTGAGCATTATGGGACTTAACTTCTGAGGTCATCAGTCCCCTAGAACTTAGAACTACCTAAACCCAACTAACCTAAGGACATCACACACATCCATGCCCGAGGCAGGATTCGAACCTGCGACCGTAGCAGACCCGCGGTTCCGGACTGCAGCGCCTAGAACCGCAAGGCCACAGCGGTCGGCTAACTAAGTTTATTTTCCTCATTTAACTAACAGTTCTTGATATTAAAAACGCGCAAGATATTTATGTATTAGGTTAGTGACAATATAAAAGTTGTTGGTATAAGCCGCCGGTGTGGCCGAGCGGTTCTTGGCGCTTAAGTCTGAAAGCATGCGACCGCTACGGTCGCAGCTTCGAATCCTGCCTCGGGCATGGATGTGTGTGATGTCCTTAGGTTAGTTAGGTCTAAGTAGTTCTAGTTCTAGGGGACTGATGACCTCATATGTTAAGTCCCATAGTGCTCAGAGCCATTTGAACCATCTTTGTTGGTATAATATTTCATGAAGCGTCATTCATTTTTAATACTTAGTGTTTGATGTGATTTTAGTCAGTGTTGGAGAGCGAACTATTACACAGCTCTTTTTAATTGGCGTAGGCCAACTGGATCACAGTTGTGAAAAATATTGTAATAATAAAGCTCGTCACTGGGATGGTGTGACCATGCTAAGGAGAAGACGATAGCTTGGGCCAGTGGGAAGCAAACTACAACCATACAATTACTCTGCAATTCACACTTATGTGCCTGACGGAGTGTTCATCGAACCACCTCCACACTATCTATTTCTCTACCTTTGCACTCTCGAACAGTGCGCGAGATTAACGAACACCAAAATGCATCCATGCAAGCGCTGATTTCTCACGTTTTATTGCGGTGATCATTTATCCCTATGTAGGTGGACGGTAACAAACTATTTTTGCATTCAGAGGAGAAGTTGGTGATTGAAATTTCGCGAAAAGATCTCGTCTCAACCAAAAACGCATTTGTTTTAATGACTACCACCCCAACTCGCACGTCATATGTGACTCTCTTTCCCCTATTTCGCGATAATGCAAAGCGAATTGCGCTCCTTTAAACTTTTTAGATCCCCTCTGTTAGTTTTATTTGTTAAGGTATCCCATACCGCGCTGCAGTACTCCAGAAGAGGTCGGACAAGCGTAGTGTAGGCAGTCTCTGTAGCAGGTCTGTTACATCTTTTAAGCGTTCTGTCAATAAAACGAAGACTTCGGTTCGCCTGACTCATCATATTATCTATGTGATAGCTCCAATTGAAGTTGTTCGTTACTGTAATTCCTAGGTATTTAGTAGAATTTACGGCCGTTAAGTTTGCGTGATTTATCGTCGAACCGAATTCCTTTCAGTACTCACCCGGATGGAATCACACTTTTCATTATATAAAATCAATTACCACCTCTCGCACCACGCAGACGTATTGTCTAAATCATTTCGCAGCTGTTTTTAATCTTATGGTGACTTTATTAGACAGCTTTATCTGCAAAAAAACGCGAGAGGGCTGCTCAGATTATCTCCTACATCCTTAATATGGACTAGGAACAGCAGAGCGCTCGTAACACTTCCTTGGGGAACACCAGATATCACTTCCGGTTTACTCGATGGCCTTCCTGCAGTTTCTTCGGATCCGTTCTGACAGGAAATTAGACATTCAGTCGCACAACTGAGACGATACAGCAAAGACATGAATTTGATTAGACGCCGCTTCTGAGGAACGGTATCAAAAGCCTTTTGAAAATCTAGAAATGTGGACTCAATTTAAGATCCCCTGTCGACAGTACTCATTACTTCGTTTCTTGAAACATAACTAGCTCTTTAGAGCTAGCTATGTTTCCCAAGAACGATATTTTCTGAATCCGTTGTATGTGCCAATAGACCGTTACCTTAGAAGTAATTTATGAGGTTTGGACACAGTGTATGTTCTACAATCCTGCTGAAAATCGACTTTAGTGATATGGGTCTGTAATTAGTGGGATTACTCCTGTGTTCTTTCTTGGGTATTGGTGTGAGCTATGAAACTCTCTAGTCTTTAGCTACGCATCTTCCGTCGAGCGAGCGGTTTTATAGGATTGTTAAGTATGGTGCTATTCTATCAGCATACTCTGAAAGGAACGTAATCGGTGCCCAATCTGGACCGGAAGACTTGCCTTTGTTAAGTGATTTAAGCTGCTTTCCTACTCCGAAGATATCCACTTCTCAGTTATTGATGATGTTAGTTGTTCTTGATTCAGCCGGCCAGTGTGGCCGAGCTGTTCTAGGCGCTTCAGTCTGGAACCGCGCCACCGCTACGGCCGCAGGTTCGAATCCTACCTCGGGCATGGATGTGTGTGATGTCCTTAGGTTAGTTAGGTTTAAGTAATTCTAGTTCTAGGGGACTGATGACCTCAGATGTTAAGTCCCATAGTGCCCAGAGCCATTTGAACCATCTTTGTTGGTATAATATTTTATGAAGCGTCATTCATTTTTAATACTTAGTGTTTGATGTGTTTTTAGTCAGTGTTGGAGAGCGAACTATTACACAGCTCTTTTTAATTGGCGTATGCCAACTGGATCACAGTTGTGAAAAATATTGTAATAATAAAGATCGTCACTGGGATGGTGTGACCATGCTAAGGAGAAGACGATAGCTGGGGCCAGTGGGAAGCAAACTACATCTACAACTATACGATTACTCTGCAATTCACATCTATGTGCCTGGCGGAGTGTTCATCGAACCACCTCCACACTATCTATTTCTCTACCTTCGCACTCTCGAACAGTGCGCGGGATTAACGAACACCAAAATACATCCATGCAAGCTCTGATTTCTCACGTTTTATTACGGTGATCATTTGAACCATTTTTTGTTCTTGATTCAAATTCTGGAATATTTACTTTGTCGTGTTTGGTGAACTCAAAAAATGGCTCTGAGCACTATGGGACTCAACTGCTGAGGTTATTAGTCCCCTAGGACTTAGAACTAGTTAAACCTACCTAACCTAAGGACATCACAAACATCCATGCCCGAGGCAGGATTCGAACCTGCGACCGTAGCGGTCTTGCGGTTCCAGACTGCAGCGCCTTTAACCGCACGGCCACTTCGGCCGGCTTGGTGAACTCCTCTTTAGTGGCACTGCTTTCGGTAATATTACTATCTGTATCGCGCAGTGAAGTTATTGATTATGGTTCGCCGCTGCTGTATAATATCTATGGATTTTTTGTTGCAAGATAGGATTTTGTTGTGAAAACTATTGAAAACATATCGCATTGAAGTGAGCGCAAAATTTCGAGCTTGTTTAAAACGTCACTAATTCTGGAGATTTTGCATTCTTTTAAATTTGTCATGATTTTTGTCGTTGCTTTTGCTATATTGCTCTGACCTGTTTTGTGTACGATTGAGAATAATTTTCTTCTCTTATTAATTCATGCAGTACAAATCTCTCAACTGTAGTCAGTACTATTTCTCTGAATTCAACCCACACCTAATATATGCTTGTGTATTGTGTTTTGAACTGGGGACCTAGAAACGACGGAGAGGCTTCGTCCCGCCCGTACCCTTCAGTGGTTCACAACCCCACAACAGGCGACAGCAGTCCACCCACCCAACCGCGGGCCCACACCGAACCCAGGGTTATTTGTGAGCAATCGCCGGGGATGTACTATTGCGAAGAGGTCAGGTAAGTTATCGCAACCAATTTACGAATCGAGTGGGCTCCTGAGCTAATTGCTAAAAATAATTTTCGGACAAAGCATTTAGTACAATATAGGACGATGATTTATTCCTACCACCGACCTGAAATATATGTTTTCGCCTACGTGTCGAGGGCAGACTGTAGTTACCACCAACATATCTGAAATGTGATTCAAGTTTTTTTAACTGTAGATCAACAGATTCGCCTGAGTTAGGGGTCAGTAAAAGAAACCAATTATTAATTTATCCTGACAGTCAAGTATAACCTCCACTAACTCACAGGAACTATCCGCTTCAGTTCCTCTACAAAATAAAACACTACTAACAGCAACAAGCACGCCACCATCAACTGTGTATTTAATCTATCCTGTCTAAACACAGTTAGGTCCTTTGTGAAAATATCGCCTGGACTTATCTCCGGCTTTAGACAGCTTTCAGAGCCTTTAACGATTTGATCTTCATTGCTTGCTATTAGTGCTTGGACCTCTGATCCTTTCCTACCACAGCTATGACACTGATTAAGTATAATACCGACGGTTCCGAGGTGTACGCACGTCCTCTGTATGCCCTAGGCCCTTGGAGACTGGAGGCTTTTTGTAATAAGAGATGGTGGGGGCTAGGCAATGTAGGCTGCCTGTACTGATGGCAGGCTCCAGCGTATTGGCGACTTTGTGTTTAGCGTCGAAAGGGTGAGGACCTCTGTCTCCAGGACACAAGTAGTCAAGTTTGTGATTGATTTTTTGACGGAAAATGGACATGTAGGCCTACTAGTCGATTTCTGGGACTTTCAATGAGCCCATCTTGGCTTAGAATTTGTTAGAAAATGTGAACGTAGGCGGGCTTTAAAGTTTTGTAGAGAAATGTGTTAATACACATTAGCAGTTTTAAGTACTAACCGTCTGTTGTGAAGATATTTTGGGTCAGCAATAAATCTGGCTGCCAGTTAAAGTGTACTGAAATAACTAGTACCACTATAACAGTTGTATTTTTAAAGGATAAATCAGTGAAACTCAAAGATATTCGTTGTGGCACTTAGCTTCTTTGTTGTAAAAAACACCAGCTACGTTTCTTTCATTAAATCGTAGTTAACAAATCTGCAAAGACATTATCAACTTGTCACCGTTTAAAAATTGAAATTGTTTTGCAGCTGTGTGCGACTGGTCACTAGAGCCAGAATGCTACGTGTTTTACGTTCGTGAGTTACTTGTATCAAAACAGGATGGTAGCTCACAAAGTGTCTTGAGACTTATCTGGCCTTTAAAGAATACACAAAAAAGATGCACGCGATGTGGAAAAATATTAGCGCAAGGGAAACAAAACCTTTCAAATCAGAACCCAGATAGAAGACGAACAAAATAGGTAAACAGTTCAACTGAAGACGTAGTCGGTAAAGATCATAGTGATAGACTGAGTAGGACTACATGTACGACGGTCACTCCAAAAGAAATGTACACTGTTTTTTTTAAATCCATCTTTTATTTTACATGGTTGAAAGTTTTACTGTGTGTAGCTACATCCTTTAGGAACAATATTTTCATTTCTCCTCATAATTTCCATCCCTCTCAACTGCCTTACGCCATCATGGAACCAGCGCCTGTATACCCGCACGGCAAAATTCTGGACCAACCTGTTGGAGCCACTGTTTGGCAGCGTGCACAAGGGAGTCATCATTTTCAAACCTTGTTCCACCAAGAGAGTCTTTCAGTTTTCCAAAGAGATGATTGTCACATGGAGCCAGGTCAGGACTGTAAACCGGGTGTTTCAGTGTTGTCCATCCGAGTCTTGTGATTGCTTCCATGGTTTTTTTGACTGACATGTGGCCGTGTATTGTCGTGCAACGGCAAAACATCCTGATTTTGCCGATGTGGTCGAATACGACTCAGTCGAGCTTGAAGTTCCTTCAGTGTCGTCACATATGCATCAGAATTTATGGTGGTTCCACTTGGTATGATGTCGACAAGCAAGAGTCATTCGGAATCGAAAAACACGGTAGCCGTAACTTTTCCAGCAGAAGGTGTGGTTTTGAATTTTTTTTCTTGAGTGAATTTGCATATGCCACTCCACTGATTGCCTCTTCGTCTCTGGTGAAAAATGATGGAGCCATGTTTCATCACCTGTCACAGTTCTTCCAAGAAATTCATCTCCACCCTTCTCGTACTGTTCCAAACGTTCGCTGCATACTGTTTTTCTTGTTCCTTTGTGAGGCACTGTCAACATCCTGGAAAAATATCCAACGTCAAGTGTAGCAGCCATCTTGAAGACATGCTGTGAAGGCCCCACTCACGGGAACAGGTTGAACTAAGTTTGAGAACAAGCGGGAAGGATGTACTACACACTGCAAAACTTTCACACATGAAAAATGAAAACTCTATTTTTATAAAAATATTGTGCATTTCTTTTGGAGTGACCCTCATAGATGATACAGTTCCAAATAATGTAACGTCGAACAATGGACAAGGATTTAAAAAAATTATCCAGCAATCGATTCAACACAAATTGTGAGCGCAATATATTTTTCAAGCTATAATCTTTTGAAAAAGAAAGGATCGAAACTTCCTCTAGCGGAAAACAGAACAAAAATCACAACCTCGTTCTCTAACATGTAATAAAGCATTACAAACAGGTCCGTTAAAAGTTTTGTAAGGAAGGTATTTTCAATATCTTCCTATTTGCCATAATGGTGTAGCTCCACCGTTATGTACCATTTAATTTCTTTTATCTGTATCGAGTTCATTGCTCATAGACTGCTTCTCAGAACGCTGTTCCACCAGCTATCCTATAATTACACTGTATTAAAACATATTCAGATGTTGCACAATGTATATCTGTAATTGTATCATACCGTAAAGAGCGCTCTGTAATTGCGTTCGATGTAGAGTGTCAAAATATACCGCTATATGCTGCTCTACGGAACAAAAACCTTTTATGTGAGGATCACATTATATAGTGTGATACTAATATCGGTTGCACCACATTTAATTTTGATTTCTGTAATAGCCCGTTATGTTAGCAGTACTCGTATCCCCCTATAACCCAGACCAACCGTTATTTTATAACGAAGAACTGCATGCAAAAGTAAGTGGCACTGTGTATTTATAATAAAATATCTGCATACCGAATTGACCTAATGCCGAAACTAACATTACACTAATATTTTAACGAGCTACTACGTTATTAGGACGTATATTTTGGCGCACAGCTCTGCTCGGCAGACTGTGAGCTGGTGTCCTGGGTCGCATTTCACTCCTAACCTCACAGTGATTTGGACTGACCGTTAAGACTTTGATGACAGCACACGAGTAGAATGGGACATTTGTGTGAGACTTTGAACCTTCTGAGAGGACCTAGCTGTGAGCGGACAGTAGGCGAGTTTTTGACGTAATTCCGCACTGGCGAGGTTCCATTTATATTCCGTTTACACCTTTGAAGCGCATAACGTAAATGAAGTTTCCAATGCCTATTGGAACACCAGTGTGCGCTAAAGCGAAACAGTTGTATACTAGCAAGAAAAGTAAGACGACTGAACGGTAAGGTTTTGAAAAGACCATGTCCTAAGGCAGCGATAATCGGTCCAGAACCTATAGACTCCAAACAGTGCTCAAACAGGCTTTTATTGTCATCGACCGCTTTGCCAGCATTCTCTACATAAGGGAAAGTTTCGAAACTTCCAAGAACAGTTTTTGCAGAAAAGCTCTTTGATCTACATCAGAAAACAACAGCTGACGAGTCGCGCTTCGACTCACCTTGAACATGCCCTTTAGTTTGCCGGATGTGAACGTAGGGCTTAACTTGATCCTCAGCTGGCGCCACTTCTTTCCTCCCAACGCAAAGAGATGTTTGTTCAGAGGTTCTTCGTCATCGATGAAAAGTCCTCTGTCGTGGAATGTCCCGAAATCCTTGACAAGGATGTGGCGAATCAGCTCAGGGTCACGGACAAGCAGAAGTGGGCGACGGAATCCGTAAAACCCAACATACCTCTCTCCTGAAATAAAAACATAAAAACAGAATAATTAGTGCTACGACATAAACTAACGGCACAGATCTATCAGACGTAGTAATGCACACATGCCACCACAGCTGCCCTACTGATTCTCGGTGTTAACTATATCCACAGCTCAGAATGGAATCACACAGCAGTCGGATTTTTGTAATTTTTTGCATTTATCGTACGTCATGTTCAGAACTCAAATATACCTCTTCGAAAGCAGTCTACTGCAAATTAAAAAAATTATCGAGAAAATCGACTTTGAAATTTTCCGAACACATTTGCTACAATGAAATAAGGTAGGTATTTTACGACTAGTAGCGTGGGCGGTCAGTGGATAAAGTGCTCTCTCGCTGTGTGAGAGACCTGGGTTCCATCCAGACTGAACAAGTTTTAAAAACAGTTTCATGTTCCTGCAGTGAAGAATACATAAGGTAGACAAGTCTGGTAATTCTTAATTCGAGGCTCGTTTGGGTCATTACTTTTTCTTCCATTTAGCTCGAATACCTTTGTCTTTCAAATGGAGTATTCATCAAATATGTGCTCGTATCTAATAGTCATTTTTATGAAAAATACACATATTCTTGTTTCTAATTGTATATTACATACATATATATATAAACTACTGACAGCCTTGTGAGAGCCAGTCCTGATAAAACTCTACCAACTGGTGAGCAAGATGTATGAGACAGGCGAAATACCCTCAGACTTCAAGAAGAATATAATAATTCCAATCCCAAAGAAATCAGGTGTTGACAGATGTGAAAATTACGGAACTATCAGTTTAATAAGTCACGGCTGCAAAATAATAACGCGAATTCTTTACAGACGAATGGAAAAACTAGTAGAAGCCGACCTCGGGGAAGATCAGTTTGGATTCCGTAGAAATATTGGAACACGTGAGGCAATACTGACCCTACGACTTATCTTGGAAGCTAGATTAAGGAAAGGCAAACCTACGTTTCTAGCATTTGTAGACTTAGAGAAAGCTTTTGACAACGTTGACTGGAATACTCTCTTTCAAATTCTGAAGGTGGCAGGGGTAAAATACAGGGAACGAAAGGCTATTTACAATTTGTACAGAAACCAAATGGCAGTTATAAGAGTTGAGGGGCATGAAAAGGAAGCAGTGGTTGGAAAGGGAGTGAGACAGGGTTGTAGCCACTCCCTGATGTTATTCAATCAGTATATTGAGCAAGCAGTGAAGGAAGCAAAAGAAAAATTCGGAGTAGGTATTAAAATCCATGGAGAAGAAATAAAAACCTTGAGGTTCGCCGATGACATTGTAATTCTGTCAGAGACAGCAAAGGACTTGGAAGAACAGTTGGACGGAATGGATAGCGTCTTGAAAGGGGGATATAAGATGAGCATCAACAAAAGCAAAACGAGGATAATGGAATGTTGTCAAATTAAATCGGGAGATGCTGAGGGTATTAGATTAGAAAGTGAGACACTTAAAGTAGTAAAGGAGTTTTGCTATTTGTGGAGCAAAATAACTGATGATGGTCGAAGTAGAGAGGATATAAAATGTAGACTGGCAATGGCAAGGACAGCGTTTCTGAAGAAGAGAAATTTGTTAACATCGAGTATTGATTTAAGTGTCAGGAAGTAATTTCTGAAAGTATTTGTATGGAGTGTAGCCATGTATGGAAGTGAAACTTGGACAATAAATAGTTTGGACAAGAAGAGAATAGAAGCTTTCGAAATGTGGTGCTACAGAAGAATGCTGAAGATTAGATGGGTAGATCACATAACTAATGAGGAGGTATTGAATAGGATTGGGGAGAAGAGAAGCTTGTGGCACAACTTGACTAGAAGAAGGGATCGATTGGTAGGACATGTTCTGAGGCATCAAGGGATCACCAATTTAGCACTGGAGGGCAGCGTGGAGGGTAAATATCGTAGAGGGAGACCAAGAGATGAATACACGAAGCAGATTCAGAAGGATGTAGGTTGCAGTAGGTACTGGGAGATGAAGAAGCTTGCACAGGATAGACAGGATAGAGTAGCATGGAGAGCTGCATCAAACCAGTCTCAGGACTGAAGACCTCAACAACAACAACAACTGTATATTGGACACAGAAATCCAGTATTCATTACAAACAAAAATTCTTGATTACCGATGCCGTGTAAAAGAATTTTAACGAAGATTGTGTAGCTAAAAAAATAAAAATTATTTTTTCTGTCTTTTACTATTTCACGTCTCACGCAAATACTCATAAAAGATGTATTTCCACTTAAAAGCTGGATCTGACAGGATTTCAATTCAACCGCCCCCTCCTCCCCCCCCCACCCCCTTCACCAAGAGAGCGAGCACTCTACCACAGAGCCACATTGTTTGTCGAAAAATATTAGACGTGATCGGAAAACTTAAAAAACGATTTTCTCGAGAATTTTTTAGAGTTGCATCGAACTTTTTGAGAGAGGTGTATTTGAGTTCTGAACTTCACAATACCAAACTACAAAAGTCCACTTGCCGTTTGCTCCCCTTGTGAGACAAATACAAAGTCGTGTGTGGCGCGACGCGTCTCTGACATTTCAAAACCCACTCGCTCTCTGTAACGCGAATCCCAGCAAACGTGACCATTCTGTGCTTGCTGCGGTTTAGGCGAATCTGGTATGGTGTTGATGTTCGCTAGCCATCTAATGGCGGCGCATATAATGGGTAAACTGGATAATCGCTGATACTGGAAGAGCGCTAAAAACCTGAATAAAAATGTAAGAAAACTGAAGGTGTGCTACATGGCGGTGGAGTGTGCGACAGCTGAGGGCCAACTATCGTTAGTGGACTACCTCTATCCAGCAGCCACAAGTCAGTTGCAACAGGCTTGTTCAGGAATGTAGGTTTGTGCCTGAGTAGTATATCCCCAGGCAATCATGGAGCTAAATGACTGCTACTACTTCCTCTAAAAACGCTCAGGGGAAAGGTGGCCTCTTGAACAACGGAACAAAACTGTTCAGCTGGGCAGTTTGTAGAGAGAAAAATTATCTAGGAATGAGAAAAAGAGTGGTAGCGTAGAAGTGGGCAACTTAAGGACATTTTTACAATATGTACTGTGACATTTAAATTCCACATATATGGAACTTTATAGCTTCAGTTTTGATAGGAATGTAGTTTTTATGTGCAGTTAGGTGCTAGGAGTTTGGAATACACATTAATTATCACAAAGTTACCCGATAGTTCAGGACAACAATGCTACATTAAGTCTAAGACACAGAAAGTAGGTGTAAGTTCATCTTCCACAATGATGGGCTGATCTAGTACTTTTTTCAGACGCCGAGTTATAAATATTTTACAAATTTGTCCAGTTTTATGAGTTTTGTTTTATTCATACATAGGAAATGATTTGTCACAAAGTTTAACAATTTGGCGAGATTTATTTTTCTAGTTTTTGTGAAATCCAACTACCTGCTGGCCTAACCTCACTGGAGCGAAATAAGACTGAAAAAACGAAACTGCATTACATAAGCTAATTAAACAAAACTTTTACACAATTATTTACATATACGTTCTGTGAAACCGTATGAGAAAAACACAGGTCACAAGGCAACCCAATATCCTCCAAGCACAGTAATTAGTTCAAGCTGTTAGACACTTACTTTCAAGTTCCGTGGTATGAGAAAAAACAAAGTCAGTACACATTCAGTGCAATATTCTTGTAACAGTCTTAATTGTCTCTCACTTCTCTGACTGCTGACTGTTTAGTCGCCACTGCTGCTTCCATATTGGTTAGCACAGTGTCATGAAAGTTCATGGAATTTCTAACCACTTAACATGTTCTGCAATAGCTCCGACGGAAATTAACCAACATGATTTGAATCAATATCCTCTCCTGGCACCATGTATTTTAACTCCGACAGCAGGAGTATACCATATGTCACAGATACTTAATGATTTTGTATCACCACCCCCACGTGGCCACCACAACAGAATGTAGACAGAAACGATGCCACTTCTCTTCCGTCAAATTCCACTTACCAGGTGTAACTTCCAACCTGAGCGAATGTAATTATTCTAAATATCAGGCAGCTAGCTTATCTCCTTACGCCTGATTGACATGATCCAAGCGACACACAGATACATCCACACCCACACATACAAAACACAGAATACAATTGTTGACAGAATCTTTGCTCTAAGCCGACCGGCATGGCCGAGCGGTTCCAGGCACTCCAGTCCGGAACCGCGCTGCTGCTACGGTCGCAGATTCGAATCCTGCCTCGGGCATGGATGTGTGTGCTGCCCTTAGTTAGGTTTAGGTAGTTCTAAGTCTAGGGCACTGATGACCTCAGATGTTAAGTCCCATAGTGGTCAGAGCCATTTGAACCATTTGATCCAAAGAAACTGGTATAGGCATAAAAATACAAAGATATGCAAACAGGCAGGATACGGCGCTGCAGTCTGCAACGCCTATATAAGGCAACAAGTGTCTGGCGCAGTTGTTAGATCGATTATTACCGCTACAATGGCAGTTTATCAAAATTTAAGTGAGTATGAACGTGGTGCTACAGTCAGCGCATGAGCGATGGGACACCGTATCTCCGGGGTAGCGATGAAGTGGGAATATTCCCGTATGACCATTTCACGAATGTGTCTTGAATATCAGGAATCCGGTAAAACGTCTGCTCTTCGACATCGCTGCGACTGGAAAAAGATCATGCAAGAATGGGACCAACGACAACTGAAGAGAATCGTTCAACGTGACAGAACTGCGACCCTTCTGCAAATTGCTGCAAATTTGAATGCTGGTCCATCAAGAAGTGTCAGCGGGCGAAACATTCAACGAAACATCATTGATCTGCGCTTTTGGAGCCGAAAGCCCACTCATGTACCCTTGATGACTGAACGACACAAAGCTTTACGTCTCGCCTGGGACAGTCAACACCGACTTTGGACTGTTGATGACTGGTGGCATGTTTCCTGGTCGGACGAGTCTCGTTTCAAATTGTATCGAGCGGATGGACGTGTACGGGTATGGAGAGAACCTCATGAATCCACGGATCCTGCATGTTAACAGGGGACCGTTCAAGCTGGTGGAGGCTCTGTAATGGTGTGCAGCTGAAGTGATGTGAGACTCCTGAAACGTCTCTGCCCAGGTGACAACTACGTAAGCATCTTGTACGATCACCTGCATCCATTCATGTCCATTATGCATTCCAACGAACTTGAGCAATTCCAGCAGGACAATGCGACAGCCCACGCATCCAGAACTGCTACAGAGTCGCTCCAGGAACACTTTTCTGAGTTTAAACACTTCCGCTGGTCACCAAACTACCCAGACATGAACATTATTGAGCATATCTGGGATGCCTCGCATCGTGCTGTTTCACCCCCTCGTACTCTTACGGATGTATGGGCAGCTCGTGGTGGCCCTACACGGTATTAGGCAGGTGTACCAGTCTCTTTGGCTCTTCGGTGTAAGTAACATAGTTAATAGTAAGGTGCAAAAGTATTTCTGTGGGAGAATTTCTCAAACTCGTTTTCCGGTACAGAGAATAAGTAAACAGAATAAACTCACTGACGTGCGTTCGCAGATCAGTACAGCAAAAGTTCAGATCGATCGCAATAGCGAAATGCCACTAACTTGTGAAGGTCTGATTCCTAACTGGAGTTAGACTAATGGTAATACTGGTTAGCACTTAGATGCCGTGGAAATAAATGTCACCTGTACATGCAATCTCTACATCTACATCTACATCTACATCTACATCTACATGGTTACTCTGCAATTCACACTTAAGTGCCTAGAAGAGGGTTCATCGAACCATTTTCATACTACTTCTCTACCATTCCACTCTCGAATGGCGCGTAGGAAAAAGGAACACCTAAATCTTCCCGTTCGGGCTCTGATTTCTCTTATTTTATCATGATGATCATTTCTCCCTACCTAGGTCGGTGTCAACAAAATATTTTCGCATTCATAAGAGAAAGTCGGTGATAGAAATTTCGTAAACAGATCTCGCCGTAAAGAAAACCGCCTTTGTTTCAGTGACTGCCACCCCAAATCTTGTATCATATCAGTGACACTCTCACCCCTATTGCGCGATAACACGAAACGAGCTACCCTCAACTTAAAGTGACTTTCAACTACACAAAAATCGTCTGTTACGCTTCAGCAGATCTAGTTTCCATTTTGTTTACCTGAGTAAATTACTATAGTCTTTACTCTCATTTGTAGCTCTCACAAACCGTATTTAAATAAATGAGTCACGTAACGTCAAGATGTGACAAAAGAAAGGAAGAAGATGTTACTCCATATACAAACCCTGAGGCAACATATAGTCACTCTGGTTGTATTATCTGACTTCTAGTTCTCACTGGAAGGAAAAATTAAGTGCTACTGTTACAACTGACTTACGGATTAACACTCACTTACTTTTTTAAATATCAATGTCTATGCAATTCGTCTCTGTTTATCTGCTATTAGGATAATGATTCTGTTGTTACGTGATATCAACAACGACGGAGTCGGGCTTGAAGTCACAGCCGCTGCCGTGAAGGATGTACTTTGGATCCGATTCTCTGCTGTTCTCGAAAAATGTCTGTGCAGTTGAAGGATAATGGTGCGATTGTGTAAGCTGGAACTACAAGGAGCGTTTTGTACAAAGTAGGCCTGCCAGAACGTCGATCCCGATCTACGCCCCAGATCACCCCAGGAAGGGAGTTGAAGTGGTTAAACTGGGGGAAATCTTTGCAGTACTTTTGAATTTTCAATGACTGACAACGGGTATTTACTAATAATTTATGCATTAGTACACATTTCATTAAATAAACTCATTTCCAAATGTTGATCTCGAACTTTTGTGGATATGGTCCAAACGACTATCAAAAATTGTCTAAGAACAGCCAGTATGTGAGGAGTAGGGAATCGAAGTACCTTTATTATGACTATGCACGCCAAACTGTGAAACATCTTACTTCAGTTACGGTCGGGGAGAGTTTTCATGGAAGGGTACAGGGAACCTGTACACTGTTGAAGGTTCTATGAATCAAGGACAGTACCTCAACATGTTAAAAAAGAGACGTCTGTCTCCTGATAAGGAATTAACCTGTACACTGTTGAAGGTTCTATGAATCAAGGACAGTACCTCAATGTGTTAAAAAAGAGACGTCTGTCTCCTGATAAGGAATTAACCTGTACACTGTTGAAGGTTCTATGAATCAAGGACAGTACCTCAACGTGTTAAAAAAGAGACGTCTGTCTCCTGATAAGGAATTGTTTAATGGTGAAGATTATGTTTTTATGCATGATGGTGCGCCATACATTAGGCTAAGTATGTGGGAAGATTTTTGGATGGAAATGTTGTTACTGTCCTCCCGTGTCCTGAGAATAGCCCAGACATAAACCCAATCGAAAATCTGTCGACAGTAGTTAAGAAGAAAATAAGAATACGGAAGGTCACAGTAAAGGACGGTTTGATTGAATTCCCGAGACAAAACGTAGTTACATGAGCTACATATTCAAAACAGCTGTAAAATCTATTAGAAAGTATGACTAAAAGAGCAGGGATATTAATAAAAGCTAAACGGATGCATACAAGCTGTTAAAACAATTGTAAACTGCTATACATTTACCATAATTTTCAGTACATCTACATCTACATTTATACTTCGCAAGCCACCCAACGGTGTGTGGCGGAGGGCACTTTAAGTGCCACTGTCATTACCTCCCTTTCCTGTTCCGGTCGCGTATGGTTCACGGGAAGAACGACTGCCGGAAAGCCTCCGTGCGCGCTCGAATCTCTCTAATTTTTCATTCGTGATCTACTCGGGAGGTATAAGTAGGGGGAAATAATATATTCGATGCCTCATCCAGAAACACACCCTCTCGAAACCTGTACAGCTAGCTACACCACGATGCAGAGCGCCTCTCTTGCAGAGTCCGCCACTTGAGTTTGCTAAACATCTCTGTAACGTTATCACGCTTACCAAATAACCCTGTGAGGAAACGCGCTGCTCTTCTTTGGATCTTTTCTATCTCCTCTGTCAACCCGACCTGGTACGGATCCCACACTAATGAACAATACTCAAGTATAAGTCGAACGAGTGTTTTGTAAGCGACCTCCTTTGTTGATGGACTACATTTTCTATGACTCTCCCAATGAATCTCAACCTGGCACCCGCCTTACCAACAATTAATTTTATATGCTCATTCCACTTCAAATCGTTCCGTGCGCATACTCCCAGATAGTTTACAGAAGTAACTGCTACCAGTGTTTGTTCCGTTATCATATAATCATACAATAAAGCATCTTTCCTTCTATGTGTTCGCAATACATTACATTTGTCTATGTTAAGGGTCAGTTGCCACTCCCTGCACCAAGTGCCTATCTGCTGCAGACCTTACTGCATTTCGCTGCAATTTTCTAACGCTGCCACTACCCCGTTTCAAACTGGTTTCTGCCCCATCTTAGTGATACACTATGTGATCAAAAGTATCCGGACACCACCAAAAACATACGTTTTTCATATCTGGGTGCATTGTGCTGCCATCTACTGCCAGGTACTCCACATCAGCGACTTTAATAGTTATTAGACATAGTGAGAGAGCAGAATGGGACGCTCCGCGGAACTCACGGACTTCGAAAGTGCACAGGTGATTGGGTGTCACTTGTGTCATACGTTTGTACGCGAGATTTCCACACTCCTGAACATCCACAGGTCCACTGTTTCCGATTTGATAGTGAAGTGGAAACGTGAAGGGACACGTACAGCAGAAAAGCGTGCAGGCCGACCTCATCTGTTGACTGACAGAGACCGCCGACAGTTGAAGAGGGTCGTAATGTCTAATAGGCAGACATATATCCAGACCATCACACAGGAGTTCCAAACTGCATCAGGATCCACCGTAAGTACTACGACAGGTAGGCGGGCGGTGAGAAAACTTGGATTTCAAGGTCGAGCGGCTGCTCATGAGCCACACATCACGCCGGTAAATGACTAACGACGCCTCGCTTGGTGTAAGGAGCGTAAGCATTGATCGATTGAACAGTGGGAAAACGTTGTGTGGATTGAAGAATCACGGTGCACAATGTGGCGATCCGATGGCACGGTGTGGTTGTAGCGAATGTCCGGTGAACGTCAACTCTCAACGTGTGTAGTCCCAAAAGTAAAATTCGGAGGCGGTGGTATTATTGGGTGGTCGTGTTTTTCATGGAGGGGGATTGCACCCTTGTTGTTTTGCTTGGCAATATCAAAGTACAGGCCTACACTGATGTTTTAAGCACGTTCTTGCTTTCAGCTGTTCAAGAGCGATTTTGGAATGGCGATTGAATCTTTCAACACATTCGAGGAATTGTTCATAATGCACTGCCTGTAGCGGAGTGGTTACACGACAATAACATCCCTGTAATGGACTGGCCTACTCAGAGTCCTGACCTGAATCGTATAGAACACCTTAGCGCTGTTTTGGAACGCCGACTTCGTGGCAGGCCTCACCGAGCGACATCTATACCTCTCCTCAGTGCAGCGTTCCGTGAAGAATGGGCTGTCATTCCCCAAGAAACCGTCCAGCACCTGAATGGACGTATGCCTGTGAGAGTGGAACCAGTCATCAACACAATATTGTTTCCAGCATTACCGATTGAGGGCGCCACGAACTTGTAAGTCATTTTCATACTTTTGATCATGCAGAGTATCTCTTCCACAAGCAGTATCAGGCAACGGTCTAAAGCCAGAAAAGATGAATACAGATACACAGCGCTACAAGTTTACACCGGGAAGAAACGAATTTATTATGTTCTATTAGACTATGCCAAGTGCAGTCTCCTTCGTGAACGATAACTTCTGCTAGCTTGTGGCCCCACGGCCAGCTATCCAGCCGATTCTTACCGATAATGAGTGTGGCCACTAAACTGCCGCTCTCGCCTATAAGACGTGCAAACGACTGTTCCGGTCCTCAGGCCCGCGCAATGGGGACTTGCCAACATTTCTTCGCCACTAACTGCCGACTTCTGAAACACACACCATAACAGCACCTTCTACAGACAGTGTTCGAAACAGCTCCCTAAAATTACACAGTGAGGCAAAAAAAAAAAAAAGGTCACACGACGACGGAATTATCCCAACGGCACGTAAAGCGGTAGATTTAATGTACATTTACAGACAAACAAATGTTTGCAATTTCGGAAGTACTGGATGATGTATTGAAGAGAAAGAGCTTCGCAAATTGAGCAATCCAATAATAACGCGTTGGTCCACTTCTGGCCCTAATACAAGCAGTTATTCAGCTTGGCATTGGTTGACAGAGTTGTTGGATGTCCTCATCACATATATAATGCCAAATTCTATCCAACTGGCACGTTAGAGCGTCAAACTCTCGAGCTCGTTGGAGGGTCCTGCACATAATGCTCGAAACGCTCTCAATTTGGGACAGATCGAGCTACTTTGCTGGCCAATGTAGAGTTTGGCAGCCACAAAGACAAGTAGTAGAAACTCTCGCCGCGTGTGGGCATGCATTATCTAGCGGAAATGTAAGTCCAGGAGGGCTTGCCATGAAGGGCAACAAAACGAGGCGTCAAGTATAGACGACATATCACTGCGCTCTAAGCGGGCCACGGATGAAAACCAAAGGGGTCCTGCTATGAATAGAAATGGTACCCCAGGCCATCACTCCGGGCTGTCGGGATGAATGGTGGGCAACAATAAGGTTGGTATTCTATCACTCCGGGCTATCGGGATGAATGGCGGGCGACAGTCAGGTTGGTATTCTGTCACTCCAGGCTGTCGGGATGAATGGCGGGCGACAGTCAGGTAGGTATTCTGTCACTCTGCGCTGTCGGGATGAATGGCGAGCGACAGCCAGGTGGGTATTCTATCACTCCGGGCTGTCGGGATGAATGGCAGGTGACAGTCAGGTTGGTATTCTGTCTCTCCGGGCTGTCGGGATGAATGGCAGGTGACAGTCAGGTTGGTATTCTGTCTCTCCGGGCTGTCGGGATGAATGGCGGGCGACAGTCAGGTTGGTATTCTATCACTCTGCGCTGTCGGGATGAATGGCGGGCGACAGTCAGGTTGGTATTGTATCACTCCACGCTGTCGGGGTGAATGGCGGGCGACAATCAGGTTGGTATTCTATCACTACGTGCTGTTGGGATGAATGGTGGGCGACAGTCAGGTTGGTATTCTATCACTCCAGGCTGTTGGGATGAATGGCGGGCGACAATCAGGTTGGTATTCTATCACTACGTGCTGTCGGGATGAATGGCGGGCGACAATCAGGTTGGTATTCTATCACTACGTGCTGTTGGGATGAATGGTGGGCGACAGTCAGGTTGGTATTCTATCACTCCAGGCTGTTGGGATGAATGGCGGGCGACAATCAGGTTGGTATTCTATCACTCCGGGCTGTCGGGATGAATGGCGGGCGACAGGTTGGTATCCCCAGACATGTCTTTGGCCTGGAATCTCATTGACGGCAGTACAAGTGTCTTCATTGATAAATCCCACATCGAACTGATGCCCAATCACCAGTAAAAACGTCTGGAGACGCCCCAGACAGCGGTGGGGTACCAATCGTCCGCCTTCAGCAAACTGGAGTGATGATCTGGGGCGCCATTTCATTTCATAGCAGGTGTTGGCTGTCATCTGCAACCAGCGTAGAGCACAGCGTTACGTCGACGATATTCCATGCCTCGTCTGGTTGTCCTTAATGGCGAGCCATCCTGGGCACACGTTTAAGTGAGATAATACTCGCTGACACGCCGAGAGAGTCTCTACTGCTTGTATTCGTGCTTATCAAACCCTACCTTGAATAATAGGGTCGTCGGATCTATACTCTGCTGAGAACGTTTTTAGGGTTATGGGCAGGGCTATCCAACCACCTCGGGACATTGACGACCTAACGCGCCAGCTGGGCAGCATTTGGTACGATATCCCTCAGAAGGGCGTCCAACAAATTTACCAATCAATGCCTAGCTGAATATCTACTTGCATAAGAACCAGAGGTGGACCAATGGATTAGTCAGTTGCTGAGTTTCTGAAGCTCTTTCTCTCGGATAAATAATCCAGTTTTCTGAAATTGTAATCATTTGTTAGTATATGTACATAACATCCCTTATTGACCTTATAATTATATTTTCCCAGAGACATTTAAGTATCACCTTTATCTACGACAATGATGGAAGACGAAGAAATGAATTAAAATTCAAGCTACAACCAGGACTCGAACATGAGGCTGCCGTCTTACGAAACAGAAATTCTGACCATTACACCATTGCAGCACTACAGTCAACACCGCTGTACGAACTACTCAACTCCAGTGCCCTTCCCAACACAAACTTCAATTCATATCAGTGTAGAGGGACAATAAGCTGGAGATATGAATTGAAGTTTGTGTTGAGGAGGGCATGCGACTTGGGTAGTGTGTATAGCGATGTTGACTGTAGTGCTGCGGTGGTGTAATGCTCAGCATTTCTGCCTAGTAAGCAAGAAGACCTGGGTTTGCGTCCCGAGCGTGGTTTCTTCAGCTTCCATTATTATCGTAGATTTCAGTCCCATTGAGGTAATTCCTTCTTGATGTGCTGTTTTTGGTGTTAGATTGTACTGACATTTAGTCCTTACAGCCAAAACAGAATTATGGCTTTATCATTGCATGTTTCCTGCTAATGCTAAGGCCGGTACTACACTACCAAATTTCTTTGTCAAAGATTTGATCAAAGATGTAATCAAATATTCGTCAAATATATTTGACAAAGATCTTTGACGTGGCGCTAAAAAGGGGTATTACACTGTCATCATATTTTTCGTCAAAGTTCAAGACGGCTGGCAACAACAACTTGTTGTCAACAGCAGTTGCATGTACCACAATTGTACTGTGTGCACATGCGGAAGAGCAGCGGGGAAAAAAAAGGAAACGTACTTGGCTGAAGCCCTGGGTTTTACGACGACATGCTACGGTCGCAGGTCCGAATCCTGCCTTGGGCATGGATGTGTGTGATGTCCTTAGGTTAGTTAGGTTTAAGTAGTTCTAAGTTCTAGGGGACTGATGACCTCAGCAGTTAAGTCCCATAGTGCTCAGAGCCATTTTTTAACTGCTATATCTGCAGAAGACAGGCCCACTGTAACACTCCGATTTCTTGCTACAGGAGAGGGTTAGGTTAGGTTAGGTCTCCAATCTTCCTAATCTGTTTTTGTATTCAGGGTGCCTCACGTTGTAAAGCGCCTCATCAGCTTTATACATCTCTATTAATTTTGTAGTTGTCGGTATAACCAATTGTATTTACCGGCAATGTTTATAAAAACACACAGATGAGAGAACGCTGCAGCGATGCTAGTGCTCCACGTCGTAACATGTCACATTGCAGTGAACAGAAGACAAGCGACTACTTTGATCAAATATACAGCGATGCCCTAGATTTGATCAAATATTTGACGACATTTGACAAAGTTCCCTATTACACCATCAAATTTCTTTGACAAAGATATTTGACAAAGATATTGGATAAAGAAATTTGGTAGTGTAATACCGGTCTAACTGCAGTTGCCGTCAGGTGCTACGGACACCTCCCATCCTGGGAAAGTCACTCGCTCTTGAGCTTGATCCAGAGACCTCCCCGCAACCCACTGAGGAGTATCAGGTACAGACTTGCCCATTGCTTTCAGGCTGCAGAGGATCTCATTGTCCTAGACACCAGAATGCTGGCTGCTGCAGCCACGGGACGAAGTCACAGGCGCGGCGAGAAAATGGTGCGTTACAACCGCACTGAACATTTTCACATCATTACAGCTTGCAGGACAGATTCACTTAATTAATAATGTATATTTCCTAATCATTGACGACAGTTTAAAATTTCTTACTTGGCAGTTGGTTGTGTATCTTCAGCAGTGTCACACCGACAGTTTCCTGGCCTAGAAAGGTTCTCCGGAAGTTTCCAAACGGGGCGGTAGGTTCGGCGTACGGCACCCCCTTGCTCTTCCAGTAACTATAGGCACTGGAGAACCACAAGTAGAGGGCGAGCACGGCCGCCGATAAGACGACGACCAACTCGGCGATCCACGAGTCCAGGAGCAGCGCCATCAGCAGTCTGGAAAAAGGAAATAGGGAAACGGCGTCAGCATCCGGCGGAATGCCAGGAAAAGCTCGAATGGACGTGGAAACCTGTTACCAGTAAAAGAGATTTAATCTTTGTTTCAACCCCGTCTATAGATTGTCTTAACTATGCTTCACACCTAATGACATGCTCACAACAAAGCTGAATCACCCGAATCTACGGATATACTCTCGCAAGCAGGAAAATAAACAAAAATCAACTCTCCGGGTGTTCCAAGCTGAACCGCCTCCTGCGAAACTGCTTCATTCTCGAGGCTCGCATGAAAACGACTACTTATTCCAATGGTTACACTGGACTTTCCTACGAAAAATGGCGTTATCCTTCATGAACAGAATTCTGCCTGTAAGCCAGTCGATTGCATTGGTCACCAAATGAGTTTTATTTACCATATCTGCCATATTTCGACATTTTAAGGTTATTTTGTGGCTGCTGAATCCAAATATGACATGTCTTATCTAATTCGCACTAATTTTGAGGTGTGGTATATCATTCGTTAGGTATTGTGTCTAGGTGCGGACCTATGGCAGCAATGTGTTTTCTGTCTATATACTTGTAAGCAATGACATTTGTGTCGTTTAAAGTGTATGTCATTCTCTACTACATTGTTGATTACAAAATACACACACACTCATATATATATATATATATACTCCTGGAAATGGAAAAAAGAACACATTGACACCGGTGTGTCAGACCCACCATACTTGCTCCGGACACTGCGAGAGGGCTGTACAAGCAATGATCACACGCACGGCACAGCGGACACACCAGGAACCGCGGTGTTGGCCGTCGAATGGCGCTAGCTGCGCGGCATTTGTGCACCGCCGCCGTCAGTGTCAGCCAGTTTGCCGTGGCATACGGAACTCCATCGCAGTCTGGTAGCATGCCGCGACAGCGTGGACGTGAACCGCATGTGCAGTTGACGGACTTCGAGCGAGGGCGTATAGTGGGCATGCGGGAGGCCGGGTGGACGTACCGCCGAATTGCTCAACACGTGGGGCGTGAGGTCTCCACAGTACATCGATGTTGTCGCCAGTGGTCGGCGGAAGGTGCACGTGCCCGTCGACCTGGGACCGGACCGCAGCGACGCACGGATGCACGCCATGACCGTAGGATCCTACGCAGTGCCGTAGGGGACCGCACCGCCACTTCCCAGCAAATTAGGGACACTGTTGCTCCTGGGGTATCGGCGAGGACCATTCGCAACCGTCTCCATGAGGCTGGGCTACGGTCCCGCACACCGTTAGGCCGTCTTCCGCTCACGCCCCAACATCGTGCAGCCCGCCTCCAGTGGTGTCGCGACAGGCGTGAATGGAGGGACGAATGGAGACGTGTCGTCTTCAGCGATGAGAGTCACTTCTGCCTTGGTGCCAATGATGGTCGTATGCGTGTTTGGCGCCGTGCAGGTGAGCGCCACAATCAGGACTGCATACGACCGAGGCACACAGGACCAACACCCGGCATCATGGTGTGGGGAGCGATCTCCTACACTGGCCGTACACCACTGGTGATCGTCGAGGGGACACTGAATAGTGCACGGTACATCCAAACCGTCATCGAACCCATCGTTCTACAATTCCTAGACCGGCAAGGGAACTTGCTGTTCCAACAGGACAATGCACGTCCGCATGTGTCCCGTGCCACCCAACGTGCTCTAGAAGGTGTAAGTCAACTACCCTGGCCAGCAAGATCTCCGGATCTGTCCCCCATTGAGCATGTTTGGGACCGGATGAAGCGTCGTCTCACGCGGTCTGCACGTCCAGCACGAACGCTGGTCCAACAGAGGCGCCAGGTGGAAATGGCATGGCAAGCCGTTCCACAGGACTACATCCAGCATCTCTACGATCGTCTCCATGGGAGAATAGCAGCCTGCATTGCTGCGAAAGGTGGATATACACAGTACTAGTGCCGACATTGTTCATGCTCTGTTGCCTGTGTCTATGTGCCTGTGGTTCTGTCAGTGTGATCATGTGATGTATCTGACCCCAGGAATGTGTCAATAAAGTTTCCCCTTCCTGGGACAATGAATTCACGGTGTTCTTATTTCAATTTCCAGGAGCGTATATATAAGCCACCCAAATCGCTTCTGTTAGATCTCCTGGCGCCCTTCGTAAGCAAATTTCTGTTCCGACAATTTCCGATATTAAATTTCGAATGTTCGAATGTGTGTGAAATCTTATGGGACTGAACTGCTGAGGTCATCAGTCCCTGAACTTACACACTACGTAACCTGAATTATTCTTAGGACAAAGACACACACCCATGCCCGAGGGAGGACTCGAACCTCCGCCGGTACCAGCCGATATTAAATTTCAGCAAAAAACTATTTTTTGTGCGCTCAGAGCTGTACTCATTTTTTCCCTGAAGAAATATTAGACCTTTATTGGTGGATATTGGAGAAGAGTCAGTTTTTTCACAACAAAACTTTGCCGCAAGCAGTGAGTTCGCTCTTTATGAACATTGTTGTTTGTACCGACAGCATATTCCTGAGCAATGTTTTTTGACGCTGTCCTGCATAACTCGAGAGCTTGTGAGTGTACGTGGAGTCACGTGATTTGTGTGTGACACATTGTTTTTAACGCAGCTAAGCAAAGTAGTAACATGATAATGGCTTCTTAAGGGACTGTCAAGCTTTAACTAAAAGGGAATAAACCTTTCAGTGACGGGGAAGTAGTTAAAGAAGCAATGATTAGTACCGCTCACTCTTTGTTCGATGTTCACGAAGATAAATCTGCGCTTATTTCTGCGAAAAGGACTTCAGTTGTCTTAGCAAAATGCTGATAGACGTGTCGAACATGTCTACAAAAATTTACAATCTTGATTATATCAGTTCCTGCAATCCTGTGAAGTACCAACATTAGTGGGGAACGCAATTTACAGATTTCGTTTGAGCGCATGCAAAATTGTATATATTTTAAAGAAGAATATCTTGAGAAACAATAACACGATATGTACAATACGTTTTGTTGTTTCATAGTTTTTGTAAATGATTGAAAGAGAGCCCTCGCCTTAGTGTATTTTGTAAAAACGAACAGATTGTACACACTGCAACTAGGACTTAAAGCGTTCCCATCCGCAAATTTCTTTTACACTGGATAAGGCAGAACTCGCTACGTTCCATACCTACTGGAACTGTGTGGACATCACACGACTTTGTTATTCAAGTGCATCGTATTTCCAGCTGAGCAGCACCTTTAAAAACGACCATTTGTTCTTTTCTAAACCAGACCTCATCTGTCTTTCCGTTCGTCTATTATGTTTCAAAGTATTCGACAGTTACTGTTTTCTCTTTGAACTGTATAAGATCTTCTTTCCAATTCAGTAAAACAGCGGTCATTACCTTCCTGTTGCCCAAATTGAGTTTTTCCTGCTTTCTAACGGCCGGCCACCGCCTTGTGTGCAGTGCTTTTTTTGGGAGCTCAGGTCACATTCAGCTAAAAGTATAGTTGCTCAAAATTTGTGGTATTCCTTTTAAAACAGTCCACACGACGCTGAGACATTCCTTCTCGCATTTACTTGTGGTTAGCATTCAACAGAAACATCACTCATTCGGCACAATTCTTTTGCACAGGTAGATTTAGGTGCAGAATGCACCGCGAAATTTGTTCTGTTTCTTCAGTTTCATGTGTTTAATACACCCTTGACTGCCTACTGGCTATTAAAATGTTGCGCATTTCCTCTCCGGTTTTCATCTGAATTTCTATTATTTGTACGTCCTGCATTTGGACTATCTCCAAACTATGAAGGGTCTCACTTAAATTCGCTACGCAAACGGGGGAGCAGATTGCTTATAAATCTTCGTCAATGTTGGTAAAATATTGGCCATTAACAGTTCAAACAAAGATTTGTATTACTCCACTAAATTACGGTTTACCGAAACACACACGAAATGAGTAATTGAAAATACCACACAAATAAAGTTATTCCGTAGATCAATTTTTGCTTGACCTAGATAAAAGAAAGCTGCTTTTGATGTCACATCCGTTTAAATAATATGGTGGGAACTTTTAATTTTGCTCATGTGTGTGTAACTATTTACTCATAATTTCAAAACACACTGTGAAAACTGACCGAAGAAGCGTGATATGTAAAAGTGAAACATAGTAAGGTAATTAAAAATAGTGAAATATGTCATTCTGCAGCCGCGCGGGATTAGCCGAGCGGTCTGGGCGCTGCAGTCATGGACTATGCTGCTGGTCCCGGCGGAGGTTCGAGTCCTCCCTCGGGCATGGATGTGTGTGTTTGTCCTCAGGATAACTTAGGTTAAGTAGTGTGTAAGCTTAGGGACTGATGACCGCAGCAGTTAAGTCTCATAAGATTTCACACACATTTGAGCATTTTTTTGTGATTCTGCTAAACGTCATCGGAATAAAAGTTAGAATTGAACTGGTAGTCGTTCCGTGTCGCATTTTCCCTCACATACCAAGCATGATTAGCCATCATCAGTAAGTCGAAAACTACAGAGTCTCTCAGGTGCACATCTACACTGCAGGCGGTATCGAAGTGGGCGAGGAATCCGCACATGATAAGCGTGATAAAGAGAACCACGGCGCAACGGCCTATCTGGTGAAAACTGCTGATAGTGCATGAAATGTTCTTCCAGCTGATGTTATCTGAAAGGTATCACGAAATATGTGTACATGATTGTAAAAGTGTTCGCTGTTTTAGCCATACTGATATACACCTACCAGCTTTTATAGCCGGCCGCGGTGGTCTAGCGGTTCTAGGCGCTCAGTCCGGAACCGCGGGACTGCTACGGTCACAGGTTCGAATCCTGCCTCGGGCATGGATGTGTGAAATGTCCTTAGGTTAGTTAGGTTTAAGTAGTACTAAGCTCTAGGGGACTGATGACCACAGATGTTAAGTCCCATAGTACTCAGAGCCATTTGAACCATTTGAACCAGCTTTTATAAGCCGGAACATTAGACTGTATATACGTGTTCGGTTAGTTATGTTACGCTAAATAACTGCAGTTGCTTAAGGCTCGATTCAGAAATACGCATGCGATGGCATTCCACATGTATCCCCACAGTGTTACCATCGCACAATTTGTGGGCCGCAGCAAATATAGGAATTCAGTGCTACATAGGTCTCTTGTCAATGGCACGAAGCTGTCTGTGAGAAACGTACAAACCCTTCTCGAAGACTGTCATGTTTATCGTGGACGACGTTATTCGTGACTGGATGCAGAGTAGACACGCAATTAATGGCTGGCCCTCAGCTGTGGAATTACTCCTTTGGAACAAAAATATGTGGATGAACAGAAATTTAAAGTCAATGAGTATGAGACGGGAGAGGGGGAAAATCTGTACGGATATGTTTCAGTCATGGCGTCCGTTTTGGAATCAGCCATCTTGGATGCAACTCGTAATTTTTCATGGAAAGGGGGTCATGCGACGTATGGGAAATGTGGCCAGTAACACGATTTGAGTATAGCTTTAGTCATTCTAGAATTGTGACATATTTCTTTCGTTAGAGGTGACGTGAAAGTTAGTGGCGTTAACACAAGCCTTATTCACTGAGACGATACACGTATCAGGACAGAAGAGAGCCCTTGTTGTCTCAGAGGATTTCGAACAGTGCCAACTTCACAGGCCGACCACATACTCACACTGCCATGGTGAAAACTTGACGCGACGCATCGTGAAACTGGCAAAGACACGCGGAAAGCTGGGACGATCGGAAGCGGCTACGGATGAAGCCTCATCATCTGCCGTCTTGGACAATTCAACGTGAGTCCAGAGCGCCGTACTGGCCCCCTCTTGCAGGAAACTTGGCTAAAGTGGCGAGGAATGTGTTAAGCGGATAACAACTCGAAGACGAATGAAACTGTGCCCTGATGAGAGACACCTTTTATTGTCTCGTGTAATTCTATATCTGAATTGACATGTCACATGGCGCCCTTTCTGTTTGAAAATTAACCTTTACCTTCGAGATGGTGGCGTACAAAGCCACCACCATGACGGTAATCTCGCCTCACAGGTTTTCTAAAAAGGTGGTTCTGCACCTAAGCATAACACCGTACATTTAAGATGCCAGTTCGCTATATTTGTAGACCCTTACTTCATAACGATTATTCCAGGGAGTCCCACATGAGCCGGCCGCTGTGGCCGAGCGGTTCTAGGAGCTTAAGTCCGGAACCGCGCTGCTTCTACGGTCGCAGGTTCGAATCCTGCCTCGGGCATAGACGTGTGTGATGATGTCCGTAGGTTAGTTAGGTTTAAGTACTTCTAAGTCTAGGAGTCTGATGGCCTCAGAAGTTAAGTCCCATAGTGCCTAGAGGCATCAGTCCCACATTAATTCACACGACAGAGCAATTTTGTTACTACTAGAAAGTTTTCTATTGCAGACAAGGCACCAACTGTCAGAAGTTACCAGAGATGATGTGTTGCACAGATTTAACAGATGAATGTTGAAAAACAAAGAAATGCAGGACAGAGATACAGATGGTGGGCTTATATAATGTACATTCATATTTTGAACATATATTAAGTGCATCGGTTCTTTGAGTCCTAGAATCCTCTTCTTCAGTTATCCTATTTAGCTCAGCTGAAGAATGGGATACTAGTGCAAAAAAGAAAGGGGAAAAAGGGACAGAAGCAACGTTAGCATGGAATACCTCAGTAGACATATTTGAGTTGTACCCTGAACGTCACCTAATCTGTATAGGTTAACTGCAGCAAGGGATATAAATGGCTCTGAGCACTATGGGACTCAACTGCTGAGGTCATAAGTCCCCTAGAACTTAGAACTACTTAAACCTAACTAACCTAAGGACAACACACACATCCATGCCCGAGGCAGGATTCGAACCTGCGACCGTAGCGGTCGCGCGGTTCCAGACTGTAGCGCCAGAACCGCTCGGCCACCAGCGGCCGGCGGGATATAAATCAAACGTAGGTCGACATTTTCGCCTTCGCTAGCACTAGTATCCTAGTCTGCAGTTGACCAATGTAGGCCAACTGAAATATGGGATACAAATTCTTTTCGTCTTCTGTACTAATAGTATCGACTGAAAATCGTCATTGTAGTACTAACGATAGCGAAAAAACCTACGACAGTAAAATTATATCCCGTATAATTGCATAGGCTTCCGCGACCAGAGTCAGTCGACATAAAAGATTTCTGGGTATGGTACCGCGTCATAATGTAAAAACTACTGCTGCTGGAGAAAAACCAACGTTTCGGCCACGATTGCAGCGGCCTTCTTCTGGGTGCCGTACTTAAGTTGACCTGAGCAGGTCAACTGAAGAATAGGATACTAGTGTTCGTGAAGGCGAAAAGCTCGACATACGTAAAATTTGTATCTCGTATCTCAGTTGGACTATACAGGTCAACTGAAGAATAGGATACTAGTACTAGCGCCCGCATCTCGTGGTCGTGCGGTAGCGTTCTCGCTTCCCACGCCCGGGTTCCCGGGTTCGATTCCCGGCGGGGTCAGGAATTTTCTCTGCCTCGTGATGGCTGGGTGTTGTGTGCTGTCCTTAGGTTAGTTAGGTTTAAGTAGTTCTAAGTTCTAGGGGACTAATGACCTCAGCAGTTGAGTCCCATAGTGCTCAGAGCCATTTGAACCAACTAGTACTAGCGCTAGCGCAGGGGAGAAAAAGCGACATAAATAAGATTTGTATTCGGTTCTTCAGTTGGCCTATATAGGATACTACCTCCATCGTTCAGCTGAGGTAAAGGGTGCCAATGTTACGTACGTCGCTTTGCGTCTTTGCTAGGTCAACTGAAGTACGGGATACTAATTTTTCGTACGTCGGTCTTTTAGCCTTCGGTACTACTAGTATCGATTGCAAAATATCGTAGTAATATTAGTGCTAGCGAAGGCGAAAAAAAGCGACAACTGTAAAATTTGTATTCTGTACTGCAGTTGATGGATCTTGCTTCAAGTCTTTCATATCCATAGGAACAGATAAATCCATACCTACAAACGAATATCAAAAAGTAAAAATTGTTCAGAATGAAAAAAGATTCTTCCAAAATATCTCAAACTGACTAAGAACGAAAATAAGTATCGAATAAATTGGAACGAACAAATGATTTAAATTAATGCAAGCGACAAAAATCGTACACAGTGTCTAGCCCTGTTTTTTAAGAACACATTCATTTATCTCAGTTTACAATGATGACGCCTTGCCGCAGAAGATAATCCATTTATTACCTACGGCTCGAAAATAAAGACATTAATACTATACGCGCAAACTAAGTTGACAGTGGGTGTGATGGCTGGTGGGTGCGAGCGTAAAGGCAGTTCCCATTTACAGTTGCTCCCATTAGACAGCGCGCCGAGTGTCAGTTTAGTTTGCGAGTATAATATCTACGAGTAAATTATGACGTCATTGGTCAAAGTCATTCTTCAGTTGACGTACAAAGGGTGCTGGTAGCCACACCCACACCGACCTGTAACGAGCAAGCAGCGCCTGGCAGCTGTAGGGCCGGCGATGACGGCTGCTGGGTCCGGGATATGAACTACGCCGCAGCTGTCGAGAGGGGACTGTGTTGCCTTCTCACGGCAGCCGCATTTAAATCTGCGAGGACGCGGCGTTCGTCGTGACGTGTCAGACGCTCTCTGCGATAAAAGCGCCGCATCACTTCAAGGCCAGACAGAGTCCGTGGGCCAGTCACCCACACAGCAACTCACTACGGGACACACATCGCCTTACTATACTCCGCAAGTATCTGAAATATCGGTATGAGGCTAATTTTATTCTGTTTGCACATAAGACAATATGTTGGCTTTTGTAGTAAATATAGCGAACAGCGCCAACTCTTCCCCAATATAAGCTCAGTAGCACACGCGACTATGCGATGTCAGGCGTTATGGAGACGTCACGGTTGTGCTGATACGTACTAACAGTTCAGCGTGTTGAGCTTCTTTTAAGTTTAAAACTGTTGTCGGAGTCTCTAATCATGCCTCCAGCATAACGAGACGAAATATAAGGCACACAAACATGCCTCGTTTTCTTGACTTTTTTGAGTTGAAGCGACCCGCCACAAATTCGTCTCCTGCACCAACCTCTTGATCTCAGAGTACATTTGGACACAATGTTCTGCATTATTTCCTGGATTTATTGAATCACTGTCTTTTTTTACATTTTTCCTTCCCCTACAACTCCCTCAAGTATAATGGAAGCTATTTCCCGGTATCTAAACACACTTCCTGTCATCCTGTCGCTTCTTCTTGTCAATGTTCTCCACGTGTTCTTCTCCTCACCAATACTGTGGACAACCTCATCATTTCTTAACTTACCACTCTTATTAATTTCCAAATTGTTTTTCTCCTTTTCCCACGGTACATGATTCTTTAGTTCCGAGTAATAGAACTCAGTATGTTGTTCTCGACGGCGAGTGTTCATCTGAGACAGGGGAAACGTCAGTGGTGTAATAGGATCGTTACTATTCTCTATATACATTAATGATCTGGCAGACAGGGTGAGCAGCAAACTGCGGTTGTTCGATGATGATGCTGTGGTGTACAGCATAAGCGACTGTTTAGTGATCCAAGACGGTCTAGTCAAAATGTTTGGTTAGTGTGATTAATGGGAGCTGGCTCTTAACGTAGAAAAACGTCAGTTAATGCGGATGAATAGGAAAAACAAACCGGTAATGTTCTGATACAGCATTAGTAGTGCCCTGCTCGACACAGTCACTTCGTTTAAATATCTGGGCTTAACGTTGCAAAGCGATATGAAACGGAACCAGCATGTGAGGACTGTGATAGAGAAGCGAATGGTCGACTTCGGTTTATTGGGAAAATTTCAGGAAAGTGTGCTTCACCCGTAAAGGGGACCGCTAGTGCGACCGCTAGTACGACCTATTCTTGAGTACTACTCGAGTGTTTGGGATCCGCAGCAAGTCGGACTGAAAGAAGACATCGAAGCAGTTCAGAGGCAAGCTGCTAGAATTATTGCCATTAGGTTCGATCAGCGTGCTAGTTTTACAGACATGGTTCGGCAGCTCAAGTGGAAATCCATGGAGGGAAGAAGACATTTGTATCGAAGAACACTACTGAGAAACTTTAGAGAAACGGCGTTTGAAGCTGACTGCAGAACGATCCTACTGCCGCCAACATACATTTCGCGTAGGGACCACGAAGAAATTAGGACTCATACGGAGACATATAGATACTCGTTTTTCTCTCGCTGTATCTGCGAGTGGAACACGAAAGCAAAGGCCTAGTGGTACAGAGTACCCACCGCCACGCACTGTACGGTGGCTCGCGGAATATGTATGTAGATGCAAATAAAGATGGCAGATGTCAAAAGCAAAGTTATGGTGTACGGAGCCAATCTGTACTATAACACAGACATGGAAACAAATGCTTAAAATTCACAGATCGCAGATGTCACAGACAATGAACGCAAAGCACGTAGGTGTGGTGGAATGGAATTTCAGTTCCCTTCATAAGACCCAAGAAGCGTAAAATTTCACTTGGAGCGCAAATAATACCGTTTAATGTCCCGTCGTCGACAAAGTCAACAGAAACGAAAAATTTAATACGAACCTCACTGAAGTTGATCTATTTTGAATGCGAAACGAAGACATAGTAATTATGTTTATGTTTGTTTAGTGGTACTGTATGTCTTATAACTTTCTTCCATATAATGAGCCGTTCGTTCTTGATGAATAGCGTAATAACAAGGTGATCCACGATGTTTCTTGCCTGCCGGATTGGCCGAGCGGTTCTAGGCGCCTCAGTCTGGAACCGCGCGACCGCTACGGTCGCAGGCTCGAATCCTGCCTCGGGCATGGATGTGTGTGATGTCCTTAAGTTAGTTAGGTTTAAGTAGTTCTAAGTTCTAGAGGTCTGATGACCTCAGATGTTAAGTCCCATAGGGCTCAGAGCCATTTTTGAAGTTTCTTCAGGTGGATGCATACTATGTGGTCCTGTTATCTCCTCCTGGTGGTGGACGGAAAGGGGGGGGGGAGGGCTACTGAATCATCCAACAACATCATTGTATTCACTGATTAATGTCGTTTAACTTACTGGGATCTTATTATGTGTGAATTAGTATTTTTTCTTAACCCTCTCGATTCAGCTGAGCTGTAGGTGAACCCTTATTGTCCTTGATGATGTAACTCCTTGATACCGAAAAGAGCCTTCGTCGCTCTTCCCTTACAACCAAACGCTATACAGTCTATTTCAGGACTTTCCTGCATCTCTAGTCCATTTTTTCGACTGTATATTGGCGTCCGGCATACAATGATGAATCCTCATTTCATCTACAGTCTCACGACGACGTCAAAAGTCCTTTCCCTAAACTCTTAAGATTCACTTGTTAAATCCTCGTCTTTCCGTGTTCTTCATCTACTGTATGCAAACGATCGTTGTTGTCGCTATTACACTCAGATTTTTCACAATCACTATTCATTTCATGACATACACTAATGGTACATCAGATGCATTGCAAGCCGTGCACTTCACTTGTGGCTTCATAACCTTCACACCTCCTTCGTCTCGATGAGGTGTATGACGGGAAATGTGTTTCGATTGTGAAGCATTCTCAAGGTCACTTGTTTCTACGCTTACACGGGACGTGTCACGACCATTGCCTTGGAGAATTGAAGAACTGAACATGGTGAATGGTATGCCACTTCTTTTTTCCATGAATGAAACTTGGGAAAACAACCGAAAACGTCACATCGTTCTTCTTGATCACATTGGCAGCCTGTCACGTGGCAATTCAAGAATTCGATAATAATTTGACGGATAAAGCTATTAAAGTTCTGACTCGTTGTCAGTATTCACCTGACTAATGACTTATTATTTTTCCCCTATGTTAGACTGAAATGTGTGTGACTTTCATCCCCTTAAAGAGTTCTTGATCCTTTCAAACCCATGTTCCTGTAGCGCCAACATTAAAGCAGACAGCATGGTTCCTGAACTGGATAAAATACAAGAAAAAGTGTAAAAAGTTTGAAAGGCTCCTTTGTATCTCGTACTCGTTGAAACGAGACGCGCAACAGCCCATAAATCTTACAGAACTTTATGTGTTCCTCTTCTCTATCCTAGTATCGAGAGAGACGGGACACAAGCTTTTCGATCTCCAGGAAATGTATTCTATTCGAAGTCAGAATATGCTCTAGAATTTTGCAGCAAATCTATGTATGTAGTGTCTATATATTCTGTGTATACACTCTGCCCTCTCCCAGCAGCCATACCACACCAGTTCTGACGAAACATTCAAAATTAGCGTCACAACAAACGCAAGTCCAATGATGAACAAGTGAACAGCGACAATAACATAATACTTCTCACTGAGTATGGGGTCAGAAGTGGCTGCTCAGATCACGTTTCGTCACATTTTGTGAAAGTGCATGGGAGGTGAACTAGTGAGCGAAAATTTTGTGAAAAACTGGGTGAAAACAGTGCACTGAACAGCAGCTGACAGAGACACCAACCAGAGACACGAAACGTGACGGAACATGTAAGTACAGAAATGCACATAACGTCTCCCCACGAACGGTTCTTCACAAATACGCAATAATTTTCTTCATGGCTAGCTTGCAGATGACATGCTGTCAAAACACGACGAAAAAGAACACAAAGAACGGTGTATAATAATGCAGTTCATTTAGCGATGTAATTTTAAGGTGGGCGTCTAAACAAAACAAAGCAAATTGCATATATTGTAGCTCTTAGGCCTACAACAGTTAAATTATTATAATATTGTTATTGTATTTTACAGAAATAAAAATTTGACACACAGAAGATGACTCATAAGTGTCGAAACATGTCTGCGTAAATATTAAAAAATAAAAAATAAAAAACTAATTGTGTTTGCGTGAGGGGGATATTCAAAGAACCAAATTTTTAAATCGCAAACACGGAGGAACAGCAAGAGGAGCTACAAATCTTAGTAAAATGAGAACCTCATCATTGCTTACCCTACAACTCTTGTTAATTTTCAACATCTTTGTGAAGTACCACGTCTCAAATGCTTCTGTTCTCTTCTTTTCCTCTTTTCTCACGGTACATGATTCGTTTCCATGCACTGCTGTGCTCGAAGCGTACATTCTTAGGAATTCTTCCTTGAACTAAGGCAATATTTGACCCTAATTGACGACTAATGCTCTCCATACCTGTGCTGGTCCGCTTTTTATGTCCTTGCTTCGCCTATCATTTGTTTTCTTACTTCGAAATTAGAAGAATTTCTTCTCTTCATCTGGTTCGTAGTCCCGAGTTTTGATGTTGCCGCTAATCTCATTTCTGCTAGTCTTAATTACTTTCGTCTTGATTCTGTTTGCTCCCACTTCATTGCATGTGGTCATTACAGCCTCATTCCGTTCAGCTGGTCCCGCAATGTTTCCTGAATTTCACTGAGGACAGCGATGATATCATCGAATGTTCTCGTTGATGTTCTTTCACCCTGAATTTTAATCCCACTGCTCAACCTTGCTTTCATTTCTGTTTTTGTTTCTTGGATGCATAGGTTGAACGGTAGAGGTGAAAGGCTACATTCTGCAGGAAACCATCTTGGCGCTGTCCAAGTGACAGCGGGTGCTAGAAGTTTCTGCTTCTTACCCGAAGCATAACACGGATTTCTCTCAAACACCTAAGATTCAAGTGCCATTTTTGAATGAAAAACCCGCTTCGAGAACGTTCCTACTATAGAGGATGTAGATGGACGGCTCCTAAATGAAGTTCCGGTGACAACTAAAATATCTCAGCATGTTACTTAGAGGTTTGTCTTATGCTGCCTTCGTGGTGCTTCCGTTTTAATTTCCAGTAGTGTAGATGAGATTTCTTCATTGTCAGAAGCTACTTTCCCAGCAGTTTCGGTCTACTGCTTACAATAAACATCACCCAGCCCGGAATACGTATATCCCATAATATCGAAGACGATTTCATGCAAGGGAAATAACTCTATTTTAAAAAGGAAATAATAAGATTTAGGGATGGCGTGATTTGACATTATTTCCTTCATAAAGGAAGAGAATAAAATGTGCGACAGCTTCCAAATAATGATACAGCGGTAAAGTTTCGCCGAGGTATACGTATGTTTGATGACTAGGCCTATGTGCCTCTGTGGCACACGGTGATGAGTGTCATGCGTCCTCGTACAGCTGCGGTGTATAATACTGCCTTTTGTAATTATTCTCCGCCTAAAAGGTAAGTAAAAAGAAATGCTAGCTGTTTATTTCGTCTTTAACGAAATAAGCGTCTTTTCCCGTTATATATATTTTATGACGGTTGTTGCGATATCGAGTTTCATTGTACGAGGATAGTAAACCTGTAAAATATCTTGAGCAGCTAGTTCGGCAGCTAACCTGTAACGGAAGTATCCTTGACCTTGTAACTACAGACAGGCCGGATCTTACCGTTGGCGTCAGCATAAAGACGGAGACTAGTAATCATGATGTCAACATAGCGACTATGGTTACGAATATTATTAAATCAGTCAAGAGGACTAGGAGAGTGTTTCTGCTAGAAAGAGCAGAGAAGCTGTTTTTAGCATCTCACTTCCACAATGAACTGTAAACATTTAGTTCCATAATGATGGCCACAGAGGAATTAAGGGAAAAAAAAGAAAAGAAAAACAGACTGTAAATCGCACTCTGGACAAGTATGTGCCTAGTAAATGGAATGACGGAAAAGACCCACTGTCGTTTAATAACGAAATTCGAAAAATGCTGAGGAAGCAAAGGCTGTTGCGCTCTCGAATCAAAAGAGAACGCGCAAATAACGAGAGGCAAAGATTAGTAGAGATTTGTGCGTCTGTGAAAAGGTCTACGTGTGAAGCATACAACAGCTATCACCGACATACCTTGGGTAAAGATTTGGCTTCCACTTCAGTTACTCGTTGACCAGTCGGGTTTGGCAATAGAAGATAGCAACAGGAAGGTCGAAGTTTTACATTCCACGTTTAAGAAATCGTTCACGCAGTCAATCATACAAACGTACCGCCGTAAAGTATGAAGGTAAGATACGAGAAATTAGGGCTCACACGAAGACGTAAGGACAATCGTTTTTCCCTCGCTCTATCTGTGAATGGAACACGAAAGTAAAGGACTAGATGTGGTACAGAGTACCCTTCACCACGCATCGTACAGTCACTTGCGGAGTGTGTCTGGAGTGGCTTGCGGAGTATGTATGTAGATGTAGGTAAAGATGGCGGGTGTCACAAACAAAGTTGGCGTGTACGGAGCTAATATGTACTCCAAGACAGATATGGAAAGGCTCATAACAAATCTTTGAAATATTCGCAGATCGCGGATGTCAGAGACAATGAAAGCAAAGCGTTTAGATGTCGTGGAAGAGATTTTCAGTTCCCTCTCTAAGAACCAAGAAACAAAAAATTTCATTTGGAGTGATGAAACGCAAAGAATACTGCTTAATGTCCCGCTCGTCAAAATAGTCAATAGATACGAAAAATTTTTTACGAAGTCTCACTAAGATTTTTCTATTTTGAATTCGAAACGAAGACATTGTAATTATGTTCGTTTTAGTTTTGCGTTACTGTATGTCTTACAACGTCCATCCATGCAATGAGCTGTTCGTTTTTGATGAATAGCGCAACAACAGAAAGATCCGCGACGTTTCTTCAGGTGAGTGCACGCTATGTGGTGCTGTTACTCACCTATTCATCCATTCCTCCTAGGAGTTACGACGATTCGGGGAATGGGGGGGGGGGGGGGGGCGGACAACTATCCAAGAACATCATTGAATTGGGGGATTAATGTTCTTTGCCTGACTGGGATCTAATTATCTGTGAATTACTATTTTTTTTAACTCTCTCGATTTTGCTGCGCTGCAGGTGTACCCTTATTGTCCGTGACGATGTAACTCCTTAACAGCGGAAAGAGCCGTCATCGCTCTTCCCCTACAACTAAACGCTATACAGTCTATTTCAGTACGTTCCTACATCTCTAGCCCATTTTTTCGACTGTAAATTGGTCTCCGGCACACAATGATGAATCCACTTTTCATCTATAGTCCCACGACTACGTCAAAAGACCTTCACTCAGATTCTTCAGATTCAGTAGTTAGATGCCCTTCTTTCAGTGTTCTGTATCTACTGTAATCAAATGGTTCAAATGGCTCTGAGCACTATGGGACTTAACTGCTGTGGTCATCAGTCCCCTAGAACGTAGAACTACTTAAACCTAACTAACCTAAGGACATCACACACATCCCTACCTGAGGCAGGATTCGAACCTGCGACGTAGCGGTCGCGCGGTTCCAGGCTGAAGCACGTAGAACCACTCGGCCACTCCAGCCGGCTAACAGCTCATAAATCGTACAAAACTTTCTGTGTTGCTATTCTCAATCTCAGTATCCTGCGAAACGGTGCTGAGTTCTGACAGTGAACTCGCTTTCTGGAGCGCAACGGTTCATATCCCTCCATGTGTCAGTTCCCCTGAATTTCTCTTAGTCTGTTAAGGCGATTGCTGGGATGGTTCCTTTTAAAATGTGCGTACAGTTTCCTTCCCATCCTTCTCCAGTCCGTACTTGTGCTCTGCTTCTAATGACCTTATAGTCGACAAAACGTCATACTTTAAACATCCTGCCTTGTTTCCAAAATAGTAATATGAATTTTATTGGCAATTTCCTTAGAACTTTACGAAACTGCACAGTTCGTTGGTCCAATTATAAATTATTTTATCGCTAGATAAACAGTTCATTCTACCCTGAAGCATTCGCACTGCGTAAGAAATGAAATTCTTCTGCACGTGGCCTAACATTGTTGCAGGGGTAGGGCAAATTGCAACAATAAGAGAAACGAAACGGAATTTGTTTTGGCCAGAGAGGCCTCTAGCGAAAAACTTCATCTGAGCTACGGATTGCATATAAAGAGCCAAGAGCTAAAGCCAGGGAAGTGCGACATAAAGAATTTTGGGACTTCCCCAGGTATAGGGAAAGGGATTATGTGGAAATATACCATTCGCTGCAGTTGCGTGAAGAGAATGACAACTGTCCATGTTTGCGCAGCCTTGGAACCACCATCACACATGGGCCTAAGGCACTGCTGCTTCAAAGAAAATCTGCGTCGCATTCGCCACATAACATCCCTGCTGACTTCGTGCCCATATTGCGATCGGTTACGTACGTATATCCAAGTGATTCGATACATACGCTATTCTGAGTCTTGCAAAAGCGCCCCACTCCAGTTATTTATGCCGTTCTTATCGGAGAATAATTACGAAGTTCTCATAACTGGTATTAGCTTAACCTTTCGATAAACAAAGTGTCACCTTTCTATCTAAACAAAGATATAGATCAGTTTGTCACTACATCTTTCATTCCAAAAAATAATGTAGGCACAAAAAATATTGTCAGTTATTTGTTGACTAACCCTGTGTGTATGTATGATATCTCAATATCATTACGTCACGGTGTCAGTACGTTCAGTTGACCCTAGAACTGTATATACGTCTTGAGTAAATGGGAAATCTGCCTTTAATTGTGAATCACATACATTGTGGTAAGATTTTAATAACAATTTGCAGATTGTTCATTTGACTTAATTGTGTTATTAGTTATTGTTATTATTATGAAGTGACACACTTTATCAGATGCCAAATGTATCAGTCCACTGCTTTGGATATAAAATACCTTACCTGTACACGAGTTTCTTCTGTTCCCACTTCTATGAAACTGCGATATCGATCACATTAGCTTGCTGGCCAAAAGCAGCATTGTCTTTCGTATGTCTAGAACTGGAAAAGTAACTATTACAAGTATTAAGCTTATCAAAAGTCATTAATGGCAACAAAATTTGCCTTTATTTAAAAGAGATTTTCCTGACTCTTTAAACGTGTCTAAGAACTAAGCAAAATAATAATAATTCGAAACGAACTTGGTTTACTACTGAACGCACTATTTTGTGTACTCCATGTCAAGAGCGTGGGCGTAGAAAACCAATCAAAGTCGGAAACTCGTAGTACTTTCTACTGTTAAGAGGTAAAACAAAAGCCGTCATTGGGCAAAGGTGACTCAGCACCCGCGCGACAGGAAGTCCCCTGAAATAAAGTAGCAGTTAAGAGCCGGCGGGCTCGCATCTGCGTGTCAGATGAATTTCGTCAGCGATACGGCAGCCTCCTAGTCAGCGTGACACGCGATTTCTCTGCACGTTATCGCGGGAGCTAATCGCACAACTCGTTGTTTATGTACTGCGAACCATACGGTTCTTCCCGGATAACTCTTGGGTGGCCTCCAGCTATTATTTTGATTTCACGCTTTTGTGGAGTGAATACCTTTTCCCTTAATGATGAATTACCCCAAAATATGATGCCACGTGAAAGTAGTGAATGAAAATAGGCATAATAGGCTAATTTACTGGTATGTTTATCACCCAAATTTGCAATAATCTTGATAGCGTAAGTGGCTGAACCTAACCATTTCAGAAGATCATCGATGTGTTTCTTCTAATTAAATTTCTCATCAATGCACACACCCAGAAATTTTGATATTCTGCCTTAGCAACAGACTTCTGTTCATGGTCTACATTTACCAATGATGTTATGTCATTTAACCCCTATGAACCATGGACCTTGCCGTTGGTGGGGAGGCTTGCGTGCCTCAACAATACAGATAGCCGTATCGTAGGTGCAACCACAACGGAGGGGTATCTGTTCAGAGGCCAGATAACCGTGTGGTTCCTGAAGAGGGGCAGCAGCCTTTTCAGTAGTTGCAGGGGCAACAGTCTGGATGATTGACTGATCAGGCCTTGTGTAAGTAGGCTGTTTAGGTTTTTTTATTGGTAACGCCACCTGTGTGCAGTCTGTGGCTAGTTTGCATTGTTGTCTGCCATTGTAGTGTTGGGCAGCGGCAGATGGATGTGAACAGCGCGTAGCGTTGCGTAGTTGGAGGTGAGCCGCCAGCAGTGGTGGATGTGGGGAGAGAGATGGCGGAGTTTTGTAATTTGTCATGAACTGCTATATATATTATGACTATCAAGGTAAATACATTGTTTGTTCTCTATTAATATCTTTCATTTGCTAACTATCCCTATCAGTAGTTAGTGCCTTCCGTAGTTTGAATCTTTTATTTAGCTGGCAGTAGTGGCGCTCGCTGTATTGCAGTAGTTCGAGTAATGAAGATTTTTGTGAGGTAAGTGATTTCTGAAAGGTATAGTTTAATGTTAGTCAGGGATATTCTTTTGTAGGGATTTTGAAAGTCAGATTGCGTTGCGCTAAAAATATTGTGTGTCAGGTTAAGGACAGTCGTGTATAATTCTTCAAAGGGGACGTTGCATATGTCGACCCTTAGCCGAGGATACCTCACTGGAATCTTCTCATTTTTTTCTTGTAGTTTGTGTAATTAGTGTAGCTTTTGTTTATTGCTAGTGCGTAATTGTAGAGAGGATCTCCTTTGTAGTTGCAGTCTTTCATTGTTGTTGTGGCATGCATGTTAATGTGCACCAAGTATTTCGCTGCTGCGCTTGCAATTAACGAGATATTATTTTCAGTGCTATGTTAATGTGTTCTCTTATTGTTGCTCTTCAAATTGTGTTTTTCTGTGTTATCGTGTGAAATATTGTGACAATAATGGCGTGTGAAAAACGTAATACTAGGCTCCAAAGTAAACTGAGAAATGACAGTGAAGACGAAAGCAGTGTGTTAGCGCCACCGAGTAATGAATTAACTAATGTTCAAAGTAGTAATTTGGTAACTGTGCATAGGGAAATGGAGCGGGCTGCAAACAATGGCGTAGACAGTGAAACAGGTAGTGAACAGGGAAGCATTATCGATCGATCGCTCGGCAACAGCTCGCCTCAGGAATCCGAAATGACAGGACACAATTTTGCAAATACTGTAGATTCAGGTTTTGCGTTCTCACCGTTTTCTCAAATGAGTCAGGACACATTTTCCGCTTGTCAAAATGTGAATGTTGCCGGTGCAAATTCACTGCCGAAAAGCACTGAGGAACATGTTTCAGACACCAGTGCATTGTTATTACAATTAATGCAACAAATGGGCCAAAAGCTTGAAAAGTTAGACACAATGGAACAACACCAGAGACAAACACAGCAACAGTTAGACACAATGGAACAAAATCAGAGACAAACACAGCAAAAGCTTCAAAAGTTAGACACAATGGAACAAAATCAGAGATAAACACAGCAAAAGCTTCAAAAGTTAGACACAATGGAACAAAATCAGAGACAAACACAGCAAAAGCTTCAAAAGTTAGACACAATGGAACAAAATCTTCAAAAGTTAGACACCACACTTGAACAAACACGTGAAGATTTAACTACTGAGTTACATAAAATCGAATCGAAATGTCAAAAAGTCTGTAATGACGTAAAAACACAAATTTGTGAGCATTTTCAACCTATTTTTTCGCGGCATGAAAATGCATTACAGAATCGCGAAGCAGCCATAAAAGAACTGCAAACTATTGTTCATGAAAATCATGAGACCTTGCAAGCTAAATTTGACTCTGTTGCATCTACTGATTCGGTTACGCAACTTGCAAAAACTCAGGAAAACTTGAAGGACACAGTAGATTCGATTTCAACACAAATGGACACTCTGAAACTTGGTTCAGAAAAACACACTGAGGAAATAAGCACACTATCGGAGAAGGTAGCCGAACTTTCAGATCAGTTCACTAATTTATCTACGAAGGTAGATGATAATCTGAATGACACAAAACCGGTAGTCTTTAATGACACAGAAGAGTGCGAACAAATTAGGAAACTGAAACAAAATCTGAATCAAATTAATACGCAACACCAAAGAGAAATCCGGGAAGTACAAGATCAGCTGACACAGGTAATACAAGAACTACATATTTCAGAGGACACTCGCGCTCCAGTACAGGAAGAGGGACATAGAAATACGGAACAGCCACAAAATAATAACACAGCGCATTTCGGAAGTTATGAAAGAAATTGGCAGGGTGCACCGAATTTTGAGATGGAACCGCCGACACGACGTAACAATGACCGATATGCTACTCGCCGACACGATGATTTTGACTATAAGCTGTTCATTACTACACGTAAATTCAAAACATTTAAAAGTTCTGGCAACGACATTCATCCACAAGCATGGCTCCATCAATTCTCTCATTGTTGTCCTCCCAACTGGTCGTTAGAACACAGATTAGAATTTATGTGTGGCTACTTAGAGAATGAACCAGCTGTAAGAATGCGATCGGTCATTCACGATTGCCACTGTGAAGGAGAATTTTACCATGCCTTCCTCTCAGCATATTGGTCTCAAGCCACACAAGACCGAGTAAAACATGGCATCATAATGATGAAACATTTCGAACAATCAGAATTCTCCAGTCTTGTGAAATATTTTGAAGACATGTTGCACAAGAATCAGTACCTGTCAAACCCATACAGCCCCTCAGAACTCATCCGCATTTGCTTAATGAAATTGCCTGAACATTTAAGAAATATTATTTTGGCAGGACGTTGCAAAGACGACATTGAAGCTTTTCAGGGACTCCTACAAGAATTAGAAATTGACACAGACACTCGCCGGATGCGAAAACAGGAAAACAATCACTACAGGTCACATACGTCACAATTCTGTGACGACAGAAACAATAAATGGACACGACAAGGCTATTCTCACAACACATATCGTGACCAAAACAGACACCACCCATATGACAACCACTGGCAGAGTAGTAATAATTACAGGGAAAGATCACCTCTCCGCAGTAGTGACTATCACAGAGACAATCAGAGAAACAGACAATTTGGGAACCAAAATAATTATTATCAAGGGAGACAGAATAACTTTAGACGCAACAGTCCAGCGCGCAGTTACGACTCAGGGGGAAATTCTCCACCACGTGACCGACAAGAAAGAAACTATGGAATCTACCGACATGACGACAGACGATATGATCGTAACGACAGACCTGAATTGCATCAGAACTGGCGGGATTTAAACAGGGCAGGGCCCTCTCGTCACGGTGAATTTGTAGAAGTTAGGTCTCCAAATCCCAATAACGACGTGCGCCAACAAAGAGACAGACAATGACTCGCACAGCAGGCAGCCGCGTGTGCCCGCTGGCTCCGAGAAAAATAACATAAGACGCTAGCCTTGAGAAAAATTTTAGCATTCTTTACCGATGTATACAACATGATAATTGCGTTGAAGTTGAAACTCTGCGCACTAGGAAGAGTAAAGGTTTACACCACATTTCACATGTAAAACCGTTTATTGAAAGATAATCTGCTTTTTAACTTTGTCTTTGTCATATAACTTTTCACTTTACATTACTAGTATGCTTTGTCAGACTTAGAATCTGTTAATATGCAACAATGTTTGAAGTTAAATATCCAGTCAAGAACCAAGAGAACTTATTTAAACAGAAATTACGAATGCATTGTTATTGTGAACAGACGACACAGTGTTATTGTGTGTGTTCATTCTTGCTTGTTAGTTGCACGTTTACGTAATGACTATAAGGCTCACATACTTAGAACATTTACCAGTACTGCTAATGAGATTTTAATGCAACATTTTGGTTTACTTGAAAATACATTCTGGATTTAAAGTACTTTCTGTGGAATTAATGATGACTTAGCATTTGGTTTCTTTGACAGCTACACGATTATATCACGACGCTACTAATGAGTGACAATTTACAATGTTGTTTTTGCGGTGTATCTGTTTTATATCCGCACAGTTTTTCTGAATTCTTCTGGAAACCAAAACATGTTTTAGTAGTAAGCTACAATGTGAGGGGCTTTTTCGTAGCACAACAATACTTTACAGTATAGTACTTTCTTGATCACAGTAATGTATGTAATAACTACGATATCTATACGCAAACCATTTCACTTTCGTTTATGATGGGGTAGGTACATTGACTTCTGCAGAACTTAGCTTTCGGAGGACGATAATTACGACACTTCCACAGAATTATCTTACAGCAAGACGCACATTTAGCGCTACAGGACACGCATTTGAGTGATTAATTTTGTACTTAAAACATTTATTTTTAAAGATATTTGAAGTACAATGATATGAAGTTTTTCCGTGATACATTTCATTCCATTGCTGTAATCTGTAACACCTGAGGGTATAATTACATTGATCCTCAGGGGGGTACACGCCTACTTTGTGTACCATGTGTTTGGCAAGCACAAGGAGCCCTAGCTAATATGGTATTTGCTTATACAACTTTACACATCGGTACCATATTTCTCTAACACAGAATTACACAGCTATCTGATCATTTAACAGAGAAAGAAACTTTTTTTTACTACATCAGTGACAGATGTTTATGTAATTACACAGTTGGATAACCTCACACTTATGAAATTGTATTTTGTCTGTACTTTTTGAACTGTTCATATTTTTTCGGAACCATTGTGATGCTACAAGAGCTTTGAATGATGTATTTGGTATGAGATCATGTTTTTTAAAGTACGTTTGAGGTAGATGACATTATTGAAATGAGCAGAGAATACTCTTTAGGGTTTGAAATTATTGCAGAAAGGTATGACGTTTTTGAGATTTAACTGAGGTGTTATGATGTTATTATTACGACGACGATGTGTATTATGTTGTTGAGGAATGTTTATTATGCTACGTATTTCTCATGATGAAATATTGAAGAAGTGTCGATGGATATGTATATGTATAATGAGGTAAGGAATAATGAGTAGTGTTTAGGGACTCTGATTTGTGGAAAAGGTTGTTGGAAACCAAGAACCGTACTTTAAGAGTTATGAAATGTGTGTAAATGCGTGAATGTATCACAATGCTGGCGAAAATTTTTTGGACTCTGTTATATTTACAGGATTTTGTTTCTACAGATTTGTAATGCAAATTCTTAACCTGTGAATTTTTTTATATGAGACTGTCACTGTAGCGGAAACTGGTGTTGTAAATATTTCAGTAAGAAAGTTAAGTGACCACCTGCACGTAATGCGTCGTGAGCGGCCAGGTGTGCCAGCCACCTTGAGAAAAAGCCATTAGGTGGTAGAAAAAAAAAAAGGGGAGACCATTATCCTCGCTATCGACATTCCTTTGTAGAAAGCATCGCAAAAACGACACGGTCGAACTTGATAACATATGATTACACTGTGGAACTCTTAATTTATGATATTTACTGAAATGCCTAATGAAGTGACGAGAAATATTTTTACGTCTATACACCTGATTATGACTACTGTCTCTCTAGTTGAGAGATTTTTCTACTAACTTATGAAATGCCTCATGACTACTGAATGATGTTCTTATGCTTTACTTTGTACATAATTGCTCATTGTGTTTAATATCTAGTTTCTAGCTGCACTGCAGCATTGGTTAAAATAAAATTTTTTAGATGTACTAATATAAATATTTTCTGTCTACAGATCGAGTAAATAATAATATTTTTCAAAAAAATGAGGGAGCACAAAATGACATTTACCTTCACAGGAACTGCATTCATAATTTTCTTTTCAAGTACTTGGTAACTTTTTGGTAGAATAACTTCTTGTGGTGCACCACTTTAATGACATAGATATTAAGATGTGAACAGACATTTCCCTTATCTGTGTTGTTGTCTTTAGTGTACTATTTTTTCTGCTTGAGCTTTGTCATGTTTAGGTTTATAGCATTTGCTGCTGCTGCTTGCCAGGCATAGTGTTAATGATTTTGACTTTGTATTACTGGGTTAAGCCAGTTTTACTACTGATTTATTTTTATTGTTTGCTGCACATTGCCTTATATTAGTTGTAATATTGCAATTGATCTGATAATTTATGCTGCTTGCTTTGGCAGTTGTATTTTTTATCATTGCTGTTTGTATTAATTGTTTTGTGCTGGTGCATTGCTTCGTCCCTTAGTTTAGCATCTGAGCTCAGTAGATTTAAGTTAGCTTAAGAGGAGGTAGACTATATAAGAAACTGACTATGGACAATAGGGAAAAAATGCATTGAGAAGTTATATGAAAAGGATTTGGGCCAAAATGAGTATTGTACACTGAGAAATAATTATTTTGAAAGAAATATGAATAGAATACAGAAAGCAGGTATAGATAGGACTTTTTGGGAATAATGACGAATGAAGGGAGATCTCCGAGAAGTAAAGAAAGTTTTATTTGCAAAATACTGCAGTAAAACAAACCCTGCCCTTTCCTCTTGTGTCATCCCTCTATGTGTTTGAGTACCCTTGTGTATTTGTGTTCATCCTGTCTTTATGTGTTTAGCTGATGAGACCTATGTTGTAGAATTTTTCAAATACTATGTTATTTTCTTTGTAAAGATGTTTAGACATTATTTATTCTGTTTTGTTTTAATGCTCATGTGTGAAGTTGATGTTTCGAAAGTTATTTTGATCTTTTATGTATGTACTCATGTCATAATTCCTGTAACACTGACGTATATGTCTATTTCTATTCTTTTGTAAAGCCCCTATTACTACAAATGTTATCTGTATTATTATGTTTTTAATGATGTATTTTGTACCTTTGTAATTGTATTCTCATGTTATAAAATTGTAATTGACGCCAGTTCATCATATTATTAACTTGTAAGTTCCATTTCACTGCACACATTTCTGTTGGTCATAGTATATGGACAATATGTGAGAAGTAGGGACTGATAGTGTTTGCACGTGTGTTAATAATTCAGCAAGGGACTGGATAACAGCATTGCTGGTTCGAAGGACATTTCAAAAAAAAATTTGTGAGTGCACAAGTGGTGGTCCATGGACTTGCTATATTCTCCGCAAGACTCTTCGATGGTGATTGTGCACCTGCACAGTCACAACAGATATTTGCTGGCCGTCTCTACAAAGACTACAGTGCGTCTGCATCTTTGATGACTCACCAATACCATTATTTCTACAAGGACTGCAGTGGGTCTGCACCTCTGGTGGCCCACCAATACCGTAACCTCTACCAGGACTACAGTGGGTCTGCTCTGTGGTGACCTACCTACCAATACTCTTCAAAACTTCGACAGACTTTGCTGTGGGTTTGCTCTGTTGTGGCCCATTACCTGTCTGCATGTCGAGAGTCAGCACTGTCTTTCCGTTGGAAGGACAACACTACTTCTTCAAGACTGCATGGAAGTCCACTACTACCATGTGCATTTTCTTTTACTGCTCAGCCTTTGAGAAAAACACTGCAATTTTACTGTGATGAATGATCAGGACTGTCTTTATAGACTGTGAGAAAATTTTAGCTTTTGACCAACATTGTATCAATAAGTGTGTGCATTTGATATCTTTGTTATTGTAATTATGAAAAATTTTATCAAATCATTATTGGGCACTGCCCAAAACAATTTGTAAACTTTTTTGTGGGGAGCATGGGGGCTATGTAAGTAGGCTGTTTAGGTTTTTTTATTGGTAACGCCACCTGTGTGCAGTCTGTGGCTAGTTTCCATTGTTGTCTGCCATTGTAGTGTTGGGCAGCGGCAGATGGATGTGAACAGCGCGTAGCGTTGCGTAGTTGGAGGTGAGCCGCCAGGAGTGGTGGACGTGGGGAGAGAGATGGCGGAGTTTTGTAATTTGTCATGAACTGCTATATATATTATGACTATCAAGGTAAATACATTGTTTGTTCTCTATTAATATCTTTCATTTGCTAACTATCCCTATCAGTAGTTAGTGCCTTCCGTAGTTTGAATCTTTTATTTAGCTGGCAGTAGTGGCGCTCGCTGTATTGCAGTAGTTCGAGTAATGAAGATTTTTGTGAGGTAAATGATTTCTGAAAGGTATAGTTTAATGTTAGTCAGGGCCATTCTTTTGTAGGGATTTTGAAAGTCAGATTGCGTTGCACTAAAAATATTGTGTGTCAGGTTAAGGACAGTCGTGTATAATTCTTCAAAGGGGACGTTTCACTTGTAACACTAACCAAAACGGCCTTGCTGTTGTGGTACTGCGAACGGCTGAAAACAAGGGGAAACAACAGCCGTAATTTTACCCGAGGGCATGCTGCTTTACTGTATGGTTAAATGATTATGGCGTCCTCTTGGGTACAATATGCCAGAGGTGAAATAGTCCCCCATTCGAATCTCCGGGCGGGGGCTACTCAAGAGGACGTCGTTATCAGGAGAAAGAAAACTGGCATTCTACGGATCGGAGCGTGGAATGTCAGATCCCTTAATCGGGCAGGTAGATTAGAAAATTTAAAACGGGGAATGGATAGGTTACAATTAGATATAGTGCGAATTAGTGAAGTTCGGTGGCAGGAGGAACAAGACTTCTGGTCAGGTGAATACAGTGTTATAAATACAAAATCAAATAGGGATAATGCAGGAGTAGGTTTAATAATGAATAAAAAAATAGGAGCGCGGGTAAGCTACTACAAACAGCATATTGAACGTATTGTAGTGGCCAAGATAGACACGAAGCCCACACCTACTACAGTAGTACAAGTTTATATGTCAACTAGCTCTGCAGATGACGAAGAAATTGACGAAATGTATGATGAGATAAAAGAAATTATTCAGGTGGTGAAGGGAGACGAAAATTTAATAGTCATGGGTGACTGGAATTCGACAGTAGGAAAAGGGAGAAAAGGAAACATAGTAGGTGAATATGGATTGGGGCTAAGAAATGAAAGAGGAAGCCGTCTGGTAGAACTTTGCACAGAGCATAATTTAATCATAGCTAACACTTGGTTCAAGAATCATAAAAGAAGGTTGTATACATGGAAGAATCCTGGAGATACTAAAAGGTATCAGATAGATTATATAATGGTAAGACAGAGATTTAGGAACCAGGTTTTAAATTGTAGGACTCTGACCACAATCTATTGGTTATGAACTGTAGATTAAAACTGAAAAAATTGTGAAAAGGTGGAAATTTAAGGAGATGGGACCTGAATAAACTGACTAAACCAGAGGTCGTGCAGAGATTCAGGGACAGCATAAGGGAACAATTGTCAGGAATGGGGGAAAGAAATACAGTAGAAGACGAATGGGTAGCTCTGAGGGATGAAGTAATGAAGGCAGCAGACGATCAAGTAGGTAAAAAGACGAGGGCTAGTAGAAATCCTTGAGTAACAGAAGAAATATTGAATTTAATTGATGAAAGGAGAAAATATAAAAATGCAGTAAATGAAGCAGGCAAAAAGGAATACAAACATCTCAAAAATGAGATCGACAGGAAGTGCAAAATGACTAAGCAGGCATGGCTAGAGGACAAATGCAAGGTTGTAAGGCTTATCTCACTAGGGGTAAGATAGATACAGCCTGCAGGAAAATTAAAGAGACCTTTGGAGAAAAGAGAGCCACTTGTATGAATATCAAGAGCTCAGATGGAAACCCAGTTCTAAGCAAAGAGGGGAAAGCAGAAAGGTGGAAAGAGTATATAGAGGGTCTTTACAAGGGCGATGTACTTGAGGACAATATTATGGAAATGGAAGAGGATGTAGATGAAGATGAAATGGGAGATATGATACTGCGTGAAGAGTTTGACAGAGCACTGAAAGACCTGAGTCGAAACAAGGCCCCGGGAGTAGACAACATTCCATTAGAACTACTGACGGCCTTGGGAGAGCCAGTCCTGACAAAACTCTACCATCTGGTGAGCAAGATGTATGAGACAGGCGAAATACCCTCAGACTTCAAGAAGAATATAATAATCCCAATCCCAAAGAAAGCAGGAGTTGACAGATGTGAAAATTACCGAACTATCAGTTTAATAAGCCACAGCTGCAAAATACTAACGCAAATTATTTACAGACGAATGTAAAAACTGGTAGAAAACGACCTCGTGGAAGATCAGTTTGGATTCCATAGAAATGTTGGAACACGTCAGGCGATACTGACCATACGACTTAGAAGAAAGATTAAGGAAAGGCAAACCTACGTTTCTAGCATTTGTAGATTTAGAGAAAGCTTTTGACAATGTTGACTGGAATACTCTCTTTCAAATTCTAAAGATGGCAGGGGTAAAATACAAGGAGTGAGAGGCTATTTACAATTTGTTCAGAAACCAGATGGCAGTTATGAGTCGAGGGACATGAAAGGGAAGCAGTGGTTGGGAAGGGATTGAGACAGGGTTGTAGCCTCTCCCCGATATTATTGTTTATTGTATATTGAGCAAGCAGTAAAGGAAACAAAAGAAAAATTCGGAGTAGGTATTAAAATCCAGGGAGAAGAAATACAAACTTTGAGGTTCGCCGACGACATTGCAATTCTGTCAGAGACAGCAAAGGACTTGGAAGAGCGGAATGGACAGTGTCTTGAAAGGAGGATATAAGATGAACATCAACAAAAGTAAAACGAGGATAATGGAATGTAGTCGAATTAAGTCTGGTGATGCTGAGGGAATTAGGTTAGGAAATGAGACACTTAAAGTAGTAAAGGAGTTTTGCTATTTGGGGAGCAAAATAACTGATGATGGTCGAAGTAGAGAGGATATAAAATGTGGACTGGCAATGGCAAGGAAAGCGTTTCTGAAGAAGAGAAATTTGTTAACATCGAGTATAGATTTAAATGTCAGGAAGTCGTTTCTGAAAGTATTTGTATGGAGTGTAGCCATGTACAATAAATAGTTTGGACAAGAAGAGAATAGAAGCTTTCGAAATGTGGTTCTACAGAAGAATGTTGAAGATTAGGTGGGTAGATCACGTAACAAATGAGGAGGTATTGAATAGGATTGGGGAGAAGAGAAGTTTGTGGCACAACTTGACTAGAAGAAGGGATCGATTGGTACGACACGTCCTGGGGCATCAAGGGATCACAAATTTAGCATTGGAGGGCAGCGTGGATGGTAAAAATCGTAGAGGGAGACCAAGAGATGAATACACTAAGCAGATTCAGAAGGATGTAGGTTGCAGTGAGTACTGGGAGATGAAGGGGCTTGCACAGGATAGATTAGCATGGAGAGCTGCATCAAACCAGTCTCAGGACTGAAGACTACAACAACAACAACATGTCATTTACTATACAGATTTGTATATACTGTGTTTTCTTAAAATTTTGTGGTAGTCAAAATTCTTCCAGTTATTTATGAGTTAAACCATTTGCGCACTGTCCCACTCATACCATAATACTTAAGCTTAACTAGAAGAATTTCATGATTCGCACAGTCAAAAGCCTTTCAGAGATCACAAAATATCCCTGTGGTAATGTTTGGTTACTGAGTGCACTTAATATTTGATCAGTGAAAACATATCATTTTCTGTTGAAGATCCTTTTTGAAAACCAAAGTGACATTTTGTTAGTAGTTCATTTTTGCAATTATGCAATGCTACTCTTGAATACATTATGTGATGCTACTCTTGAATACATTTCTTTTTCAAGAATTTTGGATAAAGCTGTCAGAAGTGAGAATGGGCAGTAGTTGTTAGTATCAGACCCATCCCCTTTTTTATGCAATGATTTAACAATAGTGTATTTCAGTCTATCTGGAAAGTGCCCTGTTTCAGTGGGCTACTACATATGTGGCTGAAAATCCTACTTGTGTGTTGGGAACAAGCTTTTAGTACTCTGTTGGAAACTTCATCAGTTCCTTGTGAGCTCTTATTTGTAAGTGAATTTATTGTTTTCCAAATTTCAGTAGGACAGGTGGGTAGAATTTCAATCGACTCTCGTAAGTATTGCTTCTTCCATATACTGCCTTGAGTTTTCTAATGAATAACTGCATCCTAATTTCTCTACAACATATAAAATGATTATTAAGATTGTTTTCTACTTACGACTTTTCATTGAGTTTGATAGAAATACAGTCTTCCTGTGCTCTCAGTTTCCCTTTTAACAATATTCCAAATTGGTTTATTTTTGTTATTAGATGTGCAAATCTCAGACATAATGACATACTTCTGGACTTTTTAATAAATCTTCTTAATACAGTGCAGTAGTTTTAATAGTGCTACACTGTTTCAGGATAATTACTCATCCTAGCTATCACATACATTTCCCTTTTCTGCTTATAAGATATTTTTATCCCTTTGGTAAGCCGTAAGTTTTGAGATGGTTTCTTACAATTATGTTTCACTGTTTTTCTAGGGAAACTGTTTTCAAATATACTTTCAAAGGCACCATGAAGTAGGTTAAATTTTAAATTAGCATCAGGTTCCCTGTACACCTCACCCCAGCCTAACTGTCACAATCATTCCCTAAATTTTTCGGTTGTTAAGTCCTTAACTGAATGCACTGTTTTGGAGGACTATTTTGCATTATGTATAGAGCTATGTCATATACTGTAACTAGCTGTGCAACATGATCAGACAGACCATTCTTAACAGGAAATTTGTTTATTTGATTAAATTTATCTTGGTCTTTAAAAATATTATCTATCAGCATGCTGCTTTCCTGTACCACCCTAGTAGGAAAATAAATAACTGATTTGAAATTGAAAGAACCAAGTAATACTTCAATGTGATGCTTTCTATCAGATTCTTTAAGATAATCTACGTTGAAATCCCCACAAACAATTATTCGCTTCCCTTTATCTGACAGACAGCACAACAAACAATCCAATTTTTTAAAAAATAACTGGAAATTTCCCAATGGGGACCTATACATGGCTACAATTATAAAAGTAACAGTATTTAGTTTAAGCTCACTTCTATATGGTAATCTACACAAAATTTTTAGTTTCCAAATTTTTCACACTATGACAGATTTTAACTTATATGTGACTCCTCCTCTCTCCATAGTGTCCCTACTTACATGTGCTGAAAGCTTATATCCACCTACATTTACCATTTCCATACCTGTGACGATAATGTTCGGACAGGCATAATACATCTGTTCCACCCTCAGTTTCTAAATCTTCTAACAAACAATGAGCTCATCTAATCCCCTGATATTCTGATGCAATATAGTAACATTATTTTTCACTGTGCTTTTATGAAAGTCTTGCGACATCCTAACATTATTTTTTACTGTACTGTTATGAGACTCTTGTGATATTTTAACATCTATATTACCTGCCCGTCTGAGCTACTGCTTAAGCTTAATTTCAAACAATGTTGAATGATTGGACACCGATCTTAGCCTAAAAAAGAAGTACTCCCATGAATTTCATTGCCTCCCCCCCCCCCCCTTAAAGGCCGGCCAGAGTGGCCGAGCGGTTCTAGGCGCTTCAGTCTAGAACCGCGCGACCGATATGGTCACAGGTTCGAATCCTGCCTTGGGCATGGATGTGCGTGATGTCCTTAGGTTAGTTAGGTTTAAGTAGTTCTACGTTCTAGGGGACTGATGACCTCAGAAGTTAAGTCCCATAGTGCTCCGAGCCTTTTGAACCCCCTTAAAGATTTTACTATCATCCCAGCCAATTTACCCCTCCCTTTGCTGTTAAAATGCAGGCCATGTCTTGTGAAGTTCCACCTATCAATACCATGTCATTGTATATACAATGTGGTAAACCATGTCTAGTATTTCGGCCTCTTCTTCACTGGTGGTACATAATGTGAGACTTTCCTTTATGAAGTGATTTGAGCTGCATAGTTAAACTGCAGGAATCTCCGTCTAAATTCCTTGTGTTGGGAGCTGTTCTTGATTCGAATTCTGGAATAGTTACTTAACCTTCTTTGCTGAAAGAATTATGTAATTATCAAAAGTGTTGTAGTCGGATACTTGTTGACTATCATTTGACACGCAGCTGACCTTAAGAGTTCGTGGAATGATATCTGATAACTGCTGATTAATATAACTTGTAGTCTGTCATCAATATCCATCTAGGATTCGTCCCGCGCTTTTGTTCTGGTGTTCGCCTTTGAAACAGATGTCCATAGTTCACGCCTGTGAGGTAATGCCAGAATTGGAGGTAACCGGTTTGAAATCTGGTGTTGGAAGAATTTTTACAGCTAGTATTTGGCCGGCAAGCCTTTGGGAAGGTATTTGCATGAAGTTACTGATTGCTACACTTTGCGCCAATGTCGTGCACTAGACTTCAAATCTCTTCTCAGGATTTCATCAAGTAAGGATGTGTGACACTTTTATGGTGATTCGACCATCAGATGTGGATGTTAAGCACTGTTTGGTGCTGTTCGACTAAGCTGTGTGCTGTCATCGAGTTTCACGTATCTCTTCTTTCATCATACATCACAAACACGAATTCACCCAACACAAGGACCAACTGTAGTCACATATACTCAGCCAATAAACGTAAGACATGACCTGCACACAAAGCAAGTGAAGGCACAGTTGTGCAAGGTTAGATGGCAGTACCTGCCCGATGGGTCCTCCAAACAACAGTGCATCACTACTCTGTTCTGTTCTTCTTGCGAAAGATTTTCAGTTTAGTGTTTCTAGTTTCTTCTTTTCTTCTGTCTCTTAAAATAATGACTTCAAATCGGATGTTTTCTGTGACGAATACTATCGAGAGAAAACGTAAGTGATATTTAATGTGAGAAATTTATAGTGTGGTGTTAAATCACTCTGTTACTAGACTCATATGGAGGTCAGTTGCTGATTAGGATACTGTAGCACGAATAATGCTGAATATTTCGAGCAGTACATGAAGCAGCCTGCTCTGTGTCCTCAGCTCGACGTCATAACGTCTCATATACAGTCTTACTGATTTACTGCTAAGACTGACTACCAGTTTCATATTTTGCTCTACTTGTCCTACAACGCCATTCTCTATACTGACTTCTATCTTTAAATGTCAAATTTGTTGTGTGGTTAATGCGGTAGTTTCCATTGCCTCCTGCATCCTCATGTCTATAGCTGTGCTTTGGATCTCTGCCCACTTTACTGGCCTGTTTTGACAAGCTGTTGCAGCATGAATGTGTCTCCGAATGAACTCTTTCGACTATGAGTGCAAGACGCCTCAGACATTGACTGCCTATGACTGCACTTTACTGTTTGTATTCGAAGCTTGTCCATCTGCCCTCAACTTCTTCCTTCTGATTCTCTTCTTCCCACCTCTATGCACTTCGTTTATTACAGTCATTAGCAAAAATCCCACATTCTCCTTCCAAATTTAGTTGTGTACCAAGGGTCTTTATAAACAATGTCTTTTACGGGTCCCCCCAAGAAAAACTCCAGTGGTGTCAACTCTGGAGAACGAGCCAGCCACGACACATCTCCTCCACGTCCAATCCAGCGATATGGGAACTGTCTCTGCAACTCATTTCCAGCCATCAGCGAAAAATGTGCTAGATACGCATCGGGTTGATACCACCTGCTAGGTGTACACACCACAATCAGTGTTCTCTCAACTAAATAAAAGCGCGAAATTTACAGAAGCAGTCAACCAGAAAATTTACATGGGAGGGAATAATGGTCCAGTGCAAACAGAAGTCCATACTGAATCTTCTCAAAGTTACATGTGTTCACGAAAGCAGTCCATCACATACTAAGTATTAGTTCGTTATTCGGCTGTATAGAGAATGACATGGTAAGGTGACCTACATTCCTGTACCACAACCGCTCTTTCCATTCGAATGGCTCTTGCTGTTAGTGGGAAATGTGAATCATTCCCGCCACAGGCCATGGCCACCGCACGCCACACACCCCTAGACAGAATCGTCTTAGGAAAAACTGGCTACATACATATTTAATAACTGTACTTACAATTAAATATTACGATCGCATTCTCAACTGGACAACATTCGACAATGCGTGGAATATCGTTAATACATCCTACTGACGGCTGTGGCTCTGGAAATAGAGATATCTGTATCATTCTTATGATCTGACATACTTTTCACTTTGCTATCGCAGTATTCCACGTTAAATCCATACCTTCCTTATGACTGAACATAGTCATTTCCTTTGCACATGTCGGGAAACACACACATATTTTATAAGCCTGATACTCATGGCGAACCTATCACGCACCCCCTACTACTAAGTATAATAGTTCGCCAGTAACTGATTGCCGGCGATACGAAATAATATTGACCGAAAATCAGCGATGGATGGACATGTCTCATAAGTTTTTCCTGCGAGTGGTACCACTGTGTCTTAGAAAGAGGTGCCTAATCGTCTTACAAACCGCCATATGTTAAAAAACACGATCGCAACGACCATGTTACTATCACAATCGCTCCTGGTTCTATAGGTGCACACAAGTATCCATGGTAAAACCTATACTGGCTTGGCATTACCTTCGAATGAAGTGGATTTTCCAGGCAAATACCGCTACAAAGAATATAGACGGTGATCGCTGGAGCGTATATTAACAGACCGAAAGGGCGGTCACAAGTCGCCGACTGTGTAAGCTCGTAATAAAATCACCGAATTTAGAAAGTGATTCGGCTAAGGAATGCAGTATGAAGACGGTATTTGCAGCTCCCTCATGCCGCTGCTAGATATTCCTCCAGTATTTGTAATGCATTCTGTCTTGGTGCCACGTCAGAGGTTCTGCAATATATCCACTGGATTATAGGCGATGGTTGATTGAGAATGATCACAAACGGCAGATGGTGTGCTGATTGAGGTCGTAAAGTGTATACAGGCTTTTCAGATGGCTAGTGCTACACTTTCCGGTAGAAATGCTGTCGGCGATACGGAATCAAGTCTTTCCATTCCACTACATACCTGCGTTGGATCCTATGGAGAATTCTTTTAATGATTACAGCCACTAGTGAATCATATTTTGGCACTCCCATATCTCAAAAGGAGTCATCCTTTTCGAACCTATCTGCTACAGTAAAATTTTAGATAGTCCCTATGCCTCTTGTAACTGCTGCCATTTGTGTAGCTTTGCGCGTGAGATCTTTCCAATTTAAGTCAGAACTGAGGAGATGTCGGAAAGAGCTATATCTGCCACCTCCTGCAACCTGTGTAGAAACAGAATGACCTGACTTAGTGCGACAGGTCCGTGTTTTGACCATTTGGTGGAAATGGGAACATGTTGTCATAGCTCCGCCAACAGTGTACAATGTGTAATGTCAGCGCCAAACGAAGCCTGCTCCTGTAACATGAGGTAGTACAAAGAAAGGCAGTATAGGAACTGGGAGGAGGACGAGGATTTTGCTACTGCATTGTGGTGCGTCCCCAAACTACATGCAGATACTCCAGTCCATTGCAGATACACGTCCCTCAGGGCCCATTCATGTCTATCACCCCAACATGCTATCATCGTTATTATGTACCACCCAACAAAGAAAAATTACGACCTATAAAAATTTCACTAATTTCATCCGATAGGGAACTTGATAAGATTTTTACCACACCTCTCTCCTCCCAAACATCGAAAACAAATACTGTCTGCATGCCGGTATCAAGCACATGTGATGACCCTATTGAATATTCTGGTATTGATCCAATGTACAGATCAGTGTAAAGTTGCATCGCCTGTACTGTTGGAGGGTGACCATATCCGACAAACTATAAGTCGCAAGAGACACCCACTGTCACCATATGTTGTTGTTTGAAACCCTTTGTAGACTGCCATACGTTTTTTTTTTCCCCGCCACAACTTTGAGATTTGTGTCAGGTTCTAAAATGACATTAACACGTTCCGATCCATTGCTTCTCACAGAAAACTAAACGTCGCATAGTGTAAATCGTGTTGTTGCTACTGCTAACGTAACACACCACGCAGACACTGGATGATTTTAAATAAAAGACAATTGCAACATAAGGAAACTGTAAGAGTTTGGCAGGGTTGTGGAGCGTTTCCAAACTGCTGTTCAAAGGTGATGACAACCTCTATATTTAAACTCATCTGTCACAGTGGCGGAATAGCTGATGGCACTGCATTCTATTTTTACTGATTCCTCATGTTGCAGTCAGGTACGCGATCACTGTTTCAGTGCTAGCCATCCCCAGAAGGTGTTGCCCCTCCACCAAAACTCTCACTCCATCTCAAACAAGCGATGTCAGTCAATCATTATGTGGTAACCAACAGCGTACCAGTGGACAGATGAGATGGAAAAGACACCATCGATGTACTGCAATAATAAGCATCACAGTTGATAGCGTGAACAATTTTAGCAATTTTACAGTAATTTCAACAGTGATCAATGATGCAACAGCATGTTTCCCAGTTTCAGTGTCATCGCTAAACCACCCGTTCTGTACTTTGCGAGTATCATTGTGAATGTAGATAGATGACTGTGCAGTATGTCCATTCATTGTTAATTGTCGAACATATACATCACGAATGTATACCAGACAGCGCTCTACATATTTCTATCACCTCGAGCATAGTGCATAATTTATGATCTATCTCTATATGCATGGGAGTCACAGGGCATTCTCGCAGTCATAGAATAAAATTAGAGACTGAAAGATCCCCTCACACTCTCCTTGACCAACCTGGTCTCCAGCGCCGTTACCAATTTAATCTGCAGCTGACCAGAAGTAGACCGCTACATTCCGTGTCTTGTGAATGAATGGAGCTTACCGGGTTCTCGCCTGTCTCAGTGCACAATATTTCTCCAGATGCGCCCATGTCGAGGATGTTAGCACCCCCTATCGGTGTGTAGTAGTAGATTTGAAAGAGTTGTGATGTAATAGTATACAGTTAAGAAGAACAAGAAATGGGTGACTTTCATGCATGATGGAGCTCCAGAAAGATAGATTTCGAAGAATTTTATGTAAATCACCTACGTTATCAATTTTGAAGCATTGTTCTGGTATGTGGGATCGGTACCAGGAGGGTACTGGTAAGAGAGAACATAAAAACACACGCGCCTAAGGCTACACGGTTCCGCACTTAAAACAGGCTATAATGTTACATTACTTCAATTTCTGACGTATCAGTCTTGTGGAATGCAGCGCTGTTAATATTCCATTGTAAGAAATATATTTCCATCACATGACATACATCCTTCTTGCAGGTCTATCTATGATAAACTGTTGTAACAGACTGTAAAATGAAAAAAAAAAACTACTTCCTTAAAATATCGATTCAGTGTGATACGTGCACAATGTAGCTTTCCAGAGATGTATAGCGTCCACTGTTCACATCCGATCGTAGTTCAGAAATTATACTATGCCCACATCAGTCCTACATAAAATGATCGTTAGTAACAGAGCTATCTTATAAGGAAACAGATAGTGCATAGCAGCAGCGTTGGACATGTGAAATTACACACCATGACGCCACTAACTCTGTAAACACCTATCGCTAACTTAGAATCATCTTAGTTATGAAACTGAAATGTCAATTTTATACCCAAGATGTGACAATGGAATGGAGTACATTGGATAAATCTTTGTGCCGAAACTGGAACATTTCATCACACTTGAGATGGAAGTGCTCTGATGACCGAGAGGTTTGCTGTTAACAATCGCAGTAGACAGTGCTCTAAGTCTCATACGGAACACGTGGTTGTATACAAGTCAAACGCAGGTTATGTCACGTGGCTGATGCATCCTGGCAGAACAGTGGAAAAAATGTTCAAATCACTTGCAACATCATCTCCCTCCCTCTCTAGAATGCATCATCACTCTGCCATTAAATCGTACCTCATTACAGCTCCATCTGAATCGATCGCTCTGTCCACTCTCTGTTATCCTTCAATGCATATGCATGTAAGTTTAGAAGCAGATGGTTCTCTGTTTTCCTGAAACACGTCAAATTCAGTACTCAGCTTGTATCACTGTTACCGCAGTAGACACACAGCAGGATGCTGCCTCAACGGAAAAAAAGTCTTCCCTGGTTCCCTTCGCTTCTATGTTGACGTTTCCTCAGATTCCTCTTCCTGTCACATACTTGTTCCCATGCACAAATCGTTCTGCGTCAGCAAGAAGACACGCAAGTACTTCCTATATTTCCCCCCATTTTGGTGTATATTTCCTCAATTTATACCTATCTTCACTAATTTTTCGCAATTCATTCGATTTTATGTCAGTTTTACCCATGTGGTCCTGACATAACCTCTCTTTCCGTGTTCTAAACTTATAGTACAGCAGCCAACACCTAGCGCAAATGGACTATTTTTCTGATTGGGAGGCATAGTACAGCACTGTAACCGATTGCATACACTCGGATCCACCCACATATTCCACATTTGCAGAGCATTTGCTCTGTTTTCTGTACGCCTGTGGGTGTGCATGTGTCACAGACACCTCGCAGTACCAGGTTCTCCCACTGATGGACCCAGCTTCGAACATAGAACATGTCTTCGGACGTAACACTTGGTTGGTCCACCTGCAAGCGATATCCTCGATGTTACGTGTGCCGGATCCGCCTTTGAACATCATTCTGGATATGTACTGCGCGGCAGATCCTCATTCGAATGTTAACTCAGATGTGGTAAATTGTGGATCTGCATCCTAACATGCTCTGTACATTGTGCATCTAGAGATGAGCATAGAAAGCAAATAAGGAAGCAGTTTAGGACCGGACACAGTAACGACTTTGTACCCAGAGGAAATGAGCTCGCCTTTGTACAACAGTTCAGACAGTGTCTTTGGTCCGCTGAGGGCGGTCTGGACACACATCGGTAGTGGATGACTTGTGACTGTCAGCTGCGGTGGATGACCGCCTGACCTTGTGGGAAATATCTAGTGCTGCGAGGAGTGTATACAGTGCATGGGCTTATGCTGCCTGTCTTTGCGCTATATGTACGAGTGTCTCTCGGTCGATAGCTATATGCATGAAGCAAATGGGGCGATTTTGTATGGCGCAGGATACGAATTGTATGTTTACTACATCGATGTGGTACGTGGAGATCGGTTTCATGCTGAGATATTCAAGCTTTCGTCCTCAGTGGCAGAACGATCTCTAGGCCACTTTTGCAGGGTTTAACTGTCAGTGCACTGTGGCGATCTGTACAAAATAGTTTTGCCACTGAAAGTCTCGTTTGCAGAAAGAAAAAGGCGGACAGTGCTTCCACACCAGCAGCATTAGTAATTTGGTGAGTAAATTCAGTAAGAGCCGATCAGAATGCTCCATTCATTTGCAAGACATTCTTTGTGCTGGGACATAAGAGCTTCTACATAGCAGTGAGAATGTTTGCATTTCGGAGATGTTTGTTGAAAGCGGGACTTAACGATTTCCAGGATGGACGGGGTGCCACGTTGGGACCACCAGGAGGGGTGCATTCGGCGTTATTCTGGGCTATTTTCGTAAATAGGTCCTTTTAGACAAGAATTTCCATGGAGACAAGCTGAGACATCGTGAAAGCGCCTACAAAAGCGACTGTTAACTGTTTCTATGGCACATTACGATTTCCGAGAGGTAGAGTTTGCTCTTATTTACATAGACATGTGACAGCAGTATAACACTGGCGATCATTTAGCTGCATCTGCAGGGGTGAGCCGCTACGCAAACATCTCAAGCTGGACCCACAGCTCTGAAAGCTACATGTCAGCCAGAGTAAATACGCGCACAGTTAGATGCATCCTGCATGTCCCATTAGGATCGCTAGGAACAATGCACCCTGTACTATTCTGGGATGCATTGCAATAGATTTCTATACCGTGTTCAGTGAGAGCAACTTTGCTGTTATTTACATAGCCATGCGGGATCAGCCGAGCAGTCTGAGGCGCTGCAGTCATAGACTGTGCGGCTAGTCTCGGCGGAGGTTCGAGTCCTCCCTCGGGGATGAGTGTGTGTGTTTGTCCTTAGGTAAATTTTTGGATAAGTAGTGTGTAAGCTTAGGGACTGACGACCATAGCAGGTAAGTCCCATAAGATTTCACACACTTTTTTTTGGTTATTTACATAGACATGTGACATCAGTATAACAGTGAGAACATTTTATCTACACCTACGATGGTGAGTCGCTCTGCAATTAATTGTTTGCTGCACTGCAGGTAGAAAGGCATTGCACCAGCAATGGAAAACACATGCGCGTGGCCCAGAGGCGTTTCAAATAAGGGACTGGCGAGAGCGCACCATCTGACATGCGTGCCTTGGGACCTTTGTACGGAAGAGTTTGCTGATATGTTGCAGTTGACGATAGTTCGAAAGCGTTTTTTACATGGAATGAGTGTTTGTGAATTGCATAATTTGCGGCTGTTTACGTGCTGTGAGCATGTTTGCATAGCGTTACACATACAGGTCATACAGAATTTCGCTGTTCGTCTGCGCCACATCATCGCCAATGATGGCAGCCATATCGAATATGTCATAACCGAAATCTGAATATCTGTAGTGACGTTTACATATTGAATGAAGTGTGTGCACGCCGTATTTTGTGACTAATTTACGTTTTTTTCATGTAGTTCAATAATTGTCTTCATGTGCAACTATCTCATGCAGCTTAGTAGAACACTAATACACTTGGAAATAATTTGCTACCGCATGATATCCTGGAAACTCAAAGTTCAACAAAAACAACTAACTCCAACTACCGACATGCCATACCTTGGGATCGCACCGTTTCACTAAACCTCGCACCTACAGATGCCTTATCTGGCTCATTCGTATCTCTGCCAATGCTGCTTGTACTTGTGCGTCTTACATATTTTAAAACTCACTGAAGTTCTTGTGTATGATGTTCAACACATTTCATTCTGCAACCGCCTACACTAGTCTACGTGAATATTTTACTAGCAAATTAAGTCCTCAAACTTCAGATGTTTCATAGATGCATCTTTGTAAACACGTATGAACTGCGTCAGGAAATCCCCACCGTCCTCACATTTATCACCTACACTCGGCCACTATCTGGACGAATCTCTTTCTCTTAACCTTCATACACCCCAAACCTTCTCTGAAGGTGTTTATGGCCGCTAGCGCTACCTGATCCAAGAAATCCGTACATAAATCTATCCGTCGTGTCAGCCATGTACTAATATTCCGTCTTTCCTTTCGTCTCTTCTCCACAAATATAAACTTTGTCGCATTCCCTTTCACCTCCTACGTATAGCGGCCAAACACTCGCAGAGAACTATTGTTTCCTTCCACCCACAAAATCGGCACAGTACTCTTGCCACCTGCATTACTGCGTTATTACTGAACACGGCCGTTGTCACTTGTGCTTGCTGCTCAGGCCATTGCCTTTGTGTCATACAGTTACAGTTTATGAGTAGTCCACTTCTGACCATATTTTATGTAGTACTGGTAGCTGTTTTTCTCAAACCTATACACCATATCTCCAGACTGTAGGACTACTTTCTAATCAAGGAGACTTTTCCGCACCGTTTGTGCACCTGAGCATATCTCCTCCCTCTTACAGCTCTGTTAGCTGAATCACTACACAGGACTCTATTTATTTCATATTTGTTCTTGACTAGTTTTTCAGTTCAGTCGGCACCACTTTTCTATTTACATTCATTCTTTGCAATTCGACCTGATCAGGTTCCATATTCGGGTCAAACTTGTATATAACTTGATAACTTTTTGAAGCAGTCATTTGACTGGGTGTTGTGTGATGTCCTTAGGTTAGTTAGGTTTAAGTAGTTCTAAGTTCTAGGGCACTGATGACCGTAGATGTTAAGTCCCATAGTGCTCAGAGCCATTTGAACCATTTTTTGAAGCAGTCATTAGAATTGTTTTCACTCTGGCTTATGTTCGTGGACAGTTTTATTTCTTTCATTTGTATACACCATTGTATGGCATAGAAGGTGACACATGTGTTGCATGTTCGTAATAAGTAAGACATTTAACCGGAGCAAACAGTATGCTGGTATACAGGGTGATTCAAAAAGAATACCACAACTTTAGGAATTTAAAACTCTGCAACGACAAAAGGCAGAGCTAAGCACTGTCTGTCGGCGAATTAAGGGAGCTATAAAGTTTCATTTAGTTGTACATTTGTTCGCTTGAGGCGCTGTTGACTAGGCGTCAGCGTCAGTTGATGCTAAGATGGCGACCGCTCAACGGGAAAGTCAACCGTCACAATGTCTGTATATGGGGCACTGACAATCCGTGGGAAACAACTCAGTATGAACGTGACTCGCCTAAGGTGAACGTTTTCTGTGCCATTTCAGCCAATAAAGTTTTTGGTCCCTTTTTCTTCGAAGGTGCTACTGTAACTGGACTACAGTATCTGGAGATGTTAGAGAATTGGCTGTTCCCTCAGCTCAAACATGAAGCACAATAATTCATATTTCAGCAGGATGGAGCGCCACCACATTGGCACTTATCTGTCTGTAACTACCTGAACGTCAACTACCCGAGGCGATGGATCGGCCGCCAGGCAGCCCGTGACAGAGCACTTCATCACTGGCCTCCAAGAAGCCCTGATCTTACCCCCTGCGATTTTTTTATGGGGGTATGTTAAGGATATGGTGTTTAGGCCACCTCTCCCAGCCACCATTGATGATTTGAAACGAGAAATAACAGCAGCTATCCAAACTGTTACGCCTGATATGCTACAGAGAGTGTGGAACGAGTTGGAGTATCGGGTTGATATTGCTCGAGTGTCTGGAGGGGGCCATATTGAACATCTCTGAACTTGTTTTTGAGTGAGAAAAAACCTTTTTAGATACTCTTTGTAATGATGTATAACAGAAGGTTATATTATGTTTCTTTCATTAAATACACATTTTTAAAGTTGTGGTATTCTTTTTGAATCACCCTGTATTTTGAGATTTTGAACTGTCCATAATTTTCTTCCATTTTGGCTGCTGAATCTTAGTAATCTGTTGACAGGGGTTTCAAAACATACTTTACCTTTTGCTATTCTTTTAATTTTTCATATTTCTGAATAAAAATGTCATTGCTTTAATATGTTTCTTTATACTCTCTGCAAGATAACAAGATTCTTAAAATTCACATTATAGTCAGGTGATGTTTAGCAGCTGAGAGAGTTTGCAGCTTGGTACACTATGTGATCAAAAGTATCCGGACACCCACACAAACATACGTTTTTCATATTAGGTGTAGTGTACTGCCACCTACTACCAGGTACTCCGTATCAGCGACCACAGTAGTCATTAGACATCGTGAGAGAGCAGAATGGGGCGCTCCACGGAACTCACAGACTTCTAACGCGGTCAGGTGATTTGGTGTCATACGTCTGTATGCGAGATTTCCACACTCCTAAACGTCCCTAGGTCCACTGTTTCCGATGTGATAGTGAAGTGGACACGTCTGTTGACTGACAGAGACCGCCGACATTTGAAGAGGGTAGTAATGTGTAATAGACCGACATCTATCCAGAACATCACACAGGAATTCCAAACTGCATCGGAATCCACTGCAAGTACTATGACAGTTAAGCGGGAGGTGAGAAAACTTCGATTTCTTGGTCGAGCGGCTTCTCATAATTCACACATCACGCTGGTAAATACCAAACGACGTCGCGCTTGGTGTAATGAGCGTAAGCATTGGACGATTGAACAGTGCAAAAGAGTTGTGTGGAGTGACGAATCACGGTACACATTATTGCCATCCGATGGCAGGGTATGGGTATGACGAATGCCCGATGAACGTCATCTACTAGCCTGTGTAATGCCAGCAGTAAAATTCGGAGGCGGTGATGTTATAGTGTGGTCGCGTTTTTCATGAAGGGAGCTTGCACCGCTTCTTGTTTTGCCTGGCACTGTCACAGCACAAGCCTACACCGACGTTTTGAGCACCTTGTTGCTTCCCAGTGTTGAAGAGCAATTCTGGGATGGCGACTGGATCTTTCAACACGATCAAGCACCTGTTGATAATGCACGGCCTGTGGCATAGTGTTTCTTTTTATTGTTTTATTCTCATCATTGGTCTTCTGACTGGTTTGATGCGGTCCGCCACAAATTCCCTTCCTGTGTTAAAATCTTCGCCTCAGAGTAGCACTCGCAACCTACGTCCTCTGTTATTTGCTGAATGTATTCCAATCTCTGTCTTTCTTTACAATTTTTGCCATCTACAACTCCCTCTAGTACCATGGAAGTCATTCTCCCATGTCTTAACAGATGTCCTATCATCCTGTCCCTTCTCCTTATCAGTGTTTTCCACATATACTTTTCCTCTCCGATTCTGCATAGAACCTCCTCATTCTTTACCTTACCAGTCCACCTAATTTTCAACATTCGTCTGCAGCACCACATCTCAAATGCTTCCATTCTCTTCTCTTCCAGTTTTCCTACAGTCCATGTTTCACTATCATACAGTGCTGTACTCCGGATTTACATAATTAGAAATTTCTTCCTCAAATTAAGGCCGATATTTGATATTAGTAGACGTCTCTTGGCCAGGAATGCCTTTTTTGCCGTAGCTTTTGATGTCCTAATTGCTCCGTCCGTCATTGTTTATTTTACTGCCTAGGTAGCAAAATTCTTTAACTTCACCTATTTCGTGACCATCAACCCTGACGTTAAGTTTCTTGCTGTTCTCGTTTTTACTACTTCTCGTTACCTTCGTGTTTCTTCGATCTACTCTCCGTCCATACTGTGTACTCATTAGACGGTTCATTCAGTTCAGCAGATTATGGAATTCTTCTTCACTTTCACTCAGGACAGCAATGTCATCAGCGAATCGTATCATTGATATTCTTTCGCCTTGAATTGTAATTCCACTCCTGAACCTTTCTTTTATTTCTATCATTGCTTCCTCGATATAGAGATTGAATAGCACGGGCGAAAGGCTACATCCTTGTCTTACACTTTTTTTAATACGAGCTCTTCGTTCTTGGTCGTCCACTCTCATTATTCCCTCTTGGTTGTTGTAGGTATTGTATATGACCCGTCTCTCCCTATAGCTTACTCCTATTTTCCTCAGAATTTCGAACCTCTTGCACCATTTTTCATTGTCTAACGCTTTTTCCAGATCGACAAATCCTATGAACTTGTCTTGATTTTTCTTTAGTCTTGCTTCCATTATTAACAGCAACGCCAGAGTTGACTCTCTCGTGTCTCTACTTTTCCTAAAGCCAAACTGATCGTCGTCTAGCGCATCCTCAATTTTCTTTTCCAGTCTTTCATACATTATTCTTGTAAGCAACTTGGATGCATGAGCTGTTAAGCTGATTGTGTGATAATTCTCACACTTGTCAGCTCTTGCCGTCTTCGGAACTGCGTAGATGATGCTTTTCCGAAAGTCAGATGGTATGTCGCCAGAGCCATACATTCTACACAACAACGTGAATAGTCGTTCTGTTGTCAGTTCCCTCAATGATTTTAGGAATTCTGATGGAATGTTGTCTGTCCCTTCCGCCTTATTTTACCATAAGTCCTCCAAAGCTCTTTTAAATTCTGATTCTAATAATTGATCCCCTATCTCTTCTAAATCGACTCCTGTTTCTTCTTCTATCACATCAGACAAATCTTCCCCCTCATAGAGGCTTTCAATGTATTCTTTCCACCTATCCGCTCTCTCCTCTACTTTTAACAGTGGAATTCCCGTGCGCTCTTAATGTTACCACCCTTGCTTTTTGATGTGTTGGTAAATGTGCCAACACCTTGTAGATAGAGTAGGCCGAGATGCACGCTATCTAACTCAGACGGGCGTGAATTCTGGAACAGGATAAGTAGTGAATTCTAATAAGAAAAGTATGCAGCTCCTCGAATACTTAACTTTTATCTATCCTTGTTGGTACATCGCTCTTGATAATACAAATAAGACTATCTTCAGATACGGTTAATGGCGCCTTGCTCGGTAGTAGCCATGGACTTAGCTGAAGGCTATTCTAACTGTCTCTCGGCAAATGAGAGAAAGGCTTCGTCAGTGTAGTCGCTAGCAAAGTCGTCGTACAACTGGGGCGAGTGCTAGTCCGTAACTCGAGACCTGCCTTGTGGTGGCGCTCGGTCTGCGATCACACAGTGGCGACACGCGGGTCCGACATGTACTAAATGGACCGCGGCCGATTTAAGCTACCACCTAGCAAGTGTGGTGTCTGGCGGTGACACCACACTTTTAATGTCACCGAAGGTTGTTTTGACTTTCCTATATGCTGAGTCTCTCCTTACGACAATAATTACTTTTTCGATGTCTTCACATTTTTCCTGCAGCCATTTCGAGTTACCTTACCCACACTTCCTATTTATTTCATACCTTGGCAACTTGTATTTCAGTATTCCTAAGTTTCCCGACGCATTTTTGTACTTCCTTCTTTCATCAGTCAACTGGTTACCCATGGTTTCCCATGGTTTCTTCGCAGCTACCTTCTTTGTAGCTATGTTTTCCTTGCCAACTTCTCTGATGGCCCTTTTTAGAGATGTCCATTCCTCTTCAACTCTACTGCCTACGGAGGTATACCTTATTGCTGTATCTATAGCCTCAGAGAACATCAAGTGTATCTCGTCATTCCTTAGTACTTTCGTATCCCACTTCTTTGCATTTGCTTAAACTTCAGCCTACTCTTAATCACTACTATATTGTGATCTCAGTCTATATCTGCTCCTGGGTACTCTTTACAACCCAGAATCTGATTTCGGAATATCTGTCTGGCCTTGATGTAATCTAACAGAAATCCTCTCGTATCCGGGAGGACGACGGTTCAATCCCGCGTCCGGCCATCCTGATTTAGGTTTTCCCTGATTTCCCTAAATCGCTTCAGGCAAATGCCAGGATGGTTACTTAGAAAGGGCACGGCCGATTTCCTTCCCCATCCATCCCTAATCCGAGCTTGTGCTCCGTCTCTAATGACCTCGTTGTCGACGGGACGTTAAACAGTAATCTCCTCCTCCTCTTCTCGTATCACCTCGCCTTTTCCAAGTGTACCTCCTCCTCTTGTGATTCTTGAACAGGGTATTCACTATTACTAAGTGAAACTTATTATAGAACTCAATTAGTCTTTCTCCTCTCTCATTCCTCGTAACAAGTCTATATTCTCCAGCAACCTTTTATTCTACTCTTTCCCCTTCAATTACATTCCAGTCCCCCATGTCTATTATATTTTCATCCCCCTTTACATACTGTATTGCCCTTTCAATATCCTCATACACTATCTCTATCTCTTCATCTTCAGCTTCCGACGTCGGCATGTATACCTGAGCTATCGTCGTCGGCGTTGCTTTACTGTGGATTCTGATAATAACAAACCTGTTACTGAACTGTTCACAGTAACACACTCCCTACCCTACCTTTCTACTCGTAACGAATCCAACTTCTGTTATACGAGTTTCTGCTGCTGTTGATATTACTCTATACTCATCTGACCAGAAATCCTTGTCTTCTTTCCACTTCACTTCACTGACCCCTATTATATCTAGAGCGAGCCTTCTCATTTCCTTTTCCGATTTTATAGTTTCCCTACCACGTTCAAGCTTCTGATATTCCACGCCCCGCCTCACTGAACATTATCCTTCCGTTGATTATTCAATCTTTTTCTTATGGTAACCTCCCCCTTGGCAGTCCCCTCTCGGATATCCGAATGGAGGACTATTCTGGAATTTTTTTGCCAATGGAGAGATCGTCATGACACTACTTCAATTACAGCCCACATGTCCTGTGGATACACGTTACGTGTCTTTAATGCAGTGGTTTCCATTGCCTTATACATCCTTATGCCGTTTATCAGTGTTGATTCTTCCGCCTTTAGGGCAGTTTCCCACCACTAGGACAAGAGAGTACCCTGAACCTCTATCCGCTCCTCCAACCTCTTTGAGAAGACCGTTGTCAGAATAAGGGTGACTTCTTATGCCAGCAGTCTTCGGCCGTCAACGCTGATTATTAATCAAAATTTAAGCAGCAGCTGGATTCGTAGTCGGGACCTAAGACGTTTTGATTATGAATCAAAGTCGCTACCCGTGGACGAATGGTTACATGACAATAATATCCCTGTAATTGACTGGGCTGCACGGGGTCCTGACCTGAATCCTATAGAACACCTTTGAGACGTTTTGGAACGTCGATTTCGTGCCAGGCCTCACCGACCGACATCGATACCTCTTCTCAGTGCAGCACGTCGTGAAGAATGGGCTACCATTCCCGAAGAAACCTTCCAGAACCTGATTGAACGTATGCCTGCGAGAGTGGAAGCCGTTATCAAGGCTAAGGTTGGCCCAACACCCTATTGAATTCTAGCATTACCGATGGAGGGCGCCACGAACTTGTAAGTAATTTATAGGCAGGTGTCCGGATACTTTTGATCACATAGTGTATGTCTTGAACTGATGAGTGACCTTCCTGTAGGGGTTGTGAGTTTTAGGGTGAAATCGCTGAGATGTGTGGATCTACTGATCTGTTTATCACCTACAGAAATAAAAGATTTGATAAACAACTTTCGTATTCTCTCTTGAAATTTTGCTGATTTATGTGATTTATCTTTCTTCATACAATAAACATAATTTTTTAAGACGAAACTATTAACTTATACTAATCCTCGTCGCACATGATCATAGCTGACTTCCATTTGTCAGCTATTGATCGTAGCGCCACGCCAACAGTCGGAAATGATATCTCATCTGTTCTGCATTTAATGTCAACCCTGTTGTCTTGCTAGGGTTATTTTAATTCTTCTACTACTGTACAATCGTCAAACTGAAAGCTTAGCAATCGCTATTCTGCATTCTACACCTCTTTACAGATTTCCCCTTGCTTCTCCGTTTGCTCTATGTCAAGCAGGCTATTCATTTCATTCAACTATTCTTATGTATCTCGCTTTCTTTCAGCGGGGACCTTAGACTTACCATCTGTCCCCACGCAACCTCATTTGAAGTAGGATGTCTGCTACAGTTTCTGATCCGCTGAAATTAATGTTAGCTACAAGCTCAGAAAGCTCTTGACCAAATCAGCACAAAATTTTATTTCATTATCTTATGTACTGTTGCAATGTTGGAGGCGCTATAAAACCCTGGCAAAAAATTAATTTGATGTTTAGTCTAGGTTTCAAAGAAAGATCAGTAGTATTGCAAGGCCCATTATGTCATAGTCAGAAAACAGTTTTCAGTTAATTCTGATCTCTTACCGTAACAAGACAGAATGAGTGTTTAATCATCTGTCATTTATTTTAAAGTTAATGTAAAATCCTACCCTTCATCCTGCTTGTGTAGGTTAATGCAAGATGCACTAGCTTGAAGTACACAAAGTTAATTCAGACCAAGGTAGAATCTGTGCCGTGCATGGCACACAGTGCAATTTTTACGTCACTTCTACTGTCATCCTGGCAAATGGTGGACTTCGTGCATTTCCTAGGCAAACTGTGTCATTTTGCCAATACTGTTTATTTATTGTAATTTCAGCCCTTAGGGCACTGCTGGTAATTGTGCCGCTTGCCACTCTCCAATAAAATGAATTGTATAAGTAGTAACAGATTTTTTAAAACAAATTATAAGACATAAAATTACAGTATATTTTAACACTTTAGGGAAGCAGCCTACTCACCCCAAATAGAATTCATATGCTTTCCATTGTGTGCCAGCCTAGTCCGCTGTAACTAGCTATGACGTCACAAATGTTGCGCAATACCTTAAAAGTAAAGTAAATGATCTGAAAAGTTAATAGCATATCAGGAGTGATGCTAAAATAATAATGTGTTAAGTTCCCAGTTCAGTAACTTTAATAGTTTTCGAAATTTGGGCGTTTTACATAAAAATCATTGACGCAGCAGGAAGGAGCTAGAAACTTCAACATTTATATTCGGATTCCTTTTTCATTGTAATTTAGTGGAAACAGCATGCTGGATGTCACAAAGTAAAAATTTCGTTGAAATTCATGATTTTCTGATTTTGTATCCTAAGAGTAAGAAAGCAAGATAGATTAAGTAAGTGATTAGATAAAGCTACGATGTTTAGATTTAGGTAGAATGGAGATACGCTATAAGAACAAATATATGAGAAGTTTCCAAAATGTAGATATAAAACTATAGCTGTAGCGTCTCTCCAAAGGGCAAGTTCAGAGCGCATCTATTGCGTGCAGTGCAACTAAAATAATTCTCTCGCCAAAAGTAATTAGCCTAGCCACATCAGAATTTTATTACAGATACTTACCGGTGTGCTGATAGCACAATTAAATTGGGAGCTTCATTGGCCTTCAGCGAATGAAGCAGGTAATTATTTAGTAACTTGAAGTGGTGCTTTACAGGCAGAGCGGCTTGTCAGGAAGGCAAATGCTGTCGGCTGCGCCTTCGGCGGTCCGCACTGCGGCTATATAAATAATAGCTTTGTGAGCTAGAGCCAGGCCCCAGTTCTCTTCCAGGTTCCTATCAGAGCGCACTCAGTGTCGGAAGCCGCGTCGCGTTGCAAGGAACAGCCTTGGATGCCGTATTACATAACTCGGTATGCACGTAACAATGAGTTCATATTGGGGTAAAGTGTTAATTGCGGAACGACTCCAGTGATTTATTCTCAGTTTGCGTGTGTTGTATTTTCACGTGTCGCCGCAGGACAGACCTTCTATAATTACTAGCATGGCGTTTGATGAGTATTAACATCAAATTTTGGCGAGCATTCACTTTGAACATTTACATCGATAAAGATTATTGAACAGTTTCGTAATCTAGTGATAATACGATTTACGCAGTAGACTCTGAACAGCTCTGATAGTAGAATAGATGATAGTAGCAGTGCTTGGTAAAACATTTATCTGGAATTTTACGCTTTACCATTTTCAGAATGTAGTGAAAAATGTTATAGTAAACTGCATATACTATGAATCCCAGACATCCTACATCCTCAGAGTAACGAACTTCAGTGATCAATAACTTTATTTCTCCATCAGAGTGGGCACAGTGAAATTTAATTACAGGCATCACGTTTTTGCTAATCACTTTCTGGTTGCCAACATTGTAGTTAGAGAGCTTGTGTTGAGAACGGCAACAAATAATACAAAAAAATTAAAATTTTCCACCCGCCGCCCCACAGTTGGTAAAACAGAAGTTCAGCACACATGGTACCGAGAACATCATAAATATTACTGCTTCTTGGAAGTATGAAAATACGAACTTCAGATCCTACACATTTTAGACAACAGTTAAGTTATTCAGATTATTTCACTTTTCTGAATGTCTATTTCATAAAATCACCTCAAAATGCTCTTTTACGAAAGCATAGGTCTCTGTCTTCCTGATGTACAATTTCTATACCATAGAGGCATCTCAGCATCGCTATTGTCATCTATGGGATAGGTACTCAACTGGGAGCCAGTTGTATAAAGTAACCATTAGATGCCCGCATCTCGTGGTCGTGCGGTAGCGTTCTCGCTTCCCACGCCCGGGTTCCCGGGTTCGATTCCCGGCGGGGTCAGGGATTTTCTCTGCCTCGTGATGGCTGGGTGTTGTGTGCTGTCCTTAGGTTAGTTAGGTTTAAGTAGTTCTAAGTTCTAGGGGACTGATGACCATAGATGTTAAGTCCCATAGTGCTCAGAGCCATTTGAGCCAACCATTAGATGGCCACTGTGGTTTCCCTTTTAGAGAATATTACGAAGGGCAGTTGCAGTAGCAATCATCATCTTACAGTTTAAGTGAAATACGTAGTAGTGTGTTTATTTGTTAAAAATAAGTGCACAAAATGTGCTAAAAGTACAATATTGAATGTCAGTTGTCTGCATCTCACGCAATAGTAATTCAAAGAGTAAAGCCGTTGTGTAAGGATTATCTACGACCTACAATGCTTAATTACATAGACAACACAGAACACAGTAATTACAATTTCAGGCACCAATACTGATCACTTTGCTCGTGAAGATCATTCTTCTTTGTTGTCCTCCTAGAAACGCCTTACAAACTGAAGATGGATTCCACTTTTAGCCATGAGGATTGGAGACCGTGGATGGTAATGCAGGTTTGCTACTGTCTTCTGCGTGGTTCGCACGCTATACTTAGAGAGGATGTTCGTGAGGCCCACTTTGGTTTGCAACAGGCCCATCCGCATACCTGAAACATGTATACAGATCAAATTATAGAGCTGGGGGGAGTGATTTTAAATCAGCATAAACTGTACCTCCTCATTAGAAAGAAACTGCTTTTCTGTATCGTCCTGTCGTCAAAAGTATCCGGACACCCCCAAAAACATACGATTTTCATATTAGGTGCATTGTGCTACCACCTACTGCTAGGTACTCCGTATCAGCGACCTCAGTAGTCATTAAACATCGTGAAAGAAAAGAATAGGGCGCTCCACTGAACTCACTGACTTCGAACGTGGTCAAGTGATTGGGTGTCACTTGTGTCATAAGTCTGTACGCGAGACTTCCACACTCCTAAACATCCCTAGGTCCACTGTTTCCGACGTGATAGTGAAGTGGAAACATGAAGGGACAAGTACAGCACAAAAGCGTACAGGCCGACCTCGTCTGTTGACTGTCAGAGACCGCTGACAGTTGAAGAGGGTCGTAATGTGTAATAGGCAGACATCTGTCCAGACCATCACACAGGAATTCCAAACTGCATCAGGATCCACTGCAAGTACTATGGCAGTTAGGCGGCAGGTGAGAAAACTTTGATTTCATGGTCGAGCGGCTGCTCATAAGCCACACATCACGCTGGTAAATGCCAAATGACGTCTCGCTTGGTGTAATGAGCGTAAACATTGGGCGATGGAACAGTGGAGGAGCGTTGTGTGGAGTGACGGATCACTGTGCACAGTGTGGCCATCTAATGGCAGGGCGTGGGTATGGCGAATGCCTGGTAAACGTCATCTGTCAGCGTGTGTAGTGCCAGCAGTAAATTCGGAGGAGGTGGTGTTATGGTGTGGTCGTGTTTTTTATGGAGGGGGCTTGCACCCCTTATTGTTTTGCGTGGCACTATCACAGCACAGGCCTACATTGATGTTTTAAGCACCTTCTTGCTTCCCACTGTTTAAGAGCAATTCGGAGATGGCGGCTGCATCTTTCAACACGATCGCGTTATTGTTCATAATGCAAGGCCTTTGGCGGAGTGGTTACACGACAATAACATCGCTGCAGTGGATTGGCCAGTACAGAGTCCTGACCTTAATTGCATAGAACACCTTTGAGATATTTTGGAACGCCGATTTCGTGTCAGGCCTCACCGAGCGAAATCGATACTTTTCCTCAGCTCATTACTCCGTGAAGAATGGGCTGCAGTTCCCCAAGAAAACTTCCTGCACCTGATTGAACGTACGCCTTCGAAAGTGGATGCTGTCATTAAAGGCCAAGGGTGTCCTAACACCATAGTGAATGCCAGCATTACCGAGGGAGTGCGCCACGAACTTGCAAGTTATTTTCAGTCAGGTGTCCGGATACTTTTGATCACATAGTGTACGTTTCAGACAGGTAAAATGCGACCATTTGTATACTTTGACGCATAGATACATTTACTCGATGAATTCCCTGGACTTGTTATAAACGTAAGCTCTAAACGTTACTGTTGTTTGTCCGCAAGGCATATCAGAATAAGGATCCACGGATAAGGTGTCATGTGCTGGTGCTATGTAGGCATATGCCAGGCTCCGTTTTCCTTCTTTTGCTCTCTCTCTCGTTTTTTCTTTTCTTTCTAACAACATTGGCGATATTTACTGACATCACAGAAGCCAGAGGTATCAGTTTCTGATTTTAAAATGTTTCGAGTTTCAGTATGAAACCAAAATGTTAAATGTCACCTGCTTGCTTTATCTGAGGAACTCAAGGTGACAATCGCGGAAGTAACTGCGGGATAGGATATTATCATGACTTATACATTAATATGCTCGTTCTATAATGTGACTTTTGCATCAGAGATGGAAGTTCTCAATCAGTTGAGAAACTATAATTGTGTTAATTGAGAACTGGTGCTGAAATGCGCCACCGAGAAACCCGGTATTGGTTTTTAGTGTTTACATGGAATGACTTCAACACAACGCTGCGGTGGATCCTTTTTCAACTGGGCTACTGACCAGTGGAGGGTGAAGACCGGCTGGTTCCGAGCTCCCTCTTGGTGGCCCAGGCAGCCCAACACCCTCGGCCAGACCGGAAGCAAAGAGTCACACACCATGCCTACCAAGACACTTCATCATGCACGAAGGTAGGTGTGTTCTGTAACGTTCGAGAGTTGTGTGTTTGCGAGTAGAGGAAGTATGTGTAAAAAGTAAAAGAGGCTGCTTTCTTCACAGCATCATAGCTTGGTAATTAACTTGCTATCGTTTAATTGTCAGGCGAGGTTATAATAGTAATTCGAAATGAAGTAGCAATGTTTCACGTAATTCAGAGTTGACACAGTAGGAAAACAATGCTTTCTTTACCTCTAGTCTAGTGTAGCTCGTTCATACCTGCCAATCATTTAATTGATTCAACAGTGGGTTCTTGAAGAAACATTGTGTGTTGCATTAACTAACCGAAAGCCCATTTGTAGTAGACAACTGACCCCAAAATGGCAACCAATCATAGATAAACAAGCCATCCTCTGAATATATGTCCCAAGAAGGCTATGACCAGGGACGTAATACAATAAAAACAATAGCCAGAAATACTGAATTTGAATTCAGCGTTATTGACAAAATTCTCTACAAAACTTGTAAAAGCAAGCCAGATCACTATAGTACCCAGTGGACACTGTAGATAGACTGCAAAGGATATTTTGTAATTTACCTGTTACAGATAAAATTTCTAGTAGAACGAGCAAAATTTTAAAGGCAAAGGGTTCTTCTTTGTCTTTATATATTCCACAGACGCTGGGTAGATGTTTCTTTAATTCAAAAGGGAAACAAAACGGCCTTAACGGAAAAGTGTGGTTTATAAGATCATCTACCAAGAGTGTTAGTGCTCTCGTATACTGGTGAGACTGGAAAGCCAATCCGTATGAGACTAAAAGTACAATATGGAAGCTAGAGATTATAGAAGCCAGGTTCATCCTTTGCCGAACACTGCTTAAACCAGAAATACAAGTATGTGATAGATGTAGAAGGAGATGTAGAGGGAAAGGGGGTGAAGATTAAAAATACTATAAATTAAAAAAAAACAGATGTTTGTGTTCCCACATTAACTATTAAATGCGCAAAATAAGTTCAATTATTCAACCCTTTTAGACAATGGTACAAACTGAACGTGCGAGGAGAACCTGGGCGCCTCTTTTGTAAAAGGATAATGACAATAAGTCTCATTTCTCTGCACATACCTCCACTTCAGTTTATGTTTATACGTAATTATTGTAAAAGGTGTTCTAAAAATTGTTTTTGGATGCAAATGTAACTATGGCAAAATTGTCAACAGAGATAATTTTTATACTTTAAGTCATGGATCGGTCGATTAAGAAGTTGACGTGTTTATCTGTGCTTGGTTGCCTTCTCTGGGAATCGAGGATGTAGAATAATAACAACATTTATGAAACACGACAAAAAAGCGTTTCATGTAGTTAAATGTAGTCAAAATATTGTAATTCTTTCAGAAGTTGTAAGGAAAGCCATGTCTTGCATCACACCCAAAAAACTGATTTACATCCACATCTATAGACATGCTACACAAGCCGCCGTACGATGTATGGAGGAGGGTTCCACGTACCACTTACTAGTCATTTCATTTCTTGTTCCATTCGCAAACAGAGCGAGGGAAAAGGACTGTCTAGAAACCTCCGCTCGAACCCCAATTTCTCGGCCGGCCGGAGTGGCCGTGCGGTTCTAGGCGCTACAGTCTTGAACCGAGCGACAGCTACGGTCGCAGGTTCGAATCCTGCCTCGGGCATGGATGTGTGTGATGTCCTTAGGTTAGTTAGGTTTAATTAGTTCTAAGTTCTAGGCGACTGATGACCTCAGAAGTTAAGTCGCATAGTGCTCCGAGCCATTTGAACCCAATTTCTCGCATCTCATCTTCGTGGTCCTTACGCGAAATGTACGTTGGCGGCAGTAAAAAGTTCTGCGATCAGTCTCAACGCCTACTAACAAAATTTCCCGAATGTTGCATCACGAAAAGTTCGTGGTCTACCCTCCAGGACTCCCATTTGAGTTCACGAAGCACCTCCGTAACACTTGCGTGCAGACCAAAGCTACCGTACCACATCTAACAGCGTACCTCTCAATTGTTGCGACAACTTCCTTTCATCTGGCCTGGTAGGGGTCCACAACACTCGAACAGTACTGAAGAATGGGTCGCAGTAGCTTTCTATACGATGTCTCCTTTGTGGATGAGCTACACTTCCCCAAAATTCTCCCAATAAAACGAAGTGGAACCTTTGCCTTCCCTACTACCAACCTGACGTGCTCGTTCCATATCGCTCTGCAACGTTACGGCCACGTATTTAATCGATGTGACTATGTCAAGCAGCGCGCTACTAATGCTTCATTCGAACGTTAGAAGATTATTTTCCCTACGCATCCGAATTAACGTATATCCTTTTTTATGCATTTAGAGCAATGTTCTGTTCCTTGTACCAATTAGAAATTCAAAGTCATATTGTATGCTCCTACAGTCACTCAACGACTACACCATCTTGTACACCACTGCGTCATCAGCAAACAGCCGTAAATTGCCGCCCACCCAATCCGTCAGATCATTATTCATCTATACAGAGAATAAGAGCACCCCTATCACGCGTCCCTGGGGCACTCCTCACGCTGCCCTTGTCTCTAGTGAACAGTCGCCTTCAGGGACAACGAACTGGGTTCCATTACTTAAAACGTCTTTGAGCAATTCACGTGTCTGAGAACCTCAACTGTATGCTCCGACCTTCGTCTGCAGTGGGGCGCCGTGTCAGATGCTGTCCGGAAATCTAGGAAAATAGAATCTGCCTGTTGCCATTCATCCATTGTTTGTAGGATATCATGCGAAAAAAGGGCATGTGGATACCAGCAGGAGCGACGCTCTCTAAAACCACGCTGATTTGCGGCCACATGCTTTTCTGTGTCAAGAAAATTTATTACGTTCTAGCTCATAATGTGTTCAAGAGTGTTGCAGCAAACCGATGTTAAGGTTATTGGTCTGCAATTCTGCGCGTCCGCGTTCTTTTACCTTTCTTATACACAGAAGTCAGCTGCGTTTTTCTCCATTCGCTTTGGACTTTGCGCTGGGGGGGGGGGGGGGGGGGGGGAGAGATTCACGATAGATGGAAGCTTAATAAGGCTCCAGTGCAGTAGAGCACTCATTGTAAATCCAAAACTGGGTATCCACCCGGACCTGACCACTTACTTGTTTCCAACACTTTCGGCTGCTTCCCTAAGCTACAGATACCTATTTCCATGTCCTCTATACGGGAGTTTGTAAGACAGTCAAAAGACGTTATGTTTATATGATCCTCCTGCAGGAATGATTGCTTAAACGTGAAATTTAAAACTTCAGCTTCCTTTTTGCTGTTTTCTACACAACCAGACTTGTTGACGAGTGGGTGGACAGAAGCCATCGATCCGCTCTGTGATTCTACGCAGGACCATAATTTTCTCGAGTTCTTGGCAAGATCGTTCGCTAAGGTATAATGATGGAAGGTGTATGCTTACCGCACTGATGTTGCTACGGGAGCACGAATTTCTATTAATTTTTGACTGTCAACATCTGTGCGCCCTTTTTTGAACCGAGAGTGCTACAATCTCTGTTTTCTCAGCATTTTCATTATCTGATTAAAACCACAGAGAGTCCTTTTCGGGCCTGCCGGTGTGGCCGTGCGGTTCTAGGCCCTTCAGTCTGGAACCGCGTGACCATTACGGTCGCAGGTTCGAATCCTGCCTCGGGCATGGATGTGTATTATGTCCTTAGGTTAGTTATGTTTAAGTAGTTCTAAATTCTAGGGGACTGATAACCACAGATGTTGTCCCATAGTGCTCAGAGCCATTTGAACCATTTGAAGTCCTTTTCGTTCTTAATCCAGACACGCCAACATCACCGATCCGTGTCATGCAGAATAGACTGAATTACGACGCCTCGTATAACATAAATAACTCGTGTTCCTCAGATAAAATTTTTGCTTAAGAGTATTACGCAAAGGACAGATCATTTTGAATCATGGTTAATACTAGAAATTATTTATTCATGGAATAGAAAAGTTACGATACGATTCTCAACGCAAAATTTTTACAGTATTTGATGCCTTTGCAAATAAAAGAACAGTGACACAGAGAAGCAATTTTTATAGTGCAGTGTTCAGTGAAGTAAAAAAAATGCTACCTCAGTATATCTGGTAGCAAGTTTTAATCCGTAGTGATATAATGACAGTTCCGATTTCTGCCAGTGACGTTGGTGGTAAGGTAACAGAGTTGAATTCTATCCCCCCCCCCCCTCCTCTACTCCCCACCACCCTTCCACCCATGCTCAATCGTGTTGAAAGATTCAGTCGCCGTCCCTGAATTGCTCTTCAACAGTAGGAAGCAATAAGGTGCTTAAAACATCAACGTAGGTCTGTGCTCTGGTAGTGCCACGCAAAAGACTTCCGTGAAAAACACGACCACACCATAACACCACCGCCTCCGAATTTTGCTGTTGGCGCTACACACGCTGGCAGATAACGTTCACCGGGCATTCGCCGTAGTCACACCCTGCTATCGGATGGCCATACTGTGTATACTCTGTAACAAAGTATGACTGAATAAATGTTCTCTCGCATGGAAACCATGCATTTGCAGACATAAGTTCATTGGCCCTTTTTTGTTCCATATCCTCTCGTCGATCAATCCCTAGAGTTTGTATACGGTGGAAAAAGTCATCCTGTATGTTATATACTATCCCGAAGTTTCATAACGGCTGATACACTGGCGGGTTGATCTTTTCTGGTTTTAGCATCTAGGCTGGTGTGTTCAATGTCTGGATCGGCAGTAAAAGCAAGCTTATTAGCAACTGTACTACGTTCAAATGGTTCAAATGGCTCTAAGCACTATCCCTAGAACTTAGAACTACTTAAACCTAACTAACCTAAGGACATCGCACACATCCATGCCCGAGGCAGGATTGGGACCTGCGACTGCAGCAGCGCGGTTCCGGACTGAAGCACCTAGAACCGCTCGGCCACTGCGGCCGGCTGCGTCCAGCTAAAAAGTGGTATGATTGGGTGGGGAAGCGGAGGACATTGCACTGGCTGTAAACTTTGAGCCTAGTTATGTCACCTGGCACTTTCATAAATGTATTGCTCAACTGACATTATTATCTGTCTCATGTCCACCGTAGTCTGATGGAACTCCGGACTCTAAACATGTTATCTGTGTATTACATCTTCTCTCAATATTACCTTATTTCTGTCAGAGGCATCTAAATATCGCGATATTAACATGAAATTGTTCATGATGCATATTTATGACCTTGCAGAAAATATTAACAATAACCTCAGCCGTTTCATATATGATGCAATTATCTATTATAGAGTACTCTCTGAAAAACTTGCACGAGTATTCAGTCAGATATTGGCAAGATTTTCAAGTGGTGCAATGACTGACTGTCAGCTTATTATTAATATAATTAAATGGATTTTAGAAAAGCTGAGTAGTCGCATACAAGCAGGTTCTAGTTTTTTGTGCATATATTCCAGTTGATATGTTTCTGGCTCTGCCCATCATCAGATTTCCTGGTGTAAACACTGCAACAAATAATTAGTTATACTTTTTTTTTTTTAAACACCAAATGTTAACAAGGAAGCAAAAAATCGAACAAAGTGTTAGGACCAATACAGACCACTTCATACCAGAAATAACTTTGACAGTTTGTTCCTTAATCATACATTCACGAGCCAAAAGGTGTGACATATAATTTAAACCTGGAAAAAGGGAACGTTGGTCGTGAGAAGGACTACAGAATACTGCTACTTCAGTGCGCTCGCAGTTGCTATGGAAACCACTCGGTGCAAGAGCGCACCAACGGCATTGCAGCTGTGCAAATGCCGATATGTTTATCAAGAGTCAAAACAGTAACCAATAACAAGTAAAAGTATATATTATGTGCCTGCACATTAGCAAACACACATTGCAGTAGTACAAAGTACATTACAAAATTGCAGAAGAAATGTTTGGTCTTGGAAAAGCATGACTGTCGAAGATTACAAAAGGATTTGTCTAAATTGGAAAAGTACATTACAAAATTGTACAAAAAAGTATTTTGTTTTGGATAGACATGACTTGTCAAAAATTACAAAAAGAAATGTTTAGATTTGTAATTACACTTCTGCACTGTTCGTCAAACGTAAAATGTGAAGACATTTGCCCCACCCTATAATTTATTATTACGGTTGTTCATATGCCAATATGTTTACTGCCCGTTAAAGCAGTAAAATAAAAACAACAAAAACACATGTAGTTTGTGTGCACGTAAAAAAAATAGTAAAGGGTCGGTGGTTGCCTGCCCACATTTAACCTCAGTAAAAGAAGTATCACTGTAATACCTGGGCATGAGATTGTACCTTTCAACAATTAAAAAATTCCAGAATGAGATTTTCACTCTGCAGCGGAGTGTGCGCTGATATGAAACTTCCTGGCAGATTAAAACTGTGTGCCCGACCGAGACTCGAACTCGGGACCTTTACCTTTCGTGGGCAAGTGCTCTACCATCTGAGCTACCGAAGCACGACTCACGGCCAGGCCTCACAGCTTTACTTCTGCCAGTACCTCGTCTCCTACCTTCCAAACTTTACAGAAGCTCTCCTGCGAACCTTGCAGAACTAGCACTCCTGAAATAATTAAAAAATTATTTATCTTCAAAGAATAACGTTACAAAATTTCAGAAAATTTGTCTTGATTCACTAATTAGAATGGTACATAGGGAAGGGACTGTACATTTGAAGGTTCAATTTTTTTATTCTTTTTAAATATTTTTATTATATTTTTACGTGGTATTTGCTAATCACTGTAGGGCGCAAAGAAAAGTAGTAAAGGGAGAAGTGGTTGTCTATATACTCTATTTAAGAAAAGTGGTTAGGAGGGTGATAATAGTTTTTACGTGCCTCTCACAACAAATCGTCAAAATGACTAAAAACCATTCCCTACCACTACTGATAAGTTATTTGATTAACAGTTGTGGAGCCACTTGACTGGATGCACTATTTCAAATTCGCCGGCTGGAGTGGCCGAGCGGTTCTAGGCGCTACAGTCTGGAACCGCGCGACCGCTACGATTGCAGGTTCGAATCCTGCCTCGGGCATGGATGTGTGTGATGTCCATAGGTTAGTTAGGTTTACGTAGTTCTAAGTCCTAGGGGACTGATGACCTCAGATGTTAAATCCCATAGTGCTCAGAGCCAAACTTGTGGACTGTCTCAATAAGACTTGTGTTGCTATATACACTGTTTTCTGAGCTACCCTTACCTTACATCTTCATCCATACTCTGTGAACCTCTGTGAAGTGCATGGCAGACGGTACTCTGTACTAGTTTCCAAAGTTTTTTCCCGTTTCATCCACGAACAGAATGCGGTAAGAATGACTACTTAAACGTTCTGTGAGTGCTGTAAATTAGTCTAATTCTACACGAATCTTACAGGAGCAATTTTTAGGGGATTATAATGTATCCCCAGACTGACCACTTAAAGTTGGTTCTTGAAACTAAATCTTACAGGAGCAATTTTCAGGGGATGATAATGTATCCTCAGACTGATCACTTAAAGTTGGTTCTTGAAACTTAATAAGTGAGATAATTAGCTGGATTTTAGAAAAGCTGGGTACTCGCAAACAAACAGGTACAAGTTGGTTTTTGGTATAAATAAGGAAATCGGGAAAATTGTACACATCGGTCTGTCAAATGAGTAACATGAAGCTAATGTTAGGAGACTAGGTGAAAAAGTTCTTGCTAAGATTGCAGCAGGCAAAATGGCAAGATGTCCCAATTGTTCCCCTTCCTCTCTGTGTGTAGGACTGTCATGCTACTTTCTAATTCTGCCTGAGTATGGCTTTTATCGTTCACATGGGGACGTAATGCGCTACTATCGCTAGCATACCCATGTTCTTTAAACCAGGATTTGAACTCTCGCCCTGTTTGTCCCACGTAAAAACATTCACATGATCCGCACTTTATTTTATGTACTCCAGTTTTACAAAACTTATTTTGCACGGATTCCAGACCGTGCCTCAACAGGTTCCCCAAATTGTTAACCGTTTGGAATCCTACCTGAACATTAAGCTTTTTGAACAAGTTTGCAATCTTTTGTGAAAGTAGTCCTAAAAAATGTTAACGCTATGTGTTTTACTTCTTCTCTACGTTCCATTTAGCCTGCTGCAATCTTAGCAAAAAATTTTTCACCTAGTCTCCTAACATTAGCTTCATGTTACTCATTTGACAGACCGATCTGTACAATTGTCCCGATTTCCTTATTTATACCAAAAAACAACTAGTACCTGTTTCTTTGCGACTACCCAGTTTTTCTAAAATCCAGTTAATTATCCCACTTATTAAGTTTCAAGAACCAACTTTAAGTGATCAGTCTGGGGATACATTATAATCCCCTAAAAATTGCTTCTGTAAGATTCGTGTAGAATTAGACTAATTTACAGCACTCACAGAACGTTTAAGTAGTCATTCTTACCGCATTCTGTTCGTGGATGAAACAGGAAAAAGCTTTGAAAACTGGTACAGAGTACCGTCTGCCATGCACTTCACAGAGGTTCACAGAGTATGGATGAAGATGTAAGGTAAGGGTAGCTCAGAAAACAGTGTATATAGCAACAAAAGTCTTATTGAGACAGTCCACAAGTTTGGCTCCGGGCAGCGAATCACATCTCTTCTGTGACCATAGAGCGAGCGGCTTTACAGAACACAACAGTACACGATCGGCCATACGAAAGTCGGTATAAGATGGTCATACTGGCAGCCTGTGCTACCATGCGGTGACAATGTAACTTAATGCAGGCATCAGACGACTAAGTACTCACCTATGCAAATGCGTGGTCCCTCCCCGAAAGGCAGGTACACATAGGGGTGGCGCTTAGCTTTGGCCTCTTCGGAGAACCTCTCAGGGTCGAAGCGGTCGGGGTCAGGGAAATACGTGGGATCGTGGTGGAGGCCCAGCACAGACAGCACAACTGGAGTTCCCTTCTCCAGAACGACGTCGCTGTCTGGAATCTTGTAGTCTTGGTTGCACTCTCTGTTCAGTACTGCTGCTGGTGGGTGTTTCCTGAGAGACTCTGGAACCGAAATGAAAAAAATATAAATATTGAAAGACAGAAATGCGCTGAACTGATTCGAGAAAGTGATCACGAACAGTATGAGGGCGGTAGGTACTCGAATCGGCTACTTACGAATTGAGTACCACCGGCCTATGCGGAGTTGAGCATCTGACGGAGAAATAGCCCAGAGCTCAAGCCTTCAAAGTCAGTGTCGCGTTGGCGAGAGAGACTTATGAATTGCTTCCGATTTTTGCTGGCACTCATTGGCTATCATTATCATTAAGTTCGTAGGGTGTTCAATAAGTAGTGCAGCACCCTCTCTTTCTGAAATCAGGTTGGTTTTGTTCAGGATTCAAACTGTTCCCCACTCCTTTCGCTACGAAACCGTATTTTTCAACATGATCTCCGCATCTCCGTTCAATGCGCCGGCTTTACGCATCATCCACCTACTGCTTCACTGTGTGCGTCCTTCATTGGGAGTCAGAAGGTGCGAGATCCACCAGGAAGCAGAGTCATCCATTTTCATAGTACGTATTAACAATCAGAGCACAACAGTACAGAGACTGTGGCTGTAGATGATTTTTAAATAAAAATTACTTAGCTAACATATGATTGAAAAAACGTTGATGACTGTTAATACAACAGACTGTCTTAAAGTTTCACTTACAGTGACAGCAATAAGATAAATAATACATAAGTTGGACCAGCTTCCAAGTCCGGAACATAAGTGTACGAGAGGTACGGTTGCTGACCAATCATCGCACTTCTGTTTTTTTTTTTTTTTTACATCATGTTTATTCTTATGATGAACGAAGTATAGTAATGTTTTAGGTACGCCCGTCAAAATGTAACTGAGAACACGACTACATACAACGATTTACAACGTTCTTCCGCTCTCCTGAAAAATGTAAATTTTCGAAAAGGTCGGTTTTTTGTAGTTGGTACTGTAATTGTAATCGATACGGGATTTTAGCACTGAGCGCTGCGAATCTGTGGATAGAGACAGAGTACAAATTACTGTAATTTTACGCAAAATTTCCGCAGCTTCTTTAGCTGAGCTCTTAGCTGGGTCGAACACAGTCTGAATTGTAACCAAATTCGTCAGCTGCTTTAGCTGACTTTCTCAGGTGGGTCGAGCACAGTCTCAATCGTAACCACCACTTTCCTTAGATTAACTAAGCCGTAAATTCGAAAATCTCGACAGTTTATTGAAATCAGCTTCTATTGTTTCTCTTAATCCGTTTAATTTGGGGCCGGGATTCTTCCTCGAACAAGAACAAAGGTGAAACCCTTCCTCAAAAATTTCAATCGGAGTTAAAGTACAGTCTCCAAGGAATTCCATGTTCGCAGAATTTTTATTAGTGATATTTATTCCTTCCTTCTTCCGCCATCTAATAAGTGTGTGGGTGAACCCATTGACTCTCCTTACGTGAATGATGACAGTCCATGATGTGGAAGGTTCGCACAGCAAGCCAATTGAAACTGAAGATAGATTTTCCTTACCAGATACAACCTTGTCGAGGTAAGTCATTTTGCCGATGGCGTCGTAGGAAATTTCACCGCCGTTTTCCTCGAGCACGGCGTCAATTTCATCGTGAAGCTTGCTCTGTATGTCAGGGTTGAGCGCCAATTCGTGAAGCGTGAAGCTCGTCGCTGTTGAAGAAGTCTCGAAGCCTGCAGCGAAGAAGACGAACGCCTGCGCTGCCATGTCTTCCATCGACAACTCTATACAAAGATAAAAGAAAGTTAAAAGTCACAAAAGACTAAAACGTGAAATGTGAAAGGGAATATCATTGAATTATATAATACTTTCATTGTCGAAGACTGTGTACCAAAACAAAAAGGAATGTTTTTGGAGTCTGAAATTGTACTCTTCACCATAGTTAGTTAACCAAATCAGACATGCTAGCGCTGCCAGCGAGGTAGTAAATGTATCAGTTGTTTCATTATTTCGCATTAGTCCCTCGAAACTTGCACAATTTCTTTGAAATACGTGTTCAGCCATAAAGAATGGGGTAGTCATTTGGCACTGTTGGCAGCGAGACACTAAGTAGTAGCTTCAGCTGTCTGATTGTAAAGGCTTTTCTTTCTCTGTATCTACATACGAGGGTCGTTCAATAAGTAATGCCCTAAACTTTCTTAAAAAGCCATTAATATGCATACACAAACGTCCTTGTTGCTGCTTCACTTTTGATGTCTGTGCGCTGGTGAAGTTCTGAACCGTTCTGGCAGGTGGGAGAGCTGTATTACAGCGTCAAAATGACGTCTACATACGACTCACGTGACAAGCAGCGTGCTGTTATTGAATTCTTGTGAGCAGAAAAAGAAACCGTGGCGAACATCCAAAGACGTTTGTGCGCTGTGTATGGAGGTGCTGCAGTTGATCGGAGTATAGCTGGGCGATGGCTAAAGAGAGTTGCAGAATCAAGAAATGCAGAAACAGTGCTCCAATATCAGCTGCGCTCGAGACGTCCTGTCACAGCCACTGCTCCAGACAAGCTGAATCGTGCGGATGCCATTATTCGCATCGACCGGCGAGTCACAGTTCGACAATTGTCTCTACACTTTGAACATCACGAGAATGTCAGTCATGCAGTGAAAACACGGCTATGCCTACCGGACAAGATCTTTTACCAGCAGGGAATACATGCTCTTCCACAACGATGGCGTACTGCCATAGAACGTGATGGAGATTACGTAGAAAAATAGGACATGGACGAGATATGTTGATGTATATTCTCACCAAATTCTGACTCGTAATAATAAATATGTTCTGCGAAAAAAATGTGGGGCGTTAATTATTGAACGACCGTCGTACATAGTCTGTAAGCTTTGTATGGTATAGAGCAGAGGGTACTTTGTACCAATGCTTGTCTTTTCCTACCATGTTACACTCGCAAATTGAGCGGGGGAAAACAACTGTGTATGCCTCAGTACGAGGTCTCATTTTACTCATTTTTTCTTTGTGGGCCTTGTGCGAGTTTTATGATGGTGATACTATAATCATTCTGTAATCTATGTGTATATGAAGGTGGTATCTGATCTTTCGTACATTTCCGAAAGAACAGATACCATCAGTGACCATGCAGCTTGTTAGAATGAAATTACAATGAAATGAATACCCCTAGCTGCATACAGGCGTTGACGTAAGTCAACGGGGACAGTTGAAAATTTGTGCACCAAGCGGGACTCGAACCCGGGATCTCCTGCTTACATGGCAGACACTATATCCATCTGAGCCACCGAGGACACAGAGGATAGTGCGACTGCAGGGACTTATCTCTGGCAAGCCTCCCGTGAGACCCACATTGCCAACTTATTTTCCCGCACTATATTCATAGTGCCCCTGCCCATTATACTCATTACTCGCGGCTTTTTGCCGATTCCCGTTAGAGTTCGGGCACTGTTTGTGCATCCACACAGAAGATGATGGTCAAATGGCCGGTGAGCCTTAACTAGTTATACATATACGAAGATGGTATCTGTTCTTTCGGCCATTTCCGAAAGAACAGACACCATATCCATATAAGTATATAGTTCTGGCAATACCGGCCATGACCTTCTTCTTCTGTGCGGATGTTCACATATTCCACGAACTCTTAAGGGACTTGCTAAGAATGTCTTCAACGAGTAATGATTGTGTTTGGGTGGGACACTACGAATGTAGTGTGTGGACATACAAGGTGAGAATGTGGGTCTCGCGGGAGGCGTGCGCGAGATAGTCCCTGCAGTCGCACTATCCTCTGTGTCCTCGCTGACTCAGATGGATAGAGCGTCTACTTTGTAAGCAGGAGATCCCGGGTTCGAGTCCTGGTCGGGGCACACATTTTGTTCTGTCCCCATTTTATATATCAACGCCTGTCAGCAGCTGACGGTATTAATATAATTCTAATTGAGATACAAATATATTGGGGAGGTTGCAAGATGCGCGGAGCCATGAGAGAATTAACGACCCATTAACAACAGTTGAGCTGATATTCTGGGATGTCTGCTTATTGCTATAGGAGGGTTCCTACAAGTGTTAAACCGAACGGCAACGGTCTTGCCACTGTGGTAACACCGGTTCCCGTCAGATCAACGAAGTTAAACGCTGTCGGGCTGGGCCACCACTTGGATGGATGACCATACGGTCTGGCAAGCGGGATGCAGTCTGCCGTCGGCAGTGACACAGTGCGGACCGTGTTGCCTGCCGGCCGCGCTGTGGTGCGCGCGCCTGTTTGTTTACGCCGGAGCAGCTTCGCGTGTGCGGTGTTGTGAGTCAAGAACGAGATGGCACACTCGTACAGAAAAACGACTTTGAAGTTCAGTTTTGCGAACGACTACACACGACCAAAGGCACACGAAACTGAACGTTTCTTAAGAGAAGAGGTAAAATTCGATCCACAGGAAATCGTGGGAATCAATTTATCGATCGTTTCTAGCGTCGTCTATGTCAAGCTTGTTGACGAGGCTGCTTGCGAAAGACTTCTACAACGATCACCGAACGGGTATCGTTTCTGTCATGCCGACGGGAATGTTGGTGCGATTACAGTCGATCACGCGGGAATGGGGATCCGCACTATACGAGTCTTCGAACTTCCGTTTGAGGTCCCGCCTGAACTTGTTACCGACCCCTTTCGACCATACGGTGCAGTTCTATCCCATGTGGCCGAAAAATGGACGAGTTTTACCACGTACCCCGTTTTAAATGGGGTAAGACAAATACGGATGGAACTGCGAAAGCACGTCCCCTCCTATTTGTACATAGGAGGTTGTCGAGCGATTATAATCTATGATGGGCAACCTCGCACTTGCTCGGGGTGCGGGAAAGAAGGTCACGTCCGCTCGGAATGCCTCCAGCGACGTTTAGTGCAAACGCTACGGGATGACGTTCAGGCGCCACAACAGATGACTGTCTTACCGTTGACCTTTGTGGAAGCCCTGAGAGGCGATGTGAGGGAGATTTCCGATGGGAACCAGCAGCTGCCCCCTATACAGAACATGGACACCAACGGATTGGAACTCCGACCACCGGTTCCACTACAGCAGACACAGGACACCACAAAAGAGATGCAGCTGACGGCCGCTCCAGGCTCATCCGTGGTGGCTGCCAGTGCTTCCACCGAGAGCGTGATAGGCCAGGACCAGGACGGAGGATACGCAACCCAAACAGCCGATGCGGAAGCAAGGCAACGGAAACAGCGTTCGCCGAAGAGAAGAAAGAAGCGTCGACTGACTTCTGCTGACGATAGCCATAGTCCCGAGGGGACAGTGGACGACAACGACAGTATCGACCTGAGACCAGCGGATTCAACAGATACCGAGATGACGATGCAGGAATTACACAGCGACGATAACTTGAACTCTTCTTCTGGTGACCGGAAGGCAGAAGTGGAGATGACAACTGTCCAACATCAGAGCGGTGACGACGTTGCCTCCCATCCGTCGACCAGTTCCGGAAATATGCTGGGGGACTGGGCGCAAGAAATGGACCAACAGGAACAGAATGAAAATACGAACGCGACGATTGACGATAGTCCTGGCCAGAGGCCGGGAGGGGTCGGGAAATGTTGAACAACTTAGTGTGGTGAGGAGCGCCGGGGGTGCAGATAGACGCTTAATGACACCGCCCTACAACTGATGAACACACGCCAGGCGTACCGCATTGCCACGATAAACATTAATGGCATTCGGACACCGCTTAAAATTCAAATGCTGAAAGATATGTTACGCGCTGCGGACGTGGATATTGTACTCCTACAAGAAGTGCGTTTCAGATCGCCGCCAGAGTTCTACGGATACGAGGCACATTATTCAGTGCACGATGAAAATGGATGCGGTGTGGCGATTCTCACCAGGGAAGGAATGGGACTGGAGGACGTCATGTCTCTCCCTTCGGCACGTGGCATAGCGATCACTGTCGACGGCGTTCGTTTCATCAATTTATACGCGCCATCTGGCTCCACAAAACGCAGAGAAAGGGCGACCTTTTACACCGAAGAGATAGCACCGTTGTTCGCTGGACGCTTTGATAACTATATAGTGGGCGGCGACTTTAATTGTGTCGTCGAGAAAAAGGACCAAGTACCTCATTATGTGCCATGCATGGAACTGCGTGCGTTGATTACCGAAATGGCGCTTCTGGATACCTGGGAACTGCAGCATGGTGACAGACCGGGTTATACGTTTGTCACGGGACACTCGGCGAGTAGACTTGATAGAGTGTACGTGACACGAGCTCTACGGACGACGATACTGGATGCCGAAATCTGGCCAGCGGCTTTTACGGATCATATGGCGTACGTCTGTACGATTTCACTAACGCGTCAGAAGATATGGCGGAGTAAGGGTCACTGGAAAATGAATTGTGCACTTTTATGTGACACTGAATGTCGCCGGACGATAGAGGCGGCCTGGGAGACCTGCGTTTGCCGCCAACGAGCATACACCTCGGTTCTCCAGTGGTGGATTAAATGCGCAAAACCAACGTTACGGAGAACGTTGATACGATACGGGCAGGACAAATCGCAGTGGAACCGCACGGCGGCTGATTTTTATTTTACAGCTCTGAGAGAGCTGATGACCCAACAACCATCGCTGGAAAGGCACACGGCCATGCGCAGGATAAAAGCCAAGTTATTACAGCTGACGAGACTAAGAATGGAAGGTATAATGGTCCGGGCGAGATTGGCGGACACAGTTGCTGCCGAAACGCCCTCCATGCACCACGTAGTACGTGAACGCCAACGACGACGCAGGACATTGATCAGGGAACTAATCTCTGAAACTGGCCAGCAAGTTGTGCACCAGCGTGATATTGCGCATGTGTTTACTGACTATTTCCGCCACTTATATGGATCTGTATAAGTGAACCACGAGGCACTACATGATGTCATCTTGGAAATGCCAGATAGAGGACCACCACTGGATGCAGAGACTTTCATCACAGCGATAACAGAGGACGAGCTGACGGATGCAATTGCCAGGGGGGCTCCGAACAAGTCCCCAGGACAGGATGGCTTCCCAATTGAATTTTACCGCGCCTTTGCATACCTCATGGGACGGACTTGGATTCAGATGTACAACGAACTCCTGTTACCGCAGACTGAGATACCTGCCGATTTCACGGAGGGTATCATCATCCCAATACCCAAACCACGCGGTGGCAGAAGGCCAGGAGATTATAGACCACTCAATCTCTTGAACTGCGACTATAAGATTTTCGCGCGCATCCTTGGGGCTCGCCTGCGGTCTTCAATTTCTGATAGACTCCTCATAGATCAAACTTGCCTCGGCGGCAAGAGTAACGTACATACGGCGCTCGGTGACTACCGAGATATCGTCGCATTAGCAGCGGCATGCCGAGTGCGTGGGGCATTCGTCGCTATTGACTTCGAGCATGCGTTCGACAGAGTGGATCATACCTTTTTGCATGCGGTGATGGGCAGACTGGGAATCCCACAGGCCTTCATTCTAGTGATCATGCGACTGTTACACGGCGTGCGATCAAAGGTCTCGGTGAATGGACGGGGCACTGACTACATTGTTATTTCAAGGTCAGTTCGTCAAGGTTGCCCCCTTTCGATATTTTTGTATGCAATGGCTTTGGAACCCAGTCTATATGGTCTCCGAAGACTGTTGGAGGGAGTGCCGTTGCCACAACTGACCTTTCATTGCCGCGCTTATGCTGACGATGTGATGCTGGTGGCACGGACATGCGAAGAAGTACGTACGGCGTTGGCATGGATACAGCGATACGGGATGGCGGCAGGAAGCGTGTTTAATCTACAGAAATCACGTTGCATTAATGTCGGTAGAGGATTACAACCGGGGGAGGAAGGCCCGCTCATGTTAGTTAAGACCATAAAATGCCTAGGTATTACGTTCCATACGGATGTGCAGCGGACAGCAGCGGAAAACTACCGACGCATATTGAAGCTGATGCGGACAATGGTGCTGATATTAAGAGCGTTGGATATGATTCAGAGGGTGACCTATGTTAACGTATACCTAGCACCGAGACTCATTCACGTGGCGCATGTCCTGCCTTTAACGCGCACAATGGCATCACGGATACAAGCAACTTTCGGAACCTACGTGAGTGTGGGACACCTGTTTAAGGTCCAATACACAACACTTACGCTACCACCTGGAGAGGGTGGACTTGGTCTAGTGAACGTATATGAAAAGGCACGGGCGTTATTCGTCAGTACGATTTTCCGACATTGGCGCGGTCAGTTTCGCAATATCTCGGGTGCGTTGGCCGATGTCCTAGTGCCCACTTCAATGCTGCCCCCAGTCAATGTGGGCCATATTTCACCGAAGCTGCCACATTTCAAGTCTCTTTTTTTTTTTTTTTTTTTTTTTTTTTTTTTTTTTTTTTTTTTTTTTTTTTTTTTTTGAGCTTAGCTATGTCAGAGATTCCTTCCCAACAACACGACTACCGACGACGCGAGATGTATACCAACTCTTACTGCGCCGGTGTCCCAGGAATACCCTGGAAAAGAAGTACCCAGACAAGAACTGGCGACAGATATGGCGCGTTATACGGAACGTTTACCTCCCAACGTCGGTACGCTCAACATGGTATGTGGTGGTAAATAGGAAGTTCGCAACGAATCAACGGCGACACGCGATTCTTTTGGCAGACACTCCACTATGTTTAGGCTGCGCAACAGTGGACACTGATGAACATCGTTTAGCATGTGGTGGGACGGCTCCAGTGTGGCACTTGGCACAACAGATATTGGCGTTCCTGTTACGCTCCGCCCCTCACACAATTTCACCAGACACACTTTTGTTCCCCTAAGAATCTTATTTTCCCGTCCAAAAAACCAATGCAGTGACATGGGTACGGGGAATGGTGGCGGGCTACGTGTATAACGAATCGGAAAAGGACAAAATTGATTTTTGGCATTTTCTCCTGGATTGAAACACGAAGCTGCAACAGCATAAGAAATATGGGCAAGACTTCGCTAATTACTTGCGACTTACATTTACCGACCCGCCGGCCAGATGGGGTGTGACGGGTGAGAGATGAGACAGACGAAGAAGCCGAGATAGACATCGATCACACTTACGGACCCTTAGTTAATTTCGAGAAGACGACCCAGTCTAACACCAATCTCTGAAGAACGAGTCGACAGATGGCTCTCTTGCTATATCGAACGTCGGGTCGTGAACAGGTGTCGCCCCCGACACGAATTTCATTTCATTGCTACAGGAGCACGTTTCTTTTGCATTTGTACTTTCCGCAATGTCTTCATGTTTTTCATTTCGGCGTTTCTGTTTTATTCATTTCCTTAATTACATAATTTTCTAATTAGGCACTATTTGTCAACATATGGACATTGTAGACACTATTTATGCGGTAGTACAACAAAATGTATGTCAGCAAAGGTGATAACCTGACATTGTATTGGAAAAAAAAAGATGGATAGAGCGTCTACCTTGTAAGCAGGAGATCCTGGGTTCGAGTCCTGGTCGGGGCACACATTTTGTTCTGTCCCCATTGATATGTATCAACGCCCGTCAGCAGCTGACGGTATTAATATAATTCTAATTGAGATACAAATATATTGGGGAGGTTGCAAGGTGCGCGGAGCCATGAGAGAATTAACGACCCATTAATAACAGTTGAGCTGATATTCTGGGATGTCCGCTTATTGTTACAGGAGGGTTCCTACAAGTGTTAAACCGAACGGCAACGGCCTTGCCACCGTGGTGACACCGGTTCCCGTCAGATCACTGAAGTTAAACGCTGTCGGGCTGGGCCACCACTTGGATGGGTGACCATACGGTCTGGCAAGCGGGATGCACTCAGCCTTTGTGAGGGAAACTGAGGAGCTACTTAATTGAGAAGTAGCGGCTCTAGTCTCGTAAACTGACATACGGCCGGGAGAGCGGTGTGCTGACCACATACCCTTCCATATCCGCATCCAGTGACGCCTGTTGTCTGAGGACGACACGGTGGCCGGACGGTACCGTTGGGCCTTCCAAGGCCTGATCGGACGGAGTTTAATTTTAGTTAAACTGAATGATAAACTGGTTCCATATAGGGAGGGGTCAGCAAAAGGAAGTACTAACCCACAAGAAAGTATGTTGCTTTTCTGCTTGTTATATGCCTTGTTACATTCAAAGTCAAGATCATAAATACAGTAAGACAAAACAATTTATCTAGTAGGCAGTAATTCATGGTGGTACTGATTACTAGCATGTCCTGCATTCGAAACCACAACAGATAACGCAACGACCCTAATTCTTACTAAATTGAGGGTTTAGGGTTATCTCTTTATTTCACTCAAGTTCTCATACAAACTACGGAATCACGACTCACAAACAATAGAAGACACAATCATCAGTTATGTGATTCGTAGACACACAGAGAATATGATGAAGTTACTGTCATGTAACGAAGTCTTTGTACTGTCAGGCAGAGACCACCTGTTCGGATAGCCGTGCACGTTATGGCGTTGATACCAGGATAGGAGGTGCGGCGGTCCCGGATCGTTTCTGCCTGGCGGATTAATGATGAGGGACGGTGTGCTGGGGAGCCTGGATGTGGTTCTTTTTTGCGGTTTCCCGCATTCGTCTAGGTGAATAACGGGCTGGTACCCAATTCCTGCCTCAGTTATACGATTCGCAAACATTTAGAAAACGTTGCTCACTTTTATGTGAACATCACTACAAACAGACAGTTGAGGAGCAAATATTTCGTCTTGGAGGGCTAATGGTATGATGACAGGAAGGATATGTGGATGTGGATGAGCAGACCCTGCGCCGATCGGGACAAAGGCACAAAAAGAAGAAGGCCCTCAGAAAGAGAGGGCACTGCGTGTGTGCAGGTAAACACTAACGAGAAAAAGAAGAAGAGGAACTTACTGTCGGTGGTGCCTACTCCTTTCTGCTGTCCATTCTCCACTGTCTCTCCTTTGTCAGAGTCGACGTAACCCTTGTTTTTGAGCTGAATGAGAAGGTCCATGAAGTCTTTTCTTCTAAGGTTGTTCTTCTCTCTGTAAGCGACAGTGTCTGCAACCATCTGCTGGAAATATTTGCTGACGTTCGATCCTCCTCCCTTGATTCTAGAAAAGAAATATAAGTTATTTATTATTAAAGCAAAAAAAATTCAAATGGCTCTGAGCACTATGGGACTTAACTTCTGAGGTCATCAGTCCCCTAGAACTTAGAACTACTTAAACCTAACTAACCTAAGGACACCACACAAGTCCATGTCCGAGGCAGGATTCGCACCTGCGACCGTAGCGGTCGCGCGGTTCCGGACTGCAGCTCCTAGAACCGCTCGGCCACTCCGGCCGGCTTAAAGCAAAGATTCTATCAACAATTCCTCCTTTTCCACTGTGGAAGGAGATTACTTACCTAACATATCCCACATTAAATACACAGTGGCCAATGTAAGAGACAGGTTACTTAATTTGTGAAGGTTAACAAGAAGCGAGAAAAGACTGTGAACCATTCCTAGTACAGTGGCAGGAAGCAGGAAGAACGATGTGTGCTGGCACATGACTGCTAGCAAGCCCATGTCCATTTGTTCCATAGTGTGGGGTCAAGAAAAGTCTAATCGCCAGATGGACGCAATCCAAGCAGATTTCTGTTGATAGTGTTCAGGTAATGCCGATAACTATAAACAAACGTCGGCTGTTTGAGATTTCATGGTCGGTTATGGTGAAGTCATGTGGCAGTTTTGTTTCCTTTAGCGATCTCTTAATACATTACTGACCATGAAAAGTGCATCACCAGGGAGAATGGCAAACGTACTCAGGGGATGTATATGACTTTAGCGTGTGCATTCTATTGTGAAGGACGCAAATGGAAAAGTAGGCTTTAAAAACCCATGGGCGACGAGACCAGTAGAGACATATAACTCCTACATCCGTTGAGCATTCTGCCCCAGATGAAAGTGACTTCATACACGAAAATTATGTAAGGAGGAAGCCTCTACAGCCGTCCATAACAACGAAGGTGTTGCTAGTGAAGGATTTTCTACACAAACTGACCTCTCCATTATGTCCCATAAACGTTCGATAGGTAGCCATAACATTCGCTCGAACTGTCCAGGACGTTTTTCAGACCAATCGCCAACAGTTGTGTCCTGGTGACATGGCACATTATCGTCCATCAAAATTTCTTCGTTGTTTGTTAGCGTGAAGTCCGTGAATGGCTGAAAATGGTCTCCAAGTTGCCAAACATAACCACTGTCAGTCAGTGATTGGATCAGTTTGAGCAGAGAACTCGGTCCATTCAGTATAAACATAGTCCATATCATTACGAAGCCACCGCCAGCTTGCACAGTGCATTATTGACAGCTTGGGACCATGGCTTTGTGGGGTGTGTGCCACACTTGAACCCTATCATCAGATTTTAACAACTAACATCGGGACTCATCTGACAGGGCCACGGTTTGCCAGTCGTCTAGGGTCCAACCGATATGGTTACAGGCCCAGGAGGGGAGCTGCAGGCGATGTCGTGCTGTTAGCAAAGACACTCGCGTCGGTTGTCTGCCGCCACTTTTCGCTGGGCTGTCCTAACGAATACGTTCGCCGTACGTCCTACGTTGATTTCTGCGGTTATTTCCATGCCGACTTGTTTTTTTTTTTCTTTCCTTTTTTTTTCTTGTTAGCACTACAACTCTACGCAAACGCCTCCGTTCTCGGTCGTTAAGTTAATGGCGTCAGCCATGCCTTGTCCGTGGTGAGACAAAATCATCAGAACAGGAAAGCAATAACTGCAACACCAGGGCGGCTTGAGGGCCATGTTCTGATCATTCCACAGTTACGCCCCAAGATTGCGGCTGTTTGTTTCAACACAGTTTTAGCAGAACCACTGTCGAAGAACAATTAGTGACTTGTAACCAGAAAGAACGAAATGAGGAAGGTAAATCGGCTCTGAGCACGGTATTGCAACAACATAGCACTCCGTCCCGCTGCACATCGGGCGATGCGAATTTGACGAAGCCCCAGAAGATGGATAAGGAAGTACGACACATTCCAGTCAGAGATGCCCATGGAGGTAATCGCCAGAGATAACTTAATCTCTGCATAACTCTCGTCTCAAAGAAGTTAGCGCACCAAAGTGACCAACCACATACAGTTGAACAAAGATTTGAAGTAAGGAACCCCACCGAACATCAATACGGTCATATTCTAAGTGCGCACGAAATGGTAAAACGCGTGAAAGTTGCTTGTTTCACTCTCTTGATATATTCAATGACTACATGATGTTAACCACAAAGTATAGAACATGTGAGTTTATTGCTTTGTACAAACAAAGATTTGTAGGCTTTCATGTTCCACAGGCTGAGTTATCCCACAACACTTCTTGACTTCATAACTGTCGGCTTGGCTGTCTTTAGAATCTCAAACTGGCAGACATGCTCTTCGCATCATTCTTGAATGTTTGGATCACTGTCATGAAAACACCCTGTAGGCAGCGATACACAGTGAAGTACTGCAAAGCCATAAGAATTTACTTTTTCTAGCAAGTCCAGTATCTCCACGATAAGTGTATAGAAGCATTAATAGTCCATGAAGACGTCGTGGAATGGACGTAACTTCAAAACATTACTTTTGAGACCCTGGGAAGTGAATTCGGCAGCAACACAAAGGGGATGCGCCATGTTTGTGATATGCAGAGTGTTGTCCATCACATCCAAACTCTGAAAGAGGACGATTAGGATTTAATGTTCTATTGACAAACAAGACACTACAGACGAAACGAAAGCTTGAATTGGGAAGCGATTTCAGACGTGTCTTTCTAAAGGAATCTTTCTGACGTTTGCTCTAAGGGATATAGAGAAACTACAGAAAAGCTAAATCTGCGTAAGTGGGTGAGGATTTGAACAGGTACCCTCTGGAGCATGGTACTAGACTCTTATCTATGGCGCCTTGAGGCTCCTCATATCAAAGAAATTCCTCTGGTGGAACGGAGCGTTGCAGGTCTCACCTTAGATACTCCATTAATGTTGGGCTGACGAAGTTCAGAACGAAAGAGATGGCTGCTTGCCAAGTGGGCTCAAAGATCTTGCGTCCCCACTGCCGGAACTCGTGGTCTGGGTTCCGCTGGCAGTTGCACTCCTGACCGAAGGCGACGGAGGAGATGACGGCAGTGGTGAATCGTGCTATCAGCTCGCGCACCTCCACCGACTCACCGCGGTCCACCGTCTCCCCAATCACGTCCACCATCTCTTGCCCGCAGTCCTGGATCGTCTGTCACAGACAGATACACTTCGTCAGTGTCCATAATAGAGAAGCAAGTTTCAGCAAACTTGCATGTTTTTGGGCCTGGATTCAAGATTTTTTATAAGAAATAACTTAATTCTTTATTCTTAACGGTACAAGATCAACAGTATTGAAGGTTATTTCTGGAGTACCCCTGAAGAATGTTATAGGACCAGTACTGTTAACAATGTACAGACTGATCTTGTTAAGAGGGGACAAACTGCAAGACATAATCCCTGGGAATACAAGGAACAAAAAAAAGTAATGTAGGTATATGGCCGGAAATGCATTCTGAGGGAGGTATATTCACTTGAAGGTGGAGAAGGGATCTCTGACAGTGATCGCGGTATCACGTTCCGGTGGTACTACCAATAGCCTTGTCTCTGCAGCACGGTTTCGTCGTTGGTTCGCTGCACAGGCCACCCATGGTTCTGGAACTTCAATCATCCATCTCTCCCCAACTGAGAATGTTTGGGGCATTATAGGCAAGGCTCTGCAACCATCTCTGTGTTTCGACAGTCTAACGCGCCAATTGGACAGAATTTGGCCCAATATCCATCAGGAGGACACCCAACAACCCTGTAAACCAGTGCCAAGCTGAACAGCTCCTTGCATAAGGGCCAGAGGTGGACCAATGCGTTATTGATTGGGGTCAGTGTGCCCTGTCTCTAGAATAAATCTTCCAATTTTTCTGAAATTATTTGTTTGTCTCTACATGGTCTGCCCGTGATAGCCGAGTGGTCAGCACGGTGGTCTGTCACGGCAAGGGGCCCGGGTTCGATTCCCGGTTGGGTCGGAGATTTTCTCCGCTCAGGGACTGGGTGTTGTTTCGTCATCATTATCATTTCATCATCATCAGTGGAAGGCAATGGGAAACCACCACTGGAATTACTTCCCTAGACGTTCATGTGGTGGACCTCTCTGACGAGGCTTCCCCCTTCACAAGACCTGCCGTAAGGCAGAACACGAAGTTTGTCTCTACATGTGCATCACATCTACTAATTTCCATCCCATTTGGATAATTCCTTCATGGTGCGTCGTTTTTTGCCTCAAAGAGAACATATACATATATCCATGTGTATATTTATGTAGATACACATAAATACATACATGTAAATGCATTTATATATGCATGTATATATGCACCTCCCAAAATAAAAAAAAAAGACGTGCTTGCAACTTAAGAGTTAAACTGGTAAGGAAACACAAAAAGAGTTAAATAGGCAGCTTGCTGTCTGCAGGTGTATAGCAGGAGACAGCTAGAGGCTTAAACTGTAACTTCCGGCTGCCTGTGGCGCAGTTGTTATTCATTTGTTTCTTTTGAAGAGCCAGCAACAGTTTGTTTCAGCCCAGTCAGGTTCCTACACTCGTCTGCTACTTCAAGTTACGTATTTAGCTCTTTCTGTGTTTTCTTACTAGTGCTGGGATGGAAAAGACGCCCGCATGCTGTGTGTGGATGCAGGAGGAGCTGTCCATAGTGTGTAAACAGCTGAAGCAGCTTTTGGGTACGGTCAGGCATCTTCAGGCTGCTTCCTGAGATGCAGCAATGGCGGAGCATCTGGCATATGACTTAGGACACTTCAGGTGTCTCTTGTTTAGCTCACAGGCTCTGCCACTGAGGCATCTCCAAGTGGACCCAACGGGGTGATCCGTCATCGCTGCAGGCTGAGTGGCGGGCTGTAATGCATTCACGTTGCTCCAGGTGGAGGGTCAGTATGGAGGCTGGCCATTTAGACTCGCCCATTAACCCTGTGACTGGCTCCTTCAGCAGGGTCTGACCAGGCACACGGGGTGAAGCGTTTGCCAGTTATTGGGAGCTCCAATGTTAGGTGCGTTATGAAGCCTTTTAAGTAAGTAACATTCAAGGCCGAAAAGAAAGCCAGAGTGCACTCGGTGTGTCTATCATGAGGCATCATCCGAGCTGCATGCGAGGCCCTCCCTGCGGCTATCAAGCGTACAGGACGCTTATGTCAGTACCAGTGAGGTCTGCTGCTTGGGTTCTAAGGCCGCCCTCAGTTCATATGGGCAGCTGGCAGAGGTGGTGAAGGCTGCTAGCCTCACACATGGTGTGCACGCAGCATTGTTCTCAGAGTTTGTTGGCGTCTTTTGGTTTGGAACTGAGTGGAGGGTCCCAAAAAAAAGTCTTCGTTGAATCTTCAACGGTCTTGGCTGTAGATTTTCTGGACCTGCGTTATTGGGTGGAGAGTTGTAGGCTTCTGTTGATAGACCAGGGGTGTGCTACATAGAGGAAGCAGCTGCTCGGGTAGTAGAGTACTTATGGAATGCACATGTGGGTTTTTTAGGCTCGGCCGTGATTTGAGGCACTCTGATGAACACTCGCCAGTGGACATCCAGATAACGAAATCTGACCAGGTTCAGGGTAAAGACACGCAACTGCCAAAACTTTATCAGTAAATTGTCCAAGTATTCGTGGAAAGTCAGCGAATTTACTGATTCCCACAGTGTCGGACTCTAATTATTATCAGGAATAAGAGTTGGCTGAAACCCAAGATAGAAAGCTCTGAAATTTATAACGAGTCATGGAAGGTATATCGGAAAGAGGGGTTAGATGGCATGAGGGGATGAGTGTTCACTGCAGTTTAAGAAAATATTGTGTCTAATGTGATGGATTTTGAGCGTGACAGTGAAGTTAGCTGGATACGTGTAACAGATCTAGGTGAAACCAAGTTAGATGTTGGATGTTTTTACCGGCCATCCGATGACGCCGTAACAGTTTTAGAATGATTCAAAGAATGTCTGTGCTCAGTATCGTGGGAATACCCAGATCAGTCAGTATTAGTTGGAGATGACTATAACCGACCGAGTATAGATTGGGACGTCTACAGATTCATTACAGAGGGTGCGGACAGGAATTCTTGCGAAATACTTTCCAACATTTTTTTCCAAAAACTGTTTTGAATAGTTAGAGCGACAGTTCACACATAATGGAAACATTTTAGACCTTGTAGCTTCAAGAGGACTGATCTTATCGACGGTGTCAGTATAGGGACAGGGATTAATGACCGTGATGTCATCATAGCGACTATGGTTACTAAAGTTAATAAATCAGTCAAGATGGTTAAGAGAGTATTTTTGGTAGAAGGAGCTGATAGGCAGTTGCTAGCATCCGTCTTAGACAATGAGTGGAGACCATTTAGAACTGATATCATGAAAGTAGAGGAGGAATCATTGGCAAAGTTTAAACGGTTTTTCAAATCGCGCTCTGGAGATCAATGCCGAGAAAGTGGATTAAGGACGGAAAAATCCACCGTGGTTTAACAACAGCTTTGGAAAATGTTTAGGAACGAAGATCGTTGCACTCTCGGTTCAAAAGAGAATGAGCGAATGACGACTGGCAATAGTTAATAGAGGTATGCGTGGGTAAAAAGAGCTATGGACGAAGCATACGACAACGACCACCGTCATACATCAGCAAAGGATTTAGCCGAGAACCCAAGAAAACTCTGGTCCTAAGTAAAACGGCTAAGCTGATCGATGGCTTCTACCCAGTGAGCCATTGGTCAGTCTGGTGTAACAGTAGAAGATAACAAAAAGAAAGAAATCGTTCATAAGAAGGATCGTACAGACATACCATCGTTTGATAGTCGAACAGACTCTCGTATGGAGGACACAGAAATAGGCATCTCTAGGGCAGGGAAACAACTGAAAGTGTTGAAAACAAATACATCGCCCGGTGCGGATGGAATCCCAATTAGATTTTACAGAAATTACTCTGTACCTTTGGCCCTTTACTTAGCATGCACGTATCGCGAATCTCTCGTCGAGCGCAAAGTCCGAAGCGAGTCGAAAAAATAATTAACATGAATGCAGATGCTAGCGAAGCCTACAGGTTTCATTGCTGTATTTCACCACAAACAGCACATTTATAATGTCCCCAACATGTTGCACGTGTCAGTCGCGGCCTGAACAATGTTCTGTGTAGTTGAGGGTGCATTATGTTGGAGCTAAGAGGATTCTAATCCGTCGTGCTTGCACGGTCGGTGCCTCCATAACGCAGGCGGCTGAAGTGTTTGGTATTTCAAGAGGCATCATATTGAAGATTTATATCGCATACAGGAAAAGGAAATACATCATCGGATAGATCACACCGTGGATAAAGTGTGTTTAAGTGAACATGACGGAAGGCCGTGAGAAGGATTTTCACGAAAAATAAGAAGACATCTCCAAAACTCGCTACAAAATTGAATGGCGCACTTGCAAACCCTGTTAGCACAAAAAAAATATATAAATAAATAAATAAAATGCGAAAGGAGCTCCATAAGCCTGGAATTTCTGTGCAAGGTGGAGTTCCAAAATCACTCTTCAGTGAAGCAAATGTGTGTGATTATGTATGTGTGTGTGTGTTTGAAGTTCAAGGGCATTCAGTGGCGAGTTTATCAGCGTCCTTAAAATATTAAAAGAAACGAATGTCAAGAAAATATCTAAAATTGTAAAGCCACAAAACGACACTCAATCACTCACTCCCACCTTATTTGTGTTGATCCACACAATCTTACATGCCGTAATATAGTGGAGAAAAGGTAAAAGGTGATATATATCGGATCAAAACACAGATAAAACGAAATGGTTCAAATGACTCTAAGCACTATTGGACTTAACATCTGAGGTCATCAGTCCCCTAGACTTAGAACTACCTAAAACTAATTAAGGATATCACACACATCCATGCCTGAGGCTTGATTCGAACCTGCGAAGTAGCAACAGCATGGTTCCGGACTGAAGCACCTAGATAAAACGACAGAGCAGCTAAAATAGAGAACTGTGACTTGCTGACCACATACGAAAAACAATGGTCAGCCAGTTGTAAAATACCTTAAAGATGATAAAACGGAAAGTAAAACAAAAAATACGAGAGAAGAGATAAAATAACAGCTTAGAGAAATGTCACTATCTGACCACACGAAAACCTGGGTGAGCCATTCACCATTTTAACACTTTAAAAAAGGCTCCCTAAAAGTTTAGGAAACATAAAATCTCTGACCACATTCGTTTGACTGTCACTTAAAAGAGACGGCAGGTCTGTTGGCATATCAGCCCCTCTCTTCTGGTCTGAAAATAAAACAGTCTTCTAAAAAGTGTCGTACAGTGATCTGAACGCCACAACCACCGTACATTGAAGAGTCCTCTGGCCACAGCAAGAAGCCACGCTTAGAGAGCTGTGTCCAATAGGAAGATGAGTGAGGAAATCCTCATCCCACCTGTGTGGCTGGAAGGAGGTATGCCGTGTCCACGTTGTGGGCTCTACCGGATGCAGCTTCTTGTCTGTCACTCCCAGTCACTCTTCCACACCCTCTTCCACACACTTGTACCTCAACAGCGAGGCAATAGACCGTAACTAACTGAGTAGTGCATCTGTGGTCTAGGGGCCTACACAGCCATACTTCCCATTGCCAGGCGTAAGTGGATGACATCCTACTCCTGGCACTTTCACCTACAGAAATACAATACACCATTGCATGGATCCGACAGTATGGAAGATCCTCTGGAAACATCCTCAATGTAGCCAAATCAGCGGTTATGAACTTTGGTAGTGGCCTCCAAGACAAAGGGGCACTGTCGTTCCTCACAATGGACAAATTCCATTACCTGGGTATCACATTCACTGGAAATACCTATCGTATGGCGGCGTAGGCCTACCGCTGTTTGCTTCAGGTAATATGAGCCCACATACAACAGAATCGCCGCTACAGCTTGAATAAAGTCTAGCCAGTGGCCTACGGCAACACTAGTGTTGTGCCCAAGCTAGAACTCGTTACCCAAATCTTCTCTTTGCCAATGGTCCTAGGGCGACAATTTCAGGTGGCCATTGGGTACTTAATATCAGCAGGAACCATCTTTAAGGTCCGTTACAACACTTTCACCCCACTTCAGCAGAAGGTCCCGTCGATGTTAAAGCCAGCAGATCTGCTTTATAATTAACTACTACGATAAGGTGTTGCACAGCTCTTCCACGTCACCCATACACAGCCACATACACGATGCTCTTCCGAACACGAGTTCACCATGGCTGAAACAGTTTTACAGATTGTTTTCGCAATGCATCCCCTCCCCTCCCTGCAATATGTTGGAGAGCCTCCGCCCAGTTATTCATTGGACAAGAGCGTTGAAGAACATCCATGTACCTTTCCTTCCACCGGATGCACGAGCCCTATGGTACCGCGTCGTGAACGGTAAAAGCCTGACGAACCAGCGACTTCATTGTACTGGACTGATTAAATGACCGTCATGTATTCGCTGTCAGAGTGAGGATACTGATGAGCATCGTCTCATATGTTCGTCAATGCAGGATATATGGCAACTCGTGCAGTGGATACTGGTGATGATGTGCACTCCAAGTTCGACTTTTGGTACCATGTTGTAGTCGCTCACACCGCTCTTGAGCGAACGCCATTTTACTGACGTCAGTTTGCTAATTACTTACACAACGTAATTTACGATCCTCCCCCTCCCCCCGCCCGCCACACAGTTGGAGTTATCCAACATTCAGCGTGCCTGAAAACTCATGACAACCTTTTCAAGAACGGTAACAGCCCAGTCCCGGGTGCGAGCCGCACATACTCACCAAGAAGTGTGCGCTACATCTCCCAAGTTATCTTCCTTTATCTTCGATAAGGATGGAAGCCGATGCAATGAATTACAATTTGCGGCACAGCCAAGACTTGAACCCAGGTCTGCTGCTTGCTAGGCAGACCTTCGAGCCATTACACCACTCTAGCGTTGCGACTACCACAGCTAGATAGACTACCTAAGTCCAGTGCCTTCCCTAACACAAACTTCGTTCAAACCTTCAATCCATTATATTGTTCTCACATCATCACCACTGCTGAGGTTCAGGACGCTATCTTGCTCTTGCGGTGGGAAACTGCCCCTAAAGGTGGAAGAATGAGCAAAGATCAACAACATGCAGGGGGCAATGGAAACCGTTGCATTAAAGACACATAATGTGTATCCACACATGTGGCCTGTAACTGAAAAACTGTCATGATGATTTCTCCATTGGCAAAAGATTTCAGACTACCCCCCCCCCCCCCCCCTCCATATATATCTCCGGGAGGAGACTGCCAAGGGGGAGAAAGAGTAAAGTCAACGTTAATGTCAGACGTTTGAACGTGGTAGGAAAGCTAGAAAATCGGAAAAGGATAATGCTAAGGCTCAGTGTAGATATAGTGAGTGTCAGGGAAGTGAAATGGAAAGAAGACAAGGATTTCTGGTGAGATGAATATCTGGTAGTATCAACAGTATCAGAAAATGGGATTCGTGTGAATAGGGAGGTAGGGCAGAGATGAGTTACTGTGAGCAGTTCAATGATAGGGTTGTCAGAATCGACAGCAAACCAAAACCGACAACGATAGCTGAGGTATGTATGGCAATGTTACAAGCCGAAGATGAGGAGACAGTGAAAGTATGTAAGGATGCTGAAAATAGGTGATGCACTACGTAAAGGGAAATGAAAATCCAGTAGACATGGGCTATTCGAATGCAGCTGCACTCGAAGGGGTAGAAGGAAGGTTTACTGGAGAATATGGGCTTGGTACTAGAAATGAGAGAGGAGAAAGACTATTGAGTTCTGCAATAAGTTTCAGCTAGTAATAATGAATACTCCGTTCAAGAATCACAAGAACAGAAGATGCACCTGGAAAAGGCGAGGACATACAGGAAGATTTCAGCTACATTACATCATGGCCAGGCAGAGATTCTGAAAGCAGATACTGGATTGTAAGGCGTACCTTGAGCAGATATAGACTCAAATCACAATTTAGTAGTAATGGAGTACGCTGAAGTTTAAGAGATTAGTCAGCAAGAATCGTAAAAAAGTGGGATATGAAAGTACTAAGAAATGTAGAGATATGCTTGAAGTTTTCAGAGGCTATAGATACTGCTATAAGGAACATCTCAGGTGGCCGTTTAAACGAAGAGGAACTGACATCTCTCAAAATGGCAGTCACAGGAGTTAGAAAGAAAAACATAGGTACAAAGAAGGTAACTGCGAAGAAACTACGTGTAACAGAAGAAATACTTCAGTTGATCGATGAAAGAAGGAAGGACAAAGGTGTTCAGGGAAATTTTGGAATACAGAAATACAAGTCACTTAGAAATGAAATAAGAAGTGCAGGGAAGCTATGGGGAAACGGCCGTATGAGAAACGTGAAGAAATCGAAAAATAAATTGTTGTCAGAAGGACTGACTCAGCATATAGAAAAGTGCAAAGAATCTTCGATGAAATTAAAAGCAACAGTGATAACATTATCATTGCAATGTGAATTCCACTGGTAAATGTAGAGGAGAGAACTGATGTTTGGAATGAGAAAATTGACGGCCTCTATTGGGAGAGGGGGGGGGGGGGGAGGGGGAATTGCCTGATGTGATGGAAGAGGTGGAAGATCCAGTATTAGAATCATCATTTAAAGGAGTTTAGGAAGACTTATGATCGAATAAGCCAAAGGGATCGATAATTTCCCCATCATAAATTCTAAAATAATTGGCAGAAGTGGCAACAAAACGTCTATTCATGTTGGTGTGTAGAATGTATGAGTCTGGCCATTGACTTTTGCAAAAATATCATCCACACACTCCTGAAGAGTGTAAGAACCAGAAAGTGCGAGAATTATCGCACACTCAGCTTAACAGTTCATGCATACAAGCTGCTGACAAGAATAATATACAGAAGAATAGAAAAGAAAACTTAGCGTGTGCTACATGACGATCGGTTTGGCTTTAGGAATGGTAAAGGCACCTGGGAAGCCTTCCTGACGTTGTGGTTGATAATGGAAGCAAGACTAAAGAAAAATCAAGACACGTTCAATGGATCTGTCCACCAGGAGAAAGCGTTCGACAATGTAAAATGGTGCAAGATGTTCGCAGTTCTGAGAAAAATAGGGGTAAGATATAGGGTAAGATGGATAATATACAATATGTACAATAGCCAAGAGATAACAATAAGAGTAGAATATCAAGGACGAAGTACACAGATTAAAAAGTGTGTAAGACAAAGATGTAGTCTTTCACCCCTGCTGTTCAGTCTATACACCAAAGCAGCAGTGAAGGAAATATATGGAAGTTTCGAGAGTGGAATTAAAATTAAAGTTGAAACGATATCAGTGATAAGATTCTCTGATGTCATTGTTATCCTAACTGAAAGTGAAGAAAAATTACATGATCTGCTGAATGGAGTGACAGTCTAATGAATACATAATATGGATTTAGAATAAATCGAAGGAAGACGAAAGTAATGAGAAGTAGCAGAAATGGGAACAGTGAGAAACATAACATCAGGAATCGTGATCACAAAGTAGGCGAAGTTAAGGAATTCTGTTACCTAGGCAGCAGAATAACCCACTACGGATGGAGCAAGAGGACATAAAAACCCAACTGGCAAAAATGGCATTCCTCGCCAAGAAAAGTCTGCTTGTTACAAGCTAGACCTTAATATGAGGAAGGAATTCCTGAGACTGTATTTTGGAGCACAGCATTCTATAGTAGTGAGACATGGACTGTGGGAAAACCGAAAAGAAATGAATGAAAGCATTTGAGATGTGGTGCTACAGAGGAATGTTGAAAATTAGGTAGACTGATAAGGTAGGAAAGAGGAGGTTCTACAGAGAATCGGCGAGGAAAGAAACAGATTGAAAACTTTGGCAAGAAGAAGGGACAGGATGGTAGGACATCCGTTAAGACATCACAGAATAACTTCGATGGTACTGGAGGGACCTGTAGACGGTAAAAACTGAAGGGGGAAACCGAGATTGGAATACATCTACCAAATAATTGAGGACATGCACTACAAGTGCTTCTCAGAGATGATAAGCTAGGCACAGGAGAGGAATTTGTGGCGGGCCACTTCAAACCCGTCAGAAGCTGCTCCATCCGTCCTTTCATTTCATCGAAATACCCTTGTCCCCTGGAACCCAGCAGAAAGATACCTCTTCCGCCAGCCTTTGTAGTTGGAGGAGGGGGTTTTGAATATTGTCGACTGTCTTATCTGCTTGGTACAAACATTGCAGAGGGTGAAGGGCACTGAGGAATTTAGCACTCTAGACACATCTCATCTGCTCCAGCACCTGCAAGGTCGCGCATAATTCCACGCTGAAAACAGTGAAGGGTGCAGGAAGGCGGATCTTGAGGACACGCTCAGAGAAAGCTACAGAGCAAACAATGGAGTTCCGTGTTTAGATCCATTCACAAATACAGCCACATAATTGTGGTGTTGATTTAAAATGTTATAAAAGAATGTATTAAAAACATAAGTAGTAGTACAACCTGTCCTGTACTGCAGTAAATTTAGAGTTACTCTATGGATGATTGTTAAAGTGACATTAACAGTTGTACGAGCAACTGTACGGTATGAGCTATAGTCCAAATTTCCCGGCGCCACACCAAAGTCGGCAACACAAATCGATACCACACGCATTTGCGATGTCTCGCTGCAATCGGCAATGACACATGAGAAGACTATCGAACACGCGCGCTCTCTCTCAGCACAGCAGTGCCCTTGCACAGAGGTCGATATAGAGCCGAGAATGAAAGTGTTCTGCCCAGTTCGTGGCCCTACTTGCACCAGTCAACATTATCGAGCAGGACTGAAGAGTTATTCAAGTCTCTGATGGAAATGTACTTTTGTAAAGGTTGATCATTGTACTTCAAGAGAACAGTTTATTAATTACTGTACCAAGTGACGCTTTAATAGTTATGACAGTTGTAAGTTATCAAGCCCTCCTGTGGCAAAGGACACTCTCAAGTCAGGAAAAATCTTTTTATCACCCATGTTGCGTTTACAATGAACCCTCTCCCACAGCAGTCAAAGAACCCAGAGTTATGCCACATGATTGCCGCTTCCTCGGATTCTAACAGAGCGTACTGATGCATGGGGAGTAACGAGGAATTTATATAGCCGATGCACCATGAGAAACTGCTGCCAGATTCCAAGTAGCAGCTTATCAGCATCAGCATAGAGACTGGCTATGAGGCTGGTTCTGTAAGTACCTGCACCCAGCCTCATCTCCTCATAGTGTATAGCATTAATGATCTTCAGGTAAGAAGGCCACTATGATCGACACACAGTGCACATCGTGTCGGTCTTCCCAAGACCTGTGGCTAAGACACTTCAACATATTCAGTGCCCTCTAGTCCTCGGCTTCAGGTCGTTGAGGTGTAGTAACCAGGACAGTTTGGAGTGCAAAATGCGGCCCAGAAACATCAGAGTCCTTAAAAGGGTGAATTATGTCCCACATATGCATTTCACGTAAAATTAAAAAAAGACGATGAGAACGATTAAAATGAACACATACACTTCTCTGCAGAAAATATAAACCAAGTCTCTGCAGCCCATATCTCCAATCTCTTCACCATGAGTGGCAACTGACGACTAGTAGAGGAGCAGAAATCGGAAACTCGTCCACAAATAAGCAGCATTGGGAGGGAGCTCTTACTCTGGACGTTACACTGTTAACAGCTGTTGGAAAGAGGGTGACACTTAAAACAGTGCGTTGGAAAAACCATTTTCCTGCACAAAACTGACAGGATCTTACCAACGCTGTACCTAAAAAGTTGTCTTCGAAGGAAGGACTGATTAAAGAGGGAAATTGGCCACAAAAGCACCATTAGTGTAGCTACTGGAAATATTGCGCCTCTAGGTAGTGTCACAGACTTCACTGACATCAAAAAGTACCACTAGACAATGCTGTGTACATACGAAAGCCTGCTAAATTTCGCCCCTAGCTGGATCAGATTGTCGACCATTGATTGAGATCTCCTGAATCCACAATGAGATTGCTAAGGGGTTGCCTGATCTCTAAAAGACGGTTGGCCATGTGCTCTAGCGTCTTTCCTACGCAGCTAATTAGGGGGATGCTCTGGTAAGTGCTGGTACACGTTTGTTTCTTTCATGGTTTAAGGAGAGATAAAATTTCCTCTCGCAACGAATCGGTAAATTGGCATGACAGACATGTGGAATGAAAGTATTATAAGAGGATTTCCTTTGACAACATCTGTAAGTGTTGCAGCACGCTATATTAGATTTGGTGGTGACCAGGTGCTGTATCATAAGCGACAGTCAGTGCTGAATCTACCTTCCACATGGAAAATGCACAGTTGTAGGACTCTGAATTGGTGGGCCAGAAGTCTAACTCGATCCTTTCAATGGTGGCACAGTAACAATAGGACACTGTATTCTAGTTGGTAGTGGCAGTAATCAGTGCAAAATGCTCTGCCACCGTCTGCACAATGCCTCCAGCTTTTGTTTGGAGATACCTCTGCTCCTACAACTGGAAATACTGCTGATGGTTCCCCATACTATTTCAGAGCATGTGAGCTGTTTAGAAAGTCGATGAAAACCTCTCATACCCTTGTCTTGCTCTCGCTGATGATGCCTCGAGCCGTGGCCTTTGCTAATCGAAATGCTGCGAGGTTTTCTGCCGTTGAGCGGCACTTAAATAGCACAGTCACACGTGTGACCTGGATCACTGAAGGGCACTCATAGGTTCATCAAGGGACAGGTTACCTCCTAAGATGACAAAGGACTTCGGAATGGAGAAGTCATCAACACGGCAAATCAAGTAGGTGATTTTATCCTCCCATTCCTGTATTTACTCACGGCGTTCAAACATAGCTAGCTGGCTGAACAATGTCCAGTTGACTCTGCTGCTCATGCATCATGGCTACATCCCTCCAGTGAGAGCTCCATCCGGCAGATGAATCCAGAGTGGGATGTGGTCACTTCAATGAAGATCATCAGCAACTTCCCACTGAACAGAGTCCACAAGGACTGGAGAATAGCAAGAGGGGTTGAAGGCTGAGGATGACCCAGTAGCAACATGGAAATGAGTGGGATGCCTGTGTGGAAGATGCATAGTTCGTGAGACGTCATGAGGCTCTCCAAAACCCAAACCTGAGAACAAGCAGAAGTCAAGACCTACAGTAAATCATGGGCATTGAAGTCTCCCACTAGGAAAAATGGTCAGAGGAGTTTTTATATAAGATCTGTGAAAGCCTCACTGTGTGTTGCATCTTGTGGAGATAAATACAGCAAACAAACAGTGATCTTCTGAAAAACCAAAATTTCAACTGTAACTGCTTGCAGGCCAGCAGCCAAGAGAGAGAAAGGAGTGGTGCATGTTATTGACAAACATAGACCCCTGTCTAATTTCCCAGTAAAGTCATCGTTGCCATGGAGGATATAGCCCTGTAATACAGGGCATGATGCTTTAAAATGCGTTTCCTGTCAACAACCACATGGGAAATTCCTGTGACAGGAGTTTCAACAGAAGTGAGTTGACAAACGCAGTACTAGTGCTGACACTAACAACCTCCCCTTGCATGGCAGCGTTGGTTTTCTGTAAAGGTTTCTTAAGAGCTGAAGCAAAAGAGGTAGCGGACATGGGGGGCAGCAGGCCTTAGGCATCTTTTGGCCTCATCATATGCGATGCGCTTTATAGTTTTAAACTTTTGTACCTTCTTTTTCTCAAGATATATGCTGCAGTCCCTACTCCAGACAGGGTGATCCCAAAAGCAATTAACCATTTCAAAGGAGGAGAAACTCCTACTTCGTGGGTGGTTCTACCAAGTAGCTTTTCTCATGTGGTCCAGTGTAGTGTGCCCAAAGCGCTGGCATTTGAAACAGGGCACTGGCTTGGATAGATAAGGCCGCACATCTAAATGAAAAAAACATGCCTTGACACACATTGGTAACTTCCTACTACTGAAAGTGAGGCTGAAAGAGTGGATTTGATGAGATCACCATCTATCTTTTGTATGATATTCTGAATGTCACCAATACCTTCTTGGGCCTACTCAGCTTTTAATGTTTCTTTAGCAATGCTCATCAGATCCCTGCATGACACAACAGTTTGCTGTAGTTCAGAGTGGTGTATAGCTCGGTTTCAGTGGCATATTATCCATGGCTTTACGCGTTCTGCCTATTTCTCAGTTGTTGGAAACTAGAGGTTTCGACCAACAGTGTCCCATTATGGATCCACTTGACAGATTTTAAAGTATCTGCCATGCTCTCTACGCTGGTTTGAGTGAGAGGTTTCTCAAAGCTTCCTTCTCTTCGTTTAAGTATGAAAAACACATTCTGGGCCAAAGCATATGTTCTGCTACAAAAGACTGCCATTTCCTGAAGAAATCTAGAATGTTGGGGCTCACCTCATAAAACCGCTGTAGAGACTGGGTGTTGATAGCTACAAGTGGCCCATCCGTTCTGCTGGGGCGGTGGAGGAGAAATTTTCAAGGGTTCCACCTCGGTCACATGAGCAACTAGAATAGTAAGGGTCCTCTCACACAAAGTCCCACTGGCCTGAATAAGCCTTATACAACTGAGGTGTGACAGTTCCTCAGTCGTTGCCCACTGACAACCATTCCACCTCAACAACATTGCATGTCATCAGCAGAGCGCAGCACACCTTGAGAGTGAGGGTTTTATAGAGGTTTTTACGACACTCTTGCTGAGGGCGGTCAAGCCAAAATCCCCATTCCCAGTGGCACACAATGTACCATCATGGAGCCATAAGAAATTGGAATTTGTGGTGAGGACTATGGGCCCAAACTGCTGGGGTCATCAGTCTCTAGGCTTACACACTAATTAAAGTAATTGAACCTAAGTTATATTAAGGACAATACACACATCCATGCCTGAGGGAGGACTCGAACCTCCTCCAACTTCTGGTCAAGTTTGTGTCCCATGTGTGGAACTTGGCGGGTGTTCAGCGATGATTTGAGTAGCCATATCATCCTACTCTATGGGCCCCATGGTTCCTCTGCAAGGTCGCATTACAGGCAAAGAATCTGCTTGTTTATGAGATCCATTCCAAGGTACAATGCTTGTTCCCCAATGATGGCGGCGGGTGTTCAGCGATGATTTGAGTAGCCATATCATCCTACTCTATGGGCCCCATGGTTCCTCTGGAAGGTCGCATTACAGGCAAAGAAACTGCTTGCTTATGAGACCCATCCCAAGGTATAATGCTTGTTCCCCAATGATGATGTTGTGCGAGATGATACTGCCCCATTCCCACAGCTTGTATTGTCCAGAACTGGTTTTGAGAGCAGGGGGGTGAATTTCACATCTCCCCCGGCCACCACAGTCGCCACATCTCAATAGTATTGAGCCTTTGTTGACTGCTTTCGAAGGAAGAGAGTGTGATCATCATTACCTGAGCTTGCCAGGTTTTTGTAGGAATAATGCTATAATACTATTTTGTAGAAATAAGGCGAATGAAAGCTGTTTCGAATGCCAATGGTTTTCCTACCCCTGTAATGTGTTGTGTAGACTCAACCAATGAGCGAGATCTCTGAGCATGTGGAGACAGCGAGATCGAAAGTGACACCACATTATCCACTGGTTAGTTTGAAGCGAGTCCACACCTGTGGCTACACAGAATCCCCATGGTACCATGGCAATAAAAGCAGCAGCACTATGTCAGCCTCATTGTAAGGATGGCGATTATTGGCGAGTGCCTTGTTGGACCTGTGATCCTACATCAACGCTTCACAGGCGAGGTGTACAGAATTATGCACTTCCTGCGTATGATCCTGCAGGAGGATGTTCTTTTGGTGGTGTGAAGGGCAATGTTGCCACTATGTGATGGTGCTCCACCCCACTGTCCTCTTTAGTAGCGGAGTTCAAACAGCTGTATAGACAAGAAATTCCCACTTGTCTGGTATGTTCTTAGGTGTGCTTTCAATGACTGAAACCTACAGAGTCAAAGATCCTTGAAGATTTCCACTATACCCACGTAATCGTTTTTACTTCCTAATTTCTCACGTATTGTTCGCTACACTTTGTGGCCTTTTAGCAGAATCACCCTAAATTTAGTCTTGGGCATGACGTTGGATGTTCCATGAGGCTATTTGCAAACGATGCTGTGGCCTGCAGGAAGATGGTAATGCCGTAAGACTGTAGCGAAATGCAGGAAGATCTGCAGAGGATCAAAGATTGGTGCAGAGACTGGAGATTGATACTGAATGTAAATAAATGTAGCGTATTGTGCAGAACTAAGTGAAGAGACCCATTGTGGTTCGACCTATAATGGAATGACCATAGAAAAGTGATTGTAGGATAAACTGGCACCAGGCCTGTGATTTACTGAGACTAGCTTAATGAAACGTAATTCAACCACGAAAGTAGGGGTTACAAAACTATTGTTTGACCATTTCTTAGGTATTGTTGATAGGTCTGGGCTGTTACCAAGTAGGATCATCAGAAGAGAGAGAGAGATGATCCAAAGAAGAGCACCACATTTTTCCAGGGGCTCGTTCAGATGGGGTGTGTGCATGACAGATATCTGAGTAGCAGGATAATGTAAGTTCTGGCGCACTCTGTTATTGACGGTACATACATTCAGGGACAAACTTGACTGGTTTATGACCATCTCACCTCCCCTTAATCTATTGTTCTTTTAACAGATTTATGACCACCTGTGTATAATCCATCTTTCTGAGAAGCCCCTCCCCTCCCCCTCCACCTTTCCCACCTCTCTGGGAAATCCCCTCACATTACAAGCACATCTTTGATATTAAATTAATGACTAATGATAAATTAATTAACCCTCCCCATATGGGAAATCCCCCATCCCTCACCCCCTCACCCTCTTTGAAACAAGCACACTTTCAGGCCTGAGTTAGTCGAATAGCCTCATTCTGCTCTATTAAGCTGACTGACTAATTAAGTAAATCGATAACCTTTTGTGTGGGACAGTTTCCCTTTGTGGGTACCACTCCCTTCTGGAAATACTGATTGATTGGCTATTTGGTGGAAAATCAATTGCAATACATGGAGTATTGTCTAAACAATTTCTGGCAGACAAGGCGATGTGTGGAATATTATTTATTAAAATAATTTATGGGATCCATAGTGAGGCTCAGAATATAGTTTATTTATTTAAAGAATTTTGTGGGAAATCATTTACAGTTTCTAGAATATTGTTTAAACAGCTTCTGGTAAACAAGGCAATAGATTGTATATTGTTTATTTGAACAATATATAGGATACAATGCAATGTATGAAATATAATTTATTTATTTAAAGAATCTGTCAAGAAATTGACTACACTATGGAATTCTATTCAAACGAATTGTGAGTGACAAGGTAGTGTGGAATATTTAAAAATATATTGCGCTTTTTTAATCTAACTGCGCAAGGAATAGTGCCATGAAAGACTCACCACACATAATTACACTGTTACAGATCGCACTAAGCAAATCTGGTGAAAAAAACTCCTGATCATGTCACTGACTTTCAACGCACCACGCATGCCACCAGTCAGGGACTACCGAAGCTGTTGGACCACACTAATCTTCTGCATATGAAGCATCAGGTAGTGGCATTCCTTTGAAATTTGATACCAGCTTCATTTCCTTCCCCTCTCCCTCTCCATTTCAAGTGGTTATGTCCTGTTTGTGTGAACCAATGTATGCAAACACACAAAGACCAAGATGTCCTCCACAACCCTTCTCCCATCCCCCTCCCCTGCCCCCTTCACCACCTATGGAGACCTGGTACTGGTAATCGGTATATACTCATATCACTCATCCAATTACACACAATCTCTCTAGATGCTTGCATGTTAAGGAGTTTTGCACTACTTTTGGTATATAGTACATGTGAGCCTGATACACTTGAGAGAATTGTGGGGATATAACAGACTATTAAGAAGAAGAAGAAACATTTGAATTATGCATGATGGGACTCCAGATGGAAGGAGTTTGAAACATTTGTGTAGATAACTTGTGCCAACAAATCTGTAGAATTTTTGTAGTGTTTGGATTCAATATCAAGAAGCTACTGGGAAGAGAGAAATGATCAAAGAACATAATCACAAATGCATAGGAACATTGTTTAACATATAAAATTACATACCATGCTACTCTAATTCCATAAACAGAATACAATCTCTTCAACACCAACAATATCTGTCAAGCAAATGTGTACACAGAGATTGCAGTAGCTCACAAACCCCTGTCACTAACTTAGAATCACTGCAGTCATGAAACTGAAGACTCGATTTATATCCATGATGTGGCAGAGAAATGGAGTACTTCGTGTACATCTATGTTCATCTAGAGGAGGATGTTGAAATAGGGTTTCCATCAATGGACATGATTCAGCACACATGTGTTGGAAGTCCTCAGCTGACTGTGGTATGGAAAGGTTTGCTGTGAACGACTGCAGGTAGATAGCTCTTTAAGTCACATATAGAACATGGTATTGTATTTGAGCCAAATGCAAGTTATATCTCACAACTAATGCATCTCGAGAGAACAATGGAAAAAAGTAGAGAAATGCGTGATAAATGACCTGCAGAAATATCTCCCTGTCTCCAGAATTCATCGTCAGCCTATCATTAAATCTACCTCATTACAATCCCTCTCAATGGATCACACCATCTACTCTCTATCATCCTTTAATGCAGATCCATCTCAGTTTAGAGGTAGATCATTCTCTTTTCCTTGAAAACATCAAAGACAGTAGTCAACTTGAACATATCCCTGTTACCTCAAAAGACACAGAGCATAATTTTGTTAAAATAACAAGCCATACAGAAACTGTTTGTGAGGTTTTTGTTAGCTGACACAGAATAGCTGTCATTGGTGGAGAGTACAGAGAAACACATTATAAATATCGTTTCTTAGAATTTAAAACACCTAAACAGTCTCTGCACGGGGTCAAACATTAATCCATTCAGTAGATATATATCACAGTCCTCCACCAGGTTATACAAGGCTCTTTAGCTAAGGTCGTGTTATAAATATCTATATGCTGGTTTCCTATAACTTTGGGATCACACCTGGCCTTGTGATCCGACATACATAAATTTATTACTCAACATTTCGTGGTCATCCACGTTAAACAATCTATTCCAGCCATCTTATCGCTGTCTACGAAAAATAACTGTTTCTCTGGTTCCCAGTGCATCCATGTAAACTTTTTCTCTTATTCCTCCTGCTGCCACATTCCTGTTCCTAAGTGCAACAATTTTCCAGCATCAAGCAGACATGTAAGTACTCCCTCACTCTCCCTGAATTTCCCCACAGCCGGCGAATGTGGCCGAGAGGTTCTAGGCGTTTCAGTCTGGAACTGCGCACACCCCTATGGTCGCAGATTCGAATCCTGCCTCGGGCATGGATGTATGTGATGTCCTTAGGTTAGTTAGGTTTAATTATTTCTAAGTTCTAGGGGACTGATGAGCTCCGATGTTAAGTCCCATAGTGCTCATAGCCATTTGAACCATTTCCCCGCATTTTGGCGTATTTTCCCTCAATTCATACGTATTTTCCGACAATTTTCGTAATTTTACCGATTTTGTGTCACTTCTGCTCATGTGTTCACGAGATCAATTTTCGCCACGTATTCTAAAACTGCTTGTAAATGTAGTACAGTTGACAACACCTAATGCAACTAAGGTATTTGATATCAAAGGTATGTTTCTAGTGTCGAGGGATTTGCGAGAGGGTTGGGGAGGAGGAGGGAAAGGGGAAGCGGTGGAGGGGGTTTCTCAGAATGATGGAAGACAACCAGTGGTCATAAATCGATTAACAGAACAATAGGTTAAGAGGAGGGTGATGGGTCATAAATCAATCGAGTTTGCTCCTGAATGTATGTAACCTGCACTAGTAAACTGCGCCAGAATATATACTTTGTATCACTGAGAGCATCACTGTTCATATTAAGAGGGACCAGTACAGTACACTGCAAGAAGAGACGGCCGTCATACCTCCTCCCACATACGTCTCATGAAATGACCATAGGGAGAGAAATCGCAGCTCATAAGAAAGTTTATAGTGAGCGATTCTTGACTCGCACTATTTGCGAATGCAAAAGAGAAAGGGAAAAATGACAGGGGTACAAATGATACTCTCCACCACACAATGTAAGCCGGCTTGAGGAGTATGGATGTAGATGTGACAATAGAGCTGAAATCCTAGTTCGGGTACTCTTTCTCCAACATGCTATAAAAACATTATGTACATTACTTTTCTTGTGCTGAACCTAAAGCTAGTACAAGCATATAACCCAGTTCAAATGTTGTAAAGAGTAGCATGCAAAGGAAGGGACTCTCCATATTCCGTACTAAATTGTCTGCACACTAAATTGCCCTTCAGCCTAAACATACAGTATATAAATAAATTTTTGCAGGCTATCACGTCGTTATTATGACAAGTAGATGGCGTAGTGTTTTGAGCCGGTATCCTGGACTGCAGTTCAGTCATCATCTCATATCCGTTTCGATTGACTGTTAAGACTTTTTGAGTCTCGTACATGCATAGAATGGGAAAATTACACACCATATGGCAACCTAACTGTGAGGGGACAGAGGGTGAATTTCTGTCGTAATCCTACATAGACTTCCAACGTGTACTGAAACGTTACTGTATACTTTAATCCGCTGAATGGTGGCTGATCAGTTCCATGTCATGTAATACCATCACAGAAAATGGGGATCTAGGCTCAAACGCAGACATTGTGAAATATGGATATGTAAGGGGAAGACCCAAGATAACTAAACGGTATTATTATTAAAGAACGATGACTTAATCCTTTCAGACCCATTGGCTTCCATTGTGTACATTAATGTTTAATGTGTCATCGCTGAAAAAGAAGTACTTTCCCCCAATGGAATCCTGAGGCACACATGTGTGAATATTCAGCCCTCTCATTATGGTCGAGCGCTGCCAGCTGTTGGGCATTACTATGAAAATATTAGCATGTCAAAGTAGCAATGTGCACCAGCTCGTCACCACTGGAATACACAGATGTGGTTGGTTCGATGTATTCCACTGTTGTTGTTATTTTGCATGGTAACTACTGAATGATCTTTTTTTTACTACAACAGAGAATCTTTCATAATTAGTTATTTCAGTCCCTAAAATGAAGCCAAGTCTACAAAGTATGTTTTGAAAATGGGTACATATTTTTGTAAAAATTTTCCTTCTAAAACCATAAAAAGATCGCCTAAGAGCATTACCACGTAAAGAAAAATTTTCCTTCCTTCAGAAACAATTCAGGTCTGAAAGGGTTAAAGGAGCGATGATCGATTCTGAACCTATAGGCTCCAACAATGTTCAAACAGATTGTGCGCTTTCCCAGCATTCCCCACACAAGGAAAAATTCTCAAGCTTTCAAGAAACAGTTTTTGCATCAAGGATTCTTGATCTATAACAGAAAAGGGCTATCCACGGGCCGCACAACAGCTCACCTTAAACATGCCCTTCAGTTTGCCGGATGTGAACGTAGGGCTCAATTTGATTCTCAGCTGGCGCCACTTCTTTCCTGCCAGGAAAAATAGATGTTTGTTGAGAGGTTCTTCATCGTCAATGAACAGTCCCCTGTCGTGGAACGTCCCGAAATCCTTGATAAGGACGTGGCGAATGAGTTCAGGGTCACGGATAAGCAGCAGTGGTCGATGGAATCCGTAAAACCCGACGTACCTCTCTTCTGAAAAGAAAACAGAGTACAGTTACGAATTAAATTAACGACAGATATCACTTCTGGGTAGTAACACATACATCCTACCACAATTATTGTCGTATTGACCCTCAGTCTTAAGTAGATCCACAGCTAAGGCGGCATGAGGAGTGCGTGACATATCTAAATGCAGGCGTGCTCTGTGACGAGAGTCCCAGTAAACTTGGCCAGACTATGACTGCTTCATCTGTTAGGTGGGCAGGTAACGGGAATCTTGGCTTCATCTACATCTTCATCTACATGGATACTCTGCAAATCATATTTAAGTGCCTGGCAGATGGTTCATCGAACCACCTTCACAATTCTCTGTTATTCCAATCTCGTACAGCGCGCGGAAAGAATGAACACCTATATCTTTCCGTACGAGCTCTGATTTCCCTTATTTTATCGTGGTGATCGTTCCTCGCTATGTAGGTCGGTGTCAAAAAACTATTTTCGCATTCTGAGGTGAAAGTTGGTGATTGGAATTTCGTGAGAAGGTTCCGTCGCAACGAAAAAAGCCTTTCTTTTATTGATGTCCAGCCCAAATCGTGTATCATTTCTTTGACACTCTCTCCCATATTTCATGTTAATACAAAACGTGCTGCCTTTCTTTGAACTTTTTCGGTGTACTCCGTCAGTCCTATCTGGTAAGAACCCCACACCGAGCAGCGAGCAGCAGTATTCTAAAAGAGGACGGACAAGCGTAATATAGGCAGTCTCCTTAGTAGGTCTGTTACATTTTCTAAGTGTCCTGCCAATAAAACGCAGTCTTTCTGTAGCCTTCCACACAACATTTTCTATGTGTTCCTTCCAATTTAAGTTGTTCGTAAATGTAATACCTGGGTATTTAGTTGAATTTACGGCTTTTAGATTAGACTGATTTATCGTGTAACCGAAGTTTAACGAGTTCCTTTTAGCACTCATGTGGATGACCTCACACTTTTCGTTATTTAGGGTCAACTGCCACTTTTCGCACCATTCAGATATCTTTTCTAAATCGATACAGCGTCAGCACTAGAAATCTTTACAAAGGTAGAAAAAAATCTCAATGAGTGCTAAATGGCAGAGGAGCGTGCGACTGCTGAGGACAAACAGTTGTCATGGAATTCCCTTCGGCCAGTAACCTGATTTATGTTCTAAGAAGCTTACTGTGGTAGTTGGGTGCGCAGTAAGTATTATAACTTCCTCTAAAAGCCTGTTACAAGTTCGGGTGGCTTGTTGGACAGTGCAACAAATGTAATCTCGTGGGCTGTTTGCCGCCAGAAAAATTTTCGTATAATTCAGAAAACAATGATAATGGAAAGTTACCTGTCAAAATGTGTTATACGTTGTGAAACGAGAGCAAAAAGAAAATCTATAAAAATTTCGTATCTGTATACATAAATAACATTCCGTACAGCACGAACTGCGAATTCCATGTGGCGATTGCCCTTATAAAAGCTAAATGCTTGGAAAGTTGCTGTATCGTGATGAAGGTATTCAGTACACTGAATTACAACAAAGCAGACCCGCCGTGCTAGAACATAATAGATCTTGATTCAGGTGGCGGAAGTAGGAATGGTAGTCGGCGAGTATCAGTGATGCAAAAAAAAAAAAAAAGAATTATGAATAAAGGTAGTCAGTGAGCAGCATGAAACTCTTGTACGTGTGTTAAAGTTAAATATAACGGCACTCTAAGGATTTATTGCGGCAGATACCATCCACCTCTTAATACGGACCTACGTTTCCGTCTCGTTACGATATTTTAAATGCCAAATCTTAGTACAGCAACTGTGGCGTCTGACGATGAAGCTACATGTGATTAATTTAGCAGGGTGCTCCAAAAACAGTGAAGTGTTGTTAATCTTCTGGACAATATCTTAACTACACAGGTAAAGTGAGTAGTTACCCACCTACTCGAAGGAGACAAAGATCTAAGGTCCTGAAAAATACTGCAGCATATTACTTTTTTCGAGTTAGAAAGGCCATCAAAGCTCTGCAGCCGCTATCCATCGCAATTTATTTCACAGATACGGTCACAAAATGAATGTAAGAAGTTTCTGTATCCACACAAGCAAATGGCGAAGGCTATGCCACAAGCTCCTCTAAGTAAAACTGCGAATGGAAAATCAGTTCGTGAAACGTCAGAGTACAGCGTTCCAGAGTCAGTAGGCATGACTGGCAAAGTCGGGAGACTCAGGGCGATGTGGAAGGAGAAATTTACTAAGTTTTCGGAATTAAGAACTGGATGGGTTCCGATAGGAACTGAAATTTACCCGCTCACCTCTTTTTTCTCATCATTCTATGAAAGTGTGTTCGCCATGCTGCGATGTCCTCCATCTCAACCTGAAATGTTCTGTTTTTAATTTTTTTTAATAGGAAGCTATCATTTTCGTTTTTCTTCTAGACAGAATTGAGCTACGTTAATTATTGACACTTATTTATCTGAGCAAACTCTTCGATAACGTGTATTTGCATGATGACCAACCATTTCAGAAGCTAAGAATATGCAGAGTTATTAACAGAGTATGACTGTACAATGCCGTGTCACGTGCGTTGGTCGTGTACTGTGGAGTACTGTCAAACACCTTCTTTCCGGTCTGCACTAAACAAAGCTTGGTCTTGCCTTCTGCCGTCGACTACTGTAAAGCGAGGTTATTACTAACTTGACATGTAGCTAATCTAAAGTAAACCTGATAAAGAGATGAAGTGAGTAAACAAGCAGACACAGATAAAACGGCAGCGAGACTGTTGCTGCGCTAAGCGTGGCGGGTACCCAAGGGGCCCAAGGGGGGGGGGGGGGGGGGGACTGGGAAGACGCCCTCCAGGCCTTCGCCATGGGGAAAAACCGTGCACTTACTTCTATGCTCTGTGATCACAGGTCACCGAGGAGGCGGCGTGTGATGCCGTCCATCTCTCTCAGCAGCAGGCGGCCGCCTGGGCCGTGCTGTTGCTGTTGGTGAATTTTCCCCAGGAGAGTGGACGTTGCAATTCAGTGTGAGGTTGTGGCCGGGGGGGGGGGGGGAAGACGTAAAGGCCGCAGGTTACTTCACAGTTGCTGCGCAAGTGTGCGTACTATTAAAGGGTGTGGAACAGGCAGCAGCACCACACGAAAAAGAGAAACGAAACGAGACGAGGAGGTTCGTCTAAACACCCCCTCTGTACACATACAATACATTAGGTACCGACGGTGGAAACTATAGACCTACCAGCTACTTTTAAAAGTTATAACTTCAAAATGGCTTGAGGTGAGCGACAGGGTGACTGTCGAAAAAACTGGAATTTTTTTTTATTGCCGTATCAGAAGGTATATAGATTGAAGAATTATTCCCCAAAATATTATGCGCGAACTTTAAAAAGTTACGATTCTGTGAGCGTTTGAAGCCCAGAATTCACTGAAGGCCTCAGCAAAAGAGGTCCGGTTCCACGCGTACGCTTCCTATTTATACCGATTTGAGTAAACCTCATTGGTTGGAGCGTTGTTTGTGCGGTTTTACTCGAAATGTGAACGAAACTTTCAATAGTCTTATTTGGAGATGCTCTCCAAAAATAACATGAAGCCGAAGCGGAATTGTCAACGTCGCTTCAAATCTGGCCGCATGTCTATTCAGTGTAGATCCTTCTGCATTAATGCACTTGGCAAATGCCCTTCAAATCAAAACTGGCGACGGAATTCGCCGATTCTGTGAAGACAGAGACGCCAGCGGCGATGCACTCAGCGACGAAGAGGGCTTTGAGGACGTAAGTGAGGGCTTATTAGGTCAAAGTAGTAGAAAACGGCCATCCACTAGCCAGGGCGATAATTATTACTGACGAGGAATCGGTGCTATCCCTTAAGTTTCTAGCTTTCTCCCTTTTTTGTATGATAAATACTTGTCAAACTTTAAAGGCGGGTTTCTAAAAACTAAGCCCACGCTACAATTTTCATCCGGTTTTAATAATTTTTCGACTGCCTTGAAGCAAATTTAGTTCTCTTCACTCCATCGCAGTCGTTTTTTTGTAAATTGATGTTTATTACTTTATTCGGCCAAAAAAAAAGGGGTCCGAAAATATCCAAATTTTTTAAAATATGTATAATTCACCAATTTTTTTTTTCCGAATCCGTATGATGAACTAAAATTACATCTGTAAGGATCAGGGTGACACATTTATTTCAGGTTGCAGTTAACCACAACCGAAGTTACAGCAACAACCGTCGATCTGCCTCCTTTCAGAGCAGCCTCTGGAAAATCACCATTACACAGTGAAGACATTAGTATTTTTCGTTAAAAAAATACCCAATAAATTTTCAATTTATGCCGCATTCATTGCAGCAAACCACATTTGTCTACTACATTCTAGTACGCAGAAAAGAATCCTGAATTTGAGCAATGTTTTCGTCCGTCACCCTGTCGTTCCCCTTTAAGGAATCTTAACAAATGAAGTGTCGAACAGCCGGCCGAAGTGGCCGTGCGGTTAAAGGCGCTGCAGTCTGGAACCGCAAGACCGCTACGGTCGCAGGTTCGAATTCTGCCTCGGGCATGGATGTTTGTGATGTCCTTAGGTTAGTTAGATTTAACTAGTTCTAAGTTCTAGGGGACTGATGACCTCAGCAGTTGAGTCCCATAGTGCTCAGAGCCATTTGAACCATTTTTTTGAAGTGTCGAACAATGGCGCTTGGAGATCACTATCTGACATTATGTTTACAGTTTATATAAGAGCAGTACAATGTGAGTTATGGTTCGGAATGTTCATTCAGATTATTAGAAAACGCATTTCAGCTCAAAATAAACTGCAAAAGATGTGTATAGCGCCACTATTACGTAATAGACTACAAAGACTATCTCTATAGTTTAATTCTCTTTAATACTTGTTTCGTAAATAAAACCGCCTTTTCCTGCTGCCAATTAATTTATTTTTCCAAGACACGTTTCGCATTTTTCTTATGCTAAGGCATGATCAGTGAGATCTATAACGATACAGTTTTGTTATTTTTAGATTATCAAACAGTTCACGTCACGATTTTTTATGTAAAAAGTAATTACTTACGATTTGTTGTGATCAGCGTTTCCTCTCATCTGGTCTGGAGATTGTGCTACCACTTTATTACCAATACATAAGCACAATTTTGAGTTCCGACCTTTTTCACACTGTTCACTATGTTTCTTCCTCTTTTCTGTGGTGTACTATTGTTATTTTGCCACTCGATAAAATTATTTCTTCGGACACTGCGCTTTTAACAACGTAAATATTGCGGCATCTTTACGTGTTTCCTCCTCTTCGGTGTGTTTACCTACTTGTTGCCAACCTAACGTCGTATATGTTCAAGACCGTAATGTTTATATCGTGTGTGTTTATGAGGGAGGGATAGTCAGGTGAAGAGCTTACCTTTCACTTACTGACCCTGATCTCCTTCGGTGCTGGCCGGAGTGGCCGAGCGGTTCTAGGCGCTACAGTCTGGAACCGCGTGACCGCTGCGGTCGCAGGTTCGAATCCTGCCTCGGGCATGGATGTGTGTGATGTCCTCAGGTTAATTAGGTTTAAGTAGTTCTGAGTTCTAGGGGACTGATGACCTCAGATGTTAAGTCCCATAGTGCTCAGAGCCGTTTGAACCATTTTTTTTTCTCCTTCGGTATACTCTCCTCCACAACTGATACACCGATACACCGCTCCCAGTGCCGTTTCCATTCCGCAAACACTCTTGGTACGCCTCTTGCTGGATCGCGCGAAGCGCCGTCTGCGAGTTTTCTTTTACCTGGTCTATCGTTGAAAATCTTCGTCGTTTCAAGGGGTTTTTTTTTTTTTTGGAGATAAAAGTAAGTCCACAGGGGCCATGTCTGGAGAGTACTGAGGAGGCGGCACAGTGATTTCGGTTTTTGTGCAAGAGTCACGCACCTACAGGAATGAATGTGCGGCTGTGTTATCGTGATGCAAGAGGCGTGAATTCTCTCTCCGCATTTCAGGCCGTCTCCTTCTCACAATTTCTCGCAGGTATCGCAACGCGTCCCGACAGTACCATCGATTAACAGTTTGTCCCTGCGGCACGAAATTCATGATGAACTAAAGTCAAAGAAATCTATCATCATGGCTTTGACATTTTACCTGACCTGACGGGCAATTTGTGGTCTCGAAGAAGCTTTTCCGACGCATTATGAAGACAGAACCTTGGTCTCAACATCATAACCGAAGACCAATGTCTCGTCACCAGTTATGATTGTCTTGAGGAACATCTCGTTCTCATTTGCACGATTCGAAAGCTCTTCCCTGACGAGCTTTTTGTGCTCTCGAAGAACCTTTACCGACGCATTATGAAGACTGAACCTTGGTCTCAACATCATAACCGTAGACCAATGTCTCGTCACCAGCTATGATTGTCTTGAGGAACATTTCGTTCTCCTTTGCACGATTCGAAAGCTCTTCACACGTTGCGAGGCAAAGTCGTTCTGGTCTTGAGTCAGTCGTGGGACGAATCTAGCTGCAGTACGATGCATTCGAAAATGTTGTGTCAGGATTTCATGGCATGATCTAACTGAAATGTTCCATTCTTCTGCGGTCTCTCGAACAGTCAGTCTTCCACTGGAACGCACGATTTCGTGAAGTTCCTGACTTGAGCGTCGTCAGTAGACGTCGAAGGGCGTCCTGAACGAGGGTCATTTTTAACTTCGACCCCCCTTATGAACCATCTCTAACACCGGGTACGGCATAAGGACTCATCACTGTAGGCTTCCTGCATCATTTGGCGAGTCTCTGTAAAGGTTTTCCGAGTTGCACGCAACATTTAATGCAGACGCGGTGCTCCTCTATCTCTGACATGTCGAAGTTCCCAAACTATGCGACACAACGTTCTACTCAATACAGTACTCAACAATAATTAACAGAGATACAACAATGAAACTTACGATAGTTCCAGATTAAAGACAGGCGTGTGCAGGTATGCCAACCGCATTTCTCTCCAATACACCACTGGCGCGAAATTACAAATTTTCCGGAATTTTTTAATTGTTCGGCGCTGACAACCGCATATTCCGCATTGCCCACATCCCAATCGCGTGCTACAGAAAGGGGAGCCAGCTTCATCAGGTTAAGACAGCCACCTCTCCTACACCATACCGCTAATCAGTGCGATGATCAATTCCGTCCGCTGGACTGGACAATGGGCACCACAAACCGTCATTGTTCCATTTGAAAATGGTTACCAGCTTCTCGTGCCGCTCTCTGCTGTATAAACAAAATTTCATAACCGTCCAAAGTCAAAAAAGTTAGGGTGGCACACAGAAACACTACGCTTCAGGTAACCACCGGAAAGAACGGAACAACGGAACTTACTGTGAAGTGTTACACACGTCGGTGAGACCCCATACAGCTCGCTGATGGCTCCACATCTTGCTAAGCCGCCTCTTTCTGCCTACTGTGTATGCGTTGGCTAAGCCGCCGTAGTCGCCTTGGAAAGAGCAGAATGAAGAAGGCGGTGCCCATACACAGCAACTTGCCAACTCTTCCACAACCTTTTGCAGAGGCCAACAGCTTCATTAGCGACTGACTGCCGACTTCCGAAATCCGTCCGTGAGGGTTCAGTATTCACCACCTGCATGCCATAAGCATTTGCAGTCGACTTGGCGAGTTCCAGGTAGCTCCACGAAATTATGTAACAATGAGCCCTTCCAGCCAGGCAGGGTCAGCAACAAAATTCACGCGTTTCTTCCTACACGCTAACTGCACTCGCTGCGAGGTGCTGCTACCTGCCATGTCTTCCAGAAGGGTTTCCGCAACAGTTTCTGATGATGACCAGACAACTGAACCATTCGTCCTTGAGCCAGCCGCCTCGGCCTCCACAGCAGCACACTGAAGAGAGACCAGTCCGTCTGAGGCTACCGACCGCCTCAGACACCAGTCTGTGGCGTCCACAGCAGCAGCAGAACGAACACGCAGTTGCGGACAGGAAGTGGAACGTTGGAAACGCACAGAGCACGTCTACATCATCACATATTATGTCCCAGATTCTCTTAACAAATAATGAATATAATTATAGTCTGTTTATCACTGACAAAAATTTTAATTTCTTATTTGGCAGCTGATTGTATATGTTCTGCATGGTCTGAGCAATACATTCGTGGCCGAAAAAGTTTCTCCAGAAGTTTCCAAACGGAACTGTAGGTTCTGCATACGGCACCCCCTTCTTCTTCCAGTACCTGTAGCTATTGGAGAACCAGAGGTAGAGGGCGAGCACGGCCGCCGACAAGACGACGACCAACTCGGCGATCCACGAGTCCAGGAGCAGCGCCATCTGGAGCCTGGAAAAAAAGTACAAAGCGGGGAACGGCGTCAACGTCCATTGGACTTATAGCAAGCTACGCACGACGTGGAAACTTATAATGGTGTGGGTGAGAATGGAGTGCATGAGTGATGCTCTGCTGGAGATGGGTGAAGGTGCAGAAGGTAGCCAAATGTTGTGAAAGGCCTTTATTTTTAACCCTAAGGAGACGTATCGCAGTGGCCCAGAGGCGACGGACGTTGAACGTGACACCTAGGAACGCCGGTCTGAGCAGTCCACTATAAGCACTTCTCGAAGAGGCAGACCCGTAGCGAGGGGCTTTGGCCGTCACCACATTCCGGACGGCCGGCTGTTTCTGAGTCAGCATTACCTGACATCGTTTGGAGTGAGGTGGCCGTGGCGGAGCAGGCGGGTGACCGGCCCAGAGGGAGCGGCAGTCACTTCGGGGCGACGAACCCAGGACCGACGGCTGTGGCGCTGCGTCCCATGCCGTCGGACCCCAGCGGCTCAGCGCCGCGAGGTCCTCGCTTTGAATCGTGACGCTACGGCAGGATCCTCGGAGGGGAGTCTCGTGGAGACGACGAAGGACACAAGCGGTCTGGTGGCTGGGACTGTCAGACAGCTGTCTCTGACACGCAGCCTGTCTGAGTCAGCAGTGTGGCGGGCGGCGTCATGAGACAAGCCCACACACCCGGCAGGTGTCAGTCCGTACTCCAGTAGTGCCTTGCCGGTAACCCAGTCCGCCGGCTAGGGGGTGTATATGTACGGTCAGTGCTTAATTTATAAAATTTTAGGTCTTTCAGTCCATATGTGTTCCGCTCGTTGACATACCAAGACAAAACAACGATGCCCCTTCGGAATTCACCCAATCCACCTTCTGTCGGGGAGCACAATTACTTTTCTTTGCCATTTATGGGCAATTTTAGTTATGAACTGGCAAAACTTTTCCGGGTAGTGGGCTCTCGTATAGTATTTTCCGCGGCTACCAATCTCCAGTTTATGTATACATAATGAATCACTTAAAAAGAACAACCTTTTGGCATCGGGGGTATATCTGCAGGAGTGTCGCGATTGTAATGCGGGATATATTGGACAAACAGGCAGAACCTTCAAAATTAGATTGCAAGAACATCTTCTTAATAGGTGGGGACAGGTAAAACAGAGCTCTGCCTTTGCCCAACACTTTAAAGCCACAGTCCTCCGAAAGTACACGATCTTAAGATTTTGCATTTTGCGCAAAAGGGTAAGAAGTTAAACGTTTTGGAAGAAATTGAAATAGTTAGGCATATGGAAGACAAATATTTGTCTCTCCATAACGGCCAAATAATTGGCGCCAATCAGGCCTTTTTAGAAGTTATGAAATCGGTGCTATTAATGTAATCCTGGAGCTCTCGTAGTCCCGTCTACTGCCTAAATATGAGCTCTGTTCCTCTCTGGTCTTAGAAAATCCATTAGGTTTTCTATTTTTTTTTTTTTTTTACTCTTATAGGATACTTGCGAGTTTGTCGCTTTAAATGATGAGGTTACACATTTCAATGTAGCTATAAAAAAAAGGGGGGGGGGGGAGTTTACCCGCATAACGTCCGTCTTCCACGTTGGTGTGTATTTTTTAAGCCTAATAATTTTACTTGTATTTTATAAAAAAAAGTTTTCTTGCTAGATGCTCTAGCTCCGAATGACGCAGTTTAACGACGGCAATGTTGGCCTGATATATCCGACGATGCCCTTTGGCTACACTGACTAAAGGATTCGTAAGAAATACCAAATTAAGATATTTGCTCTTTCAATAGGTGATCTGTTTATATTTTCACTAGGTGATCTGTTTATACATGCTTATAGGTTATCACAACGCGATCGTTAAATAGATGTATTTCTTCTCTGTCTCCTATTTAGATAACCTGAAGATGCCTAAATAAGGCGAAACGCGTCGTTGAAAAATAAAAAAACTAAAATTGCAAACAAGACTGTTTTTAACCAATAAAATTTTAGGTGCAAGAACGCACCCCTTCCACCACCCAACACCGCACGTCCTTCCTTCCCTGCCTCCACCCAACCGCCTCGCACCTTTGCGTACCCGACGCCTTCCCGACCCCGCCAGCCTCTGCCACATGCAGGTCTTAAAAATCACAAGTGTCGAATGTCGAAATTATTTTTACTAAGAAATGTTCTAAAAGTCACTTAATCAAACCATCAAAACGACAAGATTTAATATAAACAAGATTTCGTCAAAGCAAATTATGCAGATGCTCATGCTCAAACACTCGTTAAGTTATTTATTACATCTACATTTACATCTACATATCTATATCTGCGCAGCCACTCGGCAAGCCACAGCACGGTGCGTGGCGGAGGGTACCCTGTATCACTACTAGTTATTTGCTATCCTGTTCCACTCGAAAATAGAGCGAGGGATAACCGACCATCTATATGTTTCTGTATCACCCCTAATTTCTCGCATCTTATCTTAGTGATTCTTACGCGCAATCTATGTTGGCGTCAGTAGAATCGTTCGGCAATCAGCTTCAAATGCCGCTTCTCTAAATTTCCTCAATAGTGTTTCTCAAAAAGAACTGCACTTTCCCTCCAGGGATACCCATTTGAGTTCCTGGAGCAACTCTTACATGTTGTTCGAACCTACCGGTGACAAATCTAGCGAACCTCTTCGATGTTTTACTTCAATCCGACCTGGTGCGGCTCCCAAACACTCCAGCAATCCTCAAGGACAGGTCGCACCACTATCCTGTATGCAGTCTCCTTTACAGATGGATCAAAATTTTCCACAGTTCTCCCAATAAAACGAAGTTGACCGTTCGCCCTCCCTACCAAAGTTCTCATATGCTCGTTTCTTTTCACATCGCTTTGCAACGTTATGCCCAGATATTTAAAATACACTCCTGGAAATTGAAATAAGAACACCGTTAATTCATTGTCCCAGGAAGGGGAAACTTTATTGACACATTCCTGGGGTCAGATACATCACATGATCACACTGACAGAACCACAGGCACATAGACACAGGCAACAGAGCATGCACAATGTCGGCACTAGTACAGTGTACATCCACCTTTCGCAGCAATGCAGGCTGCTATTCTCCCATGGAGACGATCGTAGAGATGCTGGATGTAGTCCTGTGGAACGGCTTGCCATGCCATTTCCACCTGGCGCCTCAGATGGACCAGCGTTCGTGCTGGACGTGCAGACCGCGTGAGACGACGCTTCATCCAGTCCCAAACATGCTCAATGGGGGACAGATCCGGAGATCTTGCTGGCCAGGGTAGTTGACTTACACCTTCTAGAGCACGTTGGGTGGCACGGGATACATGCGGACGTGCATTGTCCTGTTGGAACAGCAAGTTCCCTTGCCGGTCTAGGAATGGTAGAACGATGGGTTCGATGACGGTTTGGATGGACCGAGTACTATTCAGTGTCCCCTCGACGATCACCAGTGGTGTACGGCCAGTGTAGGAGATCGCTCCCCACACCATGATGCCGGGTGTTGGCCCTGTGTGCCTCGGTCGTATGCAGTCCTGATTGTGGCGCTCACCTGCACGGCGCCAAACACGCATACGACCATCATTGGCACCAAGGCAGAAGCGACTCTCACGCCTGTCGCGACACCACTGGTGGCGGGCTGCACGATGTTGGGGCGTGAGCGGAAGACGGCCTAACGGTGTGCGGGACCGTAGCCCAGCTTCATGGAGACGGTTGCGAATGGTCCTCGCCGATACCCCAGGAGCAACAGTGTCCCTAATTTGCTGGGAAGTGGCGGTGCGGTCCCCTACGGCACTGCGTAGGATCCTACGGTCTTGGCGTGCATCCGTGCGTCGCTGCGGTCCGGTCCCAGGTCGACGGGCACGTGCACCTTCCGCCGACCACTGGCGACAACATCGATGTACTGTGGAGACCTCACGCCCCACGTGTTGAGCAATTCGGCGGTACGTCCACCCGGCCTCCCGCATGCCCACTATACGCCCTCGCTCTAAGTCCGTCAACTGCACATACGGTTCACGTCCACGCTGTCGCGGCATGCTACCAGTGTTAAAGACTGCGATGGAGCTCCGTATGCCACGGCAAACTGGCTGACACTGACGGCGGCGGTGCACAAATGCTGCGCAGCTAGCGCCATTCGACGGCCAACACCGCGGTTCCTGGTGTGTCCGCTGTGCCGTGCGTGTGATCATTGCTTGTACAGCCCTCTCGCAGTGTCCGGAGCAAGTATGGTGGGTCTAACACACCGGTGTAAATGTGTTCTTTTTTCCATTTCCAGGAGTGTATATGTCTGTTTCAAGCAGGATACTAGTAGTACTGTATCTGGACATTACAGGTGTGACCTTCCTATTCATCCGCACCAACTTACATGTTTCCACATTTAGGGCCAGCTGCCATTCATCCCACCAACTGAAAGTTTTGTCTAAATCGTCTTGTATCTTCCTACAGTCACTAAACTTCGACACCTTACCGTACACCACGGCATTATGAGAAAACAACCGCAGCTCACTGATACACTTGACACGAGACGTCGCCATACTACTAGATCGCTGATGTTGCTGGCAATCGTAAAAAAAAACACTGTTGACAAGAAGGCTACCGATTTGGACCAATCACAACTTTGGAACGAAGCTCAACTTAAGTTGGGTGCAGAAACCCACACACACCCACACACACACACACACACACACACACACACACACACACACACGGTCGGACACTATCATGCCTCTTCTCATCACACCGACGTTCATCTTCCTTTGTCACTTTCGTGGCCGAGCGGTTCTAGGCGCTGCAGTCTGGAACCGCGAGACCGATACGGTCGCAGGTTCGAATCCTGCCTCGGGCATGGATGTGTGTGATGTCCTTAGGTTTGTTAGGTTTAAGTAGTTCTAAGTTCTAGGGGACTGATGACCTCAGAAGTTGAGTCCCATAGTTCTCAGAGCCATTTGAGCCTTTATCACGTTCAGGTACAGCGGTAAATTATAGTTACACTGTGGTTTAATACAAGTGTTCTATTTTCAAATTACCAGAGCCAACTTGTTCCAGTGATTTCAAAAAACAATTCCTTGGGAGGTATGTTACGGCAAAAATTAACCCCTGTATGCAGTCGAAGGAGGCCTTTTAACGTGGAAGACAAGCACTATCTCATACATTAGCCCTTTGGAAACTTCCCGAAGCCTCTTCATCTCCCACAGAGCTGGGTCGCTATTGAGCAAGATGTCGGTCTGACAAAACGCTACATTGCTTGGCTGCAACCCGCGCCCAGAGTATGCCCGTACTGTCACCCCATCAAAGCTCAAAAAGATTTAATCCTCGTTTCAGCTCTGTTTGTAGACAATTTTAGACAAGCTTTATACCTGGTGATAAGCTCACCATAAGGCTGAATCACCTGAATCTATGTATGTGTTAGTACGAGCCGGAAAATAAACAGCAGTCAATTGCTTGGCTGTTCTGACATGAACCGACCCTGACAAAAGTGCTCCCTTATCAAGACTTCTATCAAAATGACTACCTCTGTTCCTTTGATTACACTAATCATGCCTCGACCGTTCCCTTACAGTAAAACGATAGTTAGCGCAAAATGGTATTTGCATACTATATTATACAGCAGTCAATTGCTTGGCTGTTCTGACATGAACCGACCCTGACAAAAGTGCTCCCTTATCAAGACTTCTATCAAAATGACTACCTCTGTTCCTTTGATTACACTAATCATGCCTCGACCGTTCCCTTACAGTAAAACGATAGTTAGCGCAAAATGGTATTTGCATACTATATTATAGACGATGCCTACCATAAATAAATACACCTGCTCTAATGGGTATAAGTAAAGACATTTTTACATGTTGAACACTGATACATACGCACACAATATGTTGTTTATGTTTCTCTGCGTCAAACATTCGTCCCACAAGCACATTACAAAATTTACGATCTGACGCTTTCTGCACCGCGTAACTGCACCACCAAGTGGACTGCTCCTGTCAGTATAGACCAACCGTTTTGCGTCAACACGTCCACATTGTAACATCTGACCTGCTCCCCAGAGGAAAATATGCATTAGTGGCTTATTGATGCCACACGTACTCGGAGATACTAGCCTACCTAAAAACATACAACTTGTAATAGCTATAATTTTTAGTCTGCAAATGATGTAAATACTGATGTAATGTTGTTTGCTACACATCCTCAGTCACCAATAGAAATGTCTGCACTCATACCTGTTACACCCCGTATGTAATAACTACAGCGGAAATTTATATAAAAATTTAAATGTGGTTAGTTCAAGACATTAAAGTTCTTAAAGTTCTGCACCGATTGCTTCGAAATTATGACGCAACAGTGCATTCGAATTCAGGCATATTTTATACGTCTACTTTTAAAGTATATCAATTGTGAATAGATACGTATTATATACTCTTCAAAATAATAAGAGAAAAACGTCTACAAACTTGCGATATGTTAAATCTATCTTGACGTAGGGGTTACTTGTGGTCTTACTTCATGGTGTGAGATCTTCGCTTTCACTGTAGACAACAATTAAAATCACTCGCCATGTATTCGCTGTGTTACGCACTACAGTGTTAAGTGACTCCTCAGAAGGAAGTGAGTACTGGTGCACCAGTGTTTTCTAATGAGGTACACAGATGGTAGATGTCACTTGTGGACGTTGTATTTAACCGGGCGCATAGACTGCGGCATCTGAATTAAGTACATGTTACAAAGGTGGTCTGTTTGAAGCAAAATGGATGAAATTTCTGTAATGTTGCTATAGGTGCCAATGCCTCTCAGTGTGTCATCCATAGGTTGCGGACATGGTATAGGGAGAAAGGTCAATCCACAAGGCTATTTGGGTAAGTTTACACACCCGGAAACTTCTCCATTAGGCGTCAAACGTTGTCATCCACAAATTTATTTGCATAGGGACAACATGGAACTCAAGAATCTTGCAAATCAGTGTGTCGAGTATACCAAATTTCGGGCATTGCCTCTCACCACGTACGAGGCAGTGGTCTATGGCCTTTACTTAGCTACCAAGAGCAGCGGCGTTTGTGTAGAGTTGTCAGTGCCAACAGACAAGCACAGAAATGACCGCAGAAATAAATGTGGGACATACGAGGTACGTATCCGTTACGACAGTGCGGCGAAATTTGGCGTTAATGGGCTATGACAGCAGACCACGGACGCGAGTACTTTTGCTTACAGTACGACAGCGCCTGCAGCGCCTCTCCTTGGTTCGTGACCAAATCAGTGGAACCCTAGACTACTGGAAAACAGTGACTTGGGGAGATGCGTCCAGATTTCAGTTGGTAAGAGCTGATGATAAGGATCGAGTGTGGTGCAGATCCCACGAAGCCATGGACACAAGTTATCAACAACGCACTGCGCAAGCTTGTGGTAGCTCTGTATGTGTGTGGGCGATGTTTACATGGAATGAATTACGTCCTCTGGTCCAACTGTACCGATCATTGATTGGAAATGGTTATGTTAGTCTACTTGGATACCATTTTCAGCCATTCATGGACTTTGTGTTTCCAAACAACGATGGAATTTTTGTGGATGACTACGCCCGTGTCTCCAGTCCACAGTTGTTCGAGTTTTGTTTGAAGAACATTCTTGGACAATTTGAGCGAATGATTTGGCCACCCTGAGCGCTAGACATGAATCCCATCGAACGCTTATGGGACGCAATCGCGAGGTCAGCTGGTGCAGAAAATCCTGCACTTCCGCAATTAATAGACGGCTATAGAAGCCGTATGGCTCTGTATTTTTCTATCAGATTTCCAACAACTTGTTGAGTCAATTCCACCTCGTATTTCTGCACAAAATCGATCAAAAGGCGGTCCGACACGATATTAGGAGCCACCACACGACTTTTGGCACCTCGAAGTATAATCCCTGTAGTGATCCAAGGTGTTTTTACGTGGTTGTTTCATATCCTTTCTGATTAATTTATATGGAAAGCGTTTTCAAATAATGACATGAGTTTACTATGGATTGAATTAAATTTTATGTTAGCATTTGGCTCATTATAGATTTTATCGTAGAACATCTCTTGTAAACTATTCTTAAATGCGTTTGTCCAGGCTTATCAGTTATTCGAACTGGTTTCCACTGACACGTATAAAAACTGTGAGGCATTGTCTTATTTATCCTAACTATCGGAGCGTCATGATGAGAGAGAGCATTTGGTACTCGGTACACACTTACTTTTGCTCTGACCTTCACCAAAGTAGACATTATCAGTTAGGGTCGTACTGTCTTCACCCGTAATCGCTTCCGCCTTGACGTCGACTACTTTCAAAAACGGTGGTTCAAATGGCTCTAAGCACTATGGGACTTAACATCTGAGGTCATCAGTCCCCTGGACTTAGAACTACTTAAAACTAACTAACCTAAGGACATCACACACATCCATGGCAGGATTCGAACCTGCGACCGCAGCGGCAGCGCGATTCCGGACTGAAGAGCCTAGAACGGCTCCGCCACAGCGGCCGGCTTGACGAATTTACTTGTAACGAGAACATAGAATGAAAAATAGCAGCACTTGTGTTAAACACTGACATGCTAGATGTACCGCACAGGGTACTGGTAGCCGAACGCACACCGACCTGTAACGGGCAAGCAGCGTCTGGTATCTGTGCCGGCGGTGGCGGCTGTCCGGGGTCTGAACTGCACCGCAGTTGCCTTTAGGAGACTGTCCTGCCGTCACCCGGAAGCCGCGTTTAAATCTAGGAGGACGCGGCGTGCATCGTGACGCGTCAGACGCCGCCTGCGATAACGATGGCGGATCCACCTCAAGGCCAGACAGAGTCCATCGGCCAGTCACCAACACATGAAGACACTACGGGGCACGCATTCGATTATACTACGCTCTGCACGTACCTGAAACATTTTCTTTCATTTACACATACCACACTTCGATGGCATTTGTAATAAATGTAGCGAACAGGGTCAACTATTCCCTGCCATAAGCTCAGTAACACACTCGACTACGCGATATCAGGCAGCGTTCTCATGACGTCACAATCGTACCGTTGCGCGGATACGTATGGACATTTCGGCGTGTTGAGCTTATTGTAAGTCTGAAACTTTTGTCTAAGGTTTAGTAGCCTGCGATGTCTTCAGCCTTAGTAAATAAAAGCTTAAGTGGAGAACCATGCCTTGTTTTAGCTGATTTTTTGGGGTGAGTCATCAGTCTTCTGTATGGGTTAATACGCCCGCTAAAAATTCCTCTCCTGTGCCAATCTCTTCATTTCAGAGTAGCATTTGTACACAACTTCCTCACTTATTTCTTGAATTTATTCCAATCTGTATCCTCTTCTACATTTTTTCCCTATACAACTCCGTCAAGTATCATGGAAGTCATTCCCCGATTTCTAAACACGTGTCATATCAGCCTGTCCCTTTTTTCGTCTCACTGTTCTTCAGATATGCCTCTCCTCTCCAATCCTGCGGACAGCCTCGTCATTTCTTACCCAACCAATCTACTTAATTTTCAACATTCTCCTACAACATCAGATCTCAATCACTTCGATTCTCTTCTTTTCCCCTCTTCTCACAGTTTATGATTGGCTTCCATAAAATTCTGTGTACCAAAGGTACATTCTCGGAAATTTGCTCCTTCAATTAAGGCATTGTTTGACCCTAGTAAATCTCTTTTGACAAGTGCTCTCTGCCTGTGCTAATCCTCTTTTATGTCCTTGATTTGCCCATCATGTGTTATTTTGTTTTTAAGAACATCTGAATTCAGTCGACCCCGGACATTTATTTTACTATGGAGGTGGGAAAGGATGGCTGTCTTCTCTTCCTTGATGTCTTGGTCAGGAGGAAGACGGAAGGTATAGTGGGACATGCCGTTTGTAGGAAGCCTACTCACTCTGACTTGTATCTGCAGGCAGACAATTGTCACCATCCGGCTACATGTGAATACAGGGCCCACGTCATCTCGGATCCTGAGACGTTGTCGGCTGAGTCAGCCCATCTCGATGTCGTCTTTCGTCAAAATGGTTATGATGAAAGAGAGCTGAGATGTGTGTTGGTTGTCGACCAACCGAGCAGCGAGTGTGTGATGATTATTCCGAGGTGGAAGTCTACGGCCTTTTTGCCTTACACAGGGAGCATGTCGAACAGCATTTTGCGGAAATATAATGTGAAGTATGTTTGTCGATCACCAACTGCGATCAGGGTGCTTTTAGGTACCGTAGAGAATGATCCTGGTTTGCATAAGGCGGGTGTCTATCGTATTCCTTGCAGTTGTGGCGTGTTATACATAGGCTAGACTATCAGTGCTGTGGAGGACCGGCGTATTGAGCATAAGTGGCACACACGCTTACAACAACCCAGCAAATCCGCCATTGCACAACATTTTCTTGACACTGGTCCCGTCATCCTATATAATGTAGCCGGCCAGAGTGCCCGAGCGGTTCTAGGCGCTACAGTCTGGAACCACGCGACCGCTACGGTCGCAGGTTCGAGTCCTGCCTCGGGCATGGATGTGTGTGATGTCCTTAGGTTAGTTAGGTTTAAGTAGTTCTAAGTTCTAGGGGACTGATGACCTCAGAAGTTAAGTCCCATAGTGCTCAGAGCCATTTGAACCATTTTGTAATGGCACTGCTGTCTCACTAGTTGCAGCACGAACCACTTGTATCGGTCGATACGTGGATTCTGTTGTCCAAGACTACGAATTAGCGCACTCTCCTATATTTGTGCCATGTGCTGAAATTCCTGAAATCTGTGGACCACTTCCTGTCATTATGCTTCCGCGTGTAGGTAGCAGGGATGGACGTCCAGTGGGATGTGACAGATCTTTCTCAACGCCTACTAAGTAGTTATTTACCTCCAGAAGGAGGTTCTTACTCATTGGTCTGAAGATGACCACAGTAGTGGTCGAAACCCGTCACCGTAATAAATAAAATATGGTCAAGACTGTTTTTGATAGTAAATATTTGTAACACATTGATCACTGTTCACTCCCACAATGTATTCAAAAATAAACACTAGATACATATCTACACTTACAGGCTGCATTCCATTGATGTTTGTTGTTGAGCAGCCCACTGAGGATGGCACCAAGATACTTGCCTGTACTCGTCCATTGTACGATTGAGCCAAAGGGGGTGATGTCCATTTTGGCTGGCAGAAGTCTTTTTCTCGAGTAGCAGAGCGTGACTCTTACAAGGAAACTCCCCATCAAACACCCGTCAGATTTACTGGTAAGATAGCGCGTTAAAAACAGAACATAGATCAAGCATGAAAACAGGATGAATGTGTACTGAATTGTGATAAAAAAAATCAAAATACGAGTATAAACAGTGAGCGGTCCGACCTTAACAAGTACAACACTGAGAAACGCGGAAGAGCCAAGGCGTCGTCGTTAAGCGGTCACGGTGTTAGACCGCAAAGTGGACGAACCGTGTCCAAACCTCCCTCGTGTAATTTTCTTTATTTTTTTTTTCAAAACATTATGAATTGTCCGTCCAGTCATTGAAATGTTTGTGCTGTTTCTGTAATCTTGCCAGTTGTCACACTACATACCAAAAAATGGTTCAAATGGCTCTGAGCACTAAGGGACTTAACATCTGTGGTCATCAGTCCCCTAGAACTTAGAACTACTTAAACCTAACTAACCTAAGGACATCACACAACACACAGTCATCACGAGGCAGAGAAAGTCCCTGACCCCGCCGGGAATCGAACCCGGGAACCCGGGCGCGGAAGCGAGAACGCTACCGCACGACCACGAGCTGCGGACCACTATATACCGTTTGAAGAATATGAGTCAGGTAGTAAGAATACTTTGCCGTCACAAGTAAACGTGATGAGGTGTAAAAGTAGGCAAGATACCACATAGACGTTTCACAGGAATGAAAACAACACATAAACTGGTCTGAACTACATCACAACAAAGGAGTGCAAGACTCAAAACTGAACGCAACTTCAAAAACATGTTCTGGCAGAGCACAAAAAAACTGTGTGATTGTGAAACTATTGCGTTCCTTTGTTGCAGCGTATGTGCTAAACAATCATGCTTGCATCATTTACTTGTAAGTGATCGCATTCAGATTGTCCATTGGAGGGCGCATCACTCATCCGCGTATAAATTAAGAGCGTCGATAAGAGATTCCTATCACAAGGCACACGTACTGTGACTTATGCCGTGTATGACTTATCAGAAGTGTTTTCCGGCGGAGGATCCGGTTCATTTATCGCCTTGTCATCAAACGATCGCAGTTCTCATTCGAAAGCCACTTTATAACGTGCTACTTGCGTAGAACAAATACGAGGTACTTACGTCTGGAGGTCCATTCCTTAAACCTCACTGTTGCAAACGGACGTTGCACCTCGACAGGAAAAAAAAATGTCGCTATGGAATTTGAACACGGCTCGCCCCCTTTGCAGTCCCATATCATGACTACTTAATCACGTCGTCATGTATTTTTCAGCTTGTTCTATGTTACACTTCTAGTGCTTTTCTTTTCACCGTTCAGTATACCTTTCTCCTGTTTCTGCTCTTGATCAATGTTCAGTTTTTGACGGGCTGTCTACTAAGCCCTTTTACCGCCAAATCTGATGAGGGTACGATGCGGAGTTTCGCTTGTTAGCTGCGTAGAAGCCAATGCGCCAATCTGCTGTCCACTTCCAGAAATCACTGCAGGCCTCTTGGGGCCGTCTCTCAATCGCTTCGTATTTGCTGAGACCACAAAGTTTTTCTAAGCATACTCTTGATTTTCTAAGTGACGTGGACTGTTTGGGTAATGACCCATGTGGAATCAGGGAATTTGCAGGCAACTGCCAGACAAGCTGGTACATTGGGATACTGAGTGACAGTTTAGATTACTTGGCTGGTAGTTCCATTCGCGATACAAGCCACATTAACGACTGACACATGTTAGTTCTATCATAATCATACGGAGAAAACAACTGAAACTGATTAATGCACCGTTGTTGCAGTGTGAGCGTGTATGCTAAACAGACACAATTTACAATAGGTACCTGCAAAGAATGCCTGCGAGAGCTGAGGTGGAGAGCGGATAAGCAGCACTTTGCCTCACTCTGGACGCTGGTCTGTTTGCAGTAAAAACCACTTCCGGATTCAAGGCACGTGACGTGGCTGTGAGATCCGGCACAGCAATTGCTCTGCCCGTATCTGTCCTATCGGGCGCTAGTCACTGGAGCTGCTGAGATCCTGCAGGGCATTGAAAATGGCTCTCTTGAACTCATCGATTACATATTCCCATGACAGTCGTCGCACCTAGAGCAGCACTAGGAGAAATTACACAGAACATTAGACACCAGTCTACCATGGGAAAACATCCTAAAGCTGTAGAATTAAGTCACGCCTGGCAGACGTTTCTGCTTCTTATGCGAGGCATGACACGATTTTCTCTCGAACGAACAACATTCAAGTGCCAATTCTGCATTACAAATCCGCCGCGGAAACTCTCCTTATAAGCAGAATGTAGATGGCGCTACTCATACGTGCAGTAGCGCTGAAAATCCGTGTATCCCAGCACCACAGTTCGACATTTGTTGCACGCTGGATGCTTTCGTGGTGCCCCAGTTTCAATTGCCGACAGTATTCAGCCTTGAATACGTACATCCTAAAATGTCGAAGGTGGTTTAATGTGAGAGAAATAAATTTAATTTAAAAATGGGCAGAAGAGAATTACTGGGGGTTAACATTCCGCCGACAACGTCGTTATTAATCTCCGCACAAACTCCTATTGAACGATGGCGAAGTATATCCGCTGTGTCCGTATCAAAGAAACCAATCCAGAATTCGACTTCAGTAGTTTACAGAAATCTACGGAAGAACTAAACCAGAATAGTGTGCTAAGGATTTGAACGTATTTCCTCCAGAAAGCAAGATTCAATCATTGTTTCTAAACAGGAAAAGGACGATTGGGGATTGGACTCTGTGTCACACCGTGCTGAGTGTCAAGCAAGATCTACTAAGGAATTTTCATGAGGCCATGATGGGTAACTTTATTTTTCAGTAGTTATTCTGCTACTTAAAGTTCAGAAAACAGAAAGGCTAGCTATTACTTTCGTCTACATCTACATTTATACTCCGCAAGCAACCCAACGGTGTGTGGCGGAGGGCACTTTACGTGCCACTGTCATTACCTCCCTTTCCTGTTCCAATCGTGTATGGTTCGCGGGAAGAACGACTGTCTGAAAGCCTCCGTGCGCGCCCTAATCTCTCTAATTTTACATTCGTGATCTCCTCGGGAGGTATAAGTAGGGGGAAGCAATATATTCGATACCTCATCCAGAAACGCACCCTCTCGAAACCTGGCGAGCAAGCTACACCGCGATGCAGAGCGCCTCTCTTGAAGAGTCTGCCACTTGAGTTTATTAAACATCTCCGTAACGCTATCACGGTTACCAAATAACCCTGTGACGAAACGCGCCGCTCTTCTTTGGATCTTCTCTATCTCCTCCGTCAACCCGATCTGGTACGGATCCCACACTGATGAGCAATACTCAAGTAGAGGTCGAACGAGTGTTTTGTAAGCCACCTCCTTTGTTGATTTTCTAAGCACTCTCCCAATGAATCTCAACCTGGTACCCACCTTACCAACAATTAATTTTATATGATCATTCCACTTCAAATCGTTCCGCACGCATACTCCCAGATATTTAACAGAAGTAACTGCTACCAGTGTTTGTTCCGCTGTCATATAATCATACAATAAAGGATCCTTCTTTCTATGTATTCGCAATACATTACATTTGTCTATGTTAAGGGACAGTTGCCACTCCCTGCACCAAGTGCCTATCCGCTGCAGATCTTCCTGCATTTCGCTACAATTTTCTAATGCTGCAACTTCTCTGTATACTACAGCATCATCCGCGAAAAGCCGCATGGAACTTCCGACACTATCTACTAAGTCATTTATATATATTGTGAAAAGCAATGGTCCCATAACACTCCCCTGTGGCACGCCAGAGGTTACTTTAACGTCTGTAGACGTCTCTTCATTGATAACAACATGCTGTGTTCTGTTTGCTAAAAACTCTTCAATCCAGCCACACAGCTGGTCTGATATTCCGCAGGCTCTTACTTTGTTTATCAGGCGACAGTGCGGAACTGTATCGAACGCCTTCCGGAAGTCAAGAAAAATAGCATCTAACTGGGAGCCTGTATCTAATATTTTCTGGGTCTCATGAACAAATAGAGCGAGTTGGGTCTCACGCGATCGCTGTTTCCGGAATCCATGTTGATTCCTGCATAGTAGATTCTGGGTTTCCAAAAACGACATGATACTCGAGCAAAAAACATGTTCTAAAATTCTACAACAGATCGACGTCAGAGATATAGGTCTATAGTTTTGCGCATCTGCTCGACGACCCTTGTTGAAGACTGGGACTACCTGTGCTCTTTTCCAATCATTTGGAACCTTCCGTTCCTCTAGAGACTTGCGGTACACGGCTGTTAGAAGGGGGGCAAGTTCTTTCGCGTACTCTGTGTAGAATCGAATTGGTATCCCGTCAGGTCCAGTGGACTTTCCTCTGTTGAGTGATTCCAGTTGCTTTTCTATTCCTTGGACACTTATTTCGATGTCAGCCATTTTTTCGTTTGTGCGAGGATTTAGAGAAGGAACTGCAGTGCGGTCTTCCTCTGTGAAGCAGCTTTGGAAAAAGGTGTTTAGTATTTCAGCTTTACGCGTGCCATCCTCTGTTTCAATGCCATCATCATCCCGGAGTGTCTGGATATGCTGTTTCGAGCCACTTACTGATTTAACGTAAGACCAGAACTACCTAGGATTTTCTGTCAAGTCGGTACATAGAATTTTACTTTCGAATTCACTGAATGCTTCACGCATAGCCCTCCTTACGCTAACTTTGACATCGTTTAGCTTCTGTTTGTCTGAGAGGTTTTGGCTGCGTTTAAACTTGGAGTGAAGCTCTCTTTGCTTTCGCAATAGTTTCCTAACTTTGTTGTTGTACCACGGTGGGTTTTTCCCGTCCCTCACAGTTTTACTCGGCACGTACCTGTCTAAAACGCATTTTACGATTGCCTTGAACTTTTTCCATAAACACTCAACATTGTCAGTGTCGGAACAGAAATTTTCGTTTTGATCTGTTAGGTAGTGTGAAATCTGCCTTCTATTACTCTTGCTAAACAGATAAACCTTCCTCCCTTTTTTTATATTCCTATTAACTTCCATATTCAGGGATGCTGCAACGGCCTTATGATCACTGATTCCCTGTTCTGCACATACAGAGTCGAAAAGTTCGGGTCTGTTTGTTATCAATAGATCCAAGTTGTTATCTCCACGAGTCGTTTCTCTGTTTAATTGCTCGAGTTAATTTTCGGATAGTGCACTCAGTATAATGTCACTCGATGCTCTGTCCCTACCACCCGTCCTAAACATCTGAGTGAGTGTCCCAGTCTATATCTGGCAAACTGAAATCGCCACCTAAGACTGTAACATGCTGAGAAAATTTATGTGAAATATATTCCAAATTTTCTCCCAGTTGTTCTGCCACTAATGCTGCAGAGTCGAGAGGTCGGTAAAAGGAGCCAATTATTAACCTAGCTCGGTTGTTGAGTGTAACCTCCACCCATAATAATTCACAGGAACTATCCATTTCTACTTCACTACAGGATAAACTACTACTAACAGCGACGAACACTCCACCACCGGTTGCATACAATCTATCCTTTCTAAACACCGTCTGTACCTTTGTAAAAATTTCGGCAGAATTTATCTCTGGCTTCAGCCAGCTTTCTGTACCTATAACGATTTCAGCTTCGGTGCTTTCTATCAGCGCTTGAAGTTCCGGTACTTTACCAACGCAGCTTCGACAGTTGACAATTACAATACCGATTGCTGCTTGGTCCCCGCATGTCCTGACTTTGCCCCGCACCCGTTGAGGTTGTTGCCCTTTCTGTACTTGCCCAAGGCCATCTAACTTAAAAAACCGCCCAGCCCACGCCACACAACCCCTGCTACCCGTGTAGCCGCTTGTTGCGCGTAGTGGACTCCTGACCTATCCAGTGGAACCCGAAACCCCACCACCCTATGGCGCAAGTCGAGGAATCTGCAGCCCACATGGTCGCAGAACCGTCTCAGCCTCTGATTCAGACCCTCCACTCGGCTCTGTACCAAAGGTCCGCAGTCAGTCCTGTCGACGATGCTGCAGATGGTGAGCTCTGCTTTCATCCCGCTAGCGAGACTAGCGGTCTTCACCAAATCAGATAGCCGCCGGAAGCTAGAGAGGATTTCCTCCGATCCATAGCTACACACATCATTGGTGCCGACATGAGCGACCACCTGCAGATGGGTGCACCCTGTACCCTTCATGGCATCCGGAAGAACCCTTTCCACATCTGGAATGACTCCCCCCGGTATGCACACGGAGTGCACATTGGTTTTCTTCCCCTCTCTTGCTGCCATTTCCCTAAGGGGCCCCATTACGCGCCTGACGTTGGAGCTCCCAACTACCAGTAAGCCCACCCTCTGCGACCGCCCGGACCTTGCAGACTGAGGGGCAACCTCTGGAACAGGACAAGCAGCCATGTCAGGCTGAAGATCAGTATCAGCCTGACAGAGCCTGAAACCGGTTCGTCAGACAAACTGGAGAGGCCTTCCGTTCAGCCCTCCGGAATGTCTTTCGCCCCCTGCCACACCTTGAGACGACCTCCCACTCTACCACAGGTGAGGGATCAGCCTCAATGCGGGCAGTATCCCGGGCAACCACAGTCGTAGTCCGATCGGGGGATGCGTGGGACGAGCTGGCTGTCCCCGACAAACCCCCATCCGGACCCCCACAGTGATGCCCATTGGCAACAGCCTCAAGCTGTGTGACCGAAGCCAACACTGCCTAAGCTGGGAGCGAAGTGATGCCAACTCAGCCTGCATCCGAACACAGTAGTTGCAGTCCCTATCCATCCTAAAAACTTGTGCAAAGAACGTCTGAACTAATCTACAGAGTGCGCAAACAAATCGACACAAAATTTAAACGGTTATTAAAATACAAGATTGCCTAGTAAAAACAGTAATGCTGCTACTTGCGCACTGCTGACACACTGCTCGGCGGCGGAAGGAGACTACGCGAATTTACACTATTCAGGTACTAAAACGCGATGCTACTCTCAAATACTATAATACGCCCGAAATTTATGAATTAAACAATGCAAGTACCAAGACACGCAAAGAAATTAAGAATTAAACTATGTAACAAATGAGTGAGCTAGGAGTATACGACTTGCTGCTGCAGCTGCTTATCCAACGGCGACAGGGAGCACACAAGTTAGCGTTACGAGTGCCCCTTGTAGTTGGAAATATTTTAAGACATACAAGTTTCGTCGTACCAGTATAGTGACCGTCATCACAAACGAAGTTAAATTGTACGAAGTCCGTTTTTGCGGCGAGATTGATATGTAAACACTCGCAGCAAATGCTTACAATTTGCAGAAATATTCCACAACAGACACAGTTTTTGTAAGCAATGGCTTACGTGTGGTAGAACATATTTTCAGTTCATATTCTGAGAATGTAGCAACATACAATTTCATTCGAAATGATGGAAAGGAAGAACACATTTTTGCGTCCCATGATCCACAATACCCACTATAGGCGAAAAATTTAGTACAGAATCTCATAGAAAATTTATTATTTTGTATGTGAAACGAAGTCAAGGCAATGCTGCTACCGTTTGTTTACTGATATAGTATCTCTTACAGCCCCCTTTCATATAATGGGCCGAACGTTCTTCGTGAATAGCATAACAACAGCATGATTCGTGACGAATCTTTGAGTGCTTGCTGTGGTGTTCTGTTAGTGATCCAGACCTCCTAGGTGTTGAGGTAATGAGATGGTGAGGTGTTACTGAATCAATCCGAAAACATCAATCCCTGATCACCGTTCTTTAACTGCCTGGGGTCTTATTCCCTATGAATTACTGTTCCTATCAACAGGTATGATGTAGTTTCGCCACAGGTGTAGCCTTTCCTTTATACCAAGACAGAACTCCTTAGACCGAATAGAGTCGTCATCGCTTTTCCCCTACAACCAAACCGTGTACACTCTATTTGAGGACTTTTCAGCTTCTGCATTCGTCTTTTCCGACTGTGGATTGGCCTCCACAGTCTAATGGTGAATCCATATTTCACCTACAGAGTACAGTCCCATGACGATATCAAGAGTGACATTTTCCCTAACTTTTTCAGATTCAGTTTTGAAATGCCCATCTTCCGGCGTTCTTGATCTTCTGTGTGGAAACAAATTATGGCTATCAGTATTACACTCAGATGCTTCACACGCGGAACGCAGTTAATGAGAAACGCTAATGAAAAATTTGATACACCGCATACCGGGCTTCATAGCCTTAACACCCACTTCGTCTCGATGTCGGGAAGGTGTTCCGATTGTGAAGCGTTCCCCACATTGCCTGCTTCTTTGGTTACACCCGACATGTCACCACTACTGCCCTAGACGATAGTGATGATGATGATGATGATCACGTTATGGTGGTGAGTATAGCATAGCCTCTGGAAAAGAGTAATGTAAATTAAATTATCAAATGGCTCTGAGCACTATGGGACTTAACATCTTAGGTCATCAGTCCCCTAGAACTTAGGACTACTTAAACCTAACTAACCTAAGGACATCACACACATCCATGCCCGAGGCAGGATTCGAACCTGCGACCGTAGCAGTCCCACGGTTCCGGACTGCAGCGCCTAGAACCGCACAGCCCACCGCGGCCGGCATTCAATTATCGATATCCATCAACAATGGAAGCGCTCTCTGCGCCCTTAGATGTTCAATAATTACTATCTCTGTATCGTAGTATACGGGGTGGTCCATTGATAGTGACCGGGCCAAATATCTCACGAAATAAGCGTCAAATGAAAAAACTACAAAGACCGAAACTTGTCTAGCTTGAAGGGGGAAACCAGAAGGCGCTATGGTTGGCCCGCTAGATGGCGCTCTCATATGTCAAATGGATTTTTAAATAGGAACCCCCATTATTATTTCATATTCGTGTAGTACTTAAAGAAATATGAATGTTTTAGTTGGACCGCTTTTCTCGCTTTGTGATAGATGGCGCTGTAATAGTCACAAACGTGTAAGTACGTGGTGTCACGTAACGTTCCGCCAGTGCTGACGGTATTTGATTCGTGATACATTACATGTGTTAAAATGGACCGTTTATCAATTGCGGAAAAGGTAGATATCGTGTTGACGTATGGCTGTTGTGATCGAAATGCCCAACGGGCGTGTGCTATGTAGGCTGCTCGGTATCCTGGACGACATCATCCAAGTGTCCGGACCGTTCGCCGGATAGTTACGTTATTTAAGAAAACAGGAAGTGTTAAGCCACATGTGAAACGTCAATCACGACCTGCAACAAATGACGATGCCAAAGTAAGTATTTTAGCTGCTGTCGCGGCTAATCCGCACATCAGTAGCAGACAAACTGGGCGAGAATCGGGAATCTCAAAAACGTCGGTGTTGAGAATGCTGCAACAACATAGATTGCACCCGTACCATATTTCTATGTTCTGCAACTGGGCACAAGAGAAATAACGGTACTATGACAGATTTTTTGCATCCGTTCTATTTAGCGACGAAGCGTCATTGACCAACAGCGGTAACGTAAACCGGCATAATATGCACTACTGGGCAACGGAAAATTCACGATGGCTGCGAGAAGTGGGACATCAGCGACCTTGTCGGGTTAATGTGTGGTGCGGCATTATGGGAGGAAGGATAATTGGCCCCAATTTTATCGATGGCAATCTAAATGGCGCAATGGATGCTGATTTCCTACGTAACGTTCTACCGATGATACTACAGGATGTTTCACTGCATGACAGAATGGCGATGCACTTCCAACATGATGGATGTCCGGCACACAACTCGCGTGCGGTTGAAGCGGTATTGAGTAGCATATTTCATGGCAGGTGGATTGGTCGTCGAAGCACGTTCACCGAATCTGACGTCCCCGGATTTCTTTCTGTGGGGAAAGTTGAAGGATATTTGGTATCGTGATCCACCGACAACGCTTGACATGCGTCAGCGTATTGTCAATGCATGTGCGAACATTACGGAAAGCGAACTACTAGCTGTTGAGAGGAACGTCGTAATACTTGCTGCCAATTGGGGATTGAGGTTGACGGATATAATTTCGAGCATTTATTGCATTAATGTGGTATTTACAGGTAATCACGCTGTAACAGCTTGCGTTCTCAGAAATGATAAGTTAACGAAGGTACATGTATCACATTGGAACAACCGAAATAAAATGTTCAAACGTACCTACGTTCTGTATTTTACTTTAAAAAACCTACCTGTTACCAACTGTTCGTCTAAAATTGTGAGTCATATGTTTGTGACTATTAAAGCGCCATCTATCACAAAGTGACAAAGGTGGTCCAACTAAAACAATCATATGTCTTTACGTACTACACGAATATGTAATAAAAATGGGGGTTTCTATTTTTAAAAACGCAGTTGATATCCGTTTGACCTATGGCAGCGCCATCTAGCGGGCCAACCATAGCGTTTCCCTCCTCAAGCTAGACATGTTTCGTCCTTTGTAGTTTTTTCGTCTGACGCTTATTTCGCGAGATATTTGGTCCGGTCACGATCAATAGAGCACCTTGTATAAGAAAAGGACATTTTGTTTGTTTGTCTTCTGCTTTGTCTTCCTGGTCTTGTTGGTTCTGATGTCCTATCTGACGATCGCATAGAGATAATTAATATAATTATCTGTAGCCTTATTATCAATTTTGTTAAATATATATGCAATGATTTGTGGTAGAATGTGTTTTTTGTTGGTAGCAAAATGTACCTTCTCTGACCCATGATTCATTTACGTAATAATTAAAGGCTGTCCTGGCCATTTTGTGCAAGTTACTTGTTGTAGCGACGACATTAATGATAAAAACGCTTTTAATAGTCATTTCTTACAAGAAGTATTAAAGATAATAATCGTAATAAATACAGAACGGCTTCTTGTAACATTTTCCTTTTCATTTTTTAGGCCAGAGGTACAGTTTTACGAATAATAATTTTTATTAATGTGTACGCTGCCACTGCACATAGGCAGCTATACTGTGGCATCAAGCCTCACAGAAAAGGAAATAATTAAGCTGTTTATTTAGCTGGTTTATCTCGTAACATGAAAGAAAGATTTTTTTAAATGCATCGTGAATAAGGCGGATGTCTTCACGTTGGAATACATATGATATTTATGGCGATAGCGCCCTGAGAAACAATTAGCCGTGACTTTTAACCAACATAAAAGAGAATTTTTAGCAATACATTTTCATTTCCAATCATCAGAATAATTTATTTCATTCTCTTTTGAAGAAAGGTTGCGCGATATGAGGACGTACGACACCAAAGTCCTTAGCATCCGTATGAAACTGGTGTGAGACGAGTATCGATAAATTAGTTGACGGTATTATAAAACTGCAATGACAATTAAAAAGAACGAAAAATCAGAAAAACATTTACACGCGCACACACACAGACACCCCCCCTCCCCCCTCTCCCCCCCCCCCCCCATACACACACACAGAGGAAGAGAGAGAGAGAGAGAGAGAGAGAGAGAGAGAGAGAGAGAGAGATTATAGGGGAACCGTTGATGCATGCTGTACGATATACAACTTTCTTTACCATGTATGAAATTAAGAAATGCACCTGAAATATCGCGCTGCTCTTTTTAATGTCCAACAACCGATTATTCGCCGGAAGAAACATCAAATTTATCGATTGACTGATGGAGGAACAGCGAATTTTCAAATCATTGCCCGTATTCACCTGACTAACCACTTCTCATTGTCATCCTATGTCAAACAAAAATATTTCTGACTTTCATCCTCTCGAAAAGTTATTGATCCTTTAAAAACCATGCTTTTGTAGAACCAATATTAGAGTTAAGAACAAAAAAACACAAGAAGAAGTGTAAAAACATTTAAAGGCGGGTATTTTGAGAAACCATAGAACGACCTGTACCAACAAGCTACTAATTGTTTAAGTGTCATGTAAACACTAAACATGGCGTCTTGATATCTCGTACCCGTTCAAATGAGATGCCTAACACCTCATAAATCTTACAATACTTTCAGTCTGCTCTTTCCTATCCCAGCATCGAGCGAGACGGTGCTTAGAGGTCAGACAATGGACACACTTTCTGGAGCACAGCGGTTCACATGCAGTCCATGCGTCAGTTTCCTGGGATTTCTCTAAATATTTTAAGGCGAATGCTGGAATGGTTCCTTTCAAAACGCACGTATAATTTCCTTCCCATCCTTCCCCAGTCCGTACTTGCGCTCTGCCTCTAATGACCAAACGTCAAACTTGAAACTTCCTGCCTTTCTTCCAATACGTTAATATGAATTTTATTGGCGATTTTCTTGGAACTTAACGAAACTGCACAGTTCGTTGGTCCGATTGTAAATTATTTTATCGCTTCATAAACAGTGTATTCTACATTGAAGCATTCGCTCTGCGTAAGACGTGAACACGCTTCTGCGCGTGACCTAACACGGCTGCAGATACAGGGCAGACTGCAACAGTAAGAGAAACAAAACGGAAGCTATTTTGGCCAGAGAGCCCACTGGCGAAATGCTTCATTCTGGGATCTCAGCTCTGGATTCCACACAAAGAGTCAAGAGCTAAAGCCAGGTAAGTGCGACAGAAAGATTTTTGGGACTCCTGCAGAAATAGGAAAAGGAATGAGGTACAAATATACCATTCGCTACAAATGCTTCAATAGAAAAACTGCCGATGTTCGAGCAGGCTCAGAACCACCATCACATACCTAGGTCTCAGACATGGTTGCTTCAAAGAATGCCTGCACTGCGTTCGCCACATAACATCCCTGCTGAATGCGTGCCCGTATCTTGATCGATTTCGTATATCTGCGTGATTCCACACGTGCTCTAGTGGCAGACCTGCTAAAAATGTCCTCTGCCGGCGTTAATGGCGTCCTTATCGGACAATAATTTTGAATTGTGTAGAACTGACATTAAGGGGAGCCGGAGGTGGTCAAATCCAAAAAATTACAATTTTTTTTGCTACCGAAAATTAATTGGAACATTCCTCTTTAATGTAAACTTTGAATTATTGTTCTACTCGCCCTAGAAGTGGAGTTACTACCATTTCCCCCACGCCTGCAGAGGAAATGGGCGGCCGCTGAATGCATCTAACACCCTCTCGTGACTTCCTGGCGAACTGCTTGGGATTTTCTCGGCCTGTTACGCATACAGCGTCTTATTTTACGCATTCAGCGACTGTGCAAAGGTTGGCTACATTGTTTTCTGTGACAAATATTACCCGTATTTCCTTACAGCTTACTCCTATTTTCCTCAGAATTTCGAACTTCTTGCTCCATTTAATATTGTCATACTCTTTTGTTCTGGTTACGATGTCACGTTTTAGTAACCGTGTATATAAGATGAGGAAGAACGTAGGTAAAAGAAAATTAACACTAATACCAAGTTGCGATACCACAATGAATAAGAGCGCGGAACATCGTCTCTTTGCTGTTTACAGTTTCGAATTAGTTCAGTGTTGCGCCTGTTGTTGGTGATATCATACTTCTTGTGTAAAGCGGGTAATATGCAGTATGTACAAGAATCAGGAGGGAACAATAAAACCAATTTTTCATGACTTGGCACAGCCAGAATTGTTACACAAATGTCTACAAGGAAAGACGCAGAATCCTAGTGAGAGCGCAAACAATTTGATTTGGAAAGTGATTCCTAAAAGGGTGTTTGTAAGCATAAAAACACCGCACTTTGGCATTTATGATGCAATAGCAACCTACAACCAAGGGAACAGTGTGAAGTGTGAAGTTCTGAAGGCATTAGGATTTACAGCTGGGGTGAACACTGTACGAGCACTAAGAAATATTGACAGAGAAAGGATAAGAGGAGCAGAAAGAAGAGAAAGGGATATGAAGTATGATGGAACAACAGGCCAGAAAAGAAGACAGAAGAGGAAGCTTTTGGAGGATGAAGAAAAAGACCCTGATAATCCATCCTATAGTGCAGGAATGTATTGAGAAACTTTGACAGCCATTTCCCGTAAATTAGAATTTTTCGAATATAAGGAACATTTTCTCAAAATCCACTCAAGCTAGAGAGATGAAATTTTTATACAGCACTTCTAGTGGTCAAACTTACATTGTAACACAGCCATTTGGCAATATGTTCAGTAGTTTCATTTCAGTTTCACTATAAAGCAATTATTTGTAAAAAAATTTGGGTCATTAATAAAAAAAATAATTGGAAGGAAACTAGAAAAGATACTCCAAAATCCCTCTGTCACAACTGCAATACTAAACCACTCTATATGTAAAAAAGAATTCAAATTTTTCTGTTTGGTAGTTTATTCATAAATGTTCCTCAAACTTAATGATTTTAACATGGGCAGCATAGGCACCTCCGGCTCCCCTTAACTGAAACCTTCAATCAACAAAGTGTCATCTTCCTGACGTTGGCATCGGGTACGCAGCATTCTGTATTACAAAGAATAAGAAAAAAAGAACCCAGTACTATCACTGTTCTGTTCTTTTCCCGTTTGGTCATGCACGACATCGCAATATAATAACTCCAGATCGGTAGGTGTAACCTAATGTGGTGTGCTTCTGCACTGCAGTGCACGGCTGTTACTAGTCGCTTCTTCGGCGTCTTCAATCAGTCCTGAGACTGCAAATGCACGCCGTCCACCCAAAGGGCACTCCCCACTGGTGCTGTGTACCGAGTACATTTTCAGCCTCAGGACTGATTGGAAACGTCAAAAAAGCCACCATTAACAGCTTTCCATTGCAGTGGACATATGCACCACAGGTCGCATGTACTCTATACGTGGCACCTGAGTGCTTCTAAGTAAGCAACGACATTAGCATCTATAAAGTCCTCGTGGTCTCCTAACACAACGCAGTAGTATGGATCCTACCATCAACAACGATTCTTTTAAGGACCAAAGACCTAGATGTTTTGGGCTCTTATAGAATTTTATTGATTTATACGAGGGGCGTTTGAAAAGTCCATGCAAAAATAAAAACTACTTATGTGTTTGGGGTAAACCTCTTTTTTATTTTTCGACATAGTCTCCTTTTAGACTTATACACTTCGTCCATCGCTGTTCTAATTTGCTGATCCCTTCCCAAAAATAGGAATTGTCCAAGTCTGAAAAATAGCTATTAGTTGCTGCAATCACCTCCTCATTTGAATAAAATCTTTGTCCCACCAGCCATTTCTTCAAATTGGGGAACAAATAGTAGTCCGAGGGAGCCAAGTCCGGGGAATAGGGGGGATGTGAAACGAGTTGGAATCGTATTTCCATTAATTTTGCGACCACAACTGCTGAGCTGTGCGCTGGTGCATTGTCGAGATGGAAAAGGACATTTTTGCGGTCCAATCGCCGGCGTTTTCCTAGCAGCTCGGTTTTCAAAACGATCCAATAACGATGAATAATATTCACCTGTAATAGTTCTACCCTTTTCCAGATAGTAGATGAGGAATATCCCTTGCGAATCCCAGAAGACAGTCGCCATAACCTTTCCAGCCGAAGGAATGCTCTTCACCTTTTCTGGTGCGGATTCTCCCACTGTTTAGATTGTTGTTTGGTTTCAGGATCATAGTAATGTAGCCATGTTGCATCCACAGTGACGAAACGATGCTTAAAGTTCTGCGGATTCTTCCTGAACAGCTGCAAACCATCCTCGCAACACTTGACACGATTCCGTTTTTGGTCAGGCGTGTGCAATCGCGGAACCCATCTTGCGGATAGCTTTCTCCTGTCCAAATGCTTATGCAAAATATTATTTACCCGTTCATTCGAGATGCCCACAGCACTAGCTATCTCATGCACCTTAATCCTTCTGTCATCCATCACCACATCATGGATTTTATCAATGATTTCTGATGTCGTAACCTCCACAGGGCGTCCAGAACGTTCAGCATCACTTGTGCCCATACGGCCACTCCGACAATTTTGAAACTACTTATAAACTGTTCTAATTAAAGGTGCAGAGTCACCGTAATGTTTATGGAGTTCCTCTTCAGTCTCCTTAAGCGTTTTGCCTTTCATAAAGTAATGTTTAATCACCACACGAAATTCTTTTTCATCCACTTTTTGACAATCATTCAACTTCCTTGATTCACACGAATGCCAAGCACAAAGAAATAGACCAATATGCCTGAGACTTCGTGTGCGTTCTTTCCAAAGATACTACTAGCTAAACATGACCTCTATATGCGCCGTGGTGCCATTTCTGAGACTTTGTTCGGACTTTCCAAACGGCCATCGTATAGAGAGAAGTACAAACATAAATGCCAATATTTATTAAAACTATGCCTGGAAAATAATGGTGGCGTCATCGCTATCCATGTGATGAGGATCAACTAAAGACAAGGGGTAAAATACGATGATACCACCTACTTGGCCCAACTTACCATCCAACTGACGGGATTGCCACATACATTGATCAGCGAGAACACTACGAGCACCTACCTAATAGCCGGTATGTCCACCTTCGCCACGGACAACAGCGGAGAAGCGTCGTGGCTTGAAAGCAATGAGGCCTTCGTAGGTCGCTGGAAGGAACTGTCATCACATCTGCGCACATAAGTCACTTAATTCCCGAAAATTCCTGTGATGGGGGCGATGAGTTCTGACGCCACGTTCAATTTCATTCCAGATGCGATTGATCGGGTTCAGAACTAATGAGCTGGGGGCAGGATATCAATTGGAACTCGCCACTGTGTTCCTCGAACCACTCCATCACACTCCTGGACTTGACACATGGCGCGTTGTCTTGGTGAAAAACGCCACTGCATTTGGGAAACATAATCGTCATGAAAGGGTGCGCTTGGCGTGCTGCCAATGTACGATAGTCCTCGTCCTTCACTGTGCCGTGCACGAGGTCCTTTGTACCCACGGTTGCCCAAGGGAATGTTTCTTAGAACATATCGGAGCCGCCGTCAGCTTGTCTCCGTCCTACAATATAGATGTTAAGGAACTGTTCCACTGGAAGATGACGGATTCACACCGTCATATCGACATGATGAAGAAGGTATCGGGATTCGTCAGACCATGCAACGCTCTGCCACTGCGCCAACATCCTGTGCCGATAGTCATGTGCCGTTTTCAGTCGTAGTAGCCGATATCGTGGGGTTTTGACATTGGCACGTGCATGGGTTGTCAGCTGCGTACGCCCATCGTTAGGCGTGTTCGGTGCACTGTGTGTTCAGACACACTTGTACTCTGCACATCATTAACGTCTGATGTCAGTTCTGCCAAATTTCTCTGCCGGTCCTACTTTTCCCGTCTGCTCGGCCTACGACGTTCCACATCTGTAATGAGTGGTCGCCGCCCAACCCCACGATGTCCGGACGTGGTTTCACCTTATTTTCTCTACGTCTTGAAGACACTCACCACTCCTCGAACACCCGACAAGTCGTGCAGTTTCCGAAATGCTTGTGCCAAGCCTCTGGGCCATCACAACCTGCCCACGGTCGAATTGAAATAGATGGCGCATCTTCCATTCTACACACGGACAGCACGATCACTGATACTGCATGCACGATGAATGAGTCTGACAAGCAGTCGTTCTTCGCCAGATGGCGCTGCTATCACCTGGACTGGTTTATATCGATAATATGTCGATGGTCATAATGTTCTGGCTGATCGGTGTGACTGCACTATACAGTAGAGAATCTCAACAGAAATGTCTAACGATACCTACGAAACTGTTACAAAAATTGGGGATTTAATTATTGTAAACATCTACAGACCTCCAGCAGTTCAGTGGCCATCTCATGTTCTCCGTAAACACCTACGTCCAGGTATTTACATGGGTGACTTCATCAGCCACCTCGACCAGTAGAAGTATAACTTGAATGACTCAAATGCAGAACCTACAATTTCATGCACAGAAAAACTAAATCTCAATCTAATTTTTGAAGCCATATTTAGATTAGATACATGGACTTCACAAGGTTTTTTTAGACTAGGCTGTAGTTGGAGGTACTCTGATAACACTCGCCAGACGACACGCAGGCAGCGAATCAGAGCGCCTTCAAAGTAAAGAAACTGCAGCTGTAAAAAATTTTTATCAGTGGGCTGTCGAAGTATTCGAGACGATTTTCCCGAATTTACTGCCCTACACGAAATTTCTCTCTCTCAAATTATTCTCCGGACCAAGAGCTTGTGAAACCCAAAGTAGAAAGCACTGAGATATTTAGCGAGTCACAGAATATAAATTGGAAAGACAGATTAGATGCCATAGGAGGTGGAGTCTTCATTCTAGCTGACAAAAGGATTGTCTCTATCGACTGCGATGCCACTATCCGAACGTACTGTTATATTTTTAGACCATGCGGCATCGGACGCCTGGAAAGCGGTTATCGCGTGTAATAAGCCTGAATAGCTTTGCTATGTAGTTCAGACTACTACACGGAATTACTGAATAAATATTGGCGATGGCGTGCAAGAAATCGAATGTTAAATGAATTATGATTTTCATTAACAAAAATAACCTCATTGAAGTGACTGAACAGAATGCACTAACGTGTGTACGTTAATCACGCCTAGCAGGCGAACAACATTTACGTAACACAATATACACACACATATGATAAACACTTGAACTTGCTGCAAGTTAGATTGATCCACACCAACTGTCAGTAATGATTTTAATGTTACTGAATTTGCATTTTACTGAAGGTACAATGAGTACTGTGGAGGCAATAAATTCTTTAATTGAATAGTCAATGAACACTATAGAACTGATGGTTACTAGAGATGTTAAAAACATTACTTTAGAATCATTTTGTTCTAATGAAACTGAATGAGTTTTTACGTTGATAATGTACTGAAAAGCCACCACATCGGGTTGAACTGTAATTAATGTGGCACAGTACCTGGCGTCCTCTGTCAGTTGTATAATCCGGCGTTTGTTGGAAATTTTCGGCGTTAACTCCGATTATATCCTCTTGTTGCATTAATACGCCGATACACACGTAGTATTGCTGGTATTCCTGCACACACAGTGATGGATTTGGGATAATAATGAACTATTTTCTGTAAGTAATTGATGACTCTCGTGGAATGCACTTTGAATCACAAACTTATTATTTCACTCAGACATTACACTGTAGAGAATCTGACTTGATAATTACAGAAATTGGTTCGCTACGGCTAAATGTACTTGTTATGGCGGCGGTATAAAATGCACTGTTCATAAAAACACTGTCGTACGATAACTACCTGCTCGTTGCTTGTGCTGGCGTGAGCTCATCAATGGGTCTCATATGGTAGTAAGATCACATTGCAACATTAGCTGCAGACACTGGTCACTTCATACCTTGCTGCTGGGCGCTGCAGTCGGTCGTAAATTACGGACTTCCACAAGGCGTGCCATGTGCTTTTTGAGCGGTAACAGTAACTATATCGCTCACAAGCCGTCTCCATCGATATGTTGCATCCTGCAAGCCTTATTATCCATTTGACTTGCTGACACACCATAAATTCAGTTCATGTTTGTTGTACGCTCACTTTTAACTGTCTATAAGCAACGTTACCGTACTGTACTTAAACCGTCACTTTCGCGCCGCGTAATATCTGTTCTGCATCCGAACAGTTCCAGAACACATCTCTCTCTACTGCCAAATTCACGCGCCAACCGAAACTAATATTAAATTAATATTTTTACTATACATAATAATATTATCCTAGTTTAATGGCCGGCCGCAGTGGCCATGCGGTTCTAGGCGCTACAGTCTGGAACCGCGGGACCACTACGGTCGCAGGTTCGAATCCTGCCTCGGGCATGGATGTGTGTGATGTTCTTAGGTTAGTTAGGTTTAAGTAGTTCTAAGTTCTAGGGGACTGATGACCTCAGATGTTAAGTCCCATAGTGCTCAGAGCCATTTGAACCATTTTGAACCTAGTTTAATGCTTCTTTATTTCGTCGTCCAAGCGCAGCACTATTCAGATACTGTCTTACTTGTAGCGCTATTTCATTTGACTGCCGCCAGGCGTAAGCACCTGTGCTTTTGTTTGCGCAACTATCCAACAGATGGAATGAGTGTTCACTTATTCAACTGCTGTGCCTTGGCTATGCTTCGTTGTGGCATTACATATGCCCCTCTATTTCATCCCGGGTTGTTTATACAAGTTCGGGATAAAATACCATCCTGCCTCCTGTCATGTTTACTATTGTTTGAAGCCATTACTCAAATGTGCTAAATTATTTTGAATACCTCTTGGAAAGACAAACATGTTACATGACACATATAATAATACTATGGTTATAAGGGTGTTTAAGAACTAATAAACAACATGATGATTTTCACTTCAATTTGCCTATTCTAATTTAAGTCATACAGTAACATGTTAATTCCTTCATTAAATACAGTCTTATATTACACATATATTTTTTACTTTCTGCCATACCACCACAGTATCAAAAACTGCCCCATTATTATAGTCTTTACAAAATTTTACTAATGCCTACTACAACTATGTACAATAGTGGTTTCCTCTACTTATAGAGTCTCTTTCCTTATTTTTGAACTTTTTACTCTTGTATTCTCTTTCTATACAGCTTTAAGTCCTCTATGTTCTGTACACCATAGTTTTTCTTTGACTTAGGAAATATTAAATGGTATGTATTGGTATGAGGTATGTCAGCCACCTCAAATGGACCTTTGAATACCTGAAAAAACTTTGAAATTTCTGAAGTAATTTCTTTGGTTTTCTCGTGGTATTTGACCAACACAAGGTCTCCTACTTCTAATTTAGTTAACTTTTGTTTCCCATCATGTCTTTTCTTCCTCCGTAACATATGTTTTCCCATACGTTCTTTAACTAGCCCTTTCTTTTCTTCTAAGGTCATCTCCTTTCTTGAAGGGAAGTTAATATTGTCTTCAACTACGTTAGCCTCTTTTATTCCCATCATTATTTCATTTGGGGTAAATCCTGTACTTTCATACCCCATGTTATTTAAAACATTTTCAATGTCAGGTACGTACTTTCCCCAACTACTATGTTTGTCATGGCAGAATGTCCTACAGAGTCTACCTATCTCTCTCATATACCGTTCGGCCAGATTGCCTGCTGCATGGTATGCTGCTATATATCTTATTCTACGCCTTGCTCTTGCATATTCGTTTTCCATTTCTTTGAAATGAATTGAGACCCATTATCTGACAGTATAACATTTGGTTTGCTTATCTTTACGAAATAGTCCTTAATCATTTTGTCACACACTGAGTTTCCTGTAGCTTTTCTCAGAGGATATAATTTTACAAATTTTGTAAATATATCTACTGCTACTAAAATATAACAAAAACCTCCTATATTCTTAGGTAATGGACCATAGAAATCCAAAGCCACAATTTCTAAGGTATCTTTGGGTAAGATGGATTGCATCGGACCCCTACTCTTCTGATTTGTTACCTTCACCTTCTGGCAGAGGTCACACGTCTTCAATCTTGCATGGATCCTCCTTGCCATATTGTTAAAACATACTGATTCTGTCAATTTCTCCAAACATTTGTTTGTTCCACAATGCCCATAACTTAAATGTATGCAATCAATTAATACTACTACATGTTCCTCCAGCCAGCATACTCTCCACACATCTGACGTTTCCTCTCTCCTTCTGAACAATAGTCCATCAAATACATAACAATATTTTTGCATCTTATCATTACCCCTCTTTCTAAGCTCAGTTTTCACTAATACTAAAAATGGATACTTATTCTGTTCCCTTCTTAAATTCTTACATATACTCTTGATTTCTTTCTGATTTTTCATCCCTTTTATGTAGTGAATTCTCTTGTAACCCTCTTCTCCTAACACTCCTTCTTCTGGTCTCATTCCTATAGGTAGCCTGGACAAAGCATCTGATACTACGTCCTGTTCACCTTTTATATACTTTATTTCAATGTCAAACTGCTGGGAATACAACACCCATCGTGTCAATCTGGTATGTATTAACTTACATTTATTAAGAAATGTCAATGCCTGATGATCAGTATACACTATTACTTCATGTCCCCACAAAAAGTTATAAAAATTTTTAAATGCCCAAAATATTGCTAGAGCTTCTTTTTCTGAAATGGTATAGTTGCGTTCACATTTACTCAATCTGCTTGCAAATGCTATAGATTTTCTTTCCTCATGCCCCTCCAAATTGACTACTTGGGTTAAGTGCGCATCTAATCCATACCCACTGCTGTCCGTTTCTAACCAAAAGGCAGACCTAAGTCTGGATAACTTAAAATACTATCATCACTAAGTTTCTCTTTCAGATGTTCAAACGCCTCCTGACACTCTTTTGACCAAACAAAAGCTTTACTTCTCTTTAGTAACTCATTGAGTGCTGGACTATTAAATGCCTGGACTGACACATATTTTCTGAAGAAACCACACAATCCTTGAAAAGCTTTCAAATGCCTCCTACACTTGGGCACAGGGAATTCCTTTATCGCTTTAATCTTCTCTGGATCTTTCTTAATTCCTTGACTACTAGTTATGTAACCCACAAACATAATCTCACTTTTCACAAATTCAGATTTCTTCAATCGTAATGTCATTCCTCCTTTATGCAATGCATGAAACACCTCTCAATATAGTACAATGTTCCTTCCAACTTTTGGTAGCTATGAGTATATTGTCCACATACACTGTAGTTTTGCTACGCCTTTCGTAATACTTTGTCTAGAGCCCGAATAATTATGGATACTGAAATATTCAGGCCAAGTGGTACCACGCAATATTGGTAACATTTTCCTCCAAATAAGAAAGCTGTTTATTTTCTATGCTCCTTTGACAGGCCTATTTGCCAATATCCCGCTATTAAATCGAGATTACTTAAGTATTTAATCCCATTAAAATTTTGTATTATACCATCTAAACTGTCTGGTTTGTCATACTCTCTTTCTATTATTGAATTTAGCTTCCTGGCATCCAGTACTACTCTAATTCCACCATCCTTTTTCTGTACACACATAATCGGATTATTATAATTGCTACTACTTCTTTCTATTACTCCAGTCTTTCCATCCTGTCCAATTCAGCAGCTACTGCCTTACTCTTTGCTATAGCTATATCAAATGGTCTTCTATAAAATGGTTCATGAGGTTTAATATTTAACCTACATTAAAATCGATTACTCTTCCTGGTTCCTCAGAAAACACCTGTTCGTTTTCTACTAACAGATTATACAGCTCCTCAATACCGTCCACTTCACTCACCTTCTGATGGAACAACCTATTCTTGTCTAACCACAGATTCTCACTTTCACCAACATTTCCTTCCTCCCACTGTTCACAACATTCCACTACTGACCCTTCCACTATTTTGAGACAACCTAATGGTTCCTTCTCATCCACCATGTGCCCTGCAAAATTCACTGTATGTTCTGTACCCAAATATTTAAACAGCATCAGCCCTTGGTCACAATTAATTATTATTTGATTTTCCATCATCCAATCTGAAACTGTAATCATATTTATACTTAAATTAGGAATAACTAAAAATACACTTTCCATCTTACAATTACCCATTTTGAAAGACAAATACATTTGTTTTTTCACAGGTTTACTTCACTTCCCTATGGCACCTACTACCTTGAGTCCAGACATAGACATTTCTGGAATCTCATATTTACTACTAATATGTTTCCACAAGGTCTCATAAAAACAAGTTATCTCACTGTCTGTATCTAACACACACACAAGCCACTGTAAACACTAGCGCCATCACAAACCAAAGATGACCAACGCCAGAAGTTATCGATAGTGAAATTAATAATCGATTTGTGAGGTAGCATAAACTGTGTCCTTCTATTTCTTGACAAGGGAGAGAGCAGGATTCCACACAGAATTTAAACAAAACCCACCTTCCCTATTTGTATGGTTACTTTCTACTTTAACTTCAACATCATCCCCATAGCTGGAAGTGCTTGCCACAATCTTCGTGTTGCTATATTCCATAGGATGACCGGTGTCAATAGAATGATCTGCAATGGCGCATTTGCTCGGTTGTTGTAATCGTGTGAGCCACATATGCTCAATACGCCGGTCCTCCGCAGTACTGATAGTCTAGCCCACATATGAAGTGCCACAACTGCAAGGAATACGGTGGACACCCGCCTTACGCAAACCAGGTTCATCCTTTACGGAACCTAAAAGCATCCTGATCTTAGATGGTGATCGAAAAACAGACTTCACATTATATTTCCGCAAAATGCTGTTTGAAATTCCCCCTGCGTAAGGCAAAAAGACCGTAGACTTTGGTGTTGCCTCGGTATTATCGTCACTTGCCCAGTTCGTCGGCAGCACAACGCACGTCTCATCTCTCTTTCACCATAACCGTTCTGACGAAAGGTGACTTCGAGGTGGCTTAACTCAGCCCTTCACATTGAGCAGGATGGTGACAACTACCAGCCTGCAGTCAGTGTGAGTGGGCCTCCTATAAACGGCATGTGCCAACGTACCATCCACCTTCCCGCTGACCAAGGAACAGAAGACAACCATCCTTTTCCACTTCCACGTTGAAACAAGTATTGGAGTGGACTGAATTCACTTGTTCTAAAAAGCAAAATAACACATGGTGGGCGAAGTAAGGACATAAAAACGCATAGCCCTTCGTTTTTTTATCTTCTGTGGCTATCAGGTCATACCGTAATGGCACTCCTGTCTCACTGGTAGTAGCCCGGAGCACTCGTAGCGGTCGATATGTGGATTCTGTCGCCCAAGGCTGTGAATTAGAGCACTCTCCAAAACTTGTGCTGAAGTTCCTTAGCTTGCTCCTGAAATCTGTGGACCACTTCCTGTTATTATGCTTCGCGTGTAGGCATCAGGGGTGGACGTCCAGCGGGATGTGACGGATCCTTCTCAACGCCTTCTTCTGCTGCCGTAGCAATCACTAGAGACGTATCTACACTTATAGGCTGCGTTCCACGGATGTTTGCTGTTGAGCAGCCGATCGAGGATGACATCAACAAACTTAGCTGTGAGCGTCCATTGTACTGATGTGCCAAAGATGGTGATGTCCGGTGTGGCTGGCGGAAGTCTTTTCAATAGTAGCAGATAATGATTTAGAAGGGAAACTCCCCATCGCTTACCCCTCAGATTGGTAAGATTGCCTATTGGACATCCCGTCAAAACTTGAGGACAAATCAAGCATGAAAACAGGAAGAAGGTGCACTGAACTGTGAAAAAAGAAATCAAAACGGGATCACAGAACGTTCCAAGCTTAACAAGTGTAACATCGAAGAACACGGAAGAACCATGGCATCGTAATCAAGCGGTCATGGTTCAAACATCCCTCGTGTCATTCATTTAATTTTTTTTTCGTAACATTACGAATCTGTAATCTTGAGAGTTGTCACACTATACGCTGTTTATAGAATATGAGCCATGTAGTAAGAATACTTTGCTGTCGCAAGTAAACGTGATGAGGTGTGAGAATAGGCGAGGTATCACATAGACGTCTCACAGAAATGAAAACAACACATAAATGTGTCTGAACTATATTACAACAAAGAATTGCAAGAGTCGAAACTTCGAAAACGGAACGGAACTTCAAAAACCTTAAAAACATGTTTTGGCAAAGCACAGAGAAAGTGTGTGATTGTGAAACTGTTGTGTTCATTTGTTACAGTTTAGCTGATAAACTATTCTGTTTTCTTCACTCCCTTGGAGGTGATTCTCATTCATTCGAACACCTAAATCGGGCAAGCGTACAAATTAGATGCGTCGGTAACAGATTCCTATCATAAGACATATGTACTCTCACTAATGTCGTGTGTGACACACGAGACGTGTTTCCCGGTGGAGAATTCGGTTGACTTGTCACCTTGTCATCAATCGTTTACAGTTCCCATTTGAAAGCAAGTTCCTTTCGGCAGCTAATAGAGTATTTGTGCAGAGTCAACTGTCATTATAGGTCCCTTTCTTACACTCCGCTGTGGAAAACGGACGTTACACCACGACATTGACACAAATTTGTATACGGCGGACAGCGAAAAAAGAAATAAATAAACAAATTGGTGCAAGTGAGGTTTGAACACGACTCATCCGCGTGGCAGTCCAACACCGTAATCAATTAAGCACGACGCCGGTGCTGTTTCGATTTGCCATATATTGCTCTTCTTGTCCTTGGACCGTTGACTGTTTCTATTTTGCTTTTTTTTTCATAGTTCAGTACACGTTCTTCCTGTTTTCGTGCTTGATCCTTGTTCAGTTTTTGAGAGGGCTATCTGCTGGGCCCTTTAACCACTAAATCTCAGGGGGTGCTATGGGGAATTTCCCTTGTGAGAATGTACGTTTGAACACAGAGTTTTATGAGAGTGAATCATGAACGGTGGGAAGAGGGGAAAAGAAGAGAATCGAAGCGTTTGAGACCTGACGCTATAGGAGGACGTTCAAAGTTCAGTAGACTGATTATATAAGAAGTGATAAGATTGTCCGCAGGATCGACGAGGAGGTTAAGATGTGAAAAATATTGACACGAAGAAGAGACAGCCTGACAGGAGATGTGTTTAGAAATTAGGGTATGACTTCCATGATACCTGAGAAAGTTGTAGAGGAGAAAAAATGTAGAAGAGGACACAGATTGGAATACATCCAAGAAATAACTGAGAAAGTTATGTCCAAATGCTACTCTGCGTTGTGACGTTCGCATTAACCCAGACAGTAGATAGATGACTCACCCCAAAAAGTCAACTAAAACAAGGCATGTTTCTCTGCTTAAAGTTTCATTTACTACTGTTGGACACATCACACGCTATTAACACTGAGACACAAGTCTCAGACTTAAAACAAGCTCAACAAACCGCAGTGTTCTTGCGTATCCGCGCAACGGTAGGATCGTGACGTCATCGGAACACTGCCTGATATCGAGTATTCGCGTGTCTTACTGGGCTTATAGCAGGGAAGAGTTGGCGCTGTTCATTATATTTACTACAAACGCCAACAAACTGTTGTATATGTAAATGAAAGAAAATCAGCCTCACACCGATATTTCAGGTATGTACGCAGCATAGTAAGAGAATGTGTGTCCCGTAGTGTCTTCCTGTGCGGGTGACTGGCCCACGTACGCTGTCTGGCCTTAATGTGGTCCGCCGCCTTTATCGCGACCGGGGCGTGACGCGTCACCACGCACGCCGCGTCCTCGCGGTTTTAAACGCGGTTGCCAGGCGACTGCTACAGAGTCCCCTCTAGGCAGCTGTGGCGCAGTGCAGCCACCTCCACCGACCCAGCTACAAGACGCTGCTTGCCCGTTACAGGTCGGTGTGGGTTTGGCTACAGCATCCTGTACGGTACATATAGCATGTCAGTATTTAACACCAATACTGCCACTTTGACTCTATGTTCTCCTTACAAGTGAAGTCCTCAACGTCGAGGCGGAAGGTGACTGTGGGTTAGGACAGAAGGACTCTTAATTGATAATGTTTACTTTGGTGAAGGTCAGAGCAAGAAAATAATTGTGTACCTAGTAACGAATGCTGTCTCTGATCATGAGTCACAGTTAGTTAGTATAAATAAGATAGTACCTTACAATATACAGGGTGAGTCACCTAACGTTACCGCTGAATATATTTCGTAAACCACATCAAATACTGACGAACCGATTCCACAGACCGAACGTGAGGAGAGGGGCTAGTGTAATTGGTTAATACGAACCATAAAAAATGCACGGAAGTATGTTTTTTTAACAAAAACCTACGTTTTTTTAAATGGAACCCCGTTAGTTTTGTTGGCACATCTGAACATATAAACAAATACGTAATCAGTGCCGTTTGTTGCATTGTAAAATGTTAATTACATCCGGAGATATTGCAACCTAAAGTTGACGCTTGAGTACCACTCCTCCGCTGTTCGATCGTGTGTATCGGAGAGCACCGAATTACGTAGGGATCCAAAGGGAACGGCGATGGACCTTAGGTACAGAAGAGACTGGAACAGCACATTACGTCCACATGCTAACACCTTTTTATTGGTCTTTTTCACTGACTCACATGTACATTACCATGAGGGGTGAGGTACACGTACACACGTGGTTTCCGTTTTCAATTACGGAGTGGAATAGAGAGTGTCCCGACATATCAGGCCAATAGATGTTCCATGTGGTGGCCATCATTTGCTGCACACAATTGCAATCTCTAGCGTAATGAATGTCGTACACGCCGCAGTACATCTAGTGTAATGTCACCGCAGGCTGCCACAATACGTTGTTTCATATCCTCTGGGGTTGTAGGCACATCACGGTACACATTCTCCTTTAACGTACCCCACAGAAAGAAGTCCAGAGGTGTAAGATCAGGAGAACAGGCTGGCCAATTTATGCGTCCTCCACGTCCTATGAAACGCCCGTCGAACATCCTGTCAAGGGTCAGCCTAGTGTTAATTGCGGAATGCGCAGGTGCACCATCATGCTGATACCACATACGTCGACGCGTTTCCAGTGGGACATTTTCGAGCAACGTTGGCAGATCATTCTGTAGAAACACGATGTATGTTGCATTGCTCTCCGATACACACGATCGAACAGCGGAGGAGTGGTACTCAAGCGTCAACTTTAGGTTACAATTTCTCCGGATGTAATTAACATTTTACAATGCAACAAACGGCACTGATTACGTATTTGTTTATATGTTCAGATGTGCTAACAAAACTAACGGGGTTCCATTTAAAAAAACGTAGGTTTGTGTTAAAAAACATACTTCCGTGCATTTTTGTGTGGTTTGTATTAAACAATTACACTAGCCCCTCTCCTCACGATCGGTCTGTGGAATCGGTTCGTCAGTATTTGATGTGGTTTACGAAATATATCCAGCGGTAACGTTAGGTGACTCACCCTGTATATACTCCTCAGTGGGAATCAGATGGAACAGCCGCGAGGGGAAGCCGCGCAGTTTGAGGAGCCTTGCCACGGTTCTCGCGGCTCCCCCCGTCGAAGGTTCGAACCTTTCCTCGGGCATAGGTGTCCTTAGCATAAGTTAGTTTAAGTTAGATTATGTGGTGTGTGAGCCTAGGGACCAATGACCTTAGCAGTTTGGTTCAAGGAACTTACCACCACCTCAGTTGGAATAATTCATAAGGCCAGGACAAACTCACTTAAGAATAGTTTACAAGAGATGTTCTAGGATAAAATGTATAATGAACCAAATGCTATCATAAAATTTAGTTTATTTCATGGTAAATTCATAGCATTATTTTAAAAAACCTTTTAAGTTAATTAAAAGGAACATGAAACACCCATTCAAAAACCCACGGATCACTACAGGGATTATACACTGAGGTGGCACAAGCCGTGGGATACTTCCTAATATCGTGTCAGATCTCCTTTTGCCAGGGATAGTGTAGCAACACAACGTATCATGGACTCAAAAATTCGCTGAAATCTGCTAAAGAAATACTGAGCCATGCAGCTACTATAGCCATCCATAATAGCGAAAGTGTTACTGGTGCTGGATTTTGTACACCAATTGACCACTCCGATATCTACCGTAAACTTTCGATGGGATTCATGTCGGGCGATCTGCATGGCAAAATCATTCCCTAGAATTGTCGAGAATGTTCCCCATGTCAGTCACGAGCAACAGTATATACAGTATATACAAATCTGTATAGTAAATGACATGTTGTTGTTGTTGCGGTCTTCAGTCCACAGACTAGTTTGATGCAGCTCTCCATGCTACTCTATCCTGTGCAAGCTTCTTCATATGCCAGCACCTACTACAACCTACATCCTTCAGAATCAGCTTAGTGTATTCATCTCTTGGTCTCCCTCTACGATTTTTACCCTTCACGCAGCCCTCCAATACTAAATTGGTGATCTCTTGATGCCTCAGATTATGTCCTACCAACCGATCCCTTCGTGTAGTCAAGTTGTGCCACAAACTCCTTCCCAATTCTATTCAGTACCTCCTCATTAGTTATCTGATCCACCCATCTAATCTTCAACATTCTTCTGTAGCACCACATTTGGAAAGCTTCTATTCTCTTCTTGTCTAAACTATGTATCGTCCATGTTTCACTTCCATACAAATACTTTCAAAAACGCCTTCCTGACACTTAAATCTATATTCGATGTTAACAAATTTCTCTTTATCAGAAACGTTTTCCTTGCCATTGCCAGTCTACATTTTATATCCTCTCTACTTCGACCGTCATCAGTTATTGTGCTCCCCAAATAGCAAAACTCCTTTACTACTTTAAGTGTCTCATTTGCTAATCTAATTCTCTCAGCAACACCCGACTTAATTCGACTACATTCCATTATCCTCGTTTTGCTTTTGTTGATATTCATCTTATATCCTCCTTTCAAGACACTGTCCATTCCGTTCAACTGCTCTCCCAAGTCCTTTGCTGTTTCTGACAGAATTACAATGTCATCGGCGAACCTCAAAGTTTTTGTTTCTTCTCCATGGATGTTAATACCTACTCCGAATTTTACTTTTGTTTCCTTTACTGCTTGCTCAATATACAGATTGAATAACATCGGGGAGAGGCTACAACGCTGTCTCACTCCCTTCCCAACCACTGCTTCCCTTTCATGTCCCTCGACTGTTATAACTGCCATCTGGTTTCTGTACAAATTGTAAATTGCCTTTCGCTCCCTGTATTTTACCCCTGACACCTTCAGAATTTGAAAGAGAATATTCCAGTCAACATTGTCAAAAGCTTTCTCTAAGTCAACAAATGCTAGAAACTTAGGTTTTCCTCTCCTTAATCTATCTTCTAAGATAAGTCGTAGGGTCGGTATTGCTTCACGTGTTCCAATATTACTACGTAATGCAAACTGATCTTCCCCGAGGTTGGCTTCTACCAGTTTTTCCATTCGTCTGTAAAGAATTGGGTTAGTATTTTGCACCCGTGACTTATCAAACTGATAGTTCGGTAATTTTAACATCTGTCAACGCCTGCTTTCTTTGGGATTGGGATTATTATATTCTTCTTGAAGTCTGAGGACATTTCCATTTCCATAATATTCTCCTTAAGTACATCGCCTTTGTTTGGACCCTCTATATACCCTTTCCACCTTTCTGCTTTCCCTTCTTTGCTTAGAACTGGGTTTCCATCTGAGCTCTTGATATTCATACAAGTGGCTCTCTTTTCTCCAAAGGTCTCTTTAATTTTCCTGTAGGCTGTATCTATCTTACCCCTAGTGAGATAAGCCTCTACATCCTTACATTTGTCCTCTAGCCATGCCTGCTTAGCCATTTTGCACTTCCTGTCGATCTCATTTTTGAGACGTTTGTATTCCTTTTTGCCTGCTTTATTTATTGCACTTTTATATTTCCTCCTTTCATCAATTAAATTCAATAGTTCTTCTGTTACCCAAGGATTTCTACTAGCCCTCGTCTTTTTACCTACTTGATCCTCTGCTGCCTTCATTACTTCATCCCTCAAAGCTACCCATTCTTCTTCCACTGTATTTTTCCCCCATTCCTGTCAATTGTTCCCTTATGCTCTCCCTGAAACTCTGTATAACCTCTGGTTTAGTGAGTTTATCCAGGTCCCATCTCCTTAAATTCCCACTTTTTTTGCAGTTTCTTCAGTTTTAATCTACAGTTCATAACCAATAAATTGTGGTCAGAGTCCACATCTGCCCCTGAAAATGTCTTACAATTTAAAACCCGGTTCCTAAGTCTCTGTCTTACCATTATATAATCTATGTGATACCTTCTAGTATGTCCAGGGTTCTTCCATGTATACAACCTTCTTTTATGATTCTTGAACCAAGTGTTAGCTATGATTAAGTTATGCTCTATGCAAAATTCTACCAGGCGGCTTCCTCTTTCATTTCTTAGCCCCAATCCATTTTCACCTAGTACGTTTCCTTCTCTTCCTTTTCCTACTATCCAATTACAGTCACCCATGACCATTAAATTTTTATCTCCCTTCACTATCTGAATAATTTCTTTTATCTCATCATACATTTAACCAATTTCTTCGTCATCTGCAGAGCTAGTTGGCATATAAACTTGTACTACTGTAGTAGGCGTGGCCTTCGTGTCTGTCTTGGCCACAATAATGCGTTCACTATGCTGTTTGTAGTAGCTTACCCGCATTCCTACTTTTTTATTCATTATTAAACCTACTCCTGCATTACCCCTATTTGATTTTGTATTTATAACCCTGTATTCACCTGACCAAAAGTCTTGTTCCTCCTGCCACTGAACGTCACTAATTCCCACTATATCTAACTTTAACCTATCCATTTCCCTTTGTAAATTTTCTAACCTACCTGCCCGATTAAGGGATCTGACATTCCAAACTCCGATCCGTAGAATGCCAGTTTTCTTCCACATGATAATGACGTTCTCTTGAGTAGTCCCCGCCCAGAGATCCGAATGGGGGACTATTTTACCTCCGTAATATTTCACCCAAGAGGACGCCATCATCATTTAACCGTACAGTAAAGGTGCATGCCCCCGGAAAAAATTACGGCTGTAGTTTCCCATTGCTTTCAGCCGTTTGTAGTACCAGCAGAGCAAGGCCGTTTTTGTTAGTGTTACAAGGACAGATCGGTCAATCACCCAGACTGCTGTCCCTGCAACTACTGAAAAGGCTGCTGCCCCTCTTCAGGAACCACACGTTTGTCTTGCCTCTCAACAGATACCCCTCCTTTGTGGTTGCATCTACCCTACGGCTATTTGTATCGCTGAGGCACGCAAGCCTCCCCACCAATGGCAAGGTCCATGGTTCATGGAGTGAGTGGGCACATAGTCATCCATAAAAGTTCGATCGTTGTTTGGGAACAAGAAGTCCATGAACTGGTGTGAATGGTCTCGAAGTAGACGAACATAACTATTTACCACCAATGATCGGTATAGTTGGACCAGAAGACCCAGTCCATTCCATGTAAACATAGTCCACACCATTAAGGAGCCGCCACCAGCCTGCACAGTGTCTTGTTGACGACTCTGGGCCATGGCTTCGTAGGGTCTGCACCACACCCGAAGCCTAACATCAGCGCTTACCAACTGAAACCGGGACTTGTCTCGCCAGACCACTGTTTTCCTGTCGTCTAAGGTTCAACTGATTTGGTTACGAGCCCAAAAAAGGCGCTGCAGGTGATGTGCTGTTAGCAAAGGCATTCGCCTCTGTCGTTTGGTGCCACATGCCATTAACGCCAAATTTTCTGCACTGTCCTAACGGATACGTTCATCGTTTGTCCCACATTTATTTCTGCGGTTGTTTCAAGCAGAGGTAGTGTTGCTTGTCTGTTAGCACTGACATATGAACACAAACGCCGCCGATCTTGGCCACTGCCTTGTACATGGTTACAGGTAATGACTGAAATTTGGTATTGTTGGCACACTCTTGACACCGAGGACCTCGGAATGCTGAATTCGCTAACGACTTCCGTGATGGAATGTGCCATGCTTCTAGTTCCAAGTACCATTCCGCGTTCACAGCCTGCTAGTTCCCGTCGTGCGGCCATAACCACGTCGCACATCTTTCCACATGAATGACCTGGGTACAAATGACAGCTCAGCCAATGCACTGCCCCTTCATTCCTCGTGTACGCGATACTACCACCATCTGAACATGTGAACATAGCTATCCCATGGCTACTGTCACTTCAGTAAGTTATCGTGTGAAACGAAAAGGGAAGGCAAGGACACGCCGGCCGCGGTGGCCGTGCGGTTCTGGCGCTGCAGTCCGGAACCGCGGGGCTGCTACGGTCGCAGGTTCGAATCCTGCCTCGGGCATGGGTGTGTGTGATGTCCTTAGGCTAGTTAGGTTTAAGTAGTTCTAAGTTCTAGGGGACTTATGACCTAAGATAGTGCTCAGAGCCATTTTTTGAAAGCAAGGACAGAGACGTTCAAACGTTCAAATGTGTGTGGATTCCTAAGGGACTAAACTGCTGAGGTCATTGGTCTCTACACTTATATACTACTTGACTTATGCCACGAACAACACACACACGCATGCCCGAGGGAGGACTCGAACCTCCCGCGGGAGGCCCCGCGCAGTTAGTGATAAGGCGCCTCAAACCGCGCGGTCACTCCGCACGGCAATTAGAGATCCAGGAATGTGTGATATAAGGTTATCCCGCCGTACAGAAATCTTGAAAATTTCTCGGGTATTCAGCCGGGTAGCGTCGTCCAAAAGGCGCGATATTTCGGCAAGCCGACTTCTTGCCATCTTCAGGCGTTCTTGGTGTCTGATTGATCTCTGATGGATGTCGACTTTAATAATCTTCACCCCTCTCCCGTAATCTCCGTCTGGGCACTTCCGAGCGGTCAGCGGCCGGTGATGGGGAAGGGCGGCGCTGGGTGGCGGGGGAAGCGCGGCGACCCGCGACACATCATGGGCCGCAGTCCTTCCGCGGCTACGGCCGCTTGCGGAACTTTGCTGTCGTTGTGACAATGCTTCTTCTTCTTCTTCTTCTTCAGGTGTCCCGACAGGAGCGGATTTCGGTGTAGACTGTCGTTATGTTTGGATCATACTCCAAGCTGGATCCCAGGCTTTGCTTAACTGGAAACCGCTGTCTTTACATCTTCAACTTTTTTAGTCCTGCCTTCCTCAGTTGCGTGTAATATTACGGTATATTGATAATTTCTACTTATGGACCGTCTGACAGCAACTGAATAAAACACAATTTTAGTGCCATACGCGTTTCGCCTTTATTTTCTGCAAGGCATCGTCAGTGGCAGGTTGCGTGGGCAATTTCTTACATATTACGCTCCTGTTGCATTTTTGGTTTTGTTCTTCTTCTTAAGAATGCCAATTAGCGGTTTTTTCCACATTCCACAGCACTATGAACTGAAACAAGCGTTCGCATGTCCCATTACAGAGGTATACTGTTTCCTTCCCTCAGCTGTTTCCCAACCTCTTCAGCATTTCTGCTGACAAGTTGTCGATTTCACATTCCTTCTGATTCTTCAACTCATGCAGCACTTTTCCAACTTCTTGTTCCAAGATACAGTACTGCTTTCCATCTTCTGGTACCTGTTCTTCCACTTTAAGCTGATTCCACTGGGTATATGATTCATCTCACACAGCCATTCTACATATTCTTGCCATCTGCTCAAAACATCCTGTGGACCTTCAGCTAATGTTCCAACCATGTTTTTTATTTTCATGTTAGTCTTCCTTCTTTTCCTTTAAAAATTATCTCCCTAGCCAATCTGTACATCATTTCACACTTTCCCTCTCTCTCCATTTTCTCTATTTTCGCGCAATTCTCTTTCACCCGTCTTTCCCTTGCTTTTTCAGTTTCTCTTCGTAATTCGTTATTAATTTCCTTGTTCCTCTTTTGCCCTCTTCATTTTCCACATTTTTCTAGTTTATCCTTTCTTCCATCTTTTTCAACATGTTTTCGATTATCCATTCTTTCCTGAGTCTTTTGAACACTTTAATTCCTAGTGCTTCCTTGGCAGAGTCCGTGAGTCCTTCTCTCATTTTTATCCATTTGTCATCTACTCATTGTTCATGTATACCTCTTTTCCATTTTTTCGTATACCTTTCTTCCCGTTCTGAAGCGTTACTTACCTCTTTGAGTATCTGCAAGTTTAATCTTCCTTTTGCTTCACATCGCCACATTTTCTTCAACTTCACTTGTATTGTTAACATTACGAGATTGAAGCCTGAATTTATATCTGCTCATGGGTAAGCGTTTTTTATTCTTCAGATAGTTCCTGGACCTTTCTTGTATTATCAGGATATAATCCGCTTAATACATTTCTCATTTCAGATTTGAGATCCATGTATAACGTGTGCTTTTGTCATTTTCAAATAATATGTCATACAATACTAGCGAATTTTCTTTGAAGAAGCTAATTAGCCATTCCCCTCTCTTACTTCTTACCCATGATCCAAATTTTCCCACCTTGTCTTCGCCTCTTCCTTCGCCCATCACTGCACTCTAGTCACCCATAACAATAATTCAGGCATTTATACTGTCTTTCTCAATAAGTTCTTCAGTCTTCTCATAATATTATTCCACTTCCTCATCTCTATGCCGGATGGTCTGCATGTATACCTGTATTAATACATCTTTCGAACTACCATGCAGTACTATCATCTTCAATCTTCCATCAATACACTGCAACTTTATTACCTTTTTTTATTTCCTTTCACAGCAGTATTCCTACTTTGTTTTCAATTTTTGGTTTCCCCTGAGTAGAAAGGCTTATGACCTCCACTTTATACCTCTCCGTTATTTCACAATCTTACTTCACACATACCAAACGCATCTAATCTGTCCCTTTTCATCTTCTGGATTGCATTTTTCAGTTTTCCTGCTTGTAGCAGAGTGAGGGCAATCCACGTTCCATCCGTTTCTTTCCTTCCTTCATTCTCTCCTCCTTCCTTTCATGTATGTTTTGTGTCAGTGTGTTCCCTTCCCGGAGATCCGAGTGAGACGAGGGTTTGACTGCGGACTCGTTTACATGGAGGGGTATACCTTGAACTGCTTGGGAAATTAATGTAGTGGTATCCCCTTCCGTTAGACATTGGCAATAGGTTGCCCAGCCTAAAATCAGCCACTCACTAATAGTCAGACTCTGTCTGTAGCCGCCCCTCTGGGGTACTGTCGCTATTTGTTTATTTTTGCACGCAAAGAGAAATATACACTTACGCGCCAAGGAAACTGGTATAGGCATGCGTGTTCAAATACAGAGAGATGTAAACAGGCAGAATACTGCGCTGCGTCGGCAACGCCTGTATAAGACAAGTGTCTGACGGAATTGTTAGATCGGTTACTGCTGCTACAATGACAGGTTATTAAGACTTAAGTGAGTTTGAAGGTGATGTTATAGTCGGCGCACGTGCGATGAAACACATCTACTCCGAGGTAGCGATGAAGTGGGAATTTTCCCACACGGTCATTTCACGAGTGTACCGTGAATATCAGGAATCCGGTAAAACATTAAATCTCCGACGTCACTACTGCCAGAGAAAGATGCTGCGAGAACAGGACCAACCACGACTGAGGAGAATCGTTCGTTGTGACAGAAATGCAACCCTTTCGCAATTTTCAGGGGATTTCAATGCTGGCCATGAACAAGTGTCAGCGTGCGAACCATTCCACGAAACGTCATCGACATGGGCTTTCGGCGCCGAAGGCTCACTCCTGTACCCTTGATGACTGCACCACAGAAAGCTTTACGCCTCACCCGTCAACACATTGGACTGTTGCCTAGTTGGAGGAGTCTCATTTCAAATTATATGGAGCGGATGGACGTGTACGGGTGTGTAGACAATCTCATGAATCCATGGACCCTGCATATTAGGAGATGATTGTACAAGCTGGTAGACACTCTATAGTGGTGTGGGGCTTGTACAGTGGGATCGACATAGGACCCCTGATACGTCTAGATACGACTCTGACAGGTGACACGTGCGTATGCATCCTGTCGGACCACCAGCATCGATTCATGTACATTGTGCGTTCCGACGGACTTGGGAAATTCCAGCAGGACAATGCGACACCCCACACGACCACAGTAACTACAGGGGGGCTCCAGGAAAACTCTTCCGAGTTTTAAACACTTCCACGGGCCACCAAACACCCCAGACATTAGCATTATTGAGCTTATCGGGGATGCCTTGCAACGTACTGTTCAGAAGAGATCTCCATTCCCTCGTACTCTTACGGATTTGTGGACAGCCCTGCAGAATTCATGGTGTCATTTCCTTTCAGTACTACTTGAGACATTAGCCAAGTCCACGTCACATCGTGTTGCGACTTTTCTGCGTGCTCGCGGGGTCCCTGCATGATATTAGCCAGGTATCCAATTTCATTGGCTCTTCAGTGAAGATCCTCTGCCAGCTTCATCGTTCGGAAAGACTCTTTCTCATCTGTCGCGGTCTGTATGGTCTTCACCGCCACAGCGCATGAAAGCAGAGCAGAATAGGCAATTCTACACGTGTACATATATCGCTAAAAATCCAGTTGGTCAAAAGCACACAGTTGATAAACTGGACACAGTCCATGAAATCCTCGTAGTATCCATGCACGTTGGTGGTGAATATGATTCTCCCAGGCTTGCGGCACAGCACTACGGCGCTGGTGTGATGTTGACATAGAGGCGGCTGATCCTATTTAGCCGTTGGGTTGCGTGCGTGTGCGTGCGTGTGTGTGTGTGTGTGTGTGTGTGTGTGTGTGTGTGTGTGTGTGAATTTCTAAGGGACCAAACTGCTGAGTTCATCCGTCCCTACACTTACACACTACTTTAACTGACTTATCCTAATAGCAAAACACACACCCGTGCCCGAGGGAGGACTCGAACTTCCGGCGGGAGGGGCCGCGCAATCCGTGACATCGTGCCTCAAACCGCACGGCAATTACGCACGACAGGTGGCGTGTGTAGCACAGGCTAAATGATCACATCCTGTGGCTACAAGCAATGAATAGCAGTACTCGACAAATAAAGGTGGATTTATCAAAGTTCCTGGTATCACAATTAGGAATGCCATCTGACCATGAATATAAAATTAGCATTGGCTTATGCTCCACGTAACATCTGTAGCAAATACGTGCTGTGTGTTTATTGACACTGAGAGAACAACAGTAACAATCAAAAATTTTAAAAACTCTTACCTTTAATTTACGAACATACGTGACGTAGAAAGAAAACGGACTGATTCGAACGCTGATGGTAAATCGGCCCGACTTGGAGGGGTCCAGCGAAGTACATCACCCATGAAAAGGGGGAATGGGGGGGGGGCGTAGGCAAACATCACGCGGGTCGGCTCTAACTTCAAACATCATCTGATTCAGGTGCAAAGCCTTGCTGTGTGCTAGGTGTCTGTTACAGAGTCAACTGAAATGATATATACTATAAAAGTAATTTAGACTGGTGCAATAAAATTGAAGCTATGAATGGGTCATAATAGTGCGTACGTTAATGGATCATCGAGCGCGAAGAGGATGTCTGCTATCCATGCTGTGCGTCAAGAATTACTGTAAACGAGAGCATTTAAGGAAACAGCAATGACGAAAATCGAGTGGCTGTGCTGTGTCCGAGGTCGATATTTGGTATTATGGCTAAGGGATGAGATAGAATCTGTTATATATGCAGTCATTGGTGGCGTATGGTGACCAAGCTTCAAATTAATGCGCTAGACGATGAAATACTAAATGTCTGCCACATGAGATACCCGTAAGTGTTGGAAGCAAAGTGTACGTTCGTCATACAGGGTGACGATTGTATGTGTGATAGGTTACCAATAAGGTTTGGGGGTAATGGCATGTTACCTACAGGCTGTTCCACTATAAGCGCTTACATGTCTGTACATAGACACTTTATTTATGAAACAGCCAATATACACTCCTGGAAATGGAAAAAAGAACACATTGACACCGGTGTGTCAGACCCACCATACTTGCTCCGGACACTGCGAGAGGGCTGTACAAGCAATGATCACACGCACGGCACAGCGGACACACCAGGAACCGCGGTGTTGGCCGTCGAATGGCGCTAGCTGCGCAGCATTTGTGCACCGCCGCCGTCAGTGTCAGCCAGTTTGCCGTGGCATACGGAGCTCCATCGCAGTCTTTAACACTGGTAGCATGCCGCGACAGCGTGAACGTGAACCGTATGTGCAGTTGACGGACTTTGAGCGAGGGCGTATAGTGGGCATGCGGGAGGCCGGGTGGACGTACCGCCGAATTGCTCAACACGTGGGGCGTGAGGTCTCCACAGTATATCGATGTTGTCGCCAGTGGTCGGCGGAAGGTGCACGTGCCCGTCGACCTGGGACCGGACCGCAGCGACGCACGGATGCACGCCAAGACCGTAGGATCCTAAGCAGTGCCGTAGGGGACCGCACCGCCACTTCCCAGCAAATTAGGGACACTGTTGCTCCTGGGGTATCGGCGAGGACCATTCGCAACCGTCTCCATGAAGCTGGGCTACGGTCCCGCACACCGTTAGGCCGTCTTCCGCTCACGCCCCAACATCGTGCAGCCCGCCTCCAGTGGTGTCGCGACAGGCGTGAATGGAGGGACGAATGGAGACGTGTCGTCTTCAGCGATGAGAGTCGCTTCTGCCTTGGTGCCAATGATGGTCGTATGCGTGTTTGGCGCCGTGCAGGTGAGCGCCACAATCAGGACTGCATACGACCGAGGCACACAGGGCCAACACCCGGCATCATGGTGTGGGGAGCGATCTCCTACACTGGCCGTACACCACTGGTGATCGTCGAGGGGACACTGAATAGTGCACGGTACATCCAAACCGTCATCGAACCCATCGTTCTACCATTCCTAGACCGGCAAGGGAACTTGCTGTTCCAACAGGACAATGCACGTCCGCATGTATCCCGTGCCACCCAACGTGCTCTAGAAGGTGTAAGTCAACTACCCTGGCCAGCAAGATCTCCGGATCTGTCCCCCATTGAGCATGTTTGGGACTGGATGAAGCGTCGTCTCACGCGGTCTGCACGTCCAGCACGAACGCTGGTCCAACTGAGGCGCCAGGTGGAAATGGCATGGCAAGCCGTTCCACAGGACTACATCCAGCATCTCTACGATCGTCTCCATGGGAGAATAGCAGCCTGCATTGCTGCGAAAGGTGGATATACACTGTACTAGTGCCGACATTGTGCATGCTCTTTGCCTGTGTCTATGTGCCTGTGGTTCTGTCAGTGTGATCATGTGATGTATCTGACCCCAGGAATGTGTCAATAAAGTTTCCCCTTCCTGGGACAATGAATTCACGGTGTTCTTATTTCAATTTCCAGGAGTGTAGTAAACTACAATCACCTCCAGAGCCTTAACTCAACTTATAATACATCACCAAAACGCTAAGAAAATTCTGATCTGCTGACTTTAACTGGTCATTAAGAAGTTGATCTGGGTATCTCTTTTTACTTCTGCAAATTGGTGCGTTTTCATACTCCACTGTCAGCATAGTGCTGTGCGGCAAGCTTGCGAAAGTTCACTTCCGATACTCATTGATCGTGAGAGAATTTTATCATCTCTGTGCAGTTTATCGACTGTGTGCATTTTATGAGCTGTGTGCATTTTATCAACGGGATTGTTATCAGGACATGATGTGTGTGGAGTGTCTTTCATGCTTTGAGTGCATCTAAGATAACATGCCAGTTTTATTGTATGTTCGACGTTATGTCGAATTTCATATTTTATATAATTGATGAAACTAATTGTACTCTCCCTCCCCCCCCCTTATTATTTTTATGTTTTCCGTTTAGATCAGATGGTGGCAGCATAAGACTGTTGAAAGCAATCATCTCGGAACAATAAAAGTGTTTACAAGTAGGTGTTATTCATTCTCTAAAATGTTATAATTTTTCATTTCTAAATTTCGTGAATTATAATTTCAAGGAGTAATCACAGTTGTATCTTACACAATATAGGACAAAAGCTCACCACGCACCTCCACGTCCACGCGGTGCTGCATGGGAAACGGTGGCCGTGGACTCAGCTGCGTGGTGGAATTTCGCTGCGCGGTGCAGACGGAGTGTAGCACCCATGCCACGTCGTGTTGCGGCGCTTTTGCGAGCTCGTGGGAGCCCCACACGGTGTTTGGCAGGTGTACCTGTTTCCTTGGCTCTTTAGTGTATGTTGATAAAAATCCAGTTGGTAAAAAGCACACAGTTGGTAAAATTCACATAGTCGATAAAATCCTCGTAACATTCATGCACATTGGCGGTGAACATGACTGTCCCAGACTTACTGCACAGCATTACGCCGTCGGCGGTGTGTTGATATAGAGGCGGCAGATCCGCTACGAAGTTACCTATTTCGTCATGGAAGGCATGTGTAGCACAGGGACAATGCGACACCCCAGACTTCCAGAACTGCTACGGCGTGGCTCCAGGAACATGCTTCTGATTTTAAACACTTCCGCTGTCCACCAAACTCTCCAGACATGAACATTAGTCTGTGAGGGTATGTTACCAGCATGGCGGCCATTATGGAATCCGCCATCTCGGATGCAGCTAGTAATTTTCATTGTAAAGTGGGGGGGGGGGGGGGGGGGGCTAAGGCGACATGTGAAACATATGGAGAGCTATACGAGAAAAACAACGGTACCTTCCATCCGAGCATTGCTTTAATCGTTCTCGATTTGTGACTAATAATATTTCGTTCAGAGTGTGTGAAAGCCGGTGGCTGCACTTATTTTATTTGATTCATTTATTTTTTTTCAAGGCTGCATTCGGAGAACTAGGGTCCGTCATCTGTTAAATTCTGTGCAGCAAGGATGTTACACTTCGTCTGCACTGTGCAGCGAAATTCTCTATTGAGAAGAGATCTCAACCCAGCCGTACTCTTAGGGATTCATGGACAGCCCTGCAGGATTCATGGTGTCAGTTCCCTGCAGTACTACTTGAGACATTAGTCGAGTCCATGGCACGTCGCGCTGCAGACTTCTGCGCGCTCGCGGGGGCCGTGCAGGATATTAGGCAGGTGTAGTTTCAGCAGTTTGACCCGAAATAAAGAATTTTATTTTGTGGTATGATCTCTGCGATTTCTTTAGTGAGTGGAAGTGTTCGCTTAAGTTTAAAATGAAAAGGCAGGAAAAAAGAGAGATTTCCCTTGTACAGTGTGGGTGGGGTTTACAAACAACTCCTACAGAACGCATTTTCATATCAGGGAGAATGCGGCTGAAAACGGCGACCAAATTTCGGCGACAGAGCGAATCTCTAATCCACAATGTTTGTAAATACTTAAAGCATCATGCAGACGATGTTGGTGAATCGTTAGCATCTACATACACTTTCGTTACGAAAGATTGCGGAAGGCGGCAATACTCAATAGCGATGATATCAAGAAACGCAGTGATATGTCACCGAAGAAAAATACCATTGTAAGAAAAAACCTTTCTAACGTACAGGCTGTTTGTGTTGCAGCTTGTGGCGTTGATTTAAGAACACAGAGCGTCTGTCGAGACGGAAAATCCCAAATATCCGATTCTCCCACAAAAATATAATAAACTAGACAGTTCTTCAACCAAACTAATGGACTTTAATAAAGGATTCGTCTTGTGGACAACATATGATTTCTACGACAATGGCGAATACCAGCATTAGCAACATTTACAAAAAAGTTAATTGAAGAAATAAATTTTACAGGATCTGCTAGGTCGGCGAGACACATATTGAATTCTACGACAATGGCGAATACCAGCATTAGCAACATTCACTAAAATGTTAATTGAAGAAATAAATTTTACAGGTTCTGCTTCTTCTTCTTCCGTGTCCGGATGCACCAATTATATCTTCCCTTCCCAGAAATTAGCAACGTAGATTGCTTTGTCATTGACTTTCAAAATATCATCTTTAGTGCATGTCATAGACATATCTGGGCAGATCAGTAGGTGGTCCAAGTCCTGTATTGCTCCGCATTCACACCTGTCGCCATCACTGTAACCCCATTTAAATAGGTTTGATTTGCACCCAGTTACTCCAGTGCGCAGCCGGTTTAATGACCTCCAAGTTGTAAAAGGTAGTTGAAATCCTGCAGATCCCTCCTCAAGTAGATCCATTGTGGAGTGTGGCACCATTTCTTCCCAAAGAGATAGCCGCCTTGCGGCGGGTTTGGTGACGAGCTCTTCAGTAGTTTCAATGAAACTCCTGCGGGATTTCAGCCGGACACGTTGTTTTCGGTGCATATGCAACGGGTGTCGAGGATCATTCTTTTGTTTTGATCTTTCGATCTCGGCGGCTACTTGTCTGCGGATAGTGGGTGGTGCTATGCCTATGATGGGGTAGATGATGTCTGTGGGAGTTGGTTTGAGGCATCCTGTGGCAATACGTACAGTTTCGTTTACGGCGACGTCAACTTGCTTAGTGTGAGCAGAGTTCCTCCAAACTGGCGCCGCATATTCCGCTGCTGAGATACTCAGCACCAGACCCGTGGTGCGCAAAACATGTGGTTGAGCTCCCCACGATGAACCTGTTAGCTTCCGCAGTATGTTGTTCCTGGCACAGACCTTTTTTTTAGTGTTGTGACAGTGCTGCTTAAAAGTAAGTGCTCTGTCCAATGTTACTCCCAGGTATTTTGGGCTGTTTGTATGTTTCAGCTCTTCCCCTTGCCACATGACTCGGAGTTTCCGTTTGGCTTGTTTGTTCCTAAGATGGAAGGCGGCTACTTGAGATTTACTAGGGTTTGGTTTGAGATTATTGCCGTCGTAATAGGTAGCAAGTTCTGTTAAGGCTCCTGTGAGATTCTCCTCCACTTGTTCAAAGGTTTTATCCTGTGTGGCCACTGCTGCATCATCAGCATATATGAACATTCGTGTCCGGCGGCTGATGGGAAGATCATTGGTGTAGATGTTAAATAATATTGGAGCCAAGACACTACCCTGTGCAAGTCCATTTTTCTGTGTCCTCCAACGGCTGTTTTTTGATTGTAAGGTTACATAGTAGCGTCTGTTTTGTAGCAGACATTGCACGAACATAGAAAGGGTGTAGTCCTTAGTGACATTATACACTTTCTGGGTAAGCACCTTATGGTTAACTGTGTCATATGCAGCACTGAGATCCAGGAATGCGACCCCAGTTACTTCTCCTCTCTGATAGCCGTCTTCGATGTACTGTGTGAGATTAAGAATTTGGCCACAGCATGATTTTCCTGGTCGGAATCCAGCTTGTTCTTTAATGAGGGCTTTGTCCACATAATCAGCTATGCGTTTGAGGACCATTCGCTCCAGCACTTTAAATAAATGACAAAGCAGTGATACAGGCCGGAAATTTTTAGCTTCAGCTGGGTCTTTCCCTGGTTTTAGTAATGCAATAACCCGAGCTTTCCTCCACAGTTTAGGAATTTGCATTGTTGTAATACAGTTATTCATTAGCTCTAGGATCCATGCTTGTACTCCCGGTCCAAAATGTTTAATTTGCTCAGATCTCAGATCGTCGAGGCCAGCGGCCTTATTGTTTTTCAAATCATTGATGGCATCTTGTAGCTCCTGAATGAAGAACGGGCGAGCTAGGAAGCTAATCTCCTCGTTAAATTTTCTTTTAATTTTGCCATTCCTGATCTTCCTTTTAGTTTTTCCGTTCATGAGTAGTTGGTGAGCTATCTGATCGGGTGTAACTTCACTGTAATTTGGTTGTGGTTCTGTTGGGTCGTTGTTGAGACTTTTGACCAGTTTCCATGCCTTCCTACTGCTGTGCTTCATGTCCGTCTCTTGTAGGAGGTTGCACCACTTTTCCTTTCTCGCTTCGGAGATACCAGACATCAGTGCCTCACCTGCCTGGATCGTTTCCTCTGAGAAGGGGTCCTTATTGTATAGTTCTTCATACTTTTTCAGAGCTTCCTTGCTGCTACCATTTAGTCCAGCGATATACTGGGTGCGGCACCCTCTAGGTATGCGCCGTCGAGAGATTTTCTTGACGAGGTCTATGAAAGTTTCATATGATTGTATTTCTGGTTTAATTTCCAAGATCTCCTTATCAAGGTCCTCTGTAAAAAGTTCCCAATGAGCTTTTTTGAAATTGAAGCGTCTCTTAAAGGGCATTACATATGATTTGATTACTGCAGTAATGCAGCAAGTTATTGCTCTGTGTTGCGATCTTGGAATTGGGTCCTCGATTTGCTTTACAGTTTGCAGGGATACCTTTTCGGAGACAAAGATGTTATCTGGATTAAATCCTCGTTTCCATCTTCCGCTGTTAAATGATGCAGGCAACTTTGGGTCATGTATCAATTTCAGTTTAGCCTGGTCTGCCCACGTCTCCAGCATTTCGCCATCGTCATTTGTCTCTTTATAACCCCATGCGAGACCGTGACAGTTAAAATCTCCTAGTACAACTTTAATGTTTTTTGAATGGAAATTTCCAGGCTCCGTAAATTTAAACCTCGCACTGGGTGGTTTGTACACGGATGTTACAGTACATGAATGTAGCTCAATGGTTAAAATTTCTATATTTTTTTCGCAGGTCAGAGCACAGGAGCGTACGTCTAAGTTCGGTTTCACAAATATAGCACTTCCGTACCTTTCGTGTGGTCTCTCGAGAACTAATTTCATGCCCTGTATTTTTGGTCTATGGCTAGTTGGTGCTCTGTGTGTTTCTTGTAACACTAAAACGTCACAGTTGTTTCGTTTGCACATGTCAGATAATAAAATTTCTTTATTTACAGATAAGCCTTCAATATTGCAGGAAGTTGTCACTAGTGATGGTCTTGATAAAGGCCTTTTTTGAGTCTCTTCGGAGAGTTTTGTCATCTTTGGTTTTGGTGCTCCGGTGTTTGCAGGATTGGCCGACTAGGTCGTTTCCAGGGGACGCCCGATTGCTTGTTGTTCGAGTGGTGAACGCAATCTTCGTGGAGGCTCCACAGGTTCTGCTAGACACATATTAAACGATATACACTGATGAGCAAGGAGATTTTGATCAGCGATCTACTATCGATATAAACCCGTCCAGGCAATAGGAGCCTCACCTGGTGAGGAACGACTGTTAGTTAGAGAAGTGCACCGTGCATGTAGTATCAGCGAGTGAGCTGTCCGTGTGTAGAATGGGGAATGTGCGCAATACGCAATCTATCTTTTGAGTATGACGGCGGGAAGATTTTGATGAGCTGGAGGTTTGGCACGAACATTTCGGTAACTGTACCACTTGTCGGGTGTTCGAGCAGTGCTGTGGTGAGCGTCTTCAACACGTGGTGAAACCAAAGTGAAATCACGACCAGACGTCGTGGGATTGGACAGTCATCGCTCAGTACAGATATCGAACGTCGTAGGCTGGACAGACTGGTAAAACAGGAGAGGCGGCGAACTGTGGTGGAACTAAATCAGATTTTAATGCTAGACAGTGTACAAGTGTGTCTGAACACACAGTGCACCGAACATTCCCAACGATTGGCCTGAGCAGCCGACGACCCATGCATGTGCCAATGTTAACACCGTGAGATCGGCAACAACGACTGAAATGGACACGTGACCATCGACAATGGACGTTGGCGGAGTGGGAGAATGTTGCATGGTCTGATGAAGCAGAATTCCTCATCATATCGATGGGACGCCGCGAATCCGTCGTCTTCCAGGGGAAGGTAAACTATCGGTAGTTCCATTATTCTCTGGGGAACATTCAAGAGGAAATTCATAAGTCCAGTGGAGTTCGTGCAAGTCTCAGTGAGGGCAAAGGAGTATCATACACTGGTTGCACACCACTCGCACCCATTCATCACGATCATGTTTCCCGACGGCAGTGGCATTTTTCAACAAGATAATGCGCCATGTCATAAGGCCAGGAGTGTAATGGAGTGGTTCGAGGAACACAGTGGTGAGTTCCAGTTGGGGTCCTGACCCCAAATCGTTAGATCTGAACCCAGCCAAATACATCTGGGCTGTGAACGTGGCGTCGGAGCTCATCCTCCCCATCATCGGAATTTACGGGAATTAGGTGACTCATGTGAGCAGGTATTGTGCCTAGTCCCTCCAGCGACCTACCAAGACCTCATTGCTTCATACCACGACGCGTCGCAACTGTGCCCGGTGCCAAAAGTGGACATACCGGTTATTAGTTAAGTGGCAGTAATGTTCTGCCTGATAAATGTAAGAATTAAATGCAAGCGTAAGAATGTCGGTAGACAATTTTTAATTGAACACAACAACATAGTGGCCTCCGAAATTAAATTTTTGCGTACTTACAGCGACATTTGATCTGCAGGGTGCTTCACACTTCATGTTACACAGTACTGGAGGTTGTAGAGAAGAGACTTAGTAGATTATATATATATATATATATATATATATATATATATATAAACAGGATTATTACAAATGATTGAAGCGATTTCACATCTCTACAATAACTTTATTATTTGAGATATATTCACAATGCTTTCCACACACATACAAAAACTCAAAAAGTTTTTTTAGGCATTCACAAATGTTCGATGTGTGCCCCTTTAGTGATTCGAAAGACATAAAGCCGATAATCAAGTTCCTCCCACACTCGCCGCTCACTGCAGGCCGACCCGTTGATTTCCCCTTACAAAGGCGTCCAGAAGCTTTAAACTGCGCATACCATCGCCGAATGGAGTTAGCAGTTGGTGGATCTTTGTTGAACTTCGTCCTGAAGTGTCGTTGCACTGTTATGACTGACTGATGTGAGTGCATTTCAAGCACGACATACGCTTTCTCGGCTCCTGTCGCCATTTCGTCTCACTGCGCTCTCGAGCGCTCTGGCGGCAGAAACCTGAAGTGCGGCTTCAGCCGAACAAAACTTTATGAGTTTTTCTACGTACCTGTAGTGTGTCGTGACCATATGTCAATGAATGGAGCTACAGTGAATTTATGAAATCGCTTCAATCATTTGTAATAGCCCTGTATATATATATATATATATATATATATATATATATATATATATATATATATATATATATATAATCCTAGAAAGCTTATAACATCATCACGGAATCACCCTGGATATACATATACGGAGAAGTGTGCGGGTAATGAACGAGTTGAAAGTTATAAGCAAAACCGTCCTGATACCTCCGACACTGAAATACATGAGCTGGTACTGTTGTTGCTAAGATTGTAGGGTAGGCAACATTCAGAGGTGGTAGTATGGACCAAGACAAGAGAAAATGTACAGTAAAATGGGATATAAAATGCATTCCTTAAAAGATACGAGCACTTATTCAGTAGGGGAGATGTGTTTCACAGTGCCGAAGATGAACAGGTGCTCATAGCTGTTAAGATACGCATTTTAGAGCCCATGTTTACTGGATACTTTTTCCTTGTTCCTTGTTTTGGTCCATACTAACACATCTGAAAGGTGTACCCTACAATTTTAGCAACAACAGTGCCGGTACACGTAGTACACTGTCAGAGAAATCAGAACGGTTTTCGTTTGTAACTTTCAACTCGTTCGTTTCCGGTAGATGGTCCCTTACCTCAGATTGATACATGTGTAATTCTCCATCATCCTAGAAAGCTTGTAACACCATCGCGGAATGACCCTGTATATACATACATTTACAGGTGACACCGTCTATAGCTTTGATGTTCCGTACCGTCGTTGTATGACGTTTCTGGACGTGGATTCCTATGTAAAAATGGATGTGGTTCAAAAAAATGGTTCAAATGGCTCTGAGCACTATGGGACTCAACTGCTGTGGTCATCAGTCCCCTAGAACTTAGAACTACTTAAACCTAACTAACCTAAGGACATCACACACATCCATGCCCGAGGCAGGATTCGAACCTGCGACCGTAGCGCCGGCCGTGGTGGTCTCGCGGTTCTAGGCGCGCAGTCCGGAACCGTGCGACTGCTACGGTCGCAGGTTCGAATCCTGCCTCTGGCATGGATGTGTGTGATGTCCTTAGGTTAGTTAGGTTTAAGTAGTTCTAAGTTCTAGGGGACTGATGACCACAGCAGTTGAGTCCCATAGTGCTCAGAGCCATTTGCGATTGTAGCAGTCACGCGGTTCCGGACTGCGCGCTTACAACCGCGAGACCACCGCGGCCGGCTGGATGTGGTAAATCCTGTCTACGACATCTAGAAGTATGTAACATGAATTGTGAAACACCCTGTATATTCCATTTGTATGAAACTTGGGTTACTCAGAACCACTCAGTAAAGTATCTCTGGCAGAATTGGAGGCAAAGCTGCGTCCCCTGCAGCGTTTTACGTTTCGTTTCGTGCGATCTCCACGTCTTGAGAGGTGAATGCTAGGTTACAAGGCAGAGTTAAAAAAAAGAAATCGCGCTGGGATTCGATCCTACAGCCCTTCGGCTCGTATCCAGACGCTTTAGCACGTTTTCTTAAAAAAAAAAAAGTCCCTGGCTCTACCAACAACAGTACGTGGATCCCCCATATGAGCTTCTGTCGCGCTGACCCTTCCCTTCCAACTAATTCTCTAAAATTGCAAGTTAAACTTGCTACTCAAAAAGGAATAAAACAAAAACTGGAGTTATTCTTACATGGTACCACCACTTACACTTACCAAAATAAGAAAAATACTTTTTCCCTTTTCGGACGTTGCCAGCTACTACATTTTTTGAAAAGATCAACTTTGCCACAAAAATGAGATAAACTGTGAAAAAATATACCTCAAAAGGTGCCACGATTAGAATGCTACGAGGGCCGGTTACCTCAACCGATACCGTGACGACGAAGCATGAGGTTCAGCATGCTGGTGAATAAGTCGCGACGCTGCGGCAGGAACAAACACTTCCAAAACGCAGTGGCCACATATTGCTGGGGGGCAAGTGGGTCCATGTCGCCCCCATCATTCAAAATGTAATGAACGTAGTGGCCCAACAGCGATGCAGTCGTATTTGAATTTGCCCTCGGAAGAGTCCGGACACAGCAGGATATCAGTCGAAATGGCAGTCTCATCAGATCGAGTCAGATACGCTAATTGCTTTTTAAGCCAGTGACATTTCACTTCCTGACCATGTCAGGCAAATCTATGTTGTAGCGTGTATACGGCGCGACAGCTACTGCATTAATCCGTGACACTAAGACACGTTGTAAGTAGGCTGTTTATGTTTTCTTATTGGCAACGTTACGTAGCGCTCGGTATAAAAATCACTGGCTGTGCTGTGTGCAGTCTGTGTCTAGTTTGCATTGTTGTCTGCCATTGTAGTGTTGGGCAGCGGCAGCTGGCTGTAGTGGCGCTCGCTGTATTGCAGTAGCTTGAGTAGCGAAGATTTTTGTGAGGTAAGTGATTTGTGAAACTTATAGGTTAATGTTAGTCAGGGCCATTCTTTTGTAGGGATTTTTGGAACTCAGATTGCGTTGCGCTAAAAAATATTGTGTATCAGTTTAAGCACAGTCGTGTATAAATTGTTCAAAGGGGAGGATATCTCACTGGAATCTTCTGATTTTTTCTTGTAGTTTGTGTAATTAGTGTAGCTTTTGTTTATTGCTAGCGCGTAATTGTAGAGAGAATCTCCATTGTAGTTGCAGTCTTTCATTGTGGTACAGTAAAACATGCATGCAGTTTTACACCAGGTATTTCTCAGCAGCGCGTGCAATTAACTAGATATTTTTTTAGTGCTATGTTAATGTGTTCTCTTATTTTTGCTCTTCAAATTGTGCTTTTCTGTGTTATCGTGTGAAATATTGTGGCAATAATGGCGTGTGAAAAACGTAATACTAGGCTCCAAAGTAAACTGAGAAATAATAGTGACGACGAGCGTAGCTTATCAGCGCCGCCGAGTAATGAATTTACTAATGTTCAAAGTAGTAATTTGGTAACTGTGCATAGGGAAATGGAGCGGGCGTCAAATAATGGTGTAGACAGTGAAACAAGTAGTGAACAGGGAAGCATTATCGATCGATCGGTCGGCAACAGCTCGCCTCAGGAATCGGGAATGACAGAACACAATATAGCAAATACTGTAGACTCAGGTTTTGGGTTCTCACCGTTTTCTCAAATGAGTCAAGACACATTTTCCGCTTGTCAAAATGTGAATGTTGCCGGTGCAAATTCACCGCCGAAAAGCACTGAGGAACATGTTTCAGACACCAATGCATTGTTATTACAATTAATACAACAAATGGGACAAACACAGCAAAAGCTTCAATAGTTAGACACAATGGAACAAAATCAGAGACAAACACAGCAAAAGCTTCAAAAGTTAGACACAATGGAACAACACCAGAGACAAACACAGCAACAGTTAGACGCAATGGAACAAAATCTTCACACCACGCTTGAACAAACACGTGAAGATTTAACTACTGAGTTACATAACATCGAATCGAAATGTCAAAAAGTCTGTAATGACGTAAAAACACAAATTTATGAGCATTTCCAACCTATTTTTTCGCGTCATGAAAATGCATTACAGAATCATGAAGCAGCCATAAAAGAACTGCAAACTATTGTTCATGAAAATCACAACACCTTGCAAGCTAAAATTGACTCAGTTGCATCTACCGATTCGGTTACGCAACTTGCAAAAACTCAAGAAAACTTAAAGGACACAGTAGATACGATTTCAACACAAATGGACACTCTCAAACTTGGTTCAGAAAAACACACTGAGGAAATAAGTACACTATCGGAGAAAGTAGCCGAACTTTCGGATCAGTTCACTAACTTATCTGCAAAGGTAGATGATGACCTGAATGACACAAGACCTGTAGCCATCACTGACACAGAAGAGTATGAACAAATTAAGAAATTCAAACAAAATCAGAATCAAATTAATACGCAATACAAAAGAGAAATCCAGGAAGTACATGATCAGCTGGCACAAGTAATACAAAAATTTCATATTTCAGAGGACACTCGCGCTCCAACACAGGAAGAGGAACTTAGAAATACGGAAAAGCCACAAAATAATAACACAGGGCACTTCGGAAATTATGAAAGAAATTGGCAAGGTGCACCGAATTTTGAGATGGAACCGCCGACACGACATAACAATGACTGATATGCGACTCGCCGACATGATGACTTTGACTATAAGCTTTTCATTACTACACATAAATTCAAAACATTTAAGAATTCTGGCAACGACATTCATCCACAAGCATGGCTCCATCAATTCTCTCATTGTTTTCCTCCCAACTGGTCATTAGAGCACAGGATAGAATTTATGTGTGGCTACTTGGAGAATGAACCAGCTGTAAGAATGCGATCAGTCATTCACGATTGCCACAATGAAGGAGATTTTTATCATGCCTTCCTCTCAGCATATTGGTCTCAAGCTACACAAGACCGAGTAAAACATACCATCATAATGATGAAACATTTCGAACAATCTGAATTTTCCAGTCTTGTGAAATATTTTGAAGACATGTTGCACAAGAATCAGTACCTGGCAAACCCATACAGCCCCTCAGAACTCATCCGCGTTTGCTTAATCAAATTACCTGAACATTTACGACATATTATTTTAGCAGGACGTTGCAAAGAAGACATTGAGGCTTTTCAGGGACTGTTACAAGAACTGGAAATTGACACTGACAATCGGGGAACGCGGAAACAGGAGCACAACAATTACAGATCACATCCATCACAATTCCGCGATGACAGAAATAATATACGACAAGGCTATTCTTTCAACGTAAATCGTGACCGAAACAGACACCACCCGTATGACAACCGTTGGCAGAGTCGTAACAATTACAGGGAAAGATCACCTCTCCGCGGTAGTGACTATCACAGAGACAATCAGAGAAACAGACCATTTGGGAACCAAAATAATTATTATCAAGGGAGACAGAATAACTTTAGACGCAACGGTCCAGCGCGCAGTTACGATTCAGGGAGAAATTCTCCACCAAGTGACCGACAAGAAAGAAACTATGGAATCTACCGACATGACGACCGACGAGATAATCATAACGACAGACCTGAATTTCATCAGAACTGGCGGGATTCAAACAGAGCAGGGCACTTTCGACAACGTGAATTTGTAGAAGTTAGGTCTCCTAATCCCAATAACGGCGCGCCAACAAAGAGACAGACAATGACTCGCATCGCAGGCAGCCACCTGCGCCGGCTGGCTCAGGAAAAAAAAATAGCATACACGCTAACCTTGAGAAAAATTTTAGCATTCCTTACCGACGTATACAACATGATAATTGCATTCAAATCAAACTGTGAGTACTAGGATGAGTAAAGGTTTACACCAGATTTCACATGTAAAACCATTTATTGAGAGATAATCTGCTTTTTAACTTTGTCTTTGCCATAAAACTTTTCACTTCACATTTCTAGTATGCTTTGTCAGACTTAAGAAACTGTTAACATGTAACAATGTTTGAAGTTAAATATCCAATCAAGAACCAAGAGAACTTATTTAAACAGAAATTATGAATGCATTGTTATTGTGAACAGATGACACAGTGTTATTGTGTGTGTACATTCTTGCTTGTTAGTTGCTCAATTACGTAACGACTATAAGGCTTACATACTTAGAACATGTACTGCTAATGAGAATCTAATGCAACATTTTGGTTTACTTGAAAATACATTCTGGATTTAAAGTACTTTCTGTGAGATACCAGATGAGACAGTGGTTAGTTTATGTGACAGCTACACGATTTTATCACGACGCTACTAATGAGTGACAATTTACAAGGTTGCTTTTGCGGTGTATCTGTTTTATATCTGCACAGTTTTCTGTGTTATTCTGGAAAGTAAAACATGTTTTAGTAGTAACTTTTGCGGTATAGCTACAATGAGACAGCCTTTTCCGTAGCACAACAATATGTTACAGCACAGTAATTTCTTCATCACAACAATAAGCGTAATAACTAAGATATCTATACGCAAAGCATTTCACTTTTGTTTATGATGAGGTAAGTACATTGGCTTCTGCAGAACTTAGCTTTCGGAGGACAATAACTACAACACTTCAACATAGATTATCACACAGCAAGACGCACATTTAGCGCTACAGGACATGTACTTGAGTGATTAATTTTGTACTTAAATCATTTATTTTTAAAGATATTTGAAGTACAATAATACAAAGGTTTTCCGTAATACATTTCATTCCATTGTTGTAATCTGTAACACCTGAGGGTATAATAACATTAATCCTCAGGGGGGTACATGCTTACTTTGTGTACCATGTGTTTGGCAAGCACAAGGAGCCCTAGCTAATATGGTATTTGCTTATACAACTTTACACGTCGGTACCATATTTCTCTAACACAGAATTACACAGCTATCTGATCATTTAACAGAGAAAGAAACTTCTTTTACTACATCAGTGACAGGTGTTTACGTAATTACACAGTTGGATAACTTCACACTTATGAAACTGTATTTTGTCTGTACTTTGTGAACTGTTCATATTTTTTCAGAACCATTGAGATACTATGAGAGCTTCGAATGATGTATTTGGTAAAGGGATTACGATTTTTAATGTACGTTTGAGGCAGCTGACACTTTTGACATGAGTAGAGAATTTTTTTTAGGTTTTGAAATTATTGGAGGAAGCTACGACGATTTTGAGAGTTGACTGAGGTGTTATGATGTTATTATCACGATGATGATGTGTATTATGCTGTTGCGGTATGTTTATGATCAATAAGCTGATGCTATATGAGTTATTTGATTATGCTATGTATTTATTATGATGAAATATTGAAGTGTCGTCGCAAGATTGATGTGTCGACGAATATATATGTGTGTAATAAGGTAAGGAGTAATGAACAGTGGTTAGGGACTCTGACTTGTGAAAAAGGATGTTCGAAACCAAGAATCGTACTTTAAGAGTTATGAAATGTGTGTAAATGCGTGAATGTATCAAAATGCCGGCAAAAATTTTTTGGACTCTGTTATATTTACAGGATTTGTAACGCAAATTCTTGACCTGTGAAATATTTTTATATGAGACTGTCACTGTAGCGGAAACTGGTGTCGTAAATATTTCGGTAAGAAAGTTAAGTGACCACCTGCACGTAATGCGTCGTGGGCACCCAGCAGGGCGACAGTCGCCTGAAAAAAAAAAGCCATTAGCGTGTGCCCCTTTCAGAGGCACAGGTAGAAAAGAAAAAAAAGGGAGGCCATTATCCTCGCTATTGACATTCCTTGTAGAAAGCACCGCAAATACGACACGCTCATTACTTGGAAAGATACTTACATCTGCACCCCTGATTATGACAAGCGTCTTTCTCGAGAATTGAGAGAATTTTTACTGCCTTATGAAATGCCATATGGCTAATGAATGATGTTTCATGCCTTCCTTTGTACATATTTGCTCATTTTCTTTAATATCTAGTTTCTAGCTGCACTGCAGCATTGGTTAAAATAAAATTTAATATATGTACTAATATACACTCCTGGAAATTGAAATAAGAACACCGTGAATTCATTGTCCCAGGAAGGGGAAACTTTATTGACACAATCCTGGGGTCAGATACATCACATGATCACACTGACAGAACCACAGGCACACAGACACAGGCAACAGAGCATGCACAATGTCGGCACTAGTACAGTGTATATCCACCTTTCGCAGCAATGCAGGCTGCTATTCTCCCATGGAGACGATCGTAGAGATGCTGGATGTAGTCCTGTGGAACGGCTTGCCATGCCATTTCCACCTGGCGCCTCAGTTGGACCAGCGTTCGTGCTGGACGTGCAGACCGCGTGAGACGACGCTTCATCCAGTCCCAAACATGCTCAATGGGGGACAGATCCGGAGATCTTGCTGGCCAGGGTAGTTGACTTACACCTTCTAGAGCACGTTGGGTGGCACGGGATACATGCGGACGTGCATTGTCCTGTTGGAACAGCAAGTTCCCTTGCCGGTCTAGGAATGGTAGAACGATGGGTTCGATGACGGTTTGGATGTACCGTGCACTATTCAGTGTCCCCTCGACGATCACCAGTGGTGTACGGCCAGTGTAGGAGATCGCTCCCCACACCATGATGCCGGGTGTTGGCCCTGTGTGCCTCGGTCGTATGCAGTCCTGATTGTGGCGCTCACCTGCACGGCGCCAAACACGCATACGACCATCATTGGCACCAAGGCAGAAGCGACTCTCATCGCTGAAGACGACACGTCTCCATTCGTCCCTCCATTCACGCCTGTCGCGACACCACTGGAGGCGGGCCGCACGATGTTGAGGCGTGAGCGGAAGACGGCCTAACGGTGTGCGGGATCGTAGCCCAGCTTCATGGAGACGGTTGCGAATGGTCCTCGCCGATACCCCAGGAGCAACAGTGTCCCTAATTTGCTGGGAAGTGGCGGTGCGGTCCCCTACGGCACTGCGTAGGATCCTACGGTCTTGGCGTGCATCCGTGCGTCGCTGCGGTCCGGTCCCAGGTCGACGGGCACGTGCACCTTCCGCCGACCACTGGCGACAACATCGATGTACTGTGGAGACCTCACGCCCCACGTGTTGAGCAATTCGGCGGTACGTCCACCCGGCCTCCCGCATGCCCACTATACGCCCTCGCTCAAAGTCCGTCAACTGCACATACGGTTCACGTCCACGCTGTCGCGGCATGCTACCAGTGTTAAAGACTGCGATGGAGCTCCGTATACCACGGCAAACTGGCTGACACTGACGGCGGCGGTGCACAAATGCTGCGCAGCTAGCGCCATTCGACGGCCAACACCGCGGTTCCTGGTGTGTCCGCTGTGCCGTGCGTGTGATCATTGCTTGTACAGCCCTCTCGCAGTGTCCGGAGCAAGTATGGTGGGTCTGACACACCGGTGTCAATGTGTTCTTTTTTCCATTTCCAGGAGTGTAGTTATTTTATGCCTACAGATCCAGTCAATAAGAAATTTATGATCTACTTCCAAGAAAACGAGGGCACATAAATAGACATTTCCCTTCACGGGAATTGCATAAACAATTTCTTTACGATTTGGTAACTTATCTGCTAGTGTAAGTTCTCGTGATGCATCACTATAGTGTTAAGAATTGACATAGGTATTAGACATGGCCATTTTTAGTGTACAATTTTTTCTGCTTGAGCTTTGTCTTGCTTAGGTATACGTTATAGCATTTACTGCTGCTGCTTGCCAGGCATAATGTTACTGAATTTGACTTTGTATTACTCTGTGAAGCCAGTTTTACTAATGATTTATTTTTATTGTTTGCTGCACATTGCCTTATATTAGTTGTAATATTGCAATTGCTTTGCTAATTTCTATAATGATGCTTGCTTCGCAAATCTGCATTTTTTTCATTGCTGTTTGCGTTAATTGTTTTGCGCTGCTGCATTGCCTCGTCCCTTAGTTTAGCATCTGAGCTCAGTAGATTTAAGTTAGCTTAAAAAGGGGGTAGGCTATATAAGAGAACGAGTTGAGATGAATTGGAAGACATGCATTGAGAAGATATAAAAAAAAAGTAGTGTACAGTGGAGAAAAACTATTTTGAACGAGGATGTGAACAGTATACAGAAAGCAGGCTTAGATAGTACTTTTGGGAATAATGATGAACAAAGGGAGATCTCCATGCAAAATACTGCAGTAAAACAAACCCTGTCCTTTCCATTGTGTTATCCCCCTATGTGTTTGTGTACTCTTGTATATTTGCGTTTTTCCTGTCTTTATGTGTTTAGCTAATAAGAGTTATGTTGTAGAATTTTTCTAATAATATGTTATTTACTTTGTAAAGATGTTTAGACATTATTTATTCTGTTTTGTTTTAATGCTCATGTGTGAAGTTGATGTTTTGAAAGTTATTCTGATCTTTTATGTATGTACTCATGTCATAATTCCTGTAACAATGACGTATATGTTATTTCGATTCTTTTGTAAAGCCTGTACTACAAATGTTCTCTGTATTGTTATGTTCTTTAATGATGTATTTTGTACCTTTGTAATTGTATTCTATGTTATAAAATTGTAATTGACACCAGTTCATCATATTATTAACTTGTAAGTTCCATTTCACTGCACACGTTTCTGTTTGTCATAGTATATGGACAATATGTGAGAAGTAGGGACTGTTAGTGTTTGCACGTGTGTTAATAATTCAGCAAGGGACTGGATAACAGCATTGCTGGTTCTAAGGACAATTCCAAAAACTTTGTGAGTGCACAAGTGGTGGTTTATGGACTTGCTATATTATCCGCAAGACTCTTCAATGGTGATTGTGCACCTGCGCAGTCACAACAGATGGCTGCTGGCCATTTCTACAAGGACTACAGTGGGTCTACACATTTGCTGACTCACCAGTACCATCATTTCTACAAGGACTGCAGTGGGTCTGCACCTCTGGTGGCCCACCAATACCACAATCTCTACCAGGACTACAGTGGTCTGCTCTGTGATGACCTACCTACCAATATTCTTCAAAACATCGACTGACTCTGCGGTGGGTTTGCTCTGTTGTGGCCCATTACCTGTCAGCATGTCAAGAGTCAGCACTGTCTTTCCGTTGGAAGGACAACACTACTTCTTCAAGACTGCATGGAAATCCACTACTTCCGTGTGCATTTTCTTTTGCTGTTCAGACTTTAACAAAAAAAGAAAAACACTGTAATTTTACTGTGATGAATCAGGACTGTCTTTACAGACTATGATAAAATTTTAGCTTTTGACCAACACTGTATCAGGAAGTGTGTGCATTTGATATCTTTCTTACTGTAATTATGAAAAATTTTATCAAATCATTATTGGCCACTGCCCAAAAAAATTTGTAAAATTTTTTGTGGGGAGCATGGGGGCTATGTAAGTAGGCTGTTTATGTTTTCTTATTGGCAACGTTACGTAGCGCTCGGTATAAAAATCACTGGCTGTGCTGTGTGCAGTCTGTGTCTAGTTTGCATTGTTGTCTGCCATTATAGTGTTGGGCAGCGGCAGCTGGCTGTGAACAGCGCGTAGCGTTGCGCAGTTGGAGGTGAGCCGCCAGTAGTGGTGGATGTGGGGAGAGAGATGGAGGAGTTTTGAAATTTGTCATGAACTGCTATATATATTATGACTATTGAGGTAAATACATTGGTTGTTCTCTATCAAAATCTTTCATTTGCTAACTATGCCTATCAGTAGTTAGTGCCTTCAGTACTTTGAAACTTTTATTTAGCTGGCAGTAGTGGCGCTCGCTGTATTGCAGTAGCTTGAGTAGCAAAGATTTTTGTGAGGTAAGTGATTTGTGAAACTTATAGGTTAATGTTAGTCAGGGCCATTATTTTGTAGGGATTTTTGAAACTCAGATTGCGTTGCGCTAAAAAATATTGTGTATCAGTTTAAGGACAGTCGTGTATAATTGTTCTAAGGGGACGTTTCAACGTACGAAATAGGCGCTCATTGATGGGTGACAGGTTATGTACCACCTAATACCAGAACACGCCACCACCGTCGGTACAACAGAAAGGTTAAGATGAAACCACAGCGTCTTCCAAGAACTTTGCTGTGATGCCTTTTCAACAGGCGCCGTATAGTTAATCCCTTCCTGACGCATTGACAAAAATGAGGTGGTGAGATGCTGCCCCTGTAGGGTATCAGCCCCCTAATATCTGACAGTAACATAAAATTCATAAGCATGTTTTAACTGGAAATTCAATCGACCAACATCGACAGGCACTTAAAGATCGCCCGGCCTCAGACAGTAAAATAAAATAGTTTTGAACGTGCGAATTGCTTGAGGGATAGTCAGCACTGTGGGCCAAACAAATAACACAGACGCTTTTCATTCAATAACGGTAAGTCCGAATCCACGAGGAAATGGGCACGCCCAGCCACCTCATATCGCAATGGAAAGATGTGATGCTTCCATAAATAACGACTAGACAGTTACTTTAGTTTCCTAGCCATCATTGTGTGAAGCAGAGAGATCTGAGCGATGTGATATGCTTTGCCGAAACTGTTGGTAACGAGGATCCGAATTTTCTGAAGCAGATTAAGGGAACCCCGTTCAATTTCCAAGATAGCACCTTACATCTTCCAGTTAAGTGTAGGCATTTGGAGTAGAGACTGCTCAATTATGGCTCTCGAAGATCGATTACTGTCGCCCTCGAAATGACAGCATTCTCAAAACCCCATAATTTCATCATCCAGCACTTGCCTTCATTGATTCGGATGCTAGATACAAGGGAAATGGCATCCAACATAGCCCAGACCAACGAATTTTCAGCAGGAGAACAGAGTAACTCAACCAGATCCTCCACGTATATGCATCGGGATCGTCATGCCCAAGAAATTCCATACTCGTAACGGAGCGACGATCCTTGGAAAAAGGAGCACAAGTGATATAACAAACAACGACAGTGGAAACGTGCTTCCATAAGGAAAATCCCTACCGATATTAATTGAGGGTATCAGTTGGCCATTGACAGCTACAGAAGCTTGGACAAGACGCTGTGCACGTCGGTTGTAAACCCATCGGCCTCCAGTACCTGCAGAAGGAAGCCATGGCTGATCTCGTCAAACGCCTTATCAAAATCCAAAAGACAGAGCATTAGGTACAGAAGTAACAGTGGCCACAAGTATGACACCTAAAATTTCAGCTACTCCAGTCAGAACTGTACGACCAGGAATACATCTTTGATGGCCTGCAACAACTTTCTCCAGCAACCCAGACAACCGGCTATTCACCGCCCTCGCCACCGACTAATAACTAAAATCTAAGTGATCAGGTGAAATTTATCAATTCCTGCCTGAGGAGAACTCCTAGGAATTAACACGACTTTGCTAACTTCAAACGAGATGGGCACTAATCCCTCTCTCAACAATTCGATCAAAAACAATGTGAAAGTAGTACCCAACAAACGACAAAAACGTACATAAATCTTCCTAGGCAGACCATCCAATCCTAGCGACTTACCAAAAGGCGATCTGACAACAGGGTTATAGACGTCGCGCATCTAAACTCGCAGGATTATAAGTAAGTGCATGTCTAGGAACCAGAGCTCGAACAAACAAATCGTATGACATAGTGACATGAATGAGTACCTCATACAGGCCACACAGAATTGATGTAAAGCATGTAATGTGTCTTTCTGTGCCACCACAACATTGCCATCCTTGGTCTTGAGAGAAAAGAGACACACCCAGCGACGACGAACATGATGTCGAATCAGATTATGTAGAGTAGTCAGTCCACGGATGCTAAATACTTTGCTGTCGTGCGACCTCACCACCATATCATGATCATCATCATCATCATCGCTATCGTCTAGGGCAATAGTCGTGACATGTCGGATGTAACCAAAGAAGGAAGCAATGTGGGGAACGCTTCACAATCGAAACACCTTTCCCCACATCGAGACGAAGTGGGTGTTAAGGCTATGAAACCCGGTATGCGATGTATCTAATGTTTCATTTGCGTTTCTCATAAACTGCGTACTGCGTGTGAAGAATCTGAGTGTATTACTGATAGCCATAATTTGTTTCCATGCATCAGATCAAGAGCGCCGAAAGATGGGCATTTCAAAACTGAATCTGAATACGTTAGTGCAAATGTCGGACTCTTGATGTTGTAATGGGACTTTACTCTGTAGGTGAAATATGGATTCACCATTAGACTGTGGAGACCAGTCCACAGTCGGAAAAGACGAATGCAGAAGTTGAAAAGTCTTAAAATAGAGTGTACGCCGTTTGGTTGTAGGGGAAAAGCTATGAAGACTCATTTTGGTCTAAAGGGTTCCATTTCTATCTCGGTGTAAAGAAAAGGGTACACCTGTGGCGAAGCTACTTGTTAATAGAAATAGTAATTCATAGGGAATAAGACCCCAGTCAGTTAAAGAACGCTGACGAGAGATTGAAGTTTTCGGATTGGTTCACTAGCGCCTCCTCATCTCATTCCCTTAACGCCTAGGAGAACTGGCTCACTAACAGAAGCCCACAGCAAGCACTCGAAGATACATCACGAATCATGCTGTTGTTATGGTATTCACGAAAAACGTTTAGGCCATTGTATGAAAGGGGGCTGTAAGAGATACTGCATCAGTAAACAAACGCTGGCATCATTACCATGACTTCGTTTCACATACAAAATTATAAATTTTCTATGAGATTCTGTACTAAATTTTTCGCCTCTACTGTTATTGTGGACTATGGGACACAAAGTGTCTTCTTCCTTTCGATTATTTCGAACGAAATTGTATGTTACTTTATTCTCAGAATATGAACTGAAAATACATTCCTGGAAATTGAAATAAGAACACCGTGAATTCATTGTCCCAGGAAGGGGAAACTTTATTGACACATTCCTGGGGTCAGATACATCACATGATCACACTGACAGAACCACAGGCACATAGACACAGGCAACAGAGCATGCACAATGTCGGCACTAGTACAGTGTATATCCACCTTTCGCAGCAATGCAGGCTGCTATTCTCCCATGGAGACGATCGTAGAGATGCTGGATGTAGTCCTGTGGAACGGCTTGCCATGCCATTTCCACCTGGCGCCTCAGTTGGACCAGCGTTCGTGCTGGACGTGCAGACCGCGTGAGACGACGCTTCATCCAGTCCCAAACATGGGGGACAGATCCGGAGATCTTGCTGGCCAGGGTAGTTGACTTACACCTTCTAGAGCACGTTGGGTGGCACGGGATACATGCGGACGTGCATTGTCCTGTTTGAACAGCAAGTTCCCTTGCCGGTCTAGGAATGGTAGAACGATGGGTTCGATGACGGTTTGGATGTACCGTGCACTATTCAGTGTCCCCTCGACGATCACCAGTGGTGTACGGCCAGTGTAGGAGATCTCTCCCCACACCATGATGCCGGGTGTTGACCCTGTGTGCCTCGGTCGTATGCAGTCCTGATTGTGGCGCTCACCTGCACGGCGCCAAACACGCATACGACCATCATTGGCACCAAGGCAGAAGCGACTCTCATCGCTGAAGACGACACGTCTCCATTCGTCCCTCCATTCACGCCTGTCGCGACACCACTGGAGGCGGGCTGCACAATGTTGGGGCGTGAGCGGAAGACGGCCTAACGGTGTGCGGGACCGTAGCCCAGCTTCATGGAGACGGTTGCGAATGGTCCTCGCCGATACCCCAGGAGCAACAGTGTCCCTAATTTGCTGGGAAGTGGCGGTGCGGTCCCCTACGGCACTGCGTAGGATCCTACGGTCTTGGCGTGCATCCGTGCGTCGCTGCGGTCCGGTCCCAGGTCGACGGGCACGTGCACCTTCCGCCGACCACTGGCGACAACATCGATGTACTGTGGAGACATCACGCCCCACGTGTTGAGCAATTCGGCGGTACGTCCACCCGGCCTCCCGCATGCCCACTATACGCCCTCGCTCAAAGTCCGTCAACTGCACATACGGTTCACGTCCACGCTGTCGCGGCATGCTACCAGTGTTAATGACTGCGATGGAGCTCCGTATGCCACGGCAAACTGGCTGACACTGACGGCGGCGGTGCACAAATGCTGCGCAGCTAGCGCCATTCGACGGCCAACACCGCGGTTCCTGGTGTGTCCGCTGTGCCGTGCGTGTGATCATTGCTTGTACAGCCCTCTCGCAGTGTCCGGAGCAAGTATGGTGGGTCTGACACACCGATGCCAACGTGTTCTTTCTTCCATTTCCAGGAGTGTATGTTCTACCACACGTAAGCCATTGCTTACAAAAATTGTGTCTGTTGTGGAATATTTCTGTGAATTGTAAGCATTTGCTACCATTGTTCCCATATCAGTCTTGCCACAAAAACTGACTTCGTACAGTTTAACTTGGTTTGTGATGACGGTCACTATACTGGAACGACGAAACTCGTATCTCTCAACAAGTGTCTTAAAATATTTCCAACTACAAGGCACACTTGTAACGCTAACGACGTAATTAATTACTAGCCTTTCTGTTTCCTTAACTTTAAGTAGCAGAATAACTACTGAAAAATAAAGTTACACATCATGGCCTCATGACAGTTCTTTGGTAGATTTTGCTTGACATTCAGCACGGTGTGACACACAGCCCCGTCTCCAATCGTCTTTTCATTTTTTGGAACAATGATTGAATCTTTCTCTTGCTTTCCGGAGGAAATACGTTCAAATCCTTAGCAGACTGCCGGCCGCTGTGGCCGAGCGGTTCCAGGCACTTCAGTCCGGAACCAAGCTGCTGCTACTGTTGCAGGTTTGCATCTTGTCTCGGGAATGGATGAGTGTGATGTCCTTAGCTTAGGTTTAAGTAGTTCTAAGTCTAGGGGACTGATGACCTCTGATGTTAAGTCCCATAGTCCTTAGAGCCATTTGAACCTTTGCAGACTAGTCTGGTTTACATCTTCCGTAGTTTTCTGTAAACTACTGAAGTCAAATTCTGGATTGGTTTCTTTGATAAGGACACAGCGAATATACTTCGCCATCGTCGTTCCATAGGAGTTTGTGCGGAGTGTGTCATAACGACGTCGTCGGCGGAATGTTAACCGCTAGTAATTCTCTTCTGTCCATTTTTAAATTAAATTTATTTCCCTCGCATTGATCCTCCTTCGGCATTCTGGGATGTGCTTATTCAAAGCTGAATTAGTACTGCTGGTAATTGAAATTGGGGCACCACGAAGGCATCCAGCGTGTTACAAACATCATACTGGGGTGCTGGGATACGCGGATTTCCAGCGCTACTGCAGGTATGAGTAACACCATCTACATCCTGCATATAAGGAGAGTTTCCACGGTGGGTTTGTCATCCAGAAATGGCACCTGAATGTTGGTCGTTCGAGAGAAAATCGTGTCATGCCTCGCGTAAGAAGCATAAACGTGTGCCAGGCGTGTCGTAATTCGACAGCGTCAGGATGTCTTCCCGTGGTAGACTGGTGTCTAATGTTCTGTGTAATTTCTCCTAGTGCTGCTCTAGGTGCGACGACTGTCATGGGATTATGTAATCGATGAGTTCAAGAGAGCCATTTTCAATGCCCTGCAGGATCTCAGCAGCTCCAGTGACTAGCGCCCGATAGGACAGGTACGGTCAGAGAAATTGCTGTGCCGGATCTCACAGCCACGTCACGTGCCTTGAATCAGGAAGTGGGTTCGACTGCAATCAGACCAGCGTCTAGAGTGAGGCAAAGTGCTGCTTATCCGCTCTCCCCCTCAGCTCTCGCAGGCATTCTTTGCAGGTGTCTACTGTAAATTGTGTCTATTTAATATGCACACTTACGCGGCAACATCACTGCCCGTTAAATAATTAAAATTGTGATTTAGTGTCCCAATGTACCACCGTGTCTGGTATTTTCCTGCAAATTCCCTATTTCCACGCGGGTCATTACTCAAACAGTTTACGTCACGTAGAAAATGTAAAGTATGTTTAAAAAAACTTTGTAGTCTTCAGCCACTACGAAGCGATTTAGAGACGCCCCCAAGAAGCCCGCAGTGATTTCTAGAAGTGGACAGCACATGGCGCATTGGCTTCTACGCAGCTAATAAGCGAAACTCCCGATCGCACCCACCTCAGATTTGGCAGTAAGAGGGCTCTGCAGACAGCCCGTCAAAAACTGAACACAGATCAAGCGCGAAAACAGGAGAAAGGTATACAGAACGGTGAAAAAAAAGCTAAATAGAAACAGTGAACAGTTTAAGCAAAAGAAGTATATCACTATGCTGAAAAAAACATGACGTCGTGATCACGTAGTCACGATATGAGACTGCAAGGGGGGAGAGGCGTGTTCGGATTCCCGTAGCGCCAATTGTTTTTTCCTCTCTGTATTCAAATTTGTGTCTGTGTTAAGGTGTAACGTCCGTTTGTAACAGCGAGGTGTGAGGTACCTCGTATCTGTTCTACGCAAGTAGCACGTTATAAAGTGGCTTTCGAATGAGAACTGCAAACGTTTGATGACAAGGCGATAAGTGAACCGGATCCTCCTCCGGACAACATGTCTGATGAGTCATACACGGCATTAGGGACAGTATGTATGAGTGTCTTGTGATAGGAATCTCTTATCGACGCTCTTAATTTATACGCGGATGAGTGACGCGCTATCCAATGGACCATTTTAACAGTAAATCTGAGGGGTGTGTGATGGGGAATTTCCCTTGTAAGAGTCATGCTCTGCTACTCTAGAAAAGACTTCCACAAACCACAACGGACATCACCCTCTTTGGCACAACAGTACATTGGACGAGTACAGCTAAGTATCTTGGTGTCATCCTCAGTGAGCTACTCAACAACAAACATCCATGGAACGCAGCCTACAAGTGCAGATATGTCTCTAATGATTGCTACAGCAGCAGAAGAAGGCGTTGAGAAAGATCTGTCACATCCCCCTGCACGTCCGCCCCTTCTGATAAAACCGGAAGCACAATGACAGGAAGTGGTCCACGGGGTTCAGGAGCAAGCTAAAGAATTTCAGCACACTGCACAAATTTTGGAGAGTGCGCTAATTCGTAGCCTTGGACATCAGAATCCACGTATCGACCGCTACAAGTGGTTCGTGCTGCAACTAGCGAGACACCAGTGCCGTTACCGTATTATCTGGTAACCACGGAAGACAAAGAACGAAGGCCTTAGATTAGAAAGGTAATAAGACGGTGGTGTAGTCCTGAGTTTCTCACGCCATAGACAATGTTTAAATAACTTAGAGGAATGCAGCCAGACGAAATCATCGATAACAGCCGATATTTCGACGGGAGGAAACCCGTCCACTTTCAAGGCAATACTGTAGAAAGTAAGTACTGTGCAAGGGAGTTTACAACCTCGAGTAAACGTAAAAAACAGTAAGTACTGAGCAAGGGAGTTCATAACCTCGAGTAAAGATAAAAAAACACACACACAAACTACTGTAAACACTAGCGCCATCACAAACCAAAGATGACTGGCCTCAGAAGTTATCGATAATGAAATTAATAATCGACTGGTGTGGTAGCACAAAATGTGTCCCTCTGTTTTTTGACATAGGAGAGCACAATTCCAAGTAGAATATAACAAAACCCACCATCGGTATTTATAAGGTTACTTGCTATTTTAATTTCAGCAGATTCCTTAATAACACCGTCCGAATAGCTGGAAGTGCGTGCCATAATCTCCGTGTTGTTACATTCCATAGGATGACGGGACCGTGACAAGAAAATGTTGTGCAATGGCGGAGTTGCTCTGTTGTTGTAAGCGTGTGAGGCACTTATGCTCAATACGCCGGTCCTCCACAGCACTGATAGTCTAGCCTATGTATGCCATAACTGCAAGTAATACGGTAAACACCCGCCTCACTCAATCCACGATCATCCTCTACGAAACCTAAAAGCACCCTGATCGTGGTTGGTGATCGAAAAAGATACTTCACATTATATTTCTTCAAAATGCTGTTTGACATGCCCCTGTGTGAGGCAAAAAGGCCGTAGACTTTGGTGTCACCTCGGAATAATCATCATTCACCCGGTGCCCGGCTGGTCGACAACGCAACACACGTCTCTGATGCTGTAGGAGGATGTTGAAAATTAAATAGACTGGATAGGTAAGAAATGATGAGGTTGTCCGCAGGATTGGCGAGAGGAGGAATATCTGAGGAACAGTGAGACGAAAAAAGGGACAGGCTGATATGAGATGTGTTTAGAAATCGGGGAATTAGTTCCATGATAGGTCTAAGGCGCTGCAGTCATGGACTGTGCGGCTGGTCCCGGCGGAGGTTCGAGTCCTCCCTCGGGCATGGGTGTGTGTGACGTCCTTAGGATAATTTAGGTTAAGTAGTGTGTAAGCTTCGGGACTAATAACCTTAGCAGTTAAGTCCCATAAGATTTCACACAAACAGTTCAATGATACTTGACGGAGTTGTAGAGGGGAAATAATGTAGAAGAGGGTACAGATTGGAATAAATCCAAGAAATAACTGAGAACGTTATGTGCAACTGCTAATTTGAGATTAAGAGATTGGCACAGGAGAGGAATTCGTGGGGGGCGTATTAACCCATACAGAAGATCGATGACTCACCCCAAAAAGTCAGCTAAAACAAGGCACGTTTCTCCGCTTAAACTTTAATTTACTAATGCTGGAGACACCATCGCAGGCTACTAAACCTCCGACACAAGTTTCAGACTTAAAATAAGCTCAACACGCCGAAATGTCCATACGTATCCGCGCAACGGTACGATTGTGACGTCATGAGAACGGCTGCCTGACACCGCGTAGTCAAGTTTGTTACTGAGCTTATAGCAGGGAAGAGTTGGCCCTGTTCGCTATATTTGTTACAAATGCCAACGAAGTGTGGTCTGTGTAAATGAAAGAAAATCAGCCTCATACCGATATTTCAGGTACGTGCAGAGCGCAGTATAATCGAATGCGTGCATCGTAGTGTCTTCCCGTGTGGGTGACTGGGAAACGGACTCTGGCCTTGAGGTGGATCCGCCACCGTTATCGCAGACGGCGTCTGACGCGTCACGATGCACGCCGCGTCCTCCTAGATTTAAACGCGGCATCCAGGTGACGGCAGGACAGTCTCCTCTCGGCAACTGCGGCGCAGTTCAGACCCCGGAAAGTGCAGCCGACACCGCCGGCCCAGCTACCAGACGCTGCTTGCCCGTTACAGGTCGGTGCGCGTTTGGCTACAAGTACCCTGTGCGGTACATCTAGCATGTCAGTATTTAACATCAGTGGTGCTACTTTTCATTCTATGTTCTCGTTACAAGTAAATTCGTCATGTCGGCCATTGTGGCCGAGCGGGTCTAGGCGCTTCAGTCCGGATTCGCGTTGCTGCTGCTGCGTTCGCAGGTTCGAATCCTGTCTCGGCCATGGATGTGTGTGATGTCCTTAGGTTAGTTAGATTTAAGCAGTTCTAAGTCGAGGGCACTGATGGCCTCAGATGTTAAGTCCAATAGTGCTTAGAGCCATTGGAACTATCGTTTTTGAAAGTCGTCGACGTCGAGGCGGAAGGTGATTATGGGTAAAGACAGTAGGACCCTAACTGATAATGTCTACTTTGGTGAAGGTCAGAGAAAGAAAGTTAGTGTGTACTGAGTAACAAATGCTCTCTCCTATCATGACGCTCAGATGCTTAGGATAAATAAGACAATGCCTCACAGTATTTAATCGTGTCAGTGGAAACCAGTTCGAATAACTGAAAAGCCAGGACAAATGCATTTAAGAATAGTTTACAAGAGACGTTCTAGGATAAAATGTATAATGAACCAAATGCTAACATAAAATTTAATTCATTCCATAGTAAACTCATGTCATTATTTGAAAACTCTTTCCATATAAATTAATCAGAAAGGACATGAAAGAACTACGTAAAAAACCACGGATGACTACAGGGATTATAGACCGAGGTGCCAAAAGTCGTAGGGTAGCTCCTAATATCGTGTCGGACTGCCTTTTGACCGATTTTGTGCAGCAGTAGGAGGTGGAATTGACTCACCAAGTTGTTGGAGATCTGATAGAAAAATACTGAGCCATACGGCTTCTATGGCCGTCTATTAATTGCGAAAGTGTTTCTGGCGCAGGATTTTGTGCACCAGCTGATCTCTCGATTACGTGCCATAAGCGTTCGATGGGATTCATGTAGAGCGATCAGGGTGGCAAAATCATTCGCTCAAATTGTCCAAGAATGTTCTTCAAACAAAACGCGAACAACTGTGGACTGGAGACACGGGCGTAGTCATCCACAAAAATTCCATCGTTGTTTGGGAACACAAAGTCCATGAATGGCTGAAAATGGTCTCCAAATAGACTAACATAACCATTTCCAATCAATGATCGGTACAGTTGGACCAGAGGACGTAATTCATTCCATGTAAACATCGCCCACACACATACAGAGCTACCACAAGCTTGCGCAGTGCGTTGTTGATAACTTGTGTCCAAGGCTTCGTGGGATCTGCACCACACTCGATCCTTATCATCAGCTCTTACCAACTGAAATTCTGACGCATCTCCCCAAGCCACTGTTTTCCAGTCGTCTAGGGTTCCACTGATTTGGTCACGAACCAAGGAGAGGCGCTGCAGGCGCTTTCATACTGTAAGCAAAAGTACTCGCGTCCGTGGTCTGCTGTCATAGCCCATTAACGCCAAATTTCGCCACACTGTCGTAACGGATACGTACCTCGTATGTCGCCCATTTATTTCTGCGGTCATTTCTGTGCTTGTCTGTTGGCACTGACAACTCTACACAAACGCCGCTGCTCTTGGTAGCTAAGTGAAGCCATCGACCACTGCCTCGTACGTGGTGAGAGGCAATGCCCGAAATTTGGTATACTCGACACACTGATTTGCAAGATTCTTGAGTTCCATGTTGTCCCTATGCAAATAAATTTGTGGATGACAACGTTTGACGCCTAATGGAGAAGTTTCCGGGTGTGTAAACTTACCCAAATAGCCTTGTGCATTGACCTTTCTCCCTATACCATGTCCACAACCTATGGATGACACACTGAGAGGCATTGGCATCTATAGCAACATTACAGAAATTTCATCCATTTTGCTTCAAACAGACCGCCCTTGCAACATGTACTTAATTCAAATGCCACAGTCTATGCGCCCGTTTAAATACAACGTCCACAAGTGACATCTACCATCTGTGTACCTCATTAGAAAACACTGGTGCACCAGTACTCACTTTCTTCTGAGGAGTCACCTAACACTGTAGTGCATAACACAGCGAATACATGGCGAATGATTTTAATTGTTGTCTACAGTGAAAGCGAAGATCTCACACCATGAAGTAAGACCACAAGTAACCCCTACGTCAAAATAGATTTAACATATCACAAGTTTGTAGACGTTTTTCTCTTATTATTTTGAAGAGTATATATTACGTATCTATTCACAATAGATATATATTAAAAGTAGACGTATAAAATATACCTGAATTCGAATGCACTGTTGCGTCATAATTTCGAAGCAATTGGTGCAGAACTTTAAGAGCTTTAATGTCTTGAACTAACCACATTTAAATTTTTATATAAATTTCCGCTGTAGTTATTACATATGGGGTGTAACAGGTATAAGTGCAGACATTTCTATTGGTGACTGAGGACTGTGTAGCAAACAACATTACATCAATATTTACATCATTTGCAGACTAAAAATTATAGCTATTACAAGTTGTATGTTTTTAGGTAGGCTAGTATCTCCGAGTAGGTGTGGCATCAATAAGCCACTAATGCTTATTTTCCTCTGGGCAGCAGGTCAGATGTTACAATGTGGACGTGTTGACGCAAAACGGTTGGTCTATACTGACAGGAGCAGTCCACTTGGTGGTGCAGTTACGCGGTGCAGAAAGCGTCAGATCGTAAATTTTGTAATGTGCTTGTGGGACGAATGTTTGACGCAGAGAAACATAAACAACATATTGTGTGCGTATGTATCAGTGTACAACATGTAAAAATGTCTTTACTTATACCCGTTAGAGCATGTGTATTTATTTATGGTAGGCATCGTCTATATTATAGTATGGAAATACCATTTTGCGCTAACTATCGTTTGACTGTCTAAGGGAACGGTCAAGCCATGATTAGTGTAATCAAAGGAACAGAGGTAGTCATTTTGATAGAAGTCTTGATAAGGGAGCACTTTTGTCAGGGTCGGTTCATGTCAGAACAGCCAAGCAATTGACTGCTGTTTATTTTCCGGCTCGTACTAACACACACATAGATTCAGGTGATTCAGCTTTATGGTGAGCTTATCACCAGGTATAAAGCTTGTCTAAAATTGTCTACAAACAGAGCTGAAACGAGGATTAAATATTTTTGAGCGTTGATGGGGTGACAGAACGGGCATACTCTGGGCGCGGGTTTCAGTCAAGCAATGTAGCGTTTTGTCAGACCGACATCTTGCTCAATAGCGACCCAGCTCTGTGGGAGATGAAGAGCCTTCGGGAAGTTTCCAAAGGGCTAATGTATGAGATAGTACTCGTCTTCCACGTTAAAAGGCCTCCTTCGGCCGCATACAGGGGGTTAATTTTTGCCGTAACATACCTCCCAAAGAATTGTTTTTTGAAATCACTGGAACAAGTTGGCTCTGGTAATTTGAAAATAGAACACTTGTATTAAACCACAGTGTAACTATAATTTACCACTGTACCTGAACGTGACAAAGGCTCAAATGGCTCTGAGAACTATGGGACTCAACTTCTGAGGTCATCAGTCCCCTAGAACTTAGAACTACTTAAACCTAACTAACCTAAGGACATCACACACATCCATGCCCGAGGCAGGATTCGAACCTGCGACTGTAGCGGTCTCGCGGTTCCAGACTGCAGCGCCTAGAACCGCTCGGCCAAGAACGTGACAAAGGAAGATGAACGTCGGTGTGATGAGAAGAGGCATGATAGTGTCCGACCGTGTGTGTGTGTGTGTGTGTGTGTGTGTGTGTGTGTGTGTGTGTGTGTGGGTGTGTGGGTGTGTGTGGGATTCTGCACCCAACTTAAGTTGAGCTTCGTTCCAAAGTTGTGATTGGTCCAAATCGGTAGCCTTCTTGTCAACAGTGTTTTGTTTATGATTGCCAGCAACATCAGCGATCTAGTAGCATGGCGACGTCTCGTGCCAAGTGTATCAATGAGCTACGGTTGTTTGCTGATGATGCCGTGGTGTACGGTAAGGTGTCGAAGTTTAGTGACTGTAGGAAGATACAAGACGATTTAGACAAAATTTTCAGTTGGTGGGATGAATGGCAGCTGGCCCTAAATGTGGAAACATGTAAGTTGGTGCGGATGAATAGAAAGGTCACACCTGTAATGTCCAGATACAGTAGTACTAGTGTCCTGCTTGAAACAGACATATGTTTTAAATATCTGGGCGTAACGTTGCAAAGCGATGTGAGGTGCAACGAGCATGTGAGAACTTTGGTAGGGAGGGCGAACCGTCAACTTCGGTTTATTGGGAGAACTGTGGAAAATTGTGATCCATCTGTAAAGGAGACTGCATACAGGATAGTGGTGCGACCTGTACTTGAGGATTGCTGGAGTGTTTGGGAGCCGCGCCAGGTCGGATTGAAGTAAAACATTGAAGAGGTTCGCTACATTTGTCACCGGTAGGTTCGAACAACACGTAAGTGTTGCTCCAGGAACTCAAATGGGTATCCCTGGAGGGAAGGCTGAGTTATTTTGAGAAACACTATTGAGGAAATTTTGAGAAGCGGCAATTGAAGCTGATTGCCGAACGATTCTACTGACGCCAACATAGATTCCGCGTAAGAATCACCAAGATAAGATGCGAGAAATTAGGGGTGATACAGAAACATATAGATGGTCGTTTTTCCCTCGCTCTATTTTCGAGTGGAACAGGATAGCAAATAACTAGTAGTGATACAGGGTACCCTCCGCCACGCACCGTGCTGTGGCTTGCGGAGTGGCTGTGCAGATATAGATATGTAGATGTAAATGTAGATGTAATAAATTACTTAACGAGTGTTTGAACATAAGCATCTGTATAATTTGCTTTGACGAAATCTTGTTTATATTACATCTTGTCGTTTTGATGGTTTGATTAAATGAGATAGTTCTTTAAAAACTTCACTTTCAGAACATTGGTTAGTAAAAATAATTTCGACACTCGACACCTGTGATTTTTAAGACCTGCATGTGGCAGAGGCTGGCGGGGTCGGGGTGGCGTCGGGTACGGAAAGGGGCGAGGCGGTTGGGTGGAGGGAGGGAAGGAAGGACGTGCGGTGTTGGGTGCTCGAAGGGGTGCGTTCTTGCACCTATAATTTTATTGGTTAAAAACAGTCTTGTTTGCAATTTTAGTTTTTTTATTTTTCAACGACGCATTTCGCCTTATTTAGGCATCTTCAGGTTATCTAAATAGAAGACAGAGAAGAAATACATCTATTTAACAATCGCGATCGCGTTGTGCAGACTTGGATAACCTATAAGCATGTATAAACAGATCACCTAGTGAAAATATAAACAGATCACCTATTGAAAGAGCAAATATCTTAATTTGGTATTTCTTAAGAATCATTTAGTCAGTGTAGCCAAAGGGCATCGTCGAATATATCAGGCCAACATTGCCTTCGTTAAACTCGGTAAAAACTATAAATATAAAATAGTAAAATCATTACCTTTTCTAGATGGACGCGAGAGGCACCAAGATCCGCATAACGCGTTCCCGTTCACAGGAGCGAGTAACAGTAAGAAGGGGGCTCAGGTAGTAAGCATAATGCGCCCCAGCGTCGTGTGCCAGTACTGAAGCCTCTAAGACAGAATCACCTCAGGAGGTGGCGCTGCGACGCAGCAGTGATTAAAAATCAGAGATCGTAAACTGGATATACAAACCCACTATAAGTTTATAAATGTAATTCACATAAGACATTGATCAGATGGAATTACTAGTGGCTATAATTGTGCTTAACTTATCCTAAAATTTTGGCGAATTAAAATATAATGAAGACGGTAAATTCAAAATTAGAAAACAGGGTGTATAATACAACACACAGATGCAGTACATAAACAGATTTTTCGTATCATATACCACTAGAACGAGAACATTAAAAACACAGTACCGTAATTTCAAATAAAACTGCGTCATTCGGAGCTAGAGCATCTAGCAAGAAAACTTTCTTTTATAAAATACAAGTAAAATTATTAGGCCTAAAAAATACACACCAACGTGGAAGACGGACGTTATGCGGGTAAACTTGCGCCCCCCTTTTTTTTATAGCTACATTGAAATGTGTAACCTCGTCATTTAAAGCGACAAACTCGCAAGTATCCTACTTGAGTAAAAAAAAAAAAAAAAAACCTAATGGATTTTCTAAGACCAGAGAGGAACAGGGCTCATATTTAGGCAGTAGGCAGGACTACGAGAGCTCCAGGATTACATTAATAACACCTATTTCATAACTTCTAAAAAGGCCTGATCGGCGCCAATTATTTGGCCGTTAAGGAGAGACAAATATTTGTCTTCCATATGCCTAACTATTTCAATTTCTTCCAAAACGTTTAACTTCTTACCCTTTTGCGCAAAATGCAAAATCTTAAGATTTTGTACTTGCGGAAGACTGTGGCTTTAAGGTGTTGGGCAAAGGCAGAGCTCTGTTTTACCTGTCCCCATCTATTAAGAAGATGTTCTTGCAATCTAATTTTGAAGGTCCTGCCTGTTTGTCCAACATATCCTGCATTACAATCGCTACACTCCAGCAGATATACCCCCGAAGCCAAAAGGTTGTTCTTTTTAGGTGATTCATTATGTATGTACATAAACTGGAGATTGGTAGCCGCGGAAAATACTATACGAGAGCCCACTCCCCGGAAAAGTTTTGCCAGTTCATAACTAAAATTGCCCATAAATGGCAAAGAAATGTAATTGTGCTCCCTGACAGAAGGTGGATTGGGTGAATTCCGAAGGGGCATCGTTGTTTTGTCTTGGTATGTCAACGAGCGCAACACATATGGACTGAAAGACCTAAAATTTTATAAATTAAGCACTGACCGTACATATACACCCCCTAGCCGGCGGACTGGGTTACCGGCAAGGCACTACTGGAGTACGGACTGACACCTGCCGGGTGTGTGGGCTTGTCTCATGACGCCGCCCGCCACTCTGCTGACTCAGACAGGCTGCGTGTCAGAGACAGCTGTCTGACAGTCCCAGCCACCAGACCGCCTTCAGTCCTTCGTCGTCTCCACGAGACCCCCCTCCAAGGATCATGCCGTAGCGTCACGGTACAAAGCGAGGACCTCGCGGCGGTGAGCCGCTGGGGTCCGACGCCATGGGACGCAGCGCCACAGCCGTCGGTTCTGGGTTCGTCGCCCCGAAGTGACTGCCGCTCCCTCTGGGCCGGTCACCCGCCTGCTCCGCCACGGCCACCTCACTCCAAACGCTGCCAGGCAATGCTGACTCGGAAACAGCCGGCCGCCCGGAATGTGGCGACGGCCAAAGCCCCTCGCTACGGGTCTGCCTCTTCGAGAAGTGCTTATAGTGGAGTGCTCAGACCGGCGTGCCCAGGTGTCACATTCAACGTCCGTCGCCTCTGGGCCACTGCAATACGTCTCCTTAGGGTTAAAAATAAAGGCATTTCACAACATTTGGCTACCTTCTGCACCTTCACCCATCTCCAGCAGAGCATCATTCGTGCACTCCATTCTCACCCACACCATTATAAGTTTCCACGTCGTGCGTAGCTTACTGTAAGTCCAATGGACGTTGACGCCGTTCCCCGCTTTGTACTTTTTTTCCAGGCTCCAGATGGCGCTGCTCCTGGACTCGTGGATCGCCGAGTTGGTCGTCGTCTTGTCGGCGGCCGTGCTCGCCCTCTACCTCTGGTTCTCCAGTAGCTACAGGTACTGGAAGAACAAGGGGGTGCCGTACGCAGAACCTACAGTTCCGTTTGGAAACTTCTGGAGAAACTTTTTCGGCCACGAATGTATTGCTCAGACCATGCAGAACATATACAATCAGCTGCCAAGTAAGAAATTAAAATTTTTGTCAGTGATAAACAGACTATAATTATATTCATTATTTGTTAAGAGAATCTGGGACATAATATGTGATGATGTAGACGTGCTCTGTGCGTTTCCAACGTTCCACTTCCTGTCCGCAACTGCGTGTTCGTTCTGCTGCTGCTGTGGACGCCACAGACTGGTGTCTGAGGCGGTCGGTAGCCTCAGACGGACTGGTCTCTCTTCAGTGTGCTGCTGTGGAGGCCGAGGCGGCTGGCTCAAGGGCGAATGGTCCAGTTGTCTGGTCATCACCAGAAACTGTTGCGGAAACCCTTCTGGAAGACATGGCAGGTAGCAGCACCTCGCAGCGAGTGCAGTTAGCGTGTAGGAAGAAACGCGTGAATTCTGTTGCTGACTCTGACTGGCTGGAAGGGCTCATTGTTAGATAATTTCGTGGAGCTACCTGGAACTCGCCAAAGTCGACTGCAAATGCTTATGGCATGCAGGTGGTGAATACTGAAACCTCACGGACGGATTTCGGAAGTCGGCAGTCAGTCACTAATGAAGCTGTTGGCCTCTGCAAAAGGTTGTGGAAGAGTTGGCAAGTTACTGTGTATGGGCACCGCCTTGTTCATTGTGCTCTTTCCAAGGCGACTACGGCGGTGTAGCCAACGCATACACAGTAGGCAGAAAGAGGCGGCTTAGCAAGATGTGGAGCCATCAGCGAGCTGGATGGGGTCTCACCGACGTGTGTAACACTTCACAGTAAGTTCCGTTGTTCCGTTCTTTCCGGTGGATACCTGAAGCGTAGTGTTTCTGTGTGCCACCCTAACTTTTTTGACTTTGGACGGTTATGAAATTTTGTTTATACAGCAGAGAGCGGCACGAGAAGCTGGTAACCATTTTCAAATGGAACAATGACGGTTTGTGGTGCTCGTTGTCCAGTCCAGCGGACGGAATTGATCATCGCACTGATTAGCGGTATGGTGTAGGAGAGGTGGCTGTCTTAACCTGATGAAGCTGGCTCCTCTTTCTGTAGCACGCGATTGGGATGTGGGCAATGCGGAATTTGCGGTTGTCAGCGCCGAACAATTAAAAAATTCCGGAAAATTTGTAATTTCGCGCCAGTGGTGTATTGGAGAGAAATGCGGCTGACATACCTACACACGCCTGTCTTTAATCTGGAACTACCGTTTGTTTCTTTGTTGTATGTGTCGCATAGTTTGGGAACTTCGACATGTCAGAGATAGAGCAGCACCGCGTCTGCATTAAATGTTGCGTGCAACTCGGAAAACCTTTACAGATACTCGCCAAATGATGCAGGAAGCCTACAGTGATGAGTACCCGGTGTTAGAGATGGTTCATAAGGGGGGTCAAAGTTAAAAATGATCCTCGTTCAGAACGCCCTTCGACGTCTACTGACGACGCTCAAGTCAGGAACTTCACGAAGTCGTGCGTTCCAGTGGAAGACTGACTGTCCGAGAGACCGCAGAAGAATGGAACATTTCAGTTAGATCATGCCATGAAATCGTGACACAACATTTTCGAATGCATCGTACTGCAGCTAGGTTCGTCCCACTACTGACCCCTCTTTTTTGGCCGAATAAAATACTAAACATCAATTTACAAAAAAACGGCTACGGTGGAGTGAAGAGGATTTGCTTCAAAGGAGTCGAAAAATTATTAAAGCCGGACGAAAATTGTAGCGTGGGTGTAGTTTTTAGAAACCCGTGTTTAAAGTTTGACAAGTATTTATCATATAAAATACGGACAAATCTTAAAACTTAAGGGATATCATCAATTCCTGGTCAGTAATAACGATCGCTGCAGCTAGTGGATGGCCGCTTGAGAAAACCGCCTTTAAAGTTTGACAAATATTTATCATACAAAAAAGGGAGAAAGCTTGGAACTTAAGGGATAGCATCGATTCCTCGTCAGTAATAACTATCGCCCTGGCTAGTGGACGGCCGCTTTCTCCTACTTTGACCTAATAAGCCCTCACTTACGACCTCAAAGCCCTCTTCGTCGCTGAGTGCATCGCCGCTGGCGTCTCTGTCTTCACAGAATCGGCGAATTCCGTCGCCAGTTTTGGTTTGAATGGCATTTACCACGTGCATTAATGCAGAAGGATCTACACTGAATAGACATGCGGCCAAATTTGAAGCGACGTTGACTATTTCGCTTCGGCTTCATGTTATTTTTGGAGCGCATCTCCAAATAAGACTATTGAAAGTTTCGTTCACATTTCGAGTAAAACCGCACAAACAACGCTCCAGCCAATGAGGTTTACTCAAATCGGTATAAATAGGAAGTGTACGCATGGAACCGGACCTCTTTTGCTGAGGCCTGCAGTGAATTCTGGGCTTCAAACGCTCACAGAATCGTAACTTTTTAAAGTTCGCGCATAATATTTTGGGGACTAATTCTTCAATCTATATACCTTCTGATACCGCAATAAAAAAACTTCCAGTTTTTTCGACTGTCACCCTGTCGCTCACCTCAAGCCATTTTGAAGTTATAACTTTTAAAAGTAGCTGGTAGGTCTATAGTTTCCACCGTCGGTGCCTAATGTATTGTATGTGTACAGAGGGGGTGTTTAGACGAACCTCCTCGTCTCGTTTCGTTTCACTTTTTCATGTGGTGCTGCTGCCTGTTCCACACCCTTTATTAGTACGCACACTTGCGTAGCATCTATAAAGCAACCTGCGGCCTTTGAGTCTTCTCCCCGCCCCCAACCTCACACTGAATTGCAACGTCCACTCTCCTGGGGAAAATCGCCCGCGGTGACGTTACAAACCCCTTGTTGTTGGCCACGTGACTGCTGGCTCACCTCGCGGTCCCCGCGTATTCACCAACAGCAACAGCACGGCCCAGGGGACCGCCTGCTGCTGACAGAGATGGACGGCATCACACGCCGCCTCCTCGGTGACCTGTGATCACAGAGCATAGAAGTAAGTGCACGGTTTTTCCCCATGGCGAAGGCCTGGAGGGCGTCTTCCCAGTCCCCCCCCCCCCCTTGGGCCCCTTGGGTACCCGCCACGCTTAGCGCAGCAACAGTCTCGCTGCCGTTTTATCTGTGTCTGCTTGTTTACTCACTTCATCTCTTTATCAGGTTTACTTTAGATTAGCTACATGTCAAGTTAGTAATAACCTCGCTTTACAGTAGTCGACGGCAGAAGGCAAGACCAAGCTTTGTTTAGTGCAGACCGGAAAGAAGGTGTTTGACAGTACTCCACAGTACACGACCAACGCACGTGACACGGCATTGTACAGTCATACTCTGTTAATAACTCTGCATATTCTTAGCTTCTGAAATGGTTGGTCATCATGCAAATATACGTTATCGAAGAGTTTGCTCAGATAAATAAGTGTCAATAATTAACGTAGCTCAATTCTGTCTAGAAGAAAAACGAAAATGATAGCTTCCTATTAAAAAAAATTAAATACAGAACATTTCAGGTTGAGATGGAGGACATCGCAGCATGGCGAACTCACTTTCATAGAATGATGAGAAAAAAGAGGTGTTCGGGCAAATTTCAATTCCTGTCGGAACCCATCCAGTTCTTAATTCCGAAAACTTAGTAAATTTCTCCTTCCACATCACCCTGAGTCCCTCGACTTTGCCAGTCGTGTCTACTGACTCTGGAACGCTGTACTGTGACTTTTCACGAACTGATTTTCCATTCGCAGTTTTACTTAGAGGAGCATGTGGCATTGCTTTCGCCATTTGCTTGTGTGGATACAGAAACTTCTTACATGCATTTTGTGACCGTATCTTTGAAATAAATTGCGCTGCAGAGCTTTGATGGCCTTTCTAGCTCGAAAAAAGTAATATGCTGCAGTATTTTTCAGGACCTTAGATATTTGTCTCCTTCGAGTAGGTGGGTAACTACTGACTTTACCTGTGTAGTTAAGATATTGTGCAGAAGATTAACAACACTTCACTGTTTCTGGAGCACCCTGCTAAATTAATCACATGTAGCTTGATCGTTAGACGCCACAGTTGCTGTACTAAGATTTGGCATTTAAAATATCGTAACGAGACGGAAACGTAGGTCCGTATTAAGAGGTGGATGGTATCTGCCGTAATAAATCCTTAGAGTGCCGTTATACTTAACTTTAACACACGTACAAGAGTTTCATGCTGCTCACTGACTACCTTTATTCATACTTTTTTTTTTTTTTCGTCACTGATACTCGCCGACTACCATTCCTATTTCCGCCACCTGCATCAAGATCAATTATGTTCTAGCACGGCGGGTCTACTTTGTTGTAATTCAGTGTACTGAACAACTTCATCACGATAGAGAAATTTTCCAAGCATTTAGCTTTATAAGGACAATCGCCACATGGAATTCGCAGTTCGTGCTGTACTGAATGTTATTTATGTATACAGATACGAAATTTTTATAGATTTTTTTTTTTGCTCTCGTTTCACAACGTATAACACATTTCGACAGGCGACTTTCCATTATCATTGTTTTCTGAATTATACGAAAATTTTTCTGGCGGCAAACAGCCCACGAGATTACATTTGTTGCACTGTCCAACAAGCCACCCGAACCTGTAACAGGCTTTTTAGAGGAAGTTATAGTACTTACTGCGCACCCAACTACCACAGTAAGCTTCTTAGAACAGAAATCAGGTTACTGGCCGAAGGGAATTCCATGACAACTGTTTGTCCTCAGCAGTCGCACGCTCCTATGCCATTTAGCACTCATTGAGGTTTTTTTCTACCTTTGTAAAGATTTCCAGTGCTGACGCTGTATCGATTTAGAAAAGGTATCTGAATGGTGCGAAAAGTGGCAGTTGACCCTAAATAACGAAAAGTGTGAGGTCATCCACATGAGTGCTAAAAGGAACTCGTTAAACTTCGGTTACACGATAAATCAGTCTAATCTAAAAGTCGACTAAATACCGAGGTATTACAATTACGAACAACTTAAATTGGAAGGAACACATAGAAAATGTTGTGGGGAAGGCTACAGAAAGACTGCGTTTTATTGGCTGGACACTGACAATGTAACAGACCTACTAAGGAGACTGCCTACACTAAGCTCGTCCGTCCTCTTTTAGAATACTGCTGCTCGGTGTGGGGTTCTTACCAGATAGGACTGTCGGAGTACATCGAATAAGTTCAAAGAAAGGCAGCACGTTTTGTATTAACATGAAATATGGGAGAAAGTGTCAAAGAAATGATACACGATTTGGGCTGGACATCAATAAAAGAAAGGCTGTTTTCGTTGCGACGGAACCTTCTCACGAAATTCCAATCACCAACTTTCTCCTCCGAATGCGAAAATAGTTTTTTGACACCGGCCTACATAGGGAGGAACGATCACCACTATAAAATAAGGGAAATCAGAGCTCGTACGGAAAGATATAGGTGTTCATTCTTTCCGCGCGCTGTACGAGATTGGAATAACAGAGAATTGTGAAGGTGGTTCGATGAACCACCTGCCAGGCACTTAAATATGATTTGCAGAGTATTCATGTAGATGAAGAAGTAGATGAAGCCAAGATTCCCGTTACCTGCCCACCTAACAGATGAAGCAGAGCTGATAATCCACCATTGACGGGATACCAGGGTCGCCGAACCCATGCCAAACATAGTCTGGCCAAGTTTACTGGGACTCTCGTCACAGAGCACGTCTGCATTTAGATGTGTCACGCACTCGTCATGCCGTCTTAGCTGTGGATCTACTTAAGACTGAGGGTCAATACGACAATAATTGTGGTAGGATGTATGTGTTACTACCCAGAGGTGATATCTGTCGTTAATTTAATTCGTAACTGTACTCTGTTTTCGTTTCAGAAGAGAGGTACGTCGGGTTTTACGGATTCCATCGACCACTGCTGCTTATCCGTGACCCTGAACTCATTCGCCACGTCCTTATCAAGGATTTTGGGACGTTCCACGACAGGGGACTGTTCATCGACGATGAAGAACCTCTCAACAAACATCTATTTTTCCTGGCAGGAAAGAAGTGGCGCCAGCTGAGAATCAAATTGAGCCCTACGTTCACATCCGGCAAACTGAAGGGCATGTTTAAGGTGAGCTGTTGTGCGACCCGTGGATAGCCCTTTTCTGTTATAGATCAAGAATCCTTGATGCAAAAACTGTTTCTTGAAAGCTTGAGAATTTTTCCTTGTGTGGGGAATGCTGGCAAAGCGCAAAATCTGTTTGAATATTGTTGGAGCCTATAGGTTCAGAATCGATCATCGCTCCTTTAACCCTTTCAGACCTGAATTGTTTTTGAAGGAAGGAAAATTTTTCTTTACGTGGTAATGCTCTTAGGCGATTTTTTAATGGTTTTAGAAGGAAAAGTTTTACAAAAATATGTACCCATTTTCAAAACATACTTTGTAGACTTGGCTTCATTTTATGGACTAAAATAACTAATTATGAAAGATTCTCTGTTGTAGTAAAAAAAAGATCATTCAGTAGTTACCATGCAAAATAACAACAACAGTGGAATACATCGAACCAACCACATCTGTGTATTCCAGTGGTGACGAGCTGGTGCACATTGCTACTTTGACATGTTAATATTTTCATAGTAATGCCCAACAGCTGGCAGCGCTTTACCATAATGAGAGGGCTGAATATTCACAAATGTGTGCTTCAGGATTCCATTGGGGGAAAGTACTTCTTTTTCAGCGGTGACACATTAAACATTAATGTACACAATGGAAGCCAATGGGTCTGAAAGGATTAAGACATCGTTATTTAATAATAATACCGTTTAGTTATCTTGGGTCTTCCCCTTACATATACATATTTCACAATGTCTGCGTTTGAGCCTAGATCCCCATTTTCTGTGATGCTATTAGATGACATGGAGCTGATCAGCCACCATTCAACGGATAAAAGTATACAGTAACGTTTCAGTACACGTTGGAAGTCTATGTAGTATTACGACAGAAATTCACCCTCTGTCCCCTCACAGTTAGGTTGCCATATAGTGTGTAATTTTCCCATTCTATGCATGTACGAGACTCAAAAAGTCTTAACAGTCAATCGAAACGGATATGAGATGAGGACTGAACTGGAGTCCAGGATACCGGCTCAAAACACTACGCCATCTACCCGTCATAATAACGACGTGATGGCCTCCCAGAATATTATGTATATACTGTATGTTTAGGCTGAAGGGCAATTTAGTGTGCAGACAATTTAGTACAGAATATGGAGAGTCACTTCCTTTGCATGCAACTCTTTGCAACATTTTAACTGGGTTATATGCTTGTACTAGCTTTAGGTTCAGCACAAGAAAAGTAATGTACATATTGTTTTTATAGCATGTTGGAGAATGAGTATCCGAAGTAGGATTTCAGCTCTATTGTCACTTGTACATCCATACTCATCAAGCCGGCTTACATTGTGTGGTGGAGAGTACCATTTGTACCCCTGTCATTATTCCCTTTCTCTTTTGCATTCACAAATAGTGCGGGTCAAGAATCGCTCACTATAAACTTTCTTATGAGCTCCGATTTCTCTCCCTATGGTCATTTCATGAGACGTATGTGGGAGGAGGTATGACGGCCGTCTCTTCTTGCAGTGTACTGTACTGGTACCTCTTAATATGAACATCGATGCTCTCAGTGACACAAAGTATATATTCTGGCGCAGTTGACTAGTGCAGGTTACATACTTTCAGGAGCAACCTCGATTGATTTATGACCCCTCACCCACCCCTTAACCTATTGTTCTGTTAATTGATTTATGACCACTGGTTATCATCCATCATTCTGAGAAACCCCCTCCACCGCTTCCCCTCTCCCTCCACCTCCCCAACCCTCTCGCAAATCCCTCGACACTAGAAGCATACCTTTGATATCAAATACCTTAGTTGCACTAGGTGTTGACAACCGTACTACATTTACAAGTAGTTTTAGAATACGTGGGGAAAAGTTATGTCATGAACACATGAGCAGAAGTGACACAAAATCGGTAAAATTACGAAAATTGTCGGAAAATACGCATGAATTGAGGGAAAATACGCCAAAATGCGGGGAAATGGTTCAAATGGCTATGAGCACTATGGGACTTAACATCGGAGCTCATCAGTCCCCTGGAACTTAGAAATACTTAAACCTAACTAACCTAAGGACATCACACACATCCAGGCCCGAGGCAGGATTCGAATCTGCGACCATAGCGATGTGCGCAGTTCCAGACTGAAGCGCCTAGAACCTCTCGGCCACATTGGCCGGCTGTGGGGAAATTCAGGGAGAGTGAGGGAGTACTTACATGTCTGCTTGATGCTGGAAAATTGTTGTATTTGGGAACAGGAATGTGGCAGCAGGAGGAACAAGAGGAGGAGGAGGAGGAGGAGGAGGATATTAGTGTTTAACGTCCCATCGACAACGAGGTCATTAGAGACGGAGTGCAAGCTCAGGTGAGGGAAGGATGGGGAAGGACATCGGCCATGCCCTTTCAAAGGAACCATCCCGGCATTTGCCTGAAGCGATTTAGGAAAATCACGGAAAACCTAAATCAGGATGGCCGGAGACGGGATTGAACCGTCGTCCTCCCGAATGCGAGTCCAGTGTGCTAACCACTGCGCCACCTCGCTCAGTGAGGAATAAGAGAAAAAGTTTATATGGAAGCACTGGGAACCAGAGAAACAGTTATTTTTCGTAGAAAGCGATAAGATGGCTGGAATAGATTGTTTGACGTGGATGACCACGAAATGTTGAGTAATAAATTTATGTATGTCGGATCACAAGGCCAGGTGTGATCCCAATGTTATTGGCAACCAGCATATAGATATTTATAACGTGACCTTAGCTAAAGAGCCTTGTATTACCTGGTGGGGGACTGTGATATACATCTACTGAAAGGATTAATGTTTGACCCCGTGCAGAGACTGTTTAGGTGTTTCGATTCTAAGTAACGATATTTGTAATGTGTTTCTCTGTACTCTCCACCAATCACAGCTATTCTGTGTCAGCTAACAAAAACCTCACAATCAGTTTCTGTATGGCTTGTTTTTTTAACAAAATTATGCTCTATGTCTTTTGAGGTAACAGGGATATGCACAAGTTGACTACTGTCTTTGATGTTTTCAAGGAAAAGAGAATGATCTAGCTCTAAACTGAGGTGGGTTTGCATAAAAGGATGATAGAAAGTAGATAGTGTGATCCGTTGAGAGGGATTGTAATGAGGTAGATTTAATGATAGGCTGACGATGAATTCTGGAGAGAGGGAGATTTTTCTGCAGGTCATTTATCACGCATTTCTCTACCTTTTTCCATTGTTCTCTCGGGATGCATTAGTTGTGAGATATAACTTGCATTTGGCTCAAATACAATACCATGTTCTACATGTGACTTAAAGAGCTATCTACCTGCCGTCATTCACAGCAAACCTCTTCATACCACAGACAGCTGAGGACTTCCAACACATGTGTGATGAATCATGTCCATCGATGGAAACCCTATTTCAACATCCTCCTCTAGATTAATGAAGATGTACATGAATTACTCCATTTCTCTGCCACATCATGGATATAAATCGAGTGTTCAGTTTCATGACTGCAGGGATTCTAAGTTAGTGACAGGAGTTTGTGAGCTACTGCAATCTCTGTGTACACATTTGCTTGACAGATGTTGTTGGTGTTGAAGAGATCGTATTCTGTTTATGGAATTAGAGTAGCATGGCATGTAATTTTACATGTTAAACGATGCTCCTATGCATTTATGTTTATGTTCTGTGATCATTTCTCTCTTCCCAGTAGCTTCTTGATATTGAATCCAAACACTACAAAAATTCTACAGATTTGTTGGCACAAGTTATCTACACAATTGTTTCAAAATCATTCCATCTGGAGTCCCATCATGCATAATTCAAATGTTTCTTCTTCTTCTTAATAGTCTGTTATATCCCCACAATTCTCTCAAATGTATCAGGCTCACATGTGCTATATACCAAAAATAGTGCTAAACTCCTTAACATGCAAGCATCTAGAGAGATTGTGTGTAATTGGATGAGTGATATGAGTATATACCGATTACCAGTGCCAGGTCTCCATAGGTGGCGAAGGGGACAGGGGAGGGGGATGGGAGAAGGGTTGTGGAGGACATCTTGGTTTTTGTGTGTTTGCATACATTGGTTCACACAAACAGGACATAACCACTTGAAATGGAGAGGGAGAGGGGAAGGAAATGAAGCTGGTATCAAATTTCAAAGGAATGCCACTACCTGATGCTTCATAAGCAGAAGATTAGTGTGGTCCAGCAGCTTCGGTAGTCCCTGACCAGTGGCATGTGTGGTGTGTTGAAAGTCAGTGACATGATCAGGAGGTTTTTTTCACCAGATTTGCTTAGTGCGATTGTAACAGTGTAATTATGTGTGGTGAGTCTTTCATGGCACTATTCCTTGCGCAGTTAGATTAAAAAGCGCAATATATTTTTAAATATTCCACACTGCCTTGTCACTCACAATTTGTTTGGATAGAATTCCATAGTATAGTCAATTTCTTGACAAATTCTTTAAATATATAAATTATACTTCATACATTGCCTTGTATCCTATATATTGTTCAAATAAACAATATATAATCTATTGCCTTGTCTACCAGAAGCTTTTTAAACAATATTCTATACACTGTAAATGATTTCCCACAAAATTCTTTAAATAAATAAACTATATTCTCTACCTCACTATGTATCCAATAAATTATTTTAATAAATAATAATCCACACATCACCTTGTCTGCCAGAAATTGTTTAGACAGTATTCCATGTATTGCAATTGATTTCCCACCAAATAGCCAATCAATCAGTATTTCCAGAAGGGAGCGGTACCCACAAAGGGAAACTGTCCCACACAAAAGGTTATTGATTTAATTAATTAGTCTGTCAGCTTAATAGAGCAGAATGAGACTATTCGACTAACTCAGGCCTGAAAGTGTGCTTGTTTCAAAGAGGGTGAAGGGGTGAGGGATGGGGGATTTCCCTTAGGGGGAGGGTTAATTAATTTACCATTAGTCATTATTTTAATATCAAAGGTGTGCTTGTAATGTGAGGGGATTTCCCAGAGAGGTGGGAAATGTGGAGGGGGAGGGGAGGGGCTTCTCAGAAGGATGGATTATCCACAGGTGGTCATAAATTTGTTAAAAGAACAATGGATTAAGGGGAGATGAGATGGTCATAAACCAGTCAAGTTTGTCCCTGAATGTATGTACCTTGCAAGAACAGGGTGCGCCAGAACTTACATTATCCTGCTACTCACATATCTGTCATGCACACACCCCAACTGAACGAGCCCCTGGAGAAATGTGCCGCTCTTCTTTGGATCTTCTCTCTCTCTCTCTTCTGATGATCCTACTTGGTAACAGCCCAGATCTATCAACAATACCTAAGAAATGGTCAAACAATAGTTTTGTAACCTCTGCTTTCATGGCTGAATTATGTTTCATTAAGATAGTCTCAGTAAATCACAGGCCTGGTGCCAGTCTATCCTACAATGACTTTTCTATGGTCATTCCATTATAGGTCGAACCACAATGGGTCTCTTCACTTAGTTCTGCACAATACGCAACATTTATTTACATTCAGTATCAATCTCCAGTCTCTGCACCAATCTTTGATCCTCTGCAGATCTTCCTGCATTTCGCTACAGTCTTACAGCATTACCATCTTCCTGCAGGCCACAGCATCGTTTGGAAATAGCCTCATGGAACATCCAACGTCATGCCCAAGACTAAATTCAGGGTGATTCTGCTAAAAGGCCACAAAGTGTAGCGAACAATACGTGAGAAATTAGGAAGCAAAAACGATTACGTGGGTATAGTGGAAATCTTAAACGATCTTTGACTCTGTAGGTTTCAGTCATTGAAAGCACCCCTAAGAACATACCAGATAAATGGGGATTTCTTGTCTATACAGCTGTTTGAACTCCGCCACTAAAGAGGACAGTGGGGTGGAGTACCATCACGTAGTGGCAACATTGCCCTTCACACCACCAAAAGAACATCCTCCTGCAGGATCATACACAGGAAGTGCAGAATTCTGTACACCTCGCCTGTGAAGCGTTGATGTAGGATCACAGGTCGCACAAGGCAGTCGCCAATAATCGCCATCCTTACAATGAGGCTGACCTAGTACTGCTGCTTTTATTGCCATGGTACCATGGGGATTCTGTGCAGCCACAGGTGTCGACTCGCTTCAAACTAACCAGTGAATACTGTGGTGTCACTTTCGATGTCGCTGTCTCCACATGCTCAGAGACCTCGCTCATTGGTTGAGTCTACACAACACATTACAGGTGTAGGAAAACCATTGGCATTCGAAACAGCTTTCATTCGCCTTATTTCTACAAATTAGTATTATACCATTATTCCTACAAAACCCTGGCAAGCTCAGGTAATGATGATCACGCTCTCTTCCCTCGAAAGCAGTCAACAAAGGCTCAGTACTACTGAGATGTGGAGACTGTGGTGGCCAGGGGAGATGTGAAATTCATCCCCTGCTCACAAAACCAGTTCTGGACTATACAAGCTGTGGGAATGGGGCAGTATCATCTCGCACAACATCATCATTGGGGAACAAGCATTGTACCTTGGGATGGATCTCATAAGCAAGCATATTCTTTGCCTGTAATGCGACCTTGCAGAGGAACCATGGGCCCATAGAGTAGGATGATATGGCTACTCAAATCGTCGCTGAACACCCGCCATCATCATTGGGGAACAAGCATTGTACCTTGGGCTGGATCTCATAAGCAAGCAGATTCTTTGCCTGTAATGCGACCTTGCAGAGGAACCATGGGGCCCATAGAGAAGGATGATATGGCTACTCATATCATCGCTGAACACCCGCCAAGTTCCACACATGGGACACAAACTTGACCAGAAGTTAGAGGAGGTTCGAATCCTCCCTCAGGCATGGATGTGTGTATTGTCCTTAGTATAACTTAGGTTCAATTACTTTAATTAGTGTGTAAGCCTAGAGACTGATGACCCCAGCAGTTTGGGCCCATAGCCCTAACCACAAATTCCAATTTCTTATGGCTCCATGATGGTCCTCAGGCATGGATGTGTGTATTGTCCTTAGTATAACTTAGGTACAATTACTTTAATTAGTGTGTAAGCCTAGAGACTGATGACCCCCAGCAGTTTGGGCCCATAGTCCTCACCACAAATTCCAATTTCTTATGGCTCCATGATGGTGCATTGTGTGCCACGGGGAATGGGGATTTTGGCTTGACCGACCTCAGCAAGAGAGTCGTAAAAACCTCTATAAAACCCTCACTCTCAAGGTGTGCTGCGCTCTGCTGATGACATGCAACGCTGTTGAGGTGGAATGGTTGTCAGTGGGCAACCACTGAGGAACTGTCACACCTCAGTTGTATAAGGCTTTTCAGGCCAGGGGGACTTCATGTGAGAGGACCCTGTCATGCTCATGTGACCGAGGTGAAACCCTTGAAATTTTCTCCTCCACCACCCTAGCATAACGGATGGGCCACTTGTAGCTATCAACACCCAGTCTCTACAGCGGTCTTATGAGGTGAGCCCCAACATTCTAGATTTCTTCAGGGTATGCCAGTCTTTTGTAGCAGAACATATGCTTTGGCCCAGAATGTGTTTTTCATACTTAAACGAAGAGAAGGAAGCTTTGAGAAACTTCTCACTCAAACCAGCTTAGAGAGCGTGGCAGATACTTTAAAATCTGTCAACTGGATCCATAATGGGACACTGTTGGTCGAACCCTCTAGTTTCCAACAACTGAAAAATAGGCAGAACGCGAAAAGCCATGTATAATATGCCACTGAAACCGAGCTATGCACCACTCTGAAATACAGCAAACTGTTTTGTCATGTATGGATCTGATGAGCATTGCTAAAGAAACATTAAAAGCTGAGTAGGCCCAAGAAGGTATTGGTGACATTCAGAATATCATACAAAGGATAGATGGTGATCTCATCAAATCCACTTTTTCAGCCTCACTTTCAGTAGTGTGAAGTTACCAATGTGTGTCAAGGCATATTTTCTTCATGTAAATGTGCGGCCTTATCTATCCAAGCCAGTGCCCTGTTTCAAATGCCAGCGCTTTGGGCACACTACACTGGACCAAATGGGAGAAGCTACTTGGTAGAACCACCCACGAAGTAGGAGTTTCTTCTCCTTTGAAATGGTTAATTGCTTTTGGGATCACCCTGTCTGGAGTAGGGACTGCAGCATATATCTTGAGAAAAAGAAGGTACAAAAGTTTAAAATTATATAGCCCATCGCATATGGTGAGGCCAAAAGATGCCTTAGGCCTGCTGCCCCCCATGTCCGCTACCTCATTTGCTTCAGCTCTTAAGAAACCTTTTCAGAAAACCCAATGCAAGGGGAGGTTGTTAGTGTCAGCACTAGTACTGCGTTTGTCAACTCACTTCTGTTGAAACTCCTGTCACAGGAATTTCCCATGTGGTTATTGACAGGAAACGCATTTTAAAGCATCATGCCCTGTATTACAGGACCATGGCAACAATGACTTTACTGGTAAATTAGACAGGGGTCTATGTTTGTCAATAACATGCACCACTCCTTTTCCTTTCTTGGCTGCTGGCCTGCAGGCAGTTACAGTTGAAATTTTGGTGTGTCAGATCACTGTTTGTTTGCTGTATTTATCTCCACAAGATGCAACACACACTGAGGCTTTCACAGATCTTATATAAAAACTCCTCCGACCATTTTTCCTAGTGGGAGACTTCAATGCCCATAATTTACTGTAGGCCTTGACTTCTGCTCGTTCTCAGGTTTGGGTTTTGGAGAGCCTGATGACGTCTCACGAACTATGCATCTTCCACAAAGGCACTCCCACTCATTTCCATGCTGCTACTGGGTCATCCTCAGCCATCAACCAATCTTGCTATTCTTCAGTCCTCGTGGACTCTGTTCAGTGGGAAGTTGCTGATGATCTTCATTGAAGTGATCACTTCCCACTCTGGATTCATCTGCCGGATGGAGTTCTCACTGGAGGGATGTAGCAATGATACATGAGCAGCAGAGTCAACTGGACATTGTTCAGCCAGCTAGATATATTTGAACGCCATGACTAAATACAGGAATGGGAGGATAAAATGACCTATTTGATTTGCCGTGTTGATGACTTCTCCATTCCGATGTACTTTGTCATCTTAGGAGGTAACCTGTCCCTTGATGAACTTATGAGTGCCTTCAGTGATGCACGTCACACGTGTGACTCTGTGCTATTTAAGTGTCGCTCAATGGCAGAAAACCTCGCAGCATTTCGATTAGCAAAGGCCAAGGCTCGAGGCATCATCAGCGAGAGCAAGACAAGGGTATGAGAGGTTTTCATCGACTTTCTAAACAGCTCACGTGCTCTGAAATAGTATGGGAAACCATCAGGAGTATTTCCAGTTGTAGGAACAGAGGTGTCTCCAAACAAAAGCTGGAGGCATTGTGCAGATGGTGGACGAGCATTTTGCACTGATTACTGCCACTACCAACTAGAATACAGTGTCTCATTGTTACTGTGCCACCATTGAAAGGATCGAGTTAGACTTCTGGTCCACCAATTCAGAGTCCTACAACTGTGCATTTTCCATGTGGAAGGTAGATTCAGCACTGACTGTCGCTTATGATACAGCACCTGGTCACCACCAAATCTAACATACCGTGCTGCAACACTTACAGATGTTGTCAAAGGAAATTCTCTTATAATACTTTCATTCCACATGTCTGTCATGCCAATTTACCGACTCGTTGCGAGAAGAAATTTTATCTCTCCTTAAACCAAGAAAGAAAAAAACGTGTACCAGCAGTTACCAGAGCATCGCCTTAATGAGCTGTGTAGGAAAGACGCTAGAGCACATGGCCAACCGTCTTTTAGAGATCAGGCAACCCCTTAGCAATCTCATTGTGGATTCAGGAGATCTCAATCAACGGTCGACAATCTGATCCAGCTAGGGGCGGAATCTAGCAGGCTTTCCTATGTACACAGCATTGTCTAGTGGTACTTTTTGATGTCAGTGAAGTCTGTGACACTACCAAGAGGTGCAATATTTCCAGTAGCTACACTAATGGTGCTTTTGTGGCCAATTTCCCTCTTTAATCAGTGCTTCCCCCCAAGACAACTTCTTAGGTACAGCGTTGGTGAGATCCTGTCAGTTTTGTGCAGGAAATTGGTTTTCCCAACGCACTGTTTTAAGTGTCACCCTCTTTCCAACAGCTGTTAACAGTGTAACGTCCAGAGTAAGAATTCCCTCCCAATGCTGCTTATTTGTGGACGAGGGATTTCTGGTCCTCTACTAGTCGTCAGTCGCCACTCTTGGTGAAGAGATTGGAGATATGGGCTGCAGAGACTTGGTTTATATTTTCTACAGAGAAGTGTATGTGTTCATTTTAGTCGTTCTCGTCGTCTTTTTTTAATTTTACGTGAAATGCATATGTGGAACATAATTCACCCTTTTAAGGACTCTCTGATGTTTCTGGGCCGCATTTTGTACTCTAAACTGTCCTGGTTACTACACCTCAACGACCTGAAGGCGAGGACCAGAAGGCACTGAATATCTTGAAGTGTCTTAGCCACAGGTCTTGGGAAGACCGACACAATGTGTCGGTCATAGTGGCCTTCTTACCTGAAGATCATTAATGCTATACACTATGAGGGGATGAGGCTGGGTGCAGGCACTTACAGAACTAGCCTCATAGCCAGTCTCTATGCTGATGCTGATAAGCTGCTACTTGGAATCTGTCAGCAGCTTCTCATGGTGCATCGGCCATATAAATTCCTCGTTACTCGCCATTACGCTCTGTTAGAATCCGAGGAAGCTGCAAAACTCTGGGTTCTTTGACTGCTGTGGGAGAGGGTTCATTGTAAACGCAACATTTGAAATATTAGTTCACTTTATTACATGGGTGATAAAAAGATTTTTCCCAATTTGAGAGTGTCCTTTGCCACAGGAGGGCTTGATAACTTACAACTGTCATAACTATTAAAGCGTCACTTGGTACAGTAATAAATAAACTGTTCTCTTGAAGTACAATGATCAACCTTTACAAAAGTACATATCCATCAGAGACTTGAATAACTCTTCAGTCCTGCTCGATAATGTTGATTGCTGCAAGTACTGCTGCTCGTACAACTATTAATGTCACTTTAACAATCATCAATAGAGTAACTCTAGATTTACTGCAGTACAGGACAGGTTGTACTACTGCTTATGTTTTTAATACATTCTTTTATAACATTTCAAATCAACACCACAATTATGTGGCTGTATTTGTGAATGGGTCTAAACAGGGAACTCCACTGTTTGCTCTGTAGCTTTCTCTGAGCGTATCCTCAAGATCCGCCTTCCTGCACCCTTCACTGTTTTCAGCGTGGAATTATGCGCGACCTTGCAGGTGCTGGAGCAGATGAGATGTGTGTAGAGTGCTAAATTCCTCAGTGCCCTTCACCCTCTGCAATGTTTGTACCAAGCGGATAAGACAGTCGACAATATTCAAAACCCCCTCCTCCAACTACAAAGGCTGGCGGAAAAGGTGTCTTTCTGCTGGGTTCCAAGGCACAAGGGTATTTCGATGAAATGAAAGGACGGATGGAACAGCTTCTGACGGGTTTGAAGTGGCCCGCCACAAATTCCTCTCCTGTGCCTAGCTTATCATCTCTGAGAAGCACTTGTAGTGCATGTCCTCAATTATTTGGTAGATGTATTCCAATCTCGGTTTCCCCCTTCAGTTTTTACCGTCTACAGGTCCCTCCAGTACCATCGAAGTTATTCTGTGATGTCTTAACGGATGTCCTACCATCCTGTCCCTTCTTCTTGCCAAAGTTTTCAATCTATTTCTTTCTTCGCCGATTCTCTGTAGAACCTCCTCTTTCCTACCTTATCAGTCTACCTAATTTTCAACATTCCTCTGTAGCACCACATCTCAAATGCTTTCATTCATTTCTTTTCGGTTTTCCCACAGTCCATGTCTCACTACTATAGAATGATGTGCTCCAAAATACAGTCTCAGGAATTTCTTCCTCATATTAACGTCTAGCTTGTTACAAGCAGACTTTTCTTACCATTTTTGCCAGTTGGGTTTTTATGTCCTCTTGCTCCATCCGTAGTGGGTTATTCTGCTGCCTAGGTAACAGAATTCCTTAACTTCGCCTACTTTGTGATCACGATTCCTGATGTTATGTTTCTCACTGTTCCCATTTCTGATACTTCTCATTACTTTCGTCTTCCTCCGATTTATTCTAAATTCATATTATGTATTCATTAGACTGTCACTCCATTCAGCAGATCAAGTAATTTTTCTTCACTTTAATTTACGATAACAATGTCATCAGCGAATCTTATCACTGATATCGTTTCACCTTTAATTTTAATTCCACTCTCGAAACTTCCTTATATTTCCTTCACTGCTGCTTCGGTGTATAGACTGAACAGCAGGGGTGAAAGACTACATCCTTGTCTTACGCACTTTTTAGTCTGTGTACTTCGTCCTTGATATTCTACTCTTATTGTTATCTCTTGGCTCTTGTACATATTGTATATTATCCATCTTACCCTACATCTTACCCATATTTTTCTCAGAACTGCGAACATCTTGCACCATTTTACATTGTCGAACGCTTTCTCCTGGTGGACAGATCCATTGAACGTGTCTTGATTTTTCTTTAGTCTTGCTTCCATTATCAACCACAACGTCAGAAAGGCTTCCCAGGTGCCTTTAGCATTCCTAAAGCCAAACCGACCGTCATGTAACACACGCTAAGTTTTCTTTTGTATTCTTCTGTGTACTATTCTTGTCAGCAGCTTGGATGCATGAGCTGTTAAGCTGATTGTGCGATAATTCTCGCACTTTCTGGTTCTTACACTATTCGGGAGTGTGTGGATGATATTTTTGCAAAAGTCAATGGTCAGACTCATACATTCTACACACCAACATGAATAGGCGTTTTGTTGCCACTTCTGCCAATGATTTTAGAATTTCTGATGAGGAAATTATCGATCCCTTTTGGCTTATTCGATCATAAGTCTTCCAAAACTTCGTTAAATGCTGATTCTAATACTGGATCATCCACCTCTTCCATCACATCAGGCAATTCCCCCTCCCCCCCCCCCCTCTCCCAATAGAGGCCGTCAATTTACTCATTCCAACAATCAGTTCTCTCCTCTACATTTACCAGTGGAATTCACATTGCAATGATAGTGTTATCACTGTTGCTTTTAATTTCATCGAAGATTCTTTGCACTTTTCTATATGCTGAGTCAGTCCTTCTGACAATAATTTATTGTTCGATTTCTTCACGTTTCTCATGCGGCCGTTTCCCCTTAGCTTCCCTGCACTTCCTACTTATTTCATTTCTAGGTGACTTGTATTTCTGAATTCCAAAATTTCCCTGAACACCTTTGTCCTTTCTTCTTTCATCGATCAACTGAAGTATTTCTTCTGTTACATGTAGATTCTTCGCAGTTACCTTCTTTGTATCTATGTTTTTCTTTCCAACTCCTGTGACTGCCATTTTAAGAGATGTCAGTTCCTCTTCGTTTAAACGGCCCCCTGCGATGTTCATTACAGCAGTATCTATAGCCTATGAAAACTTCAAGCATATCTCTTCATTCCTTAGTACTTTCATATCCCACTTTTTTACGATTCTTGCTGACTAATCTCTTAAACTTCAGCGTACTCCATCACTACTAAATTGTGATTTGAGTCTATATCTGCTCAAGGTACGCCTTACAATCCAGTACCTGATTTCAGAATCTCTGCCTGGCCATGATGTAATGTAGCTGAAATCTTCCTGTATATCCTCACCTTTTCCACGTGTATCTCCTGTTCTTGTGATTCTTGAGAGGAGTATTCGTTATTACTAGCTGAAATTTATTGCAGAACTCAATTAGTCTTTCTCCTCCCTCATTTCTAGTACCAAGCCCATATTCTCCAGTAACCCTTCCTTCTACCCCTTCCACTGCAGCTGCATTCGAATAGCCCATGTCTACTGGATTTTCATTTCCCTTTATGTACTGCATCACCTATTTTCAGCATCCTTACATACTTTCGCTATCTCCTCATCTTCAGCTTGTAACATTGCCATACATACCTCAGCTATCGTTGTCGGTTTTGGTTTGCTGTCGATTCTGATCAGAACAACCCTATCACTGAACTGCTCACAGTAACTCATCTCTGCCCTACCTCCCTATTCACACGAATCCCATTTTCTGATACTGTTTATACTACCAGATAGTCATCTCACCAGAAATGCTTGTCTTCTTTCAATTTCACTTCCCTGACGCTCACTATATCTACACTGAGCCTTAGCATTATCCTTTTCCGATTTTCTAGCTTTCCTACCACGTTCAAATTTCTGACATTAACGTTGACTTTACTCTTTGTCCCCCTTGGCAGTCCCCTCCCGGAGATCTATATTGGGGGGGGGGGGGGGGGGTAGTCTGAAATCTTTCGCCAATGGAGAGATCATCATGACAGTTTTTCAGTTACAGGCCACATGTGTGGATACACATTATGTGTCTTTAATGCAACGGTTTCCATTGCCCCCTGCATGTTGTTGATCTTTCCTCATTCTTCCACCTTTAGGGGCAGTTTCCCACCGCAAGAGCAAGATAGCGTCCTGAACCTCAGCAGTGGTGATGATGTGAGAACAATATAATGGATTGAAGGTTTGAACGAAGTTTGTGTTAGGGAAGGCGTTGGACTTAGGTAGTCCATCTAGCTGTGGTAGTCGCAACGCTACAGTGGTGTAATCGCTCGAAGGTCTGCCTAGCAAGCAGCAGACCTGGGTTCAAGTCGTGGCTGTGCCACAAATTGTAATTCATTGCATCGGCTTCCATCCTTATCGAAGATAAAGGAAGATAACTTGGGAGATGTAGCGCACACTTCTTGGAGAGTATCTGCGGCTCGCACCCGGGACTGGGCTGTTACCGTTCTTGAAAAGGTTGTCATGAGTTTTCAGGCACGCTGAATGTTGGATAACTCCAACTGTGTGGCGGGCGGGGGGAGGGGGAGGATCGTAAATTACGTTGTGTAAGTAATTAGCAAACTGAAGTCGGTAAAATGGCGTTAGCTCAAGAGCGGTGTGAGCGACTACAACATGGTACCAAAAGTCGAACTTGGAGTGCACATCATCACCAGTATCCACTGCACGAGTTGCCATATATCGTGCATTGACGAACATATGAGACGATGCTCATCAGTATTCTCACTCTGACACAGAATACATGACGGTCATTCAGTCAGTCCAGTACAGTGAAGTCGCTGGTTCGTCACGTTTTTACCGTTCACGACGCGGTACCACAGGGCTCGTGCATCCGCTGGAAGTAAAGGTACATGGATGTTCTTCAACGCTCTTGTCCAATGAATAACTGGGTGGAGGCTCTCCAACATATTGCAGGGAGGGGAGGGGATGCATTGCGAAAACAATTTGCAAAACTGTTTCACCCATGGTGCGCTCGTGTTCGGAAGCGCATCTTGTATGTGGCTGTGTATGGGTGACGTGGAGGAGATGTGCAACACCTAATCGTAGTAGTTAATTATAAAGCGGATCTCCTGGCTTTAGCATCGACGAGACCGAGTCCTTCTGCTGAAGTGGGGAGGGTGAAAGTGTCATAAGGGACCTTAAAGATGGTTCCTGCTGATATTAAGTACCCAATGGCCACCTGAAATTGTCGCCCAAGGACCATTGGCAAAGAGAAGGTTTGGGTAACGGGTTCTAGCTTGGGCACAACACTGGTGTTGCTGTAGGCCACTGGCTAGACTTTATTCAAGCTGCAGCGGCGATTCTGTTGTATGTGGGCTCATATTATGTGAAGCAAACGGCGGTTGGCCTACGCCGCCATACGATAGGTATTTCCATTGAATGTGATACCCAGGTAATGGAATTTGCCCATTGTGAGGAACGACAGTGCCCCTTTGTCTTGGAGGCCACTACCAAAGTTCATAACCGCTGATTTGGCTACATTGAGGATGTTTCCAGAGGATCTTCCATACTGTCGGATCCATGCAATGGCGTATTGTATTTCTGTAGGTGAAAGTGCCAGGAGCAGGATGTCATCCACTTATGCCTGGCAATGGAAAGTATGGCTGTGTAGGCCCCTAGACCACAGATGCACTACTCAGTTAGTTACGGGCTATTGCCTCGCTGTTGAGGTACAAGTGTGTGGAAGAGGGTGTGGAAGAGTGACTGGGAGTGAGAGACAAGAAGCTGCATCCGGTAGAGCCCACAACGTGGACACGGCATACCTCCTTCCAGCCACACAGGTGGGATGAGGTTTTCCTCACTCATCTTCCTATAGGACACAGCTCTCTAAGCGTGGCTTCTTGCTGTGGCGAGAGGACCCTTCAATGTATGGTGCTTGTGGCGTTCAGATCACTGTACGACACTTTTTACAAGACTCTGTTTTATTTTCAGACCAGAAGAGAGGTGCAGATATGCCAACAGACCTGCCGTCTCTTTTAAGTGACAGTCAAACGAATGTGGTCAGAGATTTTATGTTTCCTAAACTTTTAGCGAGCTTTTTTTAAAGTGTTAAAATGGTGAATGGCTCACCCAGGTTTTAGTGTGGTCAAGTAGTAACTTTTCTCTAAGCTGTTATTTTATCTCTTCTCTCGTATTTTTTGTTTTACTTTCCGTTTTAGCATCTTTAAGGTATTTTACAACTGGCTCACCATTGTTTTTCGTATGTGGTCAGCAAGTCACAGTTCTCTATTTTAGCTGCTCTGTCGTTTTACCTAGGTGCTTCAGTCCGGAACCGTGCTGTTGCTACGGCACAGGTTCGAATCAAGCCTCAGGCATGGATGTGCGTGATGTCCTTAATTAGTTTTAGGTAGTTCTAAGTCTAGGGGACTGATGACCTCAGATGTTAAGTCCAATAGTGTTTAGAGCCATTTGAACCATTTCGTTTTATCCGTGTTTTCATCCGAGGTACACCACCTTTTACCTTCTCTCCTCTATATTACGGCATGTGAGATAGAGTGATTGTGTGGATCAACACGAATAAGGTAGGAGTGAGTGATTGAGTGTCGTTTTGTCGGTTTACAGTTTTAGATATTTTCCTCACATTCGTTTCTTTTAATATTTTAAGGAAGCTGATAAACTCGCCACTGAGTGCCCTTGAACTTCAAACACACACACACACACGTACATAAGCACACACATTAGCTTCACTGAAGAGTGATTTTGGAACTCCACCTCGCACAGAAATTCCATGCTTATGGAGCTCCTTCCGCATTTTTCTTTATTTATTTATTTATTTTTGTGCTAATTGGGTTTGCAACTGCGCCATTCAATTTTGTAGCTACTTTTGGAGATGTTGTCTTCTTATTTTTCGTGAAAATCCTTCTCACGGTCTTCCGTCATGTTCACTTAAACACACTTTACCTACAGTGTGATCTATCCGATGATGTATTTCCTTTTCCTGTATGCGATGTAAATCTTCAATATGATGCCTCTTGAAATACCAAACACTTCAGCCGCCTGCGTTATGGGGGCACCGACCGTGCAAGCACGACAGATTAGAATTCTCTTAGCTCCAACATAATGCACCCTCAACTACACAGATCATTGTTCAGGCCACGACTGACACGTGCAACATGTTGGAGACATTACAAATGTGCTGTTTGTGGTCAAATACAGCAATCAAACCTGTAGGCTTCGCTAGCATCTGCATTCATGTTAATTATTTTTTCCACTCGCTTCGGACTTTGCGCTCGACGAGACATTCGCGATACGTGCATGCTAAGTAAAGGGCCAAGGCTGCAGAGTAATTTCTGTAAAATCTAATTGGGATTCCATCCGCACCGGGCCATGTATTTGTTTTCATCTCTTTCAGTTGTTTCTCTGCCCTAGAGATGCCTATTTCTGTGTCCTCCACACGAGAGTCTGTTCGAATATCAAACGATGGTATGTTTGTACGATCCTTCTTATGAACGATTTCTCTCTTTTTGTTATCTTCTACTGTTACACCAGATTGACCAATGGCTGACTGGGTAGAAGCCATCGATCAGCTTAGCCGTTTTACTTAGGACCAGAGTTTTCTTGGGTTCTCGGCTACATCCTTTGCTGGTGTATGACGGTGGTCGTTGTCGTATGCTTCGTCCATAGCTCTTTTTACCCACGCTTACCTCTATTAACTATTGCCAGTCGTCATTCGTCCATTCTCTTTCGAACCGAGAGTGCAACGATCTTCGTTCCTAAACATTTTCCAAACCTGTTGTTAAACCACGATGGATTTTTCCGTCCTTAATCCACTTGCTCGGCATTTATCTCCAGAGCGCGATTTGCAAAACCGTTTAAACTTTGCCAATAATTCCTCCTCTTCTTTCATGATATCAGATCTAAACGGTCTCCACTCATTGTCTAAGACTGATGCTATCAGCTGCCTATCAGCTCCTTCTACCAAAAATACTCTCTTAACCACCTTGACTGATTTATTAACTTTAGTAATCATTGTCACACATCACAAGAGGAGGCGGTATACTTGGAAAAGGCCGGGAGATGCGGGAAGATTTCAATTAGATTACATCATGGTCAGACAGAGATTCCGAAATCAGATACTGGATTGTAAGGCGTACCCAGGAGCAGATATAGACTCAGATCACAATGTAGTAGTGATGAAGAGTAGGCTGAAGTTCAAGACATTAGTCAGGAAGAATCAATACGCAAAGAAGTGGGATACGGAAGTACTAAGGAATGACGAGATACGTTTGAACTTCTCTAACGCTATAGATACAGCAATAAGGAATAGCGCAGTAGGCAGTACAGTTGAAGAGGAATGGACATCTCTAAAAAGGGCCATCACAGAAGTTGGGAAGGAAAACATAGGTACAAAGAAGGTAGCTGCGAAGAAACCATGGGTAACAGAAGAAATACTTCAGTTGATTGATGAAAGGAGGAAATACAAACATGTTCCGGGAAAATCAGGAATACAGATATACAAGTCGCTGAGAAATGAAATAAATAGGAAGTGCAGGGAAGCTAAGATGAAATGGCTGCAGGAAAAATGTGAAAACATCGAAAAAGATATGATTGTCGGAAGGACAGACTCAGCATACAGGAAAGTCAAAACAACCTTTGGTGACATTAAAAGCAACGGTGGTAACATTAAGAGTGCAACGGGAATCCCACTGTTAAATGCAGAGGAGAGAGCAGATAGGTGAAAAGAATACATTGAAAGCCTCTATGAGGGTGAAGATTTGTCTGATGTGATAGAAGAAGAAACAGGAATCGATTTAGAGGAGATAGGGGATCCAGTATTAGAATCGGAATTTAAAAGAGCTTTGGAGGACTTACGGTCAAATAAGGCAGAAGGGATAGATAACATTCCATCAGAATTTCTAAAATCATTGGGGGAAGTGGCAACAAAACGACTATTCACGTTGGTGTGTAGAATATATGAGTCTGGCGACATACCATCTGACTTTTGGAAAAGCATCATCCACACAATTCAGAAGACGGCAAGAGCTGACAAGTGCGAGAATTATCGCACAATCAGCTTAACAGCTCATGCATCGAAGCTGCTTACAAGAATAATATACAGAAGAATCGAAAAGAAAATTGAGAATGCGCTAGGTGACGATCAGTTTGGCTTTAGGAAAAGTAAAGGGACGAGAGAGGCAATTCTGACGTTACGGCTAATAATGGAAGTAAGGCTAAAGAAAAATCGAGACACTTTCATAGGATTTGTCGACCTGGAAAAAGCGTTCGACAATATAAAATGGTGCAAGCTGTTCGAGATTCTGAAAAAAGTAGGGGTAAGCTATAGGGAGAGACGGGTCATATACAATATGTACAACAACCAAGAGGGAATAATAAGAGTGGACGATCAAGAACGAAGTGCTCGTATTAAGAAGGGTGTAAGACAAGGCTGTAGCCTTTCGCCCCTATTCTTCAATCTGTACATCGAGGAAGCAATGATGGAAATAAAAGAAATGTTCAGGAGTGGAATTAAAATACAAGGTGAAAGGATATCAATGATACGATTCGCTGATGCCATTGCTATCCTGAGTGAAAGTGAAGTAGAATTCCATAATCTGCTGAACTGAATGAACAGTCTAATGAGTACACAGTATGGTTTGAGAGTAAATCGGAGAAAGACGAAGGTAATGAGATGTAGTAGAAATGAGAACAGCGAGAAACTTAACATCAGGATTGATGGTCACGAAGTCAATGAAGTTAAGGAATTCTGCTACCTAGGCAGTAAAATAACCAATGACGGACGGAGCAAGGAGGACATCAAAAGCAGACTCGCTATGGCAAAAAAGGCATTTCTGGCCAAGAGAAGTCTTCTAATATCAAATACCGGCCTTAATTTGAGGAAGAAATTTCTGAGGATGTACGTCTGGAGTAGAGCATTGTATGGTAGTGAAACATGGACTGTGGGAAAACCGGAACAGAAGAGAATCGAAGCATTTGAGATGTGGTGCTATAGACGAATGTTGAAAATTAGGTGGACTGATAAGGTAAGGAATAAGGAGGTTCTACGCAGAATCGGAGAGGAAAGGAATATGTGGAAAACACTGATAAGGAGAAGGGACAGGATGATAGGACATCTGCTAAGACATGAGGGAATGACTTCTATGGTACTAGAGGGAGCTGTAGAGGGCAAAAACTGTAGGGTAAGACAGAGATTGGAATACGTCAAGCAAATAATTGAGGACGTAGGTTGCAAGTGCTACTCTGAGATGAAGAGGTTAGCACAGTAAAGGAATTCGCGGCGGGCCGCATCAAACCAGTCAGTAGACTGATGACCAAAAAAAAAAAGGTCGCTATGATGACATCACGGTCATTAATCCCTGTCTCTATACTGACACCGTCGATAAGGTCAGGCCTTTTGAAGCTACAGGGTCTAAAATGTTTCCATTACGTGTGAGCTGTCGAACTTGCTATTAACTGGTTTACTGATGACAGCTTTTGCAAAAGGTGTTCGAAAGTATTTCACAAGAATGCCTGTCCCTCCAATCTATATTTGGTGCGTTAAAGACACCTCCGACGAATATGGGATGATCTGAGTATTTCCGCGATACTGAGCACAGACAGTCTTTGAATGACTCCAAAACTGTTACGGCGTAATCGTATGACCGGTAGAAACATGCAACATCTAACTTGGTTTAACCTAGATCTGTTACACGCATCCAAATAACTCCATTGTCACACTCAAAATCGACCTCATTAGACACAATATTTTCGTACACTGCAATGAAGACTCATCCTAATATGCCAACTAATCTCTCTTTGCGATACACCTTCCGTGACTCGTTAGAAATTTGAGAGATTTCTACCTTGGGTTTCAGCCAACTCTTATTCCCGATTATAATTAGTGTCCGACAGTGTGGGAATCAGTAAATTCGCGTACTTTCCACGAATACTTCGACAATTTACTGATACAATTTTGACAGTTGCGTGTCCTTACTGTGAACCTGGTCAAATTTCGTTACGTGAATGTCCACTGGCGAGTATTCATCCAAGTGCCTCAAATCACGACCGAGCCTAAAAAATCCACATGTGCACTCCATAAGTACTCTGCTACTCGAGTAGCTGCTTCGTCTACGTAGCACACCCCTGGTCTATGAGGAGGAGCCTAAAGCTCTCCACCCAATAACGCAGGTCCAGAAAATCTACAGCCAAGACCGTTACAGAGTCAACGAAGACTTTTTTGGGACCCTCCACTCAGTTCCAAACCAAAAGACCCCGACCAACTCTGAGAACAACGGTGCTTGCACACCATGCGTGAGGTTAGCAGCCTTCAACACCTGTGCCAGCTGCCCATATGAACTGAGGACGGCCTTAGAACCCAAGCAACAGACCTCACTGGTGCTGACATAAGCGTCCTGTACTCTCGATAGCCGCAGGCAGGGCCTCGCATGCAACTCAGATGATGCCTCACAATAGACACACCGAGTGCACTCTGGCTTTCTTTTTGGTCTTGAATGTTATTTACTTAAGAGGCTTCATAACACACCAACATTGGAGCTCCCAATAACTGGCAAACGCTTCACCCCGTGTGCCTGGTCAGACCCTCCTGAAGGAGCCAGTCACAGGGTGAATGGGCGAGGCCAAATGGCCAGCCTCCATACTGACCCTCCACCTGGAGCAACGTGAATGCATTACAGCCCGCCACTCAGCCTGCAGCGATGACGGATCACCCCGTTGGGTCCACTTGGAGATGCCTCAGTGGCAGAGCCTGTGAGCTAAACAAGAGACACCTGAAATGTCCTATGTCATATGCCAGATGCTCCGCCATTGCTTTATCTCAGGAAGCAGCCTGAAGATGCCTGACCGTACCCAAAAGCTGCTTCAGCTGTTTACACACTATGGACAGCTCCTCCTGCATCCACACACAGCATGCGGGCGTCCTTTCCATCCCAGCACTACTAAGAATACACAAAAAGAGCTAAATACGTAACTTGATGTAGCAGGCGAGTGTAGGAACCTGACTGGGCTGAAACAAACTGTTGCTGGCTCTTCAAAACAAACAAATGAATAACAAATGCGCCACAGGCAGCCTGAATTTACACTTTAAGCCTGTAACTGTCTCCAGAAACCAAGCAGACAGCAAGCTACTTATTTAACTATTTCTGTGTTTCCTTAGCAGTTTAACTCTTAAGTTGCAAGCACGTCTTTCTTTTATTTTGGGAGGTGCATATATACATGCACATATAAATGCATTTACATGTATGTATTTATGTGTATCTGCATAAATATACACATGGATATATGTATATGTGCTCTTTGAGGCAAAAAACGACGCACCATGAAGGAATTATCCAAATGGGATGGAAATTAGTAGATGTGATGCACATGTAGAGACAAACTTCGTGTTCTGCCTTACGGCAGGTGTTGTCAAGGGGGAAGCCTCGTCAGAGAGGTCCACTACATGATCGTCTAGGGAAGTAATTCCAGTGGTGGTTTCCCGTTGCCTTCCACTGATGATGATGAAATGATGATGATGACAAAGCAACACCCAGTCCCTGAGCGGAGAAAATCTCCGACCCAACCGGGAATCGAACCCGGGCCCCTTGCCGTGACAGACCACCGTGCTGACCACTCGGCTATCGGGGCGGACCATGTAGAGACAAACAAATAATTTCAGAAAAATTGAAAGATTTATTCTAGAGACAGGGCACACTGAGCAAGTCAATAACGCACTGGTCCGCCTCTGGCCCTTATGCAAGGAGCTGTTCAGCTTGGCACTGGCTTACAGGGTTTTTGGGTGTCCTCCTGATGGATATCGGGTCAAATTTTGTCCAATTGGCGCGTTAGACTGTCGAAACCCAGAGATGGTTGGAGAGCCTTCCCTACAATGCTCCAAACATTCTCAGTTTGGGAGAGATGGATGATTGAAGTTCTAGAACCATGGGTGGCCTGTGCAGTGAACCAACGACAGAACCGTGCTTCAGAGGCAAGGCTGTTGGTAGTACCACCTGCGCGTGTCGCATGTGGTACAGGTAGTGCCAGTTATCATGGGATATGTCCGACATGGTCGTCTGACTTACCCTAAGCTGATGGGCCATGTGCCTGGTGCTGATACCGCGGTCACTGTCAGAAATCCCTTCTCCAGTTCAAGTGAATATACCTCCCTCAGAACGCATTTCTGGCCTTATACCTACATTACTTTTTTTGTCCCTTATACCTGCAGAGATTGCGTCCTGCAGTTTGTCCCCACCTAGCAAGATCGGTCTGTACATTGTTAACAGTACTGATCCTATAACATTCTTCAGAGGTACACGAGAAATAAACATCAATACTGTTGATTTAGTACCGTTAAGAATAAAGAATTAAGTTATTTCTTACAAAAAAACTTTAATCCAGTTACAAAAAAATGCAAGTTTGCTGAAACACTCTTCTCTATTATGGACACTGACGAAGTGTATGGACCGAGCGAGGTGGCGCAGTGGATCGACACTGGACTCGCATTCGGGAGGACGACGGTTCAATCCCGCGTCTGGCCATCCTGATTTAGGTTTTCCGTGATTTCCCTAAATCACTCCAGGCAACTGTCGGGATGGTTCCTCTGAAAGGGCACGGCCGACTTCCTTCCCCATCCTTCCCTAATCCGATGAGACCGATGACCACGCTGTCTGGTCTCCTTCCCCAAAACCAACCAACCAACCAACGAAGTGTATCTGTGTTTGTGACAGACGATCCAGGACTGCGGGCAAGAGATGATGGACGTGATTGGGGAGATGGTGGACCGCGGGGAGTCGGTGGAGGTGCGCGAGCTGATAGCACGGTTCACCACTGACGTCATCTCCTCCGTCGCCTTCGGTCAGGAGTGCAACTGCCAGCGGAACCCAGACCACGAGTTCCGGCAGTGGGGACGCAAGATTTTTGAGCCTTCTTGGCAAGCAGGCATCGCTTTCGTTCTTAACTTCGTCAGCCCAACATTAATGGAGTATGTAAGGTGAGACCTGCAACGCTCCGTTCCACCAGAGGAATCACTTTGATATGAGGAGCCTCAAGGCGCAATGGATAAGAGTCTGGTACCATGCTCCAGAGGGTACCTGTTCAAATCCTCACCCAGTTACGCAGATTTAGCTTCTCTGTAGTTTCTCTATATCCCTTAGGGCAAACGTCAGAAAGATTCCTTTAGAAAGACACGTCTGAAATCGCTTCCCAATTCAAGCTTTCGTTTCGTCTGTAGTGTCTTGTTTGTCAATAGAACATTAAATCCTAATCGTCCTCTTTCAGAGCTTGGATGTGATGGACAACACCCTTCATATCATAAACATAGCGCATCCCTATTGTGTTGCTGCCGAATTCACTTCTCAGGGGCTCAAAAGTAATATTTTGAAGTTACGTCCATTCCACGACGTCTTCATGGACTATTAATGCTTCTATACACTAATCGTGGGGATACTGGACTTGCTCGAAAAAGTAAATTATTATGGCTTTGCACTACTTCACTGTGTATCGTTGCCTACAGGGTGTTTTCATGACAGTGGTCCAAAAATTCAAGAATGATGCCAAGAGCAAGTCTGCCAGTTTGAGATTCTAAAAACAGCCAAACCAACAGTTATGAAGTCAAAAAGTGTTGTGGGATAACTCAGCCTGTGGAACGTGAGAACCTACAAATCTTTGTTTGTACAAAGCAATGAACTCAACTGTTCTATACTTTGTGGTTAACATCATGTAGTCATTGAATATATCAGGAGAGTGAAACAAGCAACTTTCACTCATTTTGCCATTTCGTGCGCTCTTAGAATATGACCGTATTGATTTTCAGTGGGGTTCCTCACTTGAAATCTTTGTTCAACTATATGTAGTCGGTCACTTTGGTGCGCTAACTTCTTTGAAACGAGAGGTTAAGTTATCTCTGGCGATTACCTCCATGGCGCCGCGCGGGATTAGCCGAACGGTCTGGGGCGCTACAGTCATGGACTGTGCGGCTGATCCCGGCGGAGTTTCGAGTCCTCTCTCGGGCATGGGTTTGTGTGTTTGTCCTTAGGATAATTTAGGTTAAGTAGTGTGTAAGCTTAGGGACTGATGACCTTAGCAATTAAGTACCATAAGATTCACATACATTTGAACATTTGATTTTTGATTACCTCCATGGGCATCTGTGACTGGAAAGTGTCGTACTTTCTTATCCATCTTCTTGGGCATCGCCAAATTCGCATCGACCGATGTGCAGCACGACGGAGTGCTACGTTGTTGCAATTACCGTGCTCAAAGACGATTTACCTTTTTCATTTCGTTCTTTCCGATTACAAGTCACTAACTGTTCTTCGGCAGTGGTTCTGCTAAAACTGTGTTGAAACAAACAGCTGCAGTCTTGGGGCGTAACTGGTGAATGATCAGAACATGGCCCTCAAGCCACCCTGGTGTTACAGTAATTGCTTTTCTGTTCTGATGATTTTGTCTCACCACGGACAAGGTATGGCTGACGCCATTAACTTAACGACCGAGAACAGAGGCGTTTGCGTAGAGTTGTAGTGCTAACAGAAAAAAAACAAGACGGGATAAAATAACCGCAGAAATCAACGTAGGACGTACGACGAACGTATCCGTTAGGACAGTCAAGCGAAAAGTGGCGGCAGACAACCGACGCGAGTGTCTTTGCCAACAGCAGGACATCGCCTGCAGCTCCTCTCCTGGGCTCGTGACCACATTGGTTGGACCCTAGACGACTGGCAAACCGTGGCCCGGACAGATGAGTCCCGATGTTAGTTGTTAAAATCTGATGATAGGGTTCAAGTGTGGCACACTCCACACAAAGCCATGGTCCCAAGCTGTCAATAAGGCACTGTGCAAGCTGGCGGTGGCTTCGTAATGATATGGACTATGTTTATATTGAATGGACCGAGTTCTCTGCTCCAACTGATCCCATCACTGACTGACAGTGGTTATGTTCGGCTACTTGGAGACCATTTTCAGCCTTTCACGGAGTTAACAAACAACGAAGAAATTTTGATGGACGATAATGTGCCATGCCACCAGGACACAACTGTTGGAGATTGGTTTGAAGAACGTCCTGGACAGTTCGAGCGAATGTTATGGCCAGCTATCGAACGTTTATGGGACATAATGGAGAGGTCAGTTTGTGTAGAAAATCCTTCACTAGCAACACCTTCGTTGTTATGGACGGCTGTAGAGGCTTCCTCCTTACATAATTTTCGTGTATGAAGTCACGTTCATCTGGGGCAGAATGCTCAACGGATGTAGGAGTTATATGTCTCTACTGGTCTCGTCGCCCGTGGGTTTTTAAAGCCTACTTTTCCTTTTGCGTCCTTCACAATAGAATGCACACGCTAAAGTCATATACATCCTCTGAGTACGTTTGCCATTCTCCCTGGTGATGCACTTTTCATGGTCAGTAATGTATTAAGAGATCGCTAAAGGAAACAAAACTGCCACATGAGTTCACCATAATCGTCCATGAAATCTCCAACAGCCGACGTTTGTTTATAGTTATCGGCATTACCTGAACACTATCAACACGAATCTGCTTGGATTGCGTCCATCTGCCGATTAGACTTTTCTTGACACCACACTATGGAACAAATGGACATGGGCTTGCTAGCAGTCATGTGCCAGCACACATCGTTCTTCCTGCTTCCTGCCACTGTACTAGGAATGGTTCACAGTCTTTTCTCGCTTCTTGTTAATCTTCACAAACTAAGTAACTTGTCTCTTACATTGGCCACTGTACATAAAATGTGGGATATGTTAGATAAGTAATCTCCTTCCACAGTGGAAAAGGAGGAATTGTTGATAGAATCTTTGTTTTAAGCCGGTCGGTGTGGCCGAGCGGTTCTAGGCGCTACAGTCTGGAACCGCGCGACCGCTACGGTCGCAGGTTCGAATCCTGCCTCGGGCATGGATGTGTGTGGTGTCAGGTTAGTTAGGTTTAACTAGTTCTAAGTTCTAGGGGACTGATGACCTCAGAAGTTAAGTCCCATAGTGCTCCCAGCCATTTTAATTTTTTTTTTAAACAACTGTTATATTTCTTTTCTAGAATCAAAGGAGGAAGATCGGATGTCAGCAAATATTTCCAGCAGATGGTTGCAGACACTGTCGCTTACAGAGAGAAGAACAACTTTAGAAGGAAAGACTTCATAGACCTTCTCATTCAGCTCAAAAACAAGGGATACGTCGACCCTGACAAAGGAGAGACAGTGGAGAATGGACAGCAGAAAGGAGTAGGCACCACCGACAGTAAGTTCCTCTTCTTCTTTTTCTCGTTAGTGTTTACCTGCACACATAGTGCCCTCTCTTTCTGAAGGCCTTCTTCCTTTTGTGCCTTTGTCCCGATCGGCGCAGGGTCGGCACATACATTTACGGATTTAGAGCGGTTACCACATATCCTTCCTGTCATCATACCATTAGCCCTCCAAGACGAAATATTTTCTCCTCAACTGTCTGTTTGTAGTGATATTCACATAAAAGTGAGCAAGGTTTTTAAACGTTTGCGAACCGTGCAACTGAGGCAGGAATTGGGTACCAGCCCGTTATTCACCTAGACGAATTTGGGAAACCGCAAAAAAGAACCACATCCAGGCTCCCCAGCACACCGACCCTCGTCATTAATCCGCCAGGCAGAAACGATCCGGGACCGCCGCACCTCCTATCCTGGTATCAACGCCATAACGTGCGTGGCTATCCGGACAGGTGGTCTCTGCCTGACAGTACAAAGACTTCGTTACATGACAGTAACTTCATCATATTCTCTGTGTGTCTACGAATCACATAACTGCTGATTGTGTCTTCTATTGTTTGTGAGTCGTGATTCCGTAGTTTGTATGAGAACTTGAGTGAAATAAAGAGATAACTCTAAACCCCACAATTTAGTAAGAATTAGGGTCGTTGCGTTATCTGTTGTGGTTTCGAATGCAGGACATGCTAGTAATGAGTACCACTATAAATTACAGCCTACTAGATAAAGTGCTTTGTCTCACTGTATTTATGATCTTGACTTTGAATGTAACAAGACATATAACATGCAGAAAAGCAACATACTTTCTTGTGGGTTAGTACTTCCTTCTACTGACCCCTCCCTATGTGGAACCAGTTTAGCATTCAGTTTAACTAAAATTAAACTCCGTCCGATCAGGCCTTGGACGACCCAACGGTACCGACCGGCCACCGTGTCATCCTCAGACGACAGGGGTCACAGGATGCGGATATGGAAGGGTATGTGGTCAGCACATCGCTCTCCCGGCCGTATGTCAGTTTACGAGACTAGAGCCACTACTTCTCAATTAAGTAGCTCCTCAGTTTGCCTCACAAAGGCTGAGTGCACCCCGCTTGCCAGACCGTATGGTCACCCATCCAAGTGGTGGCCCAGCCCGACAGCGTTTAACTTCGGTGATCTGACGGGAACCGGTGTTACCACGGTGGCAAGGCCGTTGCCGTTCCGTTTAACACTTGTAGGAGCCCTCCTGTAGCAATAAGCGGACATCCCAGAATATCAGCTCAACTGTTGTTAATGGGTCGTTAATTCTCTCATGGCTCCGCGCATCTTACAACCTCCCCAATATATTTGTATCTCAATTAGAATTATATTAATACCGTCAGCTGCTGACAGGCGTTGATATATATCAATGGGAACAGAACAAAATGTGTGCCCCGACGAGGACTCGAACCCGGGATCTCCTGCTTACAAAGTAGACGCTCTATCCATCTGAGTCAGCGAGCACACAGAGGATAGTGCGACTGCAGGGACTATCTCGCGCACGCCTCCCGCGAGACCCACATTCTCACCTTGTATGTCCACACACTACATTCGTAGTGTCCCACCCAAACACAATCATTACTCGTTGAAGACATTCTTAGCAAGTCCCTTAAGAGTTCGGGGAATATGTGAACATCCGCACAGAAGAAGAAGGTCATGGCCGGTATTGCCAGAACTACATACTTATATGGATATGGTATCTGTTCTTTCGGACATGGCCGAAAGAACAGATACCATCTTCATATATATATATATAACTAGTTAAGGCTCACCGGCCATTTGACCATCATCTTCTGTGTGGATGCACAAACAGTGCCCGAAATCTAACGGGAATCGGCAAAAAGCCGCGAGTAATGAGTATAATGGGCAGGGGCACTATGAATATAGTGCGGGAAAATAAGTTGGCAATGTGGGTCTCACGGGAGGCTTGCCAGAGATAAGTCCCTGCAGTCGCACTATCCTCTGTGTCCTCGGTGGCTCAGATGGATATAATGTCTGCCATGTAAGCAGGAGATCCCGGGTTCGAGTCCCGCTTGGTGCACACATTTTCAACTGTCCCCGTTGACTTACGTCAACGCCTGTATGCAGCTAGGGGTATTCATTTCATTGTAATTTCATTCTAACAAGCTGCATGGTCACTGATGGTATCTGTTCTTTCGGAAATGTACGAAAGATCAGATACCACCTTCATATACATATAGATTACAGAATGATTATAGTATCACCATCATAAAACTCGCACAAGGCCCACAAAGAAAAAATGAGTAAAATGAGACCTCGTACTGAGGCATACACAGTTGTCTTCCCCCGCTCAATTTGCGAGTGTAACATGGTAGGAAAAGACAAGCATTGGTACAAAGTACCCTCTGCTCTATACCATACAAAGCTTACAGACTATGTACGACGGTCGTTCAATAATTAACGCCCCACATTTCTTTCGCAGAACATATTTATTATTACGAGTCAGAATTTGGTGAGAATATACATCAACATATCTCGTCCATGTCCTATTTTTCTACGTAATCTCCATCACGTTCTATGGCAGTACGCCATCGTTGTGGAAGAGCATGTATTCCCTGCTGGTAAAAGATCTTGTACGGTAGGCATAGCCGTGTTTTCACTGCCTGACTGACATTCTCGTGATCTTCAAAGTGTAGAGACAATTGTCGAATTGTGACTCGCCGGTCGATGCGAATAATGGCTTCCGCACGATTCAGCATGTCTGGAGCAGTGGCTGTGACAGGACGTCCCGAGCGCAGCTGATATTGGAGCTCTGTTTCTGCATTTCTTGATTCTGCAACGCTCTTTAGCCATCGCCCAGCTATACTCCGATCAACTGCAGCATCGCCATACACAGCGCACAAACGTCTTTGGATGTTCAGCACGGTTTCTTTTTCTGCTCACAAGAATTCAATAACGGCACGCTGCTTGTCACGTGAGTCGTATCTAGACGTCATTTTGACGCTGCAATACAGCTCACCCACCTGCCAGAATGGTTCAGAACTTCAACAGCGCACAGACGTCAAATGTGAAGCAGCAACAAGGACGTTTGTGTATGCATATTAATGGCTTTTTAAGAAAGTGTAGGCCATTGCTTATTGAACGACCCTCGTATGTAGATACAGAGAAAGAAAAGCCTTTACAATCAGACAGCTGAAGCTACTACTTAGTGTCTTGTTACCAACAATGCCAAATGACTACCCCATTCTTTATGGCTGAACACATATATTAAAGAAATTGTGCAAGTTTCAAGGGACTAATGCGAAGTAATGAAACAACTGATACATTTACTTCCTCGCTGGCAGCGCTAGCATGTCTGATTTGGTTAACTAAATATGGTGAAGGCTACAATTTGAGACTCCAAAAACATTCCTTTTTGTTTTGGTACACAGTCTTCGATAATGAAAGTATTATATAATTCAATGATATTCCCTTTCACATTTCACGTTTTAGTCTTTTGTGACTTTTAACTTTCTTTTATCTTTGTATAGAGTTGTCGATGGAAGACATGGCAGCGCAGGCGTTCGTCTTCTTCGCTGCAGGCTTCGAGACTTCTTCAACAGCGACGAGCTTCACGCTTCACGAATTGGCGCTCAACCCTGACATACAGAGCAAGCTTCACGATGAAATTGACGCCGTGCTCGAGGAAAACGGCGGTGAAATTTCCTACGACGTCATCGGCAAAATGACTTACCTCGACAAGGTTGTATCTGGTAAGGAAAATCTATCTTCATTTTCAATTGGCGTGCTGTGCGAACCTTCCACATCATGGACTGTCATCATTCACGTTAGGAGAGTCAATGGGTTCACCCACACGCTTATTAGATGGCGGAAGACGGAAGGAATAAATATCACTAATTAAAATTCTGCGAACATGGAATTCCTTGGAGACTGTACTTTAACTCCGATTGAAATTCTTGAGGAAGGGTTTCACCTTTGTTCTTGTTCGAGGAAGCATCCCGGCCCCAAATTAAACGGATTAAGAGAAACAATAGAAGCTGATTTCAATAAACTGTCGAGATTTTCGAATTTACGGCTTAGTTAATCTAAGGAAAGTGGTGGTTACGATTGAGACTGTGCTCGACCCATCTGAGAAAGTCAGCTAAAGCAGCTGCCGAATTTGGTTACGATTCAGACTGTGTTCGACCCAGCTAAGAGCTCAGCTAAAGAAGCTGCGGAAATTTTGCGTAAAATTACAGTAATTTGTACTCTGCCTCTATCCAGAGATTCGCAGCGCTCAGTGCTAAAACCCCGTATCGATTACAATTACAGTACCAACTACAAAAAACCGACCTTTTGGAAAATTTACGTTTTTCAGGAAAGCGGAAGAACGTTGTAAATCGTTGTATGTAGTCGTGTTCTCAGTTACATTTTGACGGGCGTACCTAAAACATTACTATACTTCGTTCATCATAAGAATAAACCTGATGTAAAAAAAAAAAAAAAACCAGAAGCGCGATGATTGGTCAGCAACCGTACCTCTCGTACACTTATGTTCCGGTCTTGGAAGCTGGTCCAACTTATGTATTATTTATCTCATTGCTGTCACTGTAAGTGAAACTTTAAGACAGTCTGATGTTTTAACAGTCATCAACGTTTTTTTAATCATATGTTAGCTAAGTAATTTTTATTTAAAAATCATCTACAGCCACAGTCTCTGTACTGTTGTGCTCTGATTGTTAATACGTACTATGAAAATGGATGACTCTGCTTCCTGGTGGATCTCGCACCTTCTGACTCCCAATGAAGGACGCACACAGTGAAGCAGTAGGTGGATGATGCGTAAAGCCGGCGCATTGAACGGAGATGCGGAGATCATGTTGAAAAATACGGTTTCGTAGCGAAAGGAGTGGGGAACAGTTTGAATCCTGAACAAAACCAACCTGATTTCAGAAAGAGAGGGTGCTGCACTACTTATTGAACACCCTACGAACTTAATGATAATGATAGCCAATGAGTGCCAGCAACAATCGGAAGCAATTCATAAGTCTCTCTCGCCAACGCGACACTGACTTTGAAGGCTTGAGCTCTCGGCTAGTTCTCCGTCAGATGTTCAACTCCGCATAGGCCGGTGGTACTCGATTCGTAAGTAACCGATTCGAGTACCTACCGCCCTCATACTGTTCGTGATCACTTTCTCGAATCAGTTCAGCGCATTTCTGTCTTTCAATATTCATATTTTTTTCATTTCGGTTCCAGAGTCTCTCAGGAAACACCCACCAGCAGCAGTACTGAACAGAGAGTGCAACCAAGACTACAAGATTCCGGACAGCGACGTCGTTCTGGAGAAGGGAACTCCAGTAGTGGTGTCTGTGCTGGGCCTCCACCACGATCCCACGCATTTCCCTGACCCCGACCGCTTCGACCCTGAGAGGTTCTCCGAAGAGGCCAAAGCTAAGCGCCACCCCTATGTGTACCTGCCTTTCGGGGAGGGACCACGCATTTGCATAGGTGAGTACTTAGTCGTCTGATGCCTGCATTAAGTTACATTGTCACCTCATGGTAGCACAGGCTGCCAGTATGACCATCTTATACCGACTTTCGTATGGCCGATCGTGTACTGCTGTGTTCTGCAATGCCGCTCGCTCTATGGTCACAGAAAAGATGTGATTCACTGCCCGGAGCCAAACTTGTGGACTGTCTCAATAAGACTTGTGTTGCTATATACACCGTTTTCTGAGCTACCCTTACCTTACATCTTCATCCATACTCTGTGAACCTCTGTGAAGTGCATGGCAGACGGTACTCTGTACCAGTTTCCAAAGTTTTTTCCTGTTTCATCCACGAACAGAATGCGGTAAGAATGACTACTTAAACGTTCTGTGAGTGCTGTAAATTAGTCTAATTCTACACGAATCTTACAGGAGCAATTTTCAGGGGATTATAATGTATTCCCAGACTGATCACTTAAAGTTGGTTCTTGAAACTTAATAAGTGGGATAATTAACTGGATTTTAGAAAAGCTGGGTAGTCGCAAAGAAACAGGTACTAGTTGTTTTTTGGTATAAATAAGGAAATCGGGACAATTGTACAGATCGGTCTATCAAATGAGTAACATGAAGCTAATGTTAGGAGACTAGGTGAAAAAGTTTTTGCGAAGATTGCAGCAGGCAAAATGGAACGTAGAGAAGAAGTAAAACACATAGCGTTAACTTTTTTAGGACTACTTTCACAAAAGATTGCAAACTTGTTCAAAAAGCTTAACGTTCAGGTAGGATTCCAAACGGTTAACAATTTGGGGAACCTGTTGAGGCTCGGTCTGGAATCCGTGCAAAATAAGTTTTGTAAAACTGGAGTACATAAAATAAAGTGCGGATCATGTGAATGTTTTTACGTGGGACAAACAGGGCGAGAGTTCAAATACTGGTTTAAAGAACATAGGTATGCCAGCGATAGTAGCGCATTACGTCCCCATGTGAACGATAAAAGCCATACTCAGCCAGAATTAGAAAGTAGCATGACAGTCCTACACACAGAGAGGAAGGGGAACAATTGGGACATCTTGGAGGAATTTGAAATGGCTCGGAGTACTATGGGACTTAACATCTGAGGTCATCAGTCTCCTAGAACTTAGAACTACGTAAACCTAACTAACCTAAGGACATCACACACATCCATGCCCGAGCCTGGATTCGAACCTGCGACCGTAGCGGTCGCGCGGTTCCAGACTGTAGCGCCTAGAACCCGCTCGGCCACTGCGGCCGGCGAATTTGAAATACGTGCATTCAGTCAAGTGGCTCCAGAACTGTCAATCAAAGAACTAATCAGTAGAGGTGGGGAATGGTTTTTAGTCATTTTGACGATTTGTTGTGAGAGGCACGTAAAAACTATTATCACCCTCCTAACCACTTTTCTGAAATAGAGTATATAGACAACCACTTCTCCCTTTACTACTTTTCTTTGCGCCCTACAGTGATTAGCAAATACCACGTAAAAATTTAATAAAAATATTTAAAAAGAGTAAAAAAATTGAACCTTCAAATGTACAGTCCCTTCCCTATGTACCATTCTGATTAGTGAATCAAGACAAATTTTCTGAAATTTTGTAACGTTATTCTTTGAAGATAAATAATTTTTTAATTGTTGAAAGGTACAATCTCGTGCCCAGGTATTACAGTGATGCTTCTTTTACTGAGGTTAAATGTGGCAGGCAACCACCGTCCCTTTACTATTTTCTTTACGTGCACACAAACTACATGTGTTTTTGTTGTTTTTATTTTACTGCTTTAACGGGCAGTAAACATATTGGCATATGAACAACCGTAATAATAAATTATAGGGTGGGACAAATGTCTTCACATTTTTACGTTTGACGAACAGTGCAGAGTGGAACTACAAATCTAAACATTTCTTTTTGTAATTTTTGACAAGTCATGTCTATCTAAAACAAAATACTTTTTTGTACAATTTTGTAATTTACTTTTCCAATTTAGACAAATCCTTTTGTAATCTTGGACAAGTCATCCTTTTCCAAGACAAAACATTTCTTCTACAATTTTGTAATGTACTTTGTACTACTGCAATGTGTGTTTACCAATGTGCAGGCACATAAGATATACTTTTACTTGTTATTGGTTACTGTTTTGACTTTTGATAAAAATATCGGCATTTGCACAGCCGCATTGCCGTGAGGTGGTGCGCTCTTGCACCGAGTGGTTTCCATAGCAACTGCGAGCGCACTGAAGTAGCAGTACTCCGTAGTCCTTCTCACGACAAACATTCCCTTTTTCCAGGTTTAAATTATATGTCACACCTTTTGGTTCGTGAATTTATGATTAAGGAACAAACTGTCAAAGTTATTTCTGGTATGAAGTGGTATGTATTGGTCCTAACACTTTGTTCGATTTTACGCTTCCTTGTTAACATTTGGTGTTTTAAAAAAATGTATAACTAATTATGTGGTGTCACCGCCAGACACCACACTTGCTAGATGGTAGCTTTAAATCGGCCGCGGTCCATTAGTACATGTCGGACCCGCGTGTCGCCACTCAGTGATCGCAGACCGAGCGCCACCACACGGCAGGTCTCGAGAGACTGACTAGCACTCGCCCCAGTTGTACGGACGACTTTGCTAGCGACTACACGGACGAAGCATCGCTCATTAGCTGAGCAGATAGTTAGAATAGCCTTCAGCTAAGTAAATGGCTACGACCTAGCAAGGCGCCATTAGCATTACATTGCATTTATCTAGAGAGAGTCTCACTTGTATCGTCAAGAGCGATGTACAAATGATGGATTAAAGTTAAGTATTCCAGCAGCTACGTACTTTTCTTTATAGTATTCATTACGTATCCTGTTTCAGACCTCACGCCACCCTGCGTGAGTTAGCGCGTGCATCTTGGCCGCCTCTTTCTATTAGTGTACGTAGTGTTGGCAAGTCTGCCGACACTACAAATTATTTGTCGCAGTGTTTACACCAGGAAATCTGATGATGGGGAGAGCCAGAAACATATCAACTGGTATATATGCACAAAAAAAACTAGAACCTGTTTGTATGCGACTACTCAGCTTTTCTAAAATCCATTTAATTATATTAATAATAAGCTGCCAGTCAGTCATTGCACCACTTGAAAATCTTGCCAATATCTGACTGAATACTCGTGCAAGTTTTTCAGAGAGTACCCTATAATGGATAATTGCATCATATATGAAAAGGCTGAGGTTATTGTTAATATTTTCTGCAAGGTCATTAATATACATCATGAACAATTTCATGTTAATATCGCGATATTTAGATGCCTCTGACAGAAATAAGGTAATATTGAGAGAAGATGGAATACACAGATAACACGTTTAGAGGCCAGAGTTCGATCAGACTACAGTGCACATGAGACAGATAATAACGTCAGTTGGACAATACATTTATGAAAGTGCCAGGTGACATAGCTAGGCTCAAAGTTTACAGCCAGTGCAATGTCCTCCGCTTCCCCACCCAATCATCCCACTTTTTAGCTGGACGCAGCCGGCCGCAGTGGCCGAGCGGTTCTAGGTGCTTCAGTCCGGAACCGCGCTGCTGCGGTCGCAGGTCCCAATCCTGCCTCGGGCATGGATGTATGTAATGTCCTTAGGTTAGTTAGGTTTAAGTAGTTCTAAGCTCTAGGGGACTGGTGACCTCAAATGTTAAGTTCCATAGTGCTTAGAGCCATTTGAACCATTTGAACGTAGTACAGTTGCTAATATTCTTGCTTTTACTGCCGATCCAGACATTGAACACACCAGCCTAGATGCTAAAACCAGAAAAGATCAATCCACCAGTGTATCAACCGTTATGAAACTTCGCGATAGTATATAACATACAGGACGACTTTTTCCACCGTATACAAACTCAAGGGATTGATCGACGAGAGGATATGGAACAAAAAAGGACCAATGAACTTATGTCTGCAAATGCATGGTTTCCATGCGAGAGAACATTTATTCAGTCATACTTTGTTACAGAGTATACACAGTATGGCCATCCGATAGCAGGGTGTGACTACGGTGAATGCCCGGTGAACGTTATCTGCCAGCGTGTGTAGCGCCAACAGCAAAAAATTCGGAGGTGGTGGTGTTATGGTGTGGTCGTGTTTTTCACGGAGGAGTCTTTTGCATGGCATTACCAGAGTACAGACCTACGTTGATGTTAAGCACCTTATTGCTTCCTACTGTTGAAGAGCAATTCAGGGACGGCGACTGAATCATTCAACACGATCGAGCCTGGGTGGAAGGGCGGTGGCGGGTAGGGGTTTGGGGGGGGGGGGGGGGATAGATTTCAACTACCACCAACGTCACTGGCAGAAATCGGAACTGTCATTATATCACTACGGATTAAAACGTGCTACCAGATATACTGAGGTAGCATTGTTTTTTGTTTTATTTTTACTTCACTAAACACTGCAATCTAAAAATTGCTTCTCTGTGTCACTATTCTTCTATTTGCAAAGGTATCAAATACTCTAAAAATTTTGCGTTGAGAATCGTATCGTAACTTTTCTATTTCCATGAATAAACAATTTCTGGTATTACCCATGATTCAAAATGATCTGTCCTTTGCGTAATACTCTTAAGCAAAAATTTTATCTGGAGAACACGAGTTATTTATGTGATACGAGGCGCCGTAATTCAGTCTATTCTGCATGACACCGATCGGTGATGTTGGCGTGTGTCGATTAAGAACGAAAAGGAGACTCCGTGGTTTTAATCAGATAATGAAAATGCTGAAGAAACAGAGATTGTAGCACTCTCGGTTCAAAAAAGTGCGCACAGATGTTGACAGCAAAAAATTAATAGAAATTCGTGCTCCCGTAGCAACATCAGTGCTGTAAGCATACACCTTCCATCATTATACCTCAGCGAACGATCTTGCCAAGAACTCGAGAAAATTACGGTCCTGCGTAAAATCACTGAGCGGATCGATGGCTTCTGTCCACCCACTCGTCAACAAGTCTGGTTGTGTAGAAAACAGCAAAAAGGAAGCTGAAGTTTTAAATTTCACGTTTAAGCAATCATTCCTGCAAGAGGATCCTATAAACATAACGTCTTTTGACTGTCTTACAAACTCCCGCATAGAGGACATAGGTATCTGTGGCTTAGGGAAGCAGCCGAAAGTGTTAGAAACAAGTAAGTCGTCAGGTTCGGGTGGATACCCAGTTCGGTCTGGAGCCTTATTAAGCTTCCATCTATCTTGAATCTCTCTCCCCCCCCCCCCCCCCCCCCCGCCCCCCTCCCAGCGCAAATTCCAAAGCGAATGGAGAAAAACGCAGCTAACTTCTGTGTATAAGAAAGGTAAAAGACCGGACCCGCAGAATGTCAGACCAATAACCTTAACATCGGTTTGCTGCAACACTCTTGAACACGTTACGAGCTAGTACGTAACAAATTTCCTTGCCACAGAAAAGCATGTGGCCACAAATCAGCGTGGTTTTAGAGAGCGTCGCTCCTGCTGGTATCCACATGCCCTTTTTTTCGCATGATATCCTACAAACAATGGATGAATGGCAACAGGCAGATACTATTTTCCTAGATTTCCGGACAGCATCTGACACGGTGCCCCACTGCAGACGAAGGTCGGAGCATACAGTTGAGGTTCTCAGACACGTGAATTGCTCAAAGACGTTTTTAATAATGGAACCCAGTTCGTTGTCCCTGAAGGCAGCGTGAGGAATGCCCCAGGGACGCGTGATAGGAGTGCTCTTATTCTCTGTATAGATGAATAATGATCTGACGGATTGGGTGGGCGGCAATTTACGGCTATTTGCTGATGACGCAGTGGTGTACAAGATGGTGTAGTCGTTGAGTGACTGTAGGAGCATACAATATGACTTAGAATTTCTAATTGGTACAAGGAACAGAACATTGCTCTAAATGCATAAAAAAGGATGTACGTTAATTCGGATGCGTAGGGAAAATAATCTTCTAACGTTCGAATGAAGCATTAGTAGCGCGCTGCTTGACATAGTCACATCGATTAAATACGTGGCCGTAACGTTGCAGAGCGATATGGAACGAGCACGTCAGGTTGGTAGTAGGGAAGGCAAAGGTTCCACTTCGTTTTATTGGGAGAATTTTGGGCAAGTGTAGCTCATCCACAAAGGAGACATCGTATAGAAAGCTACTGCGACCCATTCTTCAGTACTGTTCGAGTGTTGTGGACCCCTACCAGGCCAGATGAAAGGAAGTTGTCGAAGCAATTGAGATGTACGCTGTTAGATGTGTTACGGTAGCTTTGGTCTGCACGCAAGTGTTACGGAGGTGCTTCGAGAACTCAAATGGGAGTCCTGGTGGGTAGACCACGAACTTTTCGTGATGCGACATTCGGGAAATTTAGTTAGTAGGCGTTGAGACCGATCGCAGAACGATTCTATTGCCGCCAACGTACATTTCGCGTAAGGACCACGAAGATGAGATGCGAGAAATTGGGGTTCGAGCGGAGTTTCCTAGACAGTCCTTTTCCCTCGCTCTGTTTGCGAATGGAACAAGAAATGAAATGATTAGTAAGTGGTACGTGGAACCCTCCTCCATACATCGTACGGCGGCTTGTGTAGCATGTCTATAGATGTGGATGTAAATCAGTTTTTTGGGTGTGATAGAAGACATGGATTTCCTTACAACTTCTGAAAGAATTATAATATTTTGACTACATTTAACTACATGAAACGCTTTTTTGTCGTGTTTCATAAACGTTGTTATTATTCTACATCCTCGGTTCACAGTGAAGGTAACCAAGCACAGATAAACACGTCAACTTCTTAATCGACCGATCGTTGACGTAAAGTATAAAAATCATCTCTGTTGACAATTTTGCCATAGTTACATTTGCATCCAAAAACAATTCTTAGAACACCTTTTACAATAATTACGTATAAACATACACTGAAGTGGAGGTACGTGCAGAGAAATGAGACTTATTGTCATTATCCTTTTATAAAAGAGGCGCCCAGGTTCTCCTCGCACGTAGAGTTTGTAACATTGTCTAAAAGGGTTGCATAATTGAAATTATTTTCTGCATTTAATAGTTAATGTGGGAATACAAACATCTGTTTTTTTAATTTATAATGTTTTTAATCTTCACCCCTTTCCCTCTACATCTCCTTCTACATCTATCACATACTTGTATTTTTGGTTTAAGCAGTGTTCGGCAAAGGATGAATCTGGCTTCTTTAATCTCTAGCTTCCATATTGTACTTTTAGTCTCGTACGGATTGGCTTTCCAGTCTGACCAGTATACGGGAGGACTAACACTCTTGGTAGATGATCTTATAAACCACACTTTTCCGTTAAGGCCGTTTTGTTTCCCTTTTGAATTAAAGAAACATCTACCCAGTGTCTGTGGGATATATAAAGACAAAGAAAAACCCTTTGCCTTTAAAATTTTGCTCATTCTACTAGAAATTTTATCTGTAACAGGTAAATTGCAAAATATCCTTTGCAGTCTATCTACAGTGTCCACTGGGTACTATAGTGATCTGGCTTGCTTTTACAAGTTTTGTAGAGAATTTTGTCAATAACGCTAAATTCAAATTCAGTATTTGTGGCTATTGTTTTTATTATTTTACGTCCCTGGTCATAGCCTTCTTGGGACATATATTAAAAGGATGGCTTGTTTACCTATGGTTGGTTGCCATTTTGGGGTCAGTTGTGTACTAAAAATGGGCTTTCGGTTAGTTAATGCAACACACAATGTTTCTTCAAGAACCCACTGTTGAATCAATTAAATGATTGGCAGGTATGAACGAGCTACACTAGACTAGAGGTAAAGAAAGCATTGCTTTCCTACTGTGTCAACTCTGAATTACGTGAAACATTGCTACTTCATTTCGAATTACTATTATAACCTCGCCTGACAATTAAACGATAGCAAGTTAATTACCAAGCTATGATGCTGTGAATAAAGCAGCCTCTTTTACATTTTACACATACTTCCTCTACTCGCAAACACACAACTCTCGAACATTACAGAACACACCTACCTTCGTGCATGATGAAGTGTCTTGGCAGGCATGGTGTGTGACTCTTTGCTTCCGGTCTGGCCGGGGGTGTTGGGCTGCCTGGGCCACCAAGAGGGAGCTCGGAACCAGCCGGTCTTCACCCTCCACTGGTCAGTAGCCCAGTTGAAAAAGGATCCACCGCAGCGTTCTGTTGAAGTCATTCCATGTAAACACTAAAAACCAATACCGGGTTTCTCGGTGGCGCATTTCAGCACCAGTTCTCAATTAACACAATTATAGTTTCTCAACTGATTGAGAAACCTCCATCTCTGATGCAAAAGTCACATTGCAGAACGAGCATATTACTGTATAAGTCATGATAATATCCTATCCCGCAGTTACTTCCGCGATTGTCACCTTGAGTTCCTCAGATGAAGCAAGCAGGTGACATTTAACATTTTGGTTTCATACTGAAACTCGAAACATTTTAAAATCGGAAACTGATACCTCTGGCTTCTGTGATCTCAGTAAATATCGCCAATGTTGTTAGAAAGAAAAGGAAAAACGAGAGGGAGAGCAAAAGAAGGAAAACGGAGCCTAGCATATGCCTACATAGCACCAGCACATGACACCTTATCCGTGGATACTTATTCTGATATGCCTTGCGGACAAACAACAGTAACGTTTAGAGCTTACGTTTATAACAAGTCCAGGGAATTCATCGAGTAAAAGTATCTATGTGTCAAAGTATACAAATGGCCGCATTTTACCTGTCTGAAACGTACACTATGTGATCTAAAGTATCCGGACACCTGACTGAAAATAACGTACAAGTTCGTGGTGCACTCCCTCGGTAATGCTGGCATTCAGTATGGTGTTAGGCCACCCTTAGCCTTTAATGACAGCATCCACTTTCGCAGACGTACGTTCAAACAGGTGCTGGAAGTTTTCTTGGGGAACTGCAGCCCATTCTTCACGGAGTAATGAGCTGAGGAAAAGTATCGATTTCGCTCGGTGAGGCCTGACACGAAATCGGCGTACCAGAATATCTCAAAGGAGTTCTATACAATTCAGGTCAAGACTCTGTGCAGGCCAGTCCACTGCAGCGATGTTATTGTCGTGTAACCACTCCGCCACAGGCCTTGAATTATGAACAAGTACGCGATCGTGTTGAAAGATGCAGTCGCCATCTCCGAATTGCTCTTAAACAGTGGGAAGCAAGAAGGTGCTTAAAACATCAATGTAGGCCTGTGCTGTGATAGTGCCACGCAAAACAATAAGGGGTGCAAGCCCCCTCCATGAAAAACACGACCACACCATAACACCACCACCTCCGAATTTACTGCTGGCACTACACACGCTGACCGATGACGTTTACCGGGCATTCGCCATACCCACACCCTGCCATCAGAGGGCCACACTGTGCACAGTGATTCGTCACTCCACACAACGCTTCTCCACTGTTCCATCGCCCAATGTTTACGCTCATTACACCAAGCGAGACGTCATTTGGTATTTACCAGCGTGATGTGTGGCTTATAAGCAGCCGCTCGACCATGAAATCGAAGTTTTCTCACCCGCCGCCTAACTCTCATAGTACTTGCAGTGGATCTTGATGCAGTTTGGAATTCCTGTGTGATGGTCTGGACAGATGTCTGCCTATTACACATTACGACCCTCTTCAACTGTCAGCGGTCTCTGACAGTCAACAGACGAGGTCGGCCTGTACGCTTTTGTGCTGTACTTGTCCCTTCATGTTTCCACTTCACTATCACATCGAAAACAGTGGACCTAGGGATGTTTAGGAGTGTGGAAGTCTCGCGTACAGACTTATGACACAAGTGACACCCAATCACTTGACCACGTTCGAAGTCAGTGAGTTCAGTGGAGCGCCCTATTCATTTCTTTCACGATGTTTAATGACTACTGAGGTCGCTGATACGGAGTACCTAGCAGTAGGTGGTAGCACAATGCACCTAATATGAAAATCGTATGTTTTTGGGGGTGTCTGGATACTTTCGACGACAGGACGATACAGAAAAGCAGTTTCTTTCTAATGAGGAGGCACAATTTATGCTGATTTAAAATCACTCCCCCCAGCTCTACAATTTGATCTGTATACATGTTTCAGGTATGCGGATGGGCCTGTTGCAAACCAAAGTGGGCCTCACAAACATCCTCTCTAAGTATAGCGTGCGAACCACGCAGAAGACAGTAGCAAACCTGGATTACCATCCACGGTCTCCAGTCCTCATGGCTAAAAGTGGAATCCATCTTCAGTTTGTAAGGCGTTTCTAGGAGGACAACAAAGAAGAATGATCTTCACGAGCAAAGTGATCAGTATTGGTGCCTGAAATTGTAATTACTGTGTTCTGTGTTGTCTATGTAATTAAGCGTTGTAGGTGGTAGATAATCCTTACACAACGGCTTTATTCTTTGAATTACTATTGCGTGAGATGCAGACAACTGACATTCAATATTGAACTTTTAGCACATATTGTGCACTTATTTTTAATAAATAAACACACTACTACGTATTTCACTTAAACTGTAAGATGGTGATTGCTACTGCAACTGCTCTTCGTAATATTTTCTAAAAGGGAAACCACAGTGGCCATCTAATGGTTACTTTATACAACTGGCTCCCAGTTGAGTACCTATCCCATAGATGACAATAGTGACGCTGAGATGCCTCTATGGTATAGAAATTGTACATCAGGAAGACAGAGACCTATGCTTTCGTAAAAGAGCATTTTGAGGTGATTTTATGAAATAGACATTCAGACAAATGAAATAATCTGAATAACTTAACTGTTGTCTAAAATGTGTAGGATCTGAAGTTCGTATTTTCATACTTCCAAGAAGCAGTAATATTTATGATGTTCTCGGTACCATGTGTGCTGAACTTCTGTTTTACCAGCTGTGGGGCGGCGGGTGGAAAAATTTAATTTCTTTGTATTATTTGTTGCCGTTCTCAACACAAGCTCTCTAACTACAATGTTGGCAACCAGAAAGTGATTAGCAAAAACGTAATGCCTGTAATTAAATTTCACTGTGCCCACGCTGATGGAGAAATAATATTATTGATCACTGAAGTTCGTTACTCTGAGGATGTAGGATGTCTGGGATTCATAGTATATGCAGTTTACTATAACATTTTTCACTACATTCTGAAAATGGTAAAGCGTAAAATTCCAGATAAATGTTTTACCAAGCACTGCTACTATCAGCTATTGTACTATCAGAGCTGTTCAGAGTCTATTGCGCAAATGGTATTATCACTAGATTACGAAACTGTTCAATAATCTTTATCGATGTAAATGTTCAAAGTGAATGCTCGCCAAAATTTTATGTTAACACTCATCAAACGCCACGCTAGTAATGATAGAAGGTCTATCCTGCAGCGACATGTGAAAATACAACACACGCAAACTGAGAATAAATCACTGGAGTCGTTCCGCAATTAACACTTTACCCAAATATGAACTCATTGTTACGTGCATACCGAGTTACGTAATATGGCATCCAAGGCTGTTCCTTGCAATGCGACGAGGCTTCCAACACTGAGTGCGCTCTGATAGGAACCTGGAAGAGAACTGGGGCCTGGCTCTAGCTCGCAACGCCCTTATTTATATAGCCGCGCTGCGCACCGCCCAAGGCACAGCCGACAGCATTTGCCTTCCTGACTAGCCGCTCTGCCTGTAAAGCACCACTTCAAGTTACTAAATAATTAACGGCTTCATTCGCCGAAGGCCAATGAAGTTCCCAATTTAATTGTGCTATCAGCACACCGGTAAGTATCTGTAATAAAATTCTGATGCGGCTAGGCTAATTTCTTTTGGCGAGAGAATTATTGTAGTTGCACTGCATGCAGTAGATGCGCTCTGAACTTGCCCTTTGCAGAGACGCTACAGCTATAGTTTTATAGCTACCTTTTGGAAACTTCTCATACCTTTGTTATTATAGCGTATCTCCATTCTACCTAAATCTAAACATCGTAGCTTCATCTAATCACTTACTTAATCTATCTTGCTTCCTTACTCTCAGGATACAAAAACAGAAAATCATGAATTTCAACGAAATTTTTACTTTGTGACATCCAGCATGCTGTTTCCATTAAATTACAATGAAAAAGGAATCCGAATATAAATTTTGAAGTTTCTAGCTCCTTCCTGTTGCGTCAATGATTTTTATGTAAAACGCCCAAATTTCGAAAACTATTAAAGTTACTAAACTGGGAACTTAACACATTATTATTTTAGCATCACTCCTGACATGCTATTAACTTTTCAGATCATTTACTTTACTTCTAAGGTATTGCGCAACATTTGTGACGTCATAGCTAGTTACAGCGGACTAGGCTGGCACACAATGGAAAGCATATGAATTCTATATGGGGTGAGTAAGCTGCTTCCCTACAGTGTTAAAATATACTGTAATTTTATGTCTTATAATTTGTTTTAAAAAATCTGTTACTACTTATACAATTCATTTTACTGGAGAGTGGCAAGAGGCACAATTACCAGCAGTGCCCTAAGGGATGAAATTACAATAAATAAACAGTATTGACAAAATGACACAGTTTGCCTCGGAAATGCACGAAGTCCACCATTTGCCAAGATGACAGTAGAAGTGACGTAAAAATTGCACTGTGTGCCATGCACGGCACAGATTCTACCTTGGTCTGAATTAACTTTGTGTACTTCAGGCTAGTGCATCTTGCATTAACCTACACAAGCAGGATGAAGGGTAGGATTTTACATTAACTTTAAAATAAATGACAGATGATTAAACACTCATTCTGTCTTGTTACGGTAAGAGATCAGAATTAACTGAAGACTGTTTTCTGACTATGACATAATGGGCCTTGCAATACTACTGATCTTTCTTTGAAACCTAGACTAAACATCAAATTAATTTTTTTCAAGGGTTTTATAGCGCCTCCAACATTGCAACAGTACGTAAGATAATGAAATAAAATTTTGTGCTGATTTGGTCAAGAGCTTGTAGCTAACATTAATTTCAGCGGATCAGAAACTGTAGCAGACATCCTACTTCAGATGAGGTTGCGTGGGGACAGATGGTAAGGCTAAGGTCCCCGCTGAAAGAAAGCGAGATACATAAGAATAGTTGAATGAAATGAATAGCCTGCTTGACATATGGCAAACGGAGAAGCAAGGGGAAATCTGTAAAGAGGTGCAGAATGCAGAATAGCGATTGCTAAGCTTTCACTTTGAGGAAAGTACAGTAGTGGAAGAATTAAAATAACCCTAGCAAGACAACAAGGTTGACATTAAATGCAGAACAGATGAGATATCATTTCCGACTGTTGGCGTGGCGCTACGATCAATAGCTGACAAATGGAAGTCAGCTATGATCATGTGCGGCGAGGATTAGTATAAGTTAATAGTTTCGTCTTAGAAAATTATGTTTATTTTATAAATAAAGATAAATCAGGTAAATCAGCAAAATTTCAAGAGAGAATACGGAAGTTGTTTATCAAATCTTTTATTTCTGTAGGTGATAAACAGATCAGTAAATCCACACATCTCAGCGATTTCACCCTAAAACTCACAACCTCTACAGGAAGGTCACTCATAAGTTCAAGACATACACTATGTGATCAAAAGTATCCGGACACCTGCCTATAAATTACTTACAAGTTCGTGGCGCCCTCCATCGGTAATGCTGGAATTCAGTATGGTGTTGGCCCAACCTTAGCCTTGATAACGGCTTCCACTCTCGCAGGCATACGTTCAATCAGGTTCTGGAAGGTTTCTTCGGGAATGGTAGCCCATTCTTCACGACGTGCTGCACTGAGGAGAGGTATCGATGTCGGTCGGTGAGGCCTGGCACGAAATCGACGTTCCAAAACATCTCAAAAGTGTTCTATAGGATTCAGGTCAGGACCCCGTGCAGTCCAGTCAATTACAGGGATATTACTGTCATGCAACCATTCGTCCAGGGGTCAGTCTGCTTTCGGCTGCGGTGGGGCGAGGGCGTCCGCTGCACCCCGCCGTGCGCGACCGTGAGCGCTTGCTTGTGTTTACCTTCTCGCGGCGCGAGTTGTATTTGTTCCAAGTTCAGGCACATACATGGCGCCACGATACGATCAAAATTACTTTTCAACCAGATCACGCGCGTCCTCGAGCCTATGAAATAGAACAGTTCATACGCGACGATCTACGTTTAGATCCGGCGACTGTCGTCGGAATACATTTTTCTATAACGGCGAGCGTGGTTTATGTTAAAATGACCAGTGCAGAGGTCTGCGCGACAGTGGTTTCTAAATACTCGAACTCTCTCAGATTCAAACAATCTGACGGGCATATCGGTGCAGTGACGGTGGATCATGCAGGCACGGGTCTAAGGACTGTAAGGGTTTTTGAGCTCCCCTTCGAGGTCCCAAAGGAAGTTGTCAAGGACGCCTTGCGACCATATGGCAATGTTATCAGCCACGTTGCAGAAAAGTGGCAAACTTTCTCGACGTATAAGGTCTACAATGGTGTGCGCCAAATTAAACTTGAGCTCAAGAAGCATGTGCCGTCCTATTTGAACATTGGTAGCTGTCGTGCAATCATCATGTACGACGGTCAACCGCGTACCTGTTCCGGATGTGGGCAGGAAGGCCATGTTCGATCGAGCTGCTTACAACGTAGAATTACGCAGATACCAGTGGGAGACTCCGTTTCCCCGACAGGGACGTCAATCCTGCCCCTCGCGTACGCTCAGACGACGATGCGCACCATAGTTGAGGACGAAACGGGCGATCAGACACATCCATCGACGTCAGAAGTACCAAGGGAGGAAGAGGAAGGACCCTCGGTGCCAACCCATATGTCGCCCCCTTCACAGCAACAACAGCAGCAACAGTCCCACGGACTCAAGACGCAACATAACATTCAGAACGCGATGGATGTGGACGCGAACATTGTCCCGACCGCGGCTCTCCTAGCGGAAGGTGATACGACGCTGGATTGCCTCCCACATTCGGATACGGATGTCCACGTTCGAAAGCAACGTTCGCCTCGACGACGCAAGCGACGTCGGCGGACCCCTTCTGACGATTGCCTCCTACACACGCCCGGTCAAGAAGGTGACATCTCATCTGACAGCATGGATGCTGCGCCTGCTGAGGATCTAAGTGGTTTAGACAGTTCACTTGCCCATACTACGAGTGCCCAGTTACTTCTTGCACCACAAACGCGACAGGTCGCGTCGATGGATGGCGCTCCGTCTACCTCTACCAAATACGACGTACGTGAGAGAGATTTAGGTGCCGATCAGCCACACAGCATCGTGTTGCACCCACTGTGGTCGGACGATGTTGAGGAACTTCCTGAAGAGGGCACGGGTGACAGGGGAGGGGGCGGCATTGGGGATGCCACTCCTAGCGTGAAAGACTCATAATTTGTAACGGGTTTGGTGGGACCGGCATCTCTTGCGGTTAGCTTTGATTGCCATGGCGTCTACCCTAGGTGAAGAGGCTAGGCAGTACACCTTTCGCCTTGCCACAAATGGCTCTGAGCACTATGGGACTCAACTGCTGAGGTCATTAGTCCCCTAGAACTTAGAACTAGTTAAACCTAACTAACCTAAGGACATCACAAACATCCATGCCCAAGGCAGGATTCAAACCTGCGACCGTAGCGGTCTTGCGGTTCCAGACTGCAGCGCCTTTAACCGCACGGCCACTTCGGCCGGCGCCTTGCCACAATCAATATCAACGCGATAAGGGCATCACACAAACTGACAATGCTACAACGCATGCTTGACGCGGCGGACATCGACGTGGCCCTCTTACAGGAAGTATGTGTCGCTAGTTTCCCCGACTTCTACGGATATACCGCCCACATCTCCCACGCCTCTTCTACCGATTGTGGTGTGGCTGTTCTGCTACGGGACGGTTTGGCGGCTACGGACGTACTGTACTTACCGAGTGCAAGAGCCATGGCAGTAACTGTCAACGGTGTACGACTCATCAATGTATATGCCCCTTCAGGATCAGGGAGACGGAGAGATCGGGCTCGCTTTTTTTCGGAAGATATTACACGTCTATTTATGGGCCGCATAGACGATATGGTGATCGGAGGAGATTTTAACTGTACATTATCTCCGTCTGATCAGAAGCCACATCACGTCCCGTGTGCGGAATTGGAAATGCTAGTGCGTGACCTCCACCTGATTGACACGTGGCGCCACATCCATGGCCCAGCTCCTGGTTACACCCATTATACAAGCCATTCATCAAGTCGGTTAGACAGGATTTACGTCACAAGCACCCTTTCGACGGCGACGAGAGGAGCAGAGCTCTGGCCCACTGCTTTCACCGACCACACAGCCTATATTTGCACCATTGCCCTCCAACCTGCACGTGTGTAGCGCAGTAGGCCCCCCTGGAAACTGAACGTCGCCCATCTGGACGAGCCGGCATGTAAAGGTGCTGTCGAAAAGTCGTGGAACGCGTCCTTACAGCGTCGTGGTCGTTACCGATCGACCCTCAGTTGGTGGATTGAATGTGCGAAGCCTGCTCTTAGGCGCACCTTCATGTCCTACGGCCGGGAATCAGCGGCATGGAGGAGGAGCACGGAAAACTTTTATTACGCCGTCCTACGGGAATGTCTTGCTATGGAGCCCTCACCTGACAGGCAGATCATAGTCAATCGCGCGAAAGCGCAGCTCGTCTCCTTAGCACGCCATCATTTACAGGGCGCTGTTATACGGTCGCGTGCTCCAGACATGATACAATCAGAAAGGCCATCTATGCACCACGTGCTCCTAGAACGCAGGAGGCACCGTAGGGCACTGGTAACCGACATGATAACCGACGACGGTCGACACGTGGCAGAACAAGCAGATACAGCAGAAGCCTTCTATGGGCATTAGGCTCAACTTTATTCAGCAGTGCTCCCTGATATGGCGACGGTAGACACCGTTTCAGCACATGTCCACGGTACAGTTCCACCAGACATGGTACCGACTTTACTGGGAGAAGTGACAGAAGAGGAAGTGCTCGACGCCATTGGTAAAGGTGCTCCCCATAAATCACCAGGAATCGATGGATTACCATTAGAGTTCTATCGAGCCTTTAAACAACTGTTGCTACCGTGTTTGATTGAAATTTGCCAGGAATTGATGTCCCAGGGTATAACATTGCCTGCACAATTCTTGGAAGGTCTGATTATCCCCATCCATAAGCCGAACGGACGGAATCATGTCCGCGACTATCGTCCCTTAACGATATTGAACAGCGACTTCAAGATCTTTTCGAGGCTGCTATCAGAACGTATTGGCGGCACACTATTGCACGTCTTGTCCGGCGATCAGACGTCCTTGGGGGGACCCAACAACATCAGAACTGCGTTATGTCGTTACAGAGATCTCATCTCCCTTGCACGGGTGAGACGTTTGCCGGCAGCCCTCGCGTTTATCGACTTTAGCCAGGCTTTTGACCGTGTGGGCCACACTTTCCTCACGGCCGTTCTACGGCGCATGGAATACCCCGACCCCTTTATCACAGTGTTGACACGCCTACTACATGGTGCAACTTCTCGAGTTCTTGTTAATGGAAGACTGACGGCGCCCATGCCGATCCGCCGATCAGTACGACAGGGATGTCCGTTATCAACATTGTTATTTGCATTGGCCTTAGAACCTTTGTTGTGTGGTCTCCGAGACAGGCTCACTGGAATACAGTTCTGCGGCTCCATCTATCGTTGCACCGCATATGCGGATGATTTGATGATCGTCATACGTGGAGCTGACGACATGGCGGCGGCTTTGGACTGGATTGCAACCTACGGTACAGCTTCTGGTAGCCAAATCAACGTTGACAAGTCCGTCGCCTTGAGCATCGGGATTGGGCTACCGCAGGAACACATTGCCCCCTTACGCTTCAGTGATACTGTACGCTGCTTGGGCTTAGATTTCATGAACGACATGCGACGCGCGACGATGCTCAATTATTGACGCCTTCTTAACCAAATTAGGGCCGGTGTTGCAAATCAGCGCTTGCGATCCCTCAACATCGTTCAGCGGGCGTATTATGCCAATGTATACCTTGCGTCCCGCATACCGCATGTCGCCCAAACGCTACCCATTCCGAAGCCCTTGGCTTGAAGCATTATGGCAGCGCTGGGATACTTCGTCACCACTGGTATGTTACTGAAGATCAGATACGTATCTCTTACCCTCCCCAAGGAAAAAAGTGGTCTCGGCCTAGTTAACGTCCATGATAGGGCCATTGCCCTCTATGTTAGCTCACATGTATGTCTGCTGCGCCGTTGTCCTACGAGCCTCACGAGTCTGCTTCTGACGGCGCTACGACCTGCTTCACTAAAAGCGCCGGTGCCACTACAGGACATCCCAGCGCCCCTCTTTTATATAGGACGTTTCTATTTAGAACAAAGTTATTGGAGTGTCGCGCTCACGACACCACAAATGGCCACAACTCGACGCCTATATCATGACATGCTGCAACGCCGCCCCATAAATGTGGTCGAACTAAAATATCCTGACGTACGGTGGCGCGTGGTGTGGAAGACTGTACACGATGCCATGCTTGATTCCGATGTTGTTTCCCAATGGTACGTAGTCGTTAATGGGAAGCTGGTGACGCAGGAACGTCTCTACAATATCCACATGGCAGAATCTCCCAATTGTGTGGGTTGTAATAAAGTAGATTCTGACGAGCACCGCCTCAGCTGTGGAGAGGCGGAACCGGTTTGGCACCTAGTGCGGCAGATGCTGGCTTATCTCTTGCGAGTTAGGCTGGAGCATATATCTGCACGCACGTTATTGTTTCCGGATGAGACATTTTACCCCAAGACTCGAACCAACTCTGTCACCTGGATACGTGGACATGCAGTCCATTACCTCTGTCGTGATGGACACAAGAATTTCCTTGACTTATGGCTCCATTTGTAAGAAAGACATCATGCTATTTCCGGGCATACCAGATATCGACAGTGCTTCGCAAACTACCTATGGCGTGCCTTTCACAGCCCGCTGTGCAACTGGAATGTTCCAGGCAGTGGCAGATGAGGTCAGAACGAACTGCAAACGAGCATATGTTGAACAACCTTTATCAGTGGGCGCAGTCCCTGGGAAGCCTCACTATGACGTTGTAGCTTCCTTTTCATGTTATTTATGTTTCATATCTTCGATGGCGTCTTCATTCTGTTTTAGTTTTCCAGGCTTGATTAATTATGACTGTTCGCACATTGATATCTATATAAATAAAAAAAAGATTAAAAAAAAAAGTGGGCAAGAGACCTGCGTTCGAATCCAAATAAATACACAAGAACAAAATAAGAACAAAATGAACAACAAATGAAATATAATAAAGTATTATATCCTTTCCTTTCTCCTTTTACTTTTATTTTTTTTATACAAAGTTCAAGGCATATTTAATTTTTGTTCGTTGGCGGAACCTGGAGTGGTGGCGAACGGCCGTCCTAGTTAGCTTTAGGATGAAAGTGGCGGTGGCACTAGCTTTGTTTTTGTTTTTAGGCTAGATAGGTTTTTGGGGGTAGTATGAGTGATAGGGGCCAACGCCTGAAGTGGAATGAAATGGGAGAGGTAATTTTCTTTCTTTATTAAAAAAAAGGGGTAGCGACTTTGATTCATAATCAAAACGTCTTCGGTCCCGACTACGAATCCAGCTGCTGCTTAAATTTTGATTAATAATCAGCGTTGGCGGCCGAAGACTGCTGGCATAAGAAGTCAGCCTCATTCTGCCAACCCCCTTGTCAAAGAGGGTGGAGGAGCGGATAGAGGTTCAGGGCACTCTCTTGTCCTAGGGGTGGGAAACCGCCCTAAAGGCGGAAGAATCAACACTGATAAACGGCATAAGGATGCATAAGGCAATGGAAACCACTGCATTAAAGGCACGTAACGTGTATCCACAGGACATGTGGCCTGTAATTGAAGTAGTGTCATGACGATCTCTGCATTGGTAAAAGATTCCAGAATAGTCCTCCATTCGGATATCCGGGAGGGGACTGCCAAGGGGGAGGTTACCATGAGAAAAAGATTGAATAATCAACGGATGGATAATGTTCAGTGAGGCGGGGCGTGGAATATCAGAAGCTTGAACGTGGTAGGGAAACTAGAAAATCGGAAAAGGCAATGCGAAGGCTCAGTCTAGATATAATAGGGGTCAGTGAAGTGAAGTGGAAAGAAGACAAGGATTTCTGGTCAGATGAGTATAGAGTAATATCAACAGCAGCAGAAAATCGTATAACAGAAGTTGGATTCGTTACGAGTAGAAAGGTAGGGTAGGGAGTGCGTTACTGTGAACAGTTCCGTAACAGGGTTGTTATTATCAGAATCCACAGTAAAGCGACGCCGACGACGATAGCTCAGGTATACATGCCGACGTCGGAAGCTGAAGATGAAGAGATAGAGAAAGTGTATGAGGATACTAAAAGGGCAATACAGTATGTAAAGGGGGATGAAAATATAATAGACATGGGGGACTGGAATGTAACTGAAGGGGAAGGAGTAGAATAAAAGGTTGCAGGAGAATGTAGACTTGCGACAATGAATGAGAGAGGAGAAAGACTAATTGAGTTCTATAACAAGTTTCAGTTAGTAATAGCGAATACCCTGTTCAAGAATCACAAGAGGAGGAGGTATACTTGGAAAAGGCCGGGAGATACGGGAAGAGGAGGAGGAGATTACTGTTTAACGTCCCGTCGACAATGAGGTCATTAGAGACAGAGCACAAGCTCGGATTAGGAAAGGATGGGGAAGAAAATCGGCCGTGCCCTTTCTAAGGAACCATCCCGGCATTTGCCTGAAGCGATTTAGGGAAATCACGGAAAACCTAAATCAGAATAGCCGGACGCGGGATTGAACCGTCGTCCTCCCGGATACGAGAACATTTCAGTTAGATTACATCATGGCCAGACAGAGATTCCGAAATCAGATTCTGGGTTGTAAGGAGTACCCACGAGCAGATATAGACTGAGATCACAATATAGTAGTGGTTAAGAGTAGGCTGAAGTTTAAGACGTTAGTCAGGAAGAATCAATATGCAAAGAAGTGGGATACGAAGGTACTAAGGAATGACGAGATACGCTTTATGTTCTCTAAGGCTATAGATACAGCAATAAGGAATAGAGCAGTAGGCAGTACAGTTGAAGAGGAATGGACATCTCTAAAAAGGGCCATCACAGAAGTTGGCAAGAAAACATAGGTACAAATAAGGTGGCTGCGAAGAAACCATGGGAAACCAGTTGACTGATGAAAGAAGGAAGTACAAAAATGCGTCGGAAAACTTAGGAATACAGAAATACAAGTCGCCAAGGAATGAAATAAATAGGAAGTGTGGGTAAGGTAAGACGAAATGGTTGCAGGAAAAATGTGAAGACGTCGAAAAAGTAATTTTTGTCGTAAGGAGAGACTCAGCAGATAGGACAGTCCAAACAACCTTCGGTGACATTAAAAGCAAGAGTGGTAACATTAAGAGTGCAACGGGAATTCCACTGTTAAATGTAGAGGAGAGAGCGGATAGGAGGAAAGAATACATTGAAAGTCTCTTTTAGGGCGAAGATTTGTCTGATGTGATAGAAGAAGGAACAGTAGTTGATTTAGAAGAGACAGGAGATCCAGTATTAGAATCAGAATTTAAAAGAGCTTTGGAGGACCTATGGTCAAATAAGGAAGAAGGGACAGATAACATTCCATCAGAATTCCTAAAATCATTGAGGGAACTGACAACAAAACGACTATTTACGTTGGCGTGTAGAATGTGTGGCTCTGGCGACATACCATCAGACTTTCGGAAAAGCATCATCTACACAGTTCCGAAGACGGCAAGAGCTGACAAGTGTGAGAATTATCACACAATCAGCTTAACAGCTCATGCATCCAAGTTGCATACAAGAATAATGTATGAAAGACTGGAAAAGAAAATTGAGGATGCGCTAGACGACGATCAGTTTGGCTTTAGGAAAAGTAGAGACACGAGAGAGGCAATTCTGACGTTGCTGTTAATAACGGAAGCAAGACTAAAGAAAAATCAAGACAAGTTCATAGGATTTGTCGATCTGGAAAAAGCGTTAGACAATGAAAAATGGTGCAAGAGGTTCGAAATTCTGAGGAAAATAGGAGTAAGCTATAGGGATAGACGGGTCATATACAATACCTACAACAACCAAGGGGGAATAATAAGAGTGGACGACCAAGAACGAAGTGCTCGTATTAAGAAATGTGTAAGACAAGGATGTAGCCTTTCGCCCGTACTATTCAATCTGTATATCGAGGAAGCAATGATAGAAATAAAAGAAAGGTTCGGGAGTGGAATTACAATTCAAGGTGAAAGAATATCAATGATACGATCCGCTGATGACATTGCTGTCCTGAGTGAAAGTGAAGAAGAATTCCATAATCTGCTGAACTGAATGAGCCGTCTAATGAGAACACAGTATGGACGGAGAGTAGATCGAAGAAACACGAAGGTAACGAGAAGTAGTAAAAACGACAACAGCAAGAAACTTAACATCAGTGTTGACGGTCACGAAATAGATGAAGTTAAAGAATTTTGCTACCTAGGCAGTAAAATAAACAATGACGGACGGAGCAATTAGGACATCAAAAGCTATGGCAAAAAGGGCATTCCTGGCCAAGAGACGTCTACTAATATCAAATATCGGCCTTAATTTGAGGAAGAAATTTCTGATTATGTACATCTGGAGTACAGCACTGTATGATAGTGAAACATGAACTGTAGGAAAACCGGAAGAGAAGAGAATGGAAGCATTTGAGATGTGGCGCTGCAGACGAATGTTGAAAATTAGGTGGACTAATAAGGTAAAGAATGAGGAGGTTCTATGCAGAATCGGAGAGGAAAAGTATATGTGGAAAACACTGATAAGGAGAAGGGACAGGATGATAGGACATCTGTTAAGACATGGGAGAATGACTTCCATGGTACTAGAGGGAGTTGTAGAGGGCAAAAATTGTAAAGCAAGACAGAGATTGGAATACATTCAGCAAATAACAGAGGACGTAGGCTGCGAGTGCTACTCTGAGACGAAGATTTTAGCACAGGAAGGGACTTTATGGCGGGCCGCATCAAACCAGTCAGAAGATCAATGATCAAAATAAAAAAATAAAAAAAACACTCCGCCACAGGCCGTGCATTATGAACAGGTGCTTGATCGTGTTGAAAGATCCAGTCGCCATCCCAGAATTGCTCCTCAACACTGGGAAGCAAGAAGGTGCTCAAAACATCGGTGTAGGCCTGTACTGCGACAGTGCCAGGCAAAACAAGAAGCGGTGCAAGCTCCCTTCATGAAAATCACCGCCTCCGAATTTTACTGCTGGCATTACACAGGCTAATAGATGACGTTCACCGGGCATTCGTCATACCCATACCCTGCCATCGGATGGCAATAATGTGTACCGTGATTCGTCACTCCACACAACTCTTTTGCACTGTTCAATCGCCCAATGTTTACGCTCATTACACCAAACGAGACGTCGTTTGGTATTTACCAGCGTGATGTGTGACTTATGAGAAGCCGCTCGACCAAGAAATCGAGGTTTTCTCACCTCCCGCCTAACTGTCATAGTACTTGCAGTGGATACAGATGCAGTTTGGAATTCCTGTGTGATGTTCTGGATAGATGTCGGTCTATTACACATTACTACCCTCCTCAAATGTCAATAGACGAGGTCGGCCTGTACGCTTTTGTACTGTACGTGTCCACTTCACTATCACATCGGAAACAGTGGACCTAGGGACGTTGAGGAGTGTGGAAATCTCGCATACAGACGTATGACACAAGTGACACCGAGTCACCTGACCGCGTTCGAAATCCGTGAGTTCCGTGGAGCGCCCCATTCTGCTCTCTCACGATGTCTAATGACTACTGTGGTCGCTGATACGGAGTACCTGGCAGTAGGTGGCAGTACACTGCACCTAATATGAAAAACGTATGTTTGTGGGGGTGTCCGGATACTTTTGATCACATAGTGTACCAAGCTGCAAACTTTCTCAGCTGCTTAACATCACCTGACAATATAGTGAATTTTAAGAATCTTACTTGTTATCTTGCAGAGAGTATAAAGAAACATATTAAAGCAATGACATTTTTATTCAGAAATATGAAAAATTAAAAGAATAGCAAAAGGTAAAGTATGTTTTGATACCCCTGTCAACAGATTACTAAGATTCAGCAGCCAAAATGGAAGAAAATTATGGACAGTTCAAAATCTCAAAATATACCAGCATACAGTTTGCTCCAATTAAATGTCTTACTTATTACGAACATGCAACACATGCGTCACCTTCTATGCCATACATATGCCATACAATGGTGTATACAAATGAAAGAAATAAAACTGTCCACGAACATAAGCCAGAGTGAAACCAATTCTAAAGACTGCTTCAAAAAATGGTTCAAATGGCTCTGAGCACTATGGGACTTAACATCTATGGTCATCAGTCCCATATAACTTAGAACTACTTAAACCTAACTAACCTAAGGACATCACACAACACCCAGTCAAATGGCTGCTTCAAAAAGTTATCAAGTTATATACAACTTTGACGCGAATATGGAACCTGAGCAGCTCAAATTGCAAAGAATGAATGTAAAAAGAAAAGTGGTGCCGACTGAACTGAAAAACTAGTCAAGAACCAATATGAAATAAATAGAGTCATTTAAGATATGTTCTTGTATTTGTACAGCGCGTTGCATCCACAATAATTATAGTATCTTGCAGTAGCTCTGTTTTTAATCAGTAGTTATTTGTAGAGATTTACATGAGGCATGATAAGAAATTACCCTATCCAACAAACAGATTTCATATCCCATGCAGCTGTAATTTCTCAATATCACATATACTATCATGAAGTAATAAGCAAATCTAACCTCATCTTCAGAAATAGAAAATATGGGTTATTGGAAAATCGTTTAAAATTCAACATAAAAATATTTAGTTGTATTACCATTGTTACTTTCTGGTCCTGTGTAGTGATTCAGCTAACAGAGCGGTAAGAGGGAGGAGATATGCTCAGGTGCACAAACGGTGCGGAAAAGTCTCCATGATTAGAAAGTAGTCCTACAGTCTGGAGATATGGTGTATAGGTTTGAGAAAAACAGCTACCAGTACTACATAAAATATGGTCAGAAGTGGACTACTCATAAACTGTAACTGTATGACACAAAGGCAATGGCCTGAGCAGCAAGGACAAGTGACAACGGCCGTGTTCAGTAATAACGCGGTAATGCAGGTGGCAGGAGTACTGTGCCGATTTTGTGGGTGGAAGGAAACTATAGTTCTTTGTGAGTGTTTGGCCGCTATACGTAGGAGGTGAAAGGGAATGCGACAAAGTTTGTATTCTTGGAGAAGAGACGAAAGACGGAATATTAGCACATGGCTGACTCGACGGATAGATTTATGTACGGATTTCTTGGATCAGGTAGTGCTAGCGGCCATAAACACCTTCAGAGAAGGTTTGGGGTGTATGAAGGTTAAGAGAAAGAGGTTCGTCCAGGTAGTGGCCGAGTGTAGGTGATAAATGTGAGGACGGTGGGGATTTCCTGACGCAGTTCATACGTGTTTATAAAGATGCCTCTACGAAACATCTGAAGTTTGAGGACTTAAAATTTGCTAGTAAAATATTCACGTAGACGAGTGTAGGCGGTTGCAGAATGAAATGTGTTGAACATCATACACAAGAACTTCAGTGAGTTTTAAAATATGTAAGACGCACAAGTACAAGCAGCATTGGCAGAGATACGAATGAGTCAGATAAGGCATTTGTAGGTGCGAGGTTTAGTGAAACGGTGCGATCCCAAGGTATGGCATGTCAGTAGTTGGAGTTAGTTGTTTTTGTTGAACTTTGAGTTTCCAGGGTATCATGCTGTAGCAAATTATTTCCAAGTGTATTAGGGTTCTAGTAAGCTGCATGAGATAGTTGCACATGAAGACAATTATTGAACCACATGAAAAAAACGTAAATTAGTCACAAAATACGGCGTGCACACACTTCATTCAACATGTAAACGTCACTACAGATATTCAGATTTCGGTTCTGACATTTTCGATATGGCTGCCATCATTGGCGATGATCTGGCGCAGACGAATAGCGAAATTCTGCACGACCTGCTGAATTGTCGGAACTTCGATGCTGTCGATGGCCTCCTGAACGGCTGTTTCCAGCTCAACAATGGTCTTGTGGTTATTGATGTACACATTGTTTATAATACAGCTCCACAAAAAGTAGCCGCATGTGTTCAGATCCAAAGAATATGGTTACCAATCGAGGCCCATGCCAGTGGCCACTGGGTACCTCAGAGCCAGTATATGGTTCACGAAGTGTTCCTCCAGGACATCAAACACTTTCCTGTTTCGATCGAGTCGACCTCCGTCTTGCATATTGACGAAATCAGGGTGACTTTGGATAATTATGTTGAAATCATCTTCCAGAACCTTCATGTACCATGCTATCAAGGAGTATCACACGATTATTCCGTGACTGGACAATGCACACCACACAGTTACCTGTTGAGGGTGAAGAAACTTCTCGATCGCGACATACGGATTCTCAGTCCCCCAAATGCTCCAATTCTGCTTATTGAAGAACCTATCCACACTAAAGTAGGCATCGTCCCTAAATCATGAGCATACGCATACTGATTCCCATCATGCCCTGTGGCCAACCATCCGGTTTGAATGTCCGAACGCAAACCGTTCAAACGCTATGACCATTTTATTTCATACAGTTCAACAGTTGTCACGCTGTGTATGGTGTGGTGGAAGTCAGGAAGGTGAAATCAGCAGGTGATTTTCCTACTGTTAATGCCTTGGTATTCTTGGCAGGTGCGATAGATAGCTGTATGACAGAATATAGTTAGGGTGATGTTGAAGATTTCTTTGGGAGAATGGAAGGTTTAAAATGAGGGACAAGGAATGCCATATCATGAGGGTACATGAGTATATCTGAGGGGAGGGGAGTAAGTGGGACAAAGGTCTTAACACCTCACATTGCATTGTTGCCAAATGTATTCAAGATGGAGGATCCAAGATGGCGGCGATACTTACGGCAATGTCGCAATGACGCCATGGAGAGAAGTTCAAATTTTGACAGGAAAATAGGTCAATGGGGCTACTTCCACTAACCTAACCCCTACCTTGCCCCAGAAAATGGCGGGAAGTTAAAATTTTAGTGGAAAAAGGGCACTTGGGACTACCTCCACTACCCCAAGAAAATAGCGGTAATAAAAGCCACTTACACTACCTCCACTGACCTAAGCCATCTGACCACCACCTCTTCCTAGGAGTTGGTAGGGCAAGGGCTCAGCCTGTGCTCAGCTGTTGGATAGGATGGACATAGGTCTTTACTTTGCAGGCAGTGTTTATTTAAGCAATTTGAGTTGTCATAGGCAGTAGCTCCATCCAGTGTGTTCACTATGAGTTCTTGAGTCCAACTGACCAAGTGCACAGTATTGCGAATAGAGGGCGCTGTCGTCCCTGGCTGTATGGGGGAAAATGGTGGGAAAAGGACGCTGTCTGTTCTGGCTGCTGGATAGGAAGGACTGTACTTTATTTATTTTGGAACAATTTATTTAGCGATGAACTTCACATGGTTCATTTATTACGATGATACAAAACACTCAGTCTGAAGTGCTTGGGATTACATTACATAGCCTACAGACCTGCATACTACTCGTAAATCACCGGAATAATGCAGTACAGACACGCAAACGTAAATTGTCGAACTAATGCATGTAAAACGAGCTGCAAACACGCTTGCTAATCGTCAACTGCCGAAATTATGCACTGCGCAACCTGCGCTCCTGTTCACAAAATAATGCAACAGATATGAAAGCAACTCGTAAATTGTCAAAAAATAATGCATGTGTAACGCTATGCAAACATGCTCACAGCACGTAAACAGCCACAAATTATGCAATTCACAAACACTCATTCCATGTAAAAAACGCTTTCGAACTATCGTCAACTGCAACATATCAGCGAACTCTTCCGTACAAAGGTCCCAATGCACGCATGTCAGATGGTACGTTCTCGCCAGTCCCTTATTTGAAACGCCTCTGGGCCACGCGCTTGTGTGTTCCATTGCTGGTGCGATGCCTTTCTACCAGTAGTGCAGCAAACAATTAATTGCAGAGCGACTCACCATCGTAGGTGCAGATAGAAGGTTCTCACTGTTATACTGATGTCACATGTCTATGTAAATAACCAAAAAAAGTGTGTGAAATCTTATGGGACTTACCTGCTAAGGTCGTCAGTCCCTAAGCTTACACACAACTTATCCTAAGTTATCCTAAAGACAAACACACACACCCATGCCCGAGGGAGGACTCGAACCTCCGCCGAGACTAGCCGCACAGTCTATGACTGCAGCGCCTCAGACTGCTCGGCTAATCCCGCATGGCTATGTAAATAACAGCAACGTTGCTCTCACTGAACACGGTATAGAAATCTATTGCAATGCATCCCAGAATAGTACAGGGTGCATTGTTCCTAGCGATCCTAATGGGACATGCAGGATGCATCTAACTGTGCGCGTATTTACTCTGGCTGACATGTAGCTTTCAGAGCTGTGGATCCAGCTTGAGATGTTTGTATAGCGGCTCACCCCTGCAGATGCAGCTAAATGATTGCCAGTGTTATACTGCTGTCACATGTCTGTCTAAATAAGAGCAAACTCTACCTCTCGGAAATCGTAATGTGCCATAGAAACAGTTAACAGTCGCTTTTGTAGGCGCTTTCACGATGTCTCAGCTTGTCTCCATGGAAATTCTTGTCTAAAAGGACCTATTTACGAAAATAGCCCAGAATAACGCCGAGTGCATCCCTCCTGGTGGTCCTAACGTGGCGCCCCGTCCATCCTGGAAATCGTTAAGTCCCGCTTTCAACAAACATCTCCGAAATGCAAACATTCTCACTGCTATGTAGAAGCTCTTATGTCCCAGCACAAAGAATGTCTTGCAAATGAATGGAGCATTCTGATCGGCTCTTTCTGAATTTACTCACCAAATTGCTAATGCTGCTGGTGTGGAAGCACTGTCCGCCTTTTGCTTTCTGCAGACGAGACTTTCAGTGGCAAAATTATTTTGTACAGATTGCCACATTGCACTGACAGTTAAACCCTGCAAAAGTGGCCTAGAGATCGTCAAATACTGAAAGAGTCTTGCTCAATTACGCTGTTCTTCCACTGAGGACGGAAGCTTGTATATCTCAGCGTGAAACCGATCTCCACGTACCACATCGATGTAGTAAACATACAATTCGTATCCTGCGCCATACAAAATCGCCCCTTTTGCATCATGCATATAGCTGTTGACCGCCAGACACTCGTACATATAACGCAATGACAGACAGCATAAGCCCATGCAATGTATATACTCCTCACAGCACTACATATTTCCCACAAGGTCAGGCAGTCATCCACCGCAGCTGACAGTCACAAGTCATCCACTACCGATGTGTGTGCAGAGCGCCCTCAGCGGACCAAAGTCACTGTCTGAACTGTTGTACAGAGGCGAGCTCATTTCCTCTGGGTAGAAAGATGTTACTGTGTCCGGTCCTAACCTGCATCCTTATTTGTTTTTTACGCTCATCTCTAGATGCACAATGTACAGAGCATGTTAGGATGCAGATCCACAATTTACCACATACGTGTTAGTATTCAAATGTGGATCTGCCGTGCACTATATATCCAGACCGATGTTCAGAGGTGGATCTGTCACATGTAACATTTGGGATAGCACTTGCAGGTGGACCAACCATGTGTTACGTCCGAAGACATGTTCTATGTTCGACGCTGGGTCCATCAGTGGGAGAACCTGGTACTATGAGGTGTCTGTGACACATGCACACCCACAAGCATACAGAAAACAGAGCAAATGCACTGCAAATGTGGAATATGTGGGTGGATGCGAATGTATGCAATCGACTACAGTGCTGTACTGTGCCTCCTGATCACAAAAATAGTGCATTTGCGCTAGGTGTTGGCAGCTGTACTACAAGTTTAGAACATGGAACGAGAGGTCATGTCAGGATTGCATGGATAGAACTGACATAAAATCGACAGTATTGCGAAAAATGAGAGAAAATAAGTATAAATTGAGAGAATATACACCAAAATGTGAGGAAATTGAGGAAGTACTTGCGTGTCTTCTTGTTGACGCAAATCAATTTGTGCATGGGAACAAGTATGCGACAGCATGAGGAATCTGAGAAAACGTCAACATGGAAGCGAAGGGAACCAGGGAAGGAGTAACTTTTTTTTCTGTTGAGGTAGCATCCTGCTGTGTGTCTATTGCTGTAACAGTGATACAAGCTGACTACTGAATTTGACCTGTTTCAGGAAAACATAGAACCATCTGCATTTAAACTTACATGCATATGCATTGAAGGATAACAGAGAGTGGACAGTGTGATCGATTCAGATGGAGCTGTAATGAGGTACGATTTAATGGCAGAGTGATGCATTCTAGAGAGGGAGGGAGATGATGTTGCAGGTCATTTGAACATTTTTTCCACTGTTCTGTCAGGATGCATCAGCCACGTGACATAACCTGGCTTTGACTTGTATACAATCACGTGTTCTGTATGAGACTTAGAGCACTGTCTACTGCGATTGTTAACAGCAAAACTCTCGGTCATCAGAGGACTTCCATCTCAAGTGTGATGAAATGTCCATGTTTCGGCACATTCCTCAAAATGAACAAAGATTTATCCAATGTACTCCATTCCATTGTTACATCTTGGGTATAAAATCGACACTTCAGTTTCATAACTAAGAAGATTCTAAGTTAGCGATCGGTGTTTACAGAGTTAGTGGCGTCATGGTGTGTAATTTCACATGTCGAACGCTGCTGCTATCCACTATCTGTTGCCTTATAAGATAGCTCTGTTACTAACGATCATTTTATGTAGGACTGATGTGGGCATAGTATAATTTCTGAACTACGATCGGATGTGAACAGTGGACGCTATACATCTCTGGAATGCTACACTGTGCACGTATCACACTGAATCGATATTTTAAGGAAGTAGTTTTTTTTTCATTTTACAGTCTGTTACAACAGTTTATCATAGAGAGACCTGCATGAAGGATGTATGTCATGCGATGGAAATATATTTCTTACAATGGAATATTGACAGCGCTGCATTCCACAAGGCTGATACGTCACTAATTGAAGCAATGTAACATTATAGCCTGTTTTAAGTGCGGAACCGTGTAGCCTTAGGCGTGTGTGTTTTTATGTTCTCTCTTACCAGTACCCTCCTGGTACCTATCCCACATACCAGAACAATGCTTCAAAATTGATAACGTAGGTGATTTACATAAAATTCTTCGAAATCTATCTTTCTGGAGCTCCATCATGCATGAAAGTCACCCATTTCTTGTTCTTCTTAACTGTCTACTATTACATCACAACTCTTTCAAGTCTACTACTACACACCGATAAGGGGGGCTGACCTCCTCGACATGGGCGCATCTGGAGAAATATTGTGCACTGAGACAGGCGAGAACCCGGTAAGCTCCATTCATTCACAAGACACGGAGTGTAGCGGTCTACTTCTGGTCAGCTGCAGATGAAATTGGTAACGGCGCTGCAGGCCAGGTTGGTCAAGGATAGTGTGAGGGGATCTTTCAGTCTCTAATTTTATTCTATGACTGCGAGAATGCCCTGTGACTCCCATGCATATAGAGATAGATCATAAATTATGCACTATCCTCGAGGTGATAGAAATATGTAGAGCGCTGTCTGGTATACATTCATGATGTATATGTTCGACAATTAACAATGAATGGACGTACTGCACAGTCATCTATCTACATTCACAACGATACTCGCAAAGTACAGAACGGGTGGTTTAGCGGTGACAATGAAATTGGGAAACATGCTGTTGCATCATTGATCACTGTTGAAACTACTGTAAAATTGCTAAAATTGTTCACGCTATCAACTGTGATGCTTATTATTGCAGTACATCGATGGTGTCTTTTTCCATCTCATCTGTCCACTGGTACGCTGTTGGTTACCACATAATGATTGACTGACATCGCTTGTTTGAGATGGAGTAAGAGTTTTGGTGGAGGGGCAACACGTTCTGGGGATGGCTAGCACTGAAACAGTGATCGCGTACATGACTGCAATATGAGGAATCAGTAAAAATAGAATGCAGAGCCATCAGCTATTCCGCCACTGTGACAGATGAGTTTAAATATAGAGGTTGTCATCACCTTTGGACAGCAGTTTGGAAACGCTCCACAACCCTGCCAAACTCTTCCCGTTTCCTTATGTTGCTATTGTCTTTTATTTAAAATCATCCAGTGTCTGTGTGGTGTGTTACGTTAGCAGCAGCAACAACATGATTTACACTATGCGACGTTTAGTTTTCTGTGAGAAGCAATGGATCGGAATGTGTTACTGTCATTTTAGAACCTGACACAAATCTCAAAGTTGTGGCGGGGGAAAAAAAAACGTATGGCAGTCTACATAGGGTTTCAAACAATAACAGATGGTGACAGTGGGTGTCTCTTGCGACTTATAGTTTGTCGGATATGGTCACCCTCCTACAGTACAGGCGATGCAACTTTACACTGATCTGTACATTGGATCAATACCAGAATATTCAATAGGGTCGTCACATGCGCTTGATACCGGCATGCAGACAGCATTTGTTTTCGATGTTTGGGAGGAGAGAGGTGTGGTAAAAATCTTATCAAGTTCCCTATCGGATGAAGTTAGTGAAATTTTTATAGGTCGTAATTTTTCTTTGTTGGGTGGTACATAATAACGATGATAGCATGTTGGGGTGATACACATGAATGGGCCCTGAGGGACGGTATCTGCAACGGACTGCAGTACCTGTATGTAGTTTGGGGACGCACCACAATGCGGTAGCAAAATCCTCGTCCTCCTCCCAGTTCCTACACTGCCTTTTTGTACTACCTCATGTTGCAGGAGCAGGCTTCGTTTGGCGCTGACATTACACGTTGTGCACTGTTGGCGGAGCTATGACAACATGTTCCCATTTCCACCAAATGCTCAAAACACGGACCTGTCGCACTAAGTCAGGTCATTCTGTTTCTACACAGGTTGCAGGAGGTGGCAGATATAGCTCTTTCCGACTTCTGCTCAGTTCTGACTTAAATTGCAAAGATCTCATGCGCAAAGCTACACAAATGGCAGCAGTTGCAAGAGGCATAGGGACTATCTAAAATTTTACTGTAGCAGATAGGTTCGAAAAGGGTGACTCCTTTCGAGATATGGGAGTGCCAAAATACGATTCACTAGTGGCTGTAATCATTAAAAGAATTCTCCATAGGATCCAACGCTGGTATGTAGTGAAATGGAAAGACTTGATTCCATATCGCAGACAGCATTTCTACCGGAAAGTGTAGCACCAGCCATCTGAAAAGCCTGTATACACTTTACGACCTCAATCAGCACACCATCTGCCGTTTGTGATCATTCTCAATCAACCATCGCCTATAATCCAGTGGTTATATTGCAGAACCTCTGACGTGGCACCAAGACAGAATGCATTACAAATACTGGAGGAATATCTAGCAGCGGCATGAGGGAGCTGCAAATACCGTCTTCATACTTATTCCTTAGCCGAATCACTTTCTAAATTCGGTGATTTTATTACGAGCTTACACAGTCGACGACTTGTGACCGCCCTTTCGGTCTGTTAATATACGCTCCAGCGATCACCGTCTATATTCTTTGTAGCGGTATTTGCCTGGAAAATCCACTTCATTCGAAGGTAATGCCAAGCCAGTATAGGTTTTACCATGGATACTTGTGTGCACCTATAGAACCAGGAGCGATTGTGATAGTAACATGGTCGTTGCGATCGTGGTTTTTAACATATGGCGGTTTGTAAGACGATTAGGCACCTCTTTCTAAGACACAGTGGTACCACTCGCAGGAAAAACTTATGAGACATGTCCATCCACCGGTCAATATTATTTCGTATCACCGGCAATCAGTTACTGGCGAACTATTATACACTCCTGGAAACTGAAATAAGAACACCGTGAATTCATTGTCCCAGGAAGGGGAAACTTTATTGACACATTCCTGGGGTCAGATACATCACATGATCACACTGACAGAACCACAGGCACATAGACACAGGCAACAGAGCATGCACAATGTCGGCACTAGTACAGTGTATATCCACCTTTCGCAACAATGCAGGCTGCTATTCTCCCATGGAGACGATCGTAGAGATGCTGGATGTAGTCCTGTGGAACGGCTTGCCATGCCATTTCCACCTGGCGCCTCAGTTGGACCAGCGTTCGTGCTGGACGTGCAGACCGCGTGAGACGACGCTTCATCCAGTCCCAAACATGCTCAATGGGGGACAGATCCGGAGATCTTGCTGGCCAGGGTGGTTGACTTACACCTTCTAGAGCACGTTGGGTGGCACGGGATACATGCGGACGTGCATTGTCCTGTTGGAACAGCAAGTTCCCTTGCCGGTCTAGGAATGGTAGAACGATGGGTTCGATGACGGTTTGGATGTACCGTGCACTATTCAGTGTCCCCTCGACGATCACCAGTGGTGTACGGCCAGTGTAGGAGATCGCTCCCCACACCATGTCTGCCTCGGTCGTAAGCAGTCCTGATTGTGGCGCTCACCTGCACGGCGCCAAACACGCATACGACCATCATTGGCACCAAGGCAGAAGCGACTCTCATCGCTGAAGACGACACGTCTCCATTCGTCCCTCCATTCACGCCTGTCGCGACACCACTGGAGGCGGGCTGCACGATGTTGGGGCGTGAGCGGAAGACGGCCTAAAGGTGTGCGGGACCGTAGCCCAGCTTCATGGAGACGGTTGCGAATGGTCCTCGCCGATACCCCAGGAGCAACAGTGTCCCTAATTTGCTGGGAAGTGGCGGTGCGGTCCCCTACGGCACTGCGTAGGATCCTACGGTCTTGGCGTGCATCCGTGCGTCGCTGCGGTCCGGTCCCTGGTCGACGGGCACGTGCACCTTCCGCCGACCACTGGCGACAACATCGATGTACTGTGGAGACCTCACGCCCCACGTGTTGAGCAATTCGGCGGTACGTCCACCTGGCCTCCCGCATGCCCACTATACGCCCTCGCTCAAAGTCCGTCAACTGCACATACGGTTCACGTCCACGCTGTCGCGGCATGCTACCAGTGTTAAAGACTGCGATGGAGCTCCGTATGCCACGGCAAACTGGCCGACACTGACGGCGGCGGTGCACAAATGCTGCGCAGCTAGCGCCATTCGACGGCCAACACCGCGGTTCCTGGTGTGTCCGTTGTGCCGTGCGTGTGATCATTGCTTGTACAGCCCTCTCGCAGTGTCCGGAGCAAGTATGGTGGGTCTGACACACCGGTGTCAATGTGTTCTTTTTTCCATTTCCAGGAGTGTACTTAGTGGTAGGGGGTACGTGATAGGTTCGCCATGAGTATCAGGCTTATAAAATATGTGTGTGTTTCCCGACATGTGCAAAGGAAATGACCATGTTCAGTCATAAGGAAGGTACAGATTTAACGTGCAATACTGCGATAGCAAAGTGAAAAGTATGTCAGATCATAAGAATGATACAGATATCTCTATTTCCAAAGCCACAGCCGTCAGCAGGGTGTATTATCGATACTCCACGCATTGTCGAATGTTGTCCAGTTGAGAATGCGATCGTAATATTTAATTGTAAGTACAGTTATTAAATATGTATGTAGCCAGTTTTTCCTAAGACGATTCTGTCTAGGGGTGTGTGGCGTGCGGCGGCCATGGCCTGTGGCGGGAATGATTCACATTTCCCACTAACAGCAGGAGCCATTCGAATGGAAAGAGCGGTTGTGGTACAGGAATGTAGGTCACCTTACCATGTCATTCTCTATACAGCCGAATAACGAACTAATACTTAGTATGTGTTGGACTGCTTTCGTGATCATATGTAAATTGGAGAAGATTCAGTATGGACTTGTGTTTGCACTGGACCATTATTCCCTCCCATGTAAATTTTCTGGTTGACTGCTTCTGCAAATTTCGCGCTTTTATTTAGTTGAGAGAACACTGATTGTGGTGTGTACACCTAGCAGGTGGTATCAACCCGATGCGTATCCAGCACATTTTTCGCTGATGGCTAGAAATGAGTTGCAGAGACAATTCCCATATCGCTGGATTGCACGTGGAGGAGATGTGTCGTGGCTGAATCGTTCTCCAGAGTTGACACCACTGGAGTTTTTCTTGGGGGGACCCGTAAAAGACATTTTTTATAAAGACCCTTGGTACACAACTAAATTTGGAAGGAGAATCTGGGATTTTTACTAATGACTGTAATAAACGAAGTGCATAGAGGTGGGAAGGAGAGAATCAGAAGGAAGAAGTGGAGGGGAGATGTACAAGCTTCGAATACAAACAGTAAAGTGCAGTCATAGGCAGTCAATGTCTGAGGCGTCTTGCACTCATAGTCGAAAGAGTTCATTCGGAGACACATTCATGCTGCAACAGCTTGTCAAAACAGGCCAGTAAAGTGGGCAGAGATCCAAAGCACATTGTTGTCCTCAGGATTGGAAAGTACAGCTATAGACATGAGGATGCAGGAGGCAACGGAAACTACTGCATTAACCACACAACAAATTTGACATTTAAAGATAGAAGTCAGTATAGAGAATGGCGTTGTAGGACAAGTAGAGCAAAATATGAAACTGGTAGTCAGTCTTAGCAGTAAATCAGTAAGACTGTATATGAGACGTTATGACGTCGAGCTGAGGACACAGAGCAGGCTGCTTCATCTACTGCTGGAAATATTCAGCATTATTCGCGCTACAGTATCCTAATTAGCAATTGACCTCCATATGAGTCCAGTAACAGAGTGATTTGACACCACACTATAGATTTCTCACATTCTCACATTAAATATCACTTACGTTTTCTCTCAATAGTATTCGTCACAGAAAAAATCCGATTTGAAGTCATTATTTTAAGAGACAGAAGAAAAGAAGAAACTAGAAATACTAAATTGAAAATCTTTCGCAAGAAGAAGAGAACAGAGTAGTGATGCACTGTTGTTTGGAGGACCCATCGGGCAGGTACTGCCATCTAACCTTGCACAACTATGCCTTCACTTGCTTTGTGTGCGAGTCATGTCTTACGTTTATTGGCTGAGTATATGTGACTACAGTTGGTCCTTGTGTGGGGTGAAATCGTGTTTGAGATGTATGATGAAAGAAGACATACGTGAAACTCGATGACAGCACACAGCTTAGTCGAACAGCACCAAACAGTGCTTAACATCCACATCTGATGGTCGAATCACCATAACAGTGTCACACATCCTCACTTGATGAAATTCAGAAGAGATTTGAAGTCTAGTGCACGACATTGGCGCAAAGTGTAGCAATCAGTAACTTCATGCAAATAGCTTCCCAAAGGCTTGCCGGCCAAATACTAGCTGTAAAAATTCTTCCAACACCAGATTTCAAACCGGTTACCTCCAATTCTGGCATTACCTCACAGGAGTGCACTATAGACCTCTGTTTCAAAGGTGAACACCAGAGCAAAAGCATGGGACATCGATGACAGACTACAGGTTATATTAATCAGCAGTTTATCAGATATCATTCTACGAACTCTTAAGGTCAGCTGCGTGTCAAATGATAGTCAACAAGTATCCGACTACAACGCTTTTGATAATTACATAATTCTTTCAGCAAAGAAGGTTAAGTAACTATTCTAGAATTCGAATCAAGAACAGCTCGCAACACAAGGAACTTAGACGGAGATTCCTGCAGTTTAACTATGCAGCTCAAATCACTTCATAAAGGAAAGTCTCACATTATGTACCACCAGTGAAGAAGAGCCTGAAATACTAGACATGGTTTACCACATTGTATATACAACGACATGGTTTTGATGGGTGGAACTTCACAAGACATGGCCTGCATTTTAACAGCAAAAGGGGGGGGGGGGGTAAATTGGCTGGGATGATAGTAAAATCTTTAAGGGGGTTCAAAAGGCTCTGAGCACTATGGGACTTAACTTCTGAGGTCGTCAGTCCCCTAGAACTTGGAATTACTTAAACCTAACTAACCTAACGACATCACGCATATCCATGCCCAAGGCAGGATTCGAACCTGTGACCATAGCGGTCGCGCGGTTCCAGACTGAAGCGCCTAGACCCGCTCGGCCACTCTGGCCGGCCTTTAAGGGGGGGGGAGGAGGCAATGCAATTCATGGGAGTACTTCTTTTTTAGGCTAAGATCGGTGTCCAATCATTCAACATTGTTTGAAATTAAGCTTAATCAGTAGCTCAGACAGGCAGGTAATATAGATGTTAAAATATCACAAGAGTCTCATAACAGCACAGTAAAAAATAATGTTAGGATGTCGCAAGACTCTCATAAAAGCACAGTGAAAAATAATGTTACTATATTGCATCAGAATATCAGGGGATTAGATAAGCTCATTGTTTGTTAGAAGATTTAGAAACTGAGGGTGGAACAGATGTATTATGCCTGTCCGAATATTATCTAGTCACAGGTATGGAAATGGTAAATGTAGGTGGATATAAGCTTTCAGCACATGTAAGTAGAGACACTATGGAGAGAGGAGGAGTCACATATAAGTTAAAATCTGTCATAGTGTGAAAAATTTGGAAACTAAAAGTTTTGTGTAATTTACCATATAGAAATGCGCTTAAAATAATTACTGTTACTTTTATAATTGTATCCATTTATAGGTCCCCATTGGGAAATTTCCAGTTATTTTTGAAAAAATTGGATTGTTTGTTGTGCTATCTGTCAGATAAAGGGAAGCGAATAATTGTTTGTGGGGATTTCAATGCAGATTATTTTAAAGAATCTGATAGAAAGCATCACATAGAAGTATTATTTGGTTCTTTCAATTTCACATCAGTTATTTATTTTCCTACTGGGGTGGAACAGGAAAGCAGCATGCTGATAGATAATTTTTTTATAGACCAAGATAAATTTAATCAAATAAACAAATTTCCTGTTAAGAATGGTCTGTCTGATCATGCTGCACAGCTAGTTACGGTATATGACATAGCTCTATACATAATGCAAAATAGTCCTCCAAAACAGTGCATTCAGTTAAGGACTTAACAACTGAAAAATTTAGGGAAAGTTTGTGACAGTTAAGCTGGGGTGAAGTGTACAGGGAACCTGATGCTAATTTAAAATTTAACCTATTTCATGGTGCCTTTGAAAGTATATTTGAAAACAGTTTCCCTAGAAAAACAGTGAAACATAATCATAAGAAACCATTTCAAAACTAATGGCTTACCAAAGGGATAAAAATATCTTGTAAAAAGAAAAGGGAAATGTATGTGATAGCTAGCATGAGTAATTATCCAGAAACAGTGAAACACTATAAAAACTACTGCACTGTATTAAGAAGATTTATTAAAAAGTCCAGAAGTATGTGCATTATATCTGAGATTAGCACATCTAATAACAAAAATAAACCAATTTGGAATATTGTTAAAAGGGAAACAGGGCAACTGAGAGCACAGGAAGACAGTATTTCTATCAAACTCAATGAAAAGTCGTAAGTAGAAAACATTTTTAATAATCATTTAATGTGTCGTAGAGAAGTTATGATGCAGCTATTCATTAGAAAACTCAAGGCAGTATATGGAGGAGGCAATACTTACGCAAGTCGATTGAAATTCAACCCACCTGTACTACCGAAGTTTGGAAAACAATAAATTCACTTAAAAATAAGAGCTCGGAAGGAACTGATGGAGTTTCCAACAGAGTACTAAAAGCTTGTTCCCAACAGACAAGTAGAATTTTCAGCCACATATGTAGTAGCCCACTGAAACAGGCCACTTTCCAGATAGACTGAAATACACTATTGTTAAATCATTGCATAAAAAAGGGGATGGGTCTGATACTAACAACTGCTGCCCAATCTCACTTCTGACAGCTTTATCCAAAATTCTTGAAAAAGAAATGTATTGAAGAGTAGCATCACATAATGTATTCAAGAGTAGCATCGCATAATTGCAAAAATGAACTACTAACAAAATGTCACTTTGGTTTTCAAAAAGGATCTTCAACAGAAAATGATATGTTTTCACTGATCAAATATTAAGCGCACTCAGTAACTAAACATTACCCACTGGGATATTTTGTGATCTCTGAAAGGCTTTTGACTGTGTGAACCATGAAATTCTTCTAGTTAAGCTTAAGTATTGTGGTATGAGGGGGACAGTGCGCAAATGGTTTAACTCATAATTAACTGTAAGAATTCAGAAGTTTGAAATTAACAGTACAGTTAGTCTCTACAAAAATCAGAAGAGTCCCCTAACTGGTGAGGTATCGAGAATGGTAACCCACAGGGTTCAGTCTTGTGTCCCTTATAGTTCTTAATATGTATTAATGGCTTGCCAACCTGTATTCATGAGGATGCGAAGTTAGTTCTTTTTGCTGATGATACAATTGTAGAAATCATACCCAACAAACAAGAACCACCTGAGGAAATTGCAAATGATGTCTTTCACAAAATTATTAAGTGGTTCTCTGCAAATTGACTCCCACTAAATTTTAAGAAAACACAGTATATACAAATCTGTATAGTAAATGACATGGTGTTGTTGTTGTGGTCTTCAGTCCTGAGACTTGTTTGATGCAGCTCTCCATGCTAATGTATCCTGCGCAAGCCCCTTCATCTCCCAGTACCTACCGCAACCTACATCCTTCAGAATCTGCTTAGTGTATTCATCTCTTGGTCTCCCCCTACGATTTTTACCCTCCACGCTGCCCTCCAATGCTAAATTAGTGATCCCTTGATGCCTCAGGACATGTCGTACCAATCGATCCCTCCTTCTAGTCAAGTTATGCCACAAACTTCTCTTCTCCCCAATCCTATTCAATACCTCCTCATTAGTTACGTGATATACCGACCTAATCTTCAACACTCTTCTGTAGCACCACATTTCGAAAGCTTCTATTCTCTTCTTGTCCAAACTATTTATTGTCCATGTTTCACTTCCATACATGGCTACGCTCCATACAAATACTTTCAGAAACGACTACCTGACACTCAAATCTATACTCTTCTTCAGACACGCTTTCCTTGCCATTGCCAGTCTACATTTCATATCCTCTCTACTTCAACCATCATCAGTTATTTTGCTCCCTAAATAGCAAAACCCCTTTACTACTTTAAGTATCTCATTTCCTAATCAAATTCCATCAGCATCATCAGACTAATTCGACTACATTCCATTATCCTCGTTTTACTTTTGTTGATGTTTATCTTATATCCTCCTTTCAAGACACTGTCCATTCCGTTCAACTGCTCTTACAAGTCCTTTGCTGTCTCTGACAGAATTACAATGTCATCGGCGAACCTCAAAGTTTTTATTTCTTCTCCCTGGATTTTAATACCTACTCCGAATTTTTCTTTTGTTTCCTTTACTGCTTGCTCAATATACAGATTGAATAACATCGGGGAGAGGCTACAACCCTGTCTCACTCCGTTCCCAACCACTGCTTCCCTTTCATGCCCCTCGACTCTTATAACTGCCATCTGGTTTCTCTACAAATTGTAAATAGCCTTTCGCTCCCTGTATTTTACCACGACCACCTTTAGAATTTGAAAGAGAGTATTCCAGTGAACTTTGTCAAAAGCTTTCTCTAAGTCTACAAATGCTAGAAACGTAGGTTTGCCTTCCCTTAATCTTTCTTCTAAGATAAGTCGTGAGGTCAGTATTGCCTCATGTGTTCCAACATTTCTACGGAATGCAAACTGATCTTCTCCGAGGTCGTCTCCTACCGGTTTTTCCATTCGTCTCTAAATAATTCACGTTGGTATTATGCAACTGTGGCTTATTAAACTGATAGTTCGATAATTTTCACATTTGTCAACTCCTGCTATCTTTGGGGTGGGATTATTATATTCTTCTTGAAGTCTGAGGGTATTTCGCCTGTCTCATGCTTCTTGCTCACCAGATGGTACAGTTTTGTCAGGACTGGCACTCCCAAGGCCGTCAGTAGTTCTAATGGAATGTTGTCTACTCCCGGGACCTTGTTTCGACTCAGGTCTTTCGGTGCTCTGTCAAACTCTTCACTCAGTATCTTATCTTCCATTTCATCTTCATCTACATCCTCTTCCATTTCCATAATATTGTTCCCAAGTACATCGCCCTTGTATAGACCCTTTATATACTCTTTCCAACTTTCTGCTTTCCCATCTTTGCTTAGAACTGGGTTTCCATCTGAGCTCTTGATATTCATACAAGTGGCCCTCTTTTCTCCAAAGGTCTCTTTAATGTTCCTGTAGGCTGTATCTATCTTACCCCTAGTGAGATAAGCCTCTACATCCTTACATTTGTCCTCTAGCCATGCCTGCTTAGCCATTTAGCACTTCCTGTCGATCTCGTTTTTGAAACGTTTTTATTCCTTTTTGCCTGCTTCATTTACTGCATTTTTATATTTTCTACTTTCATCAATTAAGTTCAATATTTCTTCTGTTACCCATGGATTTCTACTAGCCCTCGTCTCTTTACCCACTTGATCCTCTGCTGCCTTCATTACTTAATCCCTCAGAGCTACCCATTCGTCTTCTACTGTATTTCTTTCCCCCATTCCTGTCAATTGTTCCCTTATGCTGTCCCTGAACCTCTGTACAATCTCTGGCTTAGTCAGTTTATTCAGGTTCCATTTCCTTAAATTTCTTCAGTTTTAGTCTACAGTTCATAACCAATAGATTTTGACAGAGTCCACATCTGCCCCTGGAAATGTCCTACAATTTAAAACCTGGTTCCTAAATCTGTGTCTTACCATTATATAATCTATCTGATACCTTTTAGTATCTCCAGGATTCTTCCATGTATACAACCTTCTTTTAAGATTCTTGAACCAAGTGTTAGTTATGATTAAATTATGCTCTGTGCAAAATTCTACCAGACGGCTTCCTCTTTCATTTATTACTGTAGTAGGGTGGGCTTCGTGTCTATCTTGGCCACTACAATACGCTCACTATGCTGTTTATAGTAGCTTACCCGCGCTCCTATTTTTTTATTCATTATTAAACCCACTCCTGCATTACCCTAATTTGATTTTGTATTTATAACCCTGTATTCATCTGACCATAAGTCTTGCTCCTCCTGCCACCGAACTTCACTAATTCCCACTATATCTCACTTTAACCTATCCATTTCCCGTTTGAAATTTTCTAACCTACGTGCCCGATTAAGGGATCTGACATTCCACGCTCTGATCCGTATAAGGCCAGTTTTCTTTCTCCTGATAACGACGTCCTCTTGAGTAGTCCCCGCCCGGAGATCCAAATGGGGGACTATTTTACCTCCGGAATATTTTACCCAAGAGGATGCCATCATCATTTTACCATACAGTAAAGCTGCATGCCCTCGGGAGAAATTACGGCTGTTGTTTCCCCTTGTTTTCAGCCGTTCGCAGTACCACAACAGAAAGGCCGTTTTGGTTAGTGTTACAAGGCGAGATCAGTCAATCATCCAGACAGTTGCCCCTGCAACTACTGAAAAGGCTGCTGCCCCTCTTCAGGAACCACACGTTTGTCTGGCCTCTCAACAGATACCCCATACCTACGGTAAGGCTATCTGTATCGTTGAGGCACGCAAGCCTCCCCACCAACGGCAAGGTCCATGGTTCATAGGGGGGTAAATGACATAACATCATTGATAAATGTAGACCATGAACAGAAGTCTGTTGCTAAGGCAGAATATTCAAAATTTCTGGGTGTGTGCATTGATGAGAAATTTAATTAGAAGAAACACATCGATGATCTTCTGAAATGGTTAGGTTCAGCCACTTATGCTATTAAGATTATTGCAAATTTTGGTGATAAACATACCAGTAAATTAGCCTATTATGCCTATTTTCAATCACTACTTTCACGTGGCATCATATTTTGGGGTAATTCATCATTAAGGAAAAAGGTATTCATTGCACAAAAGCGTGAAATCAAAATAATAGCTGGAGGCCACCAAAGAGTTATCCGGGAAGAACCGTATGGTTCGGAGTACATAAACAATGAATTGTGCGATTAGCTCCCATGATAACGTGCAGAGAAACCGCGTGTCACGCTGACTAGGATGCTGCCATATCGCTGACGAAATTCATCTGACACGCAGATGCAAGCCCGCCGGCTCTTACCTGCTACTTTATCTCAGGGGACTTCCTGTCGCGCGGGTGCTGAGTCACCGTTTCCCAATGACTGCTTTTATTTTACCTCTTAACAGTAGAAAGCTCTACGAGTATCCGACTTTGATTGGTTTTCTACGCCCACGCTCATGACATGGAGTGCACAAAATAGTGCGTTCAGTAGTAAACCAATTTCGTTTCGAATTATTATTATTTTGCTTGGTTCTTAGACACGTTTAAAGAGTCAGGAAAATCTCTTTTAAATAAAGGCAAATTTTGTTGCCATTAATGACTTTTGATGAGCTTAATACTTCTAATAGTTACTTTTCCAGTTCTAGACATACGAAAGACAATGTTGCTTTTGGACAGCAAGCTAATGTGATCGATATCGCAGTTTCATAGAAGTGGGAACAGAAGAAACTCGTGTACAGGTAAGGTATTTTATATCCAAAGCAGTGGACTGATACATTTTGCATCTGATAAAGCGTGTCACTCCATAATAATAACAATAACTAATAACACAGTTAAGTCAAATGAATAATCTGCAAACCGTTATCAATATCTTACCACAATGTATGTGATTCACAATTAAAGGCAGATTTCCCATTTTACTCAAGACGTATATACAGTTCTAGGGTCAACTGAACGTACCGACACCGTGACGTAATGATATTGAGATATCATACATACACACAGGGTTAGTCAACAAAAAACTGACAATATTTTTTGTGCCTACATTATTTTTTGGAATGAAAGATGTAGTGACAAACTGATCTATATCTTTATTTAGATAGAAAGGTGACACTTTGTTTATTGAAAGGCAGAACGCAATTAGCATTGGAAGTCATACACTACCTGACTACGGTTAACAGCCATTTTGGCATCAGAGGACGTGACTACCTAGCCTGTGGGAAGCGTCCAGAGCCATCACGGAAACATCTGTGTTACCCGGAGGGTGTAGTCCAACTGCAGGAAAAAATCACTCTCAATGCAGGGGGACTCTCATAATTAATTTAATTAATTAGTCTATCAGCTTCGTAACTATGACGTGCTACCTGGCACGTGAAAGCGAGGTCAAGAGTATCACGGATTCAAGAGTTGGAGCGGTAATCAGACGTTTCTTCGTTGGAGTGGGATCTCTCCAACCTACACAGGGAGAGATGATCATCGTAATAAAATCAGATATATACACTATTGGCCATTAAAATTTCTACACCACGAAGATGATGAGCTACAGACGCGAAATTTAACCGACAGGAAGAAGATGCTGTGACATGCAAATCATTAGCTTTTCAGAGCATTCACACAAGGTTGGCGCCGGTGGAGACACCTACACCGTGCTGACATGAGGAAAGTTTCCAACCGATTTCTCATACACAAACAGCAGTTGACCGGCGTTGCCTGGTGAAACGTTGTTGTCATGCCTCGTGTAAGGAGGAGAAATGCGTAACGTCACGTTTCCGACTTTGATAAAGGTCGGATTGTAGCCTATCGCGATTGCTGTCTATCGATCGCGACATTGTTGCCCGCGTTGGTCGAGATCCAATGACTGTTATCAGAATATGGAATCGGTGTGATCAGGAGGGTAATACGGAACGCCGTGCTGGATCCCAAAGGCCTCGTATCTCTAGCAGTCGAGATGACAGGCATCTTATCCGCATGGTTGAAACGGATCGTGCAGCCACGTCTCGATCCCTGATTCAACAGATGGAGGCGTTTGCAAGACAACAACCATCTGCACCAACAGTTCGACGATGTTTGCAGCAGCATGGGCTATCAGCTCGGAGACCATGGCTGCGGTTACACTTGACGCTGCATCACAGACAGGAGCGCCTGCGATGGCGTACTCAACGACGAACCTGGGTGCACGAATGGCAAAGTCATTTTTTCGGATGAATCCAGGTTCTGTTTACAGCATCATGATGGTCGCATCCGTGTTTGGCGACGTCGCGGTGAACGCACTTTGGAAGCGTGTATTCGTCATGGGCATACTGGCGTATCACCCGGCGTGATGGTATGGGGTGCCATTGGTTTCACGTCTCGGTTACCTCTTGTTCACATTGGCGGCACTTTGAACAGTGGACGTTACATTTCAGATGTGTTACGACCCGTGGCTCTACCCTTCATTTAGTCCCTGCGAATCCCTACATTTCAGCAGGATAATGCACGACCGCAGGTTGCAGGTCCTGTACGGGCCTTTCTGGATACAGAAAATGTTCGACTTCTGCCCTGGCCAGAACATTCTCCAGATCTCCCACCAACTGAAAACGTCTGGTCAATGGTGTCCGCGCAACTGGCTCGTCGCAATTCGCCAGTCACTACTATTGATGAACTGTGGTATCGTGTTGAAGCTGCATGGGCAGCTGTACCTGTACTCAATGCCCAGGAGTATCAAGGCGGTTATTACGGTCAGAGGTGGTTGTTCTGGATACTGATTTCTCAGGATCTATGCATCCAGATTGCGTGAAAATGTAATCACATATCAGTTCTAGTATAATATATTTGTCCAATGAATACCCGTTTATCATCTGCATTTCTTCTTGGTGTAGCAATTTTAATGGCCAGTAGTGTATAATCGACTTGATATTGTGATACTTAGAGTAAATCTGATATTTACAACTTCTATGTGCTGTTACCTCGAGAGACTTCGTAGGTGACGAGACATTTGTCTAGTTTAAGTGCGGACCCATTATGTGACAGAGACAGAGCATGCTCTTAGCACTCTGCAATGAGCCAAAAACGAGTTTCATATTGTGTTCCTGTAAAGCACGTTATGGCAGATAAGAACAGATTTTTCTACCTGATGAAAGGACACTTAGAGGAAATATAGCCTATGCCGCAGTGTTGTATACGATTTTCGCAACAAATAACGGTATATTACTGTTGTGAAATTGCTTGAATAGTTGTTTCTTCTATCTTAGAAAACAGCTCGTATATAAGGGAGGAATCTACATTTCGCGTGAGAAATTCGAGGAGTACTGAGAAAACAACATCCCCGTTTCGGATGTTTTAAATTGAGGAGTTTACGTAAGTGGTTGGATTGCAGTTAGTACAACTCGCACCACATTGTGCCACGGCCAGGTCACGACTGGGGTTGGGCGAACAGAAGTGGAGGGTTCATAGAGCGGTTTCTCGGCTGACTGGCTCTTCAGATACACATTACACTCGGTACATGGCAACGGACTAGGCTGGACGTGAATGGTCAGTTCAATTTTTCCTCTTGAGATGCTGTATTCAGGCAGATAACTGGCACCACATCCGTAAAAAATATCGTATGCTGTATATACCATTTTTCTGTTGGCTAGGATGCGACTTGCAAGTTGTAACTAGGTATAAGTGTGTTTCATTCCAAAATAATGTTGCTATAAGAGTCCTGAATATACGGACACGCTGGGACAGTGAGCCACCTAATATTATACCCCATCCTAATGTTCCTTCCAGCAGCCACTATCCACTTGTATATCGGCAGGAGGCTGCTCGCCTGTACTTCAGTGATAGCTTGATATCCAGTTATTATTCATCTGTCCTATATAGCACGTAAGCAACACACTACAGGTTACTGAACTACACATAGTAGTACAGCACGATTCAAGAGTGTATACCCCAACTAATTACAGAATACTTACGATAAAACATTCTTTATTAGTGTTGGTGCCTTTACAACTTCACATCCTAAAATGACAACATGCATACATGATATAATTAAAAACAGCCGTTCACCACTCGTGGCAACTGTAATTGGACAATGGTCATAAAGCGGCATCTTTTCTTCATTTGTGTTGTCACACATTTGGCATCGGTTAAATTATTGTACAATCTGTTGTTATTAACTATTACCGTTACAATGAGGGAAAAACTGAAATTGTGTCTCATTAGTCTGATCTCATTTGTGGCCCATAGTATTGCACGATGGCGATATTCACTATGGCTATATTCCTTGCAATTTGGTTCGTTTGTGGACATGAACTGGAGTCGAAAGATTTTGAAGCAGTGTCTAGGGGCGGAAATCCATTGCAAAGTACCAGTATTATAAAGTATTACATAAAATTACATCGTTTGTTTTACATAACGTCAGCTGATCTCTTTCGTGGTACATATTATCGTTAAAGTCCCATTGGTCTAACTATAAGGCAAGCTGTATTGCTGTCAGCTACGTAATTTTAAGTACGTTTACATCTTGATCGTTAAATTTTTATTACAACATGTAGATTTCTAGTTATTAAATTTTAACGGCATAACACCTTTAGTAAGACGATAACTTTATATTTAGTAATTTTAGTAGATAGTTCCTGATGAAAATATTGTTCTATTTTCAGTGCCTCTTCTCTTTATTAATGTATATTTTCCGTTTTAGGACTATCGTTCAATTACACTGGCCACGGACGATGAAAAGCTGTTTTTAATTTTTCATGTGTGAATAGAACGATATTAACGACGTCTGAAGCCGTATTGGTACCAACACTAGTCAGTAAAGTTTTGTGATATGTACTGTGTAATTAATTCGTGTATGTACTCTTCAGCCCTGCTACAGTATTACATGCACCTGTACGAGGCTGTTGTATATTGTTAAGATGAGAAGAAATCTGCATTGTATCTCAAACTGGACGAATGGCTAGATTACCAGACGAAACCAGTAATCCATCGAGATAAAGAGGATTTCGTATACGATCTTTACTTCATGAATTTTCAGTCTACAACACACATAAAAAATTTACAACAGACGCATGTCCCCTGGTTGACAATGTCAACAAACTCGGTTACTAGAGATGAATCTGAAGACTCTCGTTGGAGAAGGATGGGGAATAATTCAGCCTTGCCTTATGAAGCGAAGCATCCCATCATCGGCCTTACGCGTTATAAGAAAATGTACATATGGACTACCGGATGGGGATTCGCACGACCGTACTCCCGGGAACGCGTATAGCGTGTTTAGCCACTGCTTCAGCCACACTACTCGGTTTTATAGCTGGGAATTTGCCACTCGCTAAGCGACAGCGCAAAGTCAGCGTTACGAAGCAAACGGTAACCGTGAATCGGAGATATTAAGCTGAGTGAAAACCGCCACGTCACTTTCACAATACATATCTCAATGGCTGCGTTGTGCGACACAAAGGTTTGGCTGATTGCCGTCTTCTGTTCTTCAGTTTCTTCAAAAATGGACTCTGCTTCAGCAGTATTGGTCTGACTAGACCTCAATTAATTAACGGTGGTAGCCAGAAGCCGTTACGGTCTGTTTCTGTCGTTCCATAGCCAGGCTGTTAACTTTTACCTACTAGATAACGACTTTAACGGCAACTACATTCAGCATATCAGGAACTCTTGGCTAACTGAAAACCGTTTTAACGAAAGCTACAGTTAACGGTCGTACTAAGAACCGAATATTTTAATTTTAGTGCTGCATTTCACTATCACATTTCAGTATCTTCCTACAAGAAAACTGCTATCGTCACCACTCAGTAATAAACGATACTACAAGAAATGTCAAAGCACACCACTTCAAGTTCTAATCAATGAAACGAAATGATCGTATGTCATTATTGGCCAAAAGATACCACCTACTGGGCAGGCGAGTGAAGGTCTTTTTATTTCACGTCACTTCGGCGACCCGTGCATCGTCTCTACAGGTTACAAAATTTGAATACAGCGAGACAATCGATTTTCGTTTTCCTTTGTATTACTCTGAGTAACACGAATCACTACAACAGAAGGCGTCTGTCTTTCACAAACGTAATCATTTTAGCCGCGGATGTAACATGGCAATAATTTAGTTGTTCATTAAAAATATCATTGGGTCCATTACTAGGAAAGATGCTAGTCCGCAACATCTTCTACGTCATGTGTTGTCGTGCCTGCTTGTCAAATGTTATATTAAGTTTCGTTTATTCATTTTGTTGTTCCCCTGCGTGAATGAACAACCTGGAAAATTTTTCTTCCGTATCTCTTAGCCGTCAGGCTATAAATGTGTTAATAAAACTTGATTCTTCTTTCCCCGAACGAGTCCCAGATTCTGCCTTTGTGTGTCCATATTTCTGACACCTTTGCGTCTCCACATTTCCTATGATTTTCGCTTTATGCCATTTCCTTCCCACTTTTTTGGTCCGAAAATTGTAACGATTTTTCATTCCTTTTTCACAGTTCATACAATTTCATATACGCTAATTTCTGTTCTTCCTACTTCATACAGTGATTCAGGAAGTACGGCTGTGTTGTACTGTTTTATTTTACGATGATGGACGTGGATCATTTGTTGTAAGGCGCCTATGAGTGTTCAAATAACGTAAGTTAATACCTGAATTCCAGTGACTGCTCTTAAGTGCACTGACCACTCAATAAATAACTGGAAGCGCTGTATAAAAATACAAAACTTCTATAAAGTCTGTGCTTCTATGTTCATTTTGGTGCTATCCTAGAACTAGAACTATTGTCAAGTGGAGCTGGCGCTCCTGCCTCGCGAACGGGGTGCTGGGAATCAGCGAAACAAGATGGCAGGCAGCACCCTTGCAGATTTGCGCCAACATGGAGGAGCTTGGCGTCGTTAGATTTCTTTTAGATGAAGGGTTGAAACCAGTCGACACTCAGCGCCGGATAGTAGTGCAATAGAATGAAAATAGTTAGAGTCGAACAAAAGTGTTCGAGTGGGCATATCATTTCAAACGACCTGTAACACGTGCTCAAGATTCCTACCATCCAGGACGCTCTGTCTGTGGAGTCACAGAGAACATGATTGCCAGAGTTGATGAGATGATACGGGAAAATAGGCGTATGACGAACGATATTGCAGAAACGATCAACATTAGTGACAGATTAGTGCACTGTATTGTACATGACGTACTGATGTTCAACAAAGTATGTACCAGATGAGTTCAAAACATCTGACACAAGAAATGAAAGGAAGGCACATGGATGTGTGAAGGGACCACAGAAGTTCATCTGCTTAGCGCAAACCCCTTATGCACCGGAAATTACACCTCCAGATTACCACATTTTTAAGCCACTGAAAAAAGCTCTTAGTGACTCAAGGTTCGCTGATGATGAGCATGTCTAGGCAGCAGTGCATAACTGGTTATGCACTTGCCACAAATAATTGCATGCACCTGGAACTAAGAAGATTGTCCAGCACTGGCATAAATACTTAGGACCTAAGGGGGATTAGTTTGAAAATTAAATGTGTGTTGTATTCCATCCTCGTAATAGAGTCCATAATTACGTTTTTTTTAAATTGAATGACCTTTTATTTCAAACGGGAACTTCCAGAAAATTGACTATGTTGTGAATATGGGTAGACTCTGCTGTGTGACAGTCTCTCCAACTACTGAGTATGCTCTTGCATTTTCCTGTCGTTCTTTGGATTATGTAATTTCTAGTTTTTGTTTTGCATTCTGTATTTTGGGCTCTGAAGGCGAGAGTGCGGTCAAGCGTTACTCCCAGGGATTTTGGTTGAGGTTTTATCTCAATATTTGGTTTGTGAAAGCGATTATGGGTGCATAGTGTGCCTGATTGTTGTTTAGGTGGAAGCCGGCTGTCTCTGTCTTCATGGCGTTGGATTTTAGTCGCCATACTTGGAAATATTCGTCCATCTTTTTCAGGTCGTTTTCAAGAGTAATCTCTGATGTTTTGATGTTTCGAAGTCGCCTTATTGGCTAATTAAACATAGTCGTCGGGGTAAATGAACTTTTTAGAGTGGGTGTTTGGTAGGTCAGATTTGTAAATATTGAAGAGAAGAGGCGGAGAACGGATCCCTGGAGTTATCATATTGATAAAAGCACTGAATATCAGTGAATATCATTGTATTGCATGGAGAATATCACACCGCCCTGAGTGGAATGCGCAATTTCTAATAAATGTTCACCAACATTGAGTCTTCTATAGTTGTTGTCCCCTGCGCAGAAAACAACACGTAGGTCGTCAATCCGTCATTTTGAGGCCGTAAGAAACTCTTAGAGAGGAACTGTTATTTCAGAAATGATTACATTTCCAATAAATTTGTCTATATGGTATGCCACTCGCTTTTTATCAGCGGAGCACGTGAAACTGCACAATTACGTTCTACTTTAGTCACAAATAATTTCTTTTCTTCAACAAATTAATGAATTGCGTATCTCCGTAATTACTGTCACACTGTCTCAACTATATATATCAAATAACCATACAGTGCTAATAAAGTCTTAACTAACACCGACCACGGCAGATAACATGTCTGTCGAACCCGCTCTGATCTCACTGCCGAACCACTTCGCCCGTCATCCCAGTTAGACGCGATCTGAAGATCACCGAAGTGCTTCGTCTGCCTTTTCGTTAAGCAGTTGTTTCTTATTCTGTTGGTTCTTAATATCTGTGAAATAATGGAATGACAGGACACTATTGAGAGGTGCTTTAAATAAGAAATGCACGTAAATGCGCTGTGTAATTTGTCTAATATTAATAATAAAAGATTACCATTTTGGCGCGCACATTCCGAACGCAGGAACCAATCGCGGAGAAGGACCACAATTTAGGTGCTCTTTCTCACGATACCCGTACCGAACAAACCATGTGTTATCCGTAACTCACACCACATGACGTCATCAACTCACTGCTGCCTTCTCAATTGCTCTAACAAGAGTTTCTTGGAGCCAAATGTGATGGATGAAAAGCCAGAAGCATTACACAAAGTTTAAACAGATTGTAAATCATACTCTGCACTAGTATGTGCCTAGTAAGTAGATTAAGGACACAAAAAAACCACCGTGGTTTAATAACGAAATCCAAAAAATGCTGAGGAGTCAAAGGTTGTTGCACTCTCGATTCAAATGGGAACGCGCAAATAGCGACAGGCAAAGATTAGTAGAGATTCGTGCGTCTGTGAAAAGATCTATGCGCGAAGCATACAACAGCTACCACGTCATACCATGGCTAAAGATATGGCGGAGAACCCGAAAAAATTATGGTTCTACGTGAAATTGCGAAGCGGGTCTAAGGCTCCAACTCAGTCACTCGTTGACCAGTCTGGTTTGACGGTAGGAGACAGCCAACGGAAGCATGGAGTTTGAAATTCGACGTTTAAGAAATAGTTCACTCAGGAGAATCGTACTAACGTACAGTCGTTTGACCATCGCACTGAGTCCTGTATGGATGACATAACAATAAGAATCTTTGGCGCAGAGAAACAAGTCAAAGAGTTGAAAACAAATAAGTTGCCATGTCCGGATGGAATCCCAATTCTGTTTTACAAAGAGTACTCTATGTCATTGGCCTGGTACTTACTTTGCATTGATCGCGAATCTCTCCACCAGCTATAAGTGTCAACCAACTAGAAAAAAGCGCAGGTAACACCTATATATAAGAAGAATAAGAGAACGTATCCTCAAAATTACAGACTAGTATTCTTAAATTCGCTTTGCTGCAGAATTTTAGAGCATTCTCAGTTCGAATATAACAAATTCCCTGGAGACCGAGAAGCTCATGTCCACGTATCAGCACGGCTTTAGAAAGCACAGCTCACCTGAAACCCAACTTACCCTTTTCTCACATGAAATACTGCGAACTACGGATGAAGGGCTACAGGTTGATTCCATATTTCTAGATTTCCGGAAAGCATCCGACACAGTACCCTCTGCAAACTGTTAACTGGCTCGAAGACTTCTTAAGTAATACAACCCAGCATGTTTCCCTCTACGGCGAGTGTTCATCCGGGATGGTTGCTACTTTCTATATACATAAATGATCCGGCAGATTGTGTGGGCAGCAATCTGTTGTTATTCGCTGATGATGCTGTGGTGTACAGTGACTCTAGGTTGATACAAGGCGACCTAGTCAAAATTTCTAGTTCGTGTGATGTATGGCAGCTGGCTCTAAATGAAGAACAACGTAAGTCAATGCGGATGAGTAGGAAAAACAGACCCGCAATGTTCTGGTACAGCATTACTAGTGTCCGGTTTGACACAGTTACATCGTTTAAATATCTTGTGAAGCGATATGAAATGGAACGACGATGTGAAGATTGCTGCAGGGAAGGTGAATGGTTGACATTGGTTTGCTGAGAGAATTTTAAGAAAGCGTAATTCATCTGTAGAAGCCACATATAGGATGCTAGTGCGACATGTTCTTAAGTAATGTTCGAGAGTTTGGAATCTGCACCAGGTCGGACTGAAAGAAGACATCGAAGCGGTTCAGAGGCGAGCTGCTATATTTGTTGCCAGTAGGTTCTATCAGCATCTAAGTGTTACGGATACGCTTCGGGAACTTAAGTGGGAGTCCCTGGAAGAAAAAAGATATTCTTTTCGTAGAACACCACTGAGAAAGTATAGAGAACTGGGATTTGGAGCTGACTGCAGAATGATCCTACATTGAAGTGCAAAGAAACTGGTATAGACATGCATATTGAAATACGGAGGTATGTGAATGGGCAGACTACGGCACTGCGGTCGGCGACGCCTTTGTATGACAACAAGTGTCTAGAGCAGTTGGTAGATCGCTTATTGCTGCTACAATGGCAGGTTACCAAGATTTACGTGAGTTTGAACTGGGTGTTATAGTCGGCGCAGAAACGATGCAACACAGCATCTCCGAAGTAGCGATGAAGTGGGGATTTTCCCTTACGACCATTTCACGAATGTACCGTGAATATTGGGAATCCGGTAAAACATTAAATCTCCGACATCCCTGCAGCCGAAAAAAGACGACTGAAGAGAATCGTTCCATTTGACAGAAGTGCAATCCTTCTGCAAATTGCTGCAGATTTCAGTGCTGGGCCATCAAGAAGTTTCAGCGTGCGAACTATTCAAGGAAACATCGACATGGGCTTTCGGAGCCGATGTGCCACTCGGGTACCCTTGATGTTTGCACAGCACAAAGCTTTTCACCTCGCTCAGGCCCGTCAACAGAGACTGTGGACTGTTGATGATTGGAAACGTGCTGTCTGGTCAGACGAGTCACGTTTCAGATTTTATCGAGTGGATAGACGTGTACGGGTATGGAGACAACCTCATGAATCCATGGCCTCTGCATCTCAGCAGGGAACTGGTCAAGCTTGTGGAGGCTCTGTAACTGTGTGCAGTTGGAGTGATATTGTTCGCCCCAAACAAAGTTGACAATCGGCGCGGTGGCTGATGGGAGCGACTGTAAATGGGAAATACCTCTACGGTCGCCCCCATCAGCCACCACGGCGAGTGTCAACTTTGTTTGCACGAGCTGGCCGGTGTGGCCGAGCGGTTCTTGGCGCTTCGATCTGGAACCGCTCGACCGCTACGATCACAAGTTGGAATACTTCCTCGGGCATGGATGTGTGTGATGTCCTCATGTTAGTTAGGTTTAAGTAGTTCTAAGTTCTAGTGGACTGATGACCTCATATGTTAAGTCCCACAGTGCTCAGAGCCATTTGAACGATTTTGTTTGCACGTGTAGTATGGGACACGTGATACTTCTAGATACGACTCTGAGAGGTGACACGTACATAAGCGTCCTGCTTGATCTCTTGCCTCGATTCATGTTCATTGTGCATTCCGAAGGAGTTGAGTAATTCCAGCAGGGCAACGCTATACCTCACACGTCCAGAATTGCTACACAGTGCTTCAAGCAAAACATTGGTTTGAACACTTCCGCTGGCCATCAAACTCAGCAGACACGAAACTTACTGAGCATATCTGGGTTGCCTTGCAACGTGTTGTTCAGAGGAAATCTGCACCCACTCGTCCTCTTACGGATTTATGGTTAACCCTGCAGGATTCGTTGTGTCAATTCCCTCCGGCACTACTTCAGACAATAGTCGAGTCCATGGCGCCTCGTGTTGCGTCACTTCTGCGTGGTCGCGGGAGTCCTGCATAATATCAGGCAGGTGTACCAGTCTCTTTGGATCTCCAGTGTATTATCGCCAATATACATTTGGCTTAGGGACCATGAAATAAAATTCAAGACATTAGAGCTCATATGGAGATATATAGATAGTCGTTTTTCCCTTGTTCTATCTGCAAATGGACCAAGAAAGGAAACGACTAGTTTTGGCGCAGAGTAAGCTCGGCCATACGGTGGCTTGCAGAGTATGTATGTAGATGTAGAAGACGGATGTCACAAACTACGTAAGCATGTATGCAACCAATCTGTATTCCAAGACAGAAACGGAAACACTAGTAACCAATGCTTAGAGTTCACAGATCGTGGATATCAGAGCAATGAAAGCAAAGAGCGTAGGTGTGGTGGATCAGAATCTCAGTTCCCTTTACAGGGACCAAGAAACGTAAAATTTCAATTGAAGTGATGGCAAGCAAAAAAAATACTGCTTAATGTCACGTTGTCAAAAAAGGCATTAGAGACGAAAAATTTAATACGAAATCTCACTAAAATTTTTCTACTTTGGAATTAAATCGAAATCACGGTAATAGTGTTAATGTTTGTTTAATGGTACTGTATGTCTTACGACTTCCTTCCACATAATGAGCCGTTCGTTCTTGATGAATAGCGCAATTTATGCTATGTGGTCCTTTTACTGACCTATTTACCCATTCCTTCTGGTGGTTACTACCGTGTGTCTATGGTGGGAGGGGGGGCAATGAATCTATCCAAGAACATTATTGGATTCACCGATTAATGTTCTTTAACTATCTGAGATCTTATTATCTGTGAACTGCTGTTTTTTCTTAACACTCTCGATTCAGCTGCGCTGCAGGTGTACCCTTATTGTTCGTGGTGATGTAACCCCTTGAGGCCAGAAACAGCCCTGACCGCTCTTCCAACTAAGAGCTATACACTCCACTTCGGGACTTTTCAGCATCTCCAGTCCCCTTTGCGACTGTGGATTGGTCTCCGGCATACAATGATGAATCCACATTTCATCTACAGTCCCATGACGACGTCTAAAGGCCTTCGCTCAAACTCTTTAGATTCAGTTGTTAATTGCCCTTCTTTCAGTGTTCTTCATCTACTGAAAGCAAGCACTCGTTATCATCACTATTACACTCAGATTCGTCACAGTCACTACTCAGTTCATGAAATACACTAATGGAAAATCAGATGCATTTCAAGCCGGGCACTTCACTTGTGGCTTCACACCCTTAACACCTACTATGTATCGATGAGGAGTATGACTATTTGGGGATATGTGTTTCATTTGTGATGCAGTCACAAGGTAATTTGCTTCTATGGCTACACGGGACGTGTCACGACCATTGCCTTGGTAAATCGAAGAACTCAACATGGTCAATGGTACTGTACATCTTTCTTGCCATGGACGAAACCAGGAAAAACTTCGCATCACTCTCCATCACAATGACAGCCTGTCACATGACAAGTCAAGCAATCGGTAATTTGACGCTTAAAAATATCGAATTTATGACTCATTATCGGTATTCACCTGATTAAAGACTTATTATTTTTCCCTTATGTTAGGCGAAAATGTGTGTGACTTGCATCCCCTCAAGGAGTTCTTGATCCTTTCAAAAGCATGTTTCTGTAGCACCAACACTAAAGTAGACTGCATGGTTCCTGAACTGGATCGAATACAAGAAAAAGAATTAAAAATTTTAAAGGCAAATGTTTTGAGAGACGATATAACGATTTGTACCAACATGCTGCGTATTTTTTAAGTGTTTACTTAAACACATTAGAACTACTGACAGCCTTGTGAGAGCCAGTCCTGACGAAACTCTACCATCTGGTGAGCAAGATGTATGAAACAGGTGAAATACCCTCAGACTTCAAGAAGAATATAATAATTCCAATCCCAAAGAAAGCAGATGTTGACAATTGTGAAAATTACCAAACTATCAGTTTAATAAGTCACGGCAGCAAAATACTAACGCGGATTCTTTACAGACGAATGGAAAAACTAGTAGAAGCCGACCTCGGAGAAGATCAGTTTGGATTCCGTAGAAATGTTGGGACACGTGAGGCAATACTGACCCTACGACTTACCTTAGAAAATACATAAAGGAAAGGCAAACCTACGTTTCTAGCATTTGTAGACTTAGAGAAAGCTTTTGACAATGTTGATTGGAATACGCTGTTTCAAATTCTGAAGGTGGCAGGGGTAAAATACAGGGAGCGAAAGGCTATTTACAATTTGTACAGAAACCAGATGGCAGTTATAAGAGTCATGGGACATGAAAGGGAAGCAGTGGTTGGGAAGGGAGTGAGACAGAGTTGTAGTCTCTTACCGATGTTATTCAATCTGTATATTGAGCAAACAGTGAAGGAAACAAAAGAAAAATTTGGAGTAGGTATTAAAATCCATGGAGAAGAAATAAAAACTTTGAGGTTCGCCGATGACATTGTAATTCTGTCAGAGACAGCAAAGGACTTGTAAGAGCAGTTGAATGGAATGGATAGTGTCTTGAAAGGAGGATATAAGATGAACATCAACAAAAGCAAAACGAGGATAATGGAATGTGGTCGAATTAAATCGGGTGATGCTGAGGGAATTAGATTAGGAAATGAGACACATAAAGTAGTAAAGGAATTTTGCTATTTCGGAACCAAAATAACTGATGATGGTCGAAGTATAGAGGATATAAAATGTAGACTGGCAATGGCAAGGAAAGCGTTTCTGAAGAAGAGAAATTTCTTAACATCGAGTATAGATTTAAGTGTCAGGAAGTCGTTTCTGAAAGTATTTGTGTGGAGTGTAGCCATGTATGGAAGTGAAATATGGACGATAAATAGTTTGGACAAGAAGAGAATAGAAGCTTTTGAAATGTGGTGCTACAGAATAATGCTGAAGATTAGATAGGTAGATCACATAACTAATGAGGAAGTATTGAATAGGATTGGGGAGAAGAGAAGTTTGTGGCACAACTTGACTAGAAGAAGGGATCAGTTGGTAGGACATGTGTTGAGGCATCAAGGGATCACCAATTTAGTATTGGAGGGCAGCGTGGAGGGTAAAAATTGTAGAGGGAGACCAAGAGATGAATACACTAAGCAGATTCAGAAGGATGTAGTTTGCGGTAGGTACTGGGAGATGAAGAAGCTGGCACAGGATAGAGCTGCATCAAACCAGTCTCAGGACTGAAGACCACAACCACAAGAACAACGTAAACACTACACAGGGCGCCTTCTTATCTCGTACCGCCTGAAATGAGATGCGTGACAGGTGTTGTTCTTCTTTATCCCGGTATGGAACGAGACGGTGCTGAGGTCAGACAATAGATTCGCTTTCTAGAGCACAGCGGTTCACACTCCCATCCATGCGTCAGTTTCCCGAGATTTCCCTAAATCGGTAAAGGCGAATGCTGGGATGGTTCCTTTTAAACTGTACGTATAATATCCTTCCCATCTTTCCCGTCCGTACTTGCGCTCCGCCTCTAATGACCTTATCGTCGGCGAAACGTCAAACTTTAAACATAATGCCTTTCTTCCAATACAGCAACATCAATTTTATTAACTATTTCCTTGTTCGTCCGATTATAAATTATTTTATTACGTGGTATACATTGGTACTGCGTAAGCCGTGAACACGCTTCTGCGTATGGCCTATGTATCCCTATAACATTTTTGCAGAGGAGGTCAACCTCTGCCAAGACATGGCTTACTGCAAATGTAAGGAACACGGAACGGAAGCTGTTTTGGCCAGAGAGGCCACTGACAACGGCGAAATGCTTCATTTTGCGATCTCAGCTGTGGATTCAATACAAAGAGCTAAAAGCTAAGGTCAGGGAAGTGCGACAGAAAAAATTTTGGGACTCCTCCCAATATATCGAGAGATATAGGGAAAGTGATTACGTGCAAATGTACCATTAGCTGCAGCTGCATCAGGAGAATGACAGCTGTCGATGTTTGCACAGCCTCGGAACCACCATCACAATTGGATCTAAGACACTAATGCTTCAGACAATACCTCCATCGCTTTCGCACATAACATCACTGCTGTGTGCGTGCCCAGATTGCAATCGGTTATGTACGAGGGTCGTTCAAAAAGTAATGTCCAAAATTTTTTTCTCAGCACATATGTATTGTTAAGAGTCAGAATTTGTTGACAATATACAGTAACATGTCTTGTCCATTTCCTGTTTTTCTATGTAGTCTCCACCACGTTCTATGTCCATACGCCAACTTTGTGGAAGAGCATGTATTCCCTGCTTGTAAAAGCTCTTGTCCTGTAGGCGTAGCCATGTTTCCACTGCATGACTGACACTCCTATCATCTTCAAAGTGTGTTCCCTGTAGAGAATCGAGTTTTGATGCGACGGTCGTCACGAATAATGGCACCCGCACGATTCAGCACGTCTGGGAACAGTGGCTGTGACAGGACGTCCCGAGCGTGGCTGATGATGGAGCTCTGTTTCTGCATTTCCTGAGGCTGTAACTTTCTTTACTAACCCCGCAACTGTACTCCTGTCAACTGCAGCATCGTCATATACTGCACAGAAACGTTTACGGATGTTTGCCACGGTTTCTTTTTCTGACATAAGAATTCGATAACATCACGCTGCCCACCGCAAGAGAAATAATTTAAAGCTGGTTGGATGAACCCTCTGCCACGCACTGAAGTGTGAATTGCAGAGCAGTCACGTATATGTAGATGTAGACGTACTTTGCTTACAGTTTTATCGAGGAGTCTCACTACGTATCACCAGTGAAGAGGATCCCGAAATATGAGTCATAGATTACGTCATAGTATATACAATTACATGCATTCGTATTCTCATTTACTCCATCGAGATATTTGCTAGCAAAATACTGTTTTGCGGGAAGAACCACACGTTTCACAGTACATAAACAATGAGTCGTACGACCAGCTCCCAGATACCGAGCACGGAAATTGCGTGTCACGCTGACTAGGAGAATGTCGTATCGGTGATGGCAGTTACAAGAGACGCAGATGAAAGCCCGCCGGCTCTGAACTGCTACTTTATCTCTGCGGCGTCATGACTTCCTGTCGTGCGGGAGCTGAGTCACCGTTGCCTAATGAGGGCTTTTGTTTTACCTCTTAGCGGTAGAAAACACTACAAGTTTCCGTGTTTGATCAGCTTTCTACACCCACGTTCTAGACACGAAATAGACATAATAGTGCGTTCGGTAGTAAACCAAGTTCCTTTCGAATTATTATTAATTCGGTTAGTTGCTACGCATGTTTAAAGAGGCAGGCAAATCTTTTTTAAATAACGTAAATTTTTTGGCATCGATGACTTTTGATAAGCGTAACACTTGTAACAGTTACTTTTCCAGTTTTCGACATACTAAAGGTGACGTTGGTTTTGGTCAGCCAGCTAATGTGATCCGTATTGAATTTTCATAGAAGTAGAAACAATAGAAACTCGTGTAGGGTATTTTAAAGTCAAAGCAGTGGACTATTATATTTCGCATCTGATCAGGTCTGTCACAGCATTATAATAACGATAACTAGTAAGACAGTTTAGTCAAAAGAACAATCTGCAAACTGTTATCAGTATCTTACTACAATGTATGTGATTTACGATTAAAGGCAGATTCCCTATTTTACTCAAAACGTGTATACACTTCTAGAGTCAACTGAACATACCAAATATCGTGACGTAATGATATTGCGATATCATACATGCTCATATGGTAAGTCAACAAAACACTGACAAAATTGTTTGTGCCTACATTATTTTTTGGCATGTAAGATGTGGCGGCAAACTGAACTGAAGCGTAGTCTAGATAGAAAGGTGACACTGTGTTTATTGAAGGGTGAAGTTAATCCCAGTTCTGCGAACTTCGTAATTTTTCTCCTATAAGAACGGCATAAAAATCTGCAGGGGACAGTTTTTGCAGGTCTCCGAATAGAATATGTATGGAATCACGAGGATATAAGAGGGTCGTTCAATAGGTAATGCGCCACATTTTTTTTTAAGAAGTCGTTAATATACATGGATAAATGTCCTTGTTGGTGCTTCACATCTCATGTTTGTCCTGTGCACCGGTGAAGTTTCGAACTGGTCTCGCGGTGGACAGAGCCGCAGTACAGCGTCAAAATGGTGTCTGCATATGACTCACGCTACAAGCAGCGTGATGTTATCGAATTCTTATGTCAGAAAAGGAAACCGTGGCAAACATCCGTAAACGTTTCTGTGCAGTATATGACGATGCTGCAGTTGACAGGAGTACAGTTGGGGGATGGGCAAAGAAAGTTACAGCCTCAGGAAATGCAGAAACAGAGCTCCATCATCAGCCACGCTCGGGACGTCCTGTCACAGCCACTGTTCCCAGACGTGCTGAATCGTGCGGGTGCCATTATTCGTGACGACCGTCGCATCAAAACTCGATTCTCTGCAGGGAACACACTTTGAAGATGATAGGAGTGTCAGTCATGCAGTGGAAACATGGCTACGCCTACAGGACAAGAGCTTTTACCAGCAGGGAATACATGCTCTTCCACAGCGTTGGCGTATGGACATAGAACGTGGTGGAGACTACGTAGAAAAACAGGAAATGGACAAGACATGTTACTGTATATTGTCAACAAATTCTGACTCTTAACAATACATATGTGCTGAGAAAAAAATTTTGGACATTACTTTTTGAACGACCCTCGTACGTAACCGATTGCAATCTGGGCACGCACACAGCAATGATGTTATGTGCGAATGCGATGGAGGTATTGTCTGAAGCATTAGTGTCTTAGATCCAATTGTGATGGTTGTTCCGAGGCTGTGCAAACATCGACAGCTGTCATTCTCCTGATGCAGCTGCAACTAATGGTACATTTGCGCGTAATCACTTTCCCTATATCTCCTGATATATTGGGAGGAGTCCCAAAATTTTTTCTGTTGCACTTCCCTGACCTTAGCTTTTAGCTCTTTGTATTGAATCCACAGCTGAGATCGCAAAATGAAGCATTTCGCCGTTGTCAGTGGCCTCTCTGGCCAAAACAGCTTCCGTTCCGTGTTCCTTACATTTGCAGTAAGCCATGTCTTGGCAGAGGTTGACCTCCTCTGCAAAAATGTTATAGGGATACATAGGCCATACGCAGAAGCGTGTTCACGGCTTACGCAGTACCAATGTATACCACGTAATAAAATAATTTATAATCGGACGAACAAGGAAATAGTTAATAAAATTGATGTTGCTGTATTGGAAGAAAGGCATTATGTTTAAAGTTTGACGTTTCGCCGACGATAAGGTCATTAGAGGCGGAGCGCAAGTACGGACGGGAAGGATGGGAAGGATATTATACGTACAGTTTAAAAGGAACCATCCCAGCATTCGCCTTTACCGATTTAGGGAAATCTCGGGAAACTGACGCCACAAACTTCTCTTCACCCCAATCCTATTCAATACTTCCTCATTAGTTATGTGATCTACCCATCTAATCTTCAGCATTATTCTGTAGCGCCACATTTCAAAAGCTTCTATTCTCTTCTTGTCCAAACTATTTATCGTCCATGTTTCACTTCCATACATGGCTACACTCCACACAAATACTTTCAGAAACGACTTCCTGACACTTAAATCTATACTCGATGTTAAGAAATTTCTCTTCTTCAGAAACGCTTTCCTTGCCATTGCCAGTCTACATTTTATATCCTCTATACTTCGACCATCATCAGTTATTTTGGTCCCGAAATAGCAAAATTGCTTTACTACTTTATGTGTCTCATTTCCTAATCTAATTCCCTCAGCATCACCCGATTTAATTCGACTACATTCCATTATCCTCGTTTTGCTTTTGTTGATGTTCATCTTATATCCTCCTTTCAAGACACTATCCATTCCATTCAACTGCTCTTACAAGTCCTTTGCTGTCTCTGACAGAATTACAATGTCATCAGCGAACCTCAAAGTTTTTATTCCTTCTCCATGGATTTTAATACCTACTCCGAATTTTTCTTTTGTTTCCTTCACTGCTTGCTCAATATACAGATTGAATAACATCGGGAAGAGATTACAACCCTGTCTCACTTCCTTCCCAACCACTGCTACCCTTTCATGTCCCATGACTCTTATAACTGCCATCTGGTTTCTGGAGAATTTGTAAATAGCCTTTCGCTCCCTGTATTTTACCCCTGCCACCTTCAGAATTTGAGAGAGCGAATTCCAATCAACATTGTCAAAAGCTTTCTCTAAGTCTACAAATGCTAGAAAAGTAGGTTTGCCTTTCCTTTATCTATTTTCTAAAAATGGTACAAATGGCTCTGAGCACTATGGGACTCAACATCTGTGGTCATAAGTCCCCTAGAACTTAGAACTACGTAAACCTAACTAACCTAAGGACATCACACACATACATGCCCGAGGCAGGATTCGAACCTGCGACCGTAGCAGTCGCGCGGTTCCTGACCGAGCGCCTAGAACCGCTAGACCTCTATTTTCTAAGGTAAGTCGTAGGGTCAGTATTGCCTCACGTGTCCCAACATTTCTACGTAATCCAAACTGATCTTCTCCTAGGTCGGCTTCTACTAGTCTTTCCATTCGTCTGTAAAGAATCCGCGTTAGTATTTTGCAGCTAGGACTTATTAAACTGATAGTTTGGTAATTTTCACATTTGTCAACATCTGCTTTCTTTGGGATTGGAATTATTATATTCTTCTTGAAGTCTGAGGGTATTTCACCTGTTTCGTACATCTTGCTCACCAGATGGTAGAGTTTCGTCAGGACTGGCTCTCACAAGGCTGTCAGTAGTTCTAATGTGTTTAAGTAAACACTTAAAAAATACGCAGCATGTTGGTACAAATCATTATATCGTTTCTCAAAACATTTGCCTTTAAAATTTTTTACACTTTTTCTTGTATTCGATCCAGTTCAGCAACCATGCTGTCTACTTTAGTGTTGGTGCTACAGAAACATGGTTTTGAAAGGATCAAGAACTCCTTGAGGGGATGCAAGTCACACACATTTTCGCCTAACATAAGGGAAAAATAATAAGTCTTTAGTCAGGTGAATACCGATAATGAGTCATAAATTCGATATTCTTAAGCGTCATGTGACAGGCTGTCATTGTGATGAAGGAGAGTGATGCGAAGTTTTTCCTGGTTTCGTCCATGGCAAGAAAGATGTACAGTACCATTGACCATGTTGAGTTCTTCGATTTACCAAGGCAATGGTCGTGACACGTCCCGTGTAGCCATAGAAGCAAATTACCTTGTGACTGCATCACAAATGAAACACATATCCCCAAATAGTCATACTCCTCATCGATACATAGTAGGTGTTAAGGGTGTGAAGCCACAAGTGAAGTGCCCGGCTTGGAATGCATCTGATTTTCCATTAGTGTATTTCATGAACTGAGTAGTGATTGTGAAGAATCTGAGTGTAATAGTGATGATAACGAGTGCTTGCTTTCAGTAGATGAAGAACACTGAAAGAAGGGCAATTAACAACTGAATCTAAAGAGTTTGAGCGAAGGCCTTTAGACGTCGTCATGGGACTGTAGATGAAATGTGGATTCAACATTGTATGCCGGAGACCAATCCACAGTCGCAAAAAGGGACTGGAGATGCTGAAAAGTCCCGAAGTGGAGTGTATAGCTCTTAGTTGGAAGAGCGATCAGGGCTGTTTCTGGCCTCAAGGGGTTACATCATCACGAACAATAAGGGTACACCTGCAGCGCAGCTGAATCGAGAGTGTTAAGAAAAAATAGCAGTTTACAGATAATAAGATCTCAGATAGTTAAAGAACATTAATCGGTGAAACCAATAATGTTCTTGGATAGATTCAGTGCCCCCCCCCCCTCCCACCATAGACACATGGTAGTAACCACCAGAAGGAATGGGTAAATAGGTCAGTAAAAGGACCACATAGCTTAAATTGCGCTATTCATCAAGAACGAACGGCTCATTATGTGGAAGGAAGTCGTAAGACATACAGTAACATTAAACAAACATTAACACTATTACCGTGATTTCGTTTTAAATCCAAAGTAGAAAAATTTTAGTGAGATTTCGTATTAAATTTTTCGTCTCTATTGACTTTTTTGACAACGGGACATTAAGCAGTATTTTTTTGCTTGCCATCACTTCAACTGAAATCTTACGTTTCTTGGTCCCTGTGAAGGGAACTGAAATTCTGATCCACCACATCTACGCTCTTTGCTTTCATTGCTCTGATATCCACGATCTGTTAACTCTAAGCATTGGTTACTAGTGTTTCCATTTCTGTCTTGGAATACAGATTGGTTGCATACATGCTTACGTAGTTTGTGACATCCGTCTTCTACATCTACATACATACTCTGCAAGCCACCGTATGGCCGAGCTTACTCTGCCCCAAAACTAGTCGTTTCCTTTCTTAGTCCATTTGCAGATAGAACAAGGGAAAAACGACTATCTACACTCCTGGAAATTGAAATAAGAACACCGTGAATTCATTGTCCCAGGAAGGGGAAACTTTATTGACACATTCCTGGGGTCAGATACATCACATGATCACACTGACAGAACCACAGGCACATAGACACAGGCAACAGAGCATGCACAATGTCGGCACTAGTACAGTGTATATCCACCTTTCGCAGCAATGCAGGCTGCTATTCTCCCATGGAGACGATCGTGGAGATGCTGGATGTAGTCCTGTGGAACGGCTTGCCATGCCATTTCCACCTGGCGCCTCAGTTGGACCAGCGTTCGTGCTGGACGTGCAGACCGCGTGAGACGACGCTGCATCCAGTCCCAAACATACTCAATGGGGGACAGATCCGGAGATCTTGCTGGCCAGGGTAGTTGACTTACACCTTCTAGAGCACGTTGGGTGGCACGGGATACATGCGGACGTGCATTGTCCTGTTGGAACAGCAAGTTCCCTTGCCGGTCTAGGAATGGTAGAACGATGGGTTCGATGACGGTTTGGATGTACCGTACACTATTCAGTGTCCCCTCGACGATCACCAGTGGTGTATGGCCAGTGTAGGAGATCGCTCCCCACACCATGATGCCGGGTGTTGGCCCTGTGTGCCTCGGTCGTATGCAGTCCTGATTGTGGCGCTCACCTGCACGGCGCCAAACACGCATACGACCATCATTGGCACCAAGGCAGAAGCGACTCTCATCGCTGAAGACGACACGTCTCCATTCGTCCCTCCATTCACGCCTGTCGCGACATCACTGGAGGCGGGCTGCACGATGTTGGGGCGTGAGCGGAAGACGGCCTAACGGTGTGCGGGACCGTAGCCCAGCTTCATGGAGACGGTTGAGAATGGTCCTCGCCGATACCCCAGGAGCAACAGTGTCCCTAATTTGCTGGGAAGTGGCGGTGCGGTCCCCTACGGCACTGCGTAGGATCCTACGGTCTTGGCGTGCATCCGTGCGTCGCTGCGGTCCGGTCCCAGGTCGACGGGCACGTGCACCTTCCGCCGACCACTGGCGACAACATCGATGTACTGTGGAGACCTCACGCCCCACGTGTTGAGCAATTCGGCGGTACGTCCACCCGGCCTCCCGCATGGCCACTATACGCCCTCGCTCAAAGTCCGTCAACTGCACATACGGTTCACGTCCACGCTGTCGCGGCATGCTACCAGTGTTAAAGACTGCGATGGAGCTCCGTATGCCACGGCAAACTGGCTGACACTGACGGCGGCGGTGCACAAATGCTGCGCAGCTAGCGCCATTCGACGGCCAACACCGCGGTTCCTGGTGTGTCCGCTGTGCCGTGCGTGTGATCATTGCTTGTACAGCCCTCTAGCAGTGTCCGGAGCAAGTATGGTGGGTCTGACGCACCGGTGTCAATGTGTTCTTTTTTCCATTTCCAGGAGTGTATATATCTCCATATGAGCTCTAATGTCTTGTATTTTATTTCATGGTCCCTAAGCCAAATGTATATTGGCGATAATACACTGGAGATCCAAAGAGACTGGTACACCTGCCTGATATTATGCAGGACTCCCGCGACCACGCAGAAGTGACGCAACACGAGGCGCCATGGACTCGACTATTGTCTGAAGTAGTGCCGGAGGGAATTGACACAACGAATCCTGCAGGGTTAACCATAAATCCGTAAGAGGACGAGTGGGTGCAGATTTCCTCTGAACAACACGTTGCAAGGCAACCCAGATATGCTCAGTAAGTCTCGTGTCTGCTGAGTTTGGTGGCCAGCGGAAGTGTTCAAATCAGAGATTTCCTTGAACCACTGTGTAGCAATTGTGGACGTGTGACGTATCGCATTGCCCTGCTGGAATTACTCAACTCCTTCGGAATGCACAATGGACATGAATGGATGCAAGAGATCAAGCAGGACGCTTATGTACGTGTCACCTCTCAGAGTCGTATCTAGAAGTATCACGTGTCCCATACTACACGTGCAAACAAAATCGTTCAAATGGCTCTGAGCACTGTGGGACTTAACATATGAGGTCATCAGTCCACTAGAACTTAGAACTACTTAAACCTAACTAACATGAGGACATCACACACATCCATGCCCGAGGCAGGATTCGAACTTGTGATCCTAGCGGTCGAGCGGTTCCAGATCGAAGCGCCAAGAACCGCTCGGCCGCACCGGCCAGCTCGTGCAAACAAAGTTGACACTCGCCGTGGTGGCTGATGGGGGCGACCGTAGAGGTATTTCCCATTTACAGTCGCTCCCATCAGCCACCGCGCCGATTGCCAACTTTGTTTGGGGCGAACAATATCACTCCAACTGCACACAGTTACAGAGCCTCCACAAGCTTGACCAGTTCCCTGCTGAGATGCAGAGGCCATGGATTCATGAGGTTGTCTCCATACCCGTACACGTCTATCCACTCGATACAATCTGAAACGTGACTCGTCTGACCAGACAGCACGTTTCCAATCATCAACAGTCCACAGTCGCTGTTGACGGGCCTGAGCGGTGTGAAAAGCTTTGTGCTGTGCAAACATCAAGGGTACCCGAGTGCACTTCGGCTCCGAATGCCCATGTCGATGTTTCCTTGAATAGTGCGCACGCTGAAACTTCTTGATGGCCCAGCACTGAAATCTGCAGCAATTTGCAGAAGGATTGCACTTCTGTCAAATGGAACGATTCTCTTCAGTCGTCTTTTTTCGGCTGCAGAGATGTCGGAGATTTAATGTTTTACCGGATTCCCAATATTCACGGTACATTCGTGAAATGGTCGTAAGGAAAAATCCCCACTTCATCGCTACTTCGGAGATGCTGTGTCCCATCGATCCTGCGCCGACTATAACACCCAGTTCAAACTCACTTAAATCTTGGTAACCTGCCATTGTAGCAGCAATAAGCGATCTACCAACTGCGCTAGACACTTGTTGTCATACAAAGGCGTCGCCGACCGCAATGCCGTAGTCTGCCCATTCACATACCTCCGTATTTCAATATGCATGTCTATACCAGTTTCTTTGGACTTCAATGTAGGATCATTCTGCAGTCAGCTCCAAATCCCAGTTCTCTAAACTTTCTCAGTGGTGTTCTACGAAAAGAATATCTTTTTTCCTCCAGGGACTCCCACTTAAGTTCCCGAAGCGTATCTGTAACACTTGCATGCTGATATAACCTACTGGCAACAAATATAGAAGCTCGCCTCTGGACTGCTTCGATGTCTTCTTTCAGTCCGACCTGGTGCAGATACCATACTCTCGAACATTACTTAAGAACATGTCGCACTAGCATCCTATATGCGGCTTTTACAGATGAATTACGCTTTCTTAAAATTCTCTCAGTAAACCAATGTCAACCATTCACCTTCCCTACAACAATCTTCACATCGTCGTTCCATTTCATATCGCTTCACAAGATATTTAAACGATGTAACTGTGTCAAACCGGACACTAGTAATGCTGTACCAGAACATTGCGGGTCTGTTTTTCCTACTCATCCGCATTGACTTACATTGTTCTTCATTTAGAGCCAGCTGCCATACATCACACCAATTAGAAATTTTGACTAGGTCGCCTTGTATCAACCTAGAGACACTGTACACCACAGCATCATCAGCGAACACCAACAGATTGCTGCCCACACAATTTTCCGGATCATTTATGTATATAGAAAATAGCAACCATCCCGGATAAACACTCGCCGTAGAGGAAAACATGCTGGGTTGTATTACTTAAGAAGTCTTCGAGCCAGTTAACAGTTTGCAGAGGGTACTGTGTCGGATGCTTTCCGGAAATCTAGAAATATGGAACCAACCTGTAGCCCTTCATCCGTAGTTCGCAGTATGTCATGTGAGAAAAGAGTAAGTTTGGTTTCAGGTGAGCTGTGCTTTCTAAAGCCGTGCTGATACGTGGACATGAGCTTCTCGGTCTCCAGGAAATTTGTTATATTCGAACTGAGAATATGCTCTAAAATTCTGCAGCAAAGCGAATTTAAGAAAACTGGTCTGTAATTTTGCGGATCCGTTCTCTTATCCTTGTTATATGTAGACGTTACCTGCGGTTTTTTCTAGTTGGTTGACACTTTGCGCTGGTGGAGAGATTCGCGATCAATGCAAAGTAAGTAACAGGCCAATGACATAGAATACTCTTTGTAAAACAGAATTGGGATTCCATTCGGACTTGGCAACTTATTTGTTTTCAACTCTTTGACTTGTTTCTCTACGCCAAAGATTCTTATTGTTATGTCATCCATACAGGACTCAGTGCGATGGTCAAACGACTGTACGTTAGTACGATTCTCCTGAGTGAACTATTTCTTAAACGTGGAATTTCAAACTCCATGCTTCCGTTGGCTGTCTCCTACCGTCAAACCAGACTGGTCAACGAGTGACTGAGTTGGAGCCTTAGACCCGCTTCGCAATTTCACGTAGAACCATAATTTTTTCGGGTTCTCCGTCATATCTTTAGCCATGGTATGACGTGGTAGCTGTTGTATGCTTCGCGCATAGGTCTTTTCACAGACGCACGAATCTCTACTAATCTTTGCCTGTCGCTATTTGTGCGTTCCCATTTGAATCGAGAGTGCAACAACCTTTGACTCCTCAGCATTTTTTGGATTTCGTTATTAAACCACGGTGGGTTTTTTGTGTCCTTAATCCACTTACTAGGCACATACTAGTGCAGAGTACGATTTGCAATCTGTTTAAACTTTGTGTAATGCTTCTGGCTTTACATCCATCACATTTGGCTCAAGAAGCTCTCGTTAGAGCAATTGAGAAGGCAGCAGTGAGTTGATGACGTCATGTGGTGTGAGTTACGGATAACACATGGTTTGTTCGGTACGGGTATCGTCAGAAAGAGCACCTAAATTGTGGTCCTTCTCCGCGATTGGTTCCTGCGTTCGGAAGCTGCGCGCCAAAATGGTAATCTTTTATTATTAATGTTAGACAAATTACACAGCGTATTTACTTGCATTTCTTATTTAAAGCACCTCTCAATAGTGTCCTACCATGTATGGTTATTTGATATATATAGTTGAGACAGTGTGACAGTAATTACGGAGATACGCAATTCATTAATTTGTTGAAGAAAAGAAATTATTTGTGACTAAAGTAGAACGTAATTGTGCAGTTTCACGTGTTCCGCTGATAAAAAGCGAGTGGCATACCACATAGACAAATTTATTGGAAATGTAATCATTTCTGAAATAAGAGTTCCTCTCTAAGAGATTCTTACGGCCTCAAAATGACGGATTCACGACGTACGTGCTGTTTTCTGCGCAAGGGACAACAACTATAGAAGACTCAAGGTTGGTGAACATTTATTAGAAATTGCGCATTCCACTCAGGGCGGTGTGATATTCTCCATGCAATACAATGATATTCACTGATATTCAGTGCTTTTATCAATATGATCACTCCAGGGATCAGTTCTCCGCCTCTTCTCTTCAATATTTACAAATCTGACCTACCAAACACCCACTCTAAAAAGATCATTTACCCAGACGACATATGTTTAATTAGCCAATAAGTCGACTTCGAAACATCAAAACATCAGAGATTACTCTTAAAAACGACCCGAAAAAGATGGACGAATATTTCCAAGTATGGCGACTAAAATCCAACGCCATGAAGACAGAGACAGCCTGCTTCCACCTAAACAACAATCAGGCTCACTATGCACCCATAATCGCTTTCACAAACCAAATATTGAGATAAAACCTCAACCAAAATCCCTGGGAGTAACGCTTGACCGCACTCTCGCCTTCAGAGCCCAAAATACAGAATGCAAAACAAAAACTAGAAATTACATAATCCAAACAACGACAGGAAATTGCAAGAGCATACTCATTAGTTGGAGAGACTGTCACACAGCAGTATCTACCCATATTCACAACATAGTCAATTTTGTGGAAGTTCCCGTTTGAAATAAAAGGTCATTCAATTTATAAAAACGTAATTATGGACTCTATTACGAGGATGGAATACAACACACATTTAATTTTCAATCTAATCCCCCTTAGGTCCTAAGTATTTATGCCAGTGCTGGACAAGCTTCTTAGTTCCAGGTGCATGCAATTATTCGTGGCAAGTGCATAACCAGTTATGCACTGCTGCCTAGACATCCTCAACATCAGCGAACCTTGAGTCACTAAGAGCTTTTTTCAGTGGCTTAAAAATGTGGTAATCTGGAGGTGTAATTTCCGGTACATAAGGGGGTTGCGCTAAGCAGATGAACTTCTGTGGTCCCTTCACACATCCATGTGCCTTCCTTTCATTTCTTGTGTCAAATGTTTTGAACTCATCTGGTACATACTTTGTTGAACATCAGTACGTCATGTACAAAGCAGTGGACTAATCTGTCACTAATGTTGATCGTTTCTGCAATATCGTTCATCATACGCCTCATCAACTCTGGCAATCATGTTCTCTGTGACTCCACAGACAGAGCGTCCTGGATGTAGGAATCTTGAGCACGTGTTACAGGTCGTTTGAAATGATATGCCCACTCGAACACTTGTGTTCGACTCTAACTATTTTCATTCTATTGCACTACTATCCGGCGCTGAATGTCGACTGCTTTCAACCCTTCATCTAAAAGAAATCTAACGACGCCAAGCTCCTCCATGTTGGCGCAAATCTGCAAGGGTGCTGCCTGCCATCTTGTTTCGCTGATTCCCAGCATCCCGTTCGCGAGGCAGGAGCGCCAGCTCCACTTGACAATAGTTCTAGTTCTAGGATAGCAAAAAAATGAACAAAGATGCACAGACTTTATAGAAGTTTTGTACTTTTATACAGGGCTTCCATTTATTTATTGAGTGGTCAGCGCACTTAAGAGCAGTCACTGGAAGTCAGGTATTAACTTACGTTATTTGAACACTCATAGGCGCCGTACAACAAATGATCCACGTCCATCATCGTAAAATAAAACAGTACAACACAGCCGTACTTCCTGAATCACTGTATGAAGTAGAAAGAACAGAAATTAGCGTAAATGAAATTATATGAACTGTGAAAAAGGAATGAAAAATCGTTACAATTTTCGGACCAAAAAAGTGGGGAGGAAATGGCATAAAGCGAAAATCATAGGAAATGTGGTGACACAAAGGTATCAGAAATATGGACACACAAAGGCAGAATCTGGGACTCGTTCGGGGAAGGAAGAATCAAATTTTATTAACACATTTATAGCTTGACAGCTAAGAGATACGGAAGAAAAATTTTCCAGTTTGTTCATTCACGCAGGGGTACAACAAAGTGAATAAACGAAACTTAATATAACATTTGACAAGCAGGCAGGACAACACATGACGTAGAAGATGTTGCGGACTAGCATCTTTCCTAGTAATGGACCCATTGATATTTTTAATGAACAACTAAATTATTGCCATGTTACATCCGCGGCTAAAATGATTACGTTTGTGAAAGACAGACGCCTTCTGTTGTAGTGATTCGTGTTACTCAAAGTAATACAAAGGAAAACGAAAATCGATTGTCTCGCTGTATTTAAATTTTGTAACCTGTAGACACGCTGCACAGGTCGCCGAAGTGACGTGAAATAAAAAGACCTTCACTCGCCTGCCCAGTGGGTGGTGTATTCTAGCCGATAATGACATACGATCATTTCGTTTCATTGATTAGAACTTGAAGTGGTGTGCTTTGTCATTTCTTGTAGTATCGTTTAGTTACTGAGGGGTGACGATAGCAGTTTTCTTGTAGGAAGATACTGAAATGTGATAGTGAAATGCAACACCAAGATTAAAATATTCTGTTCTTAGTACGACCGTTAACTTTATCTTTCGTTAAAACGGTTTTCAGTTAGCCAAGAGTTCCTGATATGCTGAATGTAGTTGCCGTTAAAGCCGTTATCTAGTAGGTAAAAGTTAACAGCCTGGCTATGGAACGACAGAAACAGACCGTAATGGCTTCTGGCTACCACCGTTAATTAATTGAGGTCTACGCAGACCAATACTGCTGAAGCAGAGTCCATTTTTGAAGAAACTGAAGAACAGAAGACGGCAATCAGCCAAACCTTTGCGTCGCACAACGCAGCCAATGAGATACGTGTTGTCAACGTGACGTGACGGTTTTCACTCAGCTTAATATCTCCGATTCACGGTTATCATTTGCTTCGTAACGCTGACTTTGTGCTGTCGCTTAGCGAATGGCAAATTCCCAGCTATAAAACCGAGTGGTGTGGCTGAAGCAGTGGCTAAACACGCTATACGCGCTCCCGGGAGTACGGTCGTGCGAATCCTCATCCGGTAGTCCATATGTACATTTTCTTATAACGCGTAAGGCCAATGATGGGATGGTTCGCTTCATAAGGCAAGGCTGAATTATTCCCCATCCTTCCCCAACGAGAGTCTTGAGATTCATCTCTAGTAACCGAGTTTGTTAACATTGTCAACCAGGGGATATGCGTCTGTTGTAAATTTCTTATGTCTGTTGTAGACTGAAAATTCATGAAGTAAGATCGTATAAGAAATCTTCTTTATCTCGATGGATTACGGGTTTCGTCTGGTAATCTAGCCATTCATCCAGTTTGAGATACAATGCAGATTTCTTCGCATCTTAACAATATACAACAGCCTCGTGCAGGTGCATGTAATACTGTAGCAGGGCTGAAGAGTACATACACGAATTAATTACACAGTATATATCACAAAACTTTACTGACTAGTGTTGGTACCAATACGGCTTCAGACGTCGTTAATATCGTTCTATTCACACATGAAAAATTAAATACAGCTTTTCATCGTCCGTGGCCAGTGTAATTGAACGATAGTCCTAAAACGGAAAATATACATTAATAAAGAGAAGAGGCACTGAAAATAGAACAATATTTTCATCAGGAACTATCTACTAAAATTACTAAATATAAAGTTATCGTCTTACTAAAGGTGTTATGCCGTTAAAATTTAATAACTAGAAATCTACATGTTGTAATAAAAATTTAACGATCAAGATGTAAACGTACTTCAAATTACGTAGCTGACAGCAATACAGCTCGCCTTATAGTTAGAACAATGGGACTTTAACGATAATATATACCACTAAAGAGATCAGCTGACGTTATGTAAACCAAACGATGTAATTTTATGTAATACTTTATAATACTGGTACTTTGCAATGGATTTCCGCCCCTAGACACTGCTTCAAAATCTTTCGACTCCAGTTCATGTCCACAGACGAACCAAATTACAAGGAAAATAGCCATAGTGAATATCGACATCGTGCAATACTATGGGCCACAAATGAGATCAGAATAATGAGACACAATTTCAGTTTTTCCGTCATTGTAACGGTAATAGGTAATAACAACAGATTATACAATAATTAAACCGATGTCAAATGTGTGATAACACAAATGAAGAAAAGATGCCGCTTTATGACCATTGTCCAATTACAATTGCCACGAGTGATGAACAGCTGTTTTTAATTATATCATGTATGCATGTTGTCATTTTAAGATGTGAAGTTGCAAAGGCACCAACACTAATAAAGAATGTTTTATCGTAAGTATTCTGTAATTAGTTGTAACTAGTTGGGGTATACACTCATGAACCCTGCTGTACTACTATGTGTAGCTTAGTAACCTGTAGTGTGTTGCTTACATGCTATATAGGACAGATGTATAATGATAACTGGATATCAAGCTATCACTGAAGTACAGGTGAGCAGCCTCCTGCCGTTCTACAAGTGAATAGTGGCTGCTGGAAGGAACATTGGATGGCGAATAATATTAGAACTGTGACTCACTGTCCCAGCGTGTCCGTATATTCAGGACTCTTATAGCAACATTATTTGGGAATGAAACACACTTATACCTACTTACAACTTGCAAGTCGCATCCTAGCAAACAAAAACATGGGATATACAGCATACGATATTTTTTACGGATGTGGTGCCAGTTATCTGCCTGAATACAGCATCTCAAGAGGAAAAATTGAACTGACCATTCACGTCCAGCCTAGTCCGTGGCCATGTACCGAGTGTAATGAGTATCTGAAGAGCCAGTCAGCCGAGAAACCGCTCTATGAACCCTCCACTTCTGTTCGCCCAACCCCAGTCGTGACCTGACCGTGGCACAATGTGGTGCGAGTTGGACTAACTGCGATAGGCTACAATCCGACCTTTATCAAAGTCGGAAACGTGACGTTACGCATTTCTCCTCCTTACACGAGGCATGACAACAACGTTTCACCAGGCAACGCCGGTCAACTGCTGTTTGTGTTTGAGAAATCGGTTGGAAACTTTCCTCATATCAGCTCGTTGTAGGTGTCGCCACCGGCGCCAACCTTGTGTGAATGCTCTGAAAAGCTAATCATTTGCATGTCACAGCATCTTCTTCCTGTCGGTTAAATTTCGCGTCTGTAGCACGTCATCTTCGTGGTGTAGAAATTTTAATGGCCAGTAGTGTATATATCTGATTTTATTACGATGATCATCTCTCCCTGTGTAGGTTGGAGAAATCCCACTCCAACGAAGAAACGTCTGATTACCGCTCCAATTCTTGAATCACATCCGTGATACTCTTCACCTCACTTTCAACTGCCAGGTAGCACGTCATAGGTACGAAGCTGATAGGCTAATTAATTAAATTAATTATGAGAGTCCCACTGCATTGAGAGTGATTTTTTCCTGCAGTCGGACTACACTCTCCGGGTAACACAGATGTTTCCGTGATGGCTCTGTTCGCTTCCCACAGGCTCGGTAGTCACGTCCTCTGATGCCAAAATGGCTGTTAACCGTAGTCAAGTAGTGTATGACTTCCAATGCTAATTGCGTTCTGCCTTTCGATAAACAAAGTGTCACCTTTCTATCTAAACAAAGATATAGATCAATTTGTCACTACATCTTTCATTCCAAAAAATAATGTAGGCACAAAAAATATTGTCAGTTCTTTGTTGACTAACCCTGTGTGTATGTATGATATCTCAATATCATTACATCATGGTGTCGGTACGTTCAGTTGACCCTAGAACTGTATATACGTCTTGAGTAAAATGGGAAATCTGCCTTTAATTGTGAATCACATACATTGTGGTAAGATATTAATAACAATTTGCAGATCGTTCATTTGACTTAATTGTGTTATTAGTTATTGTTATTATTATGGAGTGACACACTTTATCAGATGCAAAATGTATCAGTCCACTGCTTTGGATATAAAATACCCTACCTGTACACGAGTTTCTTCTATTCCCACTTCTATGAAACTGCGATATCGATCACATTAGCTTGCTGGCTAAAAGTAACAGTGCCTTTCGTATGTCTAGAACTGGAAAAGTAACTATTACAAGTATTAAGCTTATCAAAAGTCATTAATGGCAACAAAATTTGCCTTTATTTAAAAGAGATTTTAATGACTCTTTAAACGGGTCTAAGAACTAAGCAAAATAATAATAATTCGAAGCGAACATGGTTTACTACTGAACGCACTATTTTGTGTACTCCATGTCAAGAGCGTGGGCGTAGAAAACCAATCAAAGTCGAAAACTCGTAGTACTTTCTACTGTTAAGAGGTAAAACAAAAGCAGTCATTGGGAAACGGTGACTCAGCACCCGCGCGACAGGAAGTCCCCTGAGATAAAGTAGCAGGTAAGAGCCGGCGGGCTTGCATCTGCGTGTCAGATGAATTTCGTCAGCGATATGGCAGCATCCTAGTCAGCGTGACACGCGGTTTCTCTGCACGTTATCACGGGAGCTAATCGCACAACTCATTGTTTATGTACTGCGAACCATACGGTTCTTCCCGGATAACTCTTTGGTGGCCTCCAGCTATTATTTTGATTTCACGCTTTTGTGCAGTGAATACCTTTTCCCTTAATGATGAATTACCCCAAAATATGATGCCACGTGAAAGTAGTGAATGAAAATTGGCATAATAGGCTAATTTACTGATATGTTTATCACCAAAATTTGCAATAATCTTAATAGCATAAGTGGCTGAACCTAACCATTTCAGAAGATCATCGATGTGTTTCTTCTAATTAAATTTCTCATCAATGCACACACCCAGAAATTTTGAATATTCTGCCTTAGCAACAGACTTCTGTTCATGGTCTACATTTATCAATGATGTTATGTCATTTACCCCCCCCCCCCCCCCCCATGAACTATAGACCTTGCCGTTGGTGGGGAGGCTTGCGTGCCTCAACGATACAGATAGCCGTACCGTAGGTGCAACCACAACGGAGGGGGATCTGTTGAGAGGCCAGACAAACGTGTGGTTCTTGAAGAGGGGCAGCAGCCTTTTCAGCAGTTGCAGGGGCAACAGTCTGGATGATTGACTGATCTGGCCTTGTAACACTAACCAAAACGGCCTTTTTGTTGTGGTACTGCGAACGGCTGAAAACAAGGGGAAACTACAGCAGTAATTTCTCCCGAGGGCATGCAGCTTTACTGTATGGTTAAATGATGATGGCGTCCTCTTGGGTAAAATATTCCAGAGGTAAAATAGTCCCCCATTTGGATCTCCGGGCGGGGACTACTCAAGACGACGTCGTTATCAGGAGAAAGAAAACTGGCGTTCTACGGATCGGAGCGTGGAATGTCAGATCCCTTAATCGGGCAGGTAGATTAGAAAATTTAAAACGGGAAATGGATAGGTTAAAGTTAGATATAGTGGGAATTAGTGAAGTTCGATGGCAGGAGGAACAAGACTTCTGGTCAGATGAATACAGGGTTATACATACAAAATCAAATAGGGCAAATGCAGGAGTAGGTTTAATAATGAATAAAAAATAGGAGCGCGGGTAAGCTACTACAAACAGCATAGTGAAGGTATTGTAGTGGCCAAGATAGACACGAAGCTCACACCTACTACAGTAGTACAAGTTTATATGCCAACTAGCTCTGCAGATGACGAAGAAATTGAAGAAATGTATGATGAGATAAAAGAAATTATTCAGGTAGTGAAGGGAGACGAAAATTTAATAGTCATGGGTGACTGGAATTCGACAGGAGGAAAGGGGAGAAAAGGAGACATAGTAGGTGAATATGCATTGGGGCTAAGAAATGAAAGAGGAAGCCGTCTTGTAGAATTTTGCACAGAGCATAATTTAATCATAGCTAATGCTTGGTTCAAGAATTGTAAAAGAAGGTTGTATACATGGAAGATTCCTGGAGATACTAAAAGGTATCAGATAGATTATATCATGGTAAGACAGAGATTTAGGAACCAGGTTTTAAATTGTAGGACATTTCCAGGGGCAGATGTGGACTCTGACCAAATCTATTGGTTATGAACTGTAGATTAAAACTGAAGAAATTGCAAAAAGGTGGGAATTTAAGGAGATGGGACCTGAATAAACTGACTAAACCAGAGATTGTACAGAGCTTCAGGGACAGCATAAGGGAACAATTGGCAGGAATAGGGGAAAGAAATACAGTAGAAGACGAATGGGTAGCTCTGAGGGATGAAGTAATGAAGGTAGCAGAGGATCAAGTGGGTAAAAAGACGAGGGCTAGTAGAAATCCTTGAGTAACAGAAGAAATATTGAATTTAATTGATGAAAGGAGAAAATATAAAAATGCAGTAAATGAAGCAGGCAAAAAGGAATACAAACGTCTCAAAAATGAGATCGACAGGAAGTGCAAAATGGTTAAGCAGGCATGGCTAGAGGACAAATGTAAGGATGTAGAGGCTTATCTCACTAGGGGTAAGATAGATACAGCCTACAGGAACATTAAAGAGACCTTTGGAGAAAAGAGAGCCACTTGTATGAATATCAAGAGCTCAGATGGAAACCCAGTTCTAAGCAAAGAGGGGAAAGCAGAAAGTTGGAAAGAGTAAATAGAGGGTCTATACAAGGGCGATGTACTTGAGAACAATATTATGGAAATGGAAGAGGATGTAGATGAAAATGAAATGGAAGATATGATACTGCGTGAAGAGTTTGACAGAGCACTGAAAGACCTGAGTCGAAACAAGGCCCTGGGAGTAGACAACATTCCACTAGAACTACTGACGGCCTTGGGAGAGCCAGTCCTGACAAAACTCTACCATCTGGTGAGCAAGATGCATGAGACAGGCGAGATACCCTCAGACTTCAAGAAGAGTATAATAATCCCAATTCCAAAGAAAGCGGGAGTTGACAAATGTGAAAATTACCGAACTATCAGTTTAATAAGCCACAGCTGCAAAATACCAACGCGAATTATTTAGAGACGAATGGAAAATCTGGTAGAAGACGACCTCGGAGAACATCAGTTTGGATTCCATAGAAATGTTGGAACACGTGAGGCAATACTGACCTTACGACTTATCTTAGAAGAAAGATTAAGGAAAGGCAAACCTACGTTTCTAGCATTTGTAGACTTAGAGAAAGCTTTTGACAATGTTGACTGGAATACTCTCTTTCAAATTGTAAAGGTGGCCGGGGTAAAACGTAAATTCTGCATAAGGACCACGAAGATAAGATGTGAGAAATTGGTGTTCATTAAAGTGCATACTGGTAATCTTGTTATCGCGCTCTGTTTGCGAGCGGAATAGGGAAGAGAGTGACCAGTGCTGGTGCAGGGTACCATCCGCAACACACTGTATGATGGCTTACTACTTGAATGTAAATTTAGTCTAAGTCTTAAGATACTTCCCGTTACAGATACGCAAAACTCCCATAAGATGTTATCTCTTATTTATTGCGAATTCGAAAGGTGGAAATTCTGCTGCTGATTATCACTCTCTAGAAACCTTTGTATTAGCCCTAATTTTCTCACTGCAGTCACTACGCGAGTCGTATGTGAGAGGTTGTGATATATTTACCCACACTACTTAGAAGAAACGGTATAGAGCACACCTCACAATTCACCTACCATCAGAGTATCGTTTACGTGCCGTATTCCCTCGTATCTTCCAGTCTTCGATGTAAAGCGTTTGAATTCACGTGATTTCGACGAGTAAGAGATGTCCTCCGCCAAGTTAAAGACCCTGTTAGCTCTCGAAATACCATCACGTTCCTACGTCAGTCCTCCATTAGTCAGAATACTGACACGTAGAGAGCTATCACAACGAGGGAAATAGCGCACTAACGAACAGGAAGAAATTCAAAACCATGCAGAGTAAACGCGGACTGCGCAAAGAACTTCGGTGGCATAACCCCTAAAATTCATCGATATCGAACGACCGTCTGTAAATATCACTCTGTACATGTCCTAATCTCCTTTATCTTGTTCCTATGATTACTACGCTAGAAATACGACATCGTAACGGTGTCCGAGTCTTCGTTTTTAGCAAATTCTCTCTCCCTCTATCCTTGTCATTTTTGCAACTTCCAACAGACTAAACACGAACTATAAAAACTTTGCTAACGTTGACTGGTACAGAACTCAGCAAGATTTTATCCGCGCCACTCTCTTCTGATACATCGGGAAACAAATACCGTCTCCGTGTTGACATTGACCATATACTTGGTCCTTTCGACCAGGGACCAGTGATCGAAGTCGCTTCCACGGATCGGTGTAAAGTTTTGTCGTCTGTACTGGAGGAAGACCACATCGACCTTCGACCATTGGAGTGGGTTCATGTAATGTTGGTTCATAAGCAGTTTGATACATTGTTTTTTGCTGTAACTCATCGAGGCGTAGTATGATCATTCCTGGGAACACAGAAATACTTTTTGCTTTCGTACCATGACTTCGACGTCTGTGTCAGGAGCTAAACCGACATTAACGGATTTCGATCCATTTCGTCTCACAGAAAGCTAGACATTGCATAGCTTAAACTATGCTGTCCCCACAACACACACGATGATTGTGTAACCTCGCAACAGTTCAAATTATTTCCATAACCTCAGAATAATAATCTGACTAACCTCGCAATAAAAATGTGACTCATGTATAACCTTTCAGTAATTAACTGACTGTGAATCTAAACTGGAAAATCTAGATGTGAGCGATGCTGGGTCATGGCCCTGAAAAGTCATTCTGAATAAACTGAAGATTCTTGTCTCAATTATGTCGCCGGATAACGCGTATATATCTGCTCCCATAAGAAATTTTTCTGGCACAGCCCAGTGCAATGCTGGCCACTAGATTTTGTTAAGTATGAAAAACAACTGATTTTATTTACGATAATTGGCATGACTATGTATAGGAGAAACTAGTAAAAAGTTTAAATTCAAATTAATGACTGTCAAAAATTATCTTTATAAGAAATCTTATTATTGGCAAATTATTGAAAATTATTTACATGTGACTTTGACATAACAATAGTACAAAATGAGTTGTTGCAAATTACATATGCGCGCGGCAATAAATAATAATAATTTTTGCTTTTACCTTATACTACATCGCTCAGGCACCGCCATCGTTCTCCACGACCGGCCTTGGTAATTCCATACAGGACACAAGTGCTCTCTGTGAGCTATACAACTGCTCTGTAAGAGCGACCTGACCCAACCGCCCGACTGCGAGCTACTACCATTACCACTGCCGACACTGCTCTCTGGTCTGCGGTTCTATAATAGCTTACATATCGCAGGCAGCGCGTGAGCAATCCATCGAAGTTATATCTGCTCGAGTGTGCTAGCAATAAATTCCTTAGTCATGGACCTCTTACAGTTGAAATAAAAGACAGAGGCGTTGTTTGTCATTGAAAAAATGAGGAAGACGTCACAACATACGGAAACTGAAAGAGTCTGCGGCTTTGTGGAGCGTTTCGAAACAGCTGTCCGAAGATGATTACCTCTACATTTAATCTCACGTTCCACAGTGATGGCGTGACCAAGAACATTGATCTATCATATTGCAGCCATGTGCGCGATTACTGTTTCGGTGCTGGCCATCCCCTGAAGGTGTTGCTCCCACGAAGACTCTCACCATCTCAAACAAGTGGTGTCACTCAATCAGTACGTGGTAATCAACAGTGTACCAGTGGGCGGATGGGATGGAAAACACGCCGTCAACATGGAATGATGCACTGTAATAAGTACCACATGTTCGCCCCTGGTAGCTGAGTGGTCAGCGTGACGGAATATCGTACCTAACGGCCCGGGTTCGATTTCCCGCTGGGTCGGAGACTTTCTCCGCTCGGGGACTGGGCGTTGAGTTGTCCTTATCATCATCATTTCATCCCCATCGACACGCAAGTCGCCGAAGTGGCGTCCAGTCGAAAGACTTGCATCTGGCGAACTGTCTACCCGACGGGAGGCCCTAGCCACATGGTATTTCTTTATTTGTAAGCACCACAGTTGATTGTGCGATTAATTTAGCAATGTTACCAGTTTTGCCGTAATTCAGGCCAGTAGACAGGTACTTTGGTGTTGCTCATTGCACCAGCCTTTCCTGGATATTTGGAAAACACTTCTCAGGAAGTATTGGTTCGCAGGAGGGATGAGGGGAAGCATATTGTTCGACATCCTTGCATTACCCCGGCGCCATTTAAGTGCCTAGTCCTTCTGAGAAGGTTAGGGTCATGTTTGGGAGTCTCGAATCATTAAAAGCTGTCCGGAATGGCGGGTGCTTGGTTGTCGGGAGAGGTACAGCCTAATGCGCGAGCAGAGATTCGTGATGCAGTGATGGTGGTGCAGCAGTTCACATGTGATCCAGTGGTGGAAGCATCGCGCAAATGGAGAAGAAACATAATTCTATCCCACAGACTGACCGGTCTCAGCAAGATTACTTCGGATGCAGTATATCAGAATTATAAGTGACTTACTTCCACTAGCATGACAAGACAATCGAAAGACAGAACACAATTATTCACGGGTGTCTTCCACTATTTGACGACGGTTAACAGCCAGTTTGGTACCAGAGGAAGCGGCTCTGTCATGAGCCAAAAATGAATTTAATATTCTAGTCCTGTGATGCATGACGTTGCTAATAAGAACAGATTTTTCTGCCTGATGAGAGCATACTTAGAGGAAATATGGCCTTTGCCACAGTGTTGCACAGGATTTTCATAGCATGTAACGATACTTTAGAGATGTGAAAACTCGTGTACAGTCATTTATTCTATCTTCGAAAATAGCTTGTATAAAAGGGAGGAATCTACATTTTGCGTCAGAAATTCTAGGTATATTGAGGAAACAACATACCCGTTCAGGTTTTTTTAAACTGATGGATTTATGTAACGGGTTGAACTGCGGTTAGTGGAGCTGATGCCACTTTGTGTTCAGGTCACGATGGCGGTTGGGCGACCAGAAGTGGAGACTTTAAGTGGAGCTTTCTCAGCTGACTGTATCTTCAGGTACACGGCAAGCTTTGCACATGGCGCTGGACTAGACTGGAGGTGAATGGTCACTTTTTTTTTTCTTGGGATGCTGTATTCAAGAAGATAACGGGCACCACATTCGTAAAAAACATCGTACGCCGTACGATCGGCTACAATCCTGACTCACTCCCTTCCCGAATCGTCCATTATCTGCATTGTATCCCTGCTGTCCTCAGAACTTAAAATAGTTCAAGTGAGCATTATCAAACATCTTGTCTAAGTCTACAAGTGCTATAAACGTAGGTTTACCTGTCTTTTAACTGTATCCTAAGGTAAGTCGTAGGATCAGCATGGCCTCGCACGTTCCTACAATTCTCTGGAAAGCAACCAGATCTTCCACAAAGTCGGCGTCTACCAGTTTTTTCCATTCTTGTATTAAACTGATAGAAAATACCTACCGTCTTAGAAATTTGAATCCTTAATTCCATCTTGAAGTCTGAAGACATTTCGCCTGTCTCATATATATGTTGGAATGGATCTCAATAATTCCCGTGACGATGACACTGTAGTTCTGTCAGACACAACAAAGAATTTGGAAGGACAGTTTAATGGTATCGATAGTGTTGCAACGCTTCGCCTACGACGTTCGTTGTTACATCACCTGAACTCGTCCCATAAATAATAAAGGAGAAAGTACTGAAAATTATTGCTGAGTCACCGGATGAAGCATCAAATAGGGGATTTATTGTGTGCTATCTTGCGTTGGGAAACGTAGTAGAAAGGAAATTACTGCAACGCGAAGGAGTATTGGGAAGAGCTGGTGCATGTCTCGCGCCCGATCACAAGTGCGTCTGCGGCGACCTGGTGGACAACACTGCAATCACCGTGGGCCGTCGAGATAGCAGCGCTGCCGCTGAGGAATGAGAGAAACCGATGTGGCAGCCGTCTTTGGACAGTATTATTAAACGAACAACGCAGTGCCTCCCGTTGCGCCACGCCAAGCGATTAGCTAAACTTAATGCCTGAAATGACTCAATAAATACGACACAAATAGTACACCCATTACGTCTACGATGTATCTGAAGTGTGTACCAATATTTACCCTTTCTGATTTGTAACACTAAGATATTTGTGTGTTAGTTAAGAAGTACGATTCTGATTGGAGATTATTAATAACTGCAACAGCTAATTTCATTAGAAGAAGTACACTACAGGCCATTAAAATTGCTACACCAAGAAGAAATGCAGATGATAAACGGATATTCATTGGACAAATATGTTATACTAGAACTGACATGTGATTACACTTTCACGCAATTTGGGTGCATAGTTCCTGAGAAATCAGTACCCAGAACAACCACCTCTAGCAGTAATAACGGCCTTGATATGCCTGGGCATTGAGTCAAACAGAGCTTGGTTGGTGTATACAGGTACAGCTGCCCATACAGCTTCAACACGATACCACAGTTTATGAAGAGTAGTGACTGGCGTATTGTGACGAGCCAGATGCCAGGCAACCATTGACCAGATGTTTTCAATTGGTGAGAGATCTGGAGAATGTGCTGGCCAGGGCAGCAGTCGAACATTTTCTGTATCCAGACAGGTCCGTACAGGACCTGCAACATGTGTTCGTGCATTATCCTGCTGAAATGTAGGGTTTCGCAGGGATCGAATGAAGGGTAGAGCCACGGGTCGTAACACATCTGAACTATAACGTCCACTGTTCCAAGTGCCGTCAATGCGAACAAGAGGTGACCGAGACGGGTAACCAATGGCACCCCATTCCATCGCACCGGGTGATACGCCAGTAAGGCGATGACGAATACACGCTTCCAATGTGCGTTCACCGCGATGTCGCCAAACACGGATGCGACCATCATGATGCTGTAAACAGAACCTGGATTCATGCGAAAAAATGACGTTTTGCCATTCGTGCACCCAGGTTCGTTGTTGAGTACAATATCGCAGGTGCTCCTGTCTGTGATGCAGCGTCAAGGGTAACCGGAGCCATGGTCTCCGAGCTGATAGTGCATGCTGCCGCAAACGTCGTCGAACTGTTCGTGTAGATGGTTGTTGTCTTGCAAACGTCCCCATCTGTTGACTCAGGGATCGAGACGTGGCTGCACGATCCGTTACAGCCATGCGGATAAGATGCCTGTCATCTCGACTGCTAACCATGCGGGATAAGATGCCTGGTATCTCGACTGCTAGTGATACGAGGCCGTTGGGATTCAGCATGGCGTTCTGTATTACCCTCCTGAACCCACCGATTCCATATCCTGCTAACAGTCATTGGATCTCGACCAACGCGAGCAGCAATGTCGCGATACGATAAACCGCAATCGCTATAGGCTACAATCCGACCTTTATCAAAGTCGGAAACGTGATGGTACGCATTTCTCCTCCTTACACGAGGCATCACAACAACGTTTCTCCAGGCAACGCCGGTCAACTGCTGTTTGTGTATGAGAAATCGGTTGGAAACTTTCCTCATTTCAGCACGTTGTAGGTGCCGCAACCGGCGGCAACCTTGTGTGATTGCTCTGAAAAGCTATCATTTGCATATCACAGCATCTTCTTCCTGTCGGTTAAATTTCGCGTCTGTAGTACGTCATCTTCGTGGTGTAGCAATTTAATGGCCAGTAGCGTATATAATGAAATAGTGAATAATTTTATTGGTATCAAAAGCTAGATGGAAACTTGAGCTTGAATCACGTCGAGAGAAAGTGATTTCAGAAAGCAGTCAGATGAAAACCCAGGGTTCAATTCGTTGAACCTTTGTACACATTCTCGTGTTATAAATATCGGGCCCTTGATGCGTGTAGTTTCATATGTGCTAAAAACGTTAGCAGTTTCATGAATGACCAAGCTTGGAAGTGCGTGAGCGCATAGGCAGTTTTAAATAATTCTTACTCACCTCCAGATAAGAACAGCCCAATAGTGACTTTAGTAAATATTATAAGATAAGCACCAACAAAATAGAAATAAAGATAACGGAATGTAGTCGAAATGAGTCGGGCGATGCTGAAGTAATTGGATTAGAAAATGAGACACAAATGGTTCAAATGGCTCTGAGCACTATGGGACTTAACTTCTAAGGTCATCAGTCCCCTAGAACATAAAACTACTTAAACCTAACTAACCTAAGGACATCACAATATCCATGCCCGAGGCAGGATTCGAACCTGCGGACGTAGCGGTCTCGCGGTTCCATACTGTAGCGCCTAGAACCACTCGGCCACTCCGGCCAGCTAATGAGACACAAAAAGAGTAGATGAGATTAGCTATTTGGGCAGAAAAATAATTGATAATAGTCAATGGAGGCGGGATATAAAATCCAGACTGGCTATAGCACGAACAGCATTTCTGAAAAAGCAGAGTTTGGTAACACTGAATATCAGTTTATGTGTTGGGTAGTCGTTTCTGAAGATATCTGTTATAGTGTAGCCATCCGGAGAAGTGAAATTTGGTCGAGAAGCAGTTCAGACAAGAGGAGAGTGGAAGATTTTGAAATGTATAGTTGCAGATGAATGCCAAAGATTTGACACGTAGATCGAGTAACTAATGGGGTAGTACTGAAAGAATTGGGAGAAAAAGCAGTCTATCTTTCCACATTCAAACAGGTCACGGAGTACAACCATTCCCCAGAAGAGTCTGGGAAAGTAAAATTTTCAGATGTATGTAAATTCCTAAGGGACCAAACTGCCTAGAGCATCGGTCCCTAGACTTACACACTGCTTAAACTAACTTACGCACTCACGCCCGAGGGAGGACTCGAACCTCCGGCGGGACTGGCAGTGCTGCCCGTGCCTCAAACCGCGCAGGGAAAGTAAAAAAGGCGGAGAAACTAACTTGGAACTACACTGAAGAGAAAACGAAAGAAGCCAGACAAAAGTGGAAAATGTACACTAAAAGGATAAAAGTGAAAGAAGGTATTAAAGTCATATAGAAGATGGCCTGAGCTAGCTGATTGCAAGAATAAAAGAGGATGAGCCAGCCACTCTGCAACACACTAAAATCTCCAGCCCAAAAGAAAACGCTAGAGAATGATAGGTAGGGAAAAGATGAACACCAACGCGACAAACAGCAAAGAAAAAGCGAGGAAGAGTTAAAATGGAGGGAGGGTAAAGGCCTGGAAAGAATGCCAGAAGCCCATCCTTAGATTGAGTGTATGTAAGTAGGGATGGGTTGGGGGTGGAAACTGTAGAGGCTGACCAAAGGGTGAATAGGGTATGCAAGTTCAAATGTTAGTAGGTTGCATCAGTTGTTCGGAGACGAAGAGGCTTGTGCAGGATAGAGTTGCGTGGAGAAGCGCATCGATCCCGCATTCTGACCCAAAACACAACAACAAGTGAAACAAAACTCACATTACCTTGACGAAATTTCAATAATTATTATCCACTATTATCAGAAGATCTTTCTTTCTTTGGCGTTTCTGGTGATCACTCTTTTGACTGGTTTGATGTGGAGCGCAACCATTTTCTTTATGCGTCAGTATCTTCATCTCATGTCAACATTTGGACTGTCACCCCCGGTAGCTGAGTGGTCAGCGCGACAGAATGTCGATCCTAAGGGCCTGGGTACGATTCTCGGCTGGGTCGGACATTTTATCCGCTCAGGGACTGGGTGTTGTGTTGTTCTTATCATAATCGTTTCATCCCCATCGACGTGCAAGTCGCCGAAGTGGCGTCAAATCGAAAGACTTGCATCCGGCGAACGGCCTACCCGACGGCAGGCTCTAGTCACACGACATAATTATTATTATTATTATAGCACTTGGACTCAGAATATATTCTCAGTTACTTTTAGGATAGTTTCAAACCTCTGTCTTCACCTAAGGCTTTTGCTCCCTCTAGTGCAATGGAAATTATTTTCTACGTCTTAACGCATACCGTATCACCTTTTCCCGCCTTCTTGACAGTTTTTCCACAAATTCTTTTCCTCACTTTCTGTCCCATCAGTCCACTGAATCATTCTATCGCAACACATTTCAAATGCATCGATTCTCATTTCCGGTTTTCTCACTACCACACGAGGCTGTGCTTCAAACATAAATTCTCATAAATTGCTTCCTCAAATTAAAGCACATGTGTCGTTCTGATACACTCCTTTTTGCGAGAGATGCCCTCTTTGCCTGTGCCAGTCTCTCTTCGTTAGTTGTGTGTTATTTTACTTCCAAGGTAGAAGAATTCCTTCACCTCGTCTACTTTGTCGTCTTCAGTTTTGATATTAACATTGTCAATGTTCTCATTTTCACTTATCGTCAATATTGTAGTCTGTTTTTAATTTTCTCTCCATTCATATTGTGTTCTCACTAGAGTGTTCATTTCATTCAACAGATCTTGTAGATTTTCCCCATTTTCATTGAGGACAGTAATACCATTGGCGATCCTTGACGTCGATATACTTTCACCACGAATTTCAAACTCACTCTTGAACCTTTTCTTTTTTAAATGTCCGTTACTGCTTCTTCTATATGCAGGTCGAACGGTATGCGAGAATGACTGCATCGCAGCCGTACACACATTTTAATATAAGCACGTCTCACTTGGTCTTACATTGTTATTGTTCTCTCTGGATTCTTTTACCTATTCGTAGGGGTCGGTTTAAGCAACTTCGGGGCCCCCTGCGAAGTCTAGTTTTGAGGCCTCTCACTTTTTTTCTACAAAGTAGTTTTTTACACTTTGTATGATTTCGGACAAAAGAGAACCACTTGTATGAATATCAAGAGCTCAGATGGAAACACAGTTCTAAGCAAGGGAAAGCAGAAAGGTGGAAGGAGTATATAGAGGGTCTATACAAGGGCGATGTACTTCAGGACAATATTATGGAAATGGAAGAGGATTTAGATGAAGATGAAATGGGAGATATGATACTGCGTGAAGAGTTTGACAGAGCACTGATAGACCTGAGTCGAAATAAGGCCCCGGGAGTAGACAACATTCCATTAGAACTATTGACAGCCTTGGGAGAGCCAGTCCTGACAAAACTCTACCATCTGGTGACCAAGATGTATGAGACAGGCGAAATACCCTCAGACTGCAAGGAGATTATAATAATTCCAATCCCAAAGAAAGCAGGTGTTGGCAGATGTGAAAATTACCAAACTATCAGTTTAATAAGTCACGACTGCAAAATACTAACGCGAATTCCTTACAGACGAATGGAAAAACTGGTAGAAGCTGACCTCGGGGAAGCTCAGTTTGGATTCCGTAGAAATATTGGAACACGTGAGGCAATACTGACCCTACGACTTGTCTTAGAAACTAGATTAAGAAAAGGTAAACCTACGTTTCTAGCAATTGTAGACTTAGAGAAAGCTTTGGAAAATGTTGACTGGAATACTCTCTTCCAGATTATGTAGGTGGCAGGGGTAAAATGCAGGGAGCGAAAGGCTATTTACATTTTATACAGAAACCAGATGGCAATTATAAGAGTCGAGGGACATGAAAGGGAAGCAGTGGTTGGGGAGGGAGTGATACAGGGTTGTAGCCTCTCTCCGATGTTATTCAATCTGTATATTGAGCAAGCAATAAAGGAAACAAAAGAAAAGTTCGGAGTAGGTATTAAAATCCATGGAGAAGAAATAAAAACTTTGAGGTTCGCCGATGACATTGTAATTCTGTCAGAGACAGCAAAGGACTTGGAAGAGCAGTTGAACGCAATGGACAGTGTCTTGAAAGGAGGGTATAAGATGAACATCAGCAAAAGCAAAACGAGGATAATGGAATGTAGTCGAATATAAGTCGGGTGATGCTGAGGGAATTAGATTAGGAAATGAGACACTTAAAGTAGTAAAGGAGTTTTGCTATTTGGGGAGCAAAATAACTGATGATGGTCGAAGTAGAGAGTATATAAAATGTAGACTGGGAATGGGAAGGAAAGCGTTTCTGAAGAAGAAAAATTTGTTAGCATCGAGTATAGATTTAAACGTCAGAAAGTCGTTTCTGAAAGTATTTGTATGGAGTGTAGCCATGTATGGAAGTGAAACGTGGACGATAAATAGCTTAGACAAGAAGAGAATAGAAGCTTTTGAAATGTGGTGCTACAGAAGAATGCTGAAGATTAGATGGGTAGATCACATAACTAATGAGGAGGTATTGAATAGAATTGGGGAGAAGAGGAGCTTGTGGTACAACTTGACTAGAAGAAGGGATCGTTTGGTAGGACATGTTTGAGACATCGAGGGATTACCAATTTAGGATTGGAGGGCAGCGTGGAGGGTAAAAATCGTAGAGAGAGACCAAGAGATGAATACACTAGCAGATTCAGAAGGATGTAGGCTGCAGTACGTGCTGCTTGCATAGGATAGAGTAGCATGGAAAGCTGCATCAAACCAATCTTCCGACTGAAGACCACAACAACAACAACAACAACATATGATTGGAATGTATATATAATTATATGTGCGTATGTCTACTTGAATGTGTGTGTGTGTGTGTGTGTGTGTGTGTGTGTGTAAGTCTGTGCTCAAACAGTATCGATGAAAATGACGGAATGAGGTTTCTTTGACTCAATGGACAAACGCCCCAGCTGTTTATTAGGTACTAGCTAACCAGCGATTTTGCATGGGCTTCAAAGTTGTCGGTGGAAACACATTTTAATTCAGTGATTTTTTATACGGAGCGTAACATGTTAATCTTGATTTTTAAGAGTATCAAATAGTGTAGATTTCTAATCTCTCCATTTACCTTTTCTTTCTCTTTTTTTTTCTTTTTCTAATATAAAGACGATGGTACCGCCACTCCGGTTGTATAGCCAGTTTGCATAGCCAAGTTAAATGTATGCATTTATGAGTCAAAATGTGTACAAATACACCGGAATTATGAGCTACAACACGGAGAATATGCACCAAAATTATACGAAAATCTATATAAAATGAACGAACGGTTACCTAAAACCCACACGACCTAGAACTGTAAAAGTAGGAATCCAAAAATTTATTAGGCGTTTCTGATGTTATAGTCATCCTAAGCCACACCTGAATTCATTTCAGTTGTGTCTTTCACAATAAAATAGGAAACATCTTGCGAATACTTTCAGTAAGGCTTTTATTACATCTTCCAAAACAGTTTTCAAATGTTCCCTTTGCAGCACGGTGGTTATGAAATAGAATTTCCTTGCAATGTCACTTACAAAATATTCCTCGAAAAGTACTTGCTCAATCATAATGTCTAAAATAAAGTTTTCTTTATCTTGAAATTTAACAGCAAGCACCCGTACGCAGATTTTGAAATGTATTAAAAAACTTCCTTAAAATATTTCATATAAATTGACGGAATCACAGATTGCTACAGATACTTAGCAACGACTAGAAGTTTCGATGCAATTTTTGTTTTTTAAGAAGTAATAAAGCGAGTAGTTCAGCACTTGGTTTTCCGATTCGTGAATGTTGACCTATTTTACAATCAACACAAGTACCAGGCTAGAGCTGTCGTAGGAATAAACTTGATTTATACTCACTCTTAAATTTTGTTTTTATTATCCTTTATCAATGTTGACCGCGCGTTGGTAAAAGTTCACAGTGGTACCGAGTGAAGCTTGAGTGGCTTTCAACTGTAACGTACACTGCTATGACCGTGCAGAATTAGGCATAAGTTTAATGGTTTCTATCTGACAACAAATAAAATGAGGAAAAAGACTACTAAATTATACAAACATTATTTTAAGGATTACTCACCTAAAGAGTCAGTCTTCAAGCGTTTTGAGCAGTGAAGTCTTTCATCAAGCTCTACAAGTCAAGTGAATACGCTGTCCGTCTTTCCACTGCTATTATGACAAGACCTCTTTGCCATTCGTTGTTCATCGTACATCTCAGATATTTTTTAATGATTTTTAAATGGGAAAGCTACCTTCTGCAGAGGCTACAGACAATGGAATCTACAAAAATGTTCTTAACGCAGTGGTTACCGATGGGAAAACGTCTTTCAAGCTGTTTTAAAGATGAATAAAGCGCAAAATATGTGTTGGCAGTTTGTTGATGCACAAGGGACAACATTTACAGTTCATTTACAAGATACCGCAAAATATGTCTCTGCATTTTAGGGTCTCTTAAAGCATCTGCGAGATTCCTGAATCTCCTGTTTGAGATGGTATCTCCTTGTGGCGAAGTTCTTAATTTCACAAATGACAGCGAACACGTCACATCAGTTACTGACCTCCTGAAACCTTTCTTACAAAGACATAACAGTGGAGTCTACCACAGCATAGAAGCGGTTCCCCTGGAATAAGTTCATCTTTGGTTTCGTAACAAAACTGACTTTTAACAGTTGCAGATTTGGATGCTGTTAACTCTTAGCCTTTTCAATTTGGCTCTATACCCTTCAGTAACAATAAGCGCTGAGTTTATTAATTTTATTGTAGTGTCTAATTGCATACCTTCCTCCTCAATTGCTTTATTGATTCTGTTGGCATGGCAAAGGACACTATGCGATATCACACACACAAAGAAATCGTAAATTTTGTGATTACTTTAAAGTGGCTAGATACTTCTTTAAAACACATTGGTCGTTTTTGCAGATGTTCTTTAACGCTGACAATGCAAGTCTTATGTTATTAACTTCAGATCTCACTGCCACAACTCTTTCAACACTCACCTCCCACCTTGAATCACGCAACGGCTTCAGAGTCAGGTTTGTGTGTTTCTTAGAGTGATCCCTAGCGCTTCACAGAGGCAGAAAATAATGTGAGCAATCTTTGAACTACATCGAACAAATGTAACGAAACTAGAGATGATTTAACTGCGACACTAACAACCAAGTTCAAGCTATGAGCACAACAAGGGATTTTCTTTGACGATGCGAGCTTGAGCATCACACTTCTTGCCCTTCATGTTGCTTCCGTTGCCGTAAGATTGTTCCCGTCAATGTGCAAGTGGTATTCCAGAGTCACGTTGTACGAAGCAACAATTCTGTGAGACATGTTTCAGTAGCGTCTGTCACTCGCTTTAAAAAAAAATCTTTAATTGCAACTGGTTTGGAAAACACATCTTCCGCTCTTAAAACCACACTTAAATGCTTCTTGTCGCTTAAATCTGGCGTACAGAATTGTGCAGTAGTATTTACTTTTTTGTGTGTAATTCATCATGATAGATACAATCTCATCAGAAATTTTTGTAATGAATTCACTTTGTATGCCCTTACTTAAGTAAGAAACCAATCTTCCAGAGTTGGTCACACGATTAATAGGATCATTTAATACGGGATCGAACTTGGTCATTGATTCTACTTTCCCTAAAAAGTTTCCATTGCCTCTGTTTCACAACATTTCATGCTCGCCTCTTAGTGGAAGATTTCTATCGGCAGCGAAACACTCTATCGGAAATAACGTTAACGAAATCGGTCTCCCCCTCCTTTCTTCCTAATCAGTTTGATCTTGAGTTGCCTGGTCCTTTAAATATTGGGTTTTTAATTCTCTCAGAACGCTCAATACACTTTCACATTTCACTAATGTGATTGTGGGCAGTTCGTGTTTAGAGAGAAGCTTTGCCAGTCTCTTAAACCGTTTCCTGTGAGGGAACTAGCATACGAATTGAACGACTTGCAACAAGAGGAGTTCACAGCAGCTTTTGTTCGAGAATATACAAACCGCATTCTCTTAACTTTTTCGTCATGTGAAAGCAATTTGAAGGCCGTTACGTTCCTTAGATGATTTTCTTTCATTTTGGTGATGTTGCCATGCTCCTGTTTCTGTAACGCTTTCACAAGCTGCTTCCACTACTGGAGCTGCCTCGTCAGCTACTAGTTCTCGCCTTCACAAAACACACGTTCTTCGACATTATCAACAGAAAAGGCTTTCTTAACATTACACCCATAGAAACACTATCAGTTCGCTTTAAAAATGTATTTAATTAACTCTTTTGTCGCAACTGCTCTTTCAGGAAGTCAACCTACGTTTTCATTTTTTGGCAAAGTTTTCGATATATCCCATATTCTTGCATAAAACAAACTGCACACTTTGATAACACCAGACATAGACACGTAGATTGTGTTCGTACCTTACGCCTGACTTGGATTCTGAACCAAGATACCGAAAACATTATGGCCCTTTACTCGAACGCGCACAGCCCGCGGCTTGCTAGTCGAAATTCCAAGCCGCATGTAACGAGTTGAGAACTGTCACCTCAAGCTACATACTGATCTCGGTCTATACGCGCACTTTGTCTGATTTTGTGGAAGAAAGGGGTACCTTCCGGTCGGCGACGTCAAGCGATTGTGGTATTTCTGTACAAGCCGGCTGCCTAGTGGAAGAGAAATGGGAATGGAAATACATGCAAGTGGAGAACGATTACCACAGTATTCATCAAAGCAGTACTGAAACATACATCCACTTGCTCATCGAATAAATATGCTTAATGATAAAACATGCAGAATAGCTCACTGCTCCTACACAAGCGAAACATTCAAGACTTAATCAGATGTTTATACGAGAATCAAATATATCTCTGTAACGGCACTTTGTCATTGAGAGTATAACATATTCAACAGATTGACCTGTGTCTATATTGTTACAAAGTTATGTAATAAAATGAATTTTATCTATTGGTTACAAAATTCAGATTCTAGATTTGACCTTAATGGATTGCTCTTAAACTTATTTTATAATTAAAAAAAAGGGCTTGGGGCACGTACACTGACATTTTTCTAGCTTTATGATGTGCAGTATACTGCTCGAGGTCTAATAGGTTTGGTGTATAAATAAAACTAACTTTCTTGGTATGGTTTTGTTTTGTTTCACAATTAATGAATTATTTACTTGAATACTTGCTTCATTTAATAGAATGTTGATGTGATTTCAAGTAAGTTAGAGTACATGACATTAGTAAACGAATTAACACTGAGAAAAGGTATCCGTTTGCAAACTTGTATAATAAGAACATGTGTATCTAAGATATCACAGTAACCAACGTGGAAGAAGTACTGAATGAATCAATCCTTTGGGATACAATTCATTTTGCATATCTCATGTGAAACAGAGATCTTGAGGCATGACACATCTTCAGACTAACCGACTCAATAATGAACACGAAATGGAAATTTGCCTTGTTTACACCTATGTGAGCCCCTATGTACACGTAGATGATGCGTCAGTGATAATGTAGAACTCCCCCAGTAAGTTGTGCACAGAGGGAATGTAATAAGTGGGTTTTCGTTAACGAGTCATCCTGACTTTCACAACAAATTCGACAATTATCGGACCGCTAATGTCAGTTTCACACGATAGCCGCCTTGTCTCATGTTGTGCGGGGCTCAGTGCCACATCACGATGCTGAGGTGTTGTGCGACACTGATATCACATGTGATACCGAATGTTACCAACAATAGCCTCTCGAAGAAGGGACTGATAATTCGGCTGCTTTTGTCACATGTTCTTCACCTCCGCTCTATCAGTGGATAAAACATATTACATTCGTTATCTCTCCCACGCATGTATATGGTTTTCGGTAGGAGATGACCGTAGCTGGTGGCAAGCATTAATTTCAGTGGGAATGAGCCTGAATGGCGTTCCGGTACCCTCCAGGTATTTGTTTAACTCACTGGAACAAGTCGGCTCCAGAGGTTTAAAATAGTACACGAGTATTGAATCTCACCGTGATTACAATTGTCTCTGTGCCGGCAATTATAAGCGACCCACATACACCAGGAATAGCTTCACGTTATTCTTCGCAAAATGGTTGATTTATGAATTCTGGAAACACGTACATAGATGACGTACAATGGAAACGTTTGAACTTTGCGGCTGACAGCAGTTGAAAACATGACGTAATAGCCACGAAGACTATCGACTTGTCCCGATATGTATCCAGCAAGACTAAGGAGCAAAGTGACACTACAATGGGGACAGACGAGAGCAAGTGTAGTTTACATTAAATCTTACTGTTTTATTGTTTTGATAAGAAATTATACTTTAAAAACCTAAATATCTCATTGTAAGTTTTATCACAAGTTTTGAAAAATAGAAATTTGTGAATTTTGTGGCTGGGAAGAAGATGGGAAGAGGATTGTATGGTTGAAGAGGTGCATTCTGGCACTAAAATTTTAGAAATTAAACAGTAACTGGCGGTTATAAGAACACAACCTGGCGGTCAATAAGTCAACAGCGCTAAGCTAGCCAGGTGGCACATTAACTGTGTTCATATTTGGGACAGGGTACGAGGTGAAATTCTCGTCTGCCAATCCAGATTCATGTTTACCACGGTTTAGTGGAGTAGCTTACAGTAAACGCCGAACTGATTCACCCCACAAGGCACCCACAGCTCTTTTGTGTTTACTTCGTAAATAGATCTCGCCGCAAAGAAAACCACCTTTGTTTCAGTGGCTGCCACCTCAACTCCTTTATCATATCAGTGACATTCTCACCCCTGTTGCGCGATAACACGAAACGAGCTGCCCTTCTTTGTACTTTTTATATGTCCACCGTCAATCCTGCCTGGTAAGGATCCCATACCACGCAGCAGTATTCCAACAGAGGACGGGCAAGTGTAATGTAGGCTGTCTCTTTAGTATGTTTGTCGCATCTTCTAAGTGTTCTCCCAACAAAGTGCAGTCTTTGTTTTGCCTTCCCCACAATATTATCTATGTGGTCTTTCCAATTTAAGTTGCTGTAATTCCTAGGTGTTTAGTCGAATTGACAGTTCTTAGATTTGTGCGATTTATCGTATACCCAAAATTTATCGTATTTCTTTTAGTACCCATATGGATGACCTCGCATTTTTCTTTGTTTAGTGACAATTGCCACTTTTCGGACCATACAGAAATTCTCTCTAGATCATATTGTAATTGGAATTGATCGTCTGATGATTTTACAAGACGGTAAATTTCATCGTCATCTGCAAACAATCTAAGGGGCTTGCTCAGATTATCACCTAGATCATTTACATAAATCAGGAACAGCAGACGGCCTATGACACTACCTTGCACAACGCCAGATATCACTTCTGTTCTACTCGATTATGTATCGTCTATCACTACAAACTGTGACCTCTCTGAGAGGAAATCACGGACCCAGTCACACAACTGAGTCGATACTCCATATGCACGCAATTTGATTAATAGTCGCTTGTGAGGAACGGTATCAAAAGCCCTCTGGAAATCTAGTTATATGGAATCGATCTGAGATCCCTTGTCGACAGCACTCATTATTAATGGAAATAAAGAGCTAGCTGTGTTGCACAAGAACGATATTTTCTGAATCCGTGTAGGTTATGTATCAATAAGTCATTTTCTTCAGGGTGATCCATATTTTTCGAGTACAGTATACACTCCAAAAACCGTACTGCAATTAGAGGTCAGTGATATGGGTCTGTAATTCAATGGGTTAGGCCGATTTTCTTTCTTGAATAGAGGTGTGACCTGTGCTACTTTTCAGTCTTTAGGAATAGACCTTTCGTCAAGTGAGCGGTTGTATATGATTGCTAAGAAAGGTGCTATTGTTTCTGCATACTCTGAAAGGAACCTGATTGGTATACCATCTGGACCGGAAGACTTGGCTTTTTTAAGTGATTTGAGTTGTTTCGCAACAGTAAGCTATCTACGTTCATGTCAAGCATGCTAACAGCTATTCTGATTTCGAATTCTAGAACATTTACTTCGTCTTCTGTCGCGAAGGAATTACGGAAAACTGTATTTAGTAACTCCGCTGTAGTGGCACCATCATCGGTAATATTTCCATCCCTATCGCGCAGTAACGGTATTGACTGTTTTTTGCCACTGGTGTACATACGACCAGAATCTCTTTGGGGTTTCTACCATATTTTGAGACAATGTTTCATTGTGAAACCTATTAAAAGCCTCTCGCATTGACATCCGCACTAAATTTCGAGCTTCCGTGAAACGTAGCCAGTCTTTTGAGATCGGTATTCCAACACCGGACCATCTATCGGTGTTACGACCATCATGTTATAACGATTTGCAATATGGAATTGCATACTCTGACTTCACTGGAAAAACTATGAGTGATAAAGGGGACCATGAATTGTGGGGATCCTCCATGTAGGCCTCTAAAATGGACTCCATGACCTTTCGCCAGTTTCAGATTGGCCATACGTGGCTGACTCATGGTCATCTCCTCCATCGTGAGTATCTGTCCCACTGTCGTTATGGCGCCCGTTTGTCAGTGGTCCACATTCTGCTGTACTGTCCCAAACTCTCTGCCCTGTAGCAGAGTCTCAATATTCCTGATTTGCACCCCCAGTGTTAGCAGATGATGCCTCAGCAGCTGACCTGGTTTTAAGGTTCATTCCTGAAGGGTTCATTCTACTCTAAGGGAGGGTGCCTCAGCCTCGTAAGCCCACTTAGGGCATGGCAATATGCCCTGTTGCCTCCTCTGTGCCAAACAGGCAATTGCTATTTTCCTCATCTAGCCAACCTGATTTAGGTTTTCCGAGATTTCGCTAAATCGCTCAAGGAAAATTTCAGGATGGTTCCCTTGAAATGGCACGGCCGACTTCCTTCCACCTCCTTCCCTAATCCAGTGAGACTGATGACCTCGCTGTTTGGTCTCCACCCCCAAACAACCCAACCCACAGTTGGTGTCTGGACTTGGTGGTCTGCCTCAGCCCTCACCCTAACTGTTCTTTTGCTTATATTCTATTTCTTGCTTGTTCTATCTGACTTGGTGCTCTTCCTCCTTCTTTCCTTCAAGAATGCTAGTGGGAATCTGTAGCGTACAGTTTTACTATGATGCATATGTTGTACTTACGCTGCTCCGCGGTGATGGTATGATATTCTACGGCTTACAGATGGGCCGGTTACGTGGCATGTCAGTACCTAATGGAGTGAAGCAGCAAAATTTTTGTCACCTCCCATCGGCGGAGGTTTAGTGCTGCCGGTTCTTGGATGATATGTGAAACTAAATGATGAAGTGATACGTATTTGAAAAAGCTACAAATGCATAGGTTAAGTGTCTGCAGCCGGTAACAGTCAGGTAAAAGTGTGAACTGTGAGACATACGATAAAAGCATAAAACTGATCAAATACGCTGTATGCGAGTGCAAATGCAAAAGTTTTTCTCTGATGCAGAGAATCCACTTCTGTGGATAAGTGCACGTAATCAATTTTCTTTTTTATGTAAAATGTTTCACATATGATACTTCCGTCATAATATTAACCACATTCAACTCTTTTACTGATCACTGTAAAACTGAATCATATGTGAATCCTAAAGACATCAGTCAGTCCTAGAAAAGGAAGTTGTACCTTCGAAAAGCTTCATATGTAAACTGAAAAATATTAAAATTGTTAAAAATAAATTACTTATCTTAGCGCTTGATTTGCTTACATCCAGGCTTTAGGGATTAATACTAAGAAAGTTTACTACAATATGGTTCCTTGAAACCACTGTGAAGAATATAGTTGTAAGCCAGTGATTTCCTCATCGGTCTATATCGCAGGGGGTCCGTTTCATCAATGAAAGAGGGGGACATGCATTAGATGTAAATGGCGGTCTACAACGGTCGATCCTGTTTTGGCAGGTAGCAATCAAAATTCAGAATTCATGTCACAAAGCTGAAACTTGCCCCTGTGTGTACTTTTGTGTTCGCCTTATCGGCTACGACAGAGAGGGGTCCAACTTTATTTTCGCTCTCCTTTTCACAAACTCCAGTGGCGTTATTAATTCTTTTTCTCCACTCCGTAAAGGCTACCCGTCCTCCGAGGAGTGGAAACAGTATCTGGCGCTGTCGGTGATGGACCAGAAACCACTGTGTTGCTCATAAGGCGATGTCTATAATTTGCGACACAGAACAACACGGCACATCAATCACTGGGCAGTGGCTCTGTACGTAATGTTCTGTGCTACGCTGCTTAGGTTGGTAGCAGCCTAACACACACACACACACACACACACACACACACACACACACACACACACACACAAAATGGCCGAAGTTGATCGACTTTTACCGAATTCTGTCGATCCAGAACTATGGAGGTCTCGTTAATCTCTGTAAATTTTTATTTCTATGTCTTATTATATTTGCATAAAAAGCTTAATTCTTGCCCACAGGTTAACTAATACTAGATAATATTGCCGAATCCATGCATATTATAAAAATGAATGTGTATAGGTTTGTGTGTGTGTGTGTGTGTGTGTGTGTGTGTGTGTATTCGTTCCAAATCTCATCCTAAAGTACTTTACCGATTTCAGCCAAACTTGATACACATGTCTCTTACTGTCAGTCAACAACAGCTTTCGGTGTATGAACTACCTCCCCTTCACAGTTCAGGAGATATGATGCCGCAAACAATGAGATGCGTGAAAAACTGCCGCACCATCCATATATCAATTTGTTACTTCTGTGCTGGTAACTCTATTCGCAATGAACTTCGCAGTCCACATCCACATACGTCGCTGAATACACCCTCACAAATACATCATTGCACGACACTTAGCTCACGACATATGACGTCATAAACAGTGAGCTGGGTCAAAAAGTGCCATATCAAACATGAAGTTTGAGTTCATACATTCTTAGATACTAAGACACTCCTGCAATCGAGTGAATGTAAGCAAATCCCTGACATCTGACTAAGTTTTTGACAGCGTTCAACAGCGAAGCACGAACAACTGTAGGGGAAAACAATGACTGTCAATAGCGCTATGAAAAGGCGTTGCCATAGAGGCGTTTAGGAAATCTCGTTGTAGAGACACGAAACATCTGTACTTATATATTTGCACATTACGCATATGTCTTTGTACGACCGTTTCACAATTTCACTAAAACATGTAATGAAATTTTTTCTATCTGGTTCTCAATAGGATTAAATTTGAAATGATTTCTCTCACTTTTTCAGACTGGTTTAGCGTTTTTAGATGCGAAGGATCCGATTGTAAAAGAAAATTTAATCAAGTGGAAATCAGACATTGTTTACTTAACAGATTTGTTTACTAAATTTAATGAGGTTAACTTGCAGTTACAAGGAAAGTAAATATAAAAACAAAATCCGTCATTTCACCTGTTATTGCCGGAATTAAGCTAATGAAACTAAAGCTTGGACGGTGAGTATTTTCCCACTTTTCCAATTCGTCACAAAGAAACTTCAGAGATGACAACGCTTCTACGTAGTTTCAACATTTAAACGTCCTTCACACAGACTTTGAAACTAGCTTGGAGAATGTTTTCATTATGGGTATATGGTACCACTGTTGATTACAACTCTGTACGGTGATAATGATGAGGAAATGAAAGTCACATTACAATAGGAGTAACCACTAACAAGGAACTTAAGGTACAGGTTACAAGAGGGTATCAGCAATTCTGACTTCAGAGAGACTCACCTGTGACTTATCCTGTATTATGGACTATTGTGAGAAAGTTTTTCATAGGTAAGTGGAAAAAATTACTGATGGAGAAGCTAAACTGAAGACAAATATTGAAAATATTTTAATAAAGCGTTAGGGTCACGCTACCATTAAAGACATTTATAGACATTTATGTATTAATTGTACTGTGTTAAACTTGAACTTTTTTAAGTTTTCCACCCCTGACTTAACAGTTAAACCTATGACAGTGAGTAGTACTGTTTTACATGTCAAAAACACATCTGAAGGTGATTAATTTGTAGAAATTCGATATACTGGAACACTGGGGGAGGGGGGGGGGGGGGGGAGGAGGGAAGGGGGCTATACAAAACAGAAAAAATTGGCATATGGTTTATGAAAGAAATATGTTGGGGTATTTGTTCTAAAAATTGTCAAATTACCAAAATTAAAATGTTTTTGCTTGTTTAGTAGTTAGCATAATCATTTGGATGAATTCATTACAAAATGCGCTACTACTCAAGTGAGATGAAATACAGAGAGTCATCGTCTTGACACCTCAACTAGTTGGTAAACAGGTTACTGACTTGTTTCCAGTATCTGAGGAGCGCAGGAAAAGAAAAGTAACCAACAGTTAGATCTTTATCTGCGCACATTTTTTTTTTACACGTTAGCATGCCACATGCCTGGGATGAATAATACGGAATGTCATGCTAAAAATAAATGTAAATGCCATGTGGCTAGGGCCTCCCGTCGGATAGGCCGTTCGCCTGGTGCAAGTCTTTCGAGTTGACGCCACTTCGGCGACCTGCGAGTTGATGGGGACGAAGTGATGATGATAAGGACAACACAAGACCCAGTCCCTGAGAGGAGAAAATCTCCGACCCAGCCGGCAATCGAATTTGCGCCGTTAGGCATGACATTCCGTCACACTGACCAATCAACGGACAATGTCATGCTGACACTCACGGGTAAGAGGTCGCCAAGCTTGCCACAGAGATGTGCGCTGGTTATGGTTTCCTCAAGATTCAGTGTTCCTCCGTGTGACGTGCGGCCAGTACATCAGCGACTACAACGATACTAACAATATTAGTAATCTGAAGGATGATATAGTCATCAGAAAAGAAGCTTTGTAAAGGCAACAGAACAAATCAAGAAACTAAAAGGAGTTGCAGAACAAACTGGTTCCTAAACTCTTTTAGATGAAATTGGATGTAATGCGAAATGTCAAGGAAAATAGAAAACAATGAGACAACAGATATGAAACAACAAGCAAGTGAATAGTTTTAAATATCTGGGTGAGTGAATTACATTCAACGGACTGGATGAAGAAGTCTTGTAAGACTCACAGAAGTAGAAACAGGTTTCCAAACCACACAAAATATTTACTAGAAGAACTCAATTTTTTTATTTATTTTTTATTGCCACATCTCTGTCGTTTAAGCTAGTGTAACCATACCGCAGTTCTTTTTGATGGTCGACTAATGGCATAAACAAAAATACACAACATTAATCTTTAACAAATTATCATGCAGTGGGAGAAGCACCAACTGGAATCCTAACCGGTGTGAAAAATGGAAACAGATTCAACGTGAAATGGCCGGGATTTGCTGAGTATTTCGAAATTCTCGCAAGAAAAGTCCAATAAACAAATACAACGTGTGAAAAAATTTAAAATCGCACGGAACTATTCAGAACGTGGACAGACTGTCACAGCAATATCTAGCCATAGTTGCAACATAGTGAATGTTGCGTAAGGTCTCATTTGAAATAAAAAACTGGAATTTTTAACGACTTTATTAAGAGGATGGAATACAACACATATTTAATTTTCTATATAAGTCCACTCAGATTCTAACCATTTATGCCAGTGCAGGGCAAGTTTCTCAATTCCATGTGCCATAAATTCTTGCTGGCGTGTGGATAACCAGTTATGTATTGCTGCCTGGACTTCCTTATCAGCAGTGGACTTGGAGTCACTAAGAGCTTCTTTCAGTGGCTTAAGAATGTCGTAATCTGAAAGTGCCAGATCCGGCGACTAAGGGGGTGGGGTAAGCAGACGAAATTAAGTGATCCACGCACACATCCATGTGCCTTGCTTTAATTCTGCTGACAAATGTTTTGGAAAGCACCTTGAACACATTTTGTTGAACGACAGTGTGGCATGAACAATATATTGGATTGATCCCAAGCTAATGTTCATCGTTGCTGCAACATCATTCAACGTAATACTCCTGTTTTCCTGTATCCTCTCATCAACTCTCGCGAAGTTGTTCTCTGTGACAGCACAGACAGAGCGTCCTGGGTGTTAGGAATCTTCGACACTTGTTACACGTAGTTTGAAATTATCTGCCCATTTACTTTAGCCATATAAGGCTACCATCCGACGTTGAATCTCGACTGGTTTCAACCCTTCAGCTAAAACAAATCTAACGACGCTCAGGTGCCTCATTTTGGAGCAAATATGTAAGCGTGATGCCGTCTTCTTTCACTGACTCCCAGCATCCCGTTTGTGAAGCAGGTGCGCCAGCTCTGTCCGATAATACACAACTGGCCATTAAAATTGCTACACCAAGAAGAAATGCAGATGATAAACGGGTATTCATTGGACACATAGATTATACTAGAACTGACATATGATAAGATTTTCACGCTATTTGGGAGCATAGATCCTGAGAAATCAGTACCCAGAACAACCACCTCTGGCCGTAATAACGGTCTTGATACGCTTGAACATTGAGTCAAACAGAGCTTGGATGGAGTGTACAGGTACAGCTGCCCATGCAGCTTCAGCACGATACCACAGTTCAAGAGTAGTGACTGGCCTATTGTGACGAGCCAGTTGATCGGCCACCATTGACCAGACGTTTTCAATTGGTGAGATATCTGGAGAATGTGCTGGCCAGGGCAGCAGTCGAACATTTTCTGTATCCCGGATGGCCCGTACAGGACCTGCAACTTGCGGTCGTGCATTATCCTGCTGAAATGTATGGTTTCGCAGGGCAGGAATGAAGGGTAGAGCCACGGGTCGTAACACATCTGAAATGTAACGTCCACTATTCAAAGTGCCACCAATGCGAACAAGAGGTGACCGAGACGTGTAATGAATGGCACCCCATACCATCACGCCGGATGATACGCCAGTATGGCGATGACGACTACACGCATTCAATGTGCGTTCACCGCGATGTCGCCAAACACGGATGCGACCATCATGATGCTGTAAACAGAACCTGGATTCATCCGAAAAACTGACGTTTGGCCATTCGTGCACCCAGGTTCGTCGTTGAGTACACCATCGCAGGCGCTCCTGTCTGTGACGCAGCGTCAAGGGCAACCGCAGCCATGGTCTCCGAGTTGATAGTCCATGCTGCTGCAAACGTCGTCGAACTGTTCGTCCAGATGGTTGTTGTCTTACAAACGTCCCCATCTGTTGACTCAGGGATCGAGACGTGGCTGCACGATCCGTTACAGCCATGCGGATAAGATGCCTGTCATCTCGACTGCTAGTGATACGAGGCCGTTGGGATCCAACACGGTGTTCTGTATTATCCTCCTGAACCCACCGATTCCATATTCTGCTAACAGTCATTGGATCTCGACCAACGCGAGCAGCAGTGTCGCGATACGATAAACCGCAATCGCTATAGGCTACAATCCGACCTTTGTCAAAGTCGGAAACGTGATGGTACGCGTTTCTCCTCCTTACACGAGGCATGACAACAACGATTCACCAGGCAACGCCGGTCAACTCCTGTTTGTGTATGAGAAATCGGTTGGAAACTTTCCTCATGTCAGCACGTTGTAAGCGTCGCCACCGGCGCGAACATTGTATGAATGGTCTGAAAAGCTAATCATTTGCATACCACAGCATCTTCTTCCTGTCGGTTAAATTTCGCGTCTGTAGCATGTCATCTTCGTGGTGTAGCAACTGTAACGGCCAGTAGTGTAGTCGTAGTTCTAGGACAGTACCAAAATATGACAAAGAAGCACGAGCTTTGTCCAAGTTTTGTATTTTTATACTATTTTACCAGTTATTTATGACTGGACAGTGCACTTAAGAGCAATCACTGGAGGGACATATAGGAACACAAAGCTATCACAAATATGGAAACGCAAGGCAGAGTATGGGACTCGTTCGGGAAAGGAACAATCAAATTTTAGTGGCACATCCACAGGATTAAAGATAATAGAATCGTGAGAAAAATTTTCGATGTTCTCTATTCATGCTGGGGAATGGCAGACTGAATAACATTAGGCAAGCAGGCACGACAGCAGATGATATGAAAAATGTTGCGAAATAGCACCTTTCCTAGTAACAGACCAATCGCGTTATTTAATGAACAACTAAACTGTTGTCGTGTTGCTTCCGCGGCGCCGGCAGCTCTGGCCGAGCGGTTCTAGGCGCTTCTGTCCGGAACTGCGCTACTGCAACGGTCGCAGGTTCGAATCTTGCCTCGGGCATGGATGTGTGTGATGTCCTTAGGTTAGTTAGGTTTAAGTAGTTCTAAGTCTAGGGGACTGATGACCTCAGATGTTAAGTCCCATTGTGCTCAGAGCCATTTGAACCATTTGAACTTCCGCGGCTAAAATGGATACCTTCCGGAAAGAGAGACGTCTTCAGTTGTAGCGATTACGCAAAGTAATATAAAGAAAAGCGAAAGTCGGTTGTCTCTCTGTATTTAAACTTTGTAACCTGTTGAACTAAAGTACTGTCGACACGACGCGCAGGTCGCCGAAGAGACGCCAAATAAACAGACTTGCACTCGGTGGCCCAGTAGGTGATGTCTCCTTGTCAATAATGCCATACGATCATTTCGTTTCATTGTTTCGAACTTCAAGTGATGTGGTTTGCCATTTCTTGTAGTATCGCTTAGTTACTGAGTGGTGACGGTAGGAGTTTTCTAGGTGCCTCCCTGAATCCTCCCGCGGTCAGAAAAATGGTACCGAATCCTCCCAAGCCTGCAAGGGTCTGAAAAACGACGGGACCGAATCCTCTCGTTTGAAGCAGGTAGCAGTCCCAAACGTTATGAATACTCCAAGCAGGCAAAGGAAAGCATATGAAGTTACAGTAGAAGATGTAAAAAATTTCGCGTGTTTTGTATGTTTTAAAGTTTTTTGTCTTATTGAGATAAAGTCGAGCCGACACAGCGCCAGCGACTAAGTCCCGCAAAACGTGTGCATACGTGAATCAATATTTTTTGTTTTAAACATGGGAGGGGTAGGGGAAGGAGATAAGGGACATGGAAGAGATAATTATATTATTGTCTATAATACAACATACAATGTGTCAGTTTGGGAGGATTCAGTCCTGTTACCTGCTTACCTACCTGGTTTCGGGAGGATTCGGGGCTGCGCCCAGTTTTCTTGCAGGAGAATACTGAAATGTGAAAGTGAAATGAAACACAAAGATTAATATATTCTCTTCTTACTAAGACCGCTAAGTTCAAATGGTTCAAATGGCTCTGAGCACTATGGGATTTAACATCTGAGGTCATCAGTCCCCAAGAACTTAGAACTACTTAAACCTAACTAACGTAAAGACATCACACACATCCATGCCCGAGGCAGGATTCGAACCTGCGACCGTAGCAGTCACGCGGTTCCGGACTGAAGTGCCTAGAACCGCACGGCTACCGCTGCCGGCACCGCTAAGTGTAGGGTACGTTAAGTTTTATGTTATCCAAGCGTTCCTAATACGCTGAATATGGTTGTGAATAAGTCGTTATCTATTAGATAAAAGTTATGAACACGGCAATGGAACGAAAGACCCAGACCCTAACAGCTTCTGTCTACAACCGTTAACTAATTGACCTCGAGACGGAATAATACCGCTCAATTAGAGTCTAGTTTTGTAGAAGGTGAAGAGTAGAAGACGGCTGTTGTGTCTAGACACGACAGCCTAGACACAATGAGAGGAAGCCGAAAGGCACGCGCTAAGCTAAAGCAGGATGGCGTGAGGTCTGAAACAGGATACGAATGAATGCTATAAAGAAAAGTACGTAGCTTCTGGAATACTTAACTTTAATTCATCCTTTTGGTACATCTGGAGATTGTGGCGATACAAGTGAGACTCTTTAGATACATGCAATGTTACTAATGGCGCCTTGCTAGGTCACACAGTGGCGACACGCGGGTCCGACGTGTACTAATGGACCGCGGCCGATTTAAAGCTACCACCTAGCAAGTGTGGTGTCTGGCGGTGACACCACAACGGCCATCAGACAAATAATTGTGTCGCACACAGAGGGTGTTGTAAGACATTGCAGACAATGAGATAAGTGTTGTCAGCGTGACGTGACGGTTTTCGCGCAGCTTAATGTGTCCGGTTCACGGTTATCATTTGCTTCGTAACGCTGACTTTGTCCTGTCACTTAGTGAGTAATAAATTCCCAGCTAAATAAGTGGTGTGGCTGAAGCAGTGCTTAAACACGCCGGACGCGTCTTTGGGAGTAAACCGGTCAAATCACCGTCCGGTCGCCCAGACGTAGACTTTCTTAAAACGCTTATGGTGAATGATAGGATGGTTCCTTTGAAAAAGCAAGCCTAAATTTTTCCCCATCACTCCCCAGCGACAGTTCGGGATCCATCTCCAATAGCCGTCAAGTTTATTGACATTGTCAACCAGGGGAGATGCGTGTGTATTAAATTCTTTTATTTTTGTTGTGGACTGAAAATTCATAAAGTAAAGATCGCATAAGAAATCCTCTTTATCAAGATGGATTTGTATTTTTTGCTGAAAATCTAGGCGTTCTTACGAATAAGATGTAATACAGATTTCTTCAGATGTTAGCAACATACAACAGCTTATAGAGGTGTACACCGTATTGTAGCAGGCTCAAGACTATATACACGAAGTAATTACACAATACATCTCATAAAACAGTCTTGATTAATGTTGGTCCCATTACGGTTTCACAAATCGTTAAAAATCTTTCTATCCACACATGACGCAATTAAAGGCAGCTATTCATCGTTCGTGGTCAGTCTTACTGAACGATGTTCACCAAACTGAAAATATACTTCAATATAGAGAAGAGACAGTGAAAATAAAGTAATATTTGCATCAGGAACTATCCACTAAAGTTACTAAATGTAAAATTATCGTCTCATGCCATCAAAATTTAATAACTGACAAATGTATGTGTTCTAACATAATTTAACAATCAAGATGTAAATGTAATTAAAATTACGTAGTTGACGGTAATACAACTTGCCTTATGGTTAGACCAACAGGAATTAAACAATAATATCTAGCATGAAAGGAATCTGCTGACGTTATTAAACCAAACGAACTAATTTATGTATTACTTATAATACTGGTACTTTATAATAGTTCTGTTCTAGTACATATCCACACATGAACGAAATTACGAGGAACATCGCCATCACTCAAACACTATAGAGCGCGAATGACGTCGGAATAATGATGAACAATTTCAGTTTTTCAGTTATTATAATAAAAAATGGCTCTGAGTCATCAGTCCCCTAGAACTTAGAACTAATTAAACCTAACCAGCGTAAGGATATCACACACAGCCATGCCCGAGGCAGGATTCGAAACTGCGACGAAGAGGTCGCGCGGTTCCAGACTGTACTCCTTGAACCGCTCGGCCACTGCGGCCGGCGTTATTGTAAGGGTATGGGTAATAACAACAGATTATACAATTAGTAAACTGAAAACTATGCACAATGTGTGACAACATACATGTAGAAAGACTGCCGTTTTATAACCATCGTTCGATTACAATGGCCATAAGCGATGAAAAGCTATTTTTAATTATATCATATATGCATATTGTCATTTTAAGATGTGAAACCGTATTGGCACCAACACTAATCAAAAATATTTTATTGGTATGTATACTGTAATTAGTTCGAGTATATGCCCTTGAAACCTACTATAATATTATATGCAGTTCTGTAATCTGTGGTATGTTGCTAACATAAAAACGAACTCTGTTTTATGTCTTAGACTGGAAGATAGTTAGATTTTTAGAGGAAACTAGTAATCCATCATAATAAAGAAGATTTCTTGTCCGATCTTGACTTCATGGGTTTTCAGTCCCTAACCTCTGCAATAAACTTGTCGTCGACGGAGCGTTAAACGCGAATAATACCTTGAAGACACAAATTTCAGTGCAGTGGCAGAATTTCTACAAACTCAGCTCACCGGACAATAGATAAATCATTACAAGCATCATTTAGCGCCAAGTAATTCCGCCTCTGGACGTGATAACCGCCTGGATTCGGTTAGCAAATGAGTCCACGAAGTTGTGCAGGTACGTCACATCCAAATAATGACTCATTGAGGATTTGATCACGCAGTTCAATCAAACTACGAGAATGGTGATGTCGGCATTTTATCTACTGTTCCAACATGTTCACAGATTTTCTATGGAATTAAAGTCAGGCGATTTTCCAGGCCAGTCGAGACATAAGAGGGTGGGTGAGTGTTCAGAAAACCAGTCCCGTGTTCTTCCAGCCTGATGAGATCTACTGTTGTCGTCTTGAAAAATAGGGTATCAATAGCATGCTCAGATGTTAAATGAAAAGTAACACCTGATCATTCAGAATGTTCAAATAAACATGCTGGTTCATGTTAGAGGTCACGTCAGTGATAGGACACATTTCATGGTGAGAGAAACACCACCAAAACAATACAGAGCCACCTACGGCTTGAACCTGACCTTGCACACATTCACCGTGAAATGCTTCACTTGGCCTTTGGCGCACTCGTTTGCAGGCAAAAACGTGATTCGCTTGACCAGTCAGCTACTGTCCACATTCTATGATTTCTAGTCCACTGAAGAAGCGCAGCTTTATGTGTCTGTGTGAGCAATGGCCTCTTGCGAGGCGACAGACTCCAGCTGTTCACTGCATGGAGTTCTCGTTACAATGCTCTCTCGCAGATAGGCAGGGATGGGCGTTCATTCACTGCCTACAGTGACTGTTGCCGGGTTTGGAAGTGATTTTGATTCACAAGCCGTAAACGGGTCCACGGTTCTTCTGGGTCAAGACTTTTTCCCAACACAATTCGGACGTTTCGTAGCCACGTGTGTTACACCACTGATGGTGGACACTGCACAATGTTGTGCCACTTTGATCTATATACAGTGGCGTGGCAAAATATTGATCTATGTACTGACAATAGCCCTGCCCTCAAGACTAGACACACTTCGCCCTAGTACCAATACAATTCGTTAAATTTTAGTCCCAGATGTTGAACCCCGTGAATGTAATACGGGCTGTGCACTAACTACTCATCAGACTAAAAGGTTAGATGCCCCCGTTACATCGTACACATTCTCTCAATACTACACTCGTCAATAGTATTGTAATGCGTTGAAGTGGTGAATGGTCAACACACTTTAATATTGGTACTTCTCATTATAGTAAATAGGATTTGATTAAATCTTGTGCACATTGCACGTTATCTGAAATATAAATAAGCTCGGTCAGTAAGCCGAAACTTAGGCTTCTATTGATAGCAACAGTTCCACAATTCTCAATAAAATTGGGTACTTTATAACCCATAACTTGCGCCGACTCTGGCGTTATTATTTACAATTTAAATGGTTATTATCTGTTAATTACAACAAAGAAACCTTATAACACTAAATAACTATTGCTATCGATGGTTACCATGACCAGCGTATTGCTTACTTACGATATATCTCAGTTTCGTACACCCTTGTGTAGTTAAATTTGATAAACCGTCTCTTATTTATTCACACAAAATATTCTTAAATACAAAAGGTTATCAGAAAATTATTTAACATAGTAAACAATTTACATAGTATTTTACAGTATTCACATACAATACAAAGAACTTCGACCTCCAGTATAATACACTTTACACATACAGAATATATAGTACCAATATGCGAAAATTTTATAGCAAAAAAAATTATAAAAAATTCAAATATTGTTATATATTTCCTATTTTAATTATGTGTCCCTACAGATAATCATGACTGAAATACTCAAAATAACAGGTTTCATTGGTTCATTAACATTAAAGCATTGCCCTCCTGAAGAAACACTATACACTTAAGTCTGTTACAGGTTACGTCATAAAAACACACTTTACACGTACACATTTTACCATTAATTACAAAATTACTACACTTTCAGAGAACAATCTGGGTATTATGGCACTCCTTCTTGGCTCCTGTGAAGCAATAGCACACATTTTTCTTGTGGCTTCCTCTTTATAAGATCAAAAGCAGTCCATATTACATTTTCTTTATAAAATATATTATCTCTTCCTTTCTGTGGTTACTATATATATATATATATATATATACTCCCTGCAGGGAGCCTGGTTCATTTGGAACATAACTTAACATTTATCTTTGGCCACTCTATATATATATATATATATATATATATATATATATATATATATATATATATATATTCCAAATGAACCAGGCTCCCTGCAAATTATTTCAAATGCTATCGGCGAAATGTAATGCACGCTATGTTCACTGACCTAGAATAAATCGTATATTTGGAAGTATGCATTTTTCGACGAAATAAAATTAGTGAAGCTTTGCACGTTAGCTAATTCAATAACTTGAAATGACTCTTTCTGCTCAGGCTGTGATGATATGTTACACAAAAAAATAAATTTAAATACGCTGCGTAATGGCGGCCAATTGTTGCCAGTCAAAGATCACCGCTGTTCGCTTCGCAGAGACTGAAAAAATGCTAAATAACTGCTTGCAGTTCTTAATTCAGGGAGAATTGTTTGCATTTGTTCTTTAAGTAACATAATGCGCTCACTTTTTGTAGATATATTTCCACTAAGAACAGAATACACACTTGAATTATTCGTTACGTACGAGGACAAATAGAACAAAAGCTACCGCTTTACAATAGCAAGCGTACCTTACATACAGCGGAAGAAATGATCTGACTCGAAGTGATTTTAAATGTGTTTTTACTCTTATATATAATGACATAGATAATAATGTTGGTTTCGAGAACGTTATGTACTACTATCCCATCTAATGTCTTTTTATTACATTGCAATCGATATAGTCTTTCTATGAAGATAATTTAATACATTTTGATAATTAATTTGTCGTTTATGTCCATATAATATTATTCGGAGACCTTTTATTATTTACTTCAAATATATCAGCTTGAATATTTCAAAAGGGACACTATACAGCCCCCTGGGCTACAAGGAACACACTTCCCAAATGTTTGGTCCTAGTAGACCACAAGTGTCACTTTTATGTCGTTCGTTTATAGCCTTCGCTCACTTTACTCACAGTCTTGTACGTTTAGGTCTATTCATTTAGTATCTTTCATACGTCATAGTTGGAGATAAACGCAGTACAACAACCCCTTCCATTTGGACGCAGGCCGAAGGGAATCCCCAGAAAAACCTCGGCAGAGCTAATAGATTTTACCAATTACATTAATTATACAAATGACCATACATACTCTGTCGTTACAGGAACATAAATCACATATGAACTGCCTTTTTGAAAAAGAACAAATACATAGGTATCACATAATAGTGTTCATTTTTATTGTGTTGTGTTCTTTTATTGTTAAAGGTTGTTGTAATTGGCGAATTTATCTTCGAGTGGTAGTGTCGAAGGCGTTGTATCGCGCAATCGTGACGTCTCGTGCCCGTCGCTATGGAGCGTCGGCTGGAAACCATTGTTTTCTTGTTTGCGCTCTTGTCTAGAACCGGCGGTCAGGAATCATGTCACGGACCGACGTTGTTCTGTCCGTCTGGTGCGTCAGCATTGTTGGGTGGTTACGCACCTCTCGCTCGCGTTCTCAGCACGGAAGAGGATGTTGTCTCGCACAAAGCATGCAACAAATATACGTATGTTAGAGTAACTGTTTTCATTAGATGCAACAGCTGTGGGTATGAACGAATTAATGTACAATATTTCGTTGTCGAGGCACAGGCTCTGTCAATTGTCATTTTTAGTTTTCTTGCTCGAATTGGTGCTGAATGTAGCAGGAGATATGATGCCTGATTACGCCCTTCACATCTCTGATGCAACTAATTCACATGGAGTCTCAGTGTCCGATGCTGCCCCACCGTAGTCGTCGTTGTATTAACGTCCCACTACGCTGTGCGTAGCATCTTACTGTTGTTGGAGCACTGAAGGTAGCGTCCAAACTAAAATTATTGTCTACAAAACACACTGAACACAGTTTTGTGTCTGATTTCACTGCACACAAACGTTCGGGCAATGTTTGTACTTCGTACGGCTACCGTTGCACAGCACATAAGTGTTCACCGTCCAAGTTTGTCACCAATACAGTTCTCAAAGTTCGCACTTCATTCGCAAATACCAGCACACTGTTACAGCTCTTGTTATTATGGCTTATTGTTATTTGTCATATTATATATTCATGTTATGATTAGGACCACTACGCATCTTCTTGCTTCATAAACGCGTATCCTACAATGACGTTTGAAATGGTATTTGAAAAGCTCTGAAATTGAGCTATGCTATACTCTCAAATGTTCTGCTCCGATGATTCTACAATACAGCATCATAGATGTCACATGGTGTTTATATCATTATGATGCATACATCTATCATTTAATTATCACTATTCCCGTGACAAATTGCAATATTCATTACATTCACTAATTAAAAATTCATCATGGCACATATCAAACTCTATACCTACAAATTCTACTAATGGTTGAAAGACAGATCGTATTTGCAGGTATTGTTTTAAGCTACTCTCATCATCGGACTTAAGGTCCATTAACTTCTGTATATTCATTTAAATGTTGATGGGTTAATCATTCGTTTACATATGCATCACACCTATTGCGTACTAAACACAAACATAAAACACAATTCTTATACTACACAAAATATATACTGAAATGTTTCCAAAACTTGCATACTAGACATAAAATACAATAAATTACTTATGATATGTTTCCAGGTTCAATAAATCTCTTTAGATCTTTGTGAGGGTATAATCCTTTTATCCTCCAGTTATTCAAATTCGCTATCAGTTAGCTGCAATTGTGCGGTATTTGCACAATTTTGTACGGTCCTGTATGTAGCATTTGACATTTCTTATTTTTCTTTGTTGTTGATGAAGACTTATGATGGTTTCTTATTAGAACTAAGTCGTTTACTTGATACTGGAATTTTTTTTTTATCGTCTTGTCATACTGTATCTTTCGCTGATGAGCACATCTGGTCATGTTATTGATCACGTCCTTTTCTTATCATCGTGACTTTTATCATTGTGTGGTATTTTTCGCAGTGGTGTTATCCATTCATTAGGCTCTGAAGTACTGAATAACAATTCATGACGTGTGTAGCCTGTTGATGGATGTGGCAAATTGTTGTGTATGTTTTCGAATAAGGGTACCAATTCTGTCCAATTTGTGTGTTGGTGGGTATAGGTTCTGATGAACCTGTTGAGTTCACCGAAGATTCTCTCCACGGGACTTGCTTCCGGGTGGAAATGAGCAACTAATATATGCTTGATGTCCTGGTCGTGTAAGAACGCTCTCCACAGGCGGCCAGTGAAATATTTAGCGTTGTCCGTCAAGATATTTTGTTGTTTTCCTATTTTGGGTATGAAATCTTTCAACATCCGTTGTATCATGTGCTTGGAGGAAGTGGTTTTCATCAGATATAATATCACATACTTCGTAAAGGTATTATAAATAGCCAATACATATTTCATTCTACCGCGAGCGGTCGGTAGTGGTCCCACGACTTCCACAGATACAATTTTAAGTGGCTAAATGGGAATGACTGAATGTAGAACGGTTTTGTTACTTCTATTGTTGGCTTCTGCTTTCTGACAAATGTCACATGTTCTTCCTGTTTTTTGGACCATACGTTTAAGATTCGGAATATAACAATATCTTTGTATTATGCCTAAACACCTTTATATTCCTACGTGCCCCCAGGCGTAGTGTGTGAAACAAACAAAATTTTGTGTGCATTTGTTAGGAATACAGACGCACTATGGTTCTGAGTCTGTGTCGTTTCGGTGATAAAATATATTGTTCTCTATTTTATACCATAAGTTCCATTACTGTCTTGTTGTTATTATGGAGTGTTTTATTTTCTTCCAGATATGCATATTGCATCTGTCCAATATTCACGCACAGGTGCAAATATTGTCGACGGTGTGATTGTGACGTCATCATTATTATTCTTAGATCATATTCCTGTAGTACTAGTGCCCAACATGCTAGTCTGGCGTGTAATAGCTTGCACGTTAATAGGAAGCTTAAAGCCTAATGATTGCAGAACAAATTTTTCTGTTTGCTGTAAACATAATAATGACATTTTTGGAGTGCCGATCTGACACTTAGTGCCACCAGTTCCGTCACTGAATAGGCCCTTTCACACTTAGTAAGGACCCTGCTAGCGAAAGCTATTACCCTTATTTCACAAAACCCTTTGGTTTTTTTCTTGTTGATACAAACATGCTCCTAAACCGTCAGATGAAGAATCAGTGGCTATACAAAAATCTTTGTTCACATCGGGATGATATAGCAATTATGCATTTACTAAGGCTACTTTGATATCTTCGTAGGCTTGCTGACATTCTTCGTACCAGTTCCAGGTAATGTTTTTACGCAATAAGGTGAGCAATGCTTCATTGTTGAGCAGCTAATTTGGCACAAAACGTCAGAAAAGGAAACCAGTCCGATGAATGATTTTAACTGCTTTTTGTTTATAGGTTGTGGGAATTCTTTAATCGCTTGAAGCTTTTTTTTGCCGGGCATTATTCCTAGTGGTGAGGTAATATGCCCAAGAAACTTTAAGTTGTTTTCTCCCAAACTTGGATGTTTTAATATTTGCAGTAATACCTGTCTCTGCTAGTTTATTTAACTTTCTCTCTAGAATTTCTACTTGCTCTTCCCATGTGGGTGTGGTCACTGAAAGATCGTCCACGCAAAGAGTCACTTTTTCTAAGAAGTCTGCGCCTAGCGCTTGACCCAGCGCGGTGATGAATACTCTTGCGCTTACATTGAGTCCAAAGGGTAATGCTCTAAATTGGTAGCTCCTTCCGTTGAAAATGAAGGCGGTATATTTCCTAGATTCTTTCGTTAACGGGATTTTCCAATAACTACTTCGCCAATCTCTCGAGGTCAGGTATTTTACACCATAAAACTTTTGTATTTGTTCCTCTAGGCTCCCCGGCCTTGTCCTCACGAGTATGATAATTTTATTTATGTTCCTCGCGTCTGGGACAAGTCTAATTTTTCCACCGGGCTTGGCTACAGCTGCTAGAGGACTGCTATATGGTGATAGGGATGGTTCTATTATTTCCCATTGCACCATATTTTGTATTTCCTTGTTTACTGCTTTTTTTTAGTCCACGGAACAGAATATGAAGTTTAGCAGTATATTTCGTGGGAAAACACATCTATATTGTACTCGTACCCCTTGATGATTCAAGGTCTGTCGGAAAATACTTCACTATAGTGGTTTAATAACTGTATGAGTTGTTGCGTTGTGATCCGGTCAAATAATCTGATTCTTGTGCTTTGCTGTCAATGGTTTTTGTCCAGCTAAATGTTTCATCGGTAACTACATCTGCATAGTACTCTTCTTGTCCCCTTAAGTCGCTGCTTACTTGTAATATTGCCAGCCCTCCGCTTTTAACTTATATGCTTCGGCAATCTTTGCCAGGGATACTTTCCGTTCGCACCAAATCCAGCACAATCTGTCTGTTTTCATTCAATAGGCAAATCTTTCCGTTTGAGAGGTAAATTTGTGCCTGTCTCGCGCTAAGAACTTCGCACTCCAGGATGCAAGGCCTCTCGCAATCCTTTAACCACCGGGAAGGCATATTTTATGTTTTCCTTTCCGAGGCATAAATCTACCCACACCAGGTACTGAATGTGTTGTGCCTGTGCACTAATGGCTCCAGTAACACGACAGTTCTGTATTGGGTATGTAGGCAATTTGCGGTTTTGACTCAGGGTTTTAAAAAGATTGTAGCTCATGACATTTGTAGTAGCACCTGTGTCGATATATATTTCTATCGGAATTTAATTGATTCTTGCTTTTACAATGGTGTGCACTACATATACTTCTGTGTTATTTCATTTGTTTGGTTCGGTTAACAAATCTTGTTGCACACTATTTCCGTCCTGGTACCTCAGCAGTCGCACGTTGTCTTGTGCATTACTTCTAGATGTGCCCGCTATTTGTCCGTCGACCAACAATTGGGAGCTTATTGCGGTCGTTTCTCGTTTGACGATCGCGCTATGTTTTTGCTACCTTCACCTGTCATCTCAACGATTCTTATGGTACTGTTATTTTCTGTCCTTGGTTGCGGTATGGCACTTGCATTCTGTATGGAATTGCGGTTGTCACATTGATAGGTATTATTGTCGACGGGCGGTGGTTGTGGCATTGAAGCTTGTATCCACTGCACCGTATAGTTATGGTTGTTCGCGTTATTATTTTAGTTAGGCCATTTACCTTCGTTCGACCTGCGTTTATTATTCTGGTTGCTGTTGTTGTATCTGGGATGGTATCTTTCTTCCCATCTACGTTTTTCTTGTAAGGTGTTTGACCATTTCCGTTTTTGTTATTCAGATGTGCAAGTGGGTTTCCTTTGCCGTTGCTGTTGTTCCCAAAGTTGGGACTATTAGTATTATTATTTCGATTCACATATTTGCGTGGCGAAAAGTTCCCGTTTTCTCGGTCCGTATTCGTCCTGCTTTCTTCTTCTGATGGATCGATTTCGTGTCACACAGATAAATTTCTTTCCAAGTCATCTTCGGGCACATTGATCAGTCAGCTCGTCACGAATATGACCTGGCAATCGCAGTTTTAGTATCCTGATGACATCACGTGCTGATATGGACTCATCCCAATATGTAGTTTTATTAATGCATCATCATCATCATCATCATCATCATCATTTAAGACTGATTATGCCTTTCAGCGTTCAGTCTGGAGTATAGCCCCCTTATAAAATTCCTCCATGATCCCCTATTCAGTGCTAACATTGGTGTCTCTTCTGATGTTAAACCTATTACTTCAAAATCATTCTTAACCGAATCGAGGTACCTTCTCCTTGGTCTGCCCCGACTCCTCCTACCCTCTACTGGTGAACCCATGAGTCTCTTGGGTAACCTTGCTTCTCCCATGCGTGTAACATGACCCCACCATCTAAGCCTGTTCGCCCTGACTGCTACATCTATAGAGTTCATTCCCAGTTTTTCTTTGATTTCGTCATTGTGGACACCCTCCTGCCATTGTTCCCATCTACTAGTACCTGCAATCATCCTAGCTACTTTCATATCCGTAACCTCAACCTTGTTGATAAGGTAACCTGAATCCCCTCAGCTTTCGCTCCCATACAATAAAGTTGGTCGAAAGATTGAACGGTGCACAGATAACTTAGTCTTGGTACTGACTTCCTTCTTGCAGAAGAGGGTAGATCGTAGCTGAGCGCTCACTGCATTAGCTTTGCTACACCTCGCTTCCAGTTCTTTCACTATGTTGCCATCCTGTGAGAATATGCATCCTAAGTACTTGAAACCGTCCACCTGTTCTAACTTTGTTCCTCCTATTTGGCACTCAATCCGTTTATATTTCTTTCCCACTGACATTACTTTCGTTTTGGAGATGCTAATCTTCATACCATAGTCCTTACATTTCTGATCTAGCTCTGAAATCTGCCATCACAACTAAGTCATCCGCATATGCAAGACTGCTTATTTTGTGTTCACATATCTTAATCTCACCCAGCCAGTCTATTGTTTTCAACATATGATCCATAAGAAATATGAAGAACAGTGGAGACAGGTTGCAGCCTTGCCTTACTCCTGAAACTACACTGAACCATGAACTCAATTTACCGTCAACTCTAACTGCTGCCTGACTATCCATGTAAAGACCTTTAATTGCTTGCAAAAGTTTGCCTCCTATTCCATAATCTCGTAGAACAGACAATAACTTCCTCCTAGGAACCCGGTCATTTGCCTTTTCTAGATCTATAAAGCATAGATACAATTCCCTGTTCCACTCATAACACTTCTCCATTATTTGCCGTAAGCTAAAGATCTGGTCCTGACAACCTCTAAGAGGCCTAAACCCACACTGATTTTCATCCAATTGGTCCTCAACTAATACTCGCACTTTCCTTTCAACAATACCTGAGAAGATTTTTACCCATAATGCTGATTAAAGAGATACCTCTGTAGTTGTTACAATCTTTTCTGTTTCCATGTTTAAAGATTGGTGTGATTACTGCTTTTGTCCAGTCTGATGGAACCTGTCCCGACTCCCAGGCCATTTCAATTATCCTGTGTAGCCATTTAAGACCTGACATTCCACTGTATTTGATGAGTTCCGACTTAATTTCATCCTCCCCAGCTGCTTTATTGCACTGCAATCTATTGACCATTTTCTCCACTTCCTCAAATGTGATCCTACTTCCATCATCATTCCTATCCCATTCTACTTCGAAATCTGAAACATTACTGATCGTATTTTCACCTACATTGAGCAACTCTTCAAAATATTCCCTCCATCTGCCCAAGGCATCCACAGGATTCACCAGCAGTTTTCCTGACCTGTACAAAATACTTGCCATTTCCTTCTTATCTCCCTTTCGAAGACTGCTAATTACACTCCAGAATGGTTTCCCAGCAACTTGACCCATAGTCTCCAACCTGTTTCCAAAGTCGTCCCAAGATTTCTTCTTGGATGCTGCAATTATCTGTTTGGCTGTGTTTCTTTCTTCAACATAACTTTCTCTGTCTACCTGAGTTCTAGTATGTAGCCATTTTTGATACGCCTTCTTTTTCCTTTTACAGGCTGCCTTGAATGTGTCATTCCACCAAGCTGTTTGCTTCATCCTACTTTTACACACCACTGTTCCAAGACATTCTTTAGCCACTTCTAGTACTGTGTCCCTGTACCTTGTCCATTCCTTTTCCAATGACTGTAATTGACTACATTCAACTAACTGGTACCTTTCTGAGATCGCTGTTATGTACTTGTGCCTGATTTCCATATCCTGACGTTTCTCCACTCTTATCCTCCTACATATGGACCTGACCTCCTGCACTTTCGTCCTCACAATCCCAATTTCACTGCAGATTAAATAATAATCAGTGTCATCAAAGAATCCCCTGAATATACGTATGTCCCTCACAGCCTTCCTCAATTCCTGACCTGTTATTATATAGTCAATGACAGATCTGGTTCCCCTGCCTTCCCAAGTATACCGGTGAATGTTGTTATGTTTAAAAAAGGAGTTTGTGATTACTAAGCCCATACTGGCACAGAAATCCAAGAGTTGTTTCCCGTTCCTGTTGGCCTCCATATCCTCTCCAAATTTACCCATAACCTTCTCATACCCTTCTGTTCGATTTACAATCCTGGCATTAAAATCACCCATGAGCAGAACACTGTCCTTGTCCTTTACTCTAACAACTACATCACTGAGTGCCTCATAAAAACTATCCATCTTGATCTGTCCCTTCACAATGCGAATATACTGACACAATCCTAATTTTCTTGCTAGACACTATCAAATCTATCCACATCAGTCGTTCGTTTACATACCTTAGAGCAACTACACTGGGTTCTATTTCTTTCCTGATGTAAAGCCCTACACTCCATTGTGCTATTCCTGCTTTGACTCCTGACAGGTAGACCTTGTATTCTCCCACTTCCTCTCCTTTCTCACCCCTAACCCGAATGTCACTAACAGCTAAAACGTCCAGCCCCATCTTACTTGCAGCCTCTGCCAGCTCTACCTTCTTCCCAGAGTAGCCCCCATTGATACTAATAGCTCCCCATCTCATTACCATTTGTTTGCCAAGTAGTATCTTAGGAGTCCCTGGTTTGTCAGTTAGAGGTGGGACTCCGTCACCTCCAAAGGTCCGAGGCATTTTGCTCTGATTGTTGCCAGCATCATACTTGCCCCGAGTCCCATTGGGTTTTACCCCTAACGGTTGAGGGACTAACCGGTGGAATTGGTAGTCTTTGCTGTATGAGCACAAAGGTGACCACGACTCAGAATATGTCCGAGATGCCCAGCCTTATTTCAAAGTAACTGGTTTCCCGACTGTCGGGACCACTTACTTGGCCACTCATACGTTGCCCGTGGTTCATGAACTAGGACATGACTACAGGAACCCACACCATGAACTACTATATTTTATTAATGCATTTGTCGAAATATTTTCGAAGCGTGCCTTCCTTTTGGTTGTATATCTATGGGCTATAAACTTCGGTTCTAAGGCGTTCTTGAATCGCTTTATACAAATATCTTTCCAAAAATGATCTTTCGAACTGTGCTACATTATGACAGTTGTCTATTATTTCGTTTGCCCATAGGGCCGCGTCACCTTGGATGTGTGCTATAATAAATTAGATCTTTTGACGGTCATTCCATGCACTGACTAACACATTTTTAAATCCTTTTATAAAGATCACAGGGTGTACTGTTTTCTTTTCCGCATTGAACACTTTAAATTGCCTATGTTTGATTAAGTTTTCGTCAATGCTACTACTTGTGGAACGAGAAGCTGCCCCCACCTGATTATGAATGGGCACACTTCCGTGTGCATGCATATTTCCTTTTTCTGAATTACTTGCTTGTTGATATGAACCGTACATGTCATTCCCATTGCCATACGTTTAACTACCAGCCATAACACCGTCGTGTTGGAGCGCCTGCGAATTCACAGGCTGTAGTTTGAAAATTCTTTGTTGCAAAAGCGGTATTGGCAATTTAGACCTCGCTTCGATGTTTTCACCTGCCGATTGCCGCGTTTCGCCTGTGGTTTGTTTACATACAACTGCTCCGCTAGTTACTTGCTGCATCGCAGACTTTACTTTACTCTCTATTTGTTCCGGAATCTGACTTTCTTTCTCAGTTAGCCAATCTTGGAATTCCTTTTCTACTTTCTGTGCTTGTTCGGTTAAACGCTGTTCTATGGCTTCTTTCTGTACGATTTCTAGATTTCCCATACGGTTGATGAGTTGCGCTACTTCGTCTTTCATAACTATGTTTGCCGTTTGCAGCTTTTGCACATTTTGTGCTATGTTGCTGACTATGTTCGGCAATTCGGTACAGGCTTTCTTTATTTCGTTTATTTCCAACTGTACTTTTTCAAACTGCATATTTATACTTTCCATTAAAACCTTATCTCTCTCTCTAGCCTTTTCCTCCCTTAATCTATCCATTTCTTCTCTTTCAACTTCCCTTAATCTAGCGTTTTCTTCTCTTTCCTTTTCCAATAATCTGTCTCTTTCTTCTAATCTCCGGAGAAATTCCGCAAATGGATCTGGTATCGGTGAACAAATTAGTGTCGTTGTTGCTCCACTCCTTTGAACATTGACACTCGCCCTGCTAATAGCAACTACCGCTTCTAATCCTGCAGTGTGCTGATTACTTTCTGTCATTTCACAGGAAACTAAAGTATCTACGTTCTCACCCATTAGATCACTGTCAACATCTAACATCTCCGTACCCCTATCCATTTCACTCAGCAACTGAACGTTATTCAGAATATTGGTATTATTATCTGGTTGAATCTCAAAAACTCGTCCAACTTCACCCATAATGTCAATAAAGTCACTTTACTCACTACCAAACTTACTCTAGGCTACAAATACGGACTAATTTCTTCAATAAGAATGGTTACTACTTTTAACATCACAATATCATCCTTTGCTTACGTTTGTTTTTACAAATACAAACTGTTATCTACTTCACTACGTACCATGTACCATCTACCATACTGTACTCTGATGATAGGGGTCTATGTAGCAAGACGTGATGGTTAGTGCTCCTTATGTTGGTACTTTTCTTATTTCTAACTCTGTCCTCTCAGGGTCTAAAATTTTCTTCTATGGTACTCTCGTTCATCAAATTTATACATGAAATGAAATTCGTTTAGTATTAGAATACATACTATACACATTAATAAACACACCCACACACCCACACACACCCACACCCACACACCCACACCCACACCCACACCCCCCCCCCCCATATATATATATATATATATATATATATATATATATATATATATATATATATATATATATATATACAATCACTATGTCTTTCCCCAATATTATTGGACTTCATTTATAATGACGTTGTCCTATACATTTTTTAACGAGCCCCACATTACCAGGTGGCATTTATATTATCCCTTCCTTTCTATGGTTATTAATTATTATTATTATTAAGTGAAACACAATAAAGGGATATTATATTAGGAATATATATATATATATATATATATATATATATATATATAATTATATTTCAAATGAGCGCCAGGCTCCCTACAAATTATTTCAAATGCTTTCTACGAAATGTAATGCAGGCTAAGTTAACTGACCTGGAATAAATCGTATCTGTGAAAGTATGCATTTTTTGACGAAATAAAATCAGTGAAGCTTCGCACTTTAGTTAACTGAATAGCTTGAAATGATTCTTTCTGCTCCGGCTGTGGTGATATGTTACACAAAAAAATAAATTTAAATACGCCGCGTAATGGCGGCCAATTGTTGACAGTGAAAGATCACCGCCGCTCGCTTCGCAGAGACTGAAAAAATTCTAAATAACTTCATGCAATTATTAATTGAAGAAGAATTTTTTGCATGGGATCTTTAAATGACACAATGCACTCACTTTTTGTACATATTTTTCCACTAAGCACAGAATACACACTTCAATAATTCGCTATGTACGAGAACAAATACAATAAAAGCTACCACTTTACAATACCAAGCGTACCTTACGTACAGCAGAAGAAATGATCTGACGCGAAGCGATTTTAAATATCTTTTTTTTTTCTTATATATAATAACAAAGATAATAATGTGAGATTCGAGAACGTTATGCGCTAAGTTCTCATCTAATGTGTTTTTATTACATTGCAATCGATATAGTCTTTCTTTGAAGATACTTCAATACATTTTCATAATTAATTTGTCGTTTATGTCCATATAATATTATTCAGAGTCCTTTTATTGTATACTCCAAATATGCCGGCTTGAATATTTCAAAAGGAACACTATAAACACTTTGTGCATTCTTTGTTGTAGGCTGCCCCTTTTATTTTTACATAATTTTTGGCATTTCTTTTTCGTGAAAAATCATGAGTTTGTCGTGCCCCTTGGGCTGCAGTATTTCACTTAACTGTCCTCTAAGTTACACTTTTGTTACAATTTTCCATTGTTGCACATTTATACGAAAGTATCTCAGAACCTGAAACTTGGCAGATACTAATATGGTTGCAATAAAATTTATTCATAATACAGACATTGGATAATAATAATAGTTACAAATATTTACACATTTCTGGCTATATACGTATTTAGGTCAACAATGTGTCTATTTCCTAATGGTTTTCTGGTCTTAGGATAAACCAGAAAGTATGCAATAGCGTGTGGAATTCCATAAATTTCTAAAGGACCATCGTAAACGTATTTAAATTTTGAAATCTCGTCATTTACCTCACTAGATTTTTCGTGAGCTTTATCAAGTACCAGTTCATTAATGTTAAATTTTGAAAATTATACCTTATCATTCCTTTTGACTCTTGCTTCTGTTTTTTGTCTACTTAATTCTCTCACCATTTTCTCTGCCAAATCCATTTCCTTACTGGGTGGGTATTCTTCCTTCTACAAACTTTTAGTTTTGTGGCCTAACATATTTTCTTCATGAGTGAAACCAGTGGTTTCATGTTGTAATGTATTCATCATTACTTCAAATTTGGGAATAAATTTGCCCCAAGTTCTATGGTGTTGGTGACAGTGTGTCCTGCATGGTCTTCATAATTCTCACATGTACCGTCTACTGGATTACTAGGTGTATGGTAAACTGAAATATGTGTTACTTGTGTTTCTTTTTGCTCCATTCCTTCTAATCATAATTTTGCAATAAATTGCGGACCATTGTTAGATAGTATACTCATTGGTATTCTTATTTCATTAAAGTATTCCAACATTTTATTGAAAACTACTTTAGTTGTCGCTTTCCTGATTGGATACAGCTTAATAAATTTTGAAAATGCATTTAAAATAACTAGAACGTAAGTGAAATTTCCAGTGATTTTAGGTAGGGGCCAATATAGGTCCATAGACAGTAGCTCTAAGTCATCCAGTGGTTTGAGACTCTGCATAGAACATCACTTGGTATAACTGTTGGGCACTTTAGCCATCTGACAAACATTACATGACTTTAAATGTTCTGTAACTTTTCTCAAAGCATTACTTCCAATTTTCGCAACACTTGAAATTTCCGCATGGAACTTTCTCGCCCCCCAATGTCTATATGCCAAATGAAAGCCATCAGTTAATTCTATTTCAAACTGTGATGGGCAGTAGACTTGCCATTCTTCACTATTTCTCCCCTTTCTAATAAACCGTACCCCTTTAAATATTTTGTAAATTTTGGTATCTGTGGACAATCATTACTGTCAAATTTGACCTTCATTGATTTCCACACTCCATCTTCGTTTGGGAATCTCCTAATATTTTTACATATATTGGCTATTCTTTTAATACTAGCTACCTCTTTTAAGTATAACATTCTAAAGGTTCCATCGTCATCTTTTCGTTCCTTCCACGATAAGTCTTGATCTACCATTACATCTTCCCATGAAGTGGCATTCATCTCTTTACATTCTAAGTCGGGTGGTTCTTTTTTCTTTCCGATCGCAAACTCTCCTCCACAATCCTTAATTGTTGCTGTTTACTAATCATTTCGTATGGTGGTTCTTTTTTCTTAGGATCCGTTATGTTCTAACATTCTGCGAGGTGTCTGTTGTTCTATGTCGTGTCTCCCTACCACTTTCGCGCAACGACGCTCTGAGCATGTTTTTTAGGGAATTGACTAGTTTGAACCTGGGACCTGTTGCTGGTAAGGAGACGCCAGACCACACATGACATGTAGAGTTCAGAAGAGTTCAGTGGGACTAGCGATGATATAACCAAATACTTAATGATTTCAGCGTCAGCTCCACTGCACTCCCTGTAAAAGAATCTTAATACTAACTAAATTTAGTGGAAGGGGTTCAAGGCTTTCCTATTTTTAGTTAGCTGGTAAAATAACGTCGAAAAAACAGTTAAGTTTACCATTGGAAATTTTATTCTACTCACAAAACATTCTTTATAAATTGCACTATTGATAAAAGGAAATGTCTTAATACAGGATGATAAAAAACAACTGCGTTCAACAAAAATGTGAACGAATATTCCCTGAATGGGTTTCCAAGTTCTACAATGGTCCGAAGGATGATCCATGCCATATCACATCTATAATGTAGGTTTAAATTAAGTTTCACAAAAGAGAAAACTATCAAAATGGTCTACAGTGACCCTCAATTATCTTTAATTACTTATCTAACTTGTCGTAAATTACAGTGGTTGATGTGGCTTCTTAATAATTATATAACAGAGAAATCATCGCGTTTCAGATTTTAACTTACGTTGCAAATGTGAATACCATGAGCTTCAATTGACGATCGACACTAGTATTACGTAAAAAGGGGATGTAACAGATGAGACTTCTGCAGTTCTGAGTAAAGCCTTATGCACTCAAAAATGCGGCATCGCGTGCGTTCATGACCTTGTCAGTGTTCGTCAGGGGGCGGCGTGCGGAGCAGCTCCATACAGCTCGCCGTCTCGGAAGCAACTCCCTCCTAACTTCTCCTTACTACAATTTACCAAAGTTGGTTTAAAAGAAACTATCTGGCTGTGTTTTCATCTGACCAATCAGGGTCTCAATGTTAACCTTAAGCTCTGCCTACAAAAATTCTGTCTATCCAATGAGAAACGTTATACTTTTCGTGGTGGGGCAATGTTTTTAAAGTTTGCAACGTAACAGAGACGCGGAAAAGTCTCACGCTAAAACTTGCAGTTGGTGTGGCCCTTTTAGTGTTATCGTAAGATCTATACCGTTCTTCTGGAGGGCTCTAGCTTTTAACATGGGCTGGGGGGTGGTCCTGTCGGTTAGCTGGCGACGTGGGTGTCCATCCCTTATCGTAGGGCCTTCTAGCTTAACACAGTTCTGCTCTCGGCCTCTGTTCTCGTTTCTCCCCTCGGAACTGCGCCTGTCTCACGGTGGGAAGGTATCACATGCGTTTAGGCATTCTTGTGTTAGTCTGTGGTATTCCATTTACTCACTCGTTACTCGTATTACTTCGGTTAATTTAATGTCACAATTTATTCGGAGCTATGTGACACACTACTGGATTTGCTTATCAAGTCAGGGTTTTCATGGAAGGTGTTGGATTTGCCTGACACCTTACAATGTCTTCCGCATCCTGTACTGACATTGCTGGTTCTTCACAGGTCTCGTCATTTACAGGTTTTATTTCATCTTGACTTCTTTTTCCTGTTTACTGTCCAGTTTAGATAACTTTTCACACTAAATATTCTCATTCTCTAGCATTCACATTTCTATCATACAGAGTTTTTCAGTAAGCTTCGTTTCCTCCGATTCTGAATCAGTAGATTAATTGATTTCTTCATTTTCATTTAAGTCGACAGCTTCTAACATGAAAGCCTTTCTTAATTTATTTGAGAACTCTAGATCGTCCCTAGTCTCGTAATTCATAGATTTCTGGATTCGTTCTATAGTAATGAGTTCCTCTTGTCTGTCGTTTATAGCAGGCACATTGTTTTCCTCTGTTGGTAGTTCGTCTTCATCAGAACTGTCCTCCTTATCTTTCCTAACGTCACCAGCTTGCACTTCATAAACATTATTATCTTTGTGATTTTCTACCAATCGCACAAATTCGTTTTACTTCAAATCTGGCTTATAAATGACAGAAATGTTATCCGCAGATTCGTTGCCACTGATTGATTCTTCAGCAAAGTGTAAATCTGCATTTCCTACTTCGCATCTACTTACGACCTCTTCATTTTCTCTAACATTAGCGACACGCATCCTCTGCGCGGTGCTTTTTGATTCAATAGTATTGACAGATCGCGTACTCTGCGCGGATCCAAACAATAAACATTTCTCCTTTACCTTATTTCCAGTCGTAGTAACGCTGTAACACTATCTTCCTTTTCGTTACACTGCTTTATACCATCATTCAGATTACTCATCTGTATATGCCAGTTATCAATTCCATTCAAACTCTTCTCCGTCTCAGTTACCGCACGTTGTCTGTCCATAGCTTCTGAATTAGTTTCAGAGGGCAATGCCCTGCCTTACTCATAACCTCAGCTCATTCCCCTGTGATGTCACTCTCCGTCTGCACTGCTATAGAATTAATTCTCGCTACAGTGGTCCGCTGCAGCGGCTTGTTAGCGCACGAAATACGTCCGTTGGTAGCTGACAGTGATTCATATGCAGTACCACCTGTCGTGGTAAGCCTAGTGCACAGTACTGCAGCGTATCGAAGCTTCTATGTCTATGTCGAGAGTATCTCTTGCGTTTAGGCCTCCTGCATCTTGTTCCCACGTCCGTCCGACCCTAAACGTTTCCGTTGTTTAGTTTAACTCCTCCCTGTCGGAGTTATCTCGCGGTCTATGTCTTCTTGCGCGATGGTTAGAGGAAAATCTTCCTGTGCCCCTTCCTCTATGAACAATATTAACCCGATACAGATATATTATTCTGTCCATGATTGCTGTTATTCCTATTGTGTCTTTCATTCTAGCGGATGTTATCCTGCGGAAGTTGTTTTCTCACCAGTGGCCTTCGTCAATCACTTTTTCTAAAAATGCAGAAAAAGTCCGGTGGTTACTGCCCACATATATTTTGGAATCTTCTAGTAATTGCTTTCAGAGTTCCCATATGATCTCAGAATCCTTCGATTCCTTAAGTGTGCCAATCTCCTATACCGTGACTCACAAAGTTCTTTCATGTTCATTCGGCCTTCACCTTCGAACATTCTCGCCATTATAAACTCACGAGAGAGGCTATTTTGTATCTGTGCAGACCAGTTTTTGTACAAGAACTTCTGTCTAAATTCACTGAAAGTCATTGCTTCAGTACTTAAGTTAATTCCCCTCCGTTTAGTATCTCCTGCTAAACCAACAACTGCGATATTTACTTTTTTTCTGATCTGTGATTTTTCAGTAAATAGGCTTTCACAGTTCTTAATAAAATCCACAGGGAATAATCCACTGTGTTTTCGATAAGGATCGAATTTTTCTTCGCCCTCTAATACCTTGTAAATTGGTGTTCTGTCTACCACGTAAGGGCCATTATACGTAATCTTTCTTTCTAGGCCACTAGCTTTTTCTTGTGTACAGGAAGTGTTATTCAACACTTCTCTTCAATATGCTCTACTTTCATTTCTAGGTTTTTCTCAGTCTCTTAACACTCATTCTCAGTTGAGAAACCTGTTTTTCATTCGCTTTCGTCATTACTTTCTTAATGTGGGAAAACTTTTCCTCAACCTTTGACTCTGCCGTAGGTTCTACCCGTTCCTGTATTTTCTCTGCTTCGGTTTCAAACCAGTCACTAACGTCCATAATTTCTGCCTGTCTATTACTAACAGTTTCACCTAAATCTTTCACATCTTTCTTCATGTTAGTACTTGCCTCAGTCAGAAAATCTATTTTATTATTAACTTTTTCGAACATTTCGTTATTCCTTTCCATTTGTACACACTGTTTCTTAAGTTTTTCGTTTATACTGGAAGCGGTTTTAGGCTGTGTTTCCGTTCTGTGAGACAGACTTTTTTCAAGATTTTCGTTTTGAGCCTCCAAGTTCTTGTCTTGTGCTACCATTTGTTCACTTAGAATTGAAGTGTTCTTGTTTCGTGCCATCAGTAGTGTATGCATACTGTGTAATAATGCATACAAATCAACGGATTGTTGTTCATTTAGTTGATTTTTGTCTACCTCCTTGTCTTCCTCCTCTGAATCTACTTCTTTCTTAATCTGAGATGGATTTAACACCATAGAAGCCTCATTCCTCAAATCAATATTTTCTATCTGCTGTTTCATCTTTAAAATCGATTCCTCTCTGTCCTGCTCCTGTCACTGTTTACAGAAGTGTCATCACTCTTATCCTCTTGCTTTACTTCTCTATACCACATATACTTACTTATCTTTATCCATTTTTAATACTTTCTTAGACCACACATATAATAATTTATTCCGCTGTACCTTTCTCTTAACTGCCTTAACAAATTCGTGCCCCTGCGACCTTTATACTACTTCCAAAAGAATGCTACCTATCTGTAAAATGTGTAACTGTGCTTAATTACTTATGTACTCTTAACTGCTGTAAAAGGTCCTGACACCAGGCGCCACGTGTAGCGCTACCTCTACTATTGTAATTTAGTATGCATTTACCTAAATAACAGAAAAACCTTTCTCTATGTTGTCACGCATACTATGACCCAAGAGAACAAATAGTCCTGTTACGGGAAAAGCCACGTCTAACCCTCTTACTAAAGTTTCGTTTAGTTTCCAAATAAAATACACTATGGGAGGATAGTCCTGTTAATAGGACAAGCTAATCAATACAGTTACCCTTTCTACAGGATTTCACTATGTGTTGTGCTCAATGGATAAGTAAATCAGACTATTCAATTCTTTTCCTAAAAGTTTTACCCAGCGGTTACATAGAAACGCAGTATGGATAATATTATAGTGAAGCTAGGACAACTCAGTTCCAAGTTCATTTAGTGGTTTAAAGCATGTACTAATGGTCATCAGCCCATCCAGGCAACAAAACAATGAAATACTGGAGAAACAGAAGTATGAATTTTGCCTACTTTCTTGCTACTGTTTAATTTGGTTCTTCAAATTAATATTACTCTACGTAAACAATGTTAGTGCAGACACTGGAATTTGTTTTTGACTACTACACCCATTGTTAGTGCAGGCACTGGAATTTCTTTTTAACTACTGCACCATTATACATTACGTTTTTAAAAGAGGAAAATCCCAGTAGATAACTTCAGGGAAGCTAAAAAAATTTGGCCAGACGGGACAAACAGGAAATAAGCCTGGGTTCGGTGTGGGGCGGCGGTGGGGTGGACTGCTGTAGCCTGTTGTGGAGTTGTGAACCACTGATGGCTACGACCGGGACGAAGCCTGTCCGTCGTTTATAGGTCCCCAGTTCCATACAATAAAATACAACTTCGCTACACTATGATTGAATTTTACGTAAGCAAACTTTTACTATAACATTTTGCAATTGGTAAGAAAACACAAAACCAATTTAAATGGTGCCTCTTTGTATTAAATTGGCACCTCATAAGCCTGTAAAATAGGATCCTCGGGTTCATCAAACACCAGGAAGGAACCCTACATAGGTACACGATTAGGATGAAATAGGAGGATGAACCACTTTCTATAAAGTTCAAGAATGATTATTAAAACACAATTTAAATTAATGGTTCATGCTGAACAAAAGTAAATTTACTATAAAAATGTCTTATCTGGAGGCTGTAAGTTTGGGTATGGCGAACAATTATGGCCATAATACGGCTTGCAAGTCTCTTGCTATATGGGCTTAATTTCTCTTCTTGGCGTCGTACAGTTCTACATACATTAGCCCAACAACTAGCAGCTCTGCCGTAAGCCGCTTGCAGTCTCCACCCAAAGCATTTTGTGCGAATTTGCAGGCAAAGTGTCTCCTGCTCCACAAAGGTGTTGCCTCAATCGCTGCTGCCTACAGTCTGTGTGACCTACTTCCCGCGCTTGCTCTAGGTATCGCGCCAGTTCACCCTTGCCACCTTTTCCCCTCCCCAGAGCCACTTTCGTTTAAAACAAAAGCACACTGGCTCTTACATAAGACATATTTCTTATATTGTTGCTAAGCGTGACCATTTCTTAAATTGTCTACTTTACATCAACATGAACAATTTAACACACAAAATATTCTTAAATACGATGTGCCATCATAATGTTATTTAACATAATAAACAATTTACATAGTATTTTACCTACACTTTTCACATAAAATACAAAGAAATTCAACCCCCAGTATCATACACTTCACTTTACATGTAAAGAAAATATAGTGCCAATATGCGAAAATTTAAAGCAAAAAAAAAAAAAAATATGAAAACATAAATGAACCATAAACAAATATTCTTATACAACGCCATGTACAGAGTGTACTGTGTACCTGAAAAGGCAGTCAGCCGAGAAACCGCCGCGTTAAACGTCCACTTCTGGTCGCTCCACTTCTGATGACCCGACCGTGACACAACGTGGTGAGTGTTAGATTAACTGAAATCTGACCACGTACATAATCCTCTCATTTAAAAATTCTGAAACGGGGGGGGGGGGGGGGGGTTGTATTTTTCAATACACCTCTAATTTCCCACGCGAAAGTAGGTTCCCCCCTTTTCTACGAGCTATCTTCGAAAACAGAAAAAACGATAATACATGCGTTTTCACATGGCTAAAGTAACGTTACTTGTCGTGCAAATCCTGTGCAACACTGTGGCGTAGGCTATATTTCCTCAAAGTATCCTCTCATCAGGTAAAAAAATCTGTTCTTATCTGCCACGTCGTGCATCACAGGCCTACAGTATTAAACTCATTTTTGAGTCATGATAGAGTCACTTCCTGTGATACTAAATATGCTGTTAACCATCGTCAAATAGCAGAAGACATCCAACGCTAATTGCGTTCTGTGTCTGACTTGTCTTGCCATGCTAGTTGAAGTAAGTCACTTAGAGTTATGGTATACTGCTTCTGAAGTAATCTTGGTGATACCAGTCGGTCTATGGGACAGAAGCATGTTTCTTCTCCATGCTCACGACATTTCCACCACTGCATCGCATTTGAACTACTGCAGCACCACCATTGGGTCACAAACTTCCGCTCACGCGACCCAACACTCGGCTGTTAATGAGTGCAAACTCGCAAAAGTTGTCCTAACCTTCTCAGAAGGACTACGCCCTTAAATGTCGCTGAGGTAATACCAGGATGTTGAACAATATACTTCCCCTCATCCCTCCTCCAAAGGAACCCGTTCTGAGAAGTGTTTTCCAAATATCCTGGAAAGGCTGGTGCAGTGAGCAATAACAAAATAACTATCTACTGACCGCCACGTACAAAACGTGTACGAGTGTCCAGATCTAGGTTTCCCTCAGAATACAGTCCTTTAGAAACCTTCCCATTGGCTCCCACCGAATTAGTGAGTAGATACTTCGAGAACTCAAATGGGAATCCCTGGAGGAAGATGATATTCTTTTCGAGGAACACTATTGAGAACCAGCATTTGAAGCGGATCACAGAATCTTTCTACTGCCGTCAACTTACATTTCGCACAAGGACAACGAAGATAAAATACGAGAACTTGAGGTTCATTGGGAGGCATATAGGTAGTTTTTTTTTACCTCGCTCTATTTGCGAGTAAAATAGGAAAGATAATGACTAGTAGTGATACAGGGTACCCTCCGCCACACACCGCACAATGGCTTGCGATGTAGAAGAAAATTTAGTCTACTTCTTAAGATGTCAGTCTAATCATTTATAGTCACGTAAACCTCACGGAAGATGTTGTCTCTTGCTTATGGAGAAATCAAAAGAAGGAACATCTCTTGCTAATTGTCTCTCTGTAGAAGCCGTGGTATTAGCCCCACATTTTCTCCTTGCAGTCACTTCACGGGACGTGTGTGAGAGGTTGTAATATGTTTAATCACAATACTTAGAAGAAACGGCATATAGTACACCTCTCAGTTCACCTTTCTTCAGAGTATGGTTTACAAGCCGTACTACCACGTATCGCCGGCCGCGGTGGCCGCGCGGTTCTAGGCGCTTCAATCTGGAACCGCGCGAGCGCTACGGTCGCAGGTTCGAATCCTGCCTCGGGCATGGATGCGTGTGATGTCCTTAGGTTAGTTAGGTTTAAGTAGTTCTAAGTTCTAGGGGACTGATGACCTCAGATGTTAAGTCCCATAGTGCTCAGAGCCATTTGAACCATTTTTAACCACGTATCTTCCGGTCTTCAATATGTTGCATTTGAATCTACCGGATTTCGACGAGTAAGAGGTAGATGTACCCCGCCAAGTTACAGACCCTGCTAACTCTCGAAATCCCATCATTTTCCGACAGCACTGTTCCATTAATCACAAGGCTGACAGGAAGTGTGCTATCACAACGAGAAAAATAGTACACTAACGAACAGACCGAAATTCACAATCATGCAGTGTATACGTAGAATACCCAAAGAAATTCAATGACAGAACACCTGAAATTCACTGATATCGAACGACGATTTATAAATATCACTCTGTACATGTCCTAGTCTCCTTTATCGTGTTCCTATGATTACCACGCTAGAAATACGACAGCGTAATGGTGTTCCAGTCTGCGTTGATGGCAAAATCTCTGTCCCTCTCTCCTCGTTATTTTTTAACATCAAACTTCGCTAACGTTACATGATACAGAACTCAATTAGATTTTACCATGACTCTCTTCCGATATATCGAGAAACAAATAACGTAAGCGTCTTCACATCGACCATTAATGGCGATCCCATGAAATATACATGTACTGGTCCACTGGGACAGTCGACCAGTGATCGAAGTCGATTCCACAGACCTGTGTAAGGCTTTATCGTCTGTACTGGAGGGAGACCATATCGACGATCAGCCTAAGGAGTGTGTTCATGTATTGTTGTTTCGTAAGCAGTTTGATACGTTTGATCATAGAATGAAAATTTTAAGCAAGTAAGATGTGGAAACGTTTTTCATACCCACCACGAAAAGAATGTTTAAGATCCGCAAAAGATAAACGACATCCTCTAGCTACACCAGGTGTCTATAAAATTCCGTGCAGTTATGGAAAGGTCTATACAGGTACAACAAAAAGAAGCGTCAACACTCGTCTGGGTGAACATAAAAGGAACTGCCGCCTCGGATATATTGATAAATCCGCTGTAGCGGATCATGTGTTTCAGGAAGGTGATCATGAAATAAAGTTTAGTGAGACGAACATCATATCAAAGACGTCGCATTATTATGCGCGAATGTACAGAGAGGCTATTGAGATTGCCAAACACTGCAATAATTTTAATAGAAAAGATGAAGGCATTAAGCTGGATAAGATATGGATGTCAACATTGCAGCAACAGCGTGACAATCGATTAATTTCAATTGAGAAAGTTGGCTATATCAGAGACTATAGCACAGCCGACGTCACGTGATTTACAGCGGCGCCCTCTGGATGACTCATATATACGGCGCTCACTCGCGCTCTCGTTACACCAGCACAAAAGTCAAGTAACAACCACAACCACCATGTCATCCCTTATCCTCACCACACCATTTAAGAAGGCGAAGCGCAGTAAGCGCTAGAACTTCGTCCACAGCAGAGGGTTCAGCCCTCAGTCATGTGCGTCTGCCGTCTGCCGCTCTCGCTACAGTTCGCGGCTTGTCCTCGGAGGATGCCTTCCGCAGTCGAAGGCGAAACGTCAGGGGAGAGTTTTATGGATTGACCACGGCATCTCAGCCCGGAAGTGTTAAGTGATGTTAATTGATGAGTTTCATTCGCTGTTTTTTTGCTGTAAATCTTCGAAGCACTGTATGATTATTGCTGGGTACAAAGAAATACATTTTGTCTCAGGAGCTAAGCCGACATTTCGATCCATTGGCTGTCACCGAAAGCTGGAAAGCTGGAAAACCGGATGGTTGAAATAAAAGACAGAGCGTTGTTTCGTATTGACAAAAATGTGTAAGACATGGCAACACACGGAAACTGAAAGCGTTTGCGGCCTTGTGGAGCGTTTCAGAACAATCGGCCGAAGGTGATCACTTCTACATTAAACATCTTCCACAGTGCCGGCGTAGCAGATGTCTCGGTTTTCCGTTTCGAAGTGACCAAGAGCATTGATCCATCATACTACAGCTATGTAGGCGATAACTAATTAGGTGTTGGCCATCCCCGGAAGATGTTGCTCCTACCGAGACTCTCCCATCACAAATAAGTAGAGTCAGTCAATGACTACGTGGAATCAACATCGTACCAGTCGACGGATGGGATGGAAAACACACTGTCGACATGGGACGATGTACTGTAGTAAGCACCACACTTGATAATGCTATCAAAGTTAGCGATGTTACCAGTTTTCCCGTAATTTCAGCGCCAACCAGTGACATGCCAGCATGCTTCCCAGTCTCTGTACCATCGTTAAAACTCCCCTCCTCTACTTTGCGAGTACCGTATACTAGACTGCGAATGTCTATACATTACTGTAAAGTACGTCCATTCGTGCTTAATTCTCGAACATATAAACCAAAGTATACCAGGCAGCGTCCTATAGCGATGCAGTTGGGTTATCTACATATTTCTAGCACTTCGATCATAAAGCGGAATTTACAATTACAATTGGCCATCTTTCCGTGTGTGGATGGGAATCACAGGATATTCTAGCATTCATAGGGTGAGGTTGGAGATTGAAAGACTTCTCCGCATAGTCTCTGACCAACCTTCCGTGAAACACTGTCGCATATTTAATTTGCATCTGATCAGAAGTAGGAGGGTAATATACCTGCTACATGCCACGCCTTGTGAAGCAACAGAGCGAGTTTGTAACTGCGGATCACTGAAGACTGTTCCACACTAATGTTACTCGCATTGCCCCTCCAAGTGCACAAGATTTCTCCAGATGCAAGCATGTCTAGGAGGTTAACATCCAATATGGGTGTATAGTAGATATGAGAGTGTAGTTGTGTTATAACAGACGGTTAAGAAGAAACGTATGGCTTGTGCATGGCATGACGGAGTTCTGGACAGACGGAATTTGAAGCATTTTACGTAAATGAACTGTGCTATCAATTTAAGCACGCTATAATCTTGAAGCAATCTGGTTTCTAATATATTAGACATCCAATGTACAATGTTCCTACTACTCTAATGCATGAGATGTCCAACATCTGACATACATCCACAGTGCAAGTTTCCTATCCCACTTATTACTGTGACAAACTTTAAGATTTAGTGAGTGGGTCGGCGGCAACGGCTCATGACTAGAGCGTCCCTTTGAAATCGGCCGACCTGTACGGCGTGGGTTAGGCGCCAGTCCTGGAGAGTCCATGACTCGGCTATTGTCCACAGTCCTCCCAGAGTCCAGAATTCTTCGAAAGCCGTCTGCGGATCCTCCCCCTTAGGCTCTTACAACCGGGGCGCAGCCCGACCCACAGTGTGAGAGTCTTGCCACCACCCCCTACAGCGGCCGTAAGCCACTTCTATGCTCAAAATGAAGCCTCCACTAGAAAATCCATCGAGTTTCCAATTAATATTGACATTTAGATGCCACTGTTGATTCAGATCGCAATAATGTCACAATAATACTGTCAATGACAGATACCAAAGTACACATTCCCAAATGAGTCAAAAAACATTTACGTCTTAAAAAAATTAATCTGAGTGAACGGAGAACTGTTAAATAAAATAGACCCATTTGGAGGTTCAGCCTGGAACCGAGAGAATAATGATAACTCTCCACTTTGTGCATTCGGTTAGATATTGTTTCATCGATAATTAACAGTGATATCAGGCGTCCAATGTCCTGGAACTTGCCTTGTTTGGCAGCGGAAACAGTGCTTAATTTAGTATGATGGTGAATTAAGTCCAATTTGGTTGAGATTTCATCAAAACCTGCTGTTTTATTATTTTTTAACACTTACAAAAGCAAGAATAATTTATTGACATTCCTCTGCTTCTGTGATATAAACTGTATTTACCATTTGCTCTTGAAATTTTGCCTCATTTTCGAAATTGCAAGCATTATGTGGACTGGGCTGATTTAAGGTTTATTTGAACAAACCTCACATCAAAAGGAGGAGAATTTCAATACCAACATATATAAGAAAATCCATCTTTTCCAGTTTTTAATGAGATAATATTTTTCAAACTTCACAACTCAGGAACAGAGAGCAACTTACCGGAATATCCTATGATTGCCTCCACCCATGCACGCACCGATCAGACAACATACAGTCTCACAGTCTTTCAAACACCCCCAGATGGTGTCAGATGTTCTTGCAGGTAATCATGAATCTTTGATGATACTGCTCCTGCATATACCAGTAAATTTAGGTAGCTGCATAGGCAGTTCTACAAGGAACGAGTTAGAGAGTGTGTGCAGGCACGTAACTGAACCGACCTTACCTAAACAACAAGATATTACCCTTTAAATGTGGAACAAAACACGATGAGCCCCATCATTTGCTTCCTATTGTTTTCTGGGGCTCATCTTGTAGCAAATCTGGAACAGTGTTCTGAAATGACGTTGTAAATAGTACCTGTAAGACGCGCTCGCACAAACGCTGGGGGGCAATCGCCTATAATTCCAGTCCAGGCATTAATCCCAAACTGGTGCTCGTATTCTGGGCATTTTCATCGAGCCACAAACACTGTTCGCTATTTCAATGATTCCAAATCGTATCCCAAATGTAAACAAGGTAATGAGTAAACAATAGATTGCCAGCTGGGTCAACAAACCTTGGCCAAAAGTTCTCCCATGTCCGGTGACTGGCAGGGCAAACACCCTCCACAGTGCAGACAATACGGATACACGAAATGTCTGAAAAGTACTCATCCGGTGTATAAGCATCAGTTGCAGTGACGCGTCGACTACTTGGACCTGGATCTTCAACAGAATGTAGTTCGGGTTTTTTTCTCATGTGACGATGTGGCGTATGAACAAGCTTTGGTCTCGTTTGATGCAAAACTTGTGCCGCTATGGGTCGTGTATCATCTTCGCCTCAAGAAACAGCAACAGAGTCCGAAGGACTCGAATATTTTCCGTTCTGAAACACATTTTGGCCATTAGCGTTTGCTGGCCATACAAAAATTATATCTACTGGCTCATCAAATGAATGTAGTTAGTCACAACACGTGTAGAATAGCTCACTTACATCTGCGTCACACTCCGCAAGCCACCTAATGGTGTGTGAACAAGGATACTTCTGTTACCACTAACTGATTCCTTACTATTCTGCTCTACTTGATAATAACGCCTGAGAAGAATGATTGTCGGTAAACATCTGTACTGGTTCTCAGTCATGTCGTGAGATGTATATGGGAGAAAGTAATATGTTGTCCGACTCTTCCCGGAATGTGCTCTCGGGAAATTTCAATAGTAAACCTCTCCGTCGTGTATAACATCTGCCTCTGAAGTTTGTTAAGCGCATGTGTTACACTCTCGCGCCAACTAAACGATTCCGTGACGAAACGCGCCGCTCTTCATCGGAGCTATGGAAATATTTTAGACATTGTGGCTACATACAGGGCTATAACAAATGATTGAAGCGATTTCATAAATTCACTGTAGCTCCATTCATTGACATATGGTCACGACACACTGCAGATACGTAGAAAAACTCATAAAGTTTTGTTCGGCTGAAGCCGCACTTCAGGTTTCTGCCGCCAGAGCGCTCGAGAGCGCAGTGAAACAAAATGGCGACAGGAGCCGAGAAAGTGTATGTCGTGCTTGAAATGCACTCACATCAGTCAGTCATAAGAGTGCAACGACACTTCAGGACGAAGTTCAACAAAGAACCACCAACTGGTAACTCCATTCGGCGATGGTATGCGCAGTTTAAAGCTTCTGGATGCCTCTGTAAGGGGAAATCAACGGGTCGGCCTGCAGTGAGCGAAGGAACGGTTGAACGCGTGTGGGCAAGTTTCACGCGTAGCCCGCGGAAGTCGACGAATAAAGCAAGCAGGGAGCTAAACGTACCACAGCCGACGGTTTGGAAAATCTTACGGAAAAGGCTAAAGCAGAAGCCTTACCGTTTACAATTGCTACAAGCCCTGACACCCGATGACAAAGTCAAACGCTTTGAATTTTCGGCGCGGTTGCAACAGCTCATGGAAGAGGATGCGTTCGGTGCGAAACTTGTTTTCAGCGATGAAGCAACATTTTTGGTGAAGTGAACAGACACAATGTGCGAATCTGGGCGGTAGAGAATCCTCACGCATTCGTGCAGCAAATTCGCAATTCACCAAAAGTTAACGTGTTTTGTGCAATCTCACGGATTAAAGTTTACGGCCCCTCTTTCTTCTGTGAAAAAAACGTTACAGGACACGTGTATCTGGACATGCTGGAAAATTGGCTCATGCCACAACTGGAGTCCGACAGCGCCGACTTCATCTTTCAACAGTATGGTGCTCCACCGCACTTCCATCATGATGTTCGGCATTTCTTAAACAGGAGATTGGAAAACCGATGGATCGGTCGTGGTGGAGATCACGATCAGCAATTCATGTCATGGCCTCCACACTCTCCCGACTTAGCCCCATGCGATTTCTTTCTGTGGGGTTATGTGAAAGATTCAGTGTTTATACCTCCTCTACCAAGAAATGTGCCAGAACTGCGAGCTCGCATCAACGATGCTTTCGAATTCATTGATGGGGGCATGCTGCGCCGAGTGTGGGAGGAACTTGATTATCGACCTAATGTCTGCCGAATCACTAAAGGGGCGCATATCGAACATTTGTGAATGCCTAAAAAGCTTTTTGAGTTTTTGTATATGTGTGCAAAGCATTGTGAAAATATCTCAAATAATAAAGTTATTGTAGAGCTGTGAAATCGCTTCAATCATTTGTAATAACCCTGCATACGGTCGGCCTTTGGACAACTTCAGTATAGAAACGGGGATTAACGATCATGAAATCATTACAGCAGCTGCGGTTACGAAAGTTAATAGATCAGTCAAGAAGGCTAGAAGAGTGTTTCTGTTAGAAAGAGCAAATAAGCAGTTGTTAGCGTCTCACTTAGAAAGTGAACTGACATGTATTCTCTGTACGGGTATATACATGATGAATGTACGAGTGTAGGTTGTAGACACATGATTGACTGCACATGGAAATTCAGATCAGGCCGTGGAGCATGCTCGGATAGACTGATGATACCAGAATGACATTTTCACTCTGCAGCGGAATGTGTGCTGATATGAAACTTCCTGGCAGATTAAAGCTGTGTGCCGGACCGAGACTCGAACTCGGGACCTTTGCCTTTCGCAGGCAAGTGCTCTACCACCTTAGCTACTCAAGCACGACTCACGCCCCGTCCTCACAGCTTTACTTCCGCCAGTACCTCGTCTCCTACCTTCCTAACTTTACAGAAGCTCTCCTCCGAACCTTGCAGAACTAGCACTCCTAAAAGAAAGGATATTGTGGAGACATGACTAAGCCATCTGCCAGGAAGTTTCATATCAGCGCACACTCCGCTGCAGAGTGAAAATCTCATTCTGGAAACATCCCCCAGGCTGCACAGGAAGTTTCAGACTGATGGTAAGGCGACCGCTCGCAATAAGCGGGAAAACCAGGTTCGGATCCCAGTCCGGCACAAATTTTCATTGTCGTCATTCCATTACACAGCTGATGGTTGTCCAAATTAGCAGCTTCGAACCCAGTGCCTGTTTCTCCAGACTTACACGCACGTTCGATGGAACACTGCATCGTAATTCTGAACAATGCAGGCAGTGCAATATCGTATCAACCTGAGCGCCATTGTCTCAGTGCTATGGATCTTACTGCTACTACATACGTGAAACTCTCTAGACTTAAATCATATTTTTACACAAGGGTCAAATATAATCATGGCGCCGTAACTAAACGTACTCATTCAGTATGCAGTGAGTGCATCAAGAGAATACACTCTCTTGAGTCAACATTAGGACAACGTTTAACGGAAGCTCGAAATTTAGTGCGGACGTCAATGCGAGATGCTTTTAACAGTTTCCACAATGAAATATTGTCTCAAAATATGGTAGAAAACCTAAAGAGATTCTGGTTGTATGTAAAGTAAATCAGTGGCAAAAAACAGTCAATACCGTCACTGAGCGATAGCGATGGTGATGTTACCGAGGATGGTGCCACTAAAGCGGAGTTACTAAATACAGTTTTCCGTAATGCCTTCAAGGCAGAAGACGAAGTAAATATTCCAGGATTCGGAACCAGAACAGCTGTTAGCATGAGTGACATAAAAGTAGATATCTTAGGTGTTGCAAAACAACTCGAATCACTTAAGAAAAGCAAGTCTTACGGTCCACATGGTATACCAGTCAGGTTCCTTTCACAGTATGCAGATACAATAGCGCCTTTCTTAGCAATCATATACAACCGCTCACTTGACGAAAGATCTGTTCCTAAAGACTGGGAAGTAGCACAGGTCACACCAATGTTCAAGAAAGGAAATAGGAGTAACCCATTGAATTACAGACCCATATCACTGACTTCAATTTGCAGTAGGATTTTGGAGCATATACTGCACTCGAATATTATGAATCATCTTGAAGAAAATGACTCATTGATACATAACCAACACGGATTCAGAAAATATCGTTCTTGTGCAACACAGCTAGCTCTTTATTCCCATGAAGTAATGACTGCTGTCGACAAGGGATCTCAGATCAATTCCATATTCCTAGATTTCCCGAAAGCTTTTGGTACCATTCCTCATAAACGACTATTAATCAGATTGTGTGAATATGGAGTACCGTCTCAGTTGGGTGACTGGATTCGCGATTTTCTCTCAGAGAGGTCACAGTTCGTAGTGATGAACGGTACATCATCGAGTAGAACTGAAGTGATATCTGGCGTTCCGCAAGGTAGTGTCATAGGCCCTCTGCTGTTCCTGATTTACATAAATGATCTATGTGATAATCTGAGCAGCCCCCCCCCCCCCCCTAAACTGTTTGCAGATGACGCTGTAATTTACCGTCTAGTATAATCATCTGACGGTCAATTCCAAATACAAAATGATCTAGAGAGAATTCTTGTATGGTGCGAAAAAAGGGAGTTGGCACTAAACAAAGGAAAGTGCGAGGTCATCCACATGGGTACTACAAGAAATCCGATAAGTTTTGGGTATACGATAAATCGCTCAAATCTAAGGGCTGTCAGTTCGACTAAATACCTACGAATTACAATTACAGGCAGCTTAAGTTGGAGAGGCCACATAGAGAATATTGTGGGGAAGGCGAAACAAAGACTGCGGTTTGTTGGCAGAGCACTTAGAAGATGATACAAACCCACTAAAGAGACAGCCTACATTACACTTGTCCGTTCTCTGCTGGAATAGTGCTACGCGGTGTGGGATCCTTACCAGGTAGGATTGACGGAGGACATCGAAAAAGTGCAAAGAAGGGCAGCTCATTTCATGTTATCGCCCAATAGGGGTGAGAGTGTCACTGATATGATACACGAGTTGGAGTGGCAGTCACTGAAACAAAGGCGGTTTTCTTTGCGGCGAGATCTATTTACGAAATTTCAGTCACCAACGTTCTCTTCCGAATGCGTAAATATTTTTTTGACACCCACCTACGTAGGGAGTAATGATCATCATAATAAAATAACAGAAATCAGAACGCGAAGGGAAAGATTTAGGTGTTCCTTTTTCCCACGCGCAATTCGAGAATGGAATGGTAGAGAAGTAGTATGAAAATGGTTCGATGAACCCTCTGCCATGCACATAAGTTTGAATTGCAGAGTAACCATGTAGATGTAGATGAACGTTATTTAAGGGAATAACTATAGACAAAAATATTCAGATGTTGCATTTCATCTTCAATGAGTTGATCTTGAAGTCACTTCACAATTGGAAAACGAAGAGTTTTTTCGTATATAGGGTAATTCAGCTGCCCCTATCTTTGTGTTTTATGCAACCTGCAGCACCTTCAAAGAACACGTGCATGAATTTCGTATCATCTCGCTCACTACGTGCAAACTATTAGTCCTACATAAAAATGAACAAGACCTTTTCGTACGTAATTTAATGTAGTTAAATTTTATTCTGGGGTATATTTTTGCTACAGGCCATAGGTTTCAAATTGTTCAAGAACTACAAAAGTTCTCTTCAAACGCAATTTACTGAATTACTTGAAAACTGTGGCCACCAGCGAAAAGGTATCCCAGTACAAAAATAATTATATAGAATTTTCTACAGAAAGGTCGCTTTAATTTTTTCTGTGGGACTGACAGTTTGTGCATAGTGAGTGAGAGAATATTAAAATATCATGCATGGTCTTTGAAGGTGTAGCAGGTTACATAAAACAAATGGGTAGGGGCAACTGAGTCACCCTGTATGTTTGCACTGGCATTTTTCCTCCTTTGGGCTGAGTAGTATGCCGTTTGAGAGTAAAAAAATAGGTGTGAAATCTCATCTAGATGGCATCAGAGATGCATAAACATTTTTTAAAGTTTATATCCTGCCTATCCACTTTTGACTTCTAGACTTCTAGTAAATGTCACTTTATTATTCGTTATCTTTTTTGATGTCCATCGGGTTATTTCAGCCGTTCTAATGTTTTCCTGTTCCACATTTCTAAGTGGCAGTCTAACAAGGTTGGTATTTAAATAAAACTAAGTTGTATGAAGAATTTTTACTTTTATTTTACAACTTATGTTTCATTGTCTTGGGCCGGCCAGAGTGGCCGAGCGGTTCTAGGCGCTACAGTCTGGAACTGCGAGACCGCTACCGTCGCAGGTTCGAATCCTGCCTCGGGCATGGATGTGTGTGATGTCCTTAGGTTGGTTAGGTTTAAGTAGTTCTTAGTTCTCTGGGACTGATGACCTCAGAAGTTAAGTCCCATAGTGCTCATAGCCATTTGAACCATTTTTTCATTGTCTTGGACGATAGCTGGGTTTCATTTCAGATAATTCACAGGAAGTGACATCAATAATGGTATTAAAATTGAACAAAAGGTATCGATTAGCAGATTGTGCGCTGCTGACGGGTGTAGCTTTAGGTGTCATAGAAATATTCTGAATGAATGACTGTCAAAAAAATTTCTAGAAAAACTAGTGAATAGAATAGGTTTCAAAATTTCATCTGAAAAAGCAAAATTCCTGGCAAGTATGAAAAATGCACAAAAAACATAGAATCTGAAATAATGGGAAGAAACCTTTTCAAAAATGAAAAACCAAATTTAGAAAGCTTTCAAGGTGGATGAAACAAGAAAAGAGTAAGAACATAGCCAATAGGAAGAAGAAAGATAGGGGGGGGGGGGGGGAATATGAAAGAGTACCGGTACCGGTAAAACAGAAAGAACAAAGAAATGCGAGGATCCCAATTGGTCAGTACGAAGATAGGAAGAAAAGAGAAACACACAGTGAAGTGCTAGTAGGCCTAGCGCTCAGAGTTCAGTTTTTCACCTCACCTCTACCTTGTTCTTGTGAAAAAATGATCGTAACAGGCGGCCGTACTTTTTGATTGCATTGGCTTAGAAGCTTAAAGGTTTTGTCCAGTCAATGGACAAAAACCATCAACGATGACGTCAGGGCACCTATCAAACGGGGTAGTTTTTGCCGGATGGTCCAACATCTACAATCGCAGTGTATACAGTCACAGACGGTGCAGTATAGCACAAAGAAGACGCCTACCAAACTCTCTGCGGTGGAGGTCCTTAAGAAGAATGGAGGCAGGACAGTTCAAAACTGATGTGATCGAACGCTTAATGTGAATTGTTCTGTTGTTTCTCGGAGGTGAGGACAACTTTTAGAGACCGGAACAGTATCCCGAAGACCAAGGCAGGGCCGAGCACGTGTGATATCAAAAAGAGAGGACCTTTATTAGGTCGTAAGGGCATGATAACGCTTTAGTACTGCACAGCAACTAGAATCTGACCTCGCAGAAGGCTTCGGAAGAGTAGCGTTTATTGTCGGATCCCTTCTGCTTGTGTATCTCTGATGTGTCTTCACAGAAGGGTAGAGTTGTAAATCTGCCAGCTGACGGTCGAATAGTGGGTCAATATTCTGTTCACAGCTGAGTCCAGATTTGGTCTCTAGAGTGATTCTGGACGCATTCGAATTTGGAACGAACGATGAACTCGCTTTCGGAATCCATACGTTGTGGGAAGAGACCGATATCGAGGAGGATCCTTAATGGTGTGGGCAAGGATTATGTTGACCAGTCGAACACCACTTCATGAAATTGTATGGGTGAATCGGTTCAGGTATCGCGACGGTTGTTGCGAGTTGGTATAGGCTCAGACTTCGTATTGATGGACGATAATGCTAGACCTCATAGAGCACAGGTGGTTGATGTTTTGTGTGTGGTTTGGGGATCTTATGGGCTCCCAACGGCGAGGTTATCAGCGTGGTTGATGTTTTCTGGGAAACGGAAGATACTGCGTGCACGGCGTGGTCTGGTCGCTCTCCAGATTTGAATCGCTCAGAGATGTCTGGGTCCGCTAGGAAGACAGGTTGCATCACGTCAGCACCCACCAACCACTCTTCCAGACTTGCAAGCAGCTTTGCAAAAAGAATGGACTTCATTGCCTCAACATGAGGCTGATGACATCATTCACAGCATGCCCCCTCGTTGTCACACCTGTATTGCTGCCAGAGGTAGTAACGCCCCACACTGAGCACTTTAACCAGTTGTCGGAATGTGTGTGCAAATCAGTTAAGTTGGAAAAAACGAAGAACATATTGGTCCAGCGTTATGAATGTTGTAGTCGTTTACGTTCTGTGTTCTTTACTTTGTTTCTACTTTACTATCACTGGCTTACACTATTTTGTGACAAAATAAAACAGGCTTACAAAATTTCCATTTGTTGTTTTTATTTTGGCGAAAATGAGATCCTGAAACATGACACAACTTCAAAGTCACTGCCTCAGAGATGGACAAAGGGAATATTTTTTGTGTCTTCTGTCGCTGGAGGCTTCCAAATTCCTACCTTTCTTACTTTACTTTTGACAGACTTATCCACGTTGTTGACTCCACACCGCTAGTGACAAACTGCCTGAATAGGTAACACACAGAGCAGATGCCATCAGTGGGTTTTCGTTTGCGAGTCATCGTGAGTTTCACGACGGATTCGACAATTATCGAACCACCAATGTCAATTCATCCGGGTATTTACCTTGTCTCAAGTAGTGTGGGTGCATTGCTGTGTCAACAGCTGAAGTGCCCGGCGTCACCGATATCACATATGATCGAACAAGCAGCGCACCCGCTTTATCGAGGTACGTGTGTGGCCTTCGATGATAACTGACTACATTGTGCTAAGCAAGCCAGATGCCACAGCGGTTCAACAAGTGGATTCGCACTCGCTCGGCTCTCCGGTCAAAATCACGTTATCCGCGTTTATTGTTTTTTTTTTATTTTTTCTATTTTTATGAGTCGCCTGAAACAAATGCCGAATTGATACAAACAACTTTCTCGGGAGGGCAAGAATAGATAAGAGAAGAAGCTTGTCATTTTTTTCTTTAATGTCAACACAGTGATTGTATTCTTGGTAAACGCAGATGCAGATGCAGATTATGTATATTGACGTGAAATCGGTAGTTGTGAAGAAAGCACCTTCATGCAGCTGTGCATCTTTTGAAAACACCTCAAGATTCGTGACATTTTTGATTATTATAATTTCTATGATAATTCGAAGCGTTATTGCGTGTTTAATGTTTGTTTACTGTTGTTCAAAATGATGAATTAGTTGTTTTGAAAAGTTTATGGGCAATTTCCACTTTCAAATTTTTGCCCTACAATATTTCCCAACTTTTTCTCCTAATCTTCCTTCCCTACTCCGTTCCTTCAAGAGTGCTATTTGGACTTTTTAAATACACAATGCCACAGCAGTGCCTGTATTGTACTTTGCCTGCTTTAAAATAACGGTACCGTTTTCCACTGCTCAGAAGGATCGGAGGCTACGAACCCTGTGCTTAGCAAAAGGGGTAAAATGGTTATTTTTCATGATCTTCTATCAGCTGAGGTTTAGTGACGTCGGTTCTTGAATGATACATTATATGTGTTTGAAAGAGTCGCAAATGTACAGGTTATGTATGTGCAACTGGAAAGAACGAGGTGAAAGCGTTAATTGTGAGGCTGATAAATGTGATAAGATTTGTGTCATGCGAGTGAAAATGCAAAAGCTGTTTTTTTTTCAGATGCAGAAGACATGCCTCCTAAATGTTATTAAATGCAGTTAACCACTCAAAAATTTCTTATATCTACGAAAACAATCCACGTCATCTCATCGTAATATTAGCAGTGAAACTCCTTTACTGCTAGCTGTTAAACTGAAGCAGATCTAAATAAAAAAAACAGTCACTACTAGAAAAGGAACTTTCAGCTCCATAAAGTGGTGGATGTATACATAAAATTTAATATTGTGAGTGAGAGCAATATACAGTATTTGACATATGACTCATCTAGTCAGAAATGTATTAGTTATTAGAGAGAATGCTTAAATGTCTCCCCCATATTCGATTTTGTGCCGTGACAGATTATGCTAGAGGTAGAGATTGATACTAAAAAAGCTATTGACAACATGATTTCGTCAAGTTATGGTGATAAGTGTACCCCTAATTCTGTTATTCCCCGCAAACAATTGCTACAATTAAATTGTCTCTGCTTGCTTAGTTATTGGCACTACAAGTATACTACAACAAGGATGAATTTACTGAGAAATGTACGATTACGAAACGAGTTGAAATCATGACGACACCACAAGTTGATATACGTATTCCTACCTTAAGCCCTGTATTTGAGAAATACGGTAACAGAAAAGCAACTGGCAGCGAAATGTTTGTACACCAGTAGCTTTCCTTAACGACTAACACGCACCACGAATGAGATAAAATATTGAGCGTCATGCTGAGATGCATGGGTCAAAGGCCACCACGCCGCATCCATCCAGCTTGCCAAAGAGATGTGTGGTGGGCTGCCTCAAGTCTCCGTGGTTCCTTAGTGCGATATTCAGCCAGTACATCATCCTCAGAATCGTCATTATCATCATCAACAACAATAAGACTAACTTTTTCAGATGATATACCTACAAGAACAGAATCTCTGAAATAGCAACACAACAAATTAATGAACTGAAAGAAGTTGCAGATCAAACTGGTTTTTAAATTTTTTTGAAGAAAAATGGAGGTATTATCAAATATTAAGGATATAAGACCCAGATAGAAAACAGATACAGAACATTAACAGCTTTAAATACCTAGAATAACACTTTACAGCCAATGAACCAGGTAAAGAAGTTATGAAATAAATAGCCAGAAAAATGGAAATAGCTTTACAAACTACACGGAACTTCTACAGCAAAATGTGCTTTCCATTACACCAAAATGTACCATTAGAACAATATCATTGTAAGCTAACTGTGGGTCTTAGATGGAAAACTGATGAAATAAATAAAAGTAAACTAACAGCTTTTGAAAAATGATATCATGACATGACACGAAGAAGCTATTTAAATCCAAAAAGACATAAAGAAGAAAACAGATACAACGTGAAATTCGTGGCATTTGCTGACGATTTCGCGATCCTCGCGGGCAACGGAAAATAAAGCACAGCTACAACATAAAAACTGCATAAAACGGCACTAGAAATTAGGTTACTAATTTCATACGAGAAAACATAGTACACAGAGAGAGACTGGCACAGGATAATCTGCCCGCAGTCACAACATACGTGGAAGTCGTATACGTTCTCATTATAGAAACTTGAGAGAAATGACTCGACCATTGGCGATCAGCTTGCAAAATCAGAACACTTCAAAAAGTATTCATGCTTAGCTAGAATCACTGCAGCAAGAGATCCATATCCATCAATGCAAAATAAGATCACTTCAGCACAGTAGCCATACATCCTGAAGCACTGTATGCAGTAAGAATCTAAGGCGCTGCAGTTATAGACTGTGCGGCTGGTCCCGGCGGAGGTTCGAGTCCTCCCTCGGGCATGGGTGTGTGTGTTTGTCGTTAGGATAATTTAGGTTAAGTAGTGTGTAAGCTTAGGGACTGATGACCTTAGCACTTAAGTCCCATAAGATTTCACACACATTTGAACATTTTTTTGCAGTAAGAATAATATATAGGGTGAGTCACTAACTATTACAGCCAAGAATAACTCCGAAAGTATGACAAGAGCTGAAAGGTTTATGGGACAAAAGTTGCATGGGACAACGGGGCCATAATGTGATGTTGATTTTTTGTTGCTAGACGGGGTCGCATCAGAGCCGTGAAGGTCAACCTTGTTTTTTAAAATTGGATGCTATTGCTTGGTATTTATTTACTGATAGCGGCTATCGAGTCGAATCCAGTGATGTAGAAGGTGTTCGAATTTATGACCATTGGTATCAATGCAGTGCTGCAATATTCTTCCATGGATGGGGTGGTATTCCTGATCACATCGGCACTTATCAAAGTACATGCTCTGACAATTCTCTCTCGCATAGATTCAGATGTAGCTGGAATGTCTTTACAAACAATGTATTTTACGAATCCCCACAAGAAAAAATCCAGAGGTTTCAAATCTGGCAAACGAGCCGGCCACTACACATGTCTTCCGCGTCCAATCCAACGATCTGGGAATTGTCTCTGCAGCTCATTTCTAGTCATCGGCGAAAAATGTGTCTAACACCCATCCATATTGATACCACATTCTGTTCCTTAATCCTAAAGGTATTTCTTCCAATAACATACCTTATGTTTCTTGCAGGAATGTGGTGTACTTCCTACCATTAAGATTTCCTTCAATGAAATAGGGGCCTCTAATTGTCCTCCAGAATCCCACACCACACATTCACCGACCACAACTTTTGGTGTGCAACTTGCCGCAGCCAACATAGATTTTCAGTTGCCCAATAATGCATGTTATACAAATTAACATTTCCATGGTTCGTGAATGTAGCCTCGTCAGTAAATAAAATCAAATTAATAAATGTTTCATCCCTCTGAATCTGAAGTTGAGCCCATCGGCAGAATTCAATGCAACGCATACTATCCGTACCAGTTAATTCTTGGTGGAGACTGATATGGTAAGGATGATATTTATGGCGATGCAGAACACGAACAACACTACTCTGGCTCATGCCAAATTACATTGGCATTTGACGCGAACTAACACAAGGATCTCGAAGCACAGTGGCAAGAGTACCAGTTTCCGTTTCCTCGTTAGTAACTTTCCTTTATAGGATATGTTCCCGATGCGTTGAATATCCAATTGTTCTCAATTTATCATGCACATATTTAAATGTACGACGTGTATGGTGAGTACGCTGAGGATCTCTTTCAGCGTATAAGTCTCCAGCTACCACTGAATTTCTTTGGCAATCTCCGTAAATGAGAGGCATATCGACTCGTTCTTCGAAGGAATACATCATTCACATTCGCTTGACTGTACGATACTAGTCTTACCGTTTCTGTTAGTGTTGTATTGCGAAACCGTCGAATGGTGTTTACATGTCAGCGGCACGTTAGATGGATACGCTGTATTCGGGGAACATTTACTGTTTGCACGATATACGAGAGAGAACTGTTAGAGCATGTGCTTCGATAAGTGCCGAAGTAATAAGGACTACCACTCAATCCATGATAAGGGGTTTGCAGCACTGCATTGATAACAATGGTCATAACTTCGAAAACCTTCTGTAAATGGACGTTCATGCCACATTTTTACCTTCGTTGACCTTCAAAGACCGTACACATCATTGGATTTGTCTGGATAGCCACTGTGAGAAGGTTAGAACCAAGCTATATCATCCCACTTAAAAAAGAAAACAAAGTTGAGCTTCATATCTCTGACGCGACCCCACCTAACAACAAAAAAAACCACATCATATTATGGCCCCCGTTGTCCCATGCAACACTTGCCACACAAACTTTTCAGTCACTGTCATACTTTATGAGCTATTTTAGGTGGTAATAGTTAGTGAGTCATCCTGTATATTGGCACAGATACAATAATTACACAAACTGAGAATGGGAATTCCTTACATCAATTTTTTGGCCAATCAAGAGGGACAGAGTTTGGATCAGAGATACTTTTGGGAATAGGAGAATCAGTTTTTGTGGACACAACCACGCGCTGAAGGAGCAGAGAATATCAGGAAAAAATTTCGAACTTCAGTCAATCAGGTAGCACAACAATAAAGTGGATACACGGAAATGAAGATAACATTAGACAACTAGTGCCTACAAGTGTTAACACGAAAGATCAGTAAAAGTTCGGAAACATCATCGACAAACACAAGCTTGGAACCACAAGACAAAAGGGGAGGACAAGATGTAAGTGTATAGAAGAGGTAAAGAAATAACACAGGGACCTTGACGAGAGCATTTGAGAAGAGTAAAAAATAATTCTAGAAAAAATTAAATTACGTATCGTATTCAACAGTATTCTCCACTGTCATCACTAATACCTAGGAACACTGTTATTAAATCACTTATTTATAGAATTGTATTAGCATAACTGGTCTTAAATTCATGGATTTGTTCCATACATTGACATTAGATATTTCTCATGAAAGTATGTACAGAGCATTTTGTCTCCACATTCAGTCCTTCTTAAGAATAATGCTTTTTCACATTCCAGTGAGGATATTGTCCCTTCACCCATTGTGTTTCAGGATATCCTAATAGATAGGATCTGGGATATTAGTAATATCTAGACTGGATAGATGTAAAGCGTGTGCCATTTTTTGTCATATGCATCCTTTCTCCCCATGAGATTAAAAAGAAGTGTCTGTACTTTGTCTTCGCAATTTATTTCCTCCTGAGGCATTCCTGGTAACTTCTAAACCCATTCATTTCTTTCTACCACCTTCACAATTTATTCCACAGGCGTAAATCCTTTTGCAGCGTGAGGCAGGTTAGCTATTTGTTCGAAATCACTCACACAGTTGATCCACGTAGTTTGTTGATTGTGGCAGCAGGTCCCCACGAAACGATTTAACTCTCTGAAAGTACATGCAGTGGGATTCGCTTCATGGTGGTAATGCAATGGAATATCTGTTTAATACTGGCTTCAAGAAATGCATTTCTCCAGCTATAGTATGTGAAATTAGATGCATTGTCTGACAAAAACCGCTTGTGGCTTTGCAACAAGTGTAATTTAGTCGTTCAACTATCTTTTAATGACCGGCTTCTTTATAGTAGTTTTGATGAGATATTTTTTAAATATATGAGATATTTTTAAATATATCAAGGAGAGCAGAGTGGCTATGATACCTGCGGTTTTAAATGTGTGAAGTACTCGAGTTAGTATTTTAATGTGCTCACCCCACAAAGTTATTGCTATGAACAAATCATCTATAAACAGGGCCAGCTAAGTTCTAAGTTCGGAACCTAGAACTGGCACATGGTAAAGGACCAAACACGCCGATGGGCACAATAGCGGAAGCCCTGTATGTCCGTCTTTTCACAGACGGTTGTGGGTCCTAGGCTGTGCAGTATGTGGAGTACAGAATGTCAAATCAAAAACCTTTCGGCCATCTAATTCGTTATTTTATTGGGCTACCTGTTTCAGCGATATATTACACCATCTTCAGGCCTCCTGAACGGCGTGTAGGTGGATTCCCATCTTTAGTCCAGTCACAATAGGAACCAGTATTCAGTGGCTGGTATCCGTAGACTTTTGAGACACCGATCACTTCAAATCAAATGGCCCAATAAAATAACGATTTAGCCGGCGGAAAGGTGTTTGATTTGACATTCTGTCAGAGGCAAAAGTTCTTCCAGTTAAACTGCATGTAACAACACTAGTCTGACCCTGTTATTTGGCTTAGTTCTTTGCTAGATACTACAAGTTTTAAGCACGTTTTTGACTTTCTGATGTAGTTTTGAAAAGTAGCATTATATCCTTAATTTATTGGCACATTTCATCACCCAGAAGTGACCCTAGGTATTGTGTGTGTATGAAATCAGCTTTGATTTATACTCCGCTGGGTACATAAAAGCTAGTCCTGAACATTATCTCCTCACCTATGAAACAATAAATTCTTAATAATTTTGTAGTATCTCTGTATTCTTTCATGATACTGGTTTGAAAAATGCTAGTGTATTACCAGCTAGGCAACGGCCTTGCCGCTGTGGATACACCGGATCCCGTGAGATCACTGAAGTTAAGCGCTGTCGGGCGTGGTCGGCACCTGGATGGGTGACCATCCAGGCCACCATGCTCTGTTGACATTTTTCGAGGTGCACTCAGCCTCGTGATGCCAATTGAGAAGCTACTCGACCGAGTAGTAGCGGCTTCGGTCAAGAATTCCATCATAATGACCGGGAGAGCGGTGTGCTGACCCCATGCCCCTCCTATCCGCATCCTCCTCGGAGGATTACACGGCAGTCGGATGGTCCCGATGGGCCACTTGTGGCCTGTAGACGGAGTGGTTTTTTTATTACCAGCCCCCTGGGACCCTGCTACCGTAACCTAGATATTTCCTTCCAAACCTCTAGATATTATCTCCTTGAGTTCTGATCCTTCGTCAACAAGATGGGAAATTCATTAGTTTGAATACCAAGAACCATCTCTCGATCTAATCCTTCCACTAAACGTGATAAGGCATCGCCGATATGGTTGTCCCTTCCCTTCAGACAGACATTCTTAAGCTTGTACTCTTGCAGTGCTGGAACCCATGTCGCTGGTCTCTGATGTAACACTTAACACATCTGAAGGAAACTGATCACACAGTCATAATATATTGTCGTTTGGGTACTGTACAAATAACAATGAATTTTACGGAATCCCCTTACTACCACAGTTACTTCTAACTCTGTAGTTGTGTAAGATCTCTCATGATCAGATAGCACATGACTGGCAAAGGCGATTGTACAGAACGATGGTTTACCATCGACGACTTGTTTTGGAACAAACATGTATTCAAACCAACATTTGCTGAACATGTCATAATGTCATAACATAACTCTTTGTCAGGCGTAACAGACCTAGTAGTGACTCAACATTCATGCATTGATCCTCTGTGAATCTTCGAAACAATAAAGCAAATCAAAGAGATCGCGTCAGTTGTTTTTTGTTCTTGAGATTGGACGGTTTTTAATATCACTAACCTTGGCCAGATTTGGAAGAATTCCCTTTCTATCCAAGTCACTTAACTTTCTCCAGTCTGAAGTGTGACTCCTGCCGAGTGGTTATGATACCAGTGGTTTTAAATGTGTGAAGTATTCGAGTTAGTATTTTAATGTGCTCACCCCACAAAGCTATTGCTATGAACAAATCATCTATAAACAGGGCCAGCTAAGTTCTAAGTTCGGAACCTAGAACTGACTCTAAGGCAGATGTGCCTATGCCCGAACTAAAATTTGTATGAAAGGAAAATTTTAAATTGGTAACTATGAGCACAAATTTAACATATTTTCTTAAATTATCCACAAACATAACCTAACAGTACAAAACTCACAGATCTATGCTTGTAAAACACTTCACTGCTTGAAACTTTGGTACAAGCTCATCAGTGTTCTCCAGATAGGTTCTTACCGATATAATTATAGTGCTCACTACTCAGGCATCCAGTACAAGCCGCACGTTTGCTCCCACTTTTGGTACTACGAAAAGTGGGCTGCGACAAGGACTGCTAGAACGCTCAATTAGATCCCATTTCAGCAAAGTAAGAGCATATGGACTATCAGACCAATTGTGTGATTGGATTGAAGAGTTCCTAGATAACAGAACGCAGCATGTCATTCTCAATGGAGAGAAGTCTTCCGAAGTAAGAGTGATTTCAGGTGTGCAACAGGGGAGTGTCGTAGCACTGTTGCTATTCACAATATGCATAAATGACCTTGTGGATGACATCGGAAGTTCACTGAGGCTTTTTGCGGATGATGCTGTGGTATATCGAGAGGTTGTAACAATGGAAAATTGTACTGAAATGCAGGATGATCTGCAGCGAATTGACGCATGGTGCAGGGAATGGCAATTGAATCTCAATGTAGACAAGTGTAATGTGCTGCGAATACATAGAAAGAAAGATTCCTTATCATTTAGCTACATTATAGCAGGTCAGCAACTGGAAGCAGTTAATTCCATAAATTATCTGGGAGTACGCATTAGGAGTGATTTAAAATGGAATGATCATATAAAGTTGATCGTCGGTAAAGCAGATGCCAGACTGAGATTCATTGGAAGAGTCCTAAGGAAATGCAATCCGAAAACAAAGGAAGTAGGTTACAGTACGCTTGACGCCCACTGCTTGAATACTGCTCAGCAGTGTGGGATCCGTGCCAGATAGGGTTTATAGAAGACATAGAGAAGATCCAACGGAGAGCAGCGCGCTTCGTTACAGGATCATTTAGTAATCGTGAAAGCGTTACGGAGATGATAGATAAACTCCAGTGGAAGACTCTGCAGGAGAGCTTGGTACGGGCTTCGTTGAAGTTTCGAGAACATATCTTCACCGAGGAGTCAAGCAGTATATTGCTCCCTCCTACGTATATCTCGCGAAGAGACCATGAGGATAAAATCAGAGAGATTAGAGCCATCACAGAGGCATACCGACAATTCTTCTTTCCACGAACAATACGAGACTGTAATAGAAGGGAGAACCGATAGAGGTACTCAAGGTAGCCTCCACCACACACCGTCAGGTGGCTTGCGGCGTATGGATGTAGATGTAGATGTGCATGTACATGTAGATGTAGATCCTTGTTATTTCTCTGTAAACATCTAGTCGTAACTTCAAATGAACAAGATAGAAGGTGTGGTGGAATGTCCTGTGGGAGAAAATGCCCACGTTGTAAGCGAATACTCGAACAATACCAGGTTTTTCCTCAAACACAACATGATAATTATTAAAGAGGTCAGACAGTTATGTTATTAATTCCAGTGTAAGATGCTCAGACTCCATAGACGTTTTCTATCCTTGATCATAGAGACCGAGTAATTTTACTTGATTTCCTTGGAGTTTGTGGGCTGTTCGACTCTACTTCAATATTAACTGGATTCCTTCCCCTCAGCAGAGCTGACCACAGTTACTGTTCTCCCATACCATATACAACTGAGCTGTGGCTCTGTTGACCCAAAAACTTACTTTCTCCGAAGTGAAGTCAAAATTATGTCCTTCACTGGGGATAGTAATTAAGCCTATAACACATTTGGGTATTAAGTTCTTCACAACGAGGAATGCGCATTTTATTGCTGCATTTCCCATGTTTGACACCAACATTTTCTGTATCTGGATAGTTTGTGATCGCGTGTCAATAACTCCGATAATCTTGCAGTTCCGAACACCAGTTGTAAGTTATACTGTCTTCTGCAAAACTCTTTGCAAGAGATTACTGGAGATGGCATTCACAAATGCACCCCTCCCAAACACAACTTTAACTGGAATGACTTCGGTGGTACAACTGACTGCGGAAATAGTTACATGTAGAATCAAGAATGTCCACCAGTACATTTACACACATCTGCAGAAAGTTCTTCCATCATGTTCTTCCCATCATTGCATCTGAGGAAATAACCAGTGGCACATAGTCCCTATTTGAGTCTTCAACCGTTCCTCTGTAGCATGATTCAATCAGATTTACTTTAAATGGCGTTGCTCATTCACATGGACAACGTCATTACCTGCTTCGGAAACTGATGCAGTCAATTCCCTTCTCTCCAGTCATTGCTCATTGCTTGCTGATGGCTGAGGGCAAGTTGTGTTTGGTTTCCAACAATAGTGTATAGCAGTGGAGCTATACACAGGATTAAATTGCCGTTCAGATCTGTTCTTTCTTTTGTATTAATGCAGTGACTGTTTCCACTGGTATACGATCGTTTGTTATAGCTCTGACCATAGATATTATTATGGAGATATACGTGACGGTTTGCAACTACCCCTTGCACATTGTGATTGTTGTTATCAACATAAACATCATTTTGATTCGCATCCTGTTTGAAAAAGTTGACTTGGTTGGATCTAGGGCTAATATCGTCCTGTATCAGGTCAATCGAAGCGAGCACAGTTATGCACTATTCCATATATATATATATACCTGACATGCATCCATTATATCAGTATTATAGAGCTCCAGCAGCTTGTAGGTATGCAGATACATAACTAATATTCTATTGTTCAGTCCCTGAATGGGGATGTACAGCCCTAAATCCTCTTGCAAATATCATTAGATTAAATGTCCCTGGGTAAAGTGAAAAGGTTTGAGAATGACGATGGTTCAATATCTTCTCCTCCATCAGCATATTGCCGTATATGTCATCTGGTCAGACAGTTGTGTTCGCATATGCTACAGTATTACCATGAGTATTATAGGCATGACTGTTACCACAGAATGGTTTGGTGCCTGAGGACTGTTGCCTCTGTCCCTCTTGAACTGCGGCATTCCATTTTTAATGGCCTCCTTGACCTCTTCTATACTCTCAAAGCAAGCTTCCACTAACCGTATCATTTTTTTGTCCATTGAGGGAAATCTCACGCTATGTGTTCATGGAATCCTTGGGTTTCCTATTTAAATTGACATGAAATAGGCACACCATTAACGGAAATATTGTCTATGGCCTCATTAACACTTTTATTGCCACAGGCAATAACTTGCCGCTCTTTATCAGCAACCCAGCTATCTATCCGCATAGAAAACAGTTTCTGTTGCTCACAAAACTTTTGCCCTATGTGGTTATCACACCCAGAAGCTAATTCATTCACTGTCTCAGCCAGCTGGCGTACAGTTATTTCAACTTCCTCATGGTTAATTTGTAATTCCTAAACATTTTTGCAACTTTTGCAATTGATGGGGAAATTTCTGTTGGACTTCCTAAGTTGAGCCAATTATTTAGGTATATCAAATTGTTTCGTAGAAATAGAATGTATGCCTCTAGCACTATCAAAATCCCGTTAGGCTGGGAGATCATTTGCTTTTGTTGACATCTCAGACTGCTGAGTGGCGAGATTTCCCACAGCTGCAGATAAATTACCAACTGTTGTTGACAACTCAGACTGCTGAGTAGCAACATTATCGACATTTGTACGTAACGTTTTTGAGTCGTGGGTCGAAACCTTCCACAAAAGTTTTGGTATTTTTCGACTTTCTGCCTCTCTGCTGGAATCGCTGGTCGTGTAGAATCTCTTTGCGAGAGAGGCTTGTGGTGCGTGGAGTGTGACGGGCAGTGACAGGAGTCTAGAGTTAGCAGCGGCATGAGGGAGGTAGCGCGTGGGGTCCAGTGCTGTAAGTAGCCCGTATATGTGCCGAAAAACGAATGGCCGCACGTGGATGATAGCGCGGCTTAGCTGTAGTTGAGAGCTGTTGTTCGGGAAGCTGTAATTTGGAAAGGAGCTCCCCTTTTGCATGCAAGCTCTCTTTGGTTGCACAATACTGGTACTGCGCGAAGGAAATCTGCAGATAAAGCAATGGTTGGAGGACTGTATGACAGTCACTATACTGTTGCCGTACTCTGGCCTCACTTACGCACGAGTACTGGATAACTCTCCGTGAAATTCAGTAACTTGATTAATGAGACTTTGCCCATCTGTATGTTTTAGTGGTTCGTCCTACAAAGTTGTAATTGAGTCTGCCCTTGTGCGGCACCATTAGTTCCACTATTTCGTGACTGGTCATTTGTCTGTTTCAACTGTTAATGTTACAAGTTTGTCATTGTGTTTGCCATAGGAGGAGGGGGGGGGCGCATTATTTTGTATGCATGCGTAGGACCAGTGGTAACTGATTTATGTTTGATGACTTATCATGCCAATCTAATGATGTGTTTAATGTATTGCCAGGAAGCGTGAAATAAAGTAAGATTGCAAGATTACGCCCATGCAAACCTACTGACGTAGTGGTAGATGGATTCTAATGCTGCAGATATGTTGTGGGGATAAGCAATTACCTTTTGTAATTGAACGGTTCACGCCTGTTAATTTGAATTCATCCGAAGGAGTTTTGCACCAAAATTTATTTTGAAATTGTTCGGAACTCTTGCACAGTAAATGAGGAAATTTCAAATTGTGGCACAAGAAAAATTGATGTGTACAAAACTTGTGGTAAGGCAAGCCCACAGTAATTTGTTATTATATATTTCAAGTACTTTTGCTAAATTGTATTTATCTTAATATTGTTTTTAGGTTTGAATTGCTGTCAATTTGTTATTATAAATTTGTGTAAATGTTACTACACACATTTTTAAGATATCGTTGGGAATTTTCAATCTTTAATCAGAACTAGTTATGAAGTTTGAGCTGAAATTTTAATTTATGTTATAATTGCTTTGGGCTCAAATTTGAGCTATTGTATCACCCGTATTTTACCGTTTATATTGGATGAGTGTAAATATTATTAGCTAATAGTGATGGATACGCTTTAAAAGAATAAAAAGGACAAAAGTGGGAGGAAAATACTTTATCTAATAACTGTTGGGTAAGAATTGTTTGTTAATGCATTTAGTTTAAGGGATGTCTGAATTAATGTTAGCCTGACACCTTACCACTCCTTCATAGCTCCTAACATATCAGTTTCCTTCGGTTATTGTCAGCAGCAGATAATAGGTTTCAGGAAAGTCATAACACTTGGCTACATTAAAATAATTTATCAATTTGCTACTGCTTTCGCTCAGTGACCATTATCTGTCGCTTGAGTCAGTGTAAAAAACATTAACCGCAGTGAACAGACCGTCATAAAGACATGAGAATACAAAATGTAGCACACAAAAAATTGGCTAATGCAAGTCACATAGCACTGGTTTACTTTTTGGCGTTTCTGTTAAAGCAAAGTGATCTTAAATCATTATGATAGATCACTACTTAACAATTGTGAAAGTTGTTATTGAACATACCATGTATGTGGATGACTCCTCATGAATTTTTTGACAATTTTACTGTTACATTTTACTGTGGTATTATTACACACTAAACAGCCAAAGGAACTGGTACACCTGCCTAATATTGTGCAGGGGTCTCCCGCGAGAACGCAGAAGTACCGCAACATGACGTGGCATGGACTCAACTAATGTCTGAAGTAGTGCTGGAGGGAATTGACACAAAAAATCCTGCGGTATTATCTCCATACCCGCACACATCCATCCTCTCGATACAATATGAAACGAGAATAGTCCATCCAGGAAACATGTTTCCTATCATCAACAGTCCAATGTCGGTGTTGACGGGCCCAGGAGACGCGTAAAGCTTTGTGTAATCGTCAAGGGTGCACTGGTGGGCTTTCGGATGCGAAAGTCCATATCGATGATGTTTCGTCGAATGGTTCTCAGGCTGACACTTGTTGATGGCCCAGCATTGAAATCTGCAGCAATTTGGGGAAGGGTTGCACTTCTGCCAAGTTGAACGATTCTACTCAGTCGTCATCAGTCGTGTTCTTGCAGGATCTTTTTCCGCCCGCAGCGATGTCGGAGGTTTGATGTTTTACCGGATTCCTGATATTCATGGTACACTCGTGAAATGGACGTACGGGAAAATCCCCACTTTATCGCTACCTCGGAAATGCTGTGTCCCATCCCTCGTGCGCCGACTGTAACACCACACACTTAAATCTGCCATTGCAGCAGCAGTAACCGATCTAACAGCTGCGCCAGACACCTGTTGTCTTATGTAAGCGATGCCGACCGCAGCACCATATTCTGCCTGTTTATATATCTCTGTATTTGAATACTCATACACCTAATAGTCTTTTTGGTGCTTCAGTGTATATGGTTCATGTTCCTAAGTTATATTATCCCTTCTGTCCCCACTGCGAAAATTTGAGATTTTGTATTATGCTATTTAATACGACCACTTTGCGATTCTTCAGGCTTGTCTGTTTTAACGTACGTGTACTACCATTTATATATGTCTCGATAATTTTACTCTTAGATTTGTTTTAGTAAGTCCATCCTATAAAATGTGATATGATATATTACTTAACAGGATTTGCTTTGTGATGGCTGCATGGTTATTGAAGTTGTAATCGTTGAATATAGGTTTTACCTTTTTTTTTTAATTTACAGCCGCTTACCAAAAAGTCCACTACTTATCATTGTAAGTACCAGGTTTTACCATACCCGTAGCAGTTCTATGTGGGCTATTTTTGACCCATAGTAGTAAACCACCGTTTTATTTGTATTTAGGCGGAGTTTTGAGTCTTGCCATGTTGACAATACGTTCAGGAAAACTCTAAAGTGTGACCAAAGGATAATTCAGTCTCTAAAAGGAGTAGCACTGTCAAATATAAGTTTTCAGATATTAATTATTTTTATTTTCAACTTAGGAAGGAAATTTCATAGTCATCGTTAAAACAAGTAAATAAAACGACGTTACAAGTTTTTCTTTATAAAAAAGATTGAAACAGAGTCAAACATACTGTTTATGAGAGTACTAACAGTATTTTTGCTTGTACAGACAACTAGGGTAAGAACCAAGTATTTGTTAATGATTCTGAAACACAGCAAGTGACTAAAATAATCTGCGTGTTTCCTAGCTGTTGTAAAACACAAAAACAAGCAACTTCAGGCCATAATTATAATATTTAGGAACAAAGAATCGTCAGAATTATCGAAGCTGGAATGGCCACACAGTTCAGACATTCAACAGCAGCTTTTGCTTGGCAGCTTCTGCACACGAACATCTTGTACTTCATGCATATGTTTCGTGGTATGTTCCCTTTTGTTGTTTGCAGGAAACCCGAATTTTCAACACTTTGTATTTCTATATTGAACAGAGCTGGTTTCGAGCGTCTCTACGAGGATACTGTCTCTTTTCTGCAGTTCTTAGGGGGCGCCCAAGCTTTTCCGCTACTCTGGGGGTCAAGTCTCGGCGTGAAATCTTAGATGATGATGATGATTATAATGTTGGGTTTGTGGGGCGCTCAACTGCGCGGTCACCAGCGCCTGTACAAATTCCCAATCTCTACACAGTCCAATATAGCAACTTTCACGAATGATGATGGAATGATGAGGACTACACAAACATCCAGTCACCGGGCAGAGAAAATGCCGAACCCGACAGGGAATCCAACCCGGGACCCCGTGATACAGAGGTAACAACACTAGCCACTAGACCATGAGCGTTGGACAAATCTTCTTAGAGGTAAGTAACTTAAGAATTGTGTGAGCATTGATCATGGCAAGGTCAAGAATATTGTAAGAGACATGCAAAGGCAGTCGGTGGGTGACAGCTTAGACACTGTAGGGTGTAGCCATTTGGTAAATTCTATCAAGTCCACCCTTAGTTTGATTATAAAACTTCACAATTTCTGGAAGTTTCTTAATATTCTCATTCATTTGACGTCCAGCATCCATATTACTCAGAATAAGGACATGTTTTTCTTTTTCCCTTGGTATACTGTGAGAAAATTGTCGCCTGACTTGTACAATTGTGTTGGATACAATGCTTCGTCTTCACTTTGCACCTGTTTGAGCGACCTGTTTGAGCGATCTCCTGTGAAGAGTGCCAACTAAACTTGTTCCTTTTTGTTTCAGATCATGTTCCAGTTTCACGGAGGAGAAGAGGTTGGCAGTCGTGATGTTACAACCACAGTTGAGGAATGTCTGTGCCAGCTTCATAGCGACATCGTGACCAATACCCATGCCTGGTTAAAGAGTTTGGTATTTGCCACGGTACGGGAATCCATTCACGATGTAGCACTTGTCAGCATCGCACAAAAGCCAGTATTTTATCCCATACTTATCAGTGTTACTGAGCATATACTGTATGAATGGGCACCTGCACTTGCAGCGACAGTTGCTCCTCGACAGTCATGTTCTCGCCTGGCTTCTAAGAACTGTCAGTATATAGATTCCGTATTTCTGAAGCAAGGCAAATTTTATCACTTTCCTTATGATGTCTTCTTGATGACATAGAATCGAACCTAAGATGATAGCGTATTTCCGCAAATCTGTTCCATGGGATGAGGCTTTGAAATAAAGGAGGTCCCCACTCATTACTCCATAAGTCTTTGTAGGAAATATCGCAAGCTCCATGTGCTGCATGAGTGTAAAGTTATCCAATGAAAGCATCTAGTTCTTCCAGGCTTAGGGAGCACTCATTATTACCACCTATGCTGTGAACCTTTCCTTCAGTGTATATTTTTATCAGCTCCAGGATCGGGTTGCTGATTTATAGCCGCAACGCAGACAATGGCGAGTCGTCTACATGTCGTTTGGGGTGTCCCGTCACACAGTTGGGCAGAATACACAGAACGTGGCCACAACCACTAAAAATGAATTTTAGATTCTGGGAATTTGGAGGGGTAGGTGCATCTCACCCCAAATTTCGTCAGTTTTAAAGTAACCGTTGTCGTGATCACACGCGTCGCTTTAAGATCGAGGAAATTTACCCTCGTTTAGTGAGTGGATATTTACGTAGTGAAGTGAATAAATTCAATTCTACAAGATGGAAACGATTGCGGCAGCTATGCAGTATACAGGGTGTTACGAAAAGGTACGGCCAAACTTTCAGGAATCATTCCTCACACACAAAGAAAGGAAATGTGTTATGTGGACATATGTCCGGAAACGCTTACTTTCCACGTTAGAGCTCATTTTATTACTTCTCTTCAAATCACATGAATCATGAAATGGAAACACACAGCAACAGAACGTACCAGCGTGACTTCAAACACTTTGTTACAGGAAATGTTCAAAATGTCCTCCGTTAGCGAGGATACATGCATCCACCCTCCGTCGCATGGAATCCGTGATGCGCTGATGCAGCCCTGGAGAATGGCGTATTGTATCACAGCCGTCCACAATACGAGCACGAAGTCTCTACATTTGGTACCGGGGTTGCGTAGACAAGAGCTTTCAAATGCCCCCATAAATGTAAGTCAAGAGGGTTGAGGTCAGGAGAGCGTGGAGGCCATGGAATTGGTCCGCCTCTATCTATCCATTGGTCACCGAATCTGTTGTTGAGAAGCGTACGAACACTTCGACTGAAATGTGCAGGAGCTCCATCGTGCATGAACCACATGTTGTGTCGTACTTGTAAAGGCTCATGTTCTAGCAGCACAGGTAGAGTATCCCGTATGAAATCATGATAACGTGCTCCATTGAGCGTAGGTGGAAGCACATGGGGCCCAATCAAGACATCACCAACAATGCCTGCCCAAACGTTCACAGAAAATCTGTGTTGATGACGTGATTGCACAATTGCGTGCGGACTCCCGTCAGCCCACACATGTTGATTGTGGAAATTTACAATTTGATCACGTTGGAATGAAGCCTCATCCGTAAAGAGAACATTTGCACTGAAATGAGGATTGACACATTGTTGGATGAACCATTTGCAGAAGTGTACCCGTGGAGGCCAATCAGCTGCTGATAGTGCCTGCACACGCTGTACATGGTACGGAAACAACTGGTTCTCCCGTAGCACTCTCCAGACAGTGACGTGGTCAACGTTACCTTGTACAGCAGCAGCTTCTCTGACGCTGACATTAGGGTTATCGTCAACTGCACGAAGAATTGCCTCGTCCATTGCAGGTGTCGCGAGTCATAGGCTGGAATGTTACGTGCTCCCTAACACGCCGATCAATTGCTTCGAACGTCTTCCTGTCGGGACACTTCGTTCTGGAAATCTGTCTCGATACAAACGTACCGCGCCACGGCTATTGCCCCGTGCTAATCCATACATCAAATGGCCATCTGCCAACTCCGCATTTTTCTCTGCCTCGTGATGACTGGGTGTTGTGTGATGTCCTTAGGTTAGTTAGGTTTAAGTAGTTCTAAGTTCTAGGGGACTGATGACCATAGATGTTAAGTCACATAGTGCTCAGAGCCATTTGAATCAACTCCGCATTTGTAAACATTGCACTGACTGCAAAACCACGTTCGTTATGAACACTAACCTGTTGATGCTACGTACTGATGTGCTTGATGCTAGTACTGTAGAGCAATGAGTCCCATGTCAACACAATCACCGAAGTCAACATTACCTTCCTTCAATTGGGCCAACTGGCGGTGAATCGAGGAAGTACAGTATATACTGACGAAACTAAAATGAGCTCTAACATGGAAATTAAGCGTTTCCGGACACATGTTGTAACCTCCCCACAAAAATTTTAAACGACAGAAATAATAAATGGGAGCCAAGTGTAACCTTTCCACCGAAATTTAAATGACAATAAAAATGTGAAATTCGCAATCTGACTCAAAGTATAAGCTGTCACGAAAATGATGAAAAACAATTCAGTGCTAATGAAACTTCAGTGACAATGAAAATTCAATTAAACCGAAATATCGGTCTTTGGCCCTGTGCAAAAATCAGAATTAAATTCTTACCTCATTGTAACTGCTAGTCAAATTTCTGCTCTTATTCTTGCGCACGGCTTGGAGGAACTGCATTGCAAATAATAATATTCCCTTTTTTTTTTTTTGTAATTTAACTGAAACTTTTCTTTAAGGGAAGTGGAACGAAATCGTTAGTTCAATTAAATAAATTTTTTTTGTAAAATGCTTTTGAAATGAAAATTATTATTGGGGCACTTGTTGCAAATTAATTACAAAAAAATGGTTCAAATGGCTCTGAGCACTATGGGACTTAACATCTATGGTCATCAGTCCCCTAGAACTTAGAACTACTTAAACCTAACTAACCTAAGGACGGCACACAACACCCAGCCATCACGAAATTAATTACAATAAATAAACTTTACATTATCTGATGATTACCTTAATTAACAAAATACCTTATTCAGCATCTTGACCAGTGTTGCCGACAGACTAACATCACACAACCGCACTGGGCTGCATGACGGCTACTAGCGAACTGCTCTGCATGACGACAACTAGCGAACTCCACGACGACTACTACTGTACTGCTCTGCACGACTACTACTAGCGTACTGCTGGACGCAACTGAACTGAGCTACTGCTCGCAACGACTACTGACAGAGTACTGCTCGTAACACTCGCGCGGTCAAGCGCATACTAACCACGATAATAGGCTCTCTGGTCAAAGATTTTAGCGTGCCTCACCATCGCTGCTACGTTACATACGTGTTTCATAACCCTCCACTGGGGGGGGCAAAAATTTGGCAGCGATGGTGAGTCATTTGGACTTGCCATCGCAAAAATTTTTACAATTTACAGAATACTCAAATTTAGTACATAAATTAAATGTTGTGCACATGCACCGAGTACAAAATATATCAGACAAAGACAGGATGTGAGTACAAAACATAGTAGTAAATCAGAAAACTGTATATACAAATTATTTGACAGAAAACATAGTGCACAGGCACTGAAAAAATTCTTAACAAATGACATAAGTGCATATGTACAGTATTGAACATACAGAATGAGTACAAATCATATTGAAAAATGAGAAAAGTGCCCAGGCACTGAAGTTCAGTAGAAAACATATTAACACCTAACATAAGTGCACATGCACTGTAGTTCAGAACATATCATTAAAATAAAAAAATGTATATACAATATAAAAGACAAGAGTGTACATATACTGTACTTCAGAACAAATCGAAAAAATGTCCTTAGCATTTTCGCAATAAATAAACATAATGGCAAAAAAAATCGTATCGACAAGTGACATAAGTGTACTCGCACTGGAGTTCAACAAATCAAAAAAAAATGTATAACCCATGAACATAAATGATGTTAGCAAAAAATGATTTTCACTATGTGACAAGAATTAGGATAGGAAAGGGAAGGATTGCATCATGGTTGTAGCACTTTAGATTGCTCACAGCTGTTCTGAAAGTTCATATCTTTCCACAGCAGTACAACACCAAGTGACACAATTTGAAGTTCTATTCCCATCAGAATTTATCAGTGTAGCCAAGACACTGAATTGTCGTACTAATGTTCCATGTTCTCATTTTGGCAGTACACTAGGTACACCAAACAGTGGCCCGCATCTCGTGGTCGTGCGGTAGCGTTATCGCTTCCCACGCCCGGGTTCCCGGGTTCGATTCCCGGCGGGGTCAGGGATTTTCTCTGCCTCGTGATGGCTGGGTGTTGTGTGCTGTCCTTAGGTTAGTTAGGTTTAAGTAGTTCTAAATTCTAGGGGACTGATGACCACAGTAGTTAAGTCCCATAGTGCTCAGAGCCATTTGAACCAACACCAAACAGTGGGACCATAATAACGTCTTCATCGCTCACGGTGGTGGACAGCATGTCGTGTCAACACCACGCTCTTACAAGGCACACCAACGTAGAATTAGTGCAAAACCAAAGATGGTGCTCCATGATCACTAGGATAAACAGGACAAATGGACATTGCAGTAATTCAGGGTAGTTAGTTCATAAGGTAAAGGACATTAAGTCACATAATATTGACAATTACAGTCTTCATTAGTAGTTTGCGGCATTCATAGCCCAGTTATTGAACATTTCTGTACCATGTATGTAGTATTACAGAAAAATGTTCATTAATTGTTTTACATAGAATCAGTAGCCTTCTTTTCCTAGTTACAAAGCATTATTAAATAATCGCATTCTTTTCCAGTTACAAAGTATAGCATAGTTAATTAATCATTTGTCATTTCAATATAGTATTAATCATGAGCCTTTTCCTAATTACAAAGCACTATGAAACAATCGCATTCTTTTCCAGTTACAAAGTATGGCATAGTTAATTAATTATTTGTCATTCCAATATAGTAAGAATCATTAGCTTTTTCCTAATTACAAAGTATTATTAAACAGTCGCATTCTTTTCCAGTTACAAAGCATAGTTAAGAATCATTAGCCTTCTCCTAATTACAAAGCATTATTAAACAATCACATTCTTTCCCAATTATAAAGCATAGCATAATTAATTAATCATTTGTCATTTCAATATAGTAAGAATCATTAGCCTTCTTTTAATTACAAAGCATAGCATCATTTGTCATTTCAATATAGTAAGAATCACATTCTTTTCCAGTTACAAAGCATAATTAAGAATAGCATAATTAATTAATCATTCCAATACAGTAAGAATCATTAGCCTTCTTCTAATTACAAAGCATAGCATCATTTGTCATTTCAATATAGTAAGAATCACATTCTTTTCCAGTTACAAAGCATAATTAAGAATCATTAGCCTTCTTCTAATTACAAAGCATTTTCATTTCCAATTACAAAGCATAGCATCATTAGCTTTTTCCTAATTACAAAGCATTATTAAACAATCACATTCTTTTCCAGTTACAAAGTATCAACATTGAAAACAGAGTTAATTAATGGCATAATTAATAACATATTCATGGAGTGACATTAATTATTGGCACTCAGTGGCCATCAAGTATCGAATAGTATAAAATATTGTTCATCATTCAGTATTATTCAGATCATTACGAAGTCATTATTAAAAATCAGTTAATTACAGTCATAGCATTAATAATCATGGTCATTATAAGTAGTCTCATTACAATAAAACATTGTTCCTCATTCAGTATTATTCAGATCATTACGAAGTCATTATTAAAAATCAGTTAATTACAATCATAGCATTAATAATCATGGGCATTTTAAGTAGTCTCATTACAATAAACAGTGGCAGTTATTAGCCAGTTACAAAGCATTATTTTATATATATATTTTTTTTGTCTCATTAAGAAGTCATTACTCAAGTGACATACTATTCAGAGCTAATCAGCATTACTCAAAACTTTCTCAAACTGGTATCACTACTTGGGACTGGTAATACATTTTTTTTGTTAGCAATGCATTGCGTTGGGATCGATAATTAATTGCTGAGGCATAACACTATTTGCTTTTGACCTATTGCTGCAAATGAGGATGGTTAACGTCATTCGTCATGAGTCAGCTGTAGCAAGGTTATGTAACAAGGCAGTATATGTGATCACATTTATAAATGATAAACACAAATGGGTAAAAAAAAATAAAAATGCAAGTACTAGAACAGGTATAATAAGTAACAGGTTTAGTAAGTATCATGAAAAGCTTCTCCTGAAAAAAATACAAAATGGATTATTGAGCTGAAAGAAGAAACGCATACTATGCTGAAAAGTAGTGAACTTCGCATTAACAGGTAGTGAAATGTGTATAAAAATGTGTTCCATAGCTGTCCTTTCCAAAACTTTCCGTCATCCTACTATGCAATATAACACCTGCTGTCAAAACAAACTGCAACAAATACTTAAATAACTACGTAGCATAAATACATAACTTCAACATTATCCTCATCTGTAAAGAAAAAACTTCATTATCAATCACTTCATTATCCATATTATCATAACTTCATTATTATCATCACCTGTAAAGAAAAACTTCATTATTCATAATACCATATCCTTCATCATTATTCATCAGCATTCATTATCATCTGCAAAATATCACTTCATTACTCATTATACAACTATTCCTTATCTCTAGCAAATTTCATCACTAAAACTAAGATGTGTAGTTCTGTCTGACAGCCTGCATCAATCACCTTGTATTCTGAAAGAAAAAATTAGTTAAGACTGCTATTCTATGATGAGTATAGTATATTCTTGTTAATGCCTGCCAATCCTGATCCATTTACTCTTCCTCATAAAGTTATTGCATCTTCTTTCGTTTATTCCGTAGGTGAAATTCCCATTTCTGTTGAATTTATTTCTTACACGCATCATTTCTTTCTCAAATTGATGAACAAAGATTAATGTCGTGCATTTAAATCATATACCCACTAAATAATGACTGGTTTATGGTAACATAATTAACCATACAGCGTAACATGACAGAAAACGTAATGTGTCAAAGACTTTGACAGTGTTCAGATGCAAAAATGTACACAGAATAATACAATGTAGCAGCAAAAAATGTAAAAGAGTCACGATCTTGAGATGTCATAAGGCCAAAAGAATGTCACAGTCAACTGGTGTGTGTTATATCTTAACTATTTCACAGTACATACAAACAAAACTGGAGTACAATCATATACACAAAAAAAAGTGGAAAATGTGCACGGGCTGATGTGTAACGACAAGAAAAGCGACCTGCTAACCTTACCTTGCCGGGCACTAGCCAAGAAAAAATACGATAATCATCAGTAATTAGTCAGGTGAATATAATTGCATTAGTATATGGCATCATAGTGTGTTGAATCATAAAGTGTCTTCATTCAATAAAGGGTTTAATATTTGACCAATGGTGGTTGCCTTTCGATTTTCTGGTTCTCAAAGTTTCGACGTGTACAACATTGGGGTGAGGGATGCTGCGAATCCGATATGGACCTGCGTATAGAAGTTCAAATTTACTGCACTTACCTTTTAATTTACTGGATAAATAGTGTGTACGTACTAATATCTTCTGTCCAACGTGAAAGTCGCGGCGTGTACAAACCTGTTTTTGCTGTCTTCTCCGGCGCTCTGCGGCACGTTTGATGTTGTTCAGCGCAATGTCAATTATTTCGTGGTGTCTTAGTCGACGACAGGTAGGGAAGTTTACTAATTCTTTAATTTTGTTTGGTGGTTCAACGTTTTTCAGTATAACAGACGGAGATAGCATAGTGGATTCATTTGGAATGGAATTAATTACATCTTGGAATGAGAGTATGTGTGTATCCCAATCAATATGTCTTTTGTGCCAGTATATTCGGCACAGCTTACCAATTTCTTTCATTAATCTTTCACAGGGGTTCGAAGATGCGTGGTACTTGGATATATAGATCGGAGAAATGTTTCTAGCTCGTAACATACGTGTCCATGTACCAGAACGAAATTGAGATCCATTGTCAGAAATTACTCTCATCACATGCCCTACATGAAATAGAAAATGTTTTACAAATGCCTTCGAAACAGTTTTAGCAGTAGCTTTGCGTAATGGAGTGAAAGTAACAAATTTTGAAGTGAGCTCAACAGCGACAAAGATGTAGCAAAAACCTCTGTCAGTTCTGGGAATCGGACCAAAAATGTCTACTGCGGCCATGTGTCTTAATTTAACAGGTACAATGGGATATAAAGGAGGAATATGTGAAGTGGTGTCTGATTTAGCTTTCTGGCAAATTTTACAAGACGCTAAAACTCGTCGTATACGTTTCTCCATGTTGGTAAAATAACAGTTCTGTCTCAGTATAAGAAAACATTTTCGTGCTCCGTAATGTGCGTAACTTAAATGAGTGTACCAGATTAATTTGTTAACCAGTTCGTCAGGAATGCATAATAACCAATTGTTGCTGTCAGGATGAGAGCGGCGAAACAGAATGTCATTGCGTACAGTGCAATGGTTTCTAATCGTAACATTATTCCTATCTTGCCAAAGGTGTTTAATTTCTTTCCACACATTGTCTTTATTTTGCTCCTTTGCTATGTCCTGTAATGACGATGAAATAAAGTTTTCAAATGCAACTTGCTGAATGTACATGACACTGAAATTTGCTTTGCAGAAGTTGGTTGCTACGTCTTGCTGATTGTTGCCGAGAGAACGCGATAGTGCGTCTGCTATAACATTTTGTGTGCCGGGAATGTGAACAATCGTAAAATTAAATTCTTGTGAGTATAGTTTCCATCTACTTAACCTGTCGTGAGTAAATTTAGCTGAAAGCAAAAATTGTATAGCTCTATGGTCTGTGTAAACGGTAGTACGTCTGCCATAAAGAAAATGCCGAAATCTCGTGAAAGCCCATACAACACATAATGTTTCAAGTTCTGTAACAGAATAATTTCGTTCAGCAGGTGACAGAATGCGACTTGCAAATGCGATGTTTTTAATTACTGTAGAACCATCTTCTTCAATTTCCTGGAAAATATGTACGCCTAAAGCGGTGTTGGAACTGTCGGTGGCAATGGAAAAATTTCTGGTAAGATCTGGGTGCGATAAAAGTGGAGCATTCAACAGAGCATGTTTCAAATAACATTCTCGTGAGCAAAATTCTGCGTGTCAAAAGTAATGTTTGCGTTACTGTAATATGCAATCTGTGCTGTATCTGGTTAAAATCTATCGTACGTGTTATTATTTACGGGAGAATGTTGTGGCATATCCACTATATGAACTGTTCTGTTATTTCTTACTGACGTATTACGCTATCGATGACACCTGTTGTCTGGATCATTCATGATAATGTGTTGTTGCTGATGTTCTTGCTGCTGAAAAGATCGACTGTTATTAAATGTACGCTGAAAATTGTGCTCGCTATTTTTACGTCTGTCATGATAGCAATTTCCATACGGCGCATTGCGATACGAGTCGAAATAGTGTGTTACCTGTACGTAGCCATTTCCTTGCTGCCACGCGCTACCATTTGTTGGAGCCGGGACCATACGTGCACGCGGCGAAACATTAAAGTTTGGTTGACCTTGTAGACTGCATTGTTGGTTAGGTATGCTAAGCGGTTGACTTTCATGCTATTGTGGTGGAAAACATCTATTGTTACAAAAATGTGGTTCCGATTGCTCAAAATTTTACACATACTGATGATTACGATTTTATCTGTTATTAAAGTTACGGCGGTAGTTGTCATTACGGGAGTGCCTACTGAAAATTGTCACATTCGGTAAAATATTTGTCATATCCGGTTTTCATTACTCGTTTCTTAATACTAGGTAGAGCAATAGTTAAAGAGCAGTTTGGATAGATATAAAGGATAGTAGAAGAGAAGGCAGCAGTGCAGAAAACTAAAGATGAAACAGCACTACTCCAGCTCGGGGCCCTATGCTCGCTACGGCACATATTCATTAAAGCGTAATGAATCCCCTGAGGTCTATTACGCACTGCAAATAAATTTTAGCTTTTGCGTTGCGCGCAATAGCGGTAAAAATCCAAAAATAAATCGCCGTATTCTTGCTAATTCCAGTTTCTGCATAATACGTAATGCTGATGAAAATACAATAGCAAATTGTCGCCTCTGGTTCAAAGCTAGTTTCTGCATTACAGATAATAGCGGTGAAAGTACAAAAATAAATTGTCGTATACAGTGCAAATCGTGTATCTGTGCTCTGTCATTATTAAATTCCTTACATTTTCTTGCGGATAAAAATTGCTCGTAATCTACGTTCTCGTCATTGAATTTGAAAACACGTTCGGGTTTGTGTGTGAATCTGTTTGTCTGTGTCATTTCGTACTTCAAGTAACGTAGCTTTTCAGATTTTAAGTCGCGTAGCTTTTCGGATTTTAATTCGCGTAGTCTCTGTAAATTGTTCATATTATACACGCTGCGTGACTCTGACAAATGCTCGCAACGTGGCGGGTTCTGTGACGTATTGGTGACTGAAATAATTGTTAATTCTGTTACTTTAATACTTTCATCAATTTGGTTGATCTGTCGAGCAAATTTCTCGTCAACTTCCGTATTCGGAGTGTGTGAAACTTCCACTGACTCTAAATTAACTTCGTCGTGTATCTGTACTGCGTTTTTAGCGCATTGTTCAGTGACTGCATTAATCTCGTCTTTATGTGATTCTGTTGTACCTACACGTGTGCTACTTAATTCTTGTGCAACAGTGCCAACTTCTTCATTACTGTTATTAGCACAAGCCTCAGTATCCTCACGTAGTTGTTCTTTACTGTCCTGACACTGCACGGTAACAGCTGTAATCTGCTCACTAATTTGTTTGTTCTGCTCTTTATGGTCGTCTTGTTTTTCGTTTGTGAGTTCGAAACTTTTATCAATTGTTTCTCTAAGTTGTTTGAAATGGTTGTCGAAACTTTCACTCTGTTGTCTGATCTGTTCACTAAGTTTGTCTAGTTTTTCATTCTGTTGTTTGAAATTTTCATCAATTTTATTAAATTTTTTGTCCTGTTCACTAAATTGTTGTTGTAGCAATCTTGCCATAATTTGTTCAAAGCCAAAGTTACCGTTTATACTCTCTGTGCTGTTTAGTGGTGGATCTGGAACTCTCTCGCTTACAGTAATCATTTGGTTATTCTGAGATTTAGAAAAAGGTTTGTCAGTCGGATGTACACTGTCAGACATTATTTCGGAATTAAATGAATCCGTCGTATTTTCAGTACACGGTCCATTTTCATTAGAAATATTTGTTTGAACGTTACTTGAATTTTCCAAACCGGGTGTGTTCTGCTGGCAGCGCTCATTCCAACAGAACGCCCCGCGTCATCAATTGTCGTCAAGTTAACAGAAGAGACAATTGAGTTCGTTTGTTCATCATTAAGATAAAAGCCATCACTAGTGGTTGGAATGCATTGATTGTCAGTGAACGCAGGATTGTCATCATTACACTGCGTGTCACAATTACTATCGGTCACGCTGTTTAAGTCGGTAATTTCATTCAAAATACCTCGCGATACACGATTCACAGTCTTTCGCGGCATTTTTACAATAGTCACAATTTTTCACAAAATAAATAAGCACAATGCAAAAGCAACACACAAATACACAGAGCAACGAATTGCCGTTGACCTGTAGAAAGAAAGTCACAAGTTAATAAAAGCGTAGCGCCAAATCCTAATTATATCTAAGCAAATAAGAGCAGATATCTGACTGTTGTTCAAAAGACTCTCAACGAAATACGATCCTTGACTGGGTGTCGCCAAGTGTAACCTCCCACAAAAATTTTAAATAAAAATGACAATACTTCATAGAAATGGACACTGCGCTAAGTGTAACCTCTCCACTGAAATTTTTAAAACAGAAATAATAAAATGAATAGGAGCCAAACGTAACCTCCCTAGCAATTAAATTTAATGACAATAAAAAATGAGAATCGCAATCTGACCCTAATATAAATTCCTCACAAAAAAAATTAAAGTCCATTCAGTGATAAGACACTCTCAGTAATAATAATAATTCAATTAAACCGAAATATCGGTCTTTGGCCCTGTGCAAAAATCAGAATTAAATTCTTACCTCATTGTAACTGCTAGTCAAATTTCTGCTCTTATTCTTGCGCACGGCTTGGAGGAACTGCATTGCAAATAATAATATTCCCTTTTTTTTTTTTTGTAATTTAACTGAAACTTTTCTTTAAGGGAAGTGGAACGAAATCGTTAGTTCAATTAAATAAATTTTTTTTGTAAAATGCTTTTGAAATGAAAATTATTATTGGGGCACTTGTTGCAAATTAATTACAATAAATAAACTTTACATTATCTGATGATTACCTTAATTAACAAAATACCTTATTCAGCATCTTGACCAGTGTTGCCGACAGACTAACATCACACAACCGCACTGGGCTGCTACTACTGACCGACTGCTCTGCATGACGACTACTAGCGAACTGCTCTGCATGACGACAACTAGCGAACTCCACGACGACTACTACTGTACTGCTCTGCACGACTACTACTAGCGTACTGCTGGACGCAACTGAACTGAGCTACTGCTCGCAACGACTACTGACAGAGTACTGCTCGTAACACTCGCGCGGTCAAGCGCATACTAACCACGATAATAGGCTCTCTGGTCAAAGATTTTAGCGTGCCTCACCATCGCTGCTACGTTACATACGTGTTTCAATGTCCACATAACATCTTTTCTTTATTTGTGTGTGAGGAATGTTTCCTGAAAGTTTGGCCGTACCTGTTTGTAACACCCTGTATATTCATACACTAATGTAGTCTAAATCGCATGGTTATCCTAATTATATTATATCTTTCACGATGCTTGTGCAAAACGACCATGATCTGCCGAACTAGCATTTTCAACAGGAGCAAAAGTAGCAATATACTAGGGAATTACTACTCCCAGACTATAGAGTGATCGATTATCTCAAGGAAATGGCAAGAAGCAGCTATTTAACACTGCCTACTCCCTTGTATGCCGGCCGGCGTGGCCGAGCGGTTCTAGGGCTACAGTCTGGAACCGCCCGACCGCTACGGTCGCAGGTTCGAATCCTGCCTGGGGCATGGATGTGTGTGATGTCCTTAGGTTAGTTAGGTTTAAGTAGTTCTAAGTTCTAGGGGACTGATGACCTTAGATGTTAAGTCCCATAGCGCTCAGAGCCATTTGAACCCCCTTGTACAATGAATGTTTACTCGGGCCCGTGCGTCCCACATATCGTACCACTACATGACGCCGCGCCGCGGTCGATGCAGTTCACGGCGCGGCAGTCTTCAGAACTACAGGGTCCGGCATAAAAAACTCCCCGATTACAAAGTAACGTGCAGCGGACAGTAGAAGGAGCAGAGTGGTGGGGGGCGCGTCGTTAAGTAGCTGCCTACGTGCCGTTTTCAGTGTGCGCCATGGCGTGGTCTGGTGAACATCGTGCCTTCGTAGTGGAAGATTTTATTCAAAATAGCGAATCGCCTATTAATACTCAACGTGCTTTTCGCGTTCGCTTTGCGCTCGGACGACGGGACCCTGTTCCCGATAAGAAAACAATTTATTCTTGGGTTGCTAACTTTCGTGAGACAGGTTCCGCATTAAAAAGGAAACCACCTGGACGACCACGGACTGCAACAGGCCCCGGAAATGTTGATGCAGTTAGAGCTTCAGTTCGACAATCTCCTCGACGATCCGCTAAAAAGCATGCGGCAGCATTACGGATATCTGATCGAAGTGTGAGAAGAATCTTGCATCGAGATCTTAAAATGCATCCTTACAAAATTGTAACTACGCAGGAACTGAGTGAACGAGACTGTGGTGTCCGTGTAAGTTTGTGCCAAGACCTTCTTCGGAACATTCGTCCCAACGATATTGTGATTTTTTCTGATGAAGCACACTTTCACCTTGCCGGAACAGTGAACAGCCAAAATTGCAGGTACTGGTGTGAACACAATCCCCAAGAACTTCATCAACGACCACTTCATAGCCCTAAAGTAACAGTATGGTGTGCTGTTTACAATTCCGGAGTGATCGGTCCTTACTTTTTCGAAGAAAATGACAGGAATTTAACCGTCAACAGTGAACGCTATTGTGCCATGCTCCGCGACTTTCTCCAACTGCAACTAAGGGAGCTTTTTGGTGAAATAGAGAACGTGTGGTTCCACCAAGATGGTGCTACAGCCCACACAGCGCGGCAGTCACTGGCATTGGTGAAGGAAATGTTTCCTGGACATGTGATCTCGTTGCGTGGAGACATTGGCTGGCCCCCACGATCGCCGGACTTAACGCCCTGTGATTTCTTTCTTTGGGGCTATTTAAAAGCAAAAGTTTATGAACAACGTCCACAATCTTTACGAGCCCTGAAAGAAGCAATTACACAAGAGGTTGAAGCTATTCCACCTGAAATGACTCAAAGAGTAATGAATAACTTCAGGGAAAGACTCAAACAGTGTGTCGACAGTGCAGGAAGCCATTTAAGGGATGTTTTATTTAAAAAGTAAGACCATAAGAGTATTTTCTAAAATGGCATAATATGTACTTTTATTTAGTATAAATAAAATTGTTCTACCTTATTTGGTTTTGTTTTTATTAGCTTTCCTTAAAGGGAAGGTTTTTCTGCCGGACCTTGTATTTTTCCCGTGCAATACGCTTATAATATTTGACTATTTTCCAGTACTTAATTTGTCGCTAATGCTAATGTAATATTTTTCACACACGTTCGGATGAGGAATGTGTGGAATTCACTAGGTAAGAAATTTTCAACATCGTTAAACACCGTTTGAATGATGACCTACCTGCAGTGATCCCTTACCTGGAGGAACAACTTTCCGATGAAATTGGTCGACCGTTGCAGGTACCGGAGGATATGAGACTCACTCTCCTCGTAGTGAGGTAAAATGAGAACAAGGTAGAAAAAGGCTAACAGGACACAGGGCCCCTTTTTGAAACAAAACAATGAATGGCTTAATGCATCAGTTTTATTTCTGGTACCTATTGTTAGTGGCAAGTATCATGCTGACTGTGATCTGCCATCGACTAATAAATGCAGTGACTGTCCTTCAGAGGAGTCTGCGTCATTGAGATAGAGGTCGAAACGCAATGGAGCCCAGTCAGTTCGTGAAACTTTGACTCCACAAGAGTTAGCTTATGATACTCGGATGAGCCTGTGCTCAGCAGATCAAGGTTGTTTATGAGACAACAATCACAAGTCCATCGAGAGCGTCCATGTGTCGACAGGCCTTTGAATCGACGGCGACAAGCGAGGAAACTTTGTCCGCCGAAGCCGCACTTTCACTGTACATTGAATATAAATTCAGAAAGAGTCAATATCAGGGACTGAGAACGACAACTAAGGAGAAAAACTATAAGCCTTATCCTTCCTACAACAAACTGGCGGAAGTAAAAAATGTTGCTATCTATCTGATACGGCTGTCACCATCACAGAAAACGTGGCCGAGGTCCTGCTGCAAGTTTTATTGGATCATGCAAACGGCCGCATTTTATTATGCCAAGAGAATATCATTCATAGTGTGGATCAAGCGAATGTTAGACACATACAATTCATTTGCAAATGGGGTTGTGACGGAAGTTCTTGACAAAGTGAATATAAACGACCATTTGAGGATGTGAATGTATTTTTACAACATATTTCAGTGGAACCACAATCAGACGCAGCAGTCGTGATTTGTAAAAATCCTAGAACTTCGTCTACTCGAGTTTGTAGACCATTGAGACTACAATTCTCCTATGGAAGCACATAAACTACGGCCAATGAGGTACAATACATTAAAAAAGCAGATAAAGTCACCTGTTGCCTTTGGAAATATAATATACGGAAAAGGAACCACAGTTTCGTACAATATGGCGTTCACCACGAGTAGTAGAGCAAAGCAGGCACCAGTCCATTTTGTTAGTGCAGGTGGCCGACATCAGGGCAAACCTATTGTTCTCCTTTGATTGACACGTACTTAACCTACTGTTCTCCTTTGATTGACAGGTCCATAACCTATTGTTCTGCTAAAAGGATCCCTCCTTTTGATTGACAGGCACCTATTGTTCCCCCAACACTTCTCACTCCCCTCCCTCCTCAGGAAGCCTACTCCCTCACTGCTACAGGTACACTTTCAAGTCTGAGTTACTGGAATAGCCCCTCTCAGTCTTATCAGTTTGATTGACTACTTAATTAAATATGTTAATTAACCTCTCTCCCCTGGTAAACCCCCACCCTCCCATCCACCCTCCTGGAAATTGGCGGGAAAAAGACTCAGTTGATTGGTCATTTGGAGGGAATTTCATTGTAGTGTATGGAATATTCTTTAAACGATTTAGACAATGTATAGAATTTTGTTTAGTTATTTATGGAATATACACTCATGCTCATAAATTAAGGATAATTGCAGAATGCGGTGCCACACAACGTGGTCTTACATAAAACTGGCGCTAATAGCATAGGCACATAGGGACCACACACGGCACAGATCTGTAAGTTCACGGTATTGTGATAAGTTGAGAAAACCGTCCTGAAATGCATGTACTACAAAACGCCACTGTTTCTTGATCATGTACCCCAACATCAATTTGGGATATGATAACCATGCACACGTACACAGGCCACACAACATGTTGGCATACTCTGGATCAGGTGATCGAGCAGCTGGATTTGAAGACGTGCAGTGAAACATCAAACCGGATACATTTCCTGTATGCTGGAATCGTTCCCATAATCTCGAGATCACACTTTGTGGCACATGGAGGACCTGTGCTATGACCTGCTGTGTTTGACCATCCTCCAGTCGCCCTAGTATTCTACCCCTCACAATGTCATCAATATGTGTTCTTTGAGCCATTTGCAACACACAGTCACTATTAGCACATCTAAAAATGTATGCACACTTACTCGCTGCACCATGCTCTGACATGCATCAACACTACTCTGCGTATGTGGACTGTTGCCAGCACCACCGTGCGACGACTGCAGGTCAAATGCACCACATGGTCTTAGCCCGAGGTGATGTAAACCCACAAACTGCCCACCAGAGCATTGTTTCACCATGTATCAGGATTATCCTTAATATATGAGCATGAGTGTTGTTTATTTATCTAGTTAAAGAATTTGTTTGGGAACCGATTGCTGTGTATGGAATATTCTTTGAAAACTTTAGACATTGTGTGTTATATTGTTTATTTAAACAATTTAGAGGATTGAAGGCAATCTATGGAATATAGTTTATATATTTATTTAAGGAATTTTTCAGGAAATCAATCTCCACCACCACCAACCAATCCCCACCCGGCCTCCCCCTCCCCTTTCTCACTCCCCTTCTCTACATGGGAATTGGAGGCTCTATAGTGGAGAGGAAGAATCTCACAAAGGAAAATTCAATGCTATATTGTTCTTTTATTAAAGAAATCGGTTTGCAGCGCTTGGATTTCTCTTCCTCATCATTCTCTGCAGTTTGGAAAGGTGCTCTTGTGAGAAGCAATTACATTAATCGCATTTCTTTTTTTATTCCAATTGCATAAGGAATACTGTCACGAAACACACATCACACGTAATTACAACTGCAAATCTTTTGATTGTGATGCACGCTCCATCTTCCATCCCCTGTCCACTTGACCACAAGGGACACTGCCGCACATGTTACCATGAGTCGGGATGGAACGGCAGCCCCTACGAAGTGACGACGCGGCCGTCAGCTGCCAAAACACGTGCAAGTGCCAGTTTGGGTCCTGCAAGGATGAGACAGCGGCATCCCTTTGATACATGACACCTGAGAAATTCCTGTGCAAATACGTGTTCACCTAGGCCCGTAGGCCATGCATAGCTGCGGGTCAGCGTTATAGAAATCTGTTCCAGTGCTTCCCAGAATAGCTCAGGGTGCATTGTTCCTAGCGATCCTAACGGGACACGCAAGACGCGTGGGCTGCGAGCATGCCTTTACCTGCCCAGCGAGGCTGATGTATAGCAACAAGACGTGTGCGTAGTATGGCTGGAATTCTCAGTATCCTACAGCTAATGGTTTGGAGATGTCCTAATACCACAATATCGCATGAGGGACGACAGAGATAGATGGTCTGCTTCAGTTTGCTTTGAACACATGTACTCAGAACTTTCCGTAGATAACCCAAGCAAAAGTTGTTTACAGATCGTCAAATGCATACAAGACTCACAAAAATATTGGGAACCAGGAACGTTCAAATGGCTCTGACCACTATGCGACTTAACTTCTGAGGTCATCAGTCGCCTAGAACTCAGAAATAATTAAACCTAACTAACCTAAGCACATCACACACATCTATGCCCGAGGCAGGATTCGAACCTGCAACCGTAACGGCCGCTCGGCTACAGACTGTAGCGCCTAGAACCGCACAGCCACTCCAGCCAGCGAACATATGAGGGTTGGATCTTAAATAGTGGCAACTATTTATTCACAATAGATACAACCCACATCGGTGATGTCTTTCCAAGCATTACAACTGTGGTTGTGGTATTCATTATCACATAGAGCCGGTTGCCTGTCCTTCATAACACTTGTTTGAGCGAATACAACCCACATCGGTGATGTCTTTCCAAGCATTACATCTGCAGTTGCGGTATTCATTATCACATAGTGCCGGCTGCGTGTCCTTCATAACACTTGTTTGAGCGAAGCTTCGCATGATGCAACATCTTCCAGAAGTGCTGCCGGCTGCGGTGGTCTCGTGGTTCTAGGTGCGCAGTCCGGACCCGTGCGACTGCTACGGTCGCAGGTTCGAATCCTGCCTCGGGCATGGATGTGTGTGATGTTAGGTTAGTTAGGTTTAAGTAGTTCTAAGTTCTAGGGGACTGATGACCACAGCAGTTGAGTCCCATAGTGCTCAGAGCCATTTGAACCATTTGAACCAGAAGTGCTGCTTTAAAGACTCTGTCAGACAATTTCCTAGTACTGAGGAGAATCGAGACACATAGCTGGTGTGTGTGAGTGTAGGCATACCATAATTTTTTCGGGTGCTGTAGAGATATAAAAGATAACTGCACTGTTTGTGTAAAATGTGTATCTATTGCAGTGTAATGTTACTGTGGCTAATGTTGTGGCATGACCAGAGAAAATGAGTGTGTCCTATTGTGAGGGACGTATAGATTCAGCACATCGATAACTGCGATGGTATGAGAGAAATTTTTATGTGGAAAATTATGTGGTCTATAGATACTGGGATTCGCTCCAGAACCACAACCGTCAAGAGGAGATATTACCACTACATTGGTTAGTGTCAGAGTGCAGTAGCAATCGCAATATTTAATTGTAGGTATACTGTTAAATATGTTCCTGGCTCCCAATATTCTTGTCAGTCAAAACGTATTTGATAATCTGTAGACAAGTATTGTGGGGTTTATATACGGAAAGTTCTGAGTTCATGTGTTCAAAGACAAGTTGAAGCAGACCTTCTGCCTCTAACATGATGCTGTCCCTCATCTGATACTGTGGTATTACGACATCTCCAGACCAGTAGCTGTAGGACACGGAAAATTCCAGCCACGCTACAGACACATCTCGTGCTCATGGGTCAGCCTCGTAGGGCAGGTAAACATGCATGCGGCCGACGCGTTTGTGTGTCCTATTAGAATCGCTAAGACCAATGCACCCTGAGCTATTGTGGGAAGCATTGGAACAGATTTTTATAGCACTTGACCCACAGAGCCGGCCAGAGTGGCCAGGTGGTTTTAGGCGCTATAGTCTGGAACCGCGCGACCGCTACGGTCGCAGGTTCGAATCCTGCCTCGGGCATGGATGTGTGTGATGTCTTTAGGTTAGTTAGGTTTAAGTAGTTCCAAGTTCTAGGGGACTCATGACCTCAGAAGTTAAGTCCCATAGTGCTCAGAGCCATTTGAACCATTTTTTTTGACCCACAGATATGCGTCATCACGCCAGCAATGGTGCCTAGTATTTCGACAGGAATTTCTCAGGTGTCGGGTATCAAAGGTATGCCGCCACTTCATCCTTACAGGACCCGAACTGACACCTGCATGTACTTCAGCAGCTGACGGCAGCGTCGTCGCCTCGCAGGGGGCGCCACTGCATCTCAACTCCTTGGAGCATGTGCGGTAGTGTCCTGTGATGTTCACTGGACAGGAGACAGCGGGCGGTGCGTGCTTTGTGACCTCAAGATTCGTTGGTGTAATTACGTGTGATGCGTGTTTCATGATGGTGTTCCTTACGCATTTGGAATAAAAACAGAAATTCCATCGATGTAATTACTTCTCACCAGACCTACGTCTTTCCAAACAGCAGAGAATGATGAGCAAGAAAAATGCAAGCCCTGCAAACTGATTATTTTTCAAAAAAGAACAATATACCCTTGAATTTCCCTTTGTGAGATCCTGCCTCTCCACCACAGAGCCGCCAATTTCCAGGTAGAGAAGGGGAGTGGGTGAGGGGATCGAGGAGGCGGGGCGGGGATGGGGTGATGGTGGTGGTGATCGATTTCCTGAAAAATTCCAAAATAAATAAATAAACTATTTTCTGTACACTGCCTTGAATCCCCTAACCTGTTTAAATAAACAATATACCACACATTGTCTAAATTGTTCAAACAATATTCCATACACAGCAATCGATTTCTGGACAAATTCTAAAACTAAATAAATAAATCCATGCACTGCCATAAATAACTAAATAATATTCTATACATTATCTAAATTGTTTAAACAATATTCGATACACTACAAGTGAATTCCCTCCAAATGACCGATCAATTGAATCTTTATCCCGTCAGTTTAAAGGAAGGAGGTTGAGAGGGGTGGGGTTTACAAGAGGTGGGAGAAGTTAAATAATTGATCAATTTAATTAAGTAGAGGGATCCATTTAGCAGAACGATAGGTTAAGGGCCTGTTAATTAAAGGAGAACAATAGGTTAAGTACCTGTCGATGAAAGGAAAGCAATAGGTTGGCCCCTGAGTTCATACCTGCCCCTGATGTAGGCAACCCGTATTAACAAAATGGACTTGCTCCTGCTTTGCTTTACTACTGCCATGGCCGATAGTAAGTATGCAATGCACTCGCATCCACAAACTCTTCACAATGATGCTTTTCACATGGAAGTACTAGTAAATATTTCAGTAACCTCGACGATGTTTAACAAAAGGGAGTAAAGTAACAGAATCTGAGGCTTGGGTTATCGCCATTGCATCCTTGGATCCGGTTTTTCGAATGCTGCTTCCATTTGTCATACAAACTTGCGATTAAAAAGTGACGAGCATGCAACGCCGAAGAGAAAGAAACGGCAGAAACATAAAAGAAGATCATTCAAAAGGAATTCAACTTAACATTGGGACTTATGGACGATCATCCGAAACCTGGCTACGGAAGTCCCAACGATGGAAATACAGATCGATGCATTTTTGAAAATCCGAATACGTCTTCCCTCATAACATTCTTGGACATAGATTTGATAGAACAGTTTCACTTCATCTTATAAGTCATTTCGAGTGGATATGAAATCAATAGTGATCAGTTCCACAATTGTACGTTGACAACTGCGAGAAAATTCATTGAGCCGTGTCCATGATTTATATCCCCACCACAGTGTTATAGTCGATCGTGGTGTGAGTAGAATTGCAGGGGACAGTAATAGCTGTCTTGCCTCCTTCAACAAACGTTTCAGGTATTTTTGTGACAGTTTTCTAATACTGAAAATATATATATTGCAAATTATCAGAAGCCGCTTGAAAACGCCTTCCATTGTTTCCACTCGTTAACAGTTTCTGAAAAAGTTTTCGCGACGCCTTTTAACATCTTTGTTTCTCGCTTCTTGTACTTCTTCAGATTACTGGCCGATTGGTAGCAATGCATGGGCTATTATTTGCGGACTGTTGCAAGAGGTTGCGTTTTATAACACCTACAGAGTTCTCGGGTATACAGAACCCATATAATGAAACAGGCCATCATCAGTGTTAGAGGAACAGATGTAGCACTGGGAATGTCTACTCGGTGCATGTAATGCTTAGCGTTCCTTAACACTGGCCGTGGTAAACTTCCCCCGTTATCGAGCCAACAGATCATTTGTAGACTCCACGAGACGTGTTTTGGTGTTGTTTGGCAGTGCAGGCAGTCAGTCAGGGCGAGGTAAAACAGAAAACGCTTAATACCAGCATTTTGTGCATATGTAAGACGAGCAGATAGTTTGGTGGTGGGCGCTACTTTGCCACAGGTGGAACTGTTAAATACAGGTCCACTATTAGCCAGTGCAACCCGATAAATCTGAGACATAAATGCGTGAGCATAACAAAGTAAGGCCAATCTAATGGGTTGTGGAACAGAATGCAGTAAGCTGTTACCGACGGGTGCGAACCGGATTTCGTGTATCACTTCAACGCATGAGGGTAGGAAGGAACTTTAGTTTCTTCTAAAGATAGTTCAATTTCAGTTATTTACGCTGTCCTAAATGACAGGATAGGACACATGTAGTAACTGCTGTGAGTACAAGGTTAATGTGTATCAAGTGACGCAGCATCTAGTGGTCTACACTAACGATCAAGATACCCTTGGTTTGCACAACGACGTATTTCTGGGCAACTGCACATGCAACTTAGAAGGAGCGAAGACAGTAACATTCGAATTCACAGTCTGCGCAAGTGACAGTCAATGAGATCTACAAGTTAAGGGCATCCAGGAACTGTGACAATTGTACCCTAGAAGCTGAGAAGTTATATGGCAGGCTCGATTCCTATATGAGGTAAAACATCTGCATAGGAGTCGATAAATGAAAGGAAGTGTTTGTTACTGTTTGCAAAAGGGTTTCGCTGGGTAAAAGGCTGTGCCATCTTAGCTGAATGACAGAATGTAAAGTGCTGTCACGTAAATGAGTTGCATGGGCATTGTATAACAAGATTTATAATGCTTTGGTTACTTCCAGGGTAACAATCAGGTTTGTTAATTCCCTGTATAATGTGACTGCTTCACAATGGACTGAGTTTGTAGGTCTTCGCATTGTCGTCGCAGCTTGGTAGCTACATTCCGGATTTGTCTGGTAGCAGCCAGAAGGTTATCTTCAATATGAGAAAGTCGCATGTACTGGCGGGCGAGGATCTATTGATTCTGAGCAGCGAAATACGGGGCCGCTGGAGGGCTTTATTCCTACCATCAGCGACTGCTTGGTCGGTGCTACCGAATGGTGTCTGTAGTACGATTCCGCCTCCGTTGAGCTAGGCTCACTTGGCGCAATGGAGTGGTACGGCTTCCGAAACACTTCGCGGCTGCTCCTGAGTAGTGATAAGCACGTGTTTGACGTCCACCGAGCGAGGTGTCCCAGTGATTAGCACACTGGACTTGCATTCGGGAGGACGACAGTTCAAATTCGGGTCCGCCCATTAAGATTTAAGTCTTCGGCGTTTTCCCTAAATACACTACTGGAAATTGAAATAAGAACACCGTGAATTCATTGTCCCAGGAAGGGGAAACTTTATTGACACATTCCTGGGGTCAGATACATCACATGATCACACTGACAGAACCACAGGCACATAGACACAGGCAACAGAGCATGCACAATGTCGGCACTAGTACAGTGTATATCCACCTTTCGCAGCAATGCAGGCTGCTATTCTCCCATGGAGACGATCGTAGAGATGCTGGATGTAGTCCTGTGGAACGGCTTGCCATGCCATTTCCACCTGGCGCCTCAGTTGGACCAGCGTTCGTGCTGGACGTGCAGACCGCGTGAGACGACGCTTCATCCAGTCCCAAACATGATCAATGGGGGACAGATCCGGAGATCTTGCTGGCCAGGGTAGTTGACTTACACCTTCTAGAGCACGTTGGGTGGCACGGGATACATGCGGACGTGCATTGTCCTGTTGGAACAGCAAGTTCCCTTGCCGGTCTAGGAATGGTAGAACGATGGGTTCGATGACTGTTTGGATGTACCGTGCACTATTCAGTGTCCCCTCGACGATCACCAGTGGCGTACGGCCAGTGTAGGAGATCGCTCCCCACACCATGATGCCGGGTGTTGGCCCTGTGTGCCTCGGTCGTATGCAGTCCTGATTGTGGCGCTCACCTGCACGGCGCCAAACACGCATACTACCATCATTGGCACCAAGGCAGAAGCGACTCTCATCGCTGAAGACGACACGTCTCCATTCGTCCCTCCATTCACGCCTGTCGCGACACCACTGGAGGCGGGCTGCACGATGTTGGGGCGTGAGCGGAAGACGGCCTAACGGTGTGCGGGACCGTAGCCCAGCTTCATGGAGACGGTTGCGAATGGTCCTCGCCGATACCCCAGGAGCAACAGTGTCCCTAATTTGCTGGGAAGTGGCGGTGCGGTCCCCTACGGCACTGCGTAGGATCCTACGGTCTTGGCGTGCATCCGTGCGTCGCTGCGGTCCGGTCCCAGGTCGACGGGCACGTGCACCTTCCGCCGACCACTGGCGACAACATCGATGTACTGTGGAGACCTCACGCCCCACGTGTTGAGCAATTCGGCGGTACGTCCACCCGGCCTCCCGCATGCCCACTATACGCCCTCGCTCAAAGTCCGTCAACTGCACATACGGTTCACGTCCACGCTGTCGCGGCATGCTACCAGTGTTAAAGACTGCGATGGAGCTCCGTATGCCACGGCAAACTGGCTGACACTGACGGCGGCGGTGCACAAATGCTGCGCATCTAGCGCCATTCGACGGCCAACACCGCGGTTCCTGGTGGGTCCGCTGTGCCGTGCGTGTGATCATTTCTTGTACAGCCCTCTCGCAGTATCCGGAGCAAGTATGGTGGGTCTGACACACCGGTGTCAATGTGTTCTTTTTTCCATTTCCAGGAGTGTAGCTCCAAGCCTATGACGACATGGTTCCTTTGAAAGGGCTTGGCCGATTTCCTTCGCCATCCTCGACACAATCTGAGCTTGTGCCCTCTCTCTAATGACCTCGATGTCGACGAGACGCTTTGCCCAATCTTCCTTCCTGTCTTAAGAGTATGAAGTGTTCGCTTTGTCCCGGCCTCCTTATAAGGGATTCATATGCTATATTAAGTGATTGGTGATTCGCTGCAACACTACTTGTTCTTCTTTCAGCGCAGTTAGGCTTATGTCGGCTAATATGACAATCTAGTGAGGAGTGTACAACAAGTTGTCCACGCGTTCGAAAATTATACTTGACGATGAAGGGTGCCCTGAAAGAGTGGAGCATCCATAACATCAAGAAGTCGAGAAACATAATACGGCACATCATATGAGGTACCGGCGGTGTTTGAAGAGAGTGCAACAGTTCGGGATACCTTGGCGCATAGATTATCACAATTCTGTAGTGTCCCACTGGTTGTACTAGTTAGCAGTAGCCCATCTACCTAAAAGATGGTAGCACATTGTGTTGCAGTCGAACAAATCGCTTCACAGATTGAAATTTAAAGAATGACAGAACGATGTATGGATTTATTCCACGCAAGAAAGCTGGCAACAAACAAGAGGTTGGTATTATATGTGCATTGTTACGTAACTGGTGGAAGTAGCGATGTTCGTGGTATGCTGGTGTGACACATGAAGAACTGGATTAGGGAATCAGTGCTCGTAAGTTAAACTACGTTCTTAGTATAGTGAAGGGGAATTAAGTAAGTGTGAGGAGATGGATTAAAATTGCAACAGTTAGCAATCACGAAGATGCAGATGTACAAGGACATTGAAAGAAAATAGTAATTTCGAACTCTGCGCAAGTTTTCAAATGAATTCTTAAATTACGCAAAATGAAGTAATGATTTGTAACGACGGTGTTAAATAATGAGGATTTCGTTTTAAAACGTATTGCCGATGGATTCAGACTTGAGTCCAGAGAACGATGTGATAAGGATTTGAGGTGAGCTAGGAAGTTGATCGTGATCAGCCGTCCAAACTCGTAGCGATTCTTGGAATCTGGTATGTTGCGCATCTACACCGGGTAACTCAGCATGCGACGAACTAGAAACAGGTGTTAACAATAGGGGAATAAGATGCACGAGATTATGGCGGTTTAGCCATTTCTCCCTGAAAAGGAGTTTCGCAACTACTCAGAGACCTACTCGGTCTGTATCAGTATTGATCAAATCAGGCTAAGCCCAACTGATGAAACGCTGCGGTATTAGCCTGAAAAGCCGGTAACTAGGAAAAGGCAAAATGATCCCGAACACTAATGACAATCTCGAGTGTTAACAGAACGTCGGAATGTCTTCCTGTCGGGAATATGCAGTATTCGACGAGAAAATGAAGCTTAACTTGGAAAGTGTTCCGGACGACGGTCCTGTCAGGTTACAAATTAAAATAAGGTTGCAGAAACTGTCTGCTGTAGTAGAGGGCTGTACTGCAAGGACCGCAGGTTATTAAATTTGAACCATGAGGTGAGTATTCTGTAGCTCGGATCAATTTTGTCAAGGATAGAGATGATAAAACTTTCGAACATCAACTTTTAACATAGGCAGATCTCATGTAAACAAAACGTCTCTACCGCGTCCTGGCTGCACGTATCTGAATGACAGCCTTAGGTCTCATCTATAATCTTACGCGACGTGTCAGAGCACGCATTTTTCGATACCACAACTCAATAATTGCCATTGTAGTGTGCGTAACGTGCACTTTCATAATGGGCGTAAAATATCAATCGCTAAATAGTCCACAATAGGAGAAATAGAGTCGTAATTAGGAGGGGTGCAATTTCCTTAAAGTACTTATTCCCAGTACATAACATAAGGACTGATACACTTTAACTAATCTTATTTCACAACTTGCGACAGTCGTTAAGGTAATACTTAGTAGCAAGAAACATTCAGTACCTTCAGATATATGATAGCTGGTAATTGTGGTGAGGCTCAGAGCAGATGAGGCGGACTCTCATTCTTTGTGAGTCAAAGTTCATCAAATCCAATACACAGTACACAGAATACAAAATACAAAACAGCAATGTGGAGGTCAGCAACCTTACGCTAGTGTAAATGAAATGTGCAAGAATGTATTGCCCGTGACCACTTCAGAACAACTTTAGTTACTTCCTGCGTTTCTACTAGAATAAAGGTAATGTGGAAGTATGTTCCGTAACTGTGAGATAAGTGGTGTCTGAATACTGCACTAACTGAGGTACAATTCGGAGTTCTTTCTTGATGGTTGCTTCTAAGACACTGTCTCCAGTTAACTATATCTCTCCAACGGCAACCTCAAGTATTTCCTCTTAATAAAGGATGGGGTTATTGATGTAGCTGAATTGGTGCATAGCATATCTCCTCTAGAAGTAATTATGTCCTGTGTCTCACTTGTAACTATGTAGTTTTGTAAATTTCCATACTAAATTACTCTGACATACTTGTCAGGGCCGATTCATTCGTTGTGTGGGATCGGCGAGCACGCTGTAACAGCATCAGCAGCGTCATAGATGTCCGAGTATATGGTAATTATGTAATACTAACTTCCGAGAAACGGTGTACCTTTCTTAGAAGGAAACGTAATAAATCTGGTGATAACTTTTATTTAGTTCCTGTGATGTTTTAGTAGTTGGATTGGAATTGTGGTTGTCACGAATATGCGTGGTTGTGTTCGAACAAGTTGTGCTTTATGCGCCCACACAGCGGAGAAATAGCTCAAATTCTTGCTAAGCTGTGTGACTAAAGTCCGTTCTCCAGTGATGTCAAACTCTCGTCACGACACAGTGCCGTACTCGATCATATACCACAGCTTACTGTGCTTGATTACGCTACGCAAGTTCTTAGTATTTTCAGTGGCGGATTTAGAAACTGATGGGGGGGGGGGGGGGGGGGGGGAGGGGGCACAAGGGGTCCCTCACCCCCTCCCCCGACGGGGTTGGTATCATGACCCACTCATTTTGCACGTATATACTTGTAACTATGGCCGGTAGATGCGTTAAACAGGAGACGATATGACTAGGTCTAAACGATAAAAGACACATCATTGGGTTTTTTTTTTTTTTTTTTTTTTTTTTTTTTTTTTTTTTTTTTTTGCAAAAACATAAAACGTGAGAGTGTAATTAACGTTAGAGAAGGGGCACCACTTCCAGCGATTGTGGATTAAGTTTCTGCTAGTAATTCCACTGTAAGTAATGTGAATGGTTTACTTGATGACGAGACTATTGTGGATGCACATGATATCGGGAATTTGGTGAACTGAAGTCGACATTTGACAGGCGAAGAAATATTACAATGATTAAAGTGCATTTGGGTACCTCCTACCAAATTTTGCTTTCCGCAAATTGCAGAAGGTAATAAAAGGCGGTCGTTCCAGAGAATATGGCTAGCAGAAATTGGCTAGCAACAGCAACAAATACATGACAGATTTTGAAAAGCTTGCGTTCTCTTTGGTAGGGCGGAATACTAGTGAGCGAAACAACGAAATGTATAAAAAAAGCAACTGAAATTACACAGTGACCGAGAGAAACGGTATCATAAGAGAAATACGATTGCCTGGCAGAACTTTCTGCATGTGATTGAAAGGAAGCCAACGGATGTATTAACGAGAATGGATGAGGCTAGAAAGAGTGTACAAAAAGAGACAAAAACTAATGCGAATTATAAAGACAATAATTTTGTATGGTGCCCATAATATACCATTGCGGGAGCATAGAAACGAGGGATTACTCCTTGGTGAAGACAGTCAAGAGACGGACAGTGAATGATTCGAATTTATTTCAGAGTGAAACCTTTGTGCTGTACTGAAATTTCGAATGGACGCAGGCGATGAAATATTAATACAGCACATGTACCCCTCTCAAACATGCCATATGTATTAGTAAGACAACACTAAATGATTTAATAGATTGTTGTGGTGATATTATTACTAGAAAGCGGTTGATTCCATAAAGGAATCCAAACCTTGCACCTTAATAGCTGATGAGGCACCTGATATAAGCACCTCTGAAGAATTATCGCTATGGACAGGTTTCTTGATGTTGAGAGTAGTGTTGTAAGAGAAGAATTTTTAAAATTAATTTCTGTTACTGGATTGATGGGTGAAAACTTAGCAGTCACGATCCTGCAGGAGATTAAAGCAAATGGCATTGATATAGCTTATTGCCAAGATCAACCCTATGGCGGGGAAGGAAATATGAGTGTCATATTTAAAGAAATTCAAGCAGTTATATAACAGGAACAGCTGTTAACAAGTTACAGTCAGTGTGGATTTTTTATGGTTCTATCTTGCAGTAAGCAAAGGCTATACTTTAAGCAGTATACGAAACGCAGTATGTATTATTGGGTCAGTAGCGTACTTCACCAGGAAATCTGCTCAACGACGACGCTCACTAAAGAAAGAAATACAGTCATCTTTATCACCAGAAATGATTCACACAATAAAGATATTGTGTGGATCGCGTTGGATAGAGAGGCATGATGCTATCCTGCATTTTCGAGACATCGTTCCTAGCCTAATTATTGCGTTGCAGAAACTGTGTATCATTCGCAGGGGAAGCAGTACTGCAACGACTGCATTTTCCTTACTCAGTGTTGTGCAGTCATCAGAATTTGTTGTAAGTTTACTCGAATTTGCCGAAGTTCTTGGTACAACATTGCCACTTGCTAGACAACTGCACAAGACAAGAGAATCGATCTGTTCCAAGCAATGCATCTCGTGTAAGTAGCGTGCGACATCTTCAAACAACTGCGTCAGGACAGTATTTTACATTCCCATCCTGTCTCTGTGGCAACAGAAGAACTTGCTGATAAATTTTGCACTGATATAAAGACCCCTAGAATAACGCCCTACAGAAGAATCGAACGAATGCCCAGCTTAGTCACACGACGAAAGCTTTCAAGATTTTCTGTGTGACAAACTGTCCTATAGATTCCCCAAAGCTTGGAGCCGCTGATCATTTAAAGCAGCTAATACCAAAACACATTTCTCATGGGTCCACTGGGGAAGTGTTGAAGAGCTGTGAAGTATACAAAAATGATTTCCCTGCTTCGCAACTTTGGAAGGGGAACTGATGTTCCCGAATCAGTTGTGGAAAGAACAAGTCCACAAGCCAACCTCTCCAGCAGAATCTCATAAAAGTTCAACTTCGTTTCCTATACACTCTGCCCATCACTACTAGCGCAGCAGAAAGATAATTTACTGCTCTGCGAAGCATCAAACTCAATCTTCGCAGCACAATAGCAGAAAACCGACTGAATGGCATAGCTTTGATTAACGTCAACCAGAACATCAAATTTACCAGTAGAAGTAGTGCTAGAAGTCTCCTGTCGAAAGACTGAATGTGCAGTATTTTTGACAGTGCAGTATTTTTCAATGTGTACCATACGTTATACCTATATAAAAATTTTATTTAACCGGCTTTGCTGTAACTAAGCCACTAAAACTTCAATAAAACCGTTCAAGTGCTTTAAATTTATTACAAAGTCCTTGTAAAGACCACCTTGACCTTAACATGGTAGGTGTTTCAGACGTGATGGTCGATGTTCAGGGATATGACACGAATGATTGTTCGAAACAAAAACGCCAAGTAAACATGGGCTCTGAAACGCATATCTTAAGAGCTATGACCAAACAAACCTCTTCTACTGCAAGCCCTTTGCTTTCCACATTTTGGGAATTGGTAGTGTGGACCAAAATCAGAAAAAAATGTACGGTAGACATGGGCCCTAAAATGCGTGCCTTAACAGCTATGAGTAACTGTTCATCTGCCAGCATCTCGTGGTCGTGCGGTAGCGTTCTCGCTTCCCACGCCCGGGTTACCGGGTTCGATTCACGGCGGGATCAGGAATTTTCTCTGCCTCGTGATGGCTGGGTGTTGTGTGATGTCCTCAGGTTAGTTAGGTTTAAGTAGTTCTAAGTTCTAGGGGACTGGTGACCATAGACGTTAAGTCCCATAGTGCTCAGAGCCATTTGAACCATTTGAACTGTTCATCTTCGCTACTACGAAATACAACTCTTCTAATGAACAAGTGCTCATAATTTTTCCGTATACACTTCAGAGCACATGTTTACTCGACATTTTTTCCTCGTTTTGGTCCATGAAAAGCAAAGAGCTTGCATTAGAAGAGATTTGTTTCGCAGTATCGAAGATCAAGAATTACTCATAGCTCTTACGGTAAGCGTTTTAAAACCCATGTTTACTTGACTCTTTTCTTTCGAAGAGTCATTCCTGTCATATCCCTGAATATTGGCCATCACATCTGGAAGCGCGTGTGTAAATATATACTGAAGAGTCAAAGAAACTGGTACACCCGCCTAATATCGTGTAGGGCATCCGCGACACGCAGAAGTGCCGCAACACGACGTGGCATTGACTCGAATTATATCTGAAGTAGTGCTGGAGGGCATTGACACAGTGAATCCTGCAGGGCTGTCTATATATCAGTAAGAGTACGACGGGGCGGAGATCTCTTGTGATCAACACGTTGAAACTCATCCCAGATATGCTCAATAATGTTCTCGTCTGGGGAGTTTGGCAGCCAACGGAAAACACTCCTGGAAATTGAAATAAGAACACCGTGAATTCATTGTCCCAGGAAGGGGAAACTTTATTGACACATTCCTGGGGTCAGATACATCACATGCTCACACTGACAGAACCACAGGCACATAGACACGGGCAACAGAGCATGCACAATGTCGGCACTAGAACAGTGTATATCCACCTTTCGCAGCAATGCAGGCTGCTATTCTCCCATGGAGACGATCGTAGAGATGCTGGATGTAGTCCTGTGGAACGGCTTGCCATGCCATTTCCACCTGGCGCCTCAGTTGGACCAGCGTTCGTGCTGGACGTGCAGACCGCGTGAGACGACGCTTCATCCAGTCCCAAACATGCTCAATGGGGGACAGATCCGGAGATCTTGCTGGCCAGGGTAGTTGACTTACACCTTCTAGAGCACGTTGGGTGGCACGGGATACATGCGGACGTGCATTGTCTGTTGGAACAGCAAGTTCCCTTGCCGGTCTAGGAATGGTAGAACGATGGGTTCGATGACGGTTTGGATGTACCGTGCACTATTCAGTGTCCCCTCGACGATCACCAGTGGTGTACGGCCAGTGTAGGAGATCGCTCCCCACACCATGATGCCGGGTGTTGGCCCTGTGTGCCTCGGTCGTATGCAGTCCTGTTTGTGGCGCTCACCTGCACGGCGCCAAACACGCGTACGACCATCATTGGCACCAAGGCAGAAGCGACTCTCATCGCTGAAGACGACACGTCTCCATTCGTCCCTCCATTCACGCCTGTCGCGACACCACTGGAGGCGGGCTGCACGATGTTGGGGCGTGAGCGGAAGACGGCCTAACGGTGTGCGGGACCGTAGCCCAGCTTCATGGAGACGGTTGCGAATGGTCCTCGCCGATACCCCAGGAGCAACAGTGTCCCTAATTTGCTGGGAAGTGGCGGTGCGGTCCCCTACGGCACTGCGTAGGATCCTACGGTCTTGGCGTGCATCCGTGCATCGCTGCGGTCCGGTCCCAGGTCGACGGGCACGTGCACCTTCCGCCGACCACTGGCGACAACATCGATGTACTGTGGAGACCTCACGCCCCACGTGTTGAGCAATTCGGCGGTACGTCGACCCGGCCTCCCGCATGCCCACTATACGCCCTCGCTCAAAGTCCGTCAACTGCACATACGGTTCACGTCCACGCTGAAGCGGCATGCTACCAGTGTTAAAGACTGCGATGGAGCTCCGTATGCCACGGCAAACTGGCTGACACTGACGGCGGCGGTGCACAAATGCTGCGCAGTTAGCGCCATTCGACGGCCAACACCGCGGTTCCTGGTGTGTCCGCTGTGCCGTGCGTGTGATCATTGCTTGTACAGCCCTCTCGCAGTGTCCGGAGCAAGTATGGTGGGTCTGACACACCGGTGTCACTGTGTTCTTTTTTCCATTTCCAGGAGTGTATATACTGAAGAGTCACCCGCCTAATATCGTGTAGGGCATCCGCGACACGCAGAAGTGCCGCAACACGACGTGGCATTGACTCGAATTATGTCTGAAGTAGTGCTGGAGGGCATTGACACAGTGAATCCTGCAGGGCTGTCTATATATCAGTAAGAGAACGAAGGGGTGGAGATCTCTTGTGAACAACACGTTGAAACTCATCCCAGATATGCTCAATAATGTTCTCGTCTGGGTAGTTTGGCAGCCAACGGAAATATTTAAACTCATAAGAGTGTTCCTGGACCCACTCTGTAACAATTCTGGACATGTGGGGTGTCGCATTGTCCTGCTGGAAATGCCCAAGTCCGTCGGAATGCACAATGGACAAGAATGGATGCAAGGGATCAGAGAGGATGCCCTCACCTGTCAGAGTCTTATCCAGACGTATCAGGCGCCCCAAATCATTCTAACTGCACATGCCCCACACCATTAGGGGCTTCCACTAGTTTGAACAGTTCCCTGCTGACATGCATTCATTATGTCTCCATACCCGTACACGTAAATCCACTCGATAGAATCTGAAACGGGAGTCATCCGATCAGGTAACATGTTTCCACTCGTCAACAGTCCAATGTTGGTGTTGACAGGCCCAGGCGTGGAGTAAAGCTTTGTTAACCTACAGTCATCAAGGGTACACGAGAGAGTCTTCGGCTCTGAAAGCCCATATCGATGATATTTCGTTGAATGGTTCGCACGCTGACACTGGTTGATGGCCCAGCATTGAAATCTGCTGCTATTTGCAGAGAGTTGTACTTCTTTCACGTTGGACGATTCTATTCGGTCGTCGTTGATCCTGTTCTTGCAGGATCTTTTTCCGGTTGCAGCGATGTCGGAGATTTGATGTTTTACCGGGTTCCTGATATTTATGGTACACTCGTGTAATGGTCGTACGGGAAAATCCCCACTTCATCGCTACATCGGAGAAGCTGCGTCCCATTGCTCGTGCACCGATTATAACTCCACGTTCAAACTCACTTAAATCTTGATAACCTTTCATTGTAACAGCAGTAACCAATGTAACAACTGCGCGACACTTGTTGTCTTGTATAGGCGTTGCCGACCGCCTGTTACATATCCCTGTATTTGAATGAGCATACGTGTTCCAATTTCTTTGGCGCTTCAGTGTATAAGTAGCCTACTATAGGCGGATACATTGTCTCTGTTGTGACTTGGATAATTATTGAATGTGAAATCTTGTGTCCCTTCCCCACCGAAAAAATATTCTCAATCTGCCCCTGGGTATTTCCTGTGCTGTGCTGAGAATTTTCTGGGTCTTATGTACAGCAGATATCACTGCATTTTGAGTCTGCTGATAAGGTGTTTTTGATAGGAACGGAACTTTCCCCAGCACTGCGCTGTTCCTCTAGTAGTCATATGCAACGTGGTGTCTCACGACTCCGGTAAGGTCTGCTTGGGATAACCTAGAGCAGGCTGTTCCATCCAAGCTCCAGGGAGCCGGAGCGCTTCGGAGCGCTCACTGCGGCAACTCGGAGCCCGCGTGGAGGAGGAAAACTAACTCACTGCCCCTGGCCGCATGTAGCCGCAACTGACGCAATAATCAGTGTTCAATGACAGTTATGACTAGCCGCGGGAGACCTGTGCCTCTACTGGAGGATACCTTTCTATTCATTGAGAGGGATGGTCGTCCGCAGTGTCTTTTATGTCATAAAGTATTTAATTCTGCGAAGAGGTACAACGACGTTATACACGTCTTCACGCAGCGCAATACGGTCAGGTAGAAGGCGTTGCACGCAGAGAACTGGTAGCCAGGCTGAAGAACGACATACCAGGAGACGTAAGTTTAAAAACGGTTTCGCAATATGGAGGGTATCAAAACATGCAACATAGTTCGTGTTCTGTAATGCGTTTATAATTCTGAGGTGAATGAGAGCGGAGAAAACACTACTGGATCTGCAATTCGAGCAAGCTACAGGGTCGCTCACATCATTGCGACGAGCGGCAAGCCGTTTGCGGTGGGACCACTCGTAAAATCGTGCACCGTAGCAGTTGCAGAATGTTTGTTTCCAAGGGAAGTGCAGGCAATTGAAGGGGTTTGCCTGTAGAACAAAACAATGTCTCGTCGAATCCTGGAAATGGCAGCGGATTTAGACACACAGCTCAGGAAAAAGTGGAAGAGCTTTGTTGCATTTTCGCTAGCGCTTGACGAAAGCACCGACATATCGGACTGTGCTCAGCTTGCAGTATTTGTGCGTGGTGTCGACATGGAGCTGCAGGTAACTGAAGAATTCTTGGATATGGTACCGCTCGATTACACCGCAACATTATGTGACATTTTTGAAGCTGTTTGTGAACCAGTGAACAAAATGAATTTGCCGAGGGATAAGCTCCATTCTGTAGCGACAGACGGTGCACCACAAATGATCGGGCGTCACCAAGGTTTTGCTTTTCGTTTGAAAAATAAACTCAGGGACGAATTCGGGAAAGACATTTTGACTCTACATTGCTTTATTCACCAAGAGGCACTGTGTGCTGAAACAGTAGAGCTAGGTGGCGCAATAAAAGATGTCGTGAAGTGTGTGAATTTTGTGCGGCGTCACGGTATGAATCATCGCCAACTCAAAGGATTCCTGAAAGAAATGGAAGCGGAGTATGGGGATATACCTTACCACAGTACAGTTCATTGGCTGAGTCGGGGAATTCTTGATGTTTTCTTTGACATTCGTGAGGAAATATCCGTTTTTCTCGAAATGAAAGGGGAAGAAATGCGTTGTCTGAAAGATATAAAATGGATATCAGACCTGGCGTTCCTAGCTGACATAACTGCATCCGAATAATTTAAATCTGTCATTGCAGGGCAAAGGGCAGCTAATCGTTGACATGCACGACCAGATCAAAGCGTTCATGGAAAAGTTACGTTTATTTGAGAGGCAGATGAGTAATGGACATTTTTCTTCAATCGTCTTCCTTCTTTGAAACTACCTGAAGGTACTACTTTCGGCGATTACCAAGCAAAGTTAAAGCAGCTCATGACGTCGTTTGAAGCACGATTCCGAGACCTCACTAGTTTGGAAATGGAACTTAAGGTGTTCAGCACTCCTGTTTCAGTTTCCCCTGATGACTTGTCATCGTCACTTCAATTGGAAATTATTGATTTGCAAAATTCAATTTTGTTGAAAGAGAGGTACTACAACACGTTGGATTTGCGACGATGGTATCGTTCATTACAACAAGAAACATTTGCCAAGCTTCACAACAATGCCGCTCAGATCATGTGCATGTTTGGATCTACGTATTGTTGTGAGCAGCTTTTCTCAGCAATCAAAAGAGTAAAAAGTAAGGAACGATCGTTTCTTCAGGATGCAACAATGAAGGCCATCCTCCGCATTAACGCTGCGAACACTTTGACGCCTGATATTTCTGATCTTTTAATGAAAAGAAAATGTGAAGCTACAGAGGCCCAATAAATTTAGTATGCAATTTCTTGTAAAACAGTTGTTTCTTATTTATTTCCTGAGCATCGTATTTCCTGGTGTAGCATGTCACCACGTCTTAGCAACTAAGAGTATGAGGTTGTCGATCTTGTAAGACGCAGCTGGATCATCAAAACGCTTGCCTTGCCGCCTGCCTCAGCCAGCCGTGCGACTTCCCGGCCCACTTGACTGGTCACAGCGAGCGACGCGGCTCCCTGGAGCAGGAGCGCTCCGCGGCTCACAACGGAGCGAACGAGCTGGAACAGCCTGCTCTAGAGGGTGCGGAACAGAAAGACGCAGTAGGCGTCTCTGCCACAGAGGGAGGCATCTGGTCTGTGTCACGCCCGCAGCTGCGCAGTCCGCAACGTTGTCTGAACAAATAGCAGATAGCTCGCCAGGTGGATGGGGCGGCCGAGCACAGTTGTGGCATCCAAGCGTGGTGGAAATCATCTGGGATGTGGATTTTGTTGCAAACATTCTTGTCACCAATTAGGCAAGATACTGTGGAGGCTTGCTAGCAAAGAATGTTACAACGGTCCTTCACCGAGCCCCTCGCACAGGTTTAGTAGGGAGACTTTTTAAACGAAGTGTACGTCGTTGCTACGGCGACAGTCGGTGAGCAGAGGCTGCGCGGTAGGCGTCCTTACTTAAGACGGTCTTAGACTATCCTTATCAGAGACCCAGGTGAGCGCCGCTGCGTCTCAGGACCGAGGCCACACCAGACAGCACGGCGCGCGGTCGGGAGCTTGGCAGCGACGTGAAGCCCCTCAACAACAGTGGGCCTCTTTTATACCCCCATGACTGAGTGTGCCATTTCCGATGATAAGCAGTCATGAATATTTTTATTCATGACTGCTTAACATCGGAAATGGCACACTCAGTCATGGGGATACAAGAGAGGCCCACAGTAACATGTGAAGGTCGGTTATAGAATTCACTAGCACGGTTGTGCATACGGATACGGTATCGATATTCAGTAATTCACAAAAATAGTCATTAATGGTAACTGTGGCAACATCAAACTTACAGAGTCTCCTCCAGGGTATTCAGTGCGTTCTAAATTGATATCCGAATTTTGAAGCTTTCAATTACATTGTTCTTCCATTCGAAATACACGAATTACAACTTAACTGCTTTGCAACTTGTAAAACACACTTTGTAGCCTCTCTCTATGTTCACAACTGTTCTTGAAAAAATTACTATATCATCGATGTATATGAGACATAGTGGGTTCAAATCTCTCAATAACCAGTCAACCAATCCTTGAAAAGTAGCAGGCACATTCCTTAAACGAACAGATATACACAGGAACTCTTATAATCCAGCGGATTTGCTTCGATTTTCTGGTGCAGTTGGAATTTTGTGGTACTCAGAGAACATGTCAAGGGTGGTAAATTACCAAAAATTTCCCAATCTGTCTAGTGTTCCATCAAAATGGGGTTGAGGGTATGAGTCAGGGTTTGTGACCACATTTATGCTCTCATATCGACACACAGACGATGCGACTTTTCTCCATTGACTTTCTTAGGGTCCATGACAACAGTTGACGACCAGGACCTTGCAGAAGGTTGATTATGCCTGCGGACAGCTGCTGTTAAATATGTTCCTTAACGACATACTGTAGATGAAATGATAGCCTATACAGTTTCTGGGCAGATGGTCTACTCTCCAATGGGGATTTCGTGCTATATGAGGTTAGTTGCTGCCAGATATTGCTATTCCTCAAATAGCCACACATATTATTGCAAAACTGGCTAAAAAATATTCTGTTTCGACTCAGATAAATGCTGACGTGCGGAGTGCGTTTTCTGTGAAACCTCCGGTAGTGCTGCACAATTTATGGATGATGTTGTTTGTTGTCCTCATTTTGCCTGCACTCTTTGTTGGGTTGTCATTGTAAGAGAGCCTCCTGTCCAGTGTGACTTCTAGATATTTGTGGTAGTTATTATGGTTAAGGCATTCTCCTTGAAAGATAATGTTGAGTTCTCTTCTTACTGCATGGTTGCAAAAGTGGAAGCATGATACCTCAGTGTTGTCAGGTTTGGCTACAGTCTCGATTTGCAAAAGTAGTCACTCAGTTCTTTCTGATACAGGCACAGGATGCCTTTAGTGGCTTCAAGTGATCTCTGTAGTGCAGCTGGGGCCCAGTCGGCTGTGTAGCCTAACTTCCTATATTGTGTGTTCTGAATGCTGGAAATGTAGAGATTGCAGAACAGTGGGGCAAGAACTGAACTCTGTGGTAGCCCGTTGTTGCGCACTTTGATTGAGCCCTTCCTTTCCTCAGTAAACACTTTCGAAGTTCTCCCAGCAAGCATCGATCAGACTGATAGTACTTCTACACGGAATTATTTGAATTAGTTTGTACAATAGATGTTTTCTCCAGGCTGTGTCAAAAACTGTGCTCAGGTCTATGAATGCTGTTGATGCTTTTTTATATAGCCTGCTTCCATATAGTTAGTCAGGGAAAGCACATGGGCAGTAGCATCTTCTATGGTCGGATAAACGAAACTGCAGGAAGCATACTAGTTACATTTGAAACATGTTTCATTTTCCACTGCAGAGGCCCTAGATGTGCTTACAGTAGTTTGACTTGATACCTGTCTAGTTTCACGTTAACGCCGATGTACAAGGTCGGCGTTCTGTTCCTGTATCTGTTTTTTTTCTGTAATAACAATTCACTAACCTGCTCCTGGGTGAGAGCGACCTTATCTGTCTCAGCGGCTTTTTGCCGTTCTTGCGGCTGATTCGCCCCAAACCGCGTGTCTGGTATGGTTACAAGATCTGAGGCCAAATTTCTAGAGACCAAAGGCGTTACTAATGAAAGGAATGTCTCAACTATTAGCTACAACATTTAGTTAAGGAAGAACCTTATGAAAACGACACTTACCGGTGGCAACTCGCCAGAGAGATGAAGTACACATCTTCCACATGAATTCTCTCTTCACTACTAATGGCCAAGATCTTGGCCACTCAGGGGCTCTGATTAACGTTGTGCAATCCACTTCAACTCCACCAAAAGGCCCTACCGAACTTCGATGCGCTCGTTGTCATTGATCCAAAAAGATCTTATACAAAAGGGGACTTAACTAAATCCACTCACAATTAGCTGATAAGCCTAGAATTATAGAAGTATCTGACTAGTAGGGTAAGTGTGGAGAGCAATCACAACTATGGCGACTGTGAAAATTCGCACCGGCCACCTGTAACTTCCTAACAGTGAAAGTACCCTTTAATAACTGTTTTCGTTTGTTTTGTTTTTTGAACTGGCTTGTTTCGTTGATTGTACCTTTGCTGTTGTTTAGCTCTGGGTGAGTTTCTGCATTTCCAACTGCGAGAGAAACCAAATACATCTGCCTGTGAGAATATAACACGAATTTTCCCTGTATTAAATATTTCTAAAGAAATGAGCAAACTGATTATATCCTAAACTTTGCTATTAATCTTTCCAATCAAACAAAGTGGGCCCTGTGCGTTAATGATGCCGTTCATGAAATGGTCCCTGTGCGCCGATACTTTTCGTAGTAAACTGATCCTGAAATGAAAATATCTTGTCTCGTAACGCAATTGCTTGGAAATGTGGTGCTTGCTGCTCTCTGTGTGCGCCAGATGCAAATTTATGACTACAGTTGCTGATCGCTTAGTGCAGTGCCCAGACAATAAGCAAACTAATTTATACACATTGGTGAGTGAGACACTACTTCAAATAAAAATGGGGACAATGCTCTTAGGTGAAATATTTACTTAAAGAATTGTTTTCAAATGACCTGATACACTTATTTCTCTGCAATTCAATTATTTTTATGCTTCTATGTGACTTTTGTGTTTTTTAGTGTTGACAATATAACATTGACTTTAGTTTGTCTTTACCTGTATTTTTAGTTAATTATTTCTGTGTTTTTCTCCTTAACTATGTTGCTGTGTATTTGTGTACTGTGTAAGAGTTGTAAAGGTATATTGATGGACCATTTTTTTATGAGAGGACAAGAGTAGTGTAATGGAGATTGAGTTGGAGGAAAAGGTAAGGAGCAAGAAGTAAAATTGAAATGAAACATATTTTTTTAAATTATTTTATATAGTGTCTGGTTTCCAGACCCAATAGGGTAACCAAGTGCACTAACGCGCGCTTGCCCCAAATGGAATCCGCTGGGCGAATTAACGACGAGGGCCAGTATGCAGGCCAGCATGGATGTGGTTTTCAGGCGGTTTTCCACATCCTGCTTGGTGAATACCAGGATGAAACCCACGTTCCGCCTCAGTTACATGAGTCGCTGATATTTGAAAACGTTCGCGCTGTTTCATGGCTTACAATAGATGCAGACAGTTGGGGTCCACTAATTCCGTCCTGGGGGATTCGGGGTGGCGACAGGAAGGACAGCTGGTCGCCCTCTGACACTAACATCGCCAAATCCATGATAACAAGGAGGACCTCGCGTTGAAGGGCGGGGGGGGAGCAAAGGCCCAAAGAAAATGATGATGAGTGTCTGGTTTCCAAGATTTATTTGGCCATTGAGAAATTGGTTATTTTGTGTTAATTACTTGTGTATGCGGAAATTTTCTTAGAAAGGAAGGTGGTGCCTGTCTTAACCGATTCTTATGATCTTCATATCTCTTTCAGTATTACCTACTCCGTGGTATTTCTGTTTAGGTGATCTGAAAATGATGAATGGTTTGTACCAACCTTCAATGCTCTGATGCGCTCTTTGTTTCTTGTGTTGAATGTTCTGTCGGTCATTCCAAAGGATATTTTTCCACAATCTCTGCAACTAAGCTGTAAGATACTATATTGTTGGTATCTGGGTGGTTTTTATTTCAGTTTTGGGATGCGCTTTTGAGTTGAGCTATTTGTTTTGTAAGTAATGTTTATGCCTAGTTTTTTTGAACATCTTACCTATTTTGTGGGTGGATTTGTTATGGTAGATCATTGTATGCCGTTTTTAATAGTAGTGCAGGCTGTATGTGTCGAGTGGTTTGATTAGTTTTTCTCATTATTTGTGGCTTGGTTAGTTTTTTTTCATTATTCATTTTTAATGCCTTTTGTTTTACAATTGCCAGCTCTTTTGGTAATCTGAAGTGTTTAGGGGAATTCAGTTCAGTTTAACATGTGTTTCTGATTCTGCAGGTGGTTTGAGTTTGCATTTAAGATGGTGTCCCTTGTGGGTTTTCTGTATACATCAAATGTGTGTTTGTCATTGTCTTTTCTTATGGTTATGTCTAGAAAGTAGAGTGTGTTTTCTTGTTTTTCTTGTATTGTGAACTTTATGTTCTTGTGTAAATTGTTTATGTCTGTTTTAGGTTCATCTACCAAGCATATTATATCATCCTTTTTCATTTTTTTCCGTATTTTCTACTTTACCCATAGTCAACATGCAAATGTATAAGTACCTAACTACACTCTCATTGCACAACCTGAAAAGTCCTTCTCGGGTTCGATTCCCGGCGGGGTCAGGGATTTTCTCTGCCTCGTAATGACTGGATGTTGTGTGATGTCCTTAGGTTAGTTAGGTTTAAGTAGTTCTAAGTTCTAGGGGACTGATGACAAATGGTTCAAATGGCTCTGAGCACTATGGGACTCAACTGCTGAGGTTAAACCTAACTAACCTAAGGACATCACAAACATCCATGCCCGAGGCAGGATTCGAACCTGCGACCGTAGCGGTCTTGCGGTTCCAGACTGCAGCGCCTTTAACCGCACGGCCACTTCGGCCGGCGGACTGATGACCATAGATGTTAAGTCCTATAGTGCTCAGAGCCATTTGAACCATTTGAACCATTGAAAAGTCCCTTTAGCATCCAACTGTGATACAGACTCCCCGCTGTACTTCTCTCAAAGGGTTACTATTTACTGGTGTTATTAAATAATGCATTTATTAAACATGAAAGTGTCCCGTACATGTTTTGGAATGTTGGTTGCGGTCATACTTGTAGTAGGTACAGGAAAGGTCGTGATATCATTGTTTTTGTTATGAACTTCAGTCCAGAGACTGGTTTGATGCAGCTCCCCATGCTGTTCTATCTTGTGCAAGCCTCTTCGTATCCGAGTAACAACTGCAACCTACATCCCTCTCAATCTGCTTACTGTATTCATCTCTTGGTCTCCCCCTACGATTTTTACTCCTCATGCTTCCCTCCAATTCCAAATTGGTGATTCCTTGGTGTCTCAGAATGTGTCCATCAACCGATCCCTTCTTTAATATAGGTCGTATCACAGATTTCTCTTCTGCCTCTTCTTTTCAGTACCTCCTCATTAGTTATGTGAACTACCCATCTCATCTTCAGCACTTTTCTGTAACACCACATTTCAAAAGCTTCTGTTCTCTTCTTGTCTAAACTGTTTATCGTCTATGTTTCATGTTTCCATATTCCGGCGTGATGATAAGCGTCGGCATGAAGATGAAGAACGCAAGAGCAGAGAAGGTAGTGAGACGACGTCACCCAATAGTTCGTTGACTAGGACCGCACAACGAAAGGGACGCCCTCTAGCTGAAGAGACCGTAAACGCCGCTCCTCCCAGCCACGACCAGATAGTAGAAGACGGTCACTAGTGGAGCTGATACTTGTGATCCATATCCATTGCTTGCATGGACGTTCTATATAGCGAAAGACATTGATTATTTGCGTGTCGCCAATAGGTTGCGACACGACATAGTAAACCAAAGTTAATTATTGTCAGTCTACTTTATTGCAATAAAACCATTGATGTGATTTGCTTGAATTGTTGTATAGTTATCCGAGAAAGCAGCATCTTTTAGGCACCCTATAAGAGACGAGTTGGCAGGGCCCCACATTTCACTTCCATACATGGCAACAATCCATACAAATACATTCAGGACGGACATCCAGACACTTAAATCTACACTCGTTGTTAACAAATATCTCTTCTTCAGAAAAGCTTTTCTTGCCATTGCCAGTCTACGTTTTATATCCTCCCTACGTCGACCATCGTCAGTTATTTTGCTGCTCAAATAGCAAAACTCATTTACTTCTTTAAGTTCTCATTTACTAATCTAATCCCCTCAGGATCACCTGATAATTCGACTGTATCCCATTATCCTCGACTTGCTTTTGTTGATCGTCTTATATGCTCCTTTCAAGATAGTGTCCATTCCATTCAACTGCTCTTCCGAGTCCTTTGCTGTCTGTGACATAATTACAATGTCATCGGCCCAAATCTCAAAGTTTTTTTATTTCTTCTACCTGAACTCTAATTCCTATCCCAAACTTTTCTTTTGTTTTGTTTACTGCTTGCTCAATATACGGATTTAATAACACTGGGAATAGGCTACAACGCTGTCTCACTCCCCTCTCAACCACTGCTTCCCATTCGTGCCCCTCGACTCTAATAACTGGCATCTAGTTTCTGTACAAATTGTAAATAACTTTTCGCTCCCTGTGACATCATTATATTGCTATATTTCTGCCTATAGGACAATGCGTCTATTTTTTATACACACTACCGCGTCACAAACACATTAATAATGTACATTAGATACATATTTGGTACGTAGCAAGAGTGTATTTGCTTAAATATCGTATTGTGGCAAGTTATTCCAGCGAAACCGGTCTTAGAATATTGTCCAAAAGTCTGGGACCCGCACCAAATAGGACTAATAAGGGACAGAGAACGTATACGAAGGAGAGCAGCATGTAGGGCCCCAGGTTTCTTCGACGCGCGGGAGAGGATAGTTGAGATAATGAAGAAACTGAACAGCTAGCCGCTTGAAAATATATGCAAACTGTCATATGGAAGCGTACGCACAAAGCTTTATAAACAAGCTTTAAGTGACGAATCTAGGAAAATAGTACAACTCGCTAGGTATCGCACACCTAGGGACCAGGAGGACAAGATTAGAATAATGACAGCGAGTACACATAGGTAATGTAATCATTTTTGCCGCGCTTCGTACGGGAACGGAAAGGGATGACGCCCTATTAACTGGTGCAATTTGAAGGATTCTTTGCCACGCGCTTCACAGTGGTCTGCACACACTGTACATACTGGCGATGAAAATTTTCTGCGCAATCAGGATTCGAACAGGCTCACCTCCGAGTCGAACGCCACGGCATGACTTTGCCTAAGCGACTTCGGTTTCTGAGGTGGGTACAAGAGACAAAGCATGCGTCGAGTCTTAGGATGGACGTCGAGACAGATTTCTTTTTAGTAAACATCAATTTATCAGATATATGATTTATGTTCTTGAAAAAAAAGTCACCCAAATGTGAAATAAGCGGTAAATAATACACGAGTAAAGCGCATTTCAAATTTGTTAATTAATTATGTAGGTTGCCGACAATTTCACACATATTGTGTAGCAGTGCCGCTCAGTTTTGCTGTCACCTGGACTCGGAGACAGCAAAATCGCCAGCGAAGGGCGAGTAGTTGTACCCAACAAGACCCACTCGGATTGTCAAGTAACTAACTCTGTATTTACGTTCAGGTCACTGCTAACTGGTTTTTACTACCCCATCCACATATTAGTTAACAAAAGACAGCACAGTGCAAGAAATCATTAGGTACAGGATACCTTGCCACCAAGGGCAAGTACTTATTCCATTCTACGCCACATTGGGTGACTTGCGTGTAGGAGATGGGTATGAAATGATGAGGACAACACAACACCCACTCCCTGAGCGGAGAAAATCTCCTGCCCCAGCCGGGAATCGAACCCGGGCCCCTTGGCGGGGGATTCCGCCACGCTGACTACTCGGGGGTGGACACATAAGCGTTGAATGGTGTTATACAAAAGAGGCCCTCCCTCCTCCCCCTTCCCCACCCACGTTCCCCGTTTCCTGTAACGTGCCTCGACAGAGGAATGCGTGTTCACGCTGAGCACAAGAACGCCATATCAGTCACGAGGCTCACAGTGACAGGTAGATGTAAGCCTGCTGACTCTTCAGTTGCTACTTTATCTTGACTCGGTTGCTGAGTCACCGTTGCTTGCTGAACGCTTTTGTTGACCTTCTTACAGCACAAAGCATTAAGAGTCTTAGACTTTGGTTAGCATTCTGCATCCACGATCTGATGTGGAGCACGGGAAAAATATATTTCGTTTCGAGAATGAAAATTTCGCTCTGCAGCGGAGTGTGAGCTGATATCAAACTTCCTGGCAAATTAAAACAGTGTGCCCGAGCGAGAGTCGAACTCGGGATCTTTGCCTTTCGCAGGCAAGAGATCTACCATCTGAACTACCAAAGCGCCACACACGACGTGTCCACACAACTTCAGTTCCGCCAGTACCTCGTCTCCTACCTTCCAAACTACACAGAAGCTCTCCTGCAGACGTTGCGGAACTAGCACTTCTGGAAGAATGTGTCCGAGTCTCAGTCCGGCACATAGTTTTGATCTGTCAGGAAGTTTCATATTTCGTTTCGAATTATTATTATTTTCGAAATACGCTCAGTATCAATTTGGTTCATGACTTTCGTTTATACGTATCCCTACACATCTGCCTTTTGTTGCACGCGCTGACGCCCCTACTCTCTTCATCCCGCCGCCTCCCCTACTGCCTCTTGCTCTCCCCTCCTTTTCCATCCACTCTGCCCTTTCCCTCGGCAGGTCCCACCTGGCAGTTTTATTCTTCATTGTGTGTGCTCCAAGTGGGTTTAAACTGTGTTGTTCTGGAGTGTTTTTAATACTGTGGCCAACTTTTAACCTGTACATGTGACTTCAGTGTCTTTTTTGTGTCATACGAATCGCCAACTGTGTTTTTTAACTTTTACGTCGACTTTTTTAATTGTCCTCTCCCCCCCCCCTCCCCCCCCCCCCCCCCCCGCCGGCCGAAGTGGCCGTGCGGTTAAAGGCGCTGCAGTCTGGAACCGCAAGACCGCTACGGTCGCAGGTTCGAATCCTGCCTCGGGCATGGATGTTTGTGATGTCCTTAGGTTAGTTAGGTTTAACTAGTTCTAAGTTCTAGGGGACTAATGACCTCAGCAGTTGAGTCCCATAGTGCTCCGAGCCATTTGAGCCCCCCCCCCCCCCCCCCCCATGAACGGCTACATGTCAGTGTATTTTTACCTCCATTATCTCCCCTTACTCTGTTTTATGCCCCCCTTTTTTATCGCCTAATATGTCACATTTTCGTCATGTATTAGCTGTCATGTCACTCGGCTGAAGAGCGGCGGATTGGGCCGCTGACAGCCCTCCCCTGCCCAGATGGGACAGTGGAATGAAACCACAATAAAGAAAAAAAATATCCTTACACATCGACTGAATAAATCGTAGAAGCTTCTGTAGCGTCGGGCGAGTCGGAAACTTTTGTCGGCGGACGCTCAGTAATTCTCTGCAGCGCTACTTATGTAAAACCAATTTAGTCAGTGAGACAGATCTCTCACAGATGCGAAGTCAATCATTCAGAGCTGTGTAACTACCTTTGCAAGAGAATTCAAGGCGTGACTGGACAGTAGCAAGGAGGAAGCCGTGCCTTTAGATTCGAAGATCGCTCCCCATCGGTTCAGATGTGACGTGACAAACTGTGTCCAACGGAAACTACTGGGAAATTAATGGTCTTGACAAATGAGTCGTGGATGTGGTCATTGCCAAAATAAAATGATGCTGTGGTACAAGACGCTTGACTGCAACCTAAGTAGTTGCACTGGCCGCACTGAAGAGACAGCTGCAGTCAAACTGTGTCTGAAGAAATGCCCGCAGAAGCTTCGAAGAAGGGTCTACATCTCGATCTATATCTACACACATACTGCGCAAGCCACCGTACGGTGCACGGCGGAGGGAATCCTGTGTCACTGTTCGTCGTATCCTTTCCTGCTGCACTCGTAGATGGAGCAAGGGAAAAACCACCACATGCCTTCGTACATGTCCTAATTTCTCGTATCTTGATGGGCTTTGCGCGAAATGTAAGTTGGCGGCAGTAGGATCGATCTGCATTCAGTCCCGAGAAGAGCGACCAGGAGGAGAATGTAAAGAAAGATACTCCTGAGAGCTCTGCGTGGAGAAGCTGCTACGAACTATTTGCCAATCCCCAAGGTTGTTAGACAAGATCCCAGAGGCGTGCTGCGTGACAGACCTTGCCCTCCCTCCTCCGAAAAAGTTTATTTATCCGCTAGCCAGTCTCTTAATTTTTCAAGTTTAAACAAGATGTTAACAATATGGTACAAACTTCCACTCTCAAAAATGTTGTTTTTCAGATCAATGTGAGCGAATCCACTCTTCGGTTTCCGAGAAAGAACGTGCCTGATTCCTACTCCATCTATTTTTTTTAGGCATTGACCATCGTAGCGTCTCTCACTTAGTACAACAAGAGATGGTTCAAACACCTCTGATTGCTGGTTACAGAAAAATTGAGCGGCACTTCTTCAATATGCGGGTCGAACATTCCAGAAGATTAACATTCCCACGAGCCTGGCGATATTATCCCACAAGATGGCCACCCATAGTCTGTTTGTCTATAACTGCTATCTGGCTTGTGGTGAGCAAACATCACAGGTTGCAGTTTGGATCTATACAACAGATTGTGAAGGAACAGGCAGGTCCCTTGCAGTTCCCAGAATTCCTTTGTTCTACGCAGCTGTGGGGTACTTTGTAGAGACCTCTTGCCTGACATCTGCTCCGTTTCTGTGAAAAAAGTTCCCAGCACGCAAAGCTCAGCGGACGAGTGACTGCCCGCTGTCCCCAGCCTAGTGGGTGTGGCAGCCAGGTTCTGTTCCGGCATAGCTCCTGGCGTCGTGAAAGTCGGTCCCCTGGAAGGTGGCACAACGGGACCTGACGCCGTCCAGTCAAGACGACACCCTGACGCTGCCAAAGCTCGCCGAGCCTCAGTCCACTACAACACGCAAACCCAATACCAGATTAACCGCTGTGACGTAATTAGAGGTATGTTATGACTTCTGCTGGCACCGGCCTTGCCGCAGTGGTAACACCGGTTCCCGTCAGATCACCGAAGTTAAGCGCTGTCGGGCTGGCTAGCACTTGGATGGGTGACCATCCGCTCTGCCGAGCGCTGTTGGTAAGCGGGGTGCACTCAGCCCTTGTGAGACAAACTGAGGAGCTACTTGGTTGGGAAGTACCGTCTCCAGTCTCGGAAACTGACATACGACTGGGAAGGCGGTGTGCTGACCATATGCCCCTCCATATCAGCATCCAGTGACGCCTACGGGGTGAGGATGACACGGTGGCCGGTCGGTACCATTGGTCCTTCATGGTCTGTCTGGAAGAAATTTATGGGTTCTGCAGTCATCTGTGTCCCAATTTCAATTAAAGATATTGCATCAAATAAACAGGGGAAAGCAATACGAATCTAATAATTGTATGGCAGAAAAGAGAATAATAATAATAAAAACAATTGAAACGACAGAATGACTCCCACTTGACCTACTTGTCCTTCAGGTGAGATTCGAAGAGCATACTACGGGACTGGATTATGTTTACCGCTAACAGTTCGGTGAACGCCTCCAACTATCTATCAGTAACTTCTGTTGATAATCACAAAAACAAAGTCAAGAGGGAAAGAACCGCGTAAAACAATTCTTTCAAATTGGCATGGAAATAGAGGAAACTTATTGGTATGAATTGAGCCTAGCCAAGGCTGACAGTCTTACCCAATACCATCTCCAGATAGCTAATAACTTCACGTCCTCCTCTGAAGTACCTCTCTCTTTACTGAACAAGTCCACACTCACCCATCAAGAACATTCGCCAAATGAAAAAGGGAAGTATCTAAGTAGAATTCTATGCCCACGTCTGAGAAAGCACATCGCGTTTTCTCAGTTTTCCATCACGTAAGAAGTAACTCAGTCGATCACGAAGCATCACCTGTTCCCGAGCTGAGAACTACACAAAGAAAACACTAATTCCGCCCCGGAGGGTACACAACAAGAGCTGCCGAGCGACAACTCCAAACTTCCCCACGAAATTATTTAACATACTGGGTTTTCAGGCAATCAGAAACGGAGAAGAAAAGGAGGCCTTCTCATGGGCCATTTACTGCTCATGGCAGTAGTTTAAGAACCTTTTCTGCAACGGATGTTGGAAACACTGGCCGTCATGGCGAAATTGCTCTCCCGGTAAGCCATCCATGTATGTTCTGCCCACAACCTATTCATGAGGATTAGGGAAAGACTGGCCCATCAGCGCCAGGATGAAGAACGGCTCTTTCCCCTCACAGCCCAACCCCGTCGTAAATAACAGCTGCAGTAAGAGCACACAGGTCCAACCAGGAAATGAAATGTTACAAAACATAAAGACCGGACATTGCGAACAATGGGCTACAGTCACATACACCCTACAGTAGCATTAATGTGACCGCCACCTGTATTCGAGGTCAACATGCTATAACCACAAACAGACTAGCAGTGGATAGTACCTAAAGGGGGTCGAGGGAACACAGAAAAAGTGCAGTCATTGTCGTAAAGCGGAATGGCCTTTCAGGCTAAGGGTGGAAGCACTTCCGAAACGGCCAAGTTAGTAAACTGTTCGCATGGCGCCATGATTAAAGTATACCGTGCATGGCAAAATGTGCCGTCCATAACAAACCTGAGAGAACTGTGCTGCACCACGGGCCATTGATGGCAGGGGGGAATGACAGCTGTGGAGACCTGTACGGGTGAATAGATGTGCAACTATTCAACAACTGAGCACCCAAATGAATCAAAGGGCTACTAACATTGTGTCCTTAACGAACGTTGAGCAAACGTTGTTGCATATGCCCTCCGTAGCAGGCGCCTGGTTCATGCACCCACGCTGACTGCTGTCCATTGGCGACGAAGTCTGGAATATACACGTTAATACTGAAATTGGACGTCCACTGAGTGGCGATAGCTGACCTTTCCAGGTGAATCACGTTTTGTGCTCTATCGGACAGAACAGCGTGAAACATCTCAAAGCAAACACACTGCACTGACGAGGGGATTTCTTCATTGTGGACTGCACAGTGGATCAATGCAAGTATGTTTCTATCGTTGAGGACCATGTCCACACCCACATGCATTTTTTTTTCCTCTGCACGGTGGCTCCTACCAGCAGGGGAAGGCAGTGTCTATACAGCTTGCAGTGTATTTGCATGGTTCTAACAGCACCGGGATGGGTTCACTGCACTCCCCTGGCCGTCAGAATCCGAGGATTTAAACCCAATCGAGACCACTCCGATCAGTCTGTTCGCGCCATGGATCCTCAACCGAGAGACCTAGCACTGCTAGACACGGCACTGGATTAGCTGTGGCTCCACATCCCTGCTGGTACCTTCCTAAAAGCCACTGAATATTTTCCTTTTGTCCGCGCTGCAGACACTGGCTACTCAGACTTTTGACAGGTAGTCGTAGTAATGTAATTGGATTGTGTATATTGCTTTAAATGTATATACACCAAGCTTTTGTATAACTGATGTATAAACTCTCTGTACTGCATATCCGTAGGAGTGCGGTGCGCTCTGTCCGACATATCGACAAGACAGACACCAAACATGCATATACACTGAAGGGCCAAAGAGACGGGTATAGGCATGGATATTCAAATACAGAGATGCGTAAACAGGCAGAATACGGCGCTGTGGTCGGTAACCCCTATATAAGACAACAAGGGTCTCGCGCACTTGTTAGATCGGTTGCTGCTGCTGCTACAATGGCAAGTTATCAAGATTTAAGTGAGCTTGAACATGGTGTTATAGCCGGCGCACGAGCAATGGGACACAGCATCTCCAGGTAGCAATGAAGTGGCGATTTTTTCGTACGACCATTTCATGAGTGTTCCGCGAATATCAGGAATCTGGTAAACCATCAAATCTCCGACATCGCTGCGGCCGAAAAAGATCCTGCAAGAACGGGACCAGCGGCGACTGAAGAGAATCGTTCAACATGACAGAAGTGCAAAGCTTCCGCAAATTGCTGCAGATTTCAGTGCTGGACCATAATCAAGTGTTGGAGCGCGAACCATTCAACGAAACATCATCGATATGGGCTTTTGGAGCAGAAGACCCACACGTGTACCCTTGATAACTGCACGACACAAACCTTTACTCCTCGCACGGGCCCGTCAACAACGACATTAGACTGTTGATGACTGAAAACATGTTGCCTGGTCGGACGAGTCTCGTTTCAAATTGTATCGAGCAGATGGACGTGTACAGGTATGGAGACAACGTCATGAATCCATGGACCCTGCATGTCAGCAGGGGACTGTTCAAGCTGGTGGAGGCTCAGTAATGCTGTGGGGCGTTTGCAGTTGGAGTGATGTGGGACCCTTGATACGTCTAAGCACCACTCTGATACGTGACACGCAAGTAAGCATCCTGTCTGATCACCTGCATCCATTCATGTCCACTGTGCACTACGATGGACTTGGGCAATTGCAGCACAACAATGCGACATCCCACACGTCCAGAATTCCTACAGAGTGGCTCCAGGAGCACTCTTCTGAGTTTAAACACTTACGCTGGCCACCACACTCACAGACATGAACATTATTGACCATGTCTTGGTTGCCTTGGAGCGTGCTGTTCAGAGACGATCTCCACCTCCTCGTACTCTTACTGATTTATTCAGTGTGTCAGTTCCCTCCAGCACTACTTCAGACATTAGCCGGGTCCATGCCACGGAGTGTTTTCGGCACTTCTGCGTGCTCTCTGAGGCCCTACGCGATATTAGGCAGGTGTACGTTTTTTTGGTTCTTCATGTTCCAGATAACTGATCCTCTTGCTTCTCTGGATCTAACGACCATCATACAAATATGGAATCGATGGACTCAAGAGGTATTAGTACTCAACCCCCTGCAAGATGGCATCAGCTCCAGTGACTAGCACCCAACAGGAGAAACACGATGACCACATAGTCGTTCAGGACCTGAAAGCCACGTCGTGTACTGCTTATTCAGGGAATAGGATTGTGCAGAGTAAGACAAGTGCACATCTGGAGCGCCACGCCTAGCCGTGAGCCTGAAGTGAGAGAGCGAAGGGCTATTTGCCCGCTTCCAGCCCAGACTCACCTCGGGCACGCATTCTTCGCAGCTGCCAGGTGCAGAACATTGTCTATCGAGAATGGTTTCTGCGCGATCACGGTGCGAAATGGGTACAATGATCATGTGAGTGGTCTACTGTTTGTATTCCTAAACAAATACATTTTCACATAAATTAGGCTTTTCTTTTTACTCTGGAACATATTGTCTTGGAAATAGATTAAAAATAGATCCTACCTCTTCGTTCCGATCAAGATTTTCGGGAGATTTCGCTTGGGCCTAAGGCAGAAGCCACAACTTTTAACTTATCCTAATTAGAACCGGTCGAGTTAAATTGACGAAAGGCCTACGGATTGAATTTTGCAAGACACAAAATGTTATTCTCACTGAATAGCTGGCTTTGCTTTGTACTTTCCCTCCCGTCATCAAAGTGTTGAATACTTAATGTTCACTGATTCGCTCTGGGTAACCGGGATCCTTTAATCAAATGATGTGTTGGTTATAATCAATAACTACAATTTGTAGTTATCTCGGTGAGATGGCCGCAATGGCTGCTAAACAAATATCGCTCTAGCCGGTTATCCACGCTCATCTAACAGAACTTACCCGAATTTCCACATTGGAACCTGTCAGTAACATATTAAAGATATTAATGTTAAGAAATAACAAAACAAGGGTCATTCCTTGAACGAAATAAATAATTATTCGCACTTATATGTGTTTACAATGATACATACATCCTTATACACCAAGGGTAGGAGAAGGGAAGTTAATGAAGAACAGAAGTGAGAGAAGAAGGAAGACAGACAAATTATAGAGATCACATCACAAATATATCGTAATTTATACCCTTTCGCCCAGATTTTCAAACACTGTAAGTTCATAATTTATAAGTAAGACTCCTTTCTTTGTCATTAATGGCTCAGTACATAATTAATTCATAATATTTGGTAAAACTCTCCCAGCGCAAGCTCGTCTGGTATTTGGCTAAACAGTTCCTGACTCCACATGGGTCATTCGTTAATGGAACAGTCTGCTTTTCCTAGGCAATTATATGTATGTTTACGATACTACATGATTTCTGCCACAACGAAGCGATTCGGAGGCGATTCCAAGAAGCCATCAGTGATTGCAAAAAGTGGACGACAAATTGACATACTGGTTTCTACGGAGCTAAAAAAGTCAAATGCGACTATTGTCGAAGAGACATCAGCCAAACGTCCTCTCCGCGCATCAGTACAATTGAGGCGCTGAGAGCCATAAGGGCCTAAGGCGCTCTGTCATCGATTTTGAAATTGTAGCTCGCATGCATGCACCTGACATCTGGTGGTCTTATGGCAAACCAACTTAATCCGTATTCTAGCCCCATTCTGTATGTGAGAACATTCAGAAAGAGCTGTCTCACCGATTTCTCGGGTAGTCGTTTCCATATAGGCTCAAAGCACGAAGCATAATTTTGTTTCACTTCACCTCTCACTTCTTATCTGGGCACAGAACTTAATTTAACGTCTGCATTATGTACGTAGTAGTAGTGTTTCATAATCAGATGTTTATCGGCAGTTTTATCTGAGGCTCAGGCCACAGAATGCCCTTCATGAAAATAATGATAACGACGGCCATGAAGTGTTCGAATTGGTCCATAATTGTATGTGTGGTGCACTTAGCATTTATTGTTCATGTTCTGAATGAAGTTTCACATTAATCACAAACCTTACAGCTGTCAAAAGACACTATGTTCACTAGCTTAGATACGGAAATTTTGTCAATTAACATTAATAATAAATACAATCTTAAATATTAATCAAGGTTTCATAAAATAAAGTGGGTATTGTTTCATGGGAACTATGGAAAATTGAGACAATTCAGTCCAAATCAAATTTATAGCCAAGACAAAAGTCTCATGAGATTGGTGTTATGTCTATAAATTTGATTTTCACAGACTTTTATTTTTCTCACAACTTTGTTTCAGTGCTTTGAGCTTTTATGATTCTCAGTTCCCAGTTGTTTTCGGTAACAGACAGACTGATTCACGAGTGATGATTTTTGTGTATACAGTTTACTATGGCAACGTCGCAGGTATTTAGCGTTACGAGTGAGAAGGCAGGGTGGAACGCTGCTTTGTACTAAGGCCAAGTACGAGGGCTATTCGGAAAGTAAGGTCCGCTCGGTGGCGAAATGGAAACCACAGTGACATTCAAAAATGTTTTATTAGCAACAGTTAGCTACACCTTCGAGCTACTTCTCTACATAGTAACCGCTCTAAGTTAGACATCTATCGCTGCGCTGTAGCAATATTCCAGTATCATAATCATAGAAGGCAAAAGGGATTTTGAAGAAGAAGATAGAAAAACTAACCAACATACGTGGTCTACGCAAAGAAATCTAGCCCATTCGTTGCTTATGAAGGAATACTGGGCGAAAAGGAAGGCCAACAAATGATTACGCGTGGTCCTAAGTGATCCATCCGCGAAGAAGAAGAAGAAGAAGAAGAAGAAGGCAAACCTGACAGGTTAGCCGAGAGCGCTATTGCGCTGCTATCTGGTCTCGGATAGGCACACTGGCCCCAGTGCAAATCCGCCAGGCGGATTAACGAGGAGAGCCGGTATGCCGGCCAGCCTGAATGTGGTTTTAGGCGGTTTTTCACACTAGGTGAATACCAGGCTGATCCCCACATCCCGCCTCGGTTACACGACTCGTAGACATTTGCAACACATTCTCACTATTTCATGATTACACTAGACACAGACTGCTACGGTACACTGTTTCCCGCCTGGGGGGGGAGGGGGGAGAGGGTACGGGGTGGTGTCAGGAAGGGCACCTGGCTAACCCTTCAACTAACCATGCGAAATCCGATCGTAACCATGCCGACCCTGCGAAACTTCAGGACAAAGGCACCAGCAAAAGAGGAAGAAGAAGATCATCATAGAAGGCAACCGCTTGTGCTTTCTAACAGTTCGCTATGCTGATCTGCAGCTTGTTGTCTGTCCCGAAAATTGTCTTCTTAGCCTGCAGGTCATGCGAGCAGAGGTGAAAATCGAGAGAGCCAAGTCCTGGCTGTATGGTGGATGATCAAACACTAACCACCGAAAACGCTGCAACAGCGTCCTCATTATCCCTACAGTGTGCGGCCGAAAATTGTCGTGGCGAAGGAAATGCGTGACAGTCACGTTGCGTGGGCTGTATGAAATCAGGCGAAATCTGTAACAGGCACTCATATTTGGCGGGAGTCATTACATCCTAGACATTTTTACGTGCGCTCAGAACTGAAAAGAGCGACGTGACGCGTTCTACAGTCGTACAACAGATACTGCCCAGCACATGTATGGAAAATGTAATCGGATTTTCATTGTGGTTTACATTTCGCGATCGATCGGACCTTACTTTCCGAACAGCCCTCGTACTTGTTGTGCGTGTAGGTGAAGGCAAGTGAATTTCGTTCCGATATTTCAGGAGAGTGTGGACTATTGAAGTTCCCGCAGTCCCTCCTGTGAGAGGGGGGGGGGGGGGGGGTATCGCCCGCGGACGCTGACCTTGATGTGATCCGCCGCCTCTACCGCCGACGGCGTGTGAAACGTCACAGCGCGCCGCCTCTTCGCAGACTTAAAAGTGCGGTTGGCGGGCAGACGCCGCCACAGTCATCCGCGGGCAGCTGCAGCAGCGGTTCACACCCCGGACAGTGCAGAAGTCGTCGTCACAGACCCAGGTACCTGGCCCTACCTCTGTGTGATGTCCGATTTGCTCAATAGTATCTTAGCTACAAAATTTTAATGTGTTTCCAGGGTCACTGCTTCATCTATTATTTTCCCATTGTTCAACCAGATACAGTTCCCCGTTGCACTGATTTCCGTGTTGTGTAGTTATAGTCTGCATATTTTAATCACGAACTGCCATGAGCCATGCGCGCGTGTGAGTGTGAGTGGAAGTGCCTCAGCGTGGCTGAGGTTTGTATTTTACATTTTACCTTCTGGTGCATACTTTCCACAGAGAAAATCACAATCGTACCCAATTAGTTGAGTAAGGGCGCTGAAGATCGCTTTGGACGTCCAATACACACCACACCACACCACCACCACCGTCACCATCATCCTTACAGGTCAATCTACACTTATTTGAATGCGTGGTGTCTGTTCTTGCGAAAGAACAGACACCACGCTTACCCCGCAACACTGTATGTAAATTGAAGGGAGATCACTGCTATCAGCTGTAGCGGGACAGTAAGCGGGAACACTGGCGACGAGCGAACATGTGTAACGGACCGGGAGTCGAACCCGGGATCTCCTGCTTACTAAGCGCAGTGGTTAGCGCACCTGCCTAAGTAAGTAGAAGAACCCGTATTCGAATCCGGTCCGGTACACATTTTCGCTCGTCGCCGCTGTTTGCGCTTTATGTCCCGCCGCACCTGATGGCAGGGTTACCCCTTCAGTCTACATTTCGCTGTCAGCAGCCCGCCGGTTCATTTACCGTATCTTACGGATTCATTTACCGTACCTTACGGACTACAAAACGCACTTTTTCCTTCGAAAAATTGCCTCCAAAATTCGGTGTCTCTTACACACGAAATTAAAATAAAAGCAGCCAGTGTTCGATGTGAAATTCCCACTAGTCTTAAAATGGCCATATATTCAGCGCCGTGGGAAACTTATGCCTATCTGACAACCGTGCACCGATGCGACGAACATGAGTTGCAGGGATTCGCAAGCTTGCTAACACTGTCTCTCTCCCACCCCGCCATCACAATCCCAGAACACTGTCCACTGTCTAGCCTGTGACACGGCATTTCAGTCTACGGTGCCAGTGAACGTGAATTGAAAGTGACTTGTGTTATCGGTAACAGTGAAATATTTTTGTTAATAGCTAGATGCGTAATAGAGAAAAAGAGGAATTCATATGACGCTGGCTGTAAATTGAGAGTAATAGTATATGCAGAAGAACATGGAAAGAGTGTAGTTGAGCGGTATTTCGGCCCTCCGCCAAGAGAAAAAAAACCGTTCGAGATTGACGGGCTAGTAAAGAAGAACTGAGAAATATGAGGAAAACTAAATGTGCAAGTAGAGGAATGAATGCAAAATGACCAAAACTGGAAGATGAAATACTGAAATCAATTCAAGATCACCGTCATGAACTATTATGGCTCTTGCTAATTTTAAGGGAAAAATCCATTATTAATTAACTGTTCTGGTACTAGACTCAGTGTCACAGAAAGTAGATGCTGGCCGAACTAAACAGCACTGACCTTTTAATGGCTTACAGGCGCCCCTAGAAACGTGAACTTGTTTGTAGTGTCTGGCAAATTTTAATCTAGTTGCTACATAGTGGATCTAATACCGAAACGTAAAATGCATAAACAACGTAACAGAATAGTTAATTCTATGATAATCAGAGTACCTGGGTAAAAAACGTTGTAAATCAGCTTCCTGCAGAGCATTATCACCTGACGTAGATTAGAACTGGATTAAGTAAATTTGAAAAGGAGTGATAATCTAAGTAAAATCTTTCTACATCATCTGACTATTTGTGCGGGTGACAGTTGCACAAAGTTCCACAGGCTACAAAATATTAAGATAATTCAGTAAAATGTAGAATGTAATTGGTAAGTTGAAGAGATTATGTACCATAATTCACATGAAAACGTTTATCTGTATTAGCCCATGTTAAAATACAGAGTACAAAGCATTTTCTTGCGATGACAAAATATTGTAAATATGAGTGAAATCAGGGGATAGTAAAGGCTACACGTCAGAACTCATGAATTTCTACTATTAACAGTCTACCTACTCAATTTAAAATACCTTATATCACGTCGTAGAGTAAGAGTCCTTCAAAATATAACACACAATGGGGCTCTTAGAAGTACACTGTAAGAATGAGAGACAGTGAAATATTACAAAAAATTTTCAAATGTGTGTGAAATCTTATGGGACTTAACTGCTAGGGTCATCAATCCCTAGGCTTACACACTATTTAACCTAAATTTTCCTAAGGACAAACACACACACCCATGCCCGAGGGAGGTCTCGAACCTCCGCCGGGACCAGCCGCACAGTCCATGACTGCAGCGCCCTAGGACGCTCGGCTAATTCCGCGCGGCGATATATTACACTTAGTACAAAATTACTCAGTAGTTTCAAGTAGAAAAATTGTAGCATAAACTAGCCAGAACATCTGATGAGCTTTCACTGCCTCAGCTTCGATACATCATCGGAAAACGCCAATGTCCTCGTCCTATACATAAAATTTCACATAAAAAAGGAGAAAAATGCTGTGAGTTTATAACCAGTTCATAAAATACGAAAAGATTTGCAGTTAGACTGTGCTCAGTGCGACAGGAGCGCGTGTTTGTAAAGAAACTTCTAGCTGATAGGAGATGAGCACGTGGCTTCCACGCGGAGCATGTGTGACGTCGACAATCTGCAATGGCGCTCCTCTCCAATAGGGTGATGGGTAGAGGGGGGGGGGTATTATTTGCAGGCATATCGCACGTCTTGCGGGAGGGGAAAGAGCGGAGAGGTAGGCGCACGCGAGGTGGGAGGACGAAAGGGGAGAGGGGGAGACGAGATTTTCAGCCCTCGGCACAGCACACGTATGCTTGCTAATGCGATCTTGACGAAAACGTTTTCTGAAGCACAACTGGTGGCGTGCACCGGCGATATATAACACTAAGTACGCGCAGAAAGAGAGTGAGATAAAGCTGTCTGCCAGCAGGCTAAACACCAAGCACAGAGCGGGCACCAACTCTCTGTTGTTTGAGTGGAAACTGCTGACTTGCTAGATTTGTTACCGGTACGCAAGGCAGCACAGAAAATAATGTTTAGGAAGGCTTAGTTCTGACCGTCAATACTGTATTTGGTCCAATTTTGAAACAGAAATATGACGACAGGATCCATCTCCGTGTCGATTTTCAGCAAAAAAAAAAAAAAAAAAAAAAAAAAAAAAAAAAAAAAAAAAAAAACCAGAAGACGCTAGCCAGTAGTTTCAGGAAGTTGTTGTTTGCGTACGTACTACAACAGACTCATCTCAAGACGCGAAAATTCCGATACTCAAGGGTCACAGCGTGGCATAGTACTGCAGTACTTAATATACTACGTAAACACGTACATAAGAAAAAAAGTGAATGTTAGTAATTTCACTGGAGACAGAGCAGGAAAGTTTTAAGAAGAGTCACTGGAGGGAAACGGTAGTTCAACGGGCATCAATCAGAATTAAAAACGCGCAATTATTTTTAACACTTACGAGCGGCGCCTTGAAAGGAAATAGGGAAATAAATACTCTGAACCGACAGTGAATTTAGCTTGCCTGCTGAGCAGCGAAACACTAGTTAGAAAAATTAGATGAAAATTCGAAGTATCGCACAGCTGTTGAACAAACAGAATAGGCATAGTATTGGACAGTAAAAGACAAACAGAATAGACATAGCAAAGAGAGACTGCTGATTCTGTATTTGGCACAAACGAAACACTCACCAAAGCCGACTTTTAAAAAGTAGCGTTATAAAAAGTCTTTAGCAAGGTATGCTTAATGCATTCATTCGATAGACAGAAAAAATCCTTGTCAACAAAAGAGATTTACAAGTGACTCTTACATCAAACTTGTACAAAAAGTTTAATAACAGAAATTACGTACTATCATCCGATGACGAAGTGCAGTAGCTGGGAGAGGGTACCTTTAAACACCTCAAAATCTTCAGAAATACCTTTCCACGTAAAAAATAGATACGTACTTGGACCATCCTTCTCACAAAACTCTTAGCGTTTACCCATAACCACTTAGAACTTAGTATATACTAATCAATACTCAACTGAGCAAGTGCTTTGTCACAAATAAATTCTTAGTTAAAAACTAAAACTGAAAACAAAGGTAGTGAACAAAAGATCTTACTAAATGTAATGAAACAGTTTCCTACAAAATTCATGATAGTTTATGCTCACTCAAAACCTAAGCAATAATTGAGTTACGTATCAAATGAAAATTAGACTTAATTTATGACGGACCAGACGAAGAAGAGGGAGAGAAACGCTAGCATGTTTACGTGGCTTGCTTATCGCAAGGTGACACCTGTGCCTGTCCACGTGTTTGTACTATGCGGTCTAGGCTTACGGTAAGCGTACACTGGTGACAGAAGCTGCGACTTAAAACGACTCCAAAAACACAGTTGTCTCGACTGGATACTCACTGCATGGCAGAATGAATCATGGTTAACTGTTCTACTCTGACCTCTTGGGGCGACAGCATAAAACAGACTATTTAACATGAGCGAATCATCTCCTCTCAAACAATTAGAAATATAATTAGCATTATCGGATCCTCCTCAGCTTCCACAACAAAACATTATCTATACAACTAAAATAACATCACTTAAAACAACCAACATAGGAGCTCTTGCCTGCACTTAATTACGTTCAACTACATTAACCACAGAACCTCAATAAAACAACATCATACATCAGTTTATACCAACAAAACTTCGCTGCCGGCCGGTGTGGCCTAGCGGTTCTAGGAACTGCGCGACCGCTACTGTCGCAGGTTCTAATCCTGTCTCGGGCATGGATGTGTGTGTTGTCCTAAGGTTGGTTAGGTTTAAATAGTTCTAAGTTCTAGGGAACTGATGACCTCAGACGTCAAGTCCCATAGTGCTCAGAGCCATTTGAACCAAAACTTCCCTGTCCTCTGGGGGATAACAGTCGAAAGTCGTCATATCCCCACTTAACAACTTACAGTGGTAGAACAGATTAATTCTCCTCCATTACTCATTACAATTCTTATTGCGGTACATTACTTAACAAATCTTAGCTTCGTGCATTGAATTAACCAGTCAAGAAACTACCACTTACGAAAGACAGAAGGCATGGACAGAAAAAGAATGAAAGTTCGGGAAAGAGAATGTAGAGAGATGAGAAAGAAGAGAAAGAGAAGGTAGAAAAAGTTAATTCCTTTCCTTCCGCAATCCTGTATGTCACACAGAGCCCTATCGATTGCGGCAACACAAGCGCTAATCGTGTCATTACTACTGTGTATGTGCTTGGGACCTCAAGTCGCCTAGTACCAATAGTAAATTATGTACAATACCAGGATCGTTAGAATCCATGGTTTGTCGCTTTTTTGACACCAATGTATATGGGCCAGGATAGTGAAGAACGTTGTTGCGTATGGCTTATGACGACAATGTACAGGAGTTCGAGCGATCGTGACTTATCGTGTGGGCATCCAGGGCTGCCATTAAACGACAGAACAGAAAATTAAGTCAAACAAAGGGAATATATTTCGGTGTACGGAATACAAGGGGCACACCTAGGGTCGGAAGTTAGCGGGTGTAGGCCAGACTAGGAGGAAGAAAAACTAAATGAAGTGGGTAACGGGAGAGTAGGCGGTTCTTGTTGATGGCGGGTCGGTCATGGCGTGCAGAGACAAAGTAAGACGTCTGTTGTAGTCGAAGTTCGGATCATTAGATAGCGAAGCAATTGTGTTCTGCACTGCACAACCGTCCAGAGTCAACACACGTGATCTGTATCCCACGCACGCTGTTGACTAAAACCAGTGGCGAGAATTCGCTAGCAGTTTCAGCAGAGGGCTCAAGGCGTCTCTTGTCAGTAGCTACAACTGGGCAGAGCTGCCTCGATTCTGAAAGGCAGGCAACTTGTGTGACGTAGGTACAGAGGGAGTTGCTCTAGGAGAAAACTTTTAAATATTTGACTGGGTATTTTGAAATAATTTATTTTAAACCAATTCCCTAAAATTTTCCTCGCCTTGCTCCCACCTGTACACCAAATTTCTATCAGCAAGTTGTTGGAGCAGTCGCACGGGTGGATTTCTGGAACTAAGTCGGTTTCTTGTCAACCAGGGAATATCTTCATGGATGGGAAGTTGGAGATATTTATTGTTGTCTTCTTAACGGAACAGGGGCTACGAGGCTGGATGTTGATAGCCAGTGCAGTGGAGTAGTTCTTATACAGTCGGTGATGATTCTCATGGTTTTATTGTTCTATTGAGCCAAGTGTCCGTCTTATTTACGTGTGGAGTCTTGAACCACACCGGAGCATAATATTCGGCGGTACAATACACTTAAGCGAGCACGTAAGTTCGGAGCGTCTCTGCTGAAGCTCCCCAGTTAGTACTGCAAAGTTTCTTTATAAGGTTTTTCCGTGTGTTTATTTTCCAATAAGTTTTTGTTGAGATATCTGCTCAAAGATAGTGTACTACCAAGAGTCATTCCAAAACGTTGGTGATAACGCATAAAGGCTACAGCTTATGTTTCATGAGTTTTCAGCACGTTGTAGTGTCATTGTTATCCCTTTCATCCATTCCTCATGGGCGTTAACCAACTCACGTACAGGTAAGCTAGCACTAGCATCAACAGTCCGCTCCCTGGGGGGCGGCTGGCTCGTTTCCCGCGAGAGGCGGCTGGTATGCTCTTTGGACTCTACCGCTGCTTCATCAGTAGCCGTTTTCGATCGTCCAGTTTTGTCTCCAACAGAGCCAGTTTCATGGATATTCCCGGCGAATTTCACCACCGCTTCGTGGGTCACGCTTGATGTTGATTTGTGAGGAAGAAACCGTCTTAAGTCTATAATGACGAATGCTATGCTAAAATGAAAGGCACCAAGTTTTTTCTCTCGTAATTCTTCTTTCTCTGATGTGTCACACGACCGCCCCCCCCCCCTTCACCACTGAAAACTACGAGGTGTATTCAAGATGGCGGCTTCCAAAACGTACACCTTGTTGCTAATATAGCCTCACACGCTCACATGTTTTGCTCCTCTCTCATCTCAAACTACTTCACTTTAAAACTCTGTTTGTCCAGCTCGTAGCGTTCTAGAAGGGCGGCCCCGTCCTATGAACCGAGTCGCATTCGCCTGTCTACTTTACATCTACGTCTACGTGATTACTATGCTATTCACAAGTGCCTGGCAGATGGTTCAATGAACCACCTTCAAGCTGTCTCTCTACCGTTACACTCTCGAACGGCGCGCGGGAGAAACGAGCACTTAAATTTTTCTATGCGAGACCTGATTTCACTTATTTTATCGAGATGATCATTTCTCCCTATGTAGGTGGTTACCAATAGAATGTTTCCGCAATCGCAGCAGAAAACTGGTGATTGAAATTTCATGAGAAGTTCCCGTCAGAACGAAAAACGCCTTTGTTTTAATGATTGTCACTCCAATTCACGTATCATGTCTGTGACACTATCTCCCCTATTTCGCGATAATACAAAACGAGCTGCCCTTCTTTGTACTTTTTCGATGTCATCTATCAGTCCCACCTGATGCGGATCCCACACCACACAGCAGTACTCCAGAACAGGGCGGAAAAGTGTAGTGTAAGCAATCTCTTTGGTAGACCTGTTGCACCTTCTAAGTGTTCTGCCAATGAATCGCAGTCTTTGGTTTGCTCTGCCCACAATATTATCTATGTGATCGTTCAAATTTAGGTTATTTGTAATTGTAATATCTAAGTATTTAGTTGAATTTACAGCCTTCAGATTTGTGTGACTTATCGCATAATCGAAATTTATCTGATTTCTTTTAGTTCAAAAAATGGCTCTGAGCACTATGGGACTCAACTGCTGAGGTCATTAGTCCCCTAGAACTTAGAACTAGTTAAACCTAACTAACCTAAGGACATCACACACATCCATGCCCGAGGCAGGATTCGAACCTGCGACCGTAGCGGTCTTGCGGTTCCAGACTGCAGCTCCTTTAACCGCACGGCCACTTCGGCCGGCGATTTCTTTTAGTACTCATGCGAATAACTTTACACTTTTCTTTATTCAGGGTCAATTGCCACTTTTCGCACCACTCACATATCTTATCTAAATCATTTTGCAATTCGTTATAGTCATCTGATGACTTTACAAGATGGTAAATCGCAGCATCATCTGCAAACAATCTAAGACGGCTATTCAGTTGTGTCCTATGTCGTTAATACAGACCAGGAAGAGTAGATGGCCTGTAACACTTCTTTGAGAAACGCCGGATATTACTTCTGTTTTAATCGATGACTTTCCGTCTGTTACTACGAACTGTGACCTTTCTGACAGGAAATTACGAATCCAGCCGCACAACTGACGCGATATTTCATAGGCACGCTGTTTGGTTAGAAGACGCTTGTGAGGAACGGTGTCGAAAGCCGGAAATCTAAAAATATGGAATCAATTTGACATCCCCTGTCGATAGCACTTGTTACTTGATGACTATAAAGAGCTAGTTGTGTTTCGCAAGAACGATATCTTCAGAATCCGTGCTGACTACGTGTCAATAAATCGTTTTCTTCGAGGTACTTCATAATGCTCGAATACAGCGTATGTTCCAAAACCCTACTGCAAATCGACGTTAGTGATACGGGCATGTAATTCAACGGATTACTCCTACTTCTCTTTTTGGGTATTGGTGTGACTATGGCAATTTCCCAGTCTTTAGGTACGGATCTTTCTGTGAGCGAAGGATTGTATATAATGGCTAAATATGGAGCTATTGCATCAGCATACTCTGAGAGGAACCTGACTGGTATAGAATCTGGACCGGAGGCCTTGGCTTAATTAAGTGATTTAAGCTGCTTTGTTAGACCGAGGATATCTACTTCTATGTTTCTGATCTTGGCAGTTGTTATTTATTGGAATTCAGCAGTATTTACTTCGTCTTCTTTGGTGAAGGAGTTTCGTAAACCCGTGTTTAATAACTCTCCTTCAGTGACGCTGTCATCAGTGACTTCACCGTTGTTATCGCGTAGTAAAGGTATTGATTGCGTCTTGCCACTGGTGTGATTTATGTATGACCAGAATCTCTTTGCGTTTTCTGCCAGATTTCGAGACAGAATTTCGTTGTGGAAGGTATTAGAAGCATCTCGCATTGAAGTACGCGCTATATTTCGAACTTCTGCAAAACTTTGCCAGTCTTGGGAATTTTGAGTTTTTTTTTTAATTTGGCATGCTTTTTTGCTGCTTCTGCAACAGCCAGTCATGACTAACGTCGTCCACAATAAATCTGAGAATTTCCGACGACGTGTTGTACATTCCTTAACACCAGGCTCGTGCCAATCTGGAAAGGCGTATGTAACACTGAATTCCAGTATTACCTCTGGTCTACAACTGTCCAACAGCAACATTACGGAATACACGTGGGATGCCATGTCGTGTCAATTTTTGTGTCGTGCTTTGAACAACTGCAGTTATTCAGCGGCACAAAGTTGAATTAAGATAGCTCTATAATTTTCTGGCTCATCGGTGTAGGTGTGTGCGTGTGTGTGTGTGTGTGTGTGTGTGTGTGTGTGTGTGTGTGTGTGTGTAGAGAATAAGGTGGTTGTGATAGCTCAGATTTAACTTGGGGGTGATATTATTTTCCGTTAAAATAGCAGTTTCTTCAGAAGGGCTTCACAACAACTTGTTTGCGGCATTTGACTTTTTCTGGTTAATGTTAGTGTGCTCAAAGTAACAACGACTTTTCCACTCTAGTATACGTACTTAGCGATACCTTTGAAAACAAATCGGCATGAACCAATGCACATGGATTGTCAGTAACTTTTACGAGATAGGCCGATGCTCCGTACTGCGCTGTATCATGCTTATCATGTGTAATTGCCCCTTCCAGATATCGTCTACAACATAGACGTACATGTGATAATGGCTGGGGATTTTCCACGTGCTGCTCGGTATATGAGAAACAATGTGACACAAAGTAACTTCTAGTTTATTTCTAATCTTCATTTGGGTGTCATTTAGCAGAATGACGATTCGTTACTGAACGTCGTACTTTTTAAGTATCCGGACGTCCTTCACCTTCAAACATCATGCTTCTTCACGCTTAAAGCTATGAATAAATACTTACAAATACGTAGCCAAAGCTATCCGAATGAAGGTGACATCAATGCACATTTGCTTTCGTTGTGTAAGTCAAGCGTCAAACTGATCTACGGAATAGCTATGCTTCAATGGTATTTTAAATTACTCATTTCCTGTGGGTTTCGCTTAAAGGATAAAGCGTTATGTCGTGGCGTGATAAAATGATTTGTTCGAACTGTTTATGACTGTTGTTTATCGAACGTTGGTGAAGGTTTGTAACCAGTAAACCGCATCATTTTCGTAGCAAATAAATAGGTGTCCGAATTCATTGAAGACCATACCTAGTTTGGAGATGGTCCACATGCAGGACTACCAAATATTCCGACTGCAGGTAAAAACTGGTAAGAAAATATGTAATACGTTACTGACTGATTGTCAGTTAAGAGTTTATCAAACAAATGAAACTTGAGGCACATTAGAATAAATGGTGTGGCACATTCTGCATCTAGAATTACCCACGCAACATATACAACATGGGCGCTTTTTTCGCTGGAAGCTAACTAAAAGCTTAAACGAAAAAGAATGTATCAGCGATGTTTGAACTGTTTTAAAGAAAGAATAGAACTAATTTTGGGTACCGATATTTTAATCTGAATGTGACGTGCGTCCTTAACGTAATGACAGAAACGAAAAAGAGATTTAAGCATTGCATAAAAGTCGGTGTCCTTCACACAAATAAAACAAGAAAAAATAACATGAGCAGCATAAAAGGTTATGAGCGGTGTTTTGAAGAGTTCAGAAGAAGTTCTTATTATTCACATCAAAGGGAAAACAGAGGTTGTTGAATACTTCGTATAACTACTGGACAAACGAAAAGAGACATGAGAAGACTTCTGGATTAGAAAAGAACAAATGATAACTTTAAAAGGTGCTTTTCAGTGGAAAGCCCGATGTATTCAAAGTACAAAGAGATGAAACCTTCACACAGTTCACTACATTCGGAACATTCTGATATCTATAATGAACGTGTACAAAGAAATTCGTAAACGAGAATGTTTTAAGTGCAATGCGGAAGTTTCAGCGAGTGTAGTCTGTTATTCAGCAGAACTCTACCCACAGAATAAGCGTTTTTGCAAAGTGCAGTAAGCCAGAGATGATTCTGACCTGAAGTAAGTACAAGGGATGCCTTTGAAACTGAGGTGTCGGCAGAAGTGCCAACACCGTGTTGTCTGAGGAAGCCGAAATGCACGCTATAAACTCACGCAGGCTGGCGTGAGGTCTGAAACAGGATACGTAATGAAGGCTATAAAGAAAAGTACGTAGCTTCTGGAATACTTAACTTTAATCCACAATTGGTGAACATTGGTCTTGTTACTGTACTTGCTTCATTAGATACATAGCAAAGGAGAAATGGCGCCTTGCTAGGTCGTAGCAATTGACTTAGCTGAAGGCTATGCTAACTATCGTCTCGACAAATGAGAGCGTAATTCTCAGTGAACCTTTCCTAGCAACGTCGGCTGTACAACTGGGGCGAGTGCTAGTAAGTCTCTCTAGACCTGCCTTGTGGCGGCGCTCGGTCTGCAATTACTGACAGTGGCGACACGCGGGTCCGACATGTACTAATGGACCGCGGCCGATTTAAAGCTACCACCTAGCAAGTGTGGTGTCTGGCGGTGACACCACAGAAACATTTTAAAAAAATCATTAAACGGAAACCAATTCTAATATAAATCATGTCATTTTTTCTAAAAACATTCGTCATTAAAATAAGTGAACTTTTCCTCGCGTTAGAGACCGCGAACATATACTTGGGTTTGGAAGCTTGACTAAAGCTGCTGCCCACGAATCATTTTTTTGACGTATGGGAACAAACTAAAATACTTAGTCCTTAAATGAGGTGTATCTAGGCAACGAGACGTTACTTCGATGGTTTTCTCCGTCATAAAGTAAACTGTTCAACGTGTCGTGTAAACAGCCAGAACTGTTATCGTGCAGAATGAAGTGAAGTGTTCATTCATTCGATGATTTCGTGGATTACTGTTGGTAAACAAGTTATTGCATAACATTCAGGGCTGATTATTCTTACAGCCCCTACATGCAAACAGTTAACTGCTCTTTATATCCATAGATTCAGTGATTCAGCTTGTCGTGAGCTCATGGCCGAGTGCAAAGCTAGTCGAAAACAGTCTACGGACGGGTCTGAAAAGAGGATTGTATCTTTTTTACCGTTGGTAGTGTAACGCTGGGGGCCCAGATAGGGGGTCAGTGCTGTATCCAAGGCGCGGAACACAGCCGGTTGACACGGGATTTAATTATATTGACAACTTCGTCAATAGCGGCCGTGCTCTCCGGGCAATGACTAACATTCAGGAAGATTAGACAGTACTGAAGTATGGTGCAGGATTCGATGTCCGTCACCCTGTTCTCTGCTTGCTATGGGCACGCTGCAGTGCTGCCGTTTGTGGTTAATAATAAAGAATTTTTACGATATTTACCCCCCAGCCACCTGCAGCAGAGAATCAGTCGCTCACTGCATTCTCTCTGACACCAATACAGTGACTTTCCATGTCATGCGGTTCTTTGCTGTACCTACAGTGGATGTTGACGCCGCTTATAACGCTATCGTGCTACATGGCAAAGGTGCTCCCAAGTAACTGACTTTCACAGGGAAGCCAAGTATAACACTACCGCGCAATGTAAAATGACAAATACGGCCTTAACGTGCAGAAAGCGTTACCCTCTGGGAGGAATTTTGAAAATTTGACCGTGCTCTAACCTAACTGATAGAGGGTATCGAACGTGAACTTCGTACTGTGGTAATTAGCAGAAAGCAGAAAGACTATAATTTAGAAAATAATGAAAGTAGTGAAAATTTACGCAAATGAAACAATAAAAAACGGTCTCCAGATTAATTAGGCATAATAAGGTGAAAACCTTATCCTCAATGGATATATATACAGGGTGGTCCATTGATCGTGGCCGGGCCAAATATCTCATGAAATAAGCGTCAAACGAAAAAACTACAAAGTACGAAACTTGTCAAGCTTGAAGGGGGAAACCAGATGGCTCTATGGTTGGCCCGCTAGATGGCGCTGCCATAGGTCAAACGGATATCAACTGCGTTTTTTTTAAAAATAGGAACCCCCATTTTTTATTACATATTCGTGTAATACGTAAAGAAATATGAATGTTTTAGTTGGACCACTTTTTTCGCTTTGTGATAGATGGCACTGTAATAGTCACAAACGTATAAGTACGTGGTATCACGTAACATTCCGCCAGTGCGGACGGTATTTGCTTTGTGACACATTACCCGTGTTAAAATGGACCGTTTACCAATTGCGGAAAAGGTCGATACTTTAAAACTGAAATTTAAGCACATTTAAATAGAAACAAATTAGCATTTCTTCATAAACAGGATACTCGGTCTTTATCACTTTTAGGATATGACCCTGCTTGGTATCATGAAGAGGACAGTTTCAAAATCCAAACACAAATTTTGCAACACTTGAATTATTATTGCAAAAGCACACACAAGCACACTGGTTCATACAGGCATACATATGTTTTCCAAAGTAGGTGAAGCAGTGGCGCAATAGTGGTGGCAAGCACGTGGTGGCTATCAGGTTTCCTTCTGCCGGTTTTAAACTGTATTTAATTATTCTCGGCGATGTATTCATTGTCTTTAGAGCCTTTCCAAATGCAGGAGCACCATTTTACAGCCGGAGCTCCATCCGAGGCCATTCCATCATAGATTTGGTTTCAGAATACCTCACTTGTCACCTGTGGTGTTGACTATGCGACTGCTAGCCACTGACTGCGCCACGTGCTCTCTCTCTTGCCGCCCCAAATTGACCGCCACTTCCATCTTTTCTCGCGCGCCAACCCCTTCGGTAGTGGAGGGGGTTCCCTACGTCTTTTCTACTTCACAATACAAGATCCCTAAGTATGAACCAGTTTTCTACATACAATTTTGTTTTCACAAACAGACATATTTAATAAAGTTTCATTATTTTAGGACTCTGTTAAGTTAAAAGAATATATGCATCACAATTTTCCATTTCCCTCCAACAATTCAAAGAACTTCACGCGTAAAGAATAAACACTTCATAATTATATACAGTTAATTACACTGTACTAACCACTCATACTCGAGAATAGTGTTACACTCTCCCTGCTTTCTTTTTTTTTTTTTGCAGACTGGAGATGGCGCTGCTCCTGGAATCTTGGATCGCCGAGCTGGTGGTCGTCTTGTCGGCGGCCGTGCTCGCCGTCTACCTGTGGTTCTCCAGTAGCTACAGGTACTGGAAGAACAAGGGGGTGCCGTACGCAGAACCGACCGCCCCATTTGGAAACTTCCGGAGATGCATTCTAGGCCAAGAATCTATCGGCGAGGCACTACAGAAATTGTACAATCAGCTGCCAAGTAAGGATTTTATATTTTCGTCAGTTATACGGAACTGTTCATTACTAATTAGGCGAGTCTGTGCTATAAGCTGTGGTAATAAACAGGGGATAGGGAAAATAATGTGAACACCCATACTTATTTGGGAATGGTTTTGTTAATAGGGGATTGGACCCCCATTTGCCTGTAATACAGCTGCGTTTCCTCTTGGAATACTGGAATATAACGATTGTATTGTCTCCAGTGGAATGTTATGCCACTCTCCAATCAGAACCTAATTCCTGTAATGACGAGAGAGGCGGAAATCTGCTCCGGAATCTGCGCTCCAATAGCGCCCACTAGGGTTCGATAACGTTCAAGTCCGGGGACCGTGCTGGCCAGAGAAGACGCTGCAGTTGAATTGCGTTCTCCTCATACCACGATTGTACTGTCCTGGCTGTGTGAATGTGCGCATTATAGTCCTGAAATATCGCATAGGTGTTGGGGAACAACATTTGAATCATGGGGGCACCTGATCACCTAAAATGTTCCCATAGTCGTTGGCTCTAACACGGCCTTTGAGAATAATGTTGGGTCCAGGAGAATACCATGATATGGCTGCCTACACCATCACACTTCCACCTCCATGATTAGCTGTTGGAATCAAGCAGTCAGGATTGCAAGCTTCTTTTGGGGTTCTCCAGACGTAAACCCGCCCCGATGTTGAAAATAACGAAAACGTCGACTCGTTGGAAAATATGATGTATTTCCACAGATCAGCCGTCCAGATTTATGTCCCTGACACAATATTTTACGCTTGTTTGCATTGCTTGTCGTCACTAATGGTTTCGGAATAGCAGCTCGTCCATGAATATTCGCTTTATGGAGTTCTTGGCGGACAGTGTCGATAGATACGGGGTATCTAAATTGGCTACCGAGCTCTGCAGTCACTTTAACCGCTGTAGTTGTGTGTTGACACAATTCGTGTTAGTGTACGACGATCTCTGTCATTTACTTTTGACTTGCGCCCACTATTACGTTTACACGATGACGTCTGTAATATTTTTGTGTACGCTGTCATGACTGTTGAAACAGTTGCTCTTTGAACATTCAGTAAGTTGACTGTCTTGGTTACTGATGCTGCATCTAATCGGACCACAATCTGCCCTCTTTGCGACTCTCTTAGGCCTTTCATTGCACGTCGACCTCAGCCTCTGGATGCAAATACGAAGTGTGCACTACTCGTAAACAACCTGCACTGATGCGTAGTCCGTACTGAACACGCACAGTCTAGTGCGACACCTGCCTTACCTGCGTTGCTGACCGTCAAACACAACCTTCCCATTATTAGCACTGTTCACATTATTTTGCCTATCCCCTCTAGACATGCTTTGTGCATTTGCAACACACCATTTTCTGGTTAGTCTATGAGTTCGTCCTGTGGGTATTGTGGATGCCACAGCTGGTTCACCGCCGGCCGGTGTGGCCGAGCGGTTCTAGGCGCTTCAGTCTGGAACCGCGTGACCGCTACGGTCGAAGGTTCGGATCCTGCCTCGGGCATGGATGTGTTTGATGTCCTTAGGTTAGTTAGGTTTAAGTAGTTCTAAGTTCTAGGGGACTGATGACCTCAGAAGTTAAGTCCCATAGTGCTCAGAGCCATTTAAACCATTTTTGCTGGTTCACCGGTATCTAGGGTGGGGGAGGGGGAGGAAGAGGCTCTCTGCAGCCAGGAAATCACGGACTATAGTTCTAAACGAGTTTCGGTGGTGGCCGGTAGGACTGGCTGTAGAGCGAGTGATTGCCGAAGGATGACATGAGTTTGCCACCACGTTCTGGAAAACCTTCAGGCGAACAGCAAATGGTTCGAATGGCTCTGAGCACTATGGGACTTAACATCTGAGGTCATCAGTCCCCTAGAACTTAGAACTACTTAAACCTATATAACCTAAAGATATCACACACATCCATGCCCGAGAAAGGATACGAACCTGCGACCATAGCGGTCGCGCGGTTCCACTCTGAAGCGTCTAGAAACGCTCAGCCACTCCGGACGGCGGCGAGCAGCAGCTTACATCAACTGCTGGAAACGGCCAATGGAAACGCCTAAATTCTGTTGGTGAGGGCCGGCCGGAGTGGCCGAGTGGTTCTAGGCGCTGCAGTCTGGAACCGCGTGACTGCTACGGTCGCCGGTTCGAATCGTGCCTCGGGCATGGATGTATGTGATGTCCTTAGGTTAGTTAGTTTTAACTAGTTCTAAGTTTTAGGGGACTGATGACCTCAAAAGTTAAGTCCCATAGTGCTCAGAGCCATTTGAACCATTTTTGTTGGTGAGGCTGAGTGGTTGAACGGGCTATACGTTAAATAATTTCGGATAGCTTCTTGGAACTCGCGACAAAACTGGAAGTCGGTCGGCAGTCCTCGTGTGGTGCCAGAGTCGGGTACTGATTCACTATGGTGTGTATTTAGAAAGTCGACAGTCAGAGATCAACAAAGCTGTTCTTCCCGTGCAGAAATCTACGGAAGAGCTCGTGTATTACCGTGCGCAGGATGCGTCATTTGTTTGTTTGTGTAGTGGGTGTAGACGGACTGGATAGTAAGTGGGCGAGTGTGGGGCACTACTGGCAGCAGGTATCGTTGAACGAACGAGGATTCGCTTGGCGTGGTCTTACAAAACACAATAAACTACGTTCTTTCCGGCGGAAACTTGAAGCGTGGTTTTTCCGTGAGTGCAGCTAATTTGTTTGACTTTAACACTGTTCTCCGATTTTGTTTATGGAATAGGCTAGAGAGCACTTTCTAATGGAGTACAAACCGTTTTCGGTGCACGTTTTCCAGGCCAGCTGCCTGACTCGACCATCTTCTGAAAGTACACTACTGGCCATTAAAATTGCTACACCACGAAGATGGCGTGGTACAGACGCGAAATTTAACCGACAGGAAGAAGATGCTGTGATATGCAAATGATTAGCTTTTCAGAGCATTCACACAAGGTTGGCGCCGGTGGTGACACCTACAACGTGCTGATATGCGGAAAGTTTCAAACCGATTTCTCATACACAAACAGCAGTTGACCGGCGTTGCCTCGTGAAACGTTGTCGTGATGCCTCGTGTCAGGAGGAGAAATGCGTACCATCACGTTTCCGACTTTGATAAAGGTCAAATTGTAGCCTATCGCGATTGCGATTTATCGTATCGCGACATTGCTGCTCGCGTTGGACGAGATCCAATGACTGTTATGGACTATCAGCACGGACTATCAGCTCGGAGACTATGGCTGCGGTTACCCTTGACGCTGCATCACAGACAGGAGCGCCTGCGATGGTGTACTAAACGACGAAACTGAGTGCACGAATGGCAAAACGTCATTTTTTCGGATGAATGCAGGTTCTATTTACAGCATCGTGATGGTCGCATCCGTGTTTGGCGACATCGCGGTGAACGCCTATTGCAAGCGTGTATTTGTCATCGCCATACTGGCGTATCACCCGGCGTGATGGTATGGGGTGCCATTGGTTACACGTCTCGGTCACCTGTTGTTCGCACTAACGGAACTTTGAACAGCGGACGTTATATTTCAAATGTGTTACGACCCGTGGCTCTACCCTTCATTCGATCCCTGCGAAACCCTACATTTCAGCAGGATAATGCACGACCGCATGTTGCAGGTCCTTTACGGGCCTTTCTGGATACAGAAAATGTTCGACTGCTGCCCTGGCCAGCACATTCTGCAGGTCTCTCACCAACTTAAAACGTCTGGTCAATGGTGGCCGAGCATCTGGCTTGTCACAATACGCCCGTCGCTACTCTTGATGAACTGTGGTATCGTGTTGAAGCTGCATGGGCAGCTGTACCTGTACACGCCATCCAAGCTTTGTTTTACTCAATGTCTAGGCGTATCAAGGCAGTTATTACGGCCAGAGGTGGTTCTTCTGGGTACTGATTTCTCAGGATCTGTGTACCCAAATTGCGTGAAATTGTAATCACATTCTAGTACAATATATTTGTCCAATAATACTCGTTTATCATCTGCATTTCTTCTTGGTGTAGCAATTTTAATGGCCAGTAGTGTAATTGGAGTGCTATAGGGCATTTATTTATGGTAGGCGTAAATGACTGTTTTAACTCTGATCGAGGTTGTGACCCTTTGCTCTGGACGGTGAGCGGGATAGAAAATGTGGTCGTCACGGGCGTATTCTGATCGACAGTGAGAGGGGTAGATGTAGGTTAGGAGAGGGCAGGGAAAGCTGGAAAGCTGAAATAAAAGAGAGACTGGGGCAGACAGCCTGAGCCACCCACTCTGGACAAGAGCTACGACCCAGGAGGGACGGAGGCGCACGGCTTAATGCAGGAGGAGTACGCAGGAGATGGTAATCCAGAAGCATCCTCACACAGGCAGACGTGGGAGGTACCCACATGGTCTCCGCGACAACCCCTGGTCAGCTATTCAAGGCATTGCTATGCTCCATCTCAGTACCAGTTCTGTATTGCCCATGGATTTTGGTTCAACAATCAAGCACTTGTGTAGGAGCACGTGTAGCTGGCCAGAATAAGTTGGTACTGGACGAATGTCCTTAAGGTGAAAAGAGAATATAAGAAAATTCATTAATTTGTATGGGTCCACGCCACGACTGACAATTGGAGTTGAACACCTTATTTACAGGGTATCAATTATTGAATTACACACTTCAAAAAAAGTTTTGCATCACCCTAGTTCCCAGAACGCGTGAATATAGACGTTAACTGTGGATATTGCATCAAAGACACAGTCCCTTTGCCGACCGGAGTGGCCGAGCGGTTGTAGGCGCTTCAGTCTGGAACCGCGCGACCGCTACAGTCGCAGGTTCGAATACTGCCTCGGGCATGGATGTGTGTGATGTCTTTAGGTTAGTTAGATGTAAGTAGTTCTAAGTTCTAGGGGACTGATGACCTCAGAAGTTAAGTCCCATAGTGCTCAGAGCCATTTGAACAGTCCCTTTGACTCTTCAGAGATGTCACTAAAACCGCCCAAAGATGTAAACAACCGTGCATGAGAGCGCCTATTAGACGGAGGGGGCCCGACAGCTGATCAGTTCCAGTCATTCTACCAGGAAGGAGGTACACGGCTTATGTTGTCTGTAGTTTAACCATGCCTAGACAGTCAATACCGCGGTTCGATTGCGTCCGCATTGTTACTCTGTGCCAGGAAGGGCTCTCAACAAGGGAAGTGCCCAGGCGTCTCGGAGTGAACCAAAGCCAGGTTGCTCGAACATGGAGGAGATACAGAGTGACAGGAACTGTCGATGACATGTCTCGCTCAGGCCGCACAAGGGCTAATACTACAGTGGATGACAGCTAGCTACGGATTATGGCTCGGAGAAACTCTGACAACAACGCCACATGTTGAATAATGCTTTTCGTGCAGCCACAGGACCATGTTACGACTTAAACTGTGTGCAATAGGCTGCATGATGAGCAGCTTCACTCCCGACGTCCATGGCGAGGCACATCTTTGCAACCACGACACCATGCTGCGCGGTACGGATGGGCCCAAAAACATGCCGAATGGACCGGGTGGTATTATGTGGGGCCGACGTACACCGCTGGTGGTCATGGAAAGCGCCGTAACGGCTGTACGATACGTGAATGCCATTCTCCGACCGATAGTGCAACCATATAGGCAGCATATTGGCGAGGCATTCGTCTTCATGGACGACTATTCGTTCCTCTATAGTACACATCTTGTGAATGACTTCCTTCAGTATAACGAAATCGCTCGACCAGAGTGGCCAGCTTGTTCTCCAGACATGAAACCAATGGAACATGCCTGGGATAGATTGAAAAGAGCTGTTTATGGCCAACGTGACCCGCCAACCACTCTGAGGGATCTACGCCGCTCTGAGGGATCTACGCCGAATCGCTGTTGAGGAGTGGGTCTGGAACAACAGTGCCTCGATGAACTTGTGGATACTAGGCCACGACGAATACAGGCATGCATCAGTGCAATAGGACGTGCTACTGGGTATTAGAGACACCGGTGTGTGCATAAATGTGAACCACCGCCTCTGAAGGTCTGGCTGTATGGTGGTGAAACATGCAATGTGTGGGTTTCATGAGCAATAAAAATGGCGGAAATGATGTTACGGTGATTTCTATTCCAATTTTCTGTACAGGTTCCAGAACTCTCGGAACCGAGGTGATGCGAAACATTTTTGATGTTTTGGTTCAAATGGCTCTGAGCACAATGAGACTTAACTTCTAAGGCCATCAGTCCCCTAGAACTTAGAACTACTTAAACCTAACTAACCTAAGGACATCACACACATCCATGCTCTAGGCAGGATTCGAACCTGCGACCGTAACGGTCGAGCGGTTCAAGACTGTAGCGCCTAGAACCGCTCGGCCACCCTGGCCGCCCTTTGATGTTTTGTGTGAAATAAAATCGTCATAACTTATGAACGATTTTCGTTAGGACGGTCAAACTGCGTGATTGACCGCGGGGCATGGTGCGAATTAGTATGCTCATGGGCACGGGCCTTGTTGTTGTCGGCCATTTGCGCGTGAAAATGTCATGGTGCAGCGTGCCTGAGCGTATACCGCTTGTGGAGGCCTAATATACGAGCAGTAACAGCCCAAATGCGGCTCAAAGGAAGTTTGCGACCGAATTCAAGCTGGAGACAACCGGTCCAACTGTGCTAGCAATCAAGAATTTGATTCGCAAATTTGAGAGAACGGGTACTGTTCGTGATGGCAGTGTTGGCAATTTTGGTCATCCAAAAAGGATGAAAACGCCTGAAAACTTCGAGAAGACACACGCTGTGTTTCAAACAAGTCCCAGGAAGTCGATTAGACGAGCTGCACAACAGGTGGGAATCAACTGGAAGACACCGCGACAAATTATTGTTGAAGACCTGCATCGCATCCAATACAAAATTCAAACCCATCAGCCATTAAGTCCCAGGGCCGTACAACAGCGGTTGTCTTTCGCCAACACTATTGTCCGCAGAACTGACGAACAAGACTTTGACATGAAATGGTTTCGATTGGCGATGAAGCTCTGTTTCATTTGGATGGGTTCGTCAACAAGCAAAAATGGCGCATTTGGCGGACTGAGAATCCACATTTCGCGATCGAGAAGTCTCTTCACCCTCAGTGGGTGACTGTGTGGTGTGCAATGTCTAGTCACGAAGTAATCGGTGCGATATTCCTTGATGGCAGTCTGACTGCCGAACGGTATGTGAAGGTTTCGGAAGATGATTCCTCCCCCTTTATCCAAAGTGAACCTGATTTCGACAAGATGCGCTTCATGCAAGACGGACCTCGGCCCCAGGAGAGTGTTTAACGTCTCGGAGGAGCACTCTGGGAACCGCACTCGTCTCTGGGGTACCCAGAGGCCAATGGCATGAGCCTCGATTGGCCACCATATTCCCCTGATCTGAACACGTGCGACGCCTTTTTGTGGCGCTGCATTATAGACAAGGTGTACAGCAATAGTCCCAAAACCACTGCTGAGCTGAAAAGAGCGGTTCAGGAGGTCATCTACAGCATCAGTGTTTCGACACTTCAGCGGCTCATGTAGAATTTCGCCATGCGTCTGCGCCACAACATCACCAAATATGGCATGGGATTCCAGTGGCACCAAAGGTGCCGCAGGTCTCGTCACTGGTGCCCCTACTTTACCGCAACTTTGAACATTAGTTAGAAGCGTTTCGACGGAAGCCAACGCAGCTTCCAGCTGTTTACGGACAGTAACCAACTCTCCTTGTATCCGCTCACAACAAGCACAGTCCCTAGCCATATCGTACTGTGTACAAAATAGATATAAGGTCTCAAATGGTGCTCTTGAGTTTGAAAATGTACCAAGGGAGAGCAAAGTAACACTAAAAGTTGCTGTGCAGATTTCTCACTGTATTTTGGGAATTGGCTAAATGTGTGGAATATGTAGACTATGCAAATGACCGAGTTATTGGTGTAAGGCTGAAAGGAGCACAAAAAGATTTACTGATTGTCCAGGTGTATATGCCAACTTCAGAACATGAAGAGGAAACGTACAATGTAATAGAGAGAATAATGGACGAAATTAAAAAATGCTGCAAAATAGTAATGGGAGCCAGGAACGACATTGTGGGAGAAGGGAAAGAGGGAAACATAGCAGGCAGTCATGGTCTTGGAAAGAGAAATGACAGAGGTGAATGGCTAATTGACTTCTGCAGGGAAAGGCAGCTGATAGCGGCAAACACATGGTTCAAGAACCACAAGAGGAGGCTCTACACTTGGAAATCACCAGGGGATAAATACAGAAACCAAATAGATTTTATACTGGTGGAAGAAAGATACAGGAATGGAATCAAGAAGGTGCACACATTACCTGGTGCAGATATTAATAGCGACCACAACTTACTTATGGCAGGTATAAAAAAATTAGAATGAAAAAACTGAAGAAGGCGACCATGGTCAAGAAGTGGGATTTAGAGAAGATAAGATCCAACAAACAACAAATTACAGAAATGCTGTCTCGGGAGTTTCTAAACACATTACGAGACAAAGAACCACCTGATAATGCCAACGAGTACTGGAATACGCTGAAAGAAGCAACCATTGAAGCAGGACAGCAAAATATATGATATGTAAAAGAGAAAAGGTCAAAAAAACCATGGGTCACACAAGAAATGACTTCCAAGATGGAGAAGAGAAGAACATTGAAAAACAAGAACACTGAAGATGCAAGAAAGACATACCGAAGGTTAAATAATGAACTGCGAGGAGAAACAGAGCAGGCTAGGAAAAAATGCCTAAAAGAGGAATGTGATGAAATTGAACTGGACAGGAAGGGAAGATACGACTTACTATACAACAGAGTAAAGACTATGGCATGGGAACCAAACAGAGCAGAAAGTGCTACTATGGAAATTTTGGGCAAAGACGAAGAGGTACTGTACAAAGATCGTGACGATATCCTCCAGAGATGGGAAGAATATATAAAAGAGCTATATGAGACAAATAGCAAACCAGAAACTCTGGAACTTGAATCACACAACAGTGTAAAGTCTGCCATAGCTGCAATGAAAAATGGCAAAGCGGTAGGTACAGATACAATACCGGGAGAAATACTAAAATGCTTGAACCAAGATGGAATAAGAGAAATATTGAGGTTATGTAATAAAATATATGACAGTAGCGCCTAGAACCGCTCGGCCACAGCGGCCGGCAAAGGAGTAGTAATTGGAAGAAGAAGAGTAGTGCAAATAGGCGTTTTATAAGAAAATGAGAATTTTCTGCAGCGGTCTGGACAGAGAACTCAGGAAGAGACTCATAAAATGTCTTGTGTGGAGTGTTCTTCTATATGGCGCTGAAACATGGACTATGAGGAAAAAGACAGAAATATGCTGGAGGCTTTTGAGATCTGGCTGAGGATGGAAAGAATAAGTTGGATGGACAGAGTAAACAATGAAGAGGTACTGAGAAGAGTGGGAGAGAAAAGACAGTTACTAGATGCAATAAAGAGAAGAAAAAGAAATTGGATTGGGCATGAATGACGGACTGATGAAAACAGTTTTAGAAGGTTATGTAGAAAGGAAAAGGAAGCAAAGAAGGAAGAGATTCCAGATACTGGATGACATGATGGACGGTACAACATACAGCATCCTTAAGAAGGAAGCAATGGATCGCAGAAAATGGAGAGGCAAAGGACCTGCTAATATAGCAGATTACTGATGATGATGGTGAAGTTGATGTATTGAAAGATACCAGTTATTAGAAATCCTGTTTACCGAAAAGGTACTGCGCGAGATAAATATTGAAACTAGAATGCACTGATCTAAACTGTGTGCTGTCTACTAGTACAAAATTAAAACTTAGTAGCGCCACGAAGTTTCTGGCGACGGGAAAATTTACACTGCACAAGGATATTCACAAGACTTACTCAGAAACAAAAACTACGATTAATTTTCTAACCACTAGTCTACACAGTAAAATGCACACGTACAGCTCACTTCTTGGCAGAAGCACGTAAACAAAAAACAGAGACTAAATTAGTTTACAGTTTATCAGACAAGTGCAGGTGCTGCTTTGCTGAGCGTCCTGTCGGCTCGGCTGCTGCCGCTGCACTTCATCGTGTAACTGAAGGTGAGCGGATTCCTTTTAGCACTCATGTGAGTGACCTCACACTTTTCTCTATGTGGAGTCAACTGCCAATTTTCGCACCATACAGATAGCTTTTTTCTAAATCGCTCTGCAATTTGTTTTGATCTTCTGAGGCCTTTACTAGTCGATAAACGACTGCGTCATCTGCAATCAACCGAAGACGGCTGCTGAGGTTCTCTCACAGATCGTTTATACAGATAAGGAACAGCAAAGGGCTTATACCACTACCTTGGGGAACGCAGATATTGTTTCTGTTTTACTCAATGACTTTCCGTCAACTACTACGAAATGTGACCTCCCTGACAGGAAATCATGAATCTAGTCACATAGCGGAGCCGATATTCCATAAGAACGCAATTTCGCCACAAGCCGCTTGTGTGGTACAGTGTCATAAGCCTTCCGCAAATCTATAAATATGGAAGGAATTTAAAATCGCTTGTCAATAGCACTCAACATTTCGTGTGAGTAAAGAGCTAGTTGTGTTTCACAAGAACGATGTTTTCTAAATCCATGTTGACTGTGTGTCAATAGACCGTTTTCTTCGAGGCAATTCATAATGTTCGAACACAATATACACTATGTGATCAAAAGTATCCGGACACCTGACGGAAAATGACTTACAAGTTCGTGGCGCTTCCCATCGGTAATACTGGAATTCAGTACGGTGTTGGCCCACCCTTAGCCTTGATGACAGATTCCACTCTCTCAGGCACACGTTCAAACAGGTGCTGGAAGGTTTCTTGGGGAATGGCAGCCCTTTCTTCACGGAGTTCTGCACTGAGGAGAGGTATCTATAACGGTCGGTAAGGCCTGGCACGAAGTCGGCGTTCCAAAACATCCCAAGGGTGTTCTGTAGGATTCAGGTCATGACTCTGTGCAAGCCGGTCCATTATAGGGATGTTATTGCCGTGTAACAACACCACAGGCCGTGCATTACGAACCGTGTTCGATCGGTTGAAAGATGTAATCGCCATCCCGAATTGCTCTTCAACAGTGGGAAGCAAGAAGGTGCTTAAAACATCAAGTCCCGCGTCCCGACATCCTGATTTAGGTTTTCCGTGATTTCCTTAAACCGCTCCAGGCACTTGCCGGGATGGTTCCTTTCAAAGGGCACGGCCGACTTCCTTCCCTGTCCTTCCCTAATCCGATGAGACCGATGACCTCGCTGTTTGGTCTCTCCCCCAAAACAACCCAACCAAAACATTAAGGTAGGCCTGTGCTGTGATAGTGTCACGCAAAACAACAAGGGCTACCAGCCCCCTCCCTGAAAAACACGACCACACTATAACACCACCGCCTCCGAATTGTTCTGTTGGCACCACACACGCTGGCAGATGACGTTCACAGGGCATTCGCCATACCCACACCCTGCCATCGGATCGTCACATTTTGCACCGTGATTCGTTACTCCACACAACGTTTTTCCACTGTTCAGTCGTCAAATCTTTACGCTCCTTACACCAAGCAAGGCGTCGTTGGCATTTACTGGCGTGATGTGTGGCTTATGAGCAGCCGCTCGACCACGAAATCCAAGTTTTCTCACCTCCCACCTAACTTTCATAGTACTATAGTTCAATTCTTTTATCTTGGCGGCTCGCGCATGCCCGCCCAGACGCTGGAGACTGCTGCATTGCCAGTTGCACACGACGCACGCGCCAATAGTAGCAGCGCCATAGTATAGCATAGTTCGCAAGCTTACGTGTAGGGGGGAGCGCGCAGTTCATGAAGTAAAGCCACCACGGCCGCATTAACCCTTTCGCTGCTACAAAGACGTGCTCCCTGCATTCCGCGCTGTGGGCGATTTTGTCACTGCACTGCTCGCCTGTGCAGACACATTGTGTTCCGACTGCTTTGACACTCTTTATCATTCGATTCCACAAAAACTGTTTGGCTAAAAATTAGATTTTTACCTATCTTCTTGACTGATGCCTTCCCCCCATAAATGACTTAATTTTGTTTCGATGTTCAACGCAGTTATTATGCAGCATTAAATATAGTAAACCTTTGCACGAAATTTTGAAGAGTTTGCAGAGGTAAAAGTCCATAGAGTATACTTTCCGTATGGTCGATTTTAGTTGCCACAATGTTGAGAATGAAATGTGGACAAGATACCTATATATTTCATTTAATTTAAGTACCACATAAGTGTTGTATGTAATATTAAGAAATATTCCACCTTTCGCGACTGTAACAAAAGTTTTACTTACACTGGGCACGTTTGGCTTTATTTTAAAGCACTTCAATCAATCAAAAGGAAGTAGACAAAATACATTAAACAAAACTGTGGACTTACAAAAACATTAGGACTTGAATATACCGTCTGTCAGTGAAGTGCTCAGAGCTATGTCAAATATAATTTTGTGTGTGGCACACACAAACAGCATTTATTTGCTAAAACACTGATGAGCCAACACAAACGTTGAATATTGTGCTACCGCAGCACAAAACTACGAAAGGTGACTTGGCAATGGAGGACACAAAATACAGTCCTCTTATGATGCTTCAAAAGAGAGAAACGCGTCTGGTCTAAATAAGTCGCTTATTACAGTTGCAGAAGAGGTATATATTTCAATACCATTGGTAAAACTGCGACTGTGGAACAAAAACAAGAAATAGAACATGAATACCATTGTGTATGTGCCATACCTTTCACCGATGGAAGTGCTTTAAAATAAAGCCAAACGCGCCGTGTGTATATAAAACTTTTATTACAGTCGCGAAAGACGGAATATTTCTCAATATTACATACGACACCTATGTGGTACTTAAATTAAATGAGATATTGTTATACAGTAAATATTGTATGAAATTTAGGTATCTTGTCCACATTTCATTCTCAACATTGTGGCAACTAAAATCGACCATACGAAAGTATACGCTATGGACTTTTACCTCTGCAAACTCTTCAAAATTTCGTGCAATGGTTTACTACATTTAATGCTGCACATCAAAACAAAATTAAGTCATTTATGGGGGGAAGGTATCAGGCAAGAAGACGTGTAAAAATCAAATTTTTTGGCCAAATAGTTTTTGTGAAATCGAATGATAAGTGTGTCAAAGAAGTGGGAACACCATGAGTCTGCACAGGCGAGAAGTGGAGTGATGACAAAATCGCGCACAGCGCGGAATGCGGGGAGCACGTGTCTACAGCAGCGAAAAAGTTAATGAAGAGGCAAAGCACTAGAAATTTCATTCAAACGAATAAAATTCGTGAAGTAAGGCACTCCAATATTGTTTTTAAATAAAGAAAATATTAAGCATCACACAAGGTTTGATCTCATAACCTTTCACTTGGCAGCCCAACACCTTAACCGTTCCGCTACCTCAACTCATCAAACAGTGCAACTCCATAAGGACTCTTAACACCTCACGCAACTACTTATAAACACTGTTGGTATGACTTTGAATTACTCGCGCTTCGTCGAAGTACAATAGGAAATAAACAATTACCGCTGTTCTTTATTGCGAAAAAGCAGTTCGTGAGATTGAAACAAACACCTTTCCTTGCTATCGCCTGAATTAGGAGTCTTATTGCTTGTTTGGTTTAATTAATTAATAGAATATGAAGCAATTGGTATAAAGAATGCTTTTTCCAAACTTTCTGTAAAAGAAAGTCTGCTATCAAGACATTGCTTTTGTTCTATTACTTTATTTATGACAACGTTTCTATAACTGAAGACACTCGTCCGTGCTCTGCACTGCTGTCGAGATCTGGCAACGTCGTTCTCTGTTCATTGGCTGACTCTGTTTTGTGACGTCAGATGCGCAGAACGAACCTAAACTCGGCCGCCAAGATATATGACGCGCACTTTAGCAAGGGATCCTGATGCATGGTCTGGATAGATATCTGCCTTTTACACTTTCTGACCCAATTCAACTGTAGACGGTCTCTGCAGTCAGCAGACTAGGTTCGGCCTGTACGCTTTTGTGCTGTACGTGGCCCTTCACGTTTCCACTTCACTATCACATCGGAAACAGTGGACCTAGGGATTTTTAGTAGTGTGGAACTCTGGCGTACAGACGTGTGACACAAGTCACCCGATCACCTGACCGCGTTCGAAGTCCACGAGTTCCGCGGAATGCCCCATTCTGCTCTCACAATGTCTAATGTCTACTGAGGTCGCTGATATGGAGTACCTGGCAGTAGGTGGCAGCACAATGCACCTAATATGAAAAACGTATGTTTTTGGTGGAGTCCGGATACTTTCGATCAAATAGTGTCTGTTCGATCATCAGATATCTACAAAAAAATCAGATACAAACATATTTTAGAAAACATAGTAATGGATTGTTGTAGCATTCCACTTTGACTGAAATCATTTGGCACAAATTATAATACACCTATCCAGGAGCGATTGCTGCACGCAGATATGGTGTTTCAGCTACGGTATACTTATTATTTGTTATTGTTTCATTGCTAATTTCCATGTTCCGCCAGCTACGTGCCATCGCCAGAGCGTTACATTTTATGAACGTATGATTGGACGATAGTTTGTCTGCAACCAATTTTTTTTTTATTGGCAGGTTACACTGCCTACCCCTGAAAATGGCTACACAGCCGCAGATGTGCAGCAGTGAGGAAGCGCCAAAGAAACTGGTGTAGGCATGCGTACTCAAATACAGAGATATGTAAACAGGCAGAATTGAAAGAAATATCATCTATATGGAAATATGGGTTTTCGGACACGAGGGATCACTCGTGCACCCTTAATTACTGTACGACACAAAGCTTTACGCTTCTCCTGGGCCCAGCACCGACATTGGACTGTTGATGATTGGAAACATGTTGCCTGGTTGGATGAGTATCGTTTCAAATTTTATCCAGCGGTTGGACGTGTTCGAGTATGGAGGCAACCTCATGAACCTGTTGTTGTTGTTGTTGTTGTGGTCTTCAGTCCTGAGACTGATTTGATGCAGCTCTCCATGCTACTCTATCCTGTGCAAGCTTTTTCATCTCCCAGTACCTACTGCAACCCACATCCTTCTGAATCTGCTTAGTGTATTCATCTCTTGGTCTCCCTCTACGATTTTTACCCTCCACGCTGCCCTCCAATACTAAATTGGTGATCCCTTGATGCCTCAGAACATGTCCTACCAACCGATTCCTTCTTCTGGTCAAGTTGAGCCACAAACTTCTCTTCTCCCCAATCCTATTCAATACTTCCTCATTAGTTATGTGATCTACCCATCTAATCTTCAGCATTCTTCTGTAGCACCACATTTCGAAAGCTTCTATTCTCTTCTTGTCCAAACTATTTATCGTCCATGTTTCACTTCCATACATGGCTACACTCCATACGAATACTTTCAGAAATGACTTCCTGACACTTAAATCAATACTGGATGTTAACAAATTTCTCTTCTTCAGAAACGCTCATGAACCTATGGACCTTAAAAATCAGCAGGGGACTGTTCAAGCTGGTGGAGGTTCTGCGATGCTGTGGGGCGTGTGCAGTTGAGTGATATGGGACACCTGATATGTCTAGATACAGCTCTAACAGGTGACACGTATGTAATCAGCCTGTCTGGTCACTTGCATTCATTCGTGTCCATTGTGCATTCCGACGGACTTGGGCAACTTCAGCAGGACAATGCGACACCCCACCGTCCAGAATTGCTCCAGAGTGGCTCGAGGAACACTCTTCTGAGTTTAAACACTTCTTCTGGCCACCAACTCCCCAGATATGAACATTATTGAGCATATCGTCGATGCCTTGCAACATGCTGTTCAGATGAGGTCTCCAGTCCCTTGTACTCTGACGGATTTGTGGACAGCGCTACAGGATTCATGATGTCAGTTCCCTCCAGCACTACTTCAGACTTTAGTCGAGTCCATGCCACGTCGTTTTGCAGTATTTCTGCGTGTTCGCGGGTGCCCTGCACGATATTAGGCAGGTGTACCAATTTCTTTGGCTCTTCAGTTTACCTTCCATAAGGTAGTGTTCTGTTTACGGAGCTGTTGCTTTCTTGTTCTTTGAAGGGATCTGAATTAATGAATTTTGCCTGTCGAAGTCGTCCTAACCATACCAACCACTTGCTCTCTGAACTGTGACGGCGTCCGTTTCTTCTTCACATGCTGCAGTGATTTCGATCTGGTTGAAATTAAATGATTAATCTAAAGAAGAGAGGGAGACTACAGACCAGTAACAGATAGCTAAAGAAAAGCAGACATGTTCTCGTAGACACCTGGAACTAAGAGGCAGTGTCGATGGTTACTAGCCTGTCCACAATTTCGGCCTACACAAGCGATCGGCAGGCTTGCTGTGAACCAGACCACAAATACATGGAATGGCCTCAAAACACCATAACGATATCTGCTCCAGTCCTTAGAGATAGCCGGCCGGAGTGGCCGAGCGGTTCTAGGCGCTACAGTCTGGATCCGCGCGACCGCTACGGTCATAGGTTCGAATCCTGCCTGGGGCATGGATGTGTGTGATGTCCTTAGGTTAGTTCGGTTTAAGTAATTCTAAGTCTAGGGGACTGATGACCTCAGAAGTTAAGTCCCATAGTGCTCAGAGCCATTTGAACCATTTTGAACCTTAGAGATAGTCTCGATGCAGTAGCGACATTATGATTTTGGTCTCATTATTACCTAGGTAAACACTACCCTCGGTCAGAGCCCCACGTACCTGAACAAGCCAGCTACAACTGAGATCCGGATGGTGGTCCAGAAGTAGTTTGCTAACGACTGTTTGTCCTTAGCAGCCGCACACTCCAGCGACGTGCAACGCATTTTATGTTTTTTTTTCTATTCTTGTAGAGGTGTTTAGCGCACTCGCAACGTCGGTGACAATGGAATATGATAAAATATTCGCGAAATTTCTTTGACAAAGATCTATGACGTGGCGCTAAAAAGGGGTATTACACTGTCGCCAAATATTTCGTCAAATTTCGAGATGGTGGACAACAGCTTGCTATTATGCGTTGCAGTTTTTAGTACCACAATTGCATTGTGTGTGTATTTGGATGAATGCAACGGAGAAAAAAGGTAACATACTCGGATGAAGCCTTAGGTATTACTTCGATATAATAAAAGCATTGAGCAAAATTTGTTATGAGAGCTACAAGTGGAGGAATTCGGGTATTAATACATAAATTACTTACGAGTGGATGGGAGAGTATTTCAGTATTTACTCGGTAAAGGGGCTTCTCATATTGCAATACAGAGTACTCTCTTGAGAAATGCTATATGTGCAGAAGACAGACAAACTGTGAGACTGCGATATCTTGATGCAGAGAGAGTTACTCTAGTTCACAACGCAGAACTCGAATATTACAATGCACATTAACCAAAGTAATTCCAGAAACGTTTGAAGCGATTTATAAATCACGGATGGAGAAATACGTGAAGATAAGTAAATGTTTAGTACACTATATGGGCTATAAGAACTATTTCTATTTTTGAATAATTTAATTAATGGAATCCGTGTTCCAACAAACACAAAATTAATAAAAAGTGCGAAACGGATGAAGCGCTTTCTAGCTTGTGGCATTCAGAATTCAAACATAAACGAAGTAGAAGAGAAAGCTAAGAAAGAACTTTTTATTTTAGAGTGTGACCACATCCTCTATTCCGGCTTGTTGAAAAGCAACCTGGGTGTTTCGAGATGTAGAGGTGGATGGCTGTATCAGTGATTGTGGACATGAAGTTGCCTGCAGGGTATTCCACCTGCCCATCAAGACACAATTAATAGCATACACTGAGCCGCTTTGTCACTCCCAACACTAGTCGGAGTAAGTTTATATAAAAAAAATCCATAAGAGTCGAAGAAACACACCAACTTTGAAGCCATATTTAGAAACATAATACACAGACGTCAAATAGCTGTAGCGACGCCAGCGCTCAAAGCGGTTACATGTCACATTGCAGTGAACAGGCGACAAACGACTTTTATAATCAAATCTATCGCGAGGCCCTAGATTTGATCATATTTATTTGACGACAGGCGAGATTTGACAAAGTTCCCTATTACACCATCAAATTTCTTTGACATAAATATTTGACGTATCAGCTTTGACACAGCAATATGATAGTGTAATGCCAGCATAAAAGCCAGTATTCCATTATCCGTGTCGCTGTTAGATAACAAAGCAGGCCAGTTATAGTCAACAGCAGATCTGGTTGGCCTAAGTCGTATCAAGCATAGACGGGATCCTCACCATAGAGCTCGTGTGGGCTTCGAAATTTCGCGTCACGTTCCACACGATTTTCTATTTGTCTCAATTGCGGATCTAGCTAACACTGAGAATCGGTACGATTGTTGTGGTGGCATCTAAGTTTTATTACATCAGAAAGATGTGCGCCGTCAGTTTATGTCGAACTCTGCTCTGTTTTCATTTCAGGAGAGAGGTATGTCGGGTTTTACGGATTCCGTCGACCACTGCTGCTTATCCGTGACCCTGAACTCATTCGCCACGTCCTTGTTAAGGATTTCGGGACGTTCCACGACAGGGGACTGTTCGTCGACGACGAAGAACCTCTCAACCAACATCTCTTTCTGTTGGGAGGAAAGAAGTGGCGCCAGCTGAGAATCAAATTGAGCCCTACGTTCACATCTGGAAAACTAAAGGTGATGTTCACGGTGAGTTGATGCGTGATGCGGTTCCACAGCATAATCGTTTTGTGCTACAAACCCAACGGCTTTGAAGCGAAAATTGTCTCTCGAAAGCTATAAATCTTTCCCTTATGTGGAGATGGCCACCAAAGCGGTCGACGACAATACAGACTAGTTTGAACACTGTCGCAGCCTATAGGTTCACAATCGATTACCACTACATAAGAAAACATGAGTTCATAACAATGCCGTTTAGTCTTGGATTTTTCTCCGTACAGAACGTTTTGCTTCATCACACACTGATGTTTCACATTGGAAACTTCATTTACGCTACATGTTCCAGTCGTGTAAATGGAACCTCACCCTTACGGAATTTTTGTCTTTGTGGAGGGAGACACAATAATGAAAAACCGGCGTTCGTGACGTGTTTATAGACTTTACTAAAAATCAGTAGTTTCAAACGTCACGTCTGATCTGATTGATCTCGCTGAAGGTGTAGCAGTATTGACTATTCACCGTTTCCACTTAATATTACGTCAAAAACTCGCCAACTGCCCGCTCACAGTTAGGTCCTCTCAGGAGGCTGATAGTCTCGTACAGAGCGTAACGTTCCCGTACTATTCATGTTCTTCCAGTCACAAACCTTAAGGGCGAAGGACAGGGTGATGGACGAAAATATTGCTCAAATTCAGGAGGTTCTTCGTTCTGGAATGTAGTAGAGAAATGTGATTTGCTACAATTGGTATTTTTATTGAAAAATATTAATATCTTCACTGTAATTGGGATTTTCCCGAGGTAGCTCTGAAATGAGGTAGATAGACGGTTGTCGCTGTAAATCTCGTTGTGATTTTCTGGAACACGAAACTTGCATATCGCCCTGATCATTTGACAAAAAGGGTCAAATTTGAAAAATATGGCCATTGTTGGGCACCTCTATCTTGGTCGAAAAAAATACAAAATATGAGCATAAAAAAATCTGCTACGACGAAGAGCATTCAGTTTCCTTCAAGGAAGGCCAAAAATCATTAAAATCGAATGAAAATTGTAGGTTGGGCGACGACAACCATGCCGAAAAACATGGTTTTGAGAAAAACCCGTTTAAAGTTTGACAGGTATTTATCATATATGAAAAGGGACAAAGCTTGAAACTTACGGGATATCATCGATGCCTGCTCCACATAATTGTCGCCCCGGCTAGCGGATGGCCGATTTCTGTTACTTTTACCTGATAAACCCTCATTTTCGTCCTCAACGGTCTTTTCGCCGCTGAACGTATCGCCCCTACCGTCTCTATTCTTACAGAATCGGCGCATTTCGTCACCGATTTTGACTTGAAGAGCATTTGCCAAGTGCATTAATGCAGTACGGTCTACATTGAATGTACATACGGCCAAATTGGAAGCAATGGTGACAATTTCGCTACGGTTGAACGCTGATTTTAGAGCGTATCTTCAAATGAGACTATTGAAACTTTCATTCACATTTTGAGTAAAACCGCTCAAACGACGCTCCAGCAAATCCGGTTTACTCGAATCGCTTTAAATGGGGAGCGTGAGCGGGGAACCGGTTCTCTAACGCCGAGGTGTGCCGTGAACGCTGAGCTTCAAACGCTCACAGAATCGCTACTTTTTAAATATTTTGGGAAATAATTCTTCAATGTATATACATTGGAATTCCGTAGTAAAAAAAATGCAGAGCTTTTTCCACCCTCACCCTGTTGTTACCCCATAACGGTTAATCCTGATGACTATAAAGTCTGGATTGCAATGTAACGCTGGACGGTGGCACACCGACTACTGACGGGAACTGTGCGCCCAGCTATATAATAGCGACATGATAACTTGTTAAAATATTACTTTGCATAATGGTAGTTTAGGCTGAAGGTCAAGGTATTATCCAGGTAGTTTAGAACAAAACGCAGAGTGTCACGTACTTTTGCGTGCTACTTTTCTTTATATAACAGTGACTGGTCATAGGGGCTTACTACACTAATCCTCATAAATTAAGGATACCTGACGAATGTGGTGCCACACAACGTGGCACTACACAAAACTGGTGCTAATAGCATAAGCACATAGGGAACACACACGACCCAGATCTGTAAGTCCACGGTATTGGTCATAAGTTGAGAAAACCGTCCCGAAACACATGTGCTACAAAACGCCACCGTTTCCTGCGCATGTACCCCGACATCAGTAAGGGATATGATCACCATGCGCACGTACTCAGGCCACACAACGGGTTGGCATACTCTGGATCAGGTGGTCGAGCAGTTGCTGGGGTACAGCCTCCCATTCTTGCACCAGTGCCTGTCGGAACTCCTGAAGTGTCCTCTGGGTTTGAGGACGTGTAGCGATACGTCGACCGAGAGCATCCCAGACGTGCTCGATGGGGCTTAGGTCTGGAGAACAGGCAGGCCACTCCATTCGCCTGACATCTCCTGTTTCGAGGTACTCCTCCACGATGTCAGGTCGGTGCGCCCGTGCGTTATCATCCATCAGGAGGAAGGTTGGACCCGCTGCCACCCTGAAAATGACGTCCCGATACACCTGGCCTATTACAGTTCCTCTGTCAAAGACATGCAGGGGTGTACGTGCACCAATCATAACCCCACCCCACACCATCAAACCATGATCGCCATACTGGCCCCTTTCAAAGACATTAAGGGGTTGGTATCTGGTTCCTGGTTCACGCCAGATGAAAACCCGGCGAGAATCACTGCTCTCGTCCGTGAACGTAATCTGAAACCACTGATCCAATGACCATGTGCTGTGTTCTTGACACCAGGCTTCTGTGACCAGGGGTTAGTGGAATGCACCTTGTAGGTCTCCGGGCGAATAAACCATGTCTGTTCAGTCGTCTGTAGTCTGTGTTTCTGGAGACAACTGTTCCAGTGCCTGCAGTAAGGTCCCAAGCAAGGCTACCTGCAGTACTCCGTGGCCGTCTGCGGGCACTGATGCTGAGATATCAGTCTTCTTGTGGTGTTGCACACAGTGGACGTCCCGTACTGTAGCGCCTGGACACGTTTCCTATCCGCTGGAATCGTTGCCATTATCTTGAGATCACACTTTGTGGCACACGGAGGGCTCGTGCTACGACCTGCCGTTTTGGACCAGCCTCCAGTTGCCCAATATTATACCCCTCATAACGTTATCAATATGTGTTCTTTGAGCCATTTTCAACACACAGTCACCATTAGCACGTCTGAAACGTCAGCACACTTACTCGCTGCACTGTACTCTGACATGTACCAACATACCTCTGCGTGTGTGGGCTGCTGCCAGCGCCACCGTGTGGCGACCGCAGCTCAAATGCACCACATAGTTATACCCCGAGGTGATTTAAACCCGCAAACCGCCCACCAGAGCGTTATTACACCATGTATCAGCATTATCCTTAATTTATGAGCATGAGTGTAGTACTAAGAGGCTGAGTCGTAAGTAAGCCACAAACTCCAAAATACCGCGTATCGTTTTAAATTTCACGCCTATACTACGCCTATACTTATCTAGAAGGTCGCAGCACATGTTGGGTGGAAGATAGCTGATACACAGTATTCAGCGGCCATTAGTTAATGATCTGAAGTCAGACAAATGTGGCAGGCGTGTTATGAGTGTGTCCCCGACTAAACAAACGCAGTTTTTGTAATCCGGGAGACTGCTCGCAGAGCTCGTTCACAGCGAACTGCGTGTCGTACTTGGTTAGAACTGCATTTCAAGGAAATCTGTGCTCGACTGGATACAGGAATACAGCAAATGACAGCAAAAATTCACAAGCAAAGAGCGCTTCGGGCCCGCTTCTTATCCTGCTCAGGCACTTTGTTGCCTCGTGTAGGGGTATATCGCTGCCGCCTGGACACGTGAGTCTTGTGGGTTGCAGGAATTTAAGGAACCAAATAAACTTGTTCTATCCCGAGAGGTAACTCGTTAAATGCGAACACTGTATGCTGCGGGCTTTTAACGCCTTGTCGAACCATACCCTTCAAGTGCAACACGAGAAAAGTAACTCTCATAACGTCTTTATTCCATGTTGGAGATTGAGCAAAGCAGGTGGTGAATTTTCTTCTGTTTCCCAGTTTTAGTTCCTTGTTCTTCAAAATATAATAGCTTTGATAACGTGAAATACAGTATCCTTGCAATTCGAGAACATTATAATTCTCGAAGCTGTGAAACGAGGAGCAACAATGAAAGTAACCAAATTTTAGCGAAATCACATTGATCGATCATTTTTCAACTCTCCTAGTTCATAGTGTGGTTGAACTATTTGGCATCTGATTGAAACTTTATCTAGACTACCGGAAAAAAATTAAGCATTTACTACGTGAACTACCTCTTCAGATGCACTAATTGCCTGTTTTGATCCTCTCTGATGTCTGTTCTGCACGGAGAGATTTCGTTTCCGTTGCGCCGCCACCATTAAGCTTTACGTGCCTCCTGTTGTTTGTATGTAGTTGGGACGTCAGAAAATCCTCAACACATTACGTGAGGTAAACTGCGTATGAAAGCATAAATTTTTGTAATAAAAAGATTTACAGACTTCTTTTTAATTTTGCTACATCTACGTCTATCCTCTTCAAAGTCACCCCATACTGTGTGGCAGATGGTAGATCTCAGACCACGATCGCTTACCCGCTTCTCTGTTCGAATCGCGAACGGCGCTTGGGAACAGTTGCAGTCCGTACGAGCTCTGATTTCTGGGAATTTCGACAGTAAAATTCTCCGTGATGCACAAGGCATTTCCGTAACGGACACGCCCCGACTAAACGATGCCAGCGCGAAACGTGAATCCTTTGTCGAATATTCGCCATTGGTTGCCTTAATCCTACTTGGTAAAAGAGTCCAGGTCAATGAACATTATCCAAAAATCTGTCAAACAAGGGTTTTTTCAGCCTTTGTTTCGTGGATAAATTACACTGAAGCGCCAAGGAAACTGCTATAGGCATGCTATTCAAATACAGACATATGTAAACAGGCAGAATATCAGTTGTTAGATAGGTTACTGCTGCTACAATGGCAGGTTATCAAAGTTTAAGTGAGTTTGAACGTGGTTCTATAGTCGACACAGAACCGATGGGACACAGCATCTCCGATGTAGCGATGAAGTGTGGAGTTTCCCGTGCGACTATTTCGAGAGCGTACCGTGAATATCAGGAAACCGGTAAAACACCAAAGCTCCGACATCGCTGCGGCCGGAAAAAGAACCTTCAAGAACGGGACCAACGACAACTGAAGGTAATCGTTCAACGTGACACAAGTGCAACCCTTCCGCAAATTGCTGCAGATTTCAGTGCTGGGCCATGAACAAGTTTCAGCGTGTGAACCATTCAACGAAATATATTCGGTGTGGGCTTTCGAAGCCGAAGACGCACTCGCGTTCGCTTGGTGACTGCAAGACACAAAGCTTTACGCCTTGCCTAGTCCCGTCAACACCAACATTGGACTGGAAACATGTTGCCTAGTCAGACGAGTCTCGTTGCAAATTGTGTCGAGCGAATGGACGTGCACGGTTATGGAGACAACTTCATGAATCCGTGGACCCTGCATATCATCAGGCGACTGTTCAAGCTGGTGGAGGCTCTGTAATGGTGTGGGGCCCGTCCACCTCGAGTGGTATGGAACCTTGATACGTCTAGATAAGACTCTGACAGGTGACATGTAAGTAAGCATCCTATCTGATCACCTGCATCCATTCATGTTCATTGTTGAACTTGGGCAATTCCAGCATGATAATGCAACACGCCACATGTCCATAATTGTTACAGAGTAGCTCCAGGAACGCTCTTTTGGGTTTAAACACTTCCGCTGGCCACCAAACTCCCCACTCATGAACATTATTGAGCACATCTGGGTGCCTTGGAACGTGCCATTCAGAAGAGATCTCCACTCCCTCGTACTCTTAGGGATTTATGGACAGCCCTCCAGGGTTCATGGTGTCAGTTCCCTCGAGCACTACTTCAGAAATTAGTCGAGTCCATATCACGTCGTGTTGCGGCACTTCTGATTGCTCGCTGGGGCCCTACACGACATTAAGCAGATGCAATAGTTTCACCGAGGGAGATGGCGCAGTGACTAGCACACTGGACTCGCATTCGGGAGGACGACGGTTCAATCCCGCGTCCGACCATCCTGATTTAGGTTTTCCGTGATTTCCCTAAATCGCTCCAGGCAAATGCCGGGATGATTCCCTTGAAAGGGCACGGCTACTTCCTTCCCCGTCCTTCCCTAATCCGATGAGACCGTTGGACTGGCTGTCTGGTCTTCTCCCCCAAACAGCCCAACCACTAGTTTCTTTGGCTCCTCGGTGTATATGTCCACTGAATCTCAGCCTGGCATCGGCTTTTCCTACAATTTCTGTTATGTGGTCGATTCACTTTAGGTCGCATCATAAGTCCTAACCGGATAGTGGTGGATTTCTCCGCCTACTTACGATTCATTTATTTACGTTTAGTATCAACTGCCAGTCCCCGAAACAGCCGTAGTCCCTCCGGATATCTTCCTGCATTTCGCTACAGTCGTATGGCGTTACCATCTTGCTGTAGGCAACGGCGTCATCTGCAAGAAGCTTGACGGAGCTTCCGACGATATCCACAAGATCATATTTATACACTGCAAACAAAAATGGCCCTGTAACACTCCCAAGGGGTAACGCGGAAATTACCTTCATTTCTGTCGATTTTGTTCTGTTAAAAATTACGTCTCAAGATCTGTCTCCTAAAAAGTCCTGAATCCAGCAATAGGAACACGGTAGTTTGCTGAAACACGCTTCTCTCTTACGGCCACTGACAAGGTGTATGCATTTATGTGATAGACTATCCAGGACAACGGGCGCGAGATGGCAGACGTGGTGGGGGAAATGGTGGACCGCGGGCAGTCGGTGGAGGTGCGCGAGCTGATTGCGCGGTTCACCACTGACGTCATCTCCTCCGTCGCCTTCGGCCAGGAGTGCAACTGCCAGCGGAACCCGGAGCACGAGTTCCGCCAATGGGGGCGCAAGGTCTTCGAGCCCTCTTTGCGTGCAGGCATCCTGTCCCTTCTGAACTTCATCAGTCCAACGGTGATGAACTATGCACGGTAAGACCCGCAACTATCAATTCGTCTGTTATGACCTCTTTGTGGATGGAACGTTAAGCCTTAATAGTCTTCTATCATGACTTGGATGTGTTGAAGGCAAAACGCTGCACACCATTAACTTAGAACACCTCCACTGCCTTGCTAGCGATACCACTTCTCAGGTCCTCGAACGAAACATTTCGTATGCTCTCACTCGCCATGCCTGGGTTCTCAAGTTTTCACCGTTTCACGAACTGTTACAGGGCTGTCAGTTATTATATAAAGGCTGGACCTGATCGTAAAACTGAGTTCTTACAGTCTAGCATTACTTCAGCGAGCAGCGTTTCCATCTACAGGAGGTTTCCTTGAAAATGGTCCAGGCTTTCAGGAATAGTGCCAGAGAGAAATCTGGTGGTCTGAGGTTCCGGAAATGTCCAAGTCGAAGTTATGAAGTCAGACGGTTGCTTGTCTACTGTTCTCTGTCTGTTAAATTTTAATGGCTATGAGCCTTGCTAATTTATACGTCTGTCCTTGCTACTGAATCTAACTTCGGTTTTCAATGGAATCTAAGTGCAAGGAAATCTAAGTAGAGATTCTGCGACATGCAAACAACGCTTACAGACCCAAGACGTTTCCTTCGTCCGAAGAACTATGCTGCAACCCCTGCTATACAAATCAGTTCTTTGCAATTTTAAGATGAGTTCAGCTGCGATGGAGTGGATCGATCCATTCTTGAGGTAAGTTTGTAGGTAAATGATTTATTGAAATAAGAGAGACCTAAACATTGCCTTTGATTTATCACCTATTTTTTCTCCGTTATAATACTGAAACATCCGCTTAGAAAAATTTATAAATGACGGTGCTGGAAAACCTCTACGTTATTTGATTTTCAAACAGCTGAGCAAAACTGAACGTACTCAGACATTTCTCTCTTTACTTATTCTGATCATCACTAAACTGACACACAATATTTGTTTTTCCTCAACGCAATCTGATTTTCAATAAACCCTACAAAAGAGTGGCCCTGACTAACAATAACCTATACCTTTCATGAATCACTTACCTCACAAAAATCTTCGTTACTCGAACTACTGCCGTACAGTGAGCGCCAATACTGCCAGCTAAATAAAAGATTCTAACTACTGAAGGCACTAACAACTGATAGGCATAGTTAGCAAATGAAAGATTTTGGTAGAGAACAAACAATGTATTTACATTAATAGTGTTCAAAAGTCATAGAATATATAGCAGTTCATGACATCCAGTCTTACAAATTTCCTTTTTCTGACGGACACTCGTACAGGTCGTCCGCTCGGTCGTCTCTCTCCTCACATCCACCACAGCTGGCGGCTCACGGCCAACTGCGCAACGCTACACGCTGTTCACATCCATCTGCCCAACACTACAATAGCAAAAATTCCAACAATGCAAACCAGCCACAGACTGCACACAGCACAGTCCGTTATTTTCATACAAAGCACCACGTGGCGTCATCAACAAAAAAACCTGAACGGCTTACTTACAATACCACACCTATCGTTACCATATACTGTTATTACCTGTTACACTACTATGTTGCACTTTGTCAAAAATAAGCTTGTTGGAGTACTTTTGTTGTGGACTGGCAAGACAGCCAATCCACAGTGACGGGTAACCGAAAGGCACGCGCTTATACTCACGCAGGCTGGCGTGAGGTCTGAAACAGGATACGTAATGAATGCTATAAAGAAAAGTACGTAGCTGCTGGAATACTTAACTTTAATCCACAATTGGTGAACATTGGTCTTGTTGATACAGTATATGCGTCATTAGATACATAGCAAAGGATAAATGGCGCCTTGCTAGGTCGTAGCAATTGACTTAGCTGAAGGTTATGCTAACTACCGTCTCGGCAAATGAGAGCGTAATTCTCAGTGAACCATGGCTAGCAACGTCGGCTGTACAACTGGGGCGAGTGCTAGTACGTCTCTCTAGAACTGCCGTGTGGTGGCGGTCGGTCTGCAATTACTGACAGTGGCGACACGCGGGTCCGGCGTATACTAATGGACCGCGGCCGATTTAAAGGCTACCACCTAGCAAGTGTGGTGTCTGGCGGTGACACCACAACTTTGACATTCGCTATTCAGTACTACCTTCCGCCCTCAATATTCTGTCTTCAATTCGTTGATTGCTACATTATTCCTTCATATAGTTCGACCTTCCTCGGCACTTTCCACTTCCCACTCACAACATCCAGTCCCTACTTCCTCTCATTCCTAACTATCTTCAACTGCTCTGCTTGACGTTATCTCCAGGGGTGCATCTCCGATGACGATCATTTGTAATTGATGTGTCGACAGAAATGCCGACACAGTGTTATTTTGAGGGGGCCGATATGCACGCTATAAGCTCCCGCAGAATATCTTGAAGTCTGAAACAGGACGCTCAATGAATGCAATAAAGAAAAGTACGTTGCTTTTGAAATTATACTTAACTTTTAATCCTTGTTGTATACATCGTTCTTGATGGGACATTTCATACGATAACTATCAAACTATGTAAGGCTAATGGTGCCTTGCTAGGTCGTGGCCATGGACTTAGCTGAAGGCTATTCTAACTGTCTCTCGGCAAATGAGAGAAAGGCTTCGTCAGTGTAGTCGCTAGCAAAGTCGTCGTACAACTGGGGCGAGTGCTAGTCCGTATCTCGAGACCTGCCTTGTGGTGGCGCTCGGTCTGCGATCACACAGTGGCGACACGCGGGTCCGACATGTACTAAATGGACCGCGGCCGATTTAAACTACCACCTAGCAAGTGTGGTGTCTGGCGGTGACACCACAGTAATGATTTGCACATATTGCTACACATGGTTTTACATTATTTAATGGTTTCAATAATTTCGTTTTCTTAGTGGTACTATCACCTAATCAAACTACTACATTGTCTGGGGCTTAAGTTCACAGTTCATTGACGTATTACTTTGCACGCACAGTGTTTTAAGTTTCTGACACGGGATGAAACGGAAGCTGACCATGGAAGTTGCTGTGTATGGGCAGTACATCACATAAACGAGCAATCCTTCTCGCAGCAGTGGTGGATCGACGGTCTGACGTCGAAGGTCAGATCGCTGGCCCCACGGATCTCTTTGCCTCTGCAGGCCACGTGATCACATATAGCTCCTCCAGTATCTCTATACCGCCTGGCTATTTAGGGTGACGCAAAGCCACTCCAATGCATCTTCCGCCAAGCTTTGAGCCTGCACCCGAGTTCTTCAATCAGTGTCGCGATCGGAACCTCCTCTACGTACGACTTCGTGCCACACAGACTGCGTTCCCCATCACCTGGACTTCGACCAGGAACTTGGAGTCGGCCATCGACCTTCACTGCGCTATTTTCTTCTTCCTCTACTGGCTGTTCTACAGTGTGGGCTAGTGTTACTTGGATTCACTTAATTGCTCCACGTACTTTTCCGATTATGCGCTGTTTACGTATTTATAGACTCATCGAACTTCCCAGCTCGGCCCAACTTCGGTAACCACATAGTTTCTACATCTACATCTACATGGGTACTCTCCAAATCACATTCAAGTGCCTGACAGAGGGTTCATCGAATCAGCTTCACAATTCTCTATTATTCCAATCTCGTATAGCTGCAGAAAGAATGGACACCTATATCTTTCCGTACGAGCTCTGATTTCCCTTATTTTATCGTGCTGATCGTTCTTCCCATGTAGGTCGGTGTCAAAAAAATATTTTCGCATTCGGAGGAGAAAGTTGGTGATTGGATTTCGTAAGAAGATTCCGTCGCAACGAAAAACGCCTTTCTTTTAATGATTTCCAACTCAAATCCTGTATCATTTCTGTGACACTCTCTCCCATACATGCTGCCTTTCTTTTAAGTTTTATGATGTAATTCGTCAGTCCTATCTGGTAAGGATCCCAACCGCGCAGGACAGACAAAAGTAGTGTAGGCAATCTCCTTAGTAGGTCTGTTAATTTTTTAAGTGTCCTGCCAATAAAACGCAGTCTTAGCCTTCCCCACTACATTTTCTGTGTGTTCCTTCCAATTTAAGTTGTTCGTTATTGTAATTACTAGGTATTTAGTTGAATTTACGGCTTTTGGATTAGACTGATTTATCGTGTAACCGAAGTTTAACGAGTTCCTCTCAGCACTCATGTGCATGACCTCACACTTTTCGTTATTTAGGGTCAACTGCCACTTTTAGCACTATTCAAATATCTTTTTGAAATCGTTTTGCAGTTTGTTTTAATCTTCTGATGACTTCATCAGTCGATAAACAACAGCGTCATCTGCAAACAACCGAAGACGGCTGCTCAGATTGCCTCCAAAATCGTTTATATAGATAAGGAACAGCAAAGGGCCTATAACACTACCTCGCGAAACGCCAGAAATCACTTGTTTCGCTCGATGACTTTCCGTCAGTTACTACGAACTGTGACCTCTCCGACAGGAAATCACATAACTGGGACGATATTCCATAAACACGCAATTTCACTACGAGTTTCGGAAATTAGTCCCATAATCCCATAACATTTATGTCAGAAACTACTGTAAGAAAAAGCGACTTTCTAGGAATTGACACAGGAAACCACACTATAGAATGCGCGTGTTTAGGCCTGATATCAAGGGTTATTAGAGTGCAGTCTGAATTTACAAGTTGAAGTGTTTACTCGGTAAACCTAAATTAAACAGAGACCCACTAATTTACGGGATCAGCCGACATGATTTTTGTCCACGGACAATCAAATGGAACCTTTAGAGAAATTGACACGTCGTATCGTGCCGTGTACCAGAGTTTCACACTCTTCTGCAAAACGTTTGCGTAGCGGAAACAAAGAAATTGGTGCAAAGAACGAGGACAACAAATGGTTCAAAATGGCACTCGGCACTATGGGACTCAACTTCTGAGGTCATTAGTCCCCTAGAACTTAGAACTAGTTAAACCAAAATAACCCAAGGACATCACACAGATCCATGCCCGAGGCAGGATTCGAACCTGCAACTGTAGCGGTCTCGCGGTTCCAGACTGCAGCGCCTAGAACCGGACGGCCACTTAGGCCGGCTGGACAACAAATGATAGGGACTCCCGTCACGAAAAAAATCAATGTGTACTGGCCTGAGTGTGGATGTTACAATTACCACTCAGAAGGAAATTTGTATTTAAACATTTAAACATTACACAAACCCATCTCCTCAATTAGTAACCACGCCCTCCACGGATTGTGATGGTGTTGCTTTTGGGCTTTGCGCAACAGCGCACCTAGTTGACATCCTTAGTACACTTGTGTCAGTATTGTCGTACATAGCAAAAACCAACGAAGCCATTAATTTTTGCAATCTTTTAAGTACTGTGGCATTTAAGAAGACCATCTAGGACAGGGTAATGTATCTTTCGCAATATTTTTTCGTGAATATGATAATTCAGAAACATGATTATTACTGAAGTCCCATCGGATAGGATAGCGAATGAAGAAAACGACCTTACAGACGATAAATCGACACAAAAGAAGAAATCGAATACTGAAACTTCCTGGCAGATTAAAACTGTGTGCCGGACCGAGACGCGAACTCGGGACCTTTGCCTTTCCCGGGCAAGTGCTCTACCAACTGAGCTACCCAAGCACGACTAACGCCCCGTCCTCACAGCTTTACTTTCGCCAGTACCTCGTCTCCTACCTTCCAAACTTTACAGAAGCTCTCCTGCGAACCATGCAGGACTAGCACTCCTGAAAGAAAGGATATTGCGGAGACATGGCTTAGCCACAGCCTAGGGGATGTTTCCAGAATGAGATTTTCGCTCTGCAGCGGAGTGTGCCCTGATATGAAACTTCCTGGCAGATTAAAACTGTGTTCCGGACCGAGACTCGAACTCGGGACCTTTGCCTTTCGCGGTCAAGTGCTCTACCAACTGAGCTACCCAAGCACGACTCACGCCCAGTCCTCACAGCTTTACTTCCGCCAGTACCTCGTCTCCTACCATCCAAACTTTACAGAAGCTCTCCTGCGAACCACGCAGGACTAGCACTCCTGAAAGAAAGGATATTGCGGAGACATGGCTTAGCCACAGCCTAGGGGATGTTTCCAGAATGAGATTTTCACTCTGCAGCGGAGTGTGCCCTGATATGAAACTTCCTGGCAGATGGCTTAACCATGTCTCCGCAATCTCCTTTCTTTCAGGAGTGCTAGTCCTCTATGGTTCGCAGGAGAGCTTCTGTAAAGTTTGGAAGGTAGGAGACGAGGTACTGGCGGAAGTAAAGCTGTGAGGACGGGGCGTGAGTCGTGCTTGGGTAGCTAAGGTGGTAGAGCACTTGCCCGCGAAAGGCAAAGGTTCCGAGTTCGAGTCTTGGTCCGCCACACAGTTTTAATCTGCCAGGAAGTTTCATATCAGCGCACACTCCGCTGCAGAGTGAAAATCTCTTTCTAAGTCCAATACTGTTAGTATTTTAACAAAATTTTCGAAATAACGTTTTGAATGTATTTATAATCATTAACACACGTCTCCTCGTTAAGTTGTGACGTGCATCTCATTATTGAAGAGACATCCAAGCCTATCAAACATCAAAATAATGTTTGATGATGTGGAGAAAAAAGGTCATATGAACATCCATTTCCAGGAAATCAAAGAACAAGTGATAGAATAACACCTGCCACCCCAAATTTGGCATATCAATGAATGAAATAAAATGTTTCCATAATAAGCGCCTGAAATTTTGGACAATACAAACAGCAAGAGAAACTGGGCGCACGAACTTTAAATGTTCTGCTCTTTTCATAGCACGTCTCACGAAAAAAAATTCATAAAGTGCCGTAGACACATCACTGCTTCCGTGACAACGAGAGATGTACAGGAAGACCATGATATTCGCCAGCCTAGGACCTGTTTTCCCGATGAAGTAGACAAGAGAACAGCACATTTTCATATACAGCCACACTGCATTTGGAAGACTGATCGAAGTCGATTTAATTGTCAACTAAAATTTTGTATTTGTGGAGATCCACAGCCTCCAGATGCTTAATAAACGTAAACATGGTCCGTAGCAGACTGTAACGTGATTTTTATTTAATCTTGGTTTTTGTATTGGCCAAAATTACAGGTGCATCCAATGGACACATTTTAAATCATTTCTTGCGATGCATGCAGACAATAAGCGGTTTTACAAGTGCGTGACAATGACAAGTAGTCGAAATTAGAACGACTAAATAAAAATCACGTTAGAGCCTACTACGGACCGTGTTTACATTTATCAATTATGAACTACCTTCTAATATGACAGTATCTAAGAAAAAGGGGAAAAATAAAGAGTTGCCAAACTCCAATCTGCCCATGATACATCTCATAGTCATACAATAGGTACTGGACTTCCAATGAGTGGATAAGTAACCAAAAACTGTGTATTTGTCTTGAGGAAAACGTTTCTACACTCCTCGTTGACCTCGGCATGCTAGAAGGTTTATTGTGACTAGAACGACACCATGTCTTTTTCATTGGCCGTAATACGTAATATGTTGGAAATGTTAGAACAGTAATCTCCTTCCATAGTGAAAAGAGGCAACTATTTTTAGGAGTGCTTGCGTTAACATCAAATAATTGTTACTTTTTTTGTAGGGTAAAAGGAGGATTTACGGCTGTCAGCAAATATTTCCGAAAAATGGTTGCAGACACCGTTGCTTACAGAGAGAAGAATAACTACAGAAGGAAAGACTTCATGGATCTCCTTATTCAGCTAAAAAACAAAGGATATGTTGACCCTGACAAAGGAGAGACAGTGGAGAACGGGCATCAGAAAGGCATCGGCACTCCTGAGAGTAAGTCCTCCTTCTTCTTCTTGCTGTTCAGGTACACTCACAGTGCCCGCTCCCTTTGATGGCACATTGACGTAATTACCTTATAGAGGAGTTGTCTTATTCACCATGAGCCTATAAATCATATAATTCCTCACTCTATGTTCTAATTTTAGTGTATTGCGTCAGGGGGACAACGTGCTAGCTTTAACTTGAGTAAGAATTGTTCTGATCACGTTCTCTGTTGCGTTTCTGACTGCATCACATGCTAGTAATGAGTAGCTCTATATGTACAACTGGAAAATGCTGCCTACTAGATAAACTGCTCCGTATTGTTGTATTTATATTCTTGACTTTGAATATAACCAAAAATATAATATGCATAACCAAAAATAATTTCTTATGGGTTGGCATTTTCTTCCACTCAGTTCTTGATATGATGGGCCTGTCTAGTGTTTGGCTTAACACATGTAGGGAACCTAAAGCTACACACAGACTACCCAGAATACCGTTCCCACTATCGAGAATGGGTGGTTAGTTTTGCCACGGTGTCGCTCACTTATAAGTCCAAACAATTTCAGGCACTGGATTGTTGTTCTAAAAGCGAACTGTGAAACGTACTGTTCTTATTGCGACGGAACAACTCTTGTTCTCTGCAGCCAGAAATGAGCCTACGAACAGTATGAGGAGGAAAGCACGGCTGTTAGCTGATGAGGCTTTAGTGTACGGGAAAGTGAGCAGCTACAGGTTACAGGAAGTGCTGGAGAGGATTTCTGTTTGGTGTGAGGATTCGCAACTTGCCCTTAAGGTCGGACAAAGTGAGTTAAGACAAATGGATAGGAAAGACAATCCTGTAACGTTAGAAAACTGTATTTGGTGCTGTCCTACATGGCATTGTTGTGTCTATTAAATATTTAGACATAGTATTGAAAATCGACATGAAGTGGAACGAGCATGTAAGACAGATTGTAAGGAAGGTAAACGGACGACTTCGGTTTATTTTGGCTGCCTCAAGAACGATTCTACTGCCACTAACATACATCTCGCGTAAGTAGCACGAACACCAGATAGGTGAAATCAGGGTTCGTTTGGAAGCATATAGACAGTCGATTTCCCCCCGTACCTTCCGCCATGCACCGTATGCTGACTTGAGGAGTATAAACGCAAATATGGATGTAAGACAAACTGTAGTCACTAAACAAGTTTTTACTCGTACTGGAATTAGTATTTAATTTTTCATCTGATGTGTACCTGCATGATGCAGTCTTCCTTCAGATTCCTTAATTTCTGACCCTGGGAAGTATAACCTTGTTCATCCCCTCGTGAGATCGTGCAGAACCATACAACATAGCGGTGATAATATGTGGGTTCTTAATCTAACAAGCTTAACTTAGCGTCTAAGTAAAATTTTTTATTTGTTAATAAGGTCTCGGCTTACAGTTAACGCTCATGGGGATTCTATCCACTTAGTGCCTTGTTCTCTCACAAATTTACGGTTTAACATTATAGGTAATTTCCCAGTACATAACATAAAGACATCCAATGGCAGGCACCTTTGACTTTCCGTGCTCGCATACGCGTTATCCGCCGTCTTGCTCGGTACATATCCGCGTGCCACAGTAAGTTCCAACGTAGCGTCCGCGGCTAACCGACCGCTTTCCACAAAGTGGGACCGGGGCTGTTCCTCAGCTAAGTAACGCAGCCTGACATGGTACCGCGGTACTTAAGCTTTTTATGTTTGACCGTGCCCTATTCTGGGATGCATTAGTTTATTTTATGCTTCTGAAGAAGGCTAGACTACTCTAGCTGAAACCTAGGTAAAGACCAGTAACATTTCGCAACTGAGGCGGATTTTTGATATAATAATGACGTAAGGTTCCTGATGACCACACTTTGCGCCATGTTCCAGTGTACCACAATTTAATTCCCCACCTTTTCACCACATTTCATGTAGGGAGAGCACGTGATATTGTCGGTGGTGATCTGTTCATCAGATGAGGACTTTAAGCCAGGCAGCCCATTGCTGCTATTCGAGAGGACTGGGCTGTGTCTCGGCATTTGGTTTCACCGTCTCCCTTCTCTCGTTATCATCTTCGCCCTCTCCCTTCTCTCATCATCATCTTCACCTTCTTCTCTCATTATCAGCTTTACCCTCTCCCTTCTCTCATCTTCACACTTTGCCTTCTCTCATTATCATCTTCACCCTGTTCCTTCTCTCATCATCATCTTCATCCTCTCTCTTCTCTCATTATCATCTTCACCCTCTCCCTTCTCTCATTATCATCTTCACCCTTTCCCTTCTCTCATTATGATCTACACCCTCTCCCTCTTCTCATCATCGTCTTCACTCTCCCTTTCTTTCATTATCACATATCACAAATGTGACACCATACTCTGCATGCACCCATTATAGTCTCCTACATCCTTGCTGGTCTAGTGATAAAGGTGTGCCTGGGAACTGAGAGGCTATGCATTTGGAACACAATTCGACTCCGGAAATTTCCTCTTTGCTTTCAACCTAGATTTCACTTATCAATGGTGTGAGGAGTCCCCAGGAAGAACACATGGTTCCATGTTAAATTGTCGCTACCCTTGTGATGGTATGATTTTATACTCACCTTTGGGCAAGTACATGACAGAGTTTCAAGCAGTTGCTCGCTACTGTCACAGCGGTGAGACGTTCGTGTGTGCTTTATGCCCAGAACGTAAGCTTTCTGCAAAATATTGATACTTTACATTAACTCCTACGTGCTAAATTATTTATGTTCAGAAAGTTCTTAGTGTTAATCAAAATGACAAGTTGGATAAAAAGTAAAATAACTGGTTATGATAAATGATTGTGTCCTTATGGATTAATTACAGCCTAAACCAATGATCTGATCCTAACAAACTGACGATATATTTGTTTAATAAAACATACAACAACGATATGGTGGTCCCACAACGTATCCTTATAAAGCATAAAAGAAATAACACTAATAAAATAAGTGCAGTTAAGATTACTGATAACGGAAATGAAGTGGTAACAGGTCCCCAGAGTTCAAATAATCATCTACAGTGAACAACGTAGAAAGTCCCATGCCACTTAACTGTTCACTAATGGAACTGCAAATTCATAACTATTCAAAGTTCAGTGGTGCAGTTAAAATATCAGAATTCCCGTAAACAGTGGTATATCCTATAATGCTAATCTGTAGCAAGTCCAAAGGCAGCATATCACCAGACACTTGTGAGAGGTTACTGACCTAAATACTTGCAAATTGTAAGCTTAGCACCAAAATATTCCAGTTCCCTACGAAAGTTAAAGTATTCACATGGCCACCTAAAACCTAAAATTCACTGGTCTGAAACCATCCACAAAGATCTTCAATACAGAAGTTGCCTCTTCCACGCCTCTGAAGAGCAAGACAAGTGACAGTTCGTTCACCGTTTTGTGCTTCTTCTAAGCAAGCCAAAAGTTATAAGAATAAACAAAGTCAACAATGGAGAAGCACATAAAATATTAAGATTTTACAGATACAATGTGTATGTTGAAAGAAACCCCTCTCTCCTCCGGTGCACTTCAGACCACACACAGTATTCTAGGCATAATATTTTTGGCACAATTTAAGCATGAATTCTGAGGACATATGGTCAACATTAATAACAAATAAAACATTCTACATAAAGAATGAACAGTAAGGATGGCATGCTCAATAGAAATGGCTCATTGTGCTCAATTGAATGATGCTATCAGAATTGAGGTACTAAGTGCCACTTTTACATCGTTGTTAGAGTCGAAGTGAATATTAAATTAATGATTCTTGATAACATATTTGGGATACAGCGATATAAATTCAGTCATCATGAAAAAAATCAGTCTCCATCGCAAAATGAAAGATAATTTATTAGTTGAGACTAGTTTTAATCCACACAGATCGTCTTCAGACCATAAGACATCTACTACAATTAGTTGTAGGTTCACTGAGTGGAGATGAACTGTATGACAGAATTCACATTTGTCATCTGGTCTGGAGAAGATATATATACATTGAAATCTTTCAGCACGAGGTATCTTCTACTTTGCGATCTAGAGTGATTTTTTTCATTACAACAAATATTTAATCAACTAATAAAGGAATCACTTTATAAAATATACACATAATACGCATATATATAAACGGGTGTTCAAAATTAGATCAACAAACGAAAATTTTGCAAGGTTGCTTTCATTTTGGCACAGAACAGAATAAACAAGTGATAGTAAATTAGAAACAATACAATGAATTAGAACGTAAACAACTGCAACATGCACAACGGTGGACAAAAATTTCTTCGTTTCTTCCAACTTAACGGATTTGTACAAACATTCCGACAACTGGTTAATCTGCTCAGTATGGGGTTGACTCCCTTTGTCAGCAAAAGAGGCCTGACAACGACGGGGTATGCTGCGAATGATGTCATCAGTCTCATGTTGAGGCAGTACCGCCCATTCATCCTGCAGAGCTGCTCACAAGTCTTGGAGAGTGGTCGGTGGATGCTGACGTGATGCAAAGCTTCTCCCTAGCGCATCCGACACATGCTCTATGGGATTCAAACCGGGAGAGCGAGCAGGCCATCCCATGCATGCAATACCTTCCGTTCCCAGGAAAACGTCAATCACCTGTGCTCTATGAGGTCTAGCATTATCGTCCATCAATACGAAGTCTGGGCCTACACCACCTCGCAACAACTGTACATGTGGTCCCAAGACCTCGTCGCGGTACCTGAGCCGATTCACCCATACAGTTTCATGAAGTGGCGTTCGAGTGGTCAACACAATCCTTTCTCACACCATTAAGGATTCCCCTCGGTATCGGTCTGTTTCCACAATGTTTGGATTCCGAAATCGTGTTTCACGTTCCCTACAGATGCAAATGCGTCGAGAATCACTCTAGAGACCAAATCGACTCAGGTGTGAGCAGAATATTGACAAACTGTTCGACCGTCCAGTTGGCGTATTGACGACTCCACTCTAGACACTCCCTTCTGTGAAGACGCATCAGAGGTACACAAGCAGAAGGTCTCCGGCGATAAACGCTATTCTTCCGAAACCTTCTGTATACTGCTTGTCTCAATACAACACGTCTAGTGGATGCTGCGAGGTGAGATGCCAGTTGCCGTGCAGTACTAAGGCGTTACCGTCGTGCCCTTACGACCTAATAAGGGTCCAATCTTTTGGCATCACACGTGTTCGGCCCTGTCCTGGTCTTGGAATGCTGTTTCGGTCTCTATAAATTATCGCCACATCCGAGAAACAACAGAACAATTCACATTAAGCCATTGGGTCACATCAGTTTGGAACTGTCCTGCTTCCATTCTTGTTAAGGACCATCGCAGGCCCTAACATGCGTGCAATATCTTCCGTTCCCAGGAAAACGTCAATCACCCGTGCTCTAAAAGGTCGAGCATTATTGTCCATCAGTACGAACTCTGAGCCCACAGCACCTTGCAACAACCGCAGATGAGGTACCTAGATCTTGTCACGACGGATGACAGCAGTTAAATCTTATTGATTCACCCGTACAATTTCATGAAGAAGAGTTCCAGTGGTAAACATAATCCCTGCCCACACCATTTGGGATCGTCGTCGATGTCGGTCTCTTCCCACAATGTCTGGATTCCAAAATCCTGTTCCACGTTTCCTCCAGATGCGAATCCATCGAAAATCACTTTCCAGACAAATTCAGGACTCATCTGTGAAAACAGCATTGGCCCATTGTTCGACTGGCCAGGTGGCATGTTGATGACTCCACTCTAGATGTTCCTTTCTGTGAAGACGCGTCAGAGGCAAACATACAACAGGTCTGCCGACAAAAGAGGCCACTCTGCCGAAACCTTGTGCACACCGTTTGACTCGGTACAACACAGCCAGTGGATGCTGCGAGCTCACATGCAAGTTGCCACACAGTACTAGGGCGGTACTGTCATGCCTTCACAGCCAAATGAAGTCACACGTGGTCGGTCCTGACCTGGCCTTCGGGATACAGTTTCGGTTTCTATAAACTATTGCCACATCCGAGAAGCAACAGAACGATTCACATCAAGCCATCGGCTCACATCAGTTTGTGAGCGCCCTGCTTCCATTCTTTCTATGGCTCTCCACGGCAGAGAGTTTCTCTGCAGAGAGTTTCTCTGCGCCATAGTGTACCACCTGTGACTGTGTACACGGCGATTGTGGATGTGGGGCTACTTGGCAAACATTACCTTCGTTTCAGAGGTGCCCTGGCGTCATCGCTGGCATGGTTGTCTGTTGACCGAATGCCATCTTCCGTGCAGAAGATTGTACGGACACCTGGTTGATAGTTTGTATGACTATTTCGTGAACTAGACACAGGTCGGGAAAACAACGGTTTGTTGCTTTAACTTTGGACACCAGTGTAGGTAGAGGTTCAAGGTATATCACGTTGCGTTCACTTTAAGTATAACTGTGGAAAAATTGATCTCCTAATACATTTGCATAATTAACATCGAATCAAACATCGTACGATTCAGAACATAATGTAAAATGGATATTGAAGTGAGATCTTAAGTATTGGTTTCTAGGGACCGCAGGAATCGTTCAACACTTAGGCTGTAAATATAATTCGTAGTCTCTGTGAGATATAAGTATATAAAGGTTTGTGTAACGCTGCCATTCATAAGCAATCTGAAAGTAAGTCCTATAGTTTCTACAAAAAAATTGTTATCAAAACAGCAAAACACACTCCTCAGTAATGTGATTGCCTTGATATGCTCGGATTTGTAATACGATGGCCCTGTAACACTATTTCAAAGTATTCCGTAGCAGCTGTATTATGGAGTCACCTGAGGTGACTTAGCCACGGACAGCTCGTCACAACAACCTTTCCCCCACTGGACAGCTGGCGTAGATCAGAAACACACAAGTCGCCCACGGTGACGTCCATTTCAAATACTTGCATTCAGCCGCTGAGCGAGACGAAATTAACCAACAGATTGGCCTAAGATGAAACACAAATAAACCTTGCGCAAAGAAGCCATTATGCTCGGAGGAAACAAAGACTTTCCGATTAGACAGCTGTGCCTGCCCCTAGGGCTCTCTCTGTCAATAATGCCATACTGCAATGTTTCTTTTTGATTGCTCACATATGTTTTAAAAAATCATGCAAGTTTCAGGAGAATAATGCAAAATAATGAAGGAATTGATATTTTTACTACCTCAACGACAATGGTGGCATGTCTGATTTGGTTGATTAAACTTGCTTGAAGGTGTGATTTTAGACTACAATAAAAATTCCTGGCACTTTTTACACATTGTGATTTGCATGAGTGCTATTACTTAACCGAACGTTATTCTCTTTCACATTTTTTGTGCACTCAGCTGCGACTCTTAACTTTCTTTTACCTTTCCACAGAATTGTCGATGGATGACTTGGCAGCGCAGGCCTTCGTCTTCTTCGTTGCAGGCTTCGAGACGTCCTCAACGGCGACGAGCTTCACTTTGCATGAACTGGCGCTCAACCCTGACGTGCAGAGCAAGCTGCAAGACGAAATCGACTCCGTGCTGAAAGAAAACGACGGCGAAATATCCTACGACGCCATCGGCAAAATGACTTACCTCGACAAGGTTGTAGCCGGTAAGGAAAATCATTCTTCAGTTTGGGTTCCACTTTTAATTACATTTATTACACCTTGTTCAAATAAATAAGAACAAAACAGAACCACCTGTCTCAGGTTTTTATAGCAACTGGCTAACTGTGTTTGCCTTTCTCACCATATACTGTCAGCATACAAGTTAGAGAGAGTCAGGCAGTTCACCCACATGCAGAAAAATCACAGATTAAAAGGCTACCAGTGGAAAGTCCTCTCGATGTAAACATTTATCTCTATTGAAATGCTTGAAGAAGGGATTCACATTTAGTCTTACTTGAAGAACAATCCCGTTCACAAATAATACAAGCAAATTTCAAGAAACTCTCCAAAGTTTCGAACCTGCAGCCTCGTTAATATATGCAAAGTGTTGGCTACGATTCAGACTGGGAGCAATACATGTCTGCTCCCGACCCATCTAAGGAAAGCAACCAGAGAATCTGCCAAAACAGTGCGTAAAATGACAACATTTACACATTTACAAATTCGCCAATCTGCAGTGTTTTCAAAGACCGACATTTGAACTGTGGCTGTCCCACCATGCAGTGCTAAAACCCCGTAACCATAGAACTTCTCAACACTTTACATTCTTAGGAGAGCAAAAAGACACTGAAAATCTTTGTATGTCATCTTGCTCCCCATCAGATTTTTATTGGCGTACCTTAAACATTACCATGTTATTGTAATAAATTAGCCACGCAGCCTACTTGCAGCAAATTTTTCTTTTCCAAAGTACAATCCTCACTGATACAGGTAGCATTTGTCAGAAAATTTAACCTGGATGCAATAATTATACTGTATTAACCCTGTGGTGTGCTGGTGTGTTATAGGAAAAACGGTGCTTGACGCATGAAACAAGTGTGAAGCAATACTCGGTGGGGTAGACTTTAGCTATACAATGCAAAAACGAAACTGCAGGTACCAGCTGAAATAACAGAGAAAAAGCACCTTGACGATCCCTAGGAGAGACACCAATTATTTTCTTTTTCCATATACAAATTTCAAACAAAAAACGTATATAAAACAATGTGCCGGATTGTTTTCTTTACAGATAAACTGAAAGTACTTCCACTACATAAAGACTAGCTGAGTGTCTACTCCCATAAGAGAACTGGATAGGAAATGCTGGGGAGGTGTAGTCTGTGTGTAAACTGAAAAGCGGGCAGTACTCTCGGCGGAGGACGTTGCCTTTGTAGGAGGAACACTACTGCTATCGTACAGAACGACTAAGACTCAATTTCTCCTCTAGCACGGTACAACACTGTGCAGCGACTTTCACAAATTCACCCGCCCGGCTAGCCATGCGGTCTAACGCTTGGCTTTCCGGGCGGGAAGGCGTGCCGGTCCCCGGCACAAATCCATCCGGCGGATTAGTGTCGAGTTCCGGTGTGCCGGCCATCCTGTGGATGGTTTTTAAGGCGGTTTTCCATCTGCCTCAGCGAATGCCGGCTGGTTCCCCTTATTCCGCCTGAGTTGCTGCACAGACATTTTCTCCACGTACGCGTACACCGTTATTACTCTGCCACGCAAACATAGGAGTTACACTCGTCTGGTGTGAGACGTTCCTGGTGGGGTCCACTAGGGGTCGAATCGCACAATAACCCTGGGGTCGGTGTGGGGCGGCGGTGGTGTGAGTGGACTGCTGTAGCCTGTTGTGGGTTTGTGAACCACTGAGGGCTACGACGGGGATGAAGCCTCTCCGCCGTTAGTAGGTCCTCAGTCCCATACAATACAATACGGAAATTCTGTCCATATGCATTACCTGAATTAGTATTATCAGTAACTCATGCCTGTATTCCTTCCAGTGTTAACCCATTTCGTGCAAAATAAACACTCGCCGGGGTATGTCTGCGCACTACGTTGCCAGTGATTCATAAGGCGTGCTGTGAGTGCCACGTATAGCACTCTAAAACACCCTGTAGTTGTTTGTTGTGACGTAGTGGCATAAAGAGAGTGGGGAATTACCTGCTCGAGCTCCAGTCTGCACACCTATGAAGCAGGGATCTGCATGACCACAGTCAAGTGATCTACCTTTCCTCCCAATTCTACCCCATACGTTTGCCCCTCCATTCTGTGACATCCCTGGAACACAATTTACTACCCCCCCCCCCCCCCCCAAATACGGGTCTACCACACTTAGATGTGCTACTTTGTTTTTAACCCACATCATTTAAAGATAAACATTAATTTTGTAGCATTAAAACAATATTTTTTAATAATCTGCGATATTTGCATACCCTGAACGCGGAAACTACACTGAAGAGCCAAAGAAACCGTTACACCTGTCCAATATCGTGTAGGGCTCCCCCAGGCACGCAGAACTGCCGCAACATGACGTCACATGGACGCGACTAATGTCTGAAGTAGTGCTGGAGGGAACTGACACCATGAATCCTGCAGGGCTCTCCATAAATCGGTAAGAGTACGAGGGGTGGAGGTTTCTTGTGAGCAGCACGTTGCAAGGCATTCCAGATATGGGCAATAATGGCACACTCGAAGAAATTCCGTTGCAAAAGACGGAATTTTCTGATCTGTATGACATAGCATAATTGCCATTTTTTTCTTTTCCATTTCAGAGTCTCTCAGGAAATATCCACCCGTACCATTGCTAAACAGAGAGTGCAACCAAGACTACAAGATTCCAGACAGTGACGTCATTCTGGAGAAAGGAACACCAGTAGCGCTGTCTGTGCTGGGCCTCCATTATGACCCCACACATTTTCCTGACCCCGACCGATTCGATCCTGAGAGGTTCTCCGAAGAGGCCAAAGCTAAGCGACACCCCTATGTCTACCTGCCTTTCGGGGAGGGACCACGCATTTGCATAGGTGAGTACGTTGCCGGCTGCTGCACGCACTAATATTCACAGCTATGTTGGTAACTGATGCTACCACATATTTTCACTGCGACCATTCTTGACATATTTTCGTATTGTTAACCTCACACTGTGGGTTATGTTGTTCACTACACAGTCATAGAAAGGAAAATTTTGTTACTCCATACACCGTTTACCGAACTGCGTCTACATCCATATGCCGCAAACCACTGTGAAGTGCACGGCAGGCGGTATTTCCAATGATGCTAGCTATTAGAGCTTTTTCCCGTTTCATACACGTATTGAGCCCAACAAGAATGGCTGCCTAAACACCTCTGTGTGCACTGCAACGAATCTAATCTTGTCTTAGCGGTTCCCACAGGAACGATACGTAGAAAGCTGCAACGTATTCCTACATTCATCACTTAAAGTTTGTCCTTGAAACTTACTATTTAGTCTTTCACGGGATAGTTGGAGCCCATCTTCTGGCGTTTGCCAGTTTACATCTTACATCATCTCTGTGGCGCCCACCATGTGTCAGACAAACCTGTGGCCATTCATGCAGCCTGTTTGGTATATCCCTCTATTCCTGTCTTTAATGATATTCTAAGGTGGGTGATACGACTGTCTTGTAAGGAATCTGCTTTGTGGACAGACTGCAGCGCTATCCTACATATGAACCAAAGTCAGCGACATGCAGAACCTATGTGATCATTCCATTTATATACCTGCAAATTGTTACACCTACATATTCGAATGAGTTGACACATCCCAACTGTAGCTAAATGATGCTGCAGCCATGCGATAAGTCGTTTTTTAAGCTGTATTATGTGCACAGTCTTACACTTCTGGGCGTTTAACGGAAGTAGCCAAAAAATCGTGCACCACTTGAAAATCTTGCCAAGATCTGACCGAATATATGCTTAAGTTTTTGTAGACAATACTTCATTATTGATAACTTCATCATCTACGAAAAGTCTGAGGTTACAGGTGGGAGAGAATGTAGCTATCTGCCGCGCTGAGAGGGAGAAAATTGCTCCTGCCCCTCGTTTCCACGTATATGTACCACCAAGTTACTTGCATCTGTACGTAACTGAATACAACGACTGCTGCTGCTGCGAATAATAATGCATAGTAATAATAATAAATACAAGCATACTGAATTCATCACACTTACATGAAAATACATGTTATTTGTAATCGTACAGTAACCTAATAGTTAATCCAATCGCCGTCATGATCGATTATAGCTTTGCACCTCTTTGGCGTGCTTTTCACGAGTTTTCTGCATATTCTCTCGGTAACGATGTCTATATCGTCCTGATTTTATTTGAAAGGTGCTTCAAAGTATATATTGGCTTTCCTTTAAGCTCCACCTTAATATGAAGGGCTTATTTCAATAGTGGTACAAGTCCATTACTTCCACTTTTCTGTCTATAATGCTTCTGAAATTAATGATCCAAACAGAAAGAGAGGTTCATCTCTAGCAAGAATCCATATCCAGAACGAGATTTTCACTCTGCAGCGGAGTGTGCGCTGATATTAAACTTCTTGGCAGATTAAAACTGTGTGCCAGACCGAGACTCAAACTCGGGACCTTTGCCTTTCGCGGACAAGTGCTCTACCAACTGAGCTACCCAAGCTGTGAGGACGGGGCGTGAGTCGTGCTTGGGTAACTCAGTTGGTAGAGCACCTGCCCGCGAAAGGCAAAGGTCCCGAGTTCGAGTGTCGGTCCGGCACACAGTTTTAATCTGCCAGTAAGTTTCAAGAAGCCCTATGCTTCAATATTTCTGGTATCTCAACTGCAGATTTTTCAGCGCTCATTTAACTTTAGGACTCTGTATTTCAACATGTACAAAAATGGACTTGTCCCAGTATTGAAATAAGCCTTTCATACAAGATCAAATATTTGCGATCGGATTTGCATCCACAGACACCGCAGGCCAGTCTATCGTTGACACCCCATTGTCTTGTTTCCACGCTGTACGGAGATGGCTGCGATGTTTCACATCATTACCCTATTGAAGCACCCAGTTTTCCTTGTTCGAACCATATAGCTTCTTACCGTACCTCACAAGACATTTTTGATATTGCATATATTTTCAGCGTTTAAACTGCCTGTAAGTGCAAACAGCCAAAACCGCAACCGACAAAACAAAACATTCAACTCCCACAGTCTTTCTCTATAAACTGTGTGAAAGCTCACTGTGTACAGATTCGAGACCAGCAAGATGTCGCTGCGGAAGTGACATTTAAAATTGTGGTGTACACTTTCTTGTGGAACTGACTGTAAATCAGGCAATGATGTTTAATGTAGCAAAGTCGTGCACAACATCTTCCTAGTCTAGCTGCTGTGTTATATCAGAATACATGGAGAGTACAGCAAGACTGTTGACTCGATCCTGCAACATCGGTAACCGCAAATAATTCTTGATTTTTTTGAGGAATGAGAAGAACAACTGGTAGCAGCGCTTTGCAAAAGCACTTGTAGCGTAATCTCCAAATTGATAAACACCTCTTGAACGTGGCTTTCACGCAACACACTGTACAAACTATCTGGGGAGGCGGTTTTCAATTCGTTGCCCTTCCCGTACGCTTTAAAATAAATAACCTCATCACTCAAAAATTCTTCCAAGTAATCTTTGTGTTGTCTTTTTCAAGTAAATTACTTAGGGACTCCAAATTTCTCTTCCAACGATTTTTTCTTTTCTCGAGCTCAGATATCAGTCTGTGTGGAATAACTAGAAAGATATCCACCAGAAAATCATCCTTTTCTTCAAAAGTAGTATCAAGGTCCGCTGTTTCGTCTCAGTTTTCTTAACTTTTTTCTTTTTCTCAACTGTTTCCTATATAGTTATGTTTTCGACGCCAGTGTTTTCACATGTGTCGTACACTGAACGAGTGTATCGAAAGTATTCAAGCAGAGAATCGTACAACTTTAATAAAGTCCCAATATCAGTATCAACAATTGGTAACAGTTTATTTGTAGCATTAGATCTCTTCTGTATCGTGTCGCTCTGCCTGGCGTCTTCATGAAAGTAGTTTTACAGAGAAAGAATAATTTAATTTTGACTGAAAAATATTCCAACGGGTCTCGAAGAACGGAAGAAAGTGTTGCAACAAACGGAAAAATGAAACTGATTGAGGACAACATTCTGCTGCACGACCCTGACAAGCAAAGAGAGAGTGAGCCGCTCATGGAACAGACACGGCGAGAGGGCTGATCCGATTAATTCTAGCTTTGAGACCGGATTAAGTACCAGCCATATTGCTTACATTGTAGTGTGACTAGCCCCTGCATAGGTGAGTGTCCAGGTCGTACTTGCCTAGTAAATTTATTAATGAATTAGCTAATTCTTCCTACTTGTGAAACAATTTGAGACAACAGATAAATCTTTCAGCAGGTTCTCCATCTTTCGATAAATACCTCACAACAAA